>NC_090932.1:571688730-572938730 GCF_040938575.1 Ambystoma mexicanum | reverse complement strand
GTGCATCCAACTCCTTCCCTTTCCAAACCTGAGAGCCTATCTATAGCATGAGATGTGATATCCAAGTCCTTTCCATTCCAATCCTTAGACCCTTCCTACAGCATGCAATATGATATCTCAATGATTCTAATAACAAACCTGAGACCCGTCCTATAACATGAGATGGGATATCCAACTCCTTCCATTTCCAATCCTGAGACACTTCCGATAGCAGAGATGTGATATCTCAATGCTTATACCAAACCTGAGACTCTTCCTTTAGCATGAGATGTGATATCCAGCTCCTTCCCATTCCAATCGTGAGACACTTCCGATAGCATGAGATGTGATATCTCAATGCTTCTAATATCAAAACTGAGACCCTCCCTATAGCATGATATGTGATATCTAAGTCCTTCCCATTCCAATCCTGAGACCCTTCCTATAGCTTGAGATGTGATATCTCAATGCCTCTACCAAACCTGAGACCCTTCCTTTAGCATGAGATGTGATATCCAACTCCTTCCCATTCCAATCCTGAGACCCTTCCTATAGCATGAGATGTGATATCTCAATACTTCTAATCCTGAGATCCTTCCTATAGCATGAGATGTGATATCTCAATGCTTCTAATACCAAACCTGAGACCCTTCCTACAGCATGCGATGTGATATCTCACTGCTTATACCAAACCTGAGACCCTTCCTATAGCATGAGATGTGATATCCAACTCCTTCCCATTCCAATCCTGAGACCCTTCCTATAGCATGAGATGTGATATCTCAATGCTTCTAATATCAAACTTGAGAGCCTCCCTATAGCATGAGATGTGATATCCAAGTCCTTCCCATTCCAATCCTGAGACACTTCCTATAGCATGAGATGTGATATCTCAATGCTTCTAATACCAAACCTGAGACTCTTCCTATAACATGAGATGGGATATCCAACTCCTTCCCATTCCAATCCTGAGACCCATCCGATAGCAGAGATGTGATATCTCAATGCTTATACCAAACCTGAGACCCTTCCTACGGCATGAGATGTCATATACAACTCCTTCCCATTCCAATCCTGAGACCCTTCCTATAGCATGAGATGTGATATCTCAATGCTTATACCAAACCTGAGACCCTTCCTATAGCATGAGATGTGATATCCAACTCCTTCCCATTCCAATCCTGAGACCCTTCCTATAGCATGAGATGTGATATCTCAATGCTTATACCAAACCTGAGACCCTTCCTACGGCATGAGATGTCATATACAACTCCTTCCCATTCCAATCCTGAGACCCTTCCTATAGCATGAGATGTGATATCTCAATGCTTATACCAAACCTGAGACCCTTCCTATAGCATGAAATGTGATATCCAACTCCTTCCCATTCCAATCCTGAGACCCTTCCTATAGCATGAGATGTGATATCTCAATGCTTATACCAAACCTGAGACCCTTCCTATAACATGAGATGGGATATCCAACTCCTTCCCATTCCAATCCTGAGACACTTCCGATAGCAGAGATGTGATATCTCAATGCTTATACCAGACCTTAGACCCTTCCTATAACATGAGATCGGATATCCAACTCCTTCCCGTTCCAAACCTGAGACCCTTCCTTTAGCATGAGATGTGATATCCAGCTCCTTCCCATTCCAATCCTGAGACCCTCCCTTTAGCATGAGATGTGATATCTCAATGCTTCTAATATCAAAACAGAAACCCTCCCTATAGCATGATATGTGATATCTAAGTCCTTCCCATTCCAATCCTGAGACCCTTCCTATAGCATGAGATGTGATATCTCAATGCTTCTACCAAACCTGAGACCCTTCCTTTAGCATGAGATGTGATATCCAACTCCTTCCCATTCCAATCCTGAGACCCTTCCTATAGCATGAGATGTGATATCTCAATACTTCTAATACCAAACCTGAAATCCTTCCGATAACATGAGATGTGATATCCAAATCCTTCCCCTTCCAAACCTGAGACCCTCCCTTTAGCATGAGATGTGATATCCAACTCCTTCCCATTCCAATCCTGAGACCCTTCTGATAGCATGAGATGTGATATCTCAATGCTTCTAATACCAAACCTGAGATCCTTCCGATAGCATGAGATGTGATATCTCAATGCTTCTAATACCAAACCTGAGATCCTTCCTATAACATGAGATGTGATATCCAAATCCTTCCCCTTCCAATTCTGAGACCCTCCCTTTAACATGAGATGTGATATCCAACTCCTTCCCATTCCAACCTGAGACCCTTCCTATAGCATGAGATGTGATATCTCAATGCTTATACCAAACCTGAGACCCTTCCTATAACATGAGATGGGATATCCAACTCCTTCCCATTCCAATCCTGAGACACTTCCCATAGCAGAGATGTGATATCTCAATGCTTATACCAGACCTTAGACCCTTCCTATAACATGAGATCGGATATCCAACTCCTTCCCGTTCCAAACCTGAGACCCTTCCTTTAGCATGAGATGTGATATCCAGCTCCTTCCCATTCCAATCCTGAGACACTTCCGATAGCATGAGATGTGATATCTCAATGCTTCTAATATCAAAACGGAAACCCTCCCTATAGCATGATATGTGATATCTAAGTCCTTCCCATTCCAATCCTGAGACCCTTCCTATAGCATGAGATGTGATATCTCAATGCTTCTAATACCAAACCTGAGATCCTTCCGATAGCATGAGATCGGATATCCAACTCCTTCCCATTCCAATCCTGAGACACTTCCGATAGCAGAGATGTGATATCTCAATGCTTATATCAGACCTTAGACCCTTCCTATAACATGAGATCGGATATCCAACTCCTTCCCGTTCCAAACCTGAGACCCTTCCTTTAGCATGAGATGTGATATCCAGCTCCTTCCCATTCCAATCCTGAGACACTTCCTATAGCATGAGATGTGATATCTCAATGCTTCTACCAAACCTGAGACCCTTCCTTTAGCATGAGATGTGATATCCAACTCCTTCCCATTCCAATCCTGAGACCCTTCCTATAGCATGAGATGTGATATCTCAATACTTCTAATACCAAACCTGAGATCCTTCCGATAACATGAGATGTGATATCCAAATCCTTCCCCTTCCAAACCTGAGACCCTCCCTTTAGCATGAGATGTGATATCCATCTCCTTCCCATTCCAATCCTGAGACCCTTCTGATAGCATGAGATGTGATATCTCAATGCTTCTAATACCAAACCTGAGATCCTTCCGATAGCATGAGATGTGATATCTCAATGCTTCTAATACCAAACCTGAGATCCTTCCTATAACATGAGATGTGATATCCAAATCCTTCCCCTTCCAATTCTGAGACCCTCCCTTTAACATGAGATGTGATATCCAACTCCTTCCCATTCCAACCTGAGACCCTTCCTATAGCATGAGATGTGATATCTCAATGCCTCTAATACCAAACCTGAGATCCTTCCTCTAACATGAAATGTGATATCCAACTCCTTCCCTTTCCAAACCTGAGAGCCTATCTATAGCATGAGATGTGATATCCAAGTCCTTCCCATTCCAATCCTTAGACCCTTCCTACAGCATGCAATATGATATCTCAATGATTCTAATAACAAACCTGAGACCCGTCCTATAACATGAGATGGGATATCCAACTCCTTCCATTTCCAATCCTGAGACACTTCCGATAGCAGAGATGTGATATCTCAATGCTTATACCAAACCTGAGACCCTTCCTATAACATAAGATGTGATATCCAACTCCTTCCCGTTCCAAACCTGAGACTCTTCCTTTAGCATGAGATGTGATATCCAGCTCCTTCCCATTCCAATCCTGAGACACTTCCGATAGCATGAGATGTGATATCTCAATGCTTCTAATATCAAAACTGAGACCCTCCCTATAGCATGATATGTGATATCTAAGTCCTTCCCATTCCAATCCTGAGACCCTTCCTATAGCATGAGATGTGATATCTCAATGCTTCTACCAAACCTGAGACCCTTCCTTTAGCATGATATGTGATATCCAACTCCTTCCCATTCCAATCCTGAGACCCTTCCTATAGCATGAGATGTGATATCTCAATGCTTCTAATATCAAACTTGAGACCCTTCCTACAGCATGCGATGTGATATCTCACTGCTTATACCAAACCTGAGACCCTTCCTATAGCATGAGATGTGATATCTCAATGCTTCTAATACCAAACCTGAGACCCTTCCTACAGCATGCGATGTGATATCTCACTGCTTATACCAAACCTGAGACCCTTCCTATAGCATGAGATGTGATATCCAACTCCTTCCCATTCCAATCCTGAGACCCTTCCTATAGCATGAGATGTGATATCTCAATGCTTCTAATATCAAACTTGAGAGCCTCCCTATAGCATGAGATGTGATATCCAAGTCCTTCCCATTCCAATCCTGAGACACTTCCTATAGCATGAGATGTGATATCTCAATGCTTCTAATACCAAACCTGAGACTCTTCCTATAACATGAGATGGGATATCCAACTCCTTCCCATTCAAATCCAGAGACCCTTGCAATAGCAGAGATGTGATATCTCAATGCTTATACCAAACCTGAGACCCTTCCTACGGCATGAGATGTCATAGACAACTCCTTCCCATTCCAATCCTGAGACCCTTCCTATAGCATGAGATGTGATATCTCAATGCTTATACCAAACCTGAGACCCTTCCTATAGCATGAGATGTGATATCCAACTCCTTCCCATTCCAATCCTGAGACCCTTCCTATAGCATGAGATGTGATATATCAATGCTTATACCAAACCTGAGACCCTTCCTACGGCATGAGATGTCATATACAACTCCTTCCCATTCCAATCCTGAGACCCTTCCTATAGCATGAGATGTGATATCTCAATGCTTATACCAAACCTGAGACCCTTCCTATAGCATGAGATGTGATATCCAACTACTTCCCATTCCAATCCTGAGACCCTTCCTATAGCATGAGATGTGATATCTCAATGCTTATACCAAACCTGAGACCCTTCCTATAACATGAGATGGGATATCCAACTCCTTCCCATTCCAATCCTGAGACACTTCCGATAGCAGAGATGTGATACCTCAATGCTTATACCAGACCTTAGACCCTTCCTATAACATGAGATCGGATATCCAACTCCTTCCCGTTCCAAACCTGAGACCCTTCCTTTAGCATGAGATGTGATATCCAGCTCCTTCCCATTCCAATCCTGAGACACTTCCGATAGCATGAGATGTGATATCTCAATGCTTCTAATATCAAAACGGAAACCCTCCCTATAGCATGATATGTGATATCTAAGTCCTTCCCATTCCAATCCTGAGACCCTTCCTATAGCATGAGATGTGATATCTCAATGCTTCTACCAAACCTGAGACCCTTCCTTTAGCATGAGATGTGATATCCAACTCCTTCCCATTCTAATCCTGAGACCCTTCCTATAGCATGAGATGTGATATCTCAATACTTCTAATACCAAACCTGAGATCCTTCCGATAACATGAGATGTGATATCCAAATCCTTCCCCTTCCAAACCTGAGACCCTCCATTTTAGCATGAGATGTGATATCCAACTCCTTCCCATTCCAATCCTGAGACCCTTCTGATAGCATGAGATGTGATATCTCAATGCTTCTAATACCAAACCTGAGATCCTTCCGATAGCATGAGATGTGATATCTCAATGCTTCTAATACCAAACCTGAGATCCTTCCTATAACATGAGATGTGATATCCAAATCCTTCCCCTTCCAATTCTGAGACCCTCCCTTTAACATGAGATGTGATATCCAACTCCTTCCCATTCCAACCTGAGACCCTTCCTATAGCATGAGATGTGATATCTCAATGCCTCTAATACCAAACCTGAGATCCTTCCTCTAACATGAAATGTGATATCCAACTCCTTCCCTTTCCAAACCTGAGAGCCTATCTATAGCATGAGATGTGATATCCAAGTCCTTCCCATTCCAATCCTTAGACCCTTCCTACAGCATGCAACATGATATCTCAATGATTCTAATAACAAACCTGAGACCCGTCCTATAACATGAGATGGGATATCCAACTCCTTCCCATTCCAATCCTGAGACACTTCCGATAGCAGAGATGTGATATCTCAATGCTTATACCAAACCTGAGACCCTTCCTATAACATGAGATGTGATATCCAACTCCTTCCCGTTCCAAACCTGAGACTCTTCCTTTAGCATGAGATGTGATATCCAGCTCCTTCCCATTCCAATCCTGAGACACTTCCGATAGCATGAGATGTGATATCTCAATGCTTCTAATATCAAAACTGAGACCCTCCCTATAGCATGATATGTGATATCTAAGTCCTTCCCATTCCAATCCTGAGACCCTTCTGATAGCATGAGATGTGATATCTCAATGCCTCTAATACCAAACCTGAGATCCTACCTCTAACATGAAATGTGATATCCAACTCTCTCCCCTTCCAAACCTGAGAGCCTTCCTATAGCATGAGATGTGATATCCAAGTCCTTCCCATTCCAATCCTGAGACCCTTCCTATAACATGAGATGTGATATCCAACTCCTTCCCATTCCAACCTGAAACCCTTCCTATAGCATGAGATGGGATATCCAACTCCTTCCAAATCCAATCCTGATACCATTCCGATAGCATGAGATGTGATATCCCAATGCTTCTACCAAACCTGAGACCCATACTATGGCATGAGATGTGATATCAAACTCCTTCCCATTCCAATTCTGAGACCCTTCCTATACCATGAGACTTGCTATCTCAATGCTTCTAATACCAAACCTGAGACCCGTCCTATAACATGAGATGTGATATCCAAATCCTTCCCCTTCCAAACCTTAGACCCTTCCTTTATCATGAGATGTGATATCCAACTCCTTCCCATTCCAATCCTGAGACCCTTCCGATATCATGAGATGTGATATCTCAATGCTTCTAATATCAAACTTGAGACCCTCCCTATAGCATGAGATGTGATATCCAAGTCCTTCCCATTCCAATCCTGAGACCCTTCCTATAGCATGAGATGTGATATCTCAATGCTTCTAATACCAAACCTGAGACCCTTCCTATAACATGAGATGGGAATATCCAACTCCTTACATTCCAATCCTGAGACCCTTCCGATAGCAGAGATGTGATATCTCAATGTTTATACCAAACCTGAGATCCTTCCTATAACATGAGATGTGATATCCAACTCCTTCCCATTCCAATACTGAGACACTGCCTATAGCATGAGATGTGATATCTCACTGCTTATACCAAACCTGAGACCCTTCCTATAGCATGAGATGTGATATCCAACTCCTTCCCATTCCAATCCTGAGACCCTTTCTATAGCATGAGATGTGATATCTCAATGCTTCTAATATCAAACTTGAGAGCCTCCCTATAGCATGAGATGTGATATCCAAGTCCTTCCCATTCCAATCCTGAGACACTTCCTACAGCATGAGATGTGATATCTCAATGCCTCTAATACCAAACCTGAGACTCTTCCTATAACATGAGATGGGATATCCAACTCCTTCCCATTCCAATCCTGAGACCCTTCCGATAGCAGAGATGTGATATCTCAATGCTTATACCAAACCTGAGACCCTTCCTACGGCATGAGATCTCATATACAACTCCTTCCCATTCCAATCCTGAGACCCTTCCTATAGCATGAGATGTGATATCTCAATGCTTCTAATATCAAACTTGAGACCCTCCCTATAGCATGAGATGTGATATCCAAGTCCTTCCCATTCCAATCCTGAGACACTTCCTATAGCATGAGATGTGATATCTCAATGCTTCTAATACCAAACCTGAGACTCTTCCTATAACATGAGATGGGATATCCAACTCCTTCCCATTCCAATCCTGAGACGCTTCCGATAGCAGAGATGTGATATCTCAATGCTTATACCAAACCTGAGACCCTTCCTACGGCATGAGATGTCATATACAACTCCTTCCCAATCCAATCCTGAGACCCTTCCTATAGCATGAGATGTGATATCTCAATGCTTATACCAAACCTGAGACCCTTCCTATAGTATGAGATGTGATATCCAACTCCTTCCCATTCCAATCCTGAGACCCCTCCTATAGCATGAGATGTGATGTCTCAATGCTTCTAATACCAAACCTGAGATCCTTCCTATAACATGAGATGTGATATCCAACTCCTTCCATTCCAATCCTGAGACCCTTCCTATAGCATGAGATTTGATATCTCAATGCTTATACCAAACCTGAGACCCTTCCTATAGCATGAGATGTGATATCCAAGTCCTTCCCATTCCAATCCTTAGACCCTTCCTACAGCATGCAATATGATATCTCAATGATTCTAATAACAATCCTGAGACCCGTCCTATAACATGAGATGGGATATCCAATTCCTTCCCATTCCAATCCTGAGACACTTCCGATAGCAGAGATGTGATATCTCAATGCTTATACCAAACCTGAGACCCTTCCTATAACATGAGATCGGATATCCAACTCCTTTTCGTTCCAAACCTGAGACCCTTCCTTTAGCATGAGATGTGATATCCAGCTCCTTCGCATTCCAATCCTGAGACCCTTCCGATAGCATGAGATGTGATATCTCAATGCTTCTAATACCAAACCTGTGATCCTTCCTATAACAAGAGATGTGATATCCAAATCCTTCCCCTTACAAACCTGAGACCCTCCCTTTAGCATGAGATGTGATATCTCAATGCCTCTAATACCAAACCTGAGATCCTTCCGATAGCATGAGATGTGATATCTCAATGCTTCTAATACCAAACCTGAGATCCTTCCTATAACATGAGACGTGATATCCAAATCCTTCCCCTTCCAAACCTGAGACCCTCCCTTTAGCATGAGATGTGATATCCAACTCCTTCCCATTCTAATCCTGAGACCCTTCTGATAGCATGAGATGTGATATCTCAATGCCTCTAATACCAAACCTGAGATCCTACCTCTAACATGAAATGTGATATCCAACTCATTCCCCTTCCAAACCTGAGAGCCTTCCTATAGCATGAGATGTGATATCCGACTCCTTCCCATTCCAATCCTGAGACCCTTCCGATAGCATGAGATGTGATATCCCAATGCTTCTAGTACCAAACCTGAGATCCTTCTTATAACATGTGATGTGATATCCAAATCCTTCCCCTTCCAAACCTGAGACCCTCCCTTTAGCATGAGATGTGATATCCAACTCCTTCCCATTCCAATCCTGAGACCCTTATGATAGATAGCATGAGATGTGATATCTCAATGCCTCTAATACCAAACCTGAGATACTTCCGATAGCATGAGATGTGATATCTCAATGCTTCTAATACCAAACCTGAGATCCTTCCTGTAACATGAGATGTGATATCCAAATCCTTCCCCTTCCAAACCTGAGACCCTCCCTTTAGCATGAGATGTGTTATCCAACTCCTTCCCATTCCAATCCTGAGACCCTTCCGATAGCATCAGATGTGATATCTCAATGCTTCTAATACCAAACCTGTGATCCTTCCTATAACAAGAGATGTGATATCCAAATCCTTCCCCTTCCAAACCTGAGACCCTCCCTTTAGCATGAGATGTGATATCTCAATGCCTCTAATACCAAACCTGAGATCCTTCCTATAACATGAGATGTGATATCCAAATCCTTCCCCTTCCAAACCTGAGACCCTCCCTTTAGCATGAGATGTGATATCCAACTCCTTCCCATTCCAATTCTGAGCCCCTTCCTATACCATGAGACTTGATATCCAACTCCTTCCCATTCCAATTCTGAGCCCCTTCCTATACCATGAGACTTGATATCTCAATGCTTCTAATACCAAACCTGAGACCCGTCCTATAACATGAGATGTGATATCCAAATCCTTCCCCTTCCAAACCTTAGACCCTTCCTTTATCATGAGATGTGATATCCAACTCCTTCCCATTCCAATCCTGAGACCCTTCCGATATCATGAGATGTGATATCTCAATGCTTCTAATATCAAACTTGAGACCCTCCCTATAGCATGAGATGTGATATCCAAGTCCTTCCCATTCCAATCCTGAGACCCTTCCTATAGCTTGAGTTGTGACATCCAACTCCTTCCCATTCCAATTCTGATCCCCTTTCTATACCATGAGACTTGATATCTCAATGCTTCTAATACCAAACCTGAGACCCGTCCTATAACATGAGATGTGATATCCAAATCCTTCCCCTTCCAAACCTTAGACCCTTCCTTTATCATGAGATGTGATATCCAACTCCTTCCCATTCCAATCCTGAGACCCTTCCGATATCATGAGATGTAATATCTCAATGCTTCTAATATCAAACTTGAGACCCTCCCCATAGCATGAGATGTGATATCCAAGTCCTTCCCATTCCAATCCTGAGACCCTTCCTATAGCATGAGATGTGATATCTCAATGCTTCTAATACCAAACCTGAGACCCTTCCTATAACATGAGATTGGAATATCCAACTCCTTCCCATTCCAATCCTGAGACCCTTCCGATAGCAGAGATGTGATATCTCAATTCTTATACCAAACATGAGATCCTTCCTATAACATGAGATGTGATATCCAACTCCTTCCCATTCCAATCCTGAGACACTTCCTATAGCATGAGATGTGATATCTCACTGCTTATACCAAACCTGAGACCCTTCCAATAGCATGAGATGTGATATCCAACTCCTTCCCATTCCAATCCTGAGACCCTTCCTATAGCATGAGATGTGATATCTCAATGCTTCTAATATCAAACTTGAGAGCCTCCCTATAGCATGAGATGTGATATCCAAGTCCTTCCCATTCCAATCCTGAGACACTTCCTATAGCATGAGATGTGATGTCTCAATGCTTCTAATACCAAACCTGAGACTCTTCCTATAACATGAGATGGGATATCCAACTCCTTCCCATTCCAATCCTGAGACCCTTCCGATAGCAGAGATGTGATATCTCAATGCTTATACCAAACCTGAGACCCTTCCTACGGCATGAGATGTCATATACAACTCCTTCCCATTCCAATCCTGAGACCATTCCTATAGCATGAGATGTGATATCTCAATGCTTATACCAAACCTGAGACCCTTCCTATAGCATGAGATGTGATATCCAACTCCTTCCCATTCCAATCCTGAGACCCTTCCTATAGCATGAGATGTGATATCTCAATGCTTATACCAAACCTGAGACCCTTCCTACGGCATGAGATGTCATATACAACTCCTTCCCATTCCAATCCTGCGACCCTTCCTATAGCATGAGATGTGATATCTCAATGCTTATACCAAACCTGAGACCCTTCCTATAGCATGAGATGTGATATCCAACTCCTTCCCATTCCAATCCTGAGACCCTTCCTATAGCATGAGATGTGATATCTCAATGCTTATACCAAACCTGAGAGCCTCCCTATAGCATGAGATGTGATATCCAAGTCCTTCCCATTCCAATCCTGAGACACTTCCTATAGCATGAGATGTGATATCTCAATGCTTCTAATACCAAACCTGAGACTCTTCCTATAACATGAGATGGGATATCCAACTCCTTCCCATTCCAATCCTGAGACCCTTCCGATAGCAGAGATGTGATATCTCAATGCTTATACCAAACCTGAGACCCTTCCTACGGCATGAGATGTCATATACAACTCCTTCCCATTCCAATCCTGAGACCATTCCTATAGCATGAGATGTGATATCTCAATGCTTATACCAAACCTGAGACCCTTCCTATAGCATGAGATGTGATATCCAACTCCTTCCCATTCCAATCCTGAGACCCTTCCTATAGCATGAGATGTGATATCTCAATGCTTATACCAAACCTGAGACCCTTCCTACGGCATGAGATGTCATATACAACTCCTTCCCATTCCAATCCTGCGACCCTTCCTATAGCATGAGATGTGATATCTCAATGCTTATACCAAACCTGAGACCCTTCCTATAGCATGAGATGTGATATCCAACTCCTTCCCATTCCAATCCTGAGACCCTTCCTATAGCATGAGATGTGATATCTCAATGCTTATACCAAACCTGAGACCCTTCCTATAACATGAGATGGGATATCCAACTCCTTCCCATTCCAATCCTGAGACACTTCCGATAGCAGAGATGTGATATCTCAATGCTTATACCAGACCTTAGACCCTTCCTATAACATGAGATCGGATATCCAACTCCTTCCCGTTCCAAACCTGAGACCCTTCCTTTAGCATGAGATGTGATATCCAGCTCCTTCCCATTCCAATCCTGAGACACTTCCGATAGCATGAGATGTGATATCTCAATGCTTCTAATATCAAAACGGAAACCCTCCCTACAGCATGATATGTGATATCTAAGTCCTTCTCATTCCAATCCTGAGACCCTTCCTATAGCATGAGATGTGATATCTCAATACTTCTAATACCAAACCTGAGATCCTTCCGATAACATGAGATGTGATATCCAAATCCTTCCCCTTCCAAACCTGAGACCCTCCCTTTAGCATGAGATGTGATATCCATCTCCTTCCCATTCCAATCCTGAGACCCTTCTGATAGCATGAGATGTGATATCTCAATGCTTCTAATACCAAACCTGAGATCCTTCCGATAGCATGAGATGTGATATCTCAATGCTTCTAATACCAAACCTGAGACCCTTCCTATAACATGAGATTGGAATATCCAACTCCTTCCCATTCCAATCCTGAGACCCTTCCGATAGCAGAGATGTGATATCTCAATTCTTATACCAAACCTGAGATCTTTCCTATAACATGAGATGTGATATCCAACTCCTTCCCATTCCAATCCTGAGACACTTCCTATAGCATGAGATGTGATATCTCACTGCTTATACCAAACCTGAGACCCTTCCTATAGCATGAGATGTGATATCTAACTCCTTCCCATTCCAATCCTGAGACCCTTCCTATAGCATGAGATGTGATATCTCAATGCTTCTAATACCAAACCTGAGACTCTTCCTATAACATGAGATGGGATATCCAACTCCTTCCCATTCCAATCCTGAGACCCTTCCGATAGCAGAGATGTGATATCTCAATGCTTATACCAAACCTGAGACCCTTCCTACGGCATGAGATGTCATATACAACTCCTTCCCATTCCAATCCTGAGACCCTTCCTATAGCATGAGATGTGATATCTCAATGCTTATACCAAACCTGAGACCCTTCCTATAGCATGAGATGTGATATCCAACTCCTTCCCATTCCAATCCTGAGACCCTTCCTATAGCATGAGATGTGATATCTCAATGCTTATACCAAACCTGAGACCCTTTCTACGGCATGAGATGTCATATACAACTCCTTCCCATTCCAATCCTGAGACCCTTCCTATAGCATGAGATGTGATATCTCAATGCTTATACCAAACCTGAGACCCTTCCTATAGCATGAGATGTGATATCCAACTCCTTCCCATTCCAATCCTGAGACCCTTCCTATAGCATGAGATGTGATATCTCAATGCTTATACCAAACCTGAGACCCTTCCTATAACATGAGATGGGATATCTAACTCCTTCCCATTCCAATCCTGAGACACTTCCGATAGCAGAGATGTGATATCTCAATGCTTATACCAGACCTTAGACCCTTCCTATAACATGAGATCGGATATCCAACTCCTTCCCGTTCCAAACCTGAGACCCTTCCTTTAGCATGAGATGTGATATCCAGCTCCTTCCCATTCCAATCCTGAGACACTTCCGATAGCATGAGATGTGATATCTCAATGCTTCTAATATCAAAACGGAAACCCTCCCTATAGCATGATATGTGATATCTAAGTCCTTCCCATTCCAATCCTGAGACCCTTCCTATAGCATGAGATGTGATATCTCAATGCTTCTACCAAACCTGAGACCCTTCCTTTAGCATGAGATGTGATATCCAACTCCTTCCCATTCCAATCCTGAGACCCTTCCTATAGCATGAGATGTGATATCTCAATACTTCTAATACCAAACCTGAGATCCTTCCGATAACATGAGATGTGATATCCAAATCCTTCCCCTTCCAAACCTGAGACCCTCCCTTTAGCATGAGATGTGATATCCATCTCCTTCCCATTCCAATCCTGAGACCCTTCTGATAGCATGAGATGTGATATCTCAATGCTTCTAATACCAAACCTGAGATCCTTCCGATAGCATGAGATGTGATATCTCAATGCTTCTAATACCAAACCTGAGACCCTTCCTATAACATGAGATTGGAATATCCAACTCCTTCCCATTCCAATCCTGAGACCCTTCCGATAGCAGAGATGTGATATCTCAATTCTTATACCAAACCTGAGATCCTTCCTATAACATGAGATGTGATATCCAACTCCTTCCCATTCCAATCCTGAGACACTTCCTATAGCATGAGATGTGATATCTCACTGCTTATACCAAACCTGAGACCCTTCCTATAGCATGAGATGTGATATCTAACTCCTTCCCATTCCAATCCTGAGACCCTTCCTATAGCATGAGATGTGATATCTCAATGCTTCTAATACCAAACCTGAGACTCTTCCTATAACATGAGATGGGATATCCAACTCCTTCCCATTCCAATCCTGAGACCCTTCCGATAGCAGAGATGTGATATCTCAATGCTTATACCAAACCTGAGACCCTTCATACGGCATGAGATGTCATATACAACTCCTTCCCATTCCAATCCTGAGACCCTTCCTATAGCATGAGATGTGATATCTCAATGCTTATACCAAACCTGAGACCCTTGCTATAGCATGAGATGTGATATCCAACTCCTTCCCATTCCAATCCTGAGACCCTTCCTATAGCATGAGATGTGATATCTCAATGCTTATACCAAACCTGAGACCCTTCCTATAACATGAGATGGGATATCCAACTCCTTCCCATTCCAATCCTGAGACACTTCATACGGCATGAGATGTCATATACAACTCCTTCCCATTCCAATCCTGAGACCCTTCCTATAGCATGAGATGTGATATCTCAATGCTTATACCAAACCTGAGACCCTTCCTATAGCATGAGATGTGATATCCAACTCCTTCCCATTCCAATCCTGAGACCCTTCCTATAGCATGAGATGTGATATCTCAATGCTTATACCAAACCTGAGACCCTTCCTATAGCATGAGATGTGATATCCAACTCCTTCCCATTCCAATCCTGAGACCCTTCCTATAGCATGAGATGTGATATCTCAATGCTTATACCAGACCTTAGACCCTTCCTATAACATGAGATCGGATATCCAACTCCTTCCCGTTCCAAACCTGAGACCCTTCCTTTAGCATGAGATGTGATATCCAGCTCCTTCCCATTCCAATCCTGAGACACTTCCGATAGCATGAGATGTGATATCTCAATGCTTCTAATATCAAAACGGAAACCCTCCCTATAGCATGATATGTGATATCTAAGTCCTTCCCATTCCAATCCTGAGACCCTTCCTATAGCATGAGATGTGATATCTCAATGCTTCTACCAAACCTGAGACCCTTCCTTTAGCATGAGATGTGATATCCAACTCCTTCCCATTCCAATCCTGAGACCCTTCCTATAGCATGAGATGTGATATCTCAATACTTCTAATACCAAACCTGAGATCCTTCCGATAACATGAGATGTGATATCCAAATCCTTCCCCTTCCAAACCTGAGACCCTCCCTTTAGCATGAGATGTGATATCCATCTCCTTCCCATTCCAATCCTGAGACCCTTCTGATAGCATGAGATGTGATATCTCAATGCTTCTAATACCAAACCTGAGATCCTTCCGATAGCATGAGATGTGATATCTCAATGCTTCTAATACCAAACCTGAGACCCTTCCTATAACATGAGATTGGAATATCCAACTCCTTCCCATTCCAATCCTGAGACCCTTCCGATAGCAGAGATGTGATATCTCAATTCTTATACCAAACCTGAGATCCTTCCTATAACATGAGATGTGATATCCAACTCCTTCCCATTCCAATCCTGAGACACTGGGAAGGGCATTTCGGGTTATTCCAAACAGTACACGTAGTGAATTGTTATAGTATAACTTTAAAAAGGCCATAGTCCTATCACACAGTATGGAAACAAGTACGTTGTTAACTTTAAATGCTTCCAAATCAGAAACGCTGAAAAAGATGTGTGCGGAGAGAGGTGTTTCCTCTCAAGGCACGAAATTGGAAATGATCCAAAGAATCGTGGCGTGGCAAGAAGCGCAGCTTGATGCTATTACTTCTGAGGACAGTGCGGAAGGTGGTGGGGCCGCTCTCACTGGCAGAACCGACGGTTCTGCCGCCGCACTGTTCCACCGCGACCACGAGGACAGGGAGGACGAGATGTCTAATGTTTCCTCTGCCAGTGCTGATGGGGAGGCTAGGTTTGAATTCAAGAAGCAAGAGCTGCGGTTTAGGCAGCAGGAGCTTGAATTCAGCATAGCCAAACTGAAAATCGAACAGGCAGAAAAACAAAAAGACAGGGATCACCAGTTGGAACTGGCCAAGCTTCAGGTTGCAAATGGGTCCACGGGTCCTGGACATGGGTCTGGGGCCTCCTCTCATCCACGGTTTCCAAAAGATCTGCTCAGTGTGTATGAGGAACGGAATGACATTATGGACTGGCTGAATGCGTTTGAGTATGCATGCGAAGTTCAGAAAGTTGACAATGCTGACAAGATTGCGTGGTTGCTCAGTAGACTGCCCCATTCTGGCTGTAGTGCCATTATGGAGATGTCGAAGGCTGAGCGAGCTGATTTCGCAATGTTGAAGCAGGCTCTCATTTTAAAGTTTGGGAAGACTCCGGCCCAATATTTAAAGCGTTTTCGAGAGTATAAGAAAAAGGAAGGTGGTACTTGGGTATCTTATGTCACTGAATCTTTGAAAAACTTAACTGGCTGGGTCGAAGGCTATAAGGTTTCTACCTTCGCCGGCATGATAAATCTTGTCATGCTGGAACACATTTTTGCTTCTTCTTCCCCGGAGCTTAAGCAGCACTTGGCCGATTCGAAGGAGATAGATCCTAAGAAGCTGGCCATGGCCGCCGACTTATGGGTGTCACATCGAGTGTCCCATAAGGACAAAACTCATCCTGGTAAGCAGGAGGAAGGGAAAAAGTCCAAAGATATGGAGGGTGGAGAATCTGCTAAATCTTCTTCCCAAAAGGGCCACAAAAAGAAAAACAAGGGTAAGACACAAGAGAACTCACAGGGTAGTGGAGGTCCGCCTCCGAAACAGAACTCTGGTTACAATAAGCCTCCCTATGTAAACAGACCCATTGGATCTTGTTTTGCTTGTGGAGCAACTGACCATGTGAAGGGGGATCCCCGTTGTAAGGTTAGACCTTTGGGGGTCCACTCCGCTAATCTGGCCTTCTCCTTCTACGAGGAAGAAGAGATTACAGGAGCATCCTTCTCCTCAGACTCATTTCCCAGCGGAATAGAGGCTGAGGTAGTTTTAGTGTCCCTGGGTTCCTGGGAGCCTAAAGTCGCAGAGGCGTATGCTAGGATTCCGGATAATACCAAGCACTACTTTAAAGACAGTGTGCTGATCAATGGAGTAGACACTCCAGCTCTTAGGGATAGTGGGTGCAGTCGCACTGTAGTGGATTCTACCTTGGTAGACTCAGAGGAAGTTGCCAGAGCTACTCTGATGCCCACTAAGTTGGCTGACGGCCCCCTCCGCATGTTTCCCGTGATCCCTGTTAATCTTACTTTAAATGGTACAGCAGTCAGGATTCCAGTGAGCATTCAGAGAAACGTCCCGGGAAAGGTCTTGTTAGGTAATGATCTCAGAGCTTTAGGGCTCGTAGGAGACACTGCCGAACGACCCTACACACGGTCTCAAGCACGGGCAGCATTGGCCAAGCCCAATACGCCGCCCCAGCCGAAGGGGAAACCCAAGGCGAAAGGAGTCAACAAGTCACGACGAGGGAAAGAAAATATTCCCCCGAGCTCGCCTACCACTGCGGTGGAGGAAGTTGGTCGATCGCCCGAGCCTGACGAGGAAGTGGCGATGCCTGAAGTATTCGACCCCAACGATCATCCTGAACTAAACGACTTGTTAGTTGAAGGAGGTCCTGATAGGGACGAATTCAGTAAAGGCCAACGTGAGTGCCCATCTCTGGAAGGCCTAAGGAGACAGGCCTGCTCCCAGCTTGAGGGTGAACCACATGGGACGCATAGGATTTATTGGGAAGGTGGACTCCTGTATAGTGAGCCCACAGAGTCTACAGAAGGAGACCATAGGAGGTTGGTGGTTCCCCTTGCTGTTAGGCCCTTCCTCCTGCAGTTGGCGCATGAAGTTCCCCTTGCTGGTCACCTTGGTATGAAGAGGACCAAGCAAAGGTTATCCATGCACTTCTACTGGCCCAAGATGGGGGTGCAAGTAGAAAGTCACTGCAGGAGTTGTGCCTCCTGCCAGTTGTCTGGTAAGGTTGGCGCGACAATCCAAGCTCCGTTGGTACCGCTCCCAGTTGTGGGGGTACCATTTGAAAAGGTAGGGATCGACATCGTTGGTCCCCTTGACCCGCAAACATCCTCGGGCAATAGGTTTATCCTGGTGCTGGTCGACCATGCAACCAGGTATCCTGAGGCCATCCCATTAAAAACTGTAACTGCCAAGTCAGTTGCAAAAGCTTTACTCGGCATATTTACTAGGGTTGGCTTCCCTAAAGAAGTTGTGTCAGATCGTGGCAGCAACTTTATGTCGAAGTATATGCAGGCTATGTGGAAAGAATGTGGGGTCACCTACAAGTTCTCTTCTGCATACCACCCCCAGACCAATGGTCTGGTGGAACGCTTCAACAGAACGTTAAAGAGCATGATTGGGGCTCTGGAGGAGCCCCAGAGAAGAAAATGGGATCTTCTTTTACCATGTTTGCTGTTTGCCTACCGAGAGGTACTACAGGAGGGTGTTGGCTTCAGCCCCTTCGAACTTCTGTTCGGTCATCCCGTACGGGGACCCTTAGCCATCGTCAAAGAGGGATGGGAGATGCCCACTCCCCCTGTTACTACCAATGTAGTTGATTATGTGCTGGGGCTCAGAAAACGGATGGTACTTCTGATGGGCTTGGCTAGTGATAAGTTGAAGGCAGGGCAAGCGCTGGTGAAACATTGGTACGACCAGAAAGCTTCCCTCATCAACTTTACACCTGGTCAGCAAGTCCTGATCATGAATCCTATAAGGCCTCGAGCTTTACAGGACAAATGGTCAGGCCCTTACACAGTGGTGGAGCCCCTGGGTGAGGTGAACTATTTAGTGGACCTTGGAAGGCCTGGACAGGCTCCAAAAGTGTTCCACGTGAATAGGCTGAAGGCTTTCGTCCCAAGAGTCGAAATCGCAGCACTGCTACTGGCTTCAGACGTTGAGGAAGAGGAGTCTGAACCTCTCCCCGACCTGTTCCAAGGCGGTCCTTCAGATAGCTCCTTTGAGGGTGTCCGTGTGGCCCCTCACCTGACTTCTGATCAGCAGGCTGAGGTGAAAAGTTTGCTTCGGCAGTTTTCCCCCCTGTTTTCACAGTCGCCTGGTTTGATACCTTGGTGCAAACATAACATTGACACAGGAGACAGTGTACCTACCAAAAGTAGGGGATACAGGATGTCGGATAAAGTACGGTCTTATATTAAGACCGAGGTCAACAAAATGTTAGACCTTGGGGTGATTGAACCCTCTAGTAGTCCTTGGTCCAGCCCTGTGGTTTTGGTTCCAAAGGCAGGCACTTCTGAATTGAGGTTCTGCGTGGACTACAGGGCTCTGAATGCTGTCACCAAGACAGATGCACACCCCTTGCCTCGAACAGATGAGCTGGTGGATACTTTGGGTGCCTCCAAGTACCTCAGCACGTTTGACCTTACTGCTGGCTATTGGCAAATAGCGTTAGCAGAACATGCTAAGGAGAAGACAGCATTTTCTACTCCAGACGGCCTTTACCAATTCCGGGTAATGCCGTTCGGGTTGAAGAATGCACCTGCCACTTTCCAGAGGCTTGTGAATCATGTGTTGAATGGGTTGGACGAATTCTGTCTTGCATATCTGGACGATATAGCAGTTTTCAGTGCCACCTGGGAAGACCATGTGAAACACCTCGGGATTGTGCTCCAGGCTCTTCAGAAAGCCCACTTGACCATAAAGGCTAGTAAATGCCAGATTGGACAAGGCTCAGTGGTTTACCTTGGACATGAAGTAGGTGGAGGGAGGATACAGCCTCTACCCAGTAAAGTACAAGCAGTACAAGACTGGCCTACCCCCACTACGCAAACCCAAGTGAGGGCCTTCTTAGGACTCACGGGGTATTATCGGAATTTTATGGCAGACTATGGCACCATAGCTGCTCCTCTGACTGCTCTCACAACTCCGAAGAAACCCAAGAAGGTAACTTGGACCGACGAGTGTGAGAAGGCCTTCAATGGCTTAAAAGACTCCTTGTGCCAGGCCCCTGTCTTCAGGGCCCCGGATTATCAAAGAACTTTTATCGTGCAGACGGACGCCTCTGACACTGGGATAGGAGCTGTACTATCACAAGTAGATGAGAAGGGTAAGGAACACCCTATCGGTTTTATTAGTCGCCAGCTTAAGGACAGAGAGCTCAGATGGTCCACGGTAGAGAAAGAATGTTTCTCTGTTGTGTGGGCCCTAAGGAAGCTGAGGCCCTACCTCTATGGGACCCACTTCACTGTGCAAACTGACCATAAGCCGTTAAAGTGGCTAATGAACATGAAGGGGGAGAATCCAAAGTTGCTTAGGTGGTCCATAAGTCTACAAGGCTTCGACTTCACTATTGAGCATAGGCCAGGTGTACAACATAGCAATGCTGATGGGTTGTCCAGAATGTTTAACCGACCTGAACACGAGACTCATCCAGGGGTGGATTAGTTCCCCCTGTCCATAGTCTGGGAGGGGCGAGTGTTAGGAAAGATTTCGTTATTGTAGGGAATTTTCCTTCCATGTGGCAACCCCTAAACTTTTTGCTATTGTTTTTAACCTTGTTCTTGACTTTGCCAGGGAAGTACAGCCTTCTGCCGCACTTCCCTGGGCTTTCGCTCCTTTCTTACGGGGAAACTGACATGCCCTTATGACAGTCAGTACCGGGGAACGTTGTTTCCCGTAGTTTCTTCTATCGTGTCGCAGCTTCTCCTTCCCATTCCAATCCTGAGACCCTTCCTATAGCATGAGATGTGATATCTCAATGCTTATACCAAACCTGAGACCCTTCCTATAGCATGAGATGTGATATCCAACTCCTTCCCATTCCAATCCTGAGACCCTTCCTATAGCATGAGATGTGATATCTCAATGCTTATACCAAACCTGAGACCCTTCCTACGGCATGAGATGTCATATACAACTCCTTCCCATTCCAATCCTGAGACCCTTCCTATAGCATGAGATGTGATATCTCAATGCTTATACCATACCTGAGACCCTTCCTACAGCATGAGATGTGATATCCAACTCCTTCCCATTCCAATCCTGAGACCCTTCCTATAGCATGAGATGTGATATCTCAATGCTTATACCAAACCTGAGACCCTTCCTATAACATGAGATGGGATATCCAACTCCTTCCCATTCCAATCCTGAGACACTTCCGATAGCAGAGATGTGATATCTCAATGCTTATACCAGACCTTAGACCCTTCCTATAACATGAGATCGGATATCCAACTCCTTCCCGTTCCAAACCTGAGACCCTTCCTTTAGCATGAGATGTGATATCCAGCTCCTTCCCATTCCAATCCTGAGACACTTCCGATAGCATGAGATGTGATATCTCAATGCTTCTAATATCAAAACTGAAACCCTCCCTATAGCATGATATGTGATATCTAAGTCCTTCCCATTCCAATCCTGAGACCCTTCCTATAGCATGAGATGTGATATCTCAATGCTTCTACCAAACATGAGACCCTTCCTTTAGCATGAGATGTGATATCCAACTCCTTCCCATTCCAATCCTGAGACCCTTCCTATAGCATGAGATGTGATATCTCAATACTTCTAATACCAAACCTGAGATCCTTCCGATAACATGAGATGTGATATCCAAATCCTTCCCCTTCCAAACCTGAGACCCTCCCTTTAGCATGAGATGTGATAACCAACTCCTTCCCATTCCAAACCTGAGACCCTTCTGATAGCATGAGATGTGATATCTCAATGCTTCTAATACCAAACCTGAGATCCTTCCGATAGCATGAGATGTGATATCTCAATGCTTCTAATACTAAACCTGAGATCCTTCCTATAACATGAGATGTGATATCCAAATCCTTCCCCTTCCAATTCTGAGACCCTCCCTTTAACATGAGATGTGATATCCAACTCCTTCCCATTCCAATCCTGAGACCCTTCTGATAGCATGAGATGTGATATCTCAATGCCTCTAATACCAAACCTGAGATCCTACCTCTAACATGAAATGTGATATCCAACTCTTTCCCCTTCCAAACCTGAGAGCCTTCCTATAACATGAGATGTGATATCCAATTCCTTCCCATTCCAACCTGAGACCCTTCCTATAGCATGAGATGTGATATCTCAATGCCTCTAATACCAAACCTGAGATCCTTCCTCTAACATGAAATGTGATATCCAACTCCTTCCCTTTCCAAACCTGAGAGCCTATCTATAGCATGAGATGTGATATCCAAGTCCTTCCCATTCCAATCCTTAGACCCTTCCTACAGCATGCAATATGATATCTCAATGATTCTAATAACAAACCTGAGACCCGTCCTATAACATGAGATGGGATATCCAAGTCCTTCCCATTCCAATCCTGAGACACTTCCGATAGCAGAGATGTGATATCTCAATGCTTATACCAAACCTGAGACCCTTCCTATAACATGAGATGAGATATCCAACTCCTTCCCGTTCCAAACCTGAGACTCTTCCTTTAGCATGAGATGTGATATCCAGCTCCTTCCCATTCCAATCCTGAGACACTCACGATAGCATGAGATGTGATATCTCAATGCTTCTAATATCAAAACTGAGACCCTCCCTATAGTATGATATGTGATATCTAAGTCCTTCCCATTCCAATCCTGAGACCCTTCCTATAGCATGAGATGTGATATCTCAATGCTTCTACCAAACCCGAGACCCTTCCTTTAGCATGAGATGTGATATCCAACTCCTTCCCATTCCAATCCTGAGACCCTTCCTATAGCATGAGATGTGATATCTCAATACTTCTAATACCAAACCTGAGATCCTTCCGATAACATGAGATGTGATATCCAAATCCTTCCCCTTCCAAACCTGAGACCCTCCCTTTAGCATGAGATGTGATATCCAACTCCTTCCCATTCCAATCCTGAGACCCTTCTGATAGCATGAGATGTGATATCTCAATGCCTCTAATACCAAACCTGAGATCCTACCTCTAACATGAAATGTGATATCCAACTCTTTCCCCTTCCAAACCTGAGAGCCTTCCTATAACATGAGATGTGATATCCAACTCCTTCCCATTCCAACCTGAGACCCTTCCTATAGCATGAGATGTGATATCTCAATGCCTCTAATACCAAACCTGAGATCCTTCGTCTAACATGAAATGTGATATCCAACTCCTTCCCTTTCCAAACCTGAGAGCCTATCTATAGCATGAGATGTGATATCCAAGTCCTTCCCATTCCAATCCTTAGACCCTTCCTACAGCATGCAATATGATATCTCAATGATTCTAATAACAAACCTGAGACCCGTCCTATAACATGAGATGGGATATCCAAGACCTTCCCATTCCAATCCTGAGACACTTCCGATAGCAGAGATGTGATATCTCAATGCTTATACCAAACCTGAGACCCTTCCTATAACATGAGATGTGATATCCAACTCCTTCCCGTTCCAAACCTGAGACTCTTCCTTTAGCATGAGATGTGATATCCAGCTCCTTCCCATTCCAATCCTGAGACACTCACGATAGCATGAGATGTGATATCTCAATGCTTCTAATATCAAAACTGAGACCCTCCCTATAGTATGATATGTGATATCTAAGTCCTTCCCATTCCAATCCTGAGACCCTTCCTATAGCATGAGATGTGATATCTCAATGCTTCTACCAAACCTGAGACCCTTCCTTTAGCATGAGATGTGATATCCAACTCCTTCCCATTCCAATCCTGAGACCCTTCCTATAGCATGAGATGTGATATCTCAATACTTCTAATACCAAACCTGAGATCCTTCCGATAACATGAGATGTGATATCCAAATCCTTCCCCTTCCAAACCTGAGACCCTCCCTTTAGCATGAGATGTGATATCCAACTCCTTCCCATTCCAATCCAGAGACCCTTCTGATAGCATGAGATGTGATATCTCAATGCTTCTAATACCAAACCTGAGACCCTTCCTACAGCATGCGATGTGATATCTCAATGCTTCTAATATCAAACCTGAGACCCGTCCTATAACATGAGATGGGATATCCAACTCCTTCCCGTTCCAAACCTGATACCCTTCCTATAGCATGAGATGTGATATCCAATTCCTTCCCATCCCAATCCTGAGACACCTCTGATAGCACAGATGTGATATCTCAATGCTTATACCAAACCTGAGACTCTTCCTATAACATGAGATGTGATATCCAACTCCTTCCCGTTCCAAACCTGAGACCCTTCCTATAGCATGAGATGTGATATCCAACTCCTTCCCGTTCCAAACCTGAGACCCTTCCTTTAGCATGAGATGTGATATCCAGCTCCTTCCCATTCCAATCCTGAGACACTTCCGATAGCATGAGATGTGATATCTCAATGCTTTTAATATCAAAAATGAGACCCTCCCTATAGCATGATATGTGATATCTAAGTCCTTCCCATTCCAATCCTGAGACCCTTCCTATAGCATGAGATGTGATATCTCAATGCTTCTACCAAACCTGAGACCCTTCCTTTAGCATGAGATGTGATATCCAACTCCTTCCCATTCCAATCCTGAGACCCTTCCTATAGCCTGAGATGTGATATCTCAATACTTCTAAAACCAAACCTGAGATCCTTCCGATAACATGAGATGTGATATCCAAATCCTTCCCCTTCCAAACCTGAGACCCTCCCTTTAGCATGAGATGTGATATCCAACTCCTTCCCCTTCCAAACCTGAGACCCTTCCTTTAGCATGAGATGTGATATCCAACTCCTTCCCATTCCAATCCTGAGACCGTTCTGATAGCATGAGATGTGATATCTCAATGCTTCTAATACCAAACCTGAGACCCTTCCTAAAGCATGCAATGTGATATCTCAATGCTTCTAATATCAAACCTGAGACCCGTCCTATAACATGAGATGGGATATCCAACTCCTTCCCGTTCCAAACCTGATACCCTTCCTATAGCATGAGATGTGATATCCAATTCCTTCCCATCCCAATCCTGAGACACCTCCGATAGCAGAGATGTGATATCTCAATGCTTATACCAAACCTGAGACTCTTCCTAAAGCATGCAATGTGATATCTCAATGCTTCTAATATCAAACCTGAGACCCGTCCTATAACATAAGATGTGATATCCAACTCCTTCCCATTCAAAACCTGAGACCGTTCTGATAGCATGAGATGTGATATCTCAATGCTTCTAATACCAAACCTGAGACCCTTCCTAAAGCATGCAATCTGATATCTCAATGCTTCTAATATCAAACCTGAGACCCGTCCTATAACATAAGATGTGATATCCAACTCCTTCCCATTCAAAACCTGAGACCCTTCCGATAGCATGAGATGTGATATCTCAATGCTTCTAATACCAAACCTGTGATCCTTCCTATAACAAGAGATGTGATATCAACATCCTTCCCCTTCCAAACCTGAGACCCTCCCTTTAGCATGAGATGTGATATCTCAATGCCTCTAATACCAAACCTGAGATCCTTCCGATAGCATGAGATGTGATATCTCAATGCTTCTAATACCAAACCTGAGATCCTTCCTATAACATGAGATGTGATATCCAAATCCTTCCCCTTCCATTCCTGAGACCCTCCCTTTAGCATGAGATGTGATATCCAAGTCCTTCCCATTCCAATCCTGAGACCCTTCCTATAGCATGAGATGTGATATCTCAATGCTTCTAATACCAAACCTGAGACCCTTCCTATAACATAAGATGGGATATCCAACTCCTTCCCATTCCAATCCTGAGACCCTTCCGATAGCAGAGATGTGATATCTCAATGCTTATACCAAACCTGAGACCCTTCCTGTGGCATGAGATGTCATATACAACTCCTTCCCATTCCAATCCTGAGACCCTTCCTATAGCATGAGATGTGATATCGAACTCCTTCCCATTCCAATCCTGAGACCCTTCCTATAGCATGAGTTTTGATATCTCAATGCTTCTAATACCAAACCTGAGATCCTTCCGATAGCATGAGATGTGATATCTCAATGCTTCTAATACCAAACCTGAGATCATTCCTATAACACGAGATGTAATATCCAAATCCTTCCCCTTCCAAACCTGAGACCCTCCCTTTAGCATGAGATGTGATATCCAACTCCTTCCCATTCCAATTCTGAGACCCTTCCTATAGCATGAGATGTGATGTCTCAATGCGTCTAATACCAAACCTGAGATCCTTCCTATAACATGAGATGTGATATCCAACTCCTTCCCATTCCAATCCTGAGACACTTCCTATAGCATGAGAAGTGATATCTCCATGCTTATACCAAACCTGAGACCCTTCCTATAGCATGAGATGTGATATCCAAATCCTTCCCATTCCAATCCTGAGACCCTTCCTATAGCATGAGATGTGATATCTCAATACTTCTAATACCAAACCTGAGATCCTTCCGATAACATGAGATGTGATATCCAAATCCTTCCCCTTCCAAACCTGAGACTCTCCCTTTAGCATGAGATGTGATATCCAACTCCTTCCCATTCCAATCCTGAGACCCTTCTGATAGCATGAGATGTGATATCTCAATGCCTCTAATACCAAACCTGAGATCCTACCTCTAACATGAAATGTGATATCCAACTCTTTCCCCTTCCAAACCTGAGAGCCTTCCTATAACATGAGATGTGATATCCAACTCCTTCCCATTCCAACCTGAGACCCTTCCTATAGCATGAGATGTGATATCTCAATGCCTCTAATACCAAACCTGAGATCCTTCCTCTAACATGAAATGTGATATCCAACTCCTTCCCTTTCCAAACATGAGAGCCTATCTATAGCATGAGATGTGATATCCAAGTCCTTCCCATTCCAATCCTTAGGCCCTTCCTACAGCATGCAATATGATATCTCAATGATTCTAATAACAAACCTGAGACCCGTCCTATAACATGAGATGTGTTAAGACGGATTTCTGAACTCTGTCCTGGTGGCGCAGAAGTTCAGAAGGCCAACCTAATTACTTGGAACAGGGTAACCTCTGGACGAGCCAGACCAATCAAGGTAGCGATCGCGGCGGTCAAGACTAGGTCTCAAGAGCGGTGAGGGTGACTGAAAGCCTGCAATGAGCACACAAAACAAGATCACTTACAAACTACTCCAAACAGGCGTTATATAAAAAATATATACACGTTTATTTTAAGGCCTTTAAAACAATGACCGTAGCGAGAAAATCACAATATCACAATATTAAACCAACACATACCGGTGTCCTGTCAATTGGTCGACTGCAATTTGGTCGACTGCAATTTGGTCGACACCATTTGGTCGAATGCCAAATGGTCGAATTTTTTTTTTTTATTTATATATTTTTTTTGTGGGTTTTCGTGTGGGGAAAGAAAAAAAAAAGAAAAAAAGGGCTTTGGGTGGGGGACCCCCCCAAAAAAAACCAAAAAAGGGGTAAAAAAAAAAAAAAAAAAAATTCGACCATTTGGCATTCGACCAAATGGTGTCGACCAATTGTCCTGTCGAACAAATGTTTTCGACCAATTGACTGGTAACCACACATACCATATCAACACAATATATATACAAATACGACAGTCGCAAGCGTTATATGCACGAAATGTGTAGTCCACCTGAAAGGGAAGGAAAACAGGCAGTGCGATACAATGCTTTAGACTCAGTTCGCCTTCAGAGACACCTAACTAGATGGAAGTCCGAGCCCTGCGAAGAGTGGAGCCTTGTGCTCAAAGTTCCTGCACGCGCTGGTGCCAACGGGCAAAAGGAGAAGCTCTTCGAAGGAAGTCAGGCAGTTCAGTTTAGTGCATACAGAAGAAGAACAAGTTCCGCGACTCAAGCGCAGCCTCCACAGTGGGCAGAAGCAGAGCGCGAGTACGGACAAACGGGTGCTGTTTTACACAGCGGGGAAAAGCAATGGGCTCCTGCAGGAGGGCGACCAGATCCTAGCTATACTACTCACCGGTCCCCTATGCAAGCAGACCCAGGCTTCTCCGCGTCAGTTTCAGCAGCTGGCAGGTTCAGAAGAGCAGGGAACGCCTCGTCGTCGTGTTGAGTAAAAAGACGTCCCAATCGAAGAAACCTGCACAGTTTTGTCACCACAGCAGGGCAACGGAGCGGCCGTGTGTATCTGAGCCAAATGTACACTACTCACTTCCGACCTGGGAACGCCAAGTGTACGAAGCGTGTGAGAGTGACAAGGACTCGAAATACTACACAACCTGGCGGCGGTTACAGAGCAAGGCTCCCGGGTAAGCTGGTCAGTCAACTGGATGGCCCAGAGACGCTTCCGAAGGCTTACTGGCAGGAGATGGTGAAGATGCCGAGAATAGCTGTTCCCGCTATTCCAAGGGTCGAAGTACCAGTACAGGCCTTCTGGTTCGATCAAAGGTGAAAAGGGTTTCACAAGGCGACAGCAGTGCAGAGGAGGAGTCCTTCAGCGGGTCACCAGCGATTCCTCGGTCCAGCCTCTTGGTTGCAGGATACTTGGCTCCTGTATTCCTTCGTTCGTGAGAACTCAGGAGATCGACATGGTAGTGGTGTTTCCAGCCCCCTCTTATCCACGGTTCCCTTCGCGCCAAAACGGAGGGGACCCAATGGGAGATCCGCTCATCAACACTCACACCATTCGTGGACCAATCACGGACCACGGTGGTCCCAGGCATTCACACTACCCTAGACTCTCTGGCACCCAGGATGTGTATTGGGACCAGACATCCCAGCCCACACCCTGGAGGCACACACAAGACATGTAGAAGCCCGCAAAAGCATCTGTGTTTCGCGGGAAAGTACATGCCCAAATAAGGAAGGCCCCGGGTCGGCTCGACCTGGGGAAGTTGAAGGGAGCAAGACGGTCAGCGGACAGGACAAAGGAGCCTCGTGGTCTGGCCATTTTGGGAGCCAGGCCACCATTTTGGGTTAAGCGCAGAAAACGCGCTTAGAACGCCAAAAGGAGCTCAAAATACAAAGAAACGATCGCTGCCACCATTCCCGTCCCTGAATCACTTGCACCGATCAAATACAATCCTAAACGAGTATCTAGGGCCTGTAGAAGGCTAGAGACCCAAGAGAGCTGTAACTTAGCTTACAGTGCCCTCTTGTGTCATGTTGCACTAAAGCCGCAACATGATAAAAGAAACTACGGGAAACAGCGTTCCCCGGTACTGACTGTCTTAAGGGCATGTCAGTTTCCCCGTAAGAAAGGAGCGAAAGCCCAGAGGAGTGCGGCAGAAGGCTGCACTTCTCTGGCAAAGTCAAGAACAAGGTGAAAAACAACAGCAAAAAGTTTAGGGGTTGCCACATGGAAGGAAAATTACCTACAATTACGAAATCTTTCCTAACAAGATGTGATATCCAAATCTTTCCCATTCCAATCCTGAGACCCTTCTGATAGCATGAGATGTGATATCTCAATGCCTCTAATACCAAACCTGAGATCCTACCTCTAACATGAAATGTGATATCCAACTCACTCCCCTTCCAAACCTGAGAGCCTTCCTATAGCATGAGATGTGATATCCAAGTCCTTCCCATTCCAATCCTGAGACCCTTCCTATAACATGAGATGTGATATCCAACTCCTTCCCATTCCAACCTGAGACCCTTCCTATAGCATGAGATGGGATATCCAACTCCTTCCAAATCCAATCCTGATACCCTTCCGATAGCATGAGATGTGATATCCCAATGCTTCTACCAAACCTGAGACCCATACTATGGCATGAGATGTGATATCAAACTCCTTCCCATTCCAATCCTGAGACCCTTCCTATAGCTTGAGATGTGATATCCAACTCCTTCCCATTCCAATCCTGAGACCCTTCCGATATCATGAGATGTGATATCTCAATGCTTCTAATATCAAACTTGAGACCCTCCCTATAGCATGAGATGTGATATCCAAGTCCTTCCCATTCCAATCCTGAGACCCTTCCTATAGCATGAGATGTGATATCTCAATGCTTCTAATACCAAACCTGAGACCCTTCCTATAACATGAGATGGGAATATCCAACTCCTTACCATTCCAATCCTGAGACCCTTCCGATAGCAGAGATGTGATATCTCAATGCTTATACCAAACCTGAGATCCTTCTTATAACATGAGATGTGATATCCAACTCCTTCCCATTCCAATACTGAGACACTTCCTATAGCATGAGATGTGATATCTCACTGCTTATACCAAACCTGAGACCCTTCCTATAGTGACTACCTCCCGCTAAAAATCAATGTCTCGCCCAACTGCACCATATCCATGCACATTGTATACAGACCCCCTGGCCCATGTACGGACTTCCATGACACCCTTATCCCTGCATTGTCTCACAACATCAAAAAGACCTCTCAGGTTCTACTCCTTGGTGACCTCAACCTAGGGCTGAATGCTCTCAGGTTTGGAAAGGGAAGGAGTTGGATATCACATTTCATGTTAGAGTTAGGATCTCAGGTTTGGTATTAGAGGCATTGAGATATCACATCTCATGCTACCAGAAGGGTATCAGGATTGGAATGGGAAGGAGTTGGATATCACATCTCATGCTAAAGGGAGGGTCTCAGGTTTGGATGGGGAAGGATTTGGATATCACATCTCATGTTATAGGAAGGATCTCAGGTTTGGTATTAGAAGCATTGAGATATCACATCTCATGCTATCGGAAGGATCTCAGGTTTGGTATTAGAAGCATTGAGATATCACATCTCATGCTATAGGAAGGGTCTCAGGATTGGAATGGGAAGGACTTGGATATCACATCTCATGCTAAAGGAAGGGTCTCAGTTTTAGTAAAAGCATTGTGATATCACATCTCATGCTATAGGAAGGGTCTCAGGATTGGAATCGAAAGTAGTTGGATATCACATCTCATGCTATAGGAAGGGTCTCAGGTTTGGTATAAGCATTGAGATATCACATCTCTGCTATCGGAAGGGTCTCAGGATTGGATTGGGAAGGAGTTGGATATCACATCTCATGTTATAGGAAGGAATGGGAAGGAGTTGGATATCACATCTCATGCTATAGGAAGGATCTCAGGTTTGGTATTAGAAGCATTGAGATATCAGATCTCATGCTATCGGAAGGATCTCAGGTTTGGTATTAGAAGCATTGAGATATCACATCTCATGCTACCAGAAGGGTCTCAGGATTGGAATGGGAAGGAGTCGGATATCACATCTCATGCTAAAGGGAGGGTTTCAGGTTTGGAAGTGGAAGGATTTGGATATCACATCTCATGTTATAGGAAGATCTCAGGTTTGGTATTAGAAGCATTGAGATATCACATCTCATGCTATCGGAAGGATCTCAGGTTTGGTATTAGAAGCATTGAGATATCACATCTCATGCTATCAGAAGGGTCTCAGGATTGGAATGGGAAGGAGTCGGATATCACATCTCATGCTAAAGAGAGGGTCTCAGGTTTGGAAGGGGAAGGATTTGAATATCACATCACATGTTATAGGAAGGATCTCAGGTTTGGTATTAGAGGCATTGAGATATCACATCTCATGCTATAGGAAGGGTCTCAGGATTGGAATGGGAAGGAGTTGGATATCACATCTCATGCTAAAGGAAGGGTCTCAGTTTTGGTAGAAGCATTGAGATATCACATCTCATGCTATAGGAAGGGTCTCAGTTTTGGTAGAAGCATTGAGATATCACATCTCTGCTATCGGAAGGGTCTCAGGATAGGAATGGGAAGGACTTAGATATCACATCTCATGCTATAGGGAGGGTCTCAGTTTTGATATTAGAAGCATTGAGATATCACATCTCATGCTATCGGAAGGGTCTCAGGATTGGAATGGGAAGGAGTTGGATATCACATCTCAAGCTATCTCAGGATTGGAATGGGAAGGAGTTTGATATCACATCTCAAGCTATAGGAAGGGTCTCAGGTTTGGAAGGGGAAGGATTTGGATCTCACATCTCATGTTTTAGGACGGGTCTCAGGTTTGGTATTAGAAGCATTGAGATATCACATCTCATGGTATAATAAGGGTCTCAGGATTGGAATGGGAAGGAGTTTGATATCACATCTCAAGCTATAGGAAGGGTCTCAGGTTTGGGAAGGGAAGGATTTGGATAGCACATCTCATGTTATAGGATGGTTCTCATGTTTGGTTTTAGAAGCATTGAGATATCACATCTCATGCTATCGGAAAGGTCTCAGGTTTGGAATGGGAAGGAGTTGGATATCACATCTCATGTTATAGGAAGGATCTCAGGTTTGGTATTAGAGGCATTGAGATATCATATCTCATGCTATATGAAGGGTCTCAGGATTGGAATGTGAAGGATTTGGATATCACATCTCATGCTAAAGGAAGGGTCTCGGGTTTGGCAGAAGCATTGAGATATCACATCTCATGCTATAGGAAGGGTCTCAGGATTGGAATGGGAAGGATTTGGATATCACATCTCATGCCATAGTAAGGGTCTCAGGTTTGGTATAAGCATTGAGATATCACATCTCTGCTATCGGAAGGGTCTCAGGATTGGATTGGGAAGGAGTTGGATATCCCTTCTCATGCTATAGGAAGGGTCTCAGGTTGGAATGGGAAGGAGTTGGATATCACATCTCTTGCTATAGGAAGGGTCTCAGTTTTTTATTAGAAACATTGAGATATCACATCTCATGCTATAGGAAGGGTTTCAGGATTGGAATGGGAAGGATTTGGATATCACATCTCATGCTAAAGGAAGGGTCTCAGGTTTGGAAGGGGAAGGAGTTGGATATCACAACTCATGGTAAAGGAAGGGTCTCAGGTTTGATAGAAGCATTGAGATATTACAGCTCATGCTATAGGAAGGGTCTCAGGATTGGAATGGGAAGGAGTTGGATATCACATCTCATGCTAAAGGAAGGGTCTCAGGTTTGATAGAAGCATTGAGATATCACATCTCATGCTATAGGAAGGGTCTCAGGTTTGGTATAAGCATTGAGATATCACATCTCTGCTATCGGAAGGGTCTCAGGATAGGAATGGGAAGGACTTAGATATCACATCTCATGCTATAGGGAGGGTCTCAGTTTTGATATTAGAAGCATTGAGATATCACATCTCATGATATCGGAAGGGTCTCAGGATTGGAATGGGAAGGAGTTGGATATCACATCTCAAGCCATCTCAGGATTGGAATGGGAAGGAGTTTGATATCACATCTCAAGCTATAGGAAGGGTCTCAGGTTTGGAAGGGGAAGGATTTGGATCTCACATCTCATGTTTAGGACGGGTCTCAGGTTTGGTATTAGAAGCATTGAGATATTTTTTTTTATTTTTTATTTATTTGCATTTGTTAAGCGCGCTTGCAGCCCGTAAGGCATCGAGGCGCTGTTACAGAGGATACGCAAACTTAGGATTACAGACAGGTGCCAGGAGGGCTCTTAGTTACAGATTGGTAGGCATCTATGCAATGGACGATACAGGTTCAGGTTAAACAAAGAGTCTGGTTTTGATAGCCTTACGGAAGGCTAGGTGGGATTGAATGAGTCTTAGGTGAGGTGGCAGAGCGTTCCAGTGCGTGGCTGCTAGGGTGGGGAAGCTGGAGCCACCAGCGCGCAGTTTCCCAGTAGTAGGCGTGACAATTGTGTTGGCATAAGGGGACCTGAGAGGTCTCGTGGCGGTGTGCCTAGTAATTCTGTTGGTCAGGTAAGGAGGGGCAAGTTCGTGAAGGCATTTGTGTGTGAGAGCAAGAGTTTTAAAGACAATTCTCTCTTTGACAGGGAGCCAGTGTGCTTGCCTTCTGATTTCGGAGATATGGTTTGTTCTTGAGGTACCGGTGGCTGCCCTTAGCGCATTGTTCTGGGCTAGCTGCAATTTGGCCAGGTTTTTGCTGGATGTCCCCACGAGAAGGGCATTACAGTAGTCAAGTCTTGACCCGATAATTGCCCTGGCAATCGTGAGGCAATTTTGACGGGCCAAGAAGGGCCTGGCTGCATTGTGGACTTTGGAGTAGTAGGCTGAGGATGCAGCGATAGCATTGACCTGTTTATCCATGGACAGGTCGGAGTCAAGGTAGACTCCGAGTGTCTTAACATGGTTCGAGACCTTGATTGGAATGTTATCAAGTGAGAAGGAGGCGTACTGATCTCCGAGGTTACCCAGAGTGAAGGGTGACCCAATGAGGAGGAGTTCGGTCTTTTCGCTGTTGAGGCACAGCCAATTCTCCGCCATCCAGGATTGGATGGTAGTGTAGATAGAGGTGAGGGTGTTGGAATCTGCTAGGTAGTCGCTCGTGAGTGGGATCAGTACCTGCGTATCGTCAGCATAGTTGGTATATGAAATACCAAGGGAATCCAAGATGCTAAACAGGGGCCTTGTAAAGAGGTTATAGAGTGTTGGGGCGATACAGGATCCCTGAGGGACACCGCAGGTGAGGAGGCTAGGGGTGGCGGCGGCAGCTTCAGAAAAGACTTTCATGGCCCTTTCTTGGAGAAAGGAGGTGATCCACTGGCAGGCTTTCGGGGAGAAGTTGGCTTGGGTGGCTAGGTGGTGACACAAGGTGTTGTGGTCAACCAGATCGAACGCTGCGGATAGATCCAGGAGCAGTAGGAGGGCAGGTTTGCCTGCATCTCTGAGGTCATCCATTTGGTTCTTTAGATCTAGGAGGGCCGTTTCAGTGCCATGTCGGGGGCGGAACCCAGATTGCCGCAGGCCGAGGAGACGGTTGTCCTCTAAGAACTTTTGGACCTGCAGGTAGGCTGCTTTGGCCAAGATTTTGAGCAGGAATGGTACAGTTGTGATGGGCCTGTAATTCCCCGGGACGGTTGGGTCGAGTGAGGGTTTCTTGAGGAGTGGGCGTACCCACGCTTCCTTGAGTCCTGATGGGACATGGCCTGATTGGAAGGAGGAGTTGATAAAGGCTGTAAGGAAGGGGGCGAGAGTATGTGCGGAGTCTTTGATGAGGCTGGCTGGGCAGGCATCGCCTTTACAATTGGAGGGTTTAATATAGTTGAGGAGGATGATGACCTCTTGCTCAGTGATGTCTTTGAATTCGAACATCGGGGATGACGTGGACTTGATGGGTGGCTTGGCGTGGATGTTCGCTATGATATGGGAAAGGGCTTTTTGGTGGCCACAAATTTTTGTTTGGAGGGTGTTGAGCTTCTCTAGCATGGCAGATTGAATGCTGTTGCACCACTTGTCATCTTTGATAACTGAGGAGGGGGGGGCAGATGGTTTTTCAAGTTCCCTGAAGATTGTGAATAGTTCCTTAGGTCCTGACTTGGCGTCGGAGATCCTGGCGTTGAAGGAGGCAGCCTTTGCCAGTGTGATGTTAGTCTTGTAGGATTTGGAAATGGCTTTGAACTTCTGTTTAGTGGCTTCAGAGGGGTTTGCTTTCCAGGAGGATAGTGCAATCCTCTTTTGCGCACGTTGGTCAAGGAGTTCTTTAGAGAACCATGAGTTAGCATGTTTGGCTTTCTTAGCTTTTTTGAGAGTCAGGGGAGCAATGGCGTCCACGGCTGACGTGATGACATCCTTGAAGGTGTCAGCTAAGGTGTCAGGGTTATTAGATGAAGGTGCCTGAAGGGCTGGGTTAAGGAGGTAGGGTGCTAGGTTCTCGACTGTGAGGAGGCGTGAGCTCCTGGCGTAGGTGGCGAGGCATGGTGATGGCGGAGAGAGAGCCACTTTTCTGGTTCCGAGGTTGAATTGGATGTAGTGATGGTCAGACCAGGGGATAGGGGTATTGGCCGTGATGAGAAGGGAGCAGTTGTGATGACTGATCCAGTCAAGGGTGCGCCCTTTGATGTGCGTGGTGTCAGAAATGGAGTGCACAAAGCTGATGTTGGAGAGTGCCTTCTTGAGGTGTTTCGCTGGGGAGTCTTTAGGGTCATTCAGCCCTAGGTTGAGGTCACCAAGGAGTAGAACCTGAGAGGTCTTTTTGATGTTGTGAGACAATGCAGGGATAAGGGTGTCATGGAAGTCCGTACATGGGCCAGGGGGTCTGTATACAATGTGCATGGAAATGGTGCAGTTGGGCGAGACATTGATTTTTAGCGGGAGGTAGTCACTATTGCTATCAAGGATGCCTTCAGCTTCTCTGATGGTAAGGGTGTCCCTCGCGATGAGGGCAACGCCTCCACCTCTCTGAGAGGTGCGGTCTTTCCTAAAAATGGAATATCCAGGTGGGATGGCGAGTGATAAGACTGGGCCTGAGCTTTCATTCAGCCAGGTTTCAGTAAGGATGAGGAGGTCGAGCTTGTTGTTTATGAGCAGGTCGTTGATGTCAAGGGCGTGAGCTGGTATGGAGCGGGCATTAAGCAGGGCGCAGCTTAGCATGTAGGCATGGGGAGGCGTGGGGATAGGTGGGCTGGTGGGTGAGGATGGAGGGTCAGAAGTACTAGGTGGTGTGGTCGAGGGTGTGGCAACAGTAGGATGAATAGGCACAGAAACATCATTGAGCTGCACAAAATCAAGTGTGGTCATGGGTGTGGCAACAGTAGGATGAATAGGCACAGAAACATCATTGAGCTGCACAAAATCAAGTGTGGTCATGGGTGTGGCAACAGTAGGATGAATAGGCACAGAAACATCATTGAGCTGCACAAAATCAAGTGTGGTCATGGGTGTGGCAACAGTAGGATGAATAGGCACAGAAACATCATTGAGCTGCACAAAATCAAGTGTGGTCATGGGTGTGGCAACAGTAGGATGAATAGGCACAGAAACATCATTGCGCTGCACAAAATCAAGTGTGGTCATGGGGGCGGCAACAGTATGCGCTACAGGCATGGGTGCAGTAGGACTGAAGGGCGAAGGTTGTGGGGCAAAGTTAAAGTTCATAGTAGGGTTGGTGATCGTGAAGTATTGTTTGTTGACAAGACCCTTGATGATGAACTGTCGTGCCGTGGCAGAGCATGTGTGTGCTGGCCGCTGGCTTCTTATGCCCAACCTAACATTTCGGTAACCCAAGGTAGGGGTAGAACTGATGGGGTTGGTGGGCTGAGTGCGGGACCGTAGTCGCGCATTCCTGCTGTGGTACAGCAGAGGGCGTGTGTTTGCTAGCAAGGTAGGCGCACATGAAGGTTGTAGCATGGGGGCATTAATGCTAATGGCCTTACCTTGTACTGGTTTAACAAGGCGTGGGGGCGCCAACTGCGCCATCGAGCAGCGGAGAGCTGCAGAGAGAAATGCGGCCTTGGGGGAGTAACTGGCAGTTCTTGGGTGTCTGGGCTGAGGTGAAACTTAAGTTTCTGGGACACCACTCCTACCAAGAGAGTGCAGATTCTTCATTCCCTGAAGGGGAAACTGTTAATATATATTGTGCAGCGTGTCGCGTTTAGCTCTCTCATAGCATGAGGGAATTTTATGGCGAGGCGCGTGGTGTTTAATATTTGGTTAGAGCTGCAATATGCTCTGGATGCAGCGTGTGGAGTCGTGCTTCTTGTGCCTGGGACCGTTGGGAAGCTGGACCCCCGCTTTGCGTATGTTTGTATAGGGGTGTTTTCTGAGACGGGGCTTCCCGTGCCTCCGTTATACAGCAGTCTTATGTGGATGGGTTAACAGCCGGGCCTTGGTGTCGAGTGATTCGGGTTTCCCTGGGGGGGGGGAGGGAGGGGAACGGGACGCCTGGCTTGACACCCCCAAAACTCTGTGCCGCGGACACACCGAGGCTCAAGAGTCTCCTGTGCAATGACAGCCCCTGCGCAGGTGGGGTGGGGGAGTGGGGGAGGGGGCCCACAGCCGCCGAATCTACAGGTGCTCTCCGCTGTGCGGAGCACCCGCGACCACCTTACTTGTTGCACGAGGTGTCCGCGGCGCCTTGGGGCCCCCTCCTTAAGAGCTTCACGCGTCTCTCCTCTGCTCTTGTAAACTGGGAGGCAGCTCTCGCGTTGTGTAGTTGCGGCGGGGACCGTTAGGTCGGGCCAAACTTCCGCGAGGAGATTTTTATGTGCAACTGCACTTCCCCGCTACAGAGCTTTTCAAAGTCCGGTGCTCTTCCAATTTCTTCTTTTTTCTTTATTTTCTCCTTCTTTTCCCCTTTTCCTTCAGTGGCGCACCTCGTTTGTCAGGTATAATAAGGGTCTCAGGATTGGAATGGGAAGGAGTTGGATATCACATCTCAAGCTATAGGAAGGGTCTCAGGTTTGGGAAGGGAAGGATTTGGATAGCACATCTCATGTTATAGGATGGTTCTCATGTTTGGTTTTAGAAGCATTGAGATATCATATCTCATGCTATCGGAAAGGTCTCAGGTTTGGAATGGGAAGGAGTTGGATATCACATCTCATGTTATAGGAAGGATCTCAGGTTTGGTATTAGAAGCATTGAGATATCATATCTCATGCTATAGGAAGGGTCTCAGGATTGGAATGTGAAGGATTTGGATATCAGATCTCATGCTAAAGGAAGGGTCTCAGGTTTGGCAGAAGCATTGATATATCACATCTCATGCTATAGGAAGGGTCTCAGGATTGGAATGGGAAGGATTTGGATATCACATCTCATGCCATAGTAAGGGTCTCAGGTTTGGTATAAGCATTGAGATATCACATCTCTGCTATCGGAAGGGTCTCAGGATTGGATTGGGAAGGAGTTGGATATCCCTTCTCATGCTATAGGAAGGGTCTCAGGTTGGAATGGGAAGGATTTGGATATCACATCTCATGTTATAGGTAGGGTCTCAGGATTGGAATGGGAAGGATTTGGATATCACATCTCTTGCTATAGGAAGGGTCTCAGGTTTTTATTAGAAACATTGAGATATCACATCTCATGCTATAGGAAGGGTTTCAGGATTGGAATGGGAAGGATTTGGATATCACATCTCATGCTAAAGGAAGGGTATCAGGTTTGGAAGGGGAAGGATTTGGATATCATATCTCATGTTATAGGACGGGTCCCAGGTTTGGTATTAGAAGCATTGAGATATCACATCTCATGGTATAGGAAGGGTCTCAGGATTGGAATGGGAAGGAGTTGGATATCACATCTCATCCAATAGGAAGGGTCTCAGGTTTGGAATGGGAAATAATTGGATATCACATCTCATGTTATAGGAAGGATCTCAGGATTGGAATGGGAAGGATTTGGATATCACATCTCTTGCTATAGGAAGGGTCTCAGGATTGGAATGGGAAGGAGTTCGATTTCCCTTCTCATGCTATAGGAAGGGTCTCAGGTTGGAATGGGAAGGACTTGGATAACACATCTCATGTTATAGGAAGGGTCTCAGGATTGGAATGGGAAGGATTTGGATATCACATCTCTTGCTATAGGAAGGGTCTCAGGTTTTTTATTAGAAACATTGAGTTATCACATCTCATGCTATAGGAAGGGTTTCAGAATTGGAATGGGAAGGATTTGGATATCACATCTCATGCTAAAGGAAGGGTCTTAGGTTTGGAAGGGGAAGGATTTGGATATCACATCTCATGTTATAGGACGGGTCCCAGGTTTGGTATTAGAAGCATTGAGATATCACAACTCATGCTATAGGAAGGGTCTCAGGATTGGAATGGGAAGGAGTTGGATATCACATGTCATGCTAAAGGAAGGGTCTCAGGTTTGATAGAAGCATTGAGATTTCACATCTCATGCTATAGGAAGGGTCTCAGGATTGGAATGGGAAGGAGTTGGATATCACATCTCATGCCATAGGAAGGGTCTCAGATTTGGTATAAGCATTGAGATATAACAACTCTGCTATCGGAAGGGTCTCATGATAGGAATGGGAAGGACTTAGATATCACATCTCATGCTATAGGGAGGGTCTCAGTTTTGATATTAGAGGCATTGAGATATCACATCTCATGCTATCGGAAGGGTCCCAGGATTGGAATGGGAAGGAGTTGGATATCACATCTCAAGCTATCTCAGGATTGGAATGGGAAGGAGTTTGATATCACATCTCAAGCTATAGGAAGGGTCTCAGGTTTGGAAAGGGAAGGATTTGGATTTCACATCTCATGTTGTAGGATGGTTCTCATGTTTGGTTTTAGAAGCATTGAGATATCACATCTCATGCTATCGAAAGGGTCTCAGGTTTGGAAAGGGAAGGATTTGGATTTCACATATTTTATAGGATAGTTCTCAGGTTTGGTTTTAGAAGCATTAAGATATCACATCTCATGCTATAGGAAGGGTCTCAGGTTTGGAATGGGAAGGAGTTGGATACACATCTCATGTTATAGGAAGGATCTCAGGTTTGGTATTAGAAGCATTGAGATATCACATATCATGCTATAGGAAAGGTCTCAGGATTGGAATGGGAAGGAGTTGGATATCACATCTCATGCTAAAGGAAAGGTCTCAGGTTTGGAAGGGGAAGGATTTGGATCTCACAAATGTTTTAGGACGGGTGTCAGGTTTGGTATTAGAAGCATTGAGATATCACATCTCATGGTATAGGAAGGGTCTCAGGATTGGAATGGGAAGGAGTTGGATAGCACATCTCAAGCTATCTCAGGATTGGAATGGGAAGGAGTTTGATATCACATCTCAAGCTATAGGAAGGGTCTCAGGTTTGGAAAGGGAATGATTTGGATTTCACATGTTACAGGATAGTTCTCATGTTTGGTTTTAGAAGCATTAAGATATCACATCTCATGTTATAGGAAGGATCTCAGGTTTGGTATTAGAAGCATTGAGATATCACATCTCATGCTATAGGAAGGGTCTCAGGTTTGGAATGGGAAGGAGTTGGATATCACATCTCATGCTATAGGAAGGATCTCAGGTTTGGTATTAGAAGCATTGAGATATCAGATCTCATACTATCGGAAGGATCTCAGGTTTGGTATTAGAAGCATTGAGATATCACATCTCATGCTACCAGAAGGGTCTCAGGATTGGAATGGGAAGGAGTCGGATATCACATCTCATGCTAAAGGGAGGGTTTCAGGTTTGGAAGTGGAAGGATTTGGATATCACATCTCATGTTATAGGAAGATCTCAGGTTTGGTATTAGAAGCATTGAGATATCACATCTCATGCTATCGGAAGGATCTCAGGTTTGGTATTAGAAGCATTGAGATATCACATCTCATGCTATCAGAAGGGTCTCAGGATTGGAATGGGAAGGAGTCGGATATCACATCTCATGCTAAAGGGAGGGTCTCAGGTTTGGAAGGGGAAGGATTTGAATATCACATCACATGTTATAGGAAGGATCTCAGGTTTGGTATTAGAGGCATTGAGATATCACATCTCATGCTATAGGAAGGGTCTCAGGATTGGAATGGGAAGGAGTTGGATATCACATCTCATGCTAAAGGAAGGGTCTCAGTTTTGGTAGACGCATTGAGATATCACATCTCATGCTATAGGAAGGGTCTCAGGATTGGAATGGGAAGGAGTTGGATATCACATCTCATGCCATAGGAAGGGTCTCAGGTTTGGTATAAGCATTGAGATATCACATTGGTCTCAGGATTGGATTGGGAAGGAGTTGGATATCACATCTCATCCAATAGGAAGGGTCTCAGGTTTGGAATGGGAAGGAATTGGATATCACATCTCATGTTATAGGAAGGATCTCAGGATTGGAATGGGAAGGATTTGGATATCACATCTCTTGCTATAGGAAGGGTCTCAGGTTTTTTATCAGAAACATTGAGATATCACATCTCATGCTATAGGAAGGGTTTCAGGATTGGAATGGGAAGGAGTTGGATATCACATCTCATGTTATAGGAAGGATCTCAGGATTGGAATGGGAAGGATTTGGATATCACATCTCTTGCTATAGGAAGGGTCTCAGGTTTTTTATTAGAAACATTGAGATATCACATCTCATGCTAAAGGAAGGGTTTCAGGATTCGAATGGGAAGGATTTGGATATCATATCTCATGTTATAGGACGCGTCCCAGGTTTGGTATTAGAAGCATTGAGATATCACATCTCATGCCATAGGAAGGGTCTCAGGTTTGGTATAAGCATTGAGATATCACATTGGTCTCAGGATTGGATTGGGAAGGAGTTGGATATCACATCTCATCCAATAGGAAGGGTCTCAGGTTTGGAATGGGAAGGAATTGGATATCACATCTCATGTTATAGGAAGGATCTCAGGATTGGAATGGGAAGGATTTGGATATCACATCTCTTGCTATAGGAAGGGTCTCAGGTTTTTTATCAGAAACATTGAGATATCACATCTCATGCTATAGGAAGGGTTTCAGGATTGGAATGGGAAGGAGTTGGATATCACATCTCATGTTATAGGAAGGATCTCAGGATTGGAATGGGAAGGATTTGGATATCACATCTCTTGCTATAGGAAGGGTCTCAGGTTTTTTATTAGAAACATTGAGATATCACATCTCATGCTAAAGGAAGGGTTTCAGGATTCGAATGGGAAGGATTTGGATATCATATCTCATGTTATAGGACGCGTCCCAGGTTTGGTATTAGAAGCATTGAGATATCACATCTCATGGTATAGGAAGGGTCTCAGGATTGGAATGGGAAGGAGTTGGATATCCCTTCTCATGCTATAGGAAGGGTCTCAGGTTGGAATGGGAAGGAGTTGGATATCACATCTCATGTTATAGGAAGGGTCTCAGGATTGGAATGGGAAGGATTTGGATATCATATCTCTTGCTATAGGAAGGGTCTCATGTTTTTTATTAGAAACAGAGATATCACATCTCATGGTATAGGAAGGGTTTCAGGATTGGAATGGGGAGGATTTGGATATCACATTTCATGCTAAAGGAGGGGTCTCAGGTTTGGAAGGGGAAGGAGTTGGATATCACATCTCATGCTAAAGGAAGGGTCTCAGGTTTGATAGAAGCATTGAGATATCACATCTCATGCTATAGGAAGGGTCTTAGGTTTGGTATAAGCATTGAGATATCACATCTCTGCTATCGGAAGGGTCTCAGGTTAGGAATGGGAAGGAGTTGGATATCACATCTCAAGCTATCTCAGGATTGGAATGGGAAGGAGTTTGATATCACATCTCAAGCTTTAGGAAGGGTCTCAGGTTTGGAAGGGGAAGGATTTGGATCTCACATCTCATGTTTTAGGACGGGTCTCAGGTTTGGTATTAGAAACATTGAGATATCACATCTCATGGTATAGGAAGGGTCTCAGGATTGGAATGGGAAGGAGTTGGATATCACATCTCATGCTATAGGAAGGGTCTCAGTTTTGATATTAGAAGCATTGAGATATCACATCTCATGCTATCGGAAGGGTCTCAGGATTGGAATGGGAAGGAGTTGGATATCACATCTCAAGCTATCTCAGGATTGGAATGGGAAGGAGTTTGATATCACATCTCAAGCTTTAGGAAGGGTCTCAGGTTTGGAAGGGGAAGGATTTGGATCTCACATCTCATGTTTTAGGACGGGTCTCAGGTTTGGTATTAGAAACATTGAGATATCACATCTCATGGTATAGGAAGGGTCTCAGGATTGGAATGGGAAGGAGTTGGATATTACATCTCATGCTATAGGAAGGGTCTCAGGTTTGGTAGAAGCATTGAGATATCACATCTCATGCTATAGGAAGGGTCCCAGGATTGGAATGGGAAGGAGTTGGATATCACAACTCATGCCATAGGAAGGGTCTCAGGTTTGGTATAAGCATTGAGATATCACATCTCTGCTATCATAAGGGTCTCATGATTGGTATAGGAAGGAGTTGTATATCCCATCTCATGCTTTAAGAAGGGTCTCAGGTTTGGTATTAGAATTATTGAGATATCACATCTCATGCTATAGGAAGGGTCTAAGGATTGGAATGGGAAGGAGTTGGGTATCACATCTTATGCTATAGGAAGGGTCTCAGGTTTGGTATTAGAAGCATTGTGATATTACATCTCATGCTATAGGAAGGGTCTCAGGTTTGGAATGGGAAGGGTTTGTACATCACATCTCTTGCTATAGGAAGGGCCTCAGGTTTGGTATGAGAAACATTGAGATATCACATCTCATGGTATAGGAAGGATCTCAGGATTAGAATGGGAAGGAGTTGGATATCACATCTCATGTTATAGGAAGGATATCAGGTTTGGTATTAGAAGCATTGAGATATCACATCTCATGATATAGGAAGGGTCTCAGGATTGGAATGGGAAGGTTTTGGATATCACATCTCATGCTATAGGAAGGGTCTCAGGATTGGAATGGGAAGGAGTAGTATATGACATCTCATGCCATAGGAATGGTCTCAGGTTTGGTATAAGCATTGAGATATCACATCTCTGCTATCGAAAGGGTCTCAGGATTGGAATGGGAAAGAGTTGGATATCCCATCTCATGTTATATGAAGGGTCTCAGGTTTGGTATTAGAAGCATTGAGATTTCACATCTCATGCTATAGGAAGGGTCTCAGGATTGGAATGGGAAGGGCTTGGATATCCCATCTCATGTTATAGGACGGGTCTCAGGTGTGGTATTAGAAGCATTGAGATATCACATCGCATGCTGTAGGAAGGGTCTCAGGTTTGGAATGGGAAGGAATTGGATATCACATCTCATGTCATAGGAAGGATATCAGGTTTTCTATTAGAAGCATTGAGATATCACATCTCATGCTATAGGAAAGGTCTCAGGATTGGAATGGGAACTAGTTGGATATTACATTCTTGTTATAGGAAGGGTCTCAGGTTTGGAATGGGAAGGAGTTGGATATCACATATGCTATAGGAAGGGTCTCAGGTTTGGAACGGGAAGGAGTTGGATATCTCATCTCATGCTTAAAGAAGGGTCTCAGTTTTGGTATTAGAAGCATTGAGATATCACATCTCATGCTATAGGAAGGGTCTCAGGATTGGAATGGGAAGGAGTTGGATATCACATCTCATGGTATAGGAAGGGTCTCAGGGTTGGTATTACAAGCATTGTGATATTACATCTCATGCTATAGGAAGGGTCTCAGGATTGGATTGGGAAGGAGTCGGATATCACATCTCATGCTATAGGAAGGGTATCAGGTTTGGGAAGGATTTGTATATCACATCTCTTGCTATAGGAAGGGCCTCAGGTTTGGTATGAGAAACATTGAGATATCACATCTCATAGTATAGGAAGGATCTCAGTATTGGAATGGAAAGGAGTTGGATATCACATCTCATGTTATAGGAAGGATATCAGGTGTGGTATTAGAAGCATTGAGATATAACATCTCATGCTATAGGAAGGGTCTCAGGATTGGAATGGGAAGGAGTTGGACATCACATCTCATGCTATAGGGAGGGTCTCAGGTTTGGTAAAAGCATTGAGATTTCAGATCTCATGCTATCGGAAGGATCTCAGGTTTGGTATAAGAAGCATTGAGATATCACATCTCATGCTACCAGAAGGGTCTCAGGATTGGAATGGGAAGGAGTCGGATATCACATCTCATGCTAAAGGGAGGGTTTCAGGTTTGGAAGTGGAAGGTTTTGGATATCACATCTCATGTTATAGGAAGATCTCAGGTTTGGTATTAGAAGCATTGAGATATCACATCTCATGCTATCGGAAGGATCTCAGGTTTGGTATTAGAAGCATTGAGATATCACATCTCATGCTATCAGAAGGGTCTCAGGATTGGAATGGGAAGGAGTCGGATATCACATCTCATGCTAAAGGGAGGGTCTCAGGTTTGGAAGTGGAAGGATTTGGATATCACATCTCATGTTATAGGAAGGATCTCAGGTTTGATATTAGAAGCATTGAGATATCACATCTCATGCTATAGGAAGGGTTTCAGGATTGGAATGGGAAGGAGTTGGATATCACATCTCATGCTAAAGGAAGGGTCTCAGTTTTGGTAGAAGCATTGAGATATCACATCTCATGCTATAGGAAGGGTCTCAGGATTGGAATGGGAAGGAGTTGGATATCACATCTCATGCCATAGGAAGGGTCTCAGGTTTGGTATAAGCATTGAGATATCACATTGGTCTCAGGATTGGATTGGGAAGGAGTTGGATATCACATCTCATCCAATAGGAAGGGTCTCAGGTTTGGAATGGGAAGGAATTGGATATCACATCTCATGTTATAGGAAGGATCTCAGGATTGGAATGGGAAGGATTTGGATATCACATCTCTTGCTATAGGAAGGGTCTCAGGTTTTTTATCAGAAACATTGAGATATCACATCTCATGCTATAAGAAGGGTTTCAGGATTGGAATGGGAAGGAGTTGGATATCACATCTCATGTTATAGGAAGGGTCTCAGGATTGGAATGGGAAGGAATAGTATATGACATCTCATGCCATAGGAAGGGTCTCAGGTTTGGTATAAGCATTGAGATATCACATCTCTGCTATCGAAAGGGTCTCAGGATTGGAATGGGAAAGAGTTGGATATCCCATCTCATGTTATAGGAAGGGTCTCAGGTTTGGTATTAGAAGCATTGAGATATCACATTGCATGCTGTAGGAAGGGTCTCAGGTTTGGAATGGGAAGGAATTGGATATCACATCTCATGTCATAGGAAGGATATCAGGTTTTCTATTAGAAGCATTGAGATATCACATCTCATGCTATAGGAAAGGTCTCAGGATTGGAATGGGAACTAGTTGGATATTACATTCTTGTTATAGGAAGGGTCTCAGGTTTGGAATGGGAAGGAGTTGGATATCACATATGCTATAGGAAGGGTCTCAGGTTTGGAACGGGAAGGAGTTGGATATCTCATCTCATGCTTAAAGAAGGGTCTCAATTTTGGTATTAGAAGCATTGAGATATCACATCTCATGCTATAGGAAGGGTCTCAGGATTGGAATGGGAAGGAGTTGGATATCACATCTCATGGTATAGGAAGGGTCTCAGGGTTGGTATTACAAGCATTGTGATATTACATCTCATGCTATAGGAAGGGTCTCAGGATTGGATTGGGAAGGAGTCGGATATCACATCTCATGCTATAGGAAGGGTATCAGGTTTGGGAAGGATTTGTATATCACATCTCTTGCTATAGGAAGGGCCTCAGGTTTGGTATGAGAAACATTGAGATATCACATCTCAAAGTATAGGAAGGATCTCAGTATTCGAATGGAAAGGAGTTGGATATCACATCTCATGTTATAGGAAGGATATCAGGTGTGGTATTAGAAGCATTGAGATATAACATCTCATGCTATAGGAAGGGTCTCAGGATTGGAATGGGAAGGAGTTGGACCTCACATCTCATGCTATAGGGAGGGTCTCAGGTTTGGTAAAAGCATTGAGATATCAGATCTCATGCTATCGGAAGGATCTCAGGTTTGGTATTAGAAGCATTGAGATATCACATCTCATGCTACCAGAAGGGTCTCAGGATTGGAATGGGAAGGAGTCGGATATCACATCTCATGCTAAAGGGAGGGTTTCAGGTTTGGAAGTGGAAGGATTTGGATATCACATCTCATGTTATAGGAAGATCTCAGGTTTGGTATTAGAAGCATTGAGATATCACATCTCATGCTATCGGAAGGATCTCAGGTTTGGTATTAGAAGCATTGAGATATCACATCTCATGCTATCAGAAGGGTCTCAGGATTGGAATGGGAAGGAGTCGGATATCACATCTCATGCTAAAGGGAGGGTCTCAGGTTTGGAAGTGGAAGGATTTGGATATCACATCTCATGTTATAGGAAGTGTTAAGACGGATTTCTGAACTCTGTCCTGGTGGCGCAGAAGTTCAGAAGGCCAACCTAATTACTTGGAACAGGGTAACCTCTGGACGAGCCAGACCAATCAAGGTAGCGATCGCGGCGGTCAAGACTAGATCTCAAGAGGGGTGAGGGTGACTGAAAGCCCGCAATGAGCACACAAAACCAGAACACTTACAAACTACTCCAAACAGGTGTTATATCAAAAATATATACACATTTATTTTAAGGCCTTTAAAACAACGACTGTAGCGAGAAAAGCACAATATCACAATATTAAACCAACACATACCATATCAACACAATATATATACAAATACTACAGTCGCAAGCGTTTAAAGCACGAAATATGTAGTCCACCTGAAAGGGAAGGAAAACAGGCAGTGCGATAATGCTTTCGACTCAGTTCGCCTTCATAGGCACCTAACTAGATGGAAGTCCGAGCCCTGCGAAGAGTGGAGCCTGGTGCTCAAAGTACCTGCACGCGCTGGTGCCAACGGGCAAAAGGAGAAGCTCTTCGAAGGAAGTCAGGCAGTTCGGGTTAGTGCACAGCAGAAGAAGAACAGGGTCCGCAACTCAAGCTCAGCCTCCACAGCGGGCAGAAGAAGAGCGCGAGTACGGGCGAAAATTGTGCTGTTTTACACAGCGGGGAAAAGCAATGGGCTACTGCAGGAGGGCGACCAGATCCTAGCTATGCTACTCACCGGTCTCCGAAGCAAGCAGTCCCAGGCTTCTCCACGTTAGTTTCAGCAGCTGGCAGGTTCAGAAGAGCAGGGAACGCTTTGTAGTCGTGTAGAGCAAAAAGACGTCCCAATCGACGAAACCGGCACAGTTTGTTGCCGCAGCAGGACAACGGAGCGGCCGTGCTTATCTGAGTCAAAAGTACACTCCTCCCTTCAGACCTGGGAACGCCAAGTGCACGAAGCGTGGGAGAGTGACAAGGACTCGAGATACTGCACAACCTGGCGGCGGTTGCAGAGCCAGACTCCTTTGTAAGCTGGTCAGTCAACTGGATGGCCCAGAGACGCTTCCGAAGGCTTACTTGGCAGGAGATGGTTGAAGATGCCGGGAATAGCTGTTCCTGCTATCCCAAAGGTCGAAGCACCAGTACAGGCCTTCTGGTTCGAACAAAGGAGGACAGGGGCTCTCAGGACGACAGCAGTGCAAAGGAGGATTCCTTCAGCGGGTCACCAGCGATTCCTCGGTCCAGCCTCTTGGTTGCAGGATACTTGGCTCCTGTATTCCTTCGTTCGTGAGAACTCAGGAGATCGACATGGTAGTGGTGTTTCCAGCCTCCTCTTATCCATGGTTCCCTTCGCGCCAAAACGGAGGGGAGCCAATGGGAGATCCGCTCATCAACACACATACCATACGTGGACCAATCACGGACCACGGTGGTCCCAAGCATTCACACCACCCTAGACTCTCTGGCACCCAGGATGTGTATTGGGACCAGACATCCCAGCCCACACCCTGGAGGCACACAAACGACATGTAGAAGCCCGCGAAAGCATCCGTGTTTCGCGGGAAAGTACATGCCCAAATAAGGAAGGTTTCCGGGTCGCTGGACCTGGGGAAGGTGAAGGGAGCAAGACGGTCAGTGGACAGGACAAAGGAGCCTCGTGGTCTGGCCATTTTGGGGAGCCAGGCCACCATTTTGGGTTCAGTGCAAAAACGTGCTCAGAACGCCAAAAGGAGCTCAAAATATACAAAACGATCGCTGCCACCATTCCAGTCCCTGAATGACTTGCACCGATCAAATACCATCCTAAACGAGTATCTAGGGCCTGTAGAAGGCTAGAGACCCAAGAGAGCTGTAACTTAGCTTACAGTGCCCTCTTGTGTCATGTTGCACTAAAGCTGCGACACGATAAAAGAAACTACGGGAAACAACGTTCCCCGGTACTGACTGTCTTAAGGGCATGTCAGTTTCCCCGTAAGAAAGGAGCGAAAGCCCAGAGAAGTGCGGCAGAAGGCTGTACTTCTCTGGCAAAGTCAAGAACAAGGTTAAAAACAATAGCAAAAAGTTTAGGGGTTGCCACATGGAAGGAAGATTACCTACAATTACGAAATCTTTCCTAACACTCGCCCCTCCCAGACTATGGACAGGGGGAACTAATCCACCCCTGGATGAGTCTCATGTTCAGGTCGGTTAAACATTCTGGACAACCCATCAGCATTGCTATGTTGGACACCTGGCCTATGCTCAATAGTGAAGTCGAAGCCTTGAAGACTTATGGACCACCTAAGCAACTTTGGATTCTCCCCCTTCATGTTCATTAGCCACTTTAACGGCTTATGGTCAGTCTGCACAGTGAAGTGGGTCCCATAGAGGTAGGGCCTCAGCTTCCTTAGGGCCCACACAACAGAGAAACATTCTTTCTCTACCGTGGACCATCTGAGCTCTCTGTCCTTAAGCTGGCGACTAATAAAACCGATAGGGTGTTCCTTACCCTTCTCATCTACTTGTGATAGTACAGCTCCTATCCCAGTGTCAGAGGCGTCCGTCTGCACGATAAAAGGTCTTTGATAATCAGGGGCCCTGAGGACAGGGGCCTGGCACAAGGAGTCTTTTAAGCCATTGAAGGCCTTCTCACACTCGTCGGTCCAAGTTACCTTCTTGGGTTTCTTCGGAGTTGTGAGAGCAGTCAGAGGAGCAGCTATGGTGCCATAGTCTGCCATAAAATTGTGGTAATACCCCGTGAGTCCTAAGAAGGCTCTCACTTGGGTTTGCGTAGTGGGGGTAGGCCAGTCTTGTACTGCTTGTACTTTACTGGGTAGAGGCTGTATCCTCCCTCCACCTACTTCATGTCCAAGGTAAACCACTGAGCCTTGTCCAATCTGGCATTTACTAGCCTTTATGGTCAAGTGGGCTTTCTGAAGAGCCTGGAGCACAATCCCGAGGTGTTTCACATGGTCTTCCCAGGTGGCACTGAAAACTGCTATATCGTCCAGATATGCGAGACAGAATTCGTCCAACCCATTCAACACATGATTCACAAGCCTCTGGAAAGTGGCAGGTGCATTTTTCAACCCGAACGGCATTACCCGGAATTGGTAAAGGCCGTCTGGCGTAGAAAATGCTGTCTTCTCCCTGGCATGTTCTGCTAAAGCTATTTGCCAATAGCCAGCAGTAAGGTCAAACGTGCTGAGGTACTTGGAGGCACCCAAAGTATCCACCAGCTCATCTGTTCGAGGCAGGGGGTGTGCGTCTGTCTTGGTGACAGCATTCAGAGCCCTGTAATCCACGCAGAACCTCAATTCAGAAGTGCCTGCCTTTGGAACCAAAACCACAGGACTGGACCAAGGACTACTAGAGGGTTCAATCACCCCAAGGTCTAACATCTTGTTGACCTCGGTCTTAATATAAGACCGTCGTACTTTGTCTGACATCCTGTATCCCCTACTTTTGGTAGGTACACTGTCTCCTGTGTCAATGTTATGTTTGCACCAAGGTGTCAAACCAGGCGACTGTGAGAACAGAGGGGAAAACTGCCTAAGCAAACTTTTCACCTCAGCCTGCTGATCAGAAGTCAGGTGAGGGGCCACTCGGACACCCTCAATGGAGCTATCTGAAGGACCGCCTTGGAACAGGTCGGGGAGAGGTTCAGACTCCTCTTCCTCAACGTCTGAAGCCAGTAGCAGTGCTGCGATTTCGACTCTTGGGACGAAAGCCTTCAGCCTATTTACGTGGAACACTTTTGGAGCCTGTCCAGGCCTTCCAAGGTCCACTAAATAGTTCACCTCACTCAGGGGCTCCACCACTGTGTAAGGGCCTGACCATTTGTCCTGTAAAGCTCGAGGCCTTATGGGATTCATGATCAGGACTTGCTGACCAGGTGTAAAGTTGATGAGGGAAGCTTTCTGGTCGTACCAATGTTTCACCAGCGCTTGCCCTGCCTTCAATTTATCACTAGCCAAGCCCATCAGAAGTACCATCCGTTTTCTGAGCCCTAGCACATAATCAACTACGTTGGTAGTAACAGGGGGAGTGGGCATCTCCCATCCCTCTTTGACGATGGCTAAGGGTCCCCGTACGGGATGACCGAACAGAAGTTCGAAGGGGCTGAAGCCAACACCCTCCTGTGGTACCTCTCGGTAGGCAAACAGTAAGCATGGTAAAAGAAGATCCCATTTTCTTCTCTGGGGCTCCTCCAGAGCCCCAATCATGCTCTTTAACGTTCTGTTGAAACGTTCCACCAGACCATTGGTCTGGGGGTGGTATGCAGAAGAGAACTTGTAGGTGACCCCACATTCTTTCCACATAGCCTGCATATACTTCGACATAAAGTTGCTGCCACGATCTGACACAACTTCTTTAGGGAAGCCAACCCTAGTAAATATGCCGAGTAAAGCTTTTGCAACTGACTTGGCAGTTACAGTCTTTAATGGGATGGCCTCAGGATACCTGGTTGCATGGTCGACCAGCACCAGGATAAACCTATTGCCCGAGGATGTTTGCGGGTCAAGGGGACCAACTATGTCGATCCCTACCCTTTCAAATGGTACCCCCACAACTTTGAGCGGTACCAACGGAGCTTGGATTGTCGCGCCAACTTTCCCAGACAACTGGCAGGAGGCACAACTCCTGCAGTGACTTTCTACTTGCACCCCCATCTTGGGCCAGTAGAAGTGCATGGATAACCTTTGCTTGGTCCTCTTCATACCAAGGTGACCAGCAAGGGGAACTTCATGCGCCAACTGCAGGAGGAAGGGCCTAACAGCAAGGGGAACCACCAACCTCCTATGGTCTCCTTCTGTAGACTCTGTGGGCTCACTATACAGGAGTCCACCTTCCCAATAAATCCTATGCGTCCCATGAGGTTCACCCTCAAGCTGGGAGCAGGCCTGTCTCCTTAGGCCTTCCAGAGATGGGCACTCACGTTGGCCTTTACTGAATTCGTCCCTATCAGGACCTCCTTCAACTAACAAGTCTTTTAGTTCAGGATGATCGTTGGGGTCGAAAACTTCAGGCATCGCCACCTCCTCGTCAGGTCCGGGCGATTGACCAACTTCCTCCACCGCAGTGGTAGGCGAGCTCGGGGGAATATTCTCTTTCCCTCGTCGTGACTTGTTGACTCCTTTCGCCTTGGGTTTCCCCTTTGGCTGGGGCGGCGTATTGGACTTGGCCAATGCTGCCCGTGCTTGAGACCGTGTGTAGGGTCGTTCGGCAGTGTCTCCTACGAGCCCTAGAGCTCTGAGATCATTACCTAGTAAGACCTTTCCCGGGACGTTTCTCTGAATGCTCACTGGAATCCTGACTGCTGTACCATTTAAAGTAAGATTTACAGGGATCACGGGAAACATACGGAGGGGGCCGTCAGCCAACTTAGTGGGCATCAGAGTAGCTCTGGCAACTTCCTCTGAGTCTACCAAGGTAGAATCCACTACAGTGCGACTGCACCCACTATCCCTAAGAGCTGGAGTATCTACTCCATTGATCAGCACACTGGGCCTCATTACGACCCTGGCGGAAAGTAACTGACATGACCGCCATGGCGTAAATAGCGTTTCCGCCATTGCACGATGGAGTAAAGTGCGGCCAATTCCGACCCATCGGGCACGAGCATCACGCCATGGCGGAAGTGCAAAGTCCGCGATGGCGGAAATGACCCCAAAACGCCCCTTAACGCCGTCGTACGGCGCCCCAGGTGCAATTCCGCCACCCATCTCAGCGGTCACCGTAATGAGCGGACAGCGCAAAGTACGGGCACCGTAAATGTACGGAAACGGAAGTAAAAACATGTGGCCGGAACGGGAAACAGCACGCCGTACACCTATAAAATCAGAATCCCAACACAACCATTAAAAATCCGACCCTGAGACACATCCCAACCCGTCAGCCACCCCAGTTAAAATAATAAATATGGGAAAAGTAGCCAAAAAAGCCTGCGACCGCAAGCGGCAGGTCCACTTCTCCCACGAGGAACTCACCGTGCTCACAGAGACCCTCCAGGACAATGCCGCCGTCGTCTTCTCGACGCAAATGACCAGGACGGCACTTGCAAACAAGAAGGCCATATGGGCTCTGGTGGCACAGCGGGTAAGTGCGGTGGGGACCACACCCCGCAACCCACAGCAATGCAGAAAGCGATGGGACGACTTGCGGATACGCGTCCGGAGCATACTTTCGGCCAACCGAAACATCGCCACAGCCACCGGGGGAGGATCGGATTCACCCATCAAGCTGACCCCCTGGGAAGAGATCTGTGCCTCCACCATTGGAATGGAGAGCATAGAGGGAGTCGGAGGGATGGAGAAAGGAGTGCAGACATCAGAAGAATCAGGTAGGTGGCCCAAATAAAACAATGCCAAATCCACAATGTCCAATCATGTGAAGCACCATGTGTCCCCATAGTGCAACAGAAACACATGTCCAGGAGAACGTCCACATACATAGCGCCCTTGAAAAGTCCCATTAAAAACATAAATAAGTCAAAATCCTAAAAACACCCTCTACATGTGCAGCATGCACACCCTAACTGCAGGCCGCAATACAACTGCATCCTCACTCCACACAATAATGAGACCACCCCCAAGGCCCTGACCCAAACCACCCTCAGGTACCACCCCAATGCATGTGATACATTGCCATTCCAATTTCCACAGACCCATGAATAACGCACGCCCTCCTTTACTCCACCACAGGGTCCGATTCAAACGACGAGCGCCAGGACACCCCTACCAGCACACCTGCAAAGAGGGCCAAGACCAACGGCCAAAGACCCTCCACCTCAGCTGCACGGATCAAGACACGGCAGCAGCACAAATCAAGTGGCAGCACACTGGAGGGGACTCCAACAGGCACCCCAGCAGCCAGCATGTCCACAACAGCAGCACCACAGGTCCCCCCAATGGATGCCACAGAAGGCACTGCTTCTGGTGGCAGCAGCCCCATAGGTGACACTGCATACATGCCAGCCTGCTCCGACACAGAAAACGGCGCTGTCGATGTAGGAGCCATCCATGACCTGTCTCAAACCCCCTGTATGTCACATCCCATACACCATGAGGAAACCACGCAGGGGCACCCACAAGACGACGACTGGCCAACCACCCCAAGTCCTGTGGCAAGGCAACATGAGGTGATCAGCCCCTCTGTGACACCACCGCAAATGGCCATGGCCCAGCAGAGGCAACAGTCCCTCGAGCAGATGATCGTGCAACAGCAGCAACTGGCCACGCTCCTCAAGGAGCATGCTGCTGAATGTGGGGGTTCCAAGGCAGCCATCGAGGCATCTACCGAGACACTCAGGGCAGCAATGGAGACAAGCACCGAGACACTAAGGGCACAAATGGAGAGAAGCACCGAGAGCCTGAGGGGACAAATGGAGAGAAGCACCGAGACCCTGAGGGGGGAACTGCATGCGACGTCCAAAGACGTATGTGGTGAACTTGCCGCTGTGCGCCGTGTGCTCACTGAGCTCTCACAAACCCTTAGGGACATGCATGGACGTGAGCAGGCAGAGACATCATCCGTTGCAGGGTCCGTCCAGGGCAGCCCCCAACGTAGATCTGGGAGGAACCTGCGCTCCACAGGCAGGGGTGCCCCTGATACCCGGAGAGGGGGCCTGCAATAGCGTCTGCCCACTGACAATGATCAACTTTGGACACTGGTGTTCGGGGGGGAGGTAGGAGGGTGGAGGGGGTGTGTTGGGCTTCACTGGGTGGCGGGTCGGTTGGGTGTGTAACATCATTTCACAATTGCAATACAACTATTCATATCCATCCAATGAGATGCGTGGACATTGTTCCTTGTGTACGAGGCCACACTTGGCGTACAGTCCACATTGTGCATGCACCAGACACACACAGTGCCACAAGTCCCGTGTCCATGTAACAGCCACCAGGCGTGAGTGCTAGAAGCATGCATCTATGATATGCTGACGATTTTCACGGGCCTCCTGTGCCTCGCGGACTCCTTGAGGTGCTGCCACATCCCCACCCTCATCATGTCCATCATCAGGTGCCTGCAGTTCTGCGTCAGGGGGCATAGCCACATTCCTATGTACGCACATGTTGTGTAGCATGACACATGCCATGACCATCTTTGCAACCTTCTCATGGCGGTACAGGAGTGCCCCGCCAGACCTGCTGAGGCAGCGGAAACAAGCCTTCAGTAGGCCGAATGCCTGTTCTATGACTACCCGGGTGCGTGAGTGGGCATGGTTGTAGTCCTCCTCATGCTGGTCCTGTGGGTTCCGGATTGGTGTGAGGAGCCATCTCTTCAGTGGATACCCGGCATCACCTGTATGTGGACAATAGAGTATGTTGGTGGAATGACATTGCTACGTACGCATCCCCCCCCCCTCCCTGCCAGGTCATTGACGCATCACCTACCCCACATTCACATGCATTAAATGAGACTCACCGAGTAGCCAGGATCGGTGCCCTGCGTGTCGCTCCATGTAGCGTGGTATTGTAGAGTTCCTCAAGACCATAGAATCATGGGTCGATCCCGGAAATCGGGCACAACAGTGTGTGAAGATCCTGTTGGAGTCACACACCATTTGTACATTGATGGAATGATACTGTTTCCGGTTGCGGTACTGGACCTCCATGGCATGTGGGACAACCAATTCCACATGGGTGCAGTCGATGGCACCAATGCAACCCGGAATGCCGGCAAGTGCATGGAATCCCACTTTCGCGTTTGTGAGCTCCTGCTCCGAGCGTGGCATGAAGATGTAGTCGTCTGAGTGCTTCAGGAGGGCATCAAGCACTTGGAATAGTGTCCGTGACAATAGTGGCTGTGAAATGCCATGCAACTGTCCGACTGTGTGCTGGTAGGTGCCTGTGGCCAGGAAGTGGAGTACAGACACCACCTTCAGTAGGGGTGGAATGGCGGTTGGGCTGTCTATCATGCTGACAAGGTCAGCGTGTGTCATGTCGACGATGGCGGTTATGGTGTCCCGGTCCAAACGGTAGAGGGTGTGGATCTGCTCAGCAGTGAGGTTGAACGGATTGGCTCGGAGGCGTGGGATTGCGGGCTGCCTGCGTGGTGGTAGTGGCTGTGCTGGTGGCCCTTGCTGCCCGTGCCTTGCCCTCCTCCTGCGTCTCCTCTGTGCGGCCGGTTGTTGTAGTAGTTGGAGTTCGTCTTCTTCTTGGAGTTGGAGTACTTGCAGTGCTATCAGGTCCCCCAGGCCCAACATCGCTAGTCCTGCCGGTAGCATTTTGGAGTGGGTGTGGTTGTGGGAGGGGGTTGGGCGTACAATTTATGTGTTTTCAGGCTGTATTGCATCCACCTGTGCTGATTCATCCAACCTGTGGCAGCTGCAGTAACTTTCGGCCGGGCACGTCCCGCACACAAGGCTGCAATTTGACGCATGGCATCTTGCAATTTCGATCATGTATTTGATCCCGATGGCAGTGCAACATTGGTTCATATGTTAATTCTGCTATGGTCCCATTGTTTCACGTACTAGATCTGCAGTCGCAAACGTACTTGGGTGGGGTCAGTGGAATGTAGTACTCGATCAACGGTGGACCCTCATTCAGCACTGTGGCGACGTACACCGGCGGGCGGGGTTTACGATTAGTGATTGTAGCCAGTTAACATTTTCACACACAGCCGCACTACATAGATCTAATTGTGTATCCAAGCGTTCACAGATGCCTTTTCGGCGTGATGTTGCAAATGAGGAATTCGAAGGACAGCGCCTTTGGTTTTCAACTAGCGGCGAGGAGCCGCCCACAGGTCTGACTGGAAGTGTAACGTTCTATTGTAGAATGTCCTTGGGACAGGGCCCATGACGGGAATGCAATGATTGGTATGAATTGAATGGGATGCGCAATGGCGTGGTGGACGATGAGGCAGGACATACCCAGATACATGTTACTTCACTGCACTGGTAATCCGGGCAGGAGCACAGTGGATTTTGCAGACTGCATTACGCACAGACTCAATGGACATTTCTAATGTGATGTGAGTACATATTCAGGCGTTTTCATATTGGGATGAGGGAATGATGAATGGATGCATGGACAGAAGATTGGATTGGGAGTTTGCCATGTACATGGCTTTTTGGGATCTGTCCCCTTCCCCTGCGCTATGTGATGCAAAGCTGCCATGGTGGGACCAGCGTCTATCTGCCCTTGTTGTACCCTCCCTGTCTCGACGCGCCTTCAGGCACCTGTGTCTATGCACGTTAGTATTCCCATTTGATGGATTCTGTTTTGGCAGGCGCATGCACACAGACACTCGTTTGTAATGGTGTATGCTCCTCGATTACTTTCGTTGTGATTCGCAAGTGATTCCTGGGTGACATTGCTCCTTTTGAGTGGGCTGCCATGCATGTGGTTGTAGGATTAGTTTGGCGAATGAAGTGAGTGATGCATTGGAAGTCCGGATGCCCATACTGTTTTTTTTATTCATTTGGGTGACAGGTTTCTCCTGCCCTTTTGCCGCTGCCATCTGTACGCCACTCCTGCAGATGGCTTCTTCAGTCGACACCTGCAGCTTCGAGTCAATCAGTGGAGCACCATTACCATCTTATGGGACGATCGCCAATGGCCCACTTGCCCTTACGCAGTACTAGTGGCTAGGAGCAACATTTCGACCTTTCAGATGGACTAGTGCCTACTTCATGGGACGGCCCTGCGGTTCGAGGCACTTCCGTGTTGCCTTTTGGACGTTAATGTGGCCCCTGTGTACCATGGAGGAACAGGGCGTCACACTGGGAGATGCTGGTCATTTGTTGCGGATGCAGCCCACTGTACTGCTATTATTTTGGAGTTCATTAGCAGATGGCTGTATGGGCTTGGTGTTTATGATGTGCATTAAATCTATGTGCAGTTGTTCACCGTGTAGCGTTGTTCTTTGCTAGTGATGTGGCTTATTCAGGTTGTGGGGCACAATTTGTGGGATGTTCTGCATTGTGTTCCGGCTTCTGAGTGGAGTTGTGTGGTTCTGGACTGGCCGCGTTTGCCTACGGAGCCCAGTTGGGTCAGGGATGGGGGCTGCCATTCTGGATGTTGTTATGATGTCATGCTCCGGTCCGTTGGATTTGCTTCTGTATTCGTGCCATCTGTGCCCTACAGCTCCCATTGGCCCCTCTTGAGATGTGGCTGGCTGCTCAGTCACTCTGCCAACTTGTGTGGTACATGCTTATGCTGCTGGTTGGTTTGTCTACTGGCATGTGTACAGGGCTAATGCAGTCTCCCTCAGGATGCTGCTTTGGATGTTGATTTACACTGGGGGCAAGCGATGGGGGACTTGTGCATTTCACTGGTTGCATGGTGTGACTACATTGCGCCTACGAGGAGTTGTGCAATGTGGCCAGGGAGTGGAGTACAGGCACTCGATGGGCCCATTTACGGTTGGTTCGCGATGCCGTATTTCTCGCCATGGCGGAATGGTACTTTCCGCCATGCTTGATGGCGTTCCGTATCTGTCCGCTGGGGTCAGCATTCGCGTACCGTTGCGCCATGGCGGATATTACGGTCTTGCAGGGCGCGCGTGCTTGGTGCAGTTAGCGTTGGCGTTCACTGCGGTGTCGCTAATGGCATCGTACTTTACGGTGACGGGTCCGAATCGCAACGGGCGGTATTCGATGGCGGGGTTGCATTTCCGCCATCGATTTTCGGACTCCGCCAGGGTCGTAATGAGGGCCACTGTCTTTAAAGTAGTGCTTGGTATTATCCGGAATCTTAGCATAAGCCTCTGCGACTTTAGGCTCCCAGGAACCCAGGGACACTAAAACTACCTCAGCCTCTATTCCGCTGGGAAATGAGTCTGAGGAGAAGGATGCTCCTGTAATCTCTTCTTCCTCGTAGGAGGAGAAGGCCAGATTAGCGGAGTGGACCCCCAAAGGTCTAACCTTACAACGGGGATCCCCCTTCACATGGTCAGTTGCTCCACAAGCAAAACACGATCCAATGGGTCTGTTTACATAGGGAGGCTTATTGTAACCAGAGTTCTGTTTCGGAGGCTGCCCTCCACTACCCTGTGAGTTCTCGTGTGTTTTACCCTTGTTTTTCTGTTTGTGGCCCTTATGGGAAGAAGATTTAGCAGATTCCCCACCCGCCATATCTTTGAACTTTTTCCCTTCCTCCTGCTTACCAGGATGAGTTTTGTCCTTATGGGACACTCGATGTGACACCCATAAATCTGCTGCAATGGCCAGCTTCTTAGGATCTATCTCCTTCGAATCGGCCAAATGCTGCTTAAGCTCCAGGGAAGAAGAAGCAAAAATATGTTCCAGCATGACAAGATTTATCATGCCGGCGAAGGTAGAAACCATATAACCTTCGACCCAGCCAGTTAAGTTTTTCAAGGATTCAGCGACATACGATACCCAAGTACCACCTTCCTTTTTCTTATACTCTCTAAAACGTTTTAAATATTGGGCCGGAGTCTTCCCAAACTTTAAAATGAGAGTCTGCTTCAACATTGCGAAATCAGCTCGCTCAGCCTTCGACATCTCCATAATGGCACTACAGCCAGAATGGGGCAGTCTACTGAGTAACCACGCAATCTTATCAGCATTGTCAACTTTCTGAACTTCGCATGCATACTCAAACGCATTCAGCCAGTCCATAATGTCATTCCCTTCTTCATACACACTGAGCAGATCTTTTGGAAACCGTGGATGAGAGGAGGCCCCAGACCCATGTCCAGGACCCGCGGACCCAGTTGCAACCTGAAGCTTGGCCAGTTCCAACTGGTGATCCCTGTCTTTTTGTTTTTCTGCCTGTTCGATTTTTAGTTTGGCTATGCTGAATTCAAGCTCCTGCTGCCTAAACCGCAGCTCTTGCTTCTTGAATTCAAGCATAGCCTCCCCATCAGCACTGGCAGAGGAAACATTAGACATCTCGTCCTCCCTGTCCTCGTGGTCGCGATGGATCAGTGCGGCGGCAGAACCGTCGGTTCTGCCAGTGAGAGCAGCCCCACCACCTTCCGCACTGTCCTCAGAAGTGATAGCGTCAAGCTGCGCTTCTTGCCACGCCACGATTCTTTGGATCATTTCCAATTTCGTGCCTTGAGAGGAAACCACTCTCTCCGCACACATCTTTTTTAGTGTTTCTGATTTAGAAGCATTCAAAGTTAACAAGGTACTTGTTTCCATACTGTGTGATAGGACTATGGCCTTTTTAAAGTTATATTACAACAATTCACTACGTGTACTGGTTGGAATAACCTGAAATGCCTTAGTTCGAGCGCAACACTGGATACCTTCAGTCGTATCCCACCGCTGCCACCAATTTGTTAAGACGGATTTCTGAACTCTGTCCTGGTGGCGCAGAAGTTCAGAAGGCCAACCTAATTACTTGGAACAGGGTAACCTCTGGACGAGCCAGACCAATCAAGGTAGCGATCGCGGCGGTCAAGACTAGATCTCAAGAGGGGTGAGGGTGACTGAAAGCCCGCAATGAGCACACAAAACCAGAACACTTACAAACTACTCCAAACAGGTGTTATATCAAAAATATATACACATTTATTTTAAGGCCTTTAAAACAACGACCGTAGCGAGAAAAGCACAATATCACAATATTAAACCAACACATACCATATCAACACAATATATATACAAATACTACAGTCGCAAGCGTTTAAAGCACGAAATATGTAGTCCACCTGAAAGGGAAGGAAAACAGGCAGTGCGATAATGCTTTCGACTCAGTTCGCCTTCATAGGCACCTAACTAGATGGAAGTCCGAGCCCTGCGAAGAGTGGAGCCTGGTGCTCAAAGTACCTGCACGCGCTGGTGCCAACGGGCAAAAGGAGAAGCTCTTCGAAGGAAGTCAGGCAGTTCGGGTTAGTGCACAGCAGAAGAAGAACAGGGTCCGCAACTCAAGCGCAGCCTCCACAGCGGGCAGAAGCAGAGCGCGAGTACGGGCGAAAAGGGTGCTGTTTTACACAGCGGGGAAAAGCAATGGGCTACTGCAGGAGGGCGACCAGATCCTAGCTATGCTACTCACCGGTCCCCGAAGCAAGCAGTCCCAGGCTTCTCCACGTTAGTTTCAGCAGCTGGCAGGTTCAGAAGAGCAGGGAACGCTTTGTAGTCGTGTAGAGCAAAAAGACGTCCCAATCGACGAAACCGGCACAGTTTGTTGCCGCAGCAGGACAACGGAGCGGCCGTGCGTATCTGAGTCAAAAGTACACTCCTCCCTTCAGACCTGGGAACGCCAAGTGCACGAAGCGTGGGAGAGTGACAAGGACTCGAGATACTGCACAACCTGGCGGCGGTTGCAGAGCCAGACTCCTTTGTAAGCTGGTCAGTCAACTGGATGGCCCAGAGACGCTTCCGAAGGCTTACTTGGCAGGAGATGGTTGAAGATGCCGGGAATAGCTGTTACTGCTATCCCAAAGGTCGAAGCACCAGTACAGGCCATCTGGTTCGATCAAAGGAGGACAGGGACTTTCAGGACGACAGCAGTGCAAAGGAGGATTCCTTCAGCGGGTCACCAGCGATTCCTCGGTCCAGCCTCTTGGTTGCAGGATACTTGGCTCCTGCATTCCTTCGTTCGTGAGAACTCAGGAGATCGACATGGTAGTGGTGTTTCCAGCCTCCTCTTATCCATGGTTCCCTTCGCGCCAAAACGGAGGGGAGCCAATGTGAGATCCGCTCATCAACACACATACCATACGTGGACCAATCACGGACCACGGTGGTCCCAAGCATTCACACCACCCTAGACTCTCTGGCACCCAGGATGTGTATTGGGACCAGACATCCCAGCCCACACCCTGGAGGCACACAAACGACATGTAGAAGCCCGCAAAAGCATCCGTGTTTCGCGGGAAAGTACATGCCCAAATAAGGAAGGTTTCCAGGTCGCTGGACCTGGGGAAGGTGAAGGGAGCAAGACGGTCAGTGGACAGGACAAAGGAGCCTCGTGGTCTGGCCATTTTGGGGAGCCAGGCCACCATTTTGGGTTCAGTGCAAAAACGTGCTCAGAACGCCAAAAGGAGCTCAAAATATACAAAACGATCGCTGCCACCATTCCAGTCCCTGAATGACTTGCACCGATCAAATACCATCCTAAACGAGTATCTAGGGCCTGTAGAAGGCTAGAGACCCAAGAGAGCTGTAACTTAGCTTACAGTGCCCTCTTGTGTCGTGTTGCACTAAAGCTGCGACACGATAAAAGAAACTACGGGAAACAACGTTCCCCGGTACTGACTGTCTTAAGGGCATGTCAGTTTCCCCGTAAGAAAGGAGCGAAAGCCCAGAGAAGTGCGGCAGAAGGCTGTACTTCTCTGGCAAAGTCAAGAACAAGGTTAAAAACAATAGCAAAAAGTTTAGGGGTTGCCACATGGAAGGAAGATTACCTACAATTACGAAATCTTTCCTAACAGGAAGGATCTCAGGTTTGATATTAGAAGCATTGAGATATCACATCTCATGCTATAGGAAGGGTCTCAGGAATGGAATGGGAAGGAGTTGGATATCACATCTCATGCTAAAGGAAGGGTCTCAGTTTTGGTAGAAGCATTGAGATATCACATCTCATGCTATAGGAAGGGTCTCAGGATTGGAATGGGAAGGAGTTGGATATCACATCTCATGCCATAGGAAGGGTCTCAGGTTTGGTATAAGCATTGAGATATCACATTGGTCTCAGGATTGGATTGGGAAGGAGTTGGATATCACATCTCATCCAATAGGAAGGGTCTCAGGTTTGGAATGGGAAGGAATTGGATATCACATCTCATGTTATAAGAAGGATCTCAGGATTGGAATGGGGAGGATTTGGATATCACATCTCTTGCTAAAGGAAGGGTCTCAGGTTTTTTATCAGAAACATTGAGATATCACATCTCATGCTATAGGAAGGGTTTCAGGGTTGGAATGGGAAGGAGTTGGATATCACATCTCATGTTATAGGAAGGGTCTCAGGATTGGAATGGGAAGGATTTGGATATCACATCTCTTGCTAAAGGAAGGGTCTCAGGTTTTTTATTAGAAACATTGAGATATCACATCTCATGCTAAAGGAAGAGTTTCAGGATTCGAATGGGAAGGATTTGGATATCATATCTCATGTTATAGGACGGGTCCCAGGTTTGGTATTAGAAGCATTGAGATATCACATCTCATGGTATAGGAAGGGTCTCAGGATTGGAATGGGAAGGAGTTGGATATCACATCTTATGCTATAGGAAGGGTCTCAGGATTGGTATTACAAGCATTGTGATATTACATCTCATGCTATAGGAAGGGTCTCAGGATTGGATTGGGAAGGAGTTGGATATCACATCTCATGCTATAGGAAGGGTCTCAGGTTTGGAATGGGAAGGATTTGTACATCACATCTCTTGCTATAGGAAGTGCCTCAGGTTTGGTATGAGAAACATTGAGATATCACATCTCATGCTATCGGAAGGGTCAAAGGATTGGAATGGGAAGGAGTTGGATATCACATCTCAAGCTATCTCAGGATTGGAATGGGAAGGAGTTTGATATCACATCTCAAGCTATAGGAAGGGTCTCAGGTTTGGAAGGGGAAGGATTTGGATCTCACATCTCATGTTTTAGGACGGGTCTCAGGTTTGGTATTAGAAACATTGAGATATCACATCTCATGGTATAGGAAGGGTCTCAGGATTGGAATGGGAAGGAGTTGGATATCACATCTCATGCTATAGGAAGGGTCTCAGGTTTGGTAGAAGCATTGAGATATCACATCTCATGCTATAGGAAGGGTCTCAGGATTGGAATAGGAAGGAGTTGGATATCACATCTCATGCTAAAGGAAGGGTCTCAGTTTTGGTAGAAGCATTGAGATATCACATCTCATGCTATAGGAAGTGTCTCAGGATTGGAATGGGAAGGAGTTGGATATCACATCTCATGCCATATGAAGGGTCTCAGGTTTGGTATAAGCATTGAGATATCACATTGGTCTCAGGATTGGAATGGGAAGGAGTTGGATATCACATCTCATCCAATAGGAAGGGTCTCAGGTTTGGAATGGGAAGGAATTGGATATCACATCTCATGTTATAGGAAGGATCTCAGGATTGGAATGGGAAGGATTTGGATATCACATCTCTTGCTATAGGAAGGGTCTCAGGTTTTTTATTAGAAATATTGAGATATCACATCTCATGCTATAAGAAGGGTTTCAGGATTGGAATGGGAAGGAGTTGGATATCTCATCTCATGTTATAGGAAGGGTCTCAGGAGTGGAATGGGAAGGATTTGGATATCACATCTCTTGCTATAGGAAGGGTCTCAAGTTTTTTATTAGAAACATTGAGATATCACATCTCAAGCTAAAGGAAGGGTTTCAGGATTGGAATGGGAAGGATTTGGATATCATATCTCATGTTATAGGACAGGTCCCAGGTTTGGTATTAGAAGCATTGAGATATCACATCTCATGGAATAGGAAGGGTCTCAGGATTGGAATGGGAAGGAGTTGGATATCCCTTCTCATGCTATAGGAAGGGTCTCAGGTTGGAATGGGAAGGAGTTGGATATCACATCTCATGTTATAGGAAGTGTCTCAGGATTGGAATGGGAAGGATTTGGATATCATATCTCTTGCTATAGGAAGGGTCTCATGTTTTTTATTAGAAACATAGAGATAACACATCTCATGGTATAGGAAGGGTTTCAGGATTGGAATGGGAAGGATTTGGATATCACATCTCATGCTAAAGGAAGGGTCTCAGGTTTGGAAGGGGAAGGAGTTGGATATCACATCTCATGCTAAAGGAAGGGTCTCAGGTTTGTTAGAAGCATTGAGATATTACATCTTATGCTATAGGAAGGGTCTCAGGATTGGAATGGGAAGGAGTTGGATATCACATCTCATGCCATAGGAAGGGTCTCAGGTTTGGTATAAGCATTGAGATATCACATTGGTCTCAGGATTGGATTGGGAAGGAGTTGGATATCACATCTCATCCAATAGGAAGGGTCTCAGGTTTGGAATGGGAAGGAATTGGATATCACATCTCATGTTATAGGAAGGATCTCAGGATTAGAATGGGGAGGATTTGGATATCACATCTCTTGCTATAGGAAGGGTCTCAGGTTTTTTATCAGAAACATTGAGATATCACATCTCATGCTATAGGAAGGGTTTCAGGATTGGAATGGGAAGGAGTTGGATATCACATCTCATGTTATAGGAAGGGTCTCAGGATTGGAATGGGAAGGATTTGGATATCACATCTCTTGCTATAGGAAGGGTCTCAGGTTTTTTATTAGAAACATTGAGATATCACATCTCATGCTAAAGGAAGAGTTTCAGGATTCGAATGGGAAGGATTTGGATATCATATCTCATGTTATAGGACGGGTCCCAGGTTTGGTATTAGAAGCATTGAGATATCACATCTCATGGTATAGGAAGGGTCTCAGGATTGGAATGGGAAGGAGTTGGATATCACATCTTATGCTATAGGAAGGGTCTCAGGATTGGTATTACAAGCATTGTGATATTACATCTCATGCTATAGGAAGGGTCTCAGGATTGGATTGGGAAGGAGTTGGATATCACATCTCATGCTATAGGAAGGGTCTCAGGTTTGGAATGGGAAGGATTTGTACATCACATCTCTTGCTATAGGAAGGGCCTCAGGTTTGGTATGAGAAATATTGAGATATCACATCTCATGCTATCGGAAGGGTCAAAGGATTGGAATGGGAAGGAGTTGGATATCACATCTCAAGCTATCTCAGGATTGGAATGGGAAGGAGTTTGATATCACATCTCAAGCTATAGGAAGGGTCTCAGGTTTGGAAGGGGAAGGATTTGGATCTCACATCTCATGTTTTAGGACGGGTCTCAGGTTTGGTATTAGAAACATTGAGATATCACATCTCATGGTATAGGAAGGGTCTCAGGATTGGAATGGGAAGGAGTTGGATATCACATCTCATGCTAAAGGAAGGGTCTCAGTTTTGGTAGAAGCATTGAGATATCACATCTCATGCTATAGGAAGTGTCTCAGGATTGGAATGGGAAGGAGTTGGATATCACATCTCATGCCATATGAAGGGTCTCAGGTTTGGTATAAGCATTGAGATATCACATTGGTCTCAGGATTGGAATGGGAAGGAGTTGGATATCACATCTCATCCAATAGGAAGGGTCTCAGGTTTGGAATGGGAAGGAATTGGATATCACATCTCATGTTATAGGAAGGATCTCAGGATTGGAATGGGAAGGATTTGGATATCACATCTCTTGCTATAGGAAGGGTCTCAGGTTTTTTATTAGAAATATTGAGATATCACATCTCATGCTATAAGAAGGGTTTCAGGATTGGAATGGGAAGGAGTTGGATATCTCATCTCATGTTATAGGAAGGGTCTCAGGAGTGGAATGGGAAGGATTTGGATATCACATCTCTTGCTATAGGAAGGGTCTCAAGTTTTTTATTAGAAACATTGAGATATCACATCTCAAGCTAAAGGAAGGGTTTCAGGATTGGAATGGGAAGGATTTGGATATCATATCTCATGTTATAGGACAGGTCCCAGGTTTGGTATTAGAAGCATTGAGATATCACATCTCATGGAATAGGAAGGGTCTCAGGATTGGAATGGGAAGGAGTTGGATATCCCTTCTCATGCTATAGGAAGGGTCTCAGGTTGGAATGGGAAGGAGTTGGATATCACATCTCATGTTATAGGAAGTGTCTCAGGATTGGAATGGGAAGGATTTGGATATCATATCTCTTGCTATAGGAAGGGTCTCATGTTTTTTATTAGAAACATAGAGATAACACATCTCATGGTATAGGAAGGGTTTCAGGATTGGAATGGGAAGGATTTGGATATCACATCTCATGCTAAAGGAAGGGTCTCAGGTTTGGAAGGGGAAGGAGTTGGATATCACATCTCATGCTAAAGGAAGGGTCTCAGGTTTGATAGAAGCATTGAGATATTACATCTTATGCTATAGGAAGGGTCTCAGGATTGGAATGGGAAGGAGTTGGATATCACATCTCATGCTAAAGGAAGTGTCTCAGGTTTGATAGAAGCATTGAGATATCACATCTCATGCTATAGGAAGATCTCGGGTTTGGTATTAGAAGCATTGAGATATCACATCTCATGCTATCGGAAGGATCTCAGGTTTGGTATTAGAAGCATTGAGATATCACATCTCATGCTATCAGAAGGGTCTCAGGATTGGAATGGGAAGGAGCTGGATATCACATCTCATGCTAAAGGAAGGGTCTCAGTTTTGGTAGAAGCATTGAGATATCACATTGGTCTCAGGATTGGATTGGGAAGGAGTCGGATATCACATCTCATGCTAAAGGGAGGGTCTCAGGTTTGGAAGTGGAAGGATTTGGATATCACATCTCATGTTATAGGAAGGATCTCAGGTTTGATATTAGAAGCATTGAGATATCACATCTCATGCTATAGGAAGGGTCTCAGGATTGGAATGGGAAGGAGTTGGATATCACATCTCATGCCATAGGAAGGGTCTCAGGATAGGTATAAGCATTGAGATATCACAATGGTCTCAGGATTGGATTGGGAAGGAGTTGGATATCACATCTCATGCCATAGGAAGGGTTTCAGGATTGGAATGGAAGGAGTTGGATATCACATCTCATGTTATAGGAAGGGTCTCAGGATTGGAATGGGAAGGATTTGGATATCACATCTCTTGCTATAGGAAGGGTCTCAGGTTTTTTATTAGAAACATTGAGATATCACATCTCATGCTAAAGGAAGGGTTTCAGGATTGGAATGGGAAGGATTTGGATATCATATCTCATGTTATAGGACGGGTCCCAGGTTTGGTATTAGAAGCATTGAGATATCACATCTCATGGTATAGGAAGGGTCTCAGGATTGGAATGGGAAGGAGTTGGATATCCCTTCTCATTCTATAGGAAGGGTCTCAGGTTGGAATGGGAAGGAGTTGGATATCACATCTCATGTTATAGGAAGGGTCTCAGGATTGGAATGGGAAGGATTTGGATATCATATCTCTTGCTACAGGAAGGGTCTCATGTTTTTTATTAGAAAAATAGAGATATCACATCTCATGGTATAGGAAGGGTTTCAGGATTGGAATGGGAAGGATTTGGATATCACATCTCATGCTAAAGGAAGGGTCTCAGGTTTGGAAGGCGAAGTTGGATATCACATCTCATGCTAAAGGAAGGGTCTCAGGTTTGATAGAAGCATTGAGATATTACATCTCATGCTATAGAAAGGGTCTCAGGATTGGAATGGGAAGGAGTTGGATATCACATCTCATGCTAAAGGAAGGGTCTCAGGTTTGATAGAAGCATTGAGATATCACATCTCATGCTATAGGAAGGGTCTCAGGTTTGGTATAAGCATTGAGATATCACATCTCTGCTATCGGAAGGGTCTCAGGATAGGAATGGGAAGGACTCAGATATCACATCTCATGCTATAGGGAGGGTCTCAGTTTTGATATTAGAAGCATTGAGATATCACATCTCATGCTATCGGAAGGGTCTCAGGATTGGAATGGGAAGGAGTTGGATATCACATCTCAAGCTATCTCAGGATTGGAATGGGAAGGAGTTTGATATCACATCTCAAGCTATAGGAAGGGTCTCAGGTTTGGAAGGGGAAGGATTTGGATCTCACATCTCATGTTTTAGGACGGGTCTCAGGTTTGGTATTAGAAACATTGAGATATCACATCTCATGGTATAGGAAGGGTCTCAGGATTTGAATGGGAAGGAGTTGGATATCACATCTCATGCTATAGGAAGGGTCTCAGGTTTGGTAGAAGCATTGAGATATCACATCTCATGGTATAGGAAGGGTCCCAGGATTGGAATGGGAAGGAGTGGGATATCACATCTCATGCCATAGGAAGGGTCTCAGGTTTGGTATAAGCATTGAGATATCACATCTCTGCTATCATAAGGGTCTCAGGATTGGTATAGGAAGGAGTTGGATATCCCATCTCATGCTTTAAGAAGCGTCTCAGGTTTGGTATTAGAAGCATTGAGATATCACATCTCATGCTATAGGAAGGGTCTAAGGATTGGAATGGGAAGGAGTTGGATATCACATCTTATGCTATAGGAAGGGTCTCAGGTTTGGTATTACAAGCATTGTGATATTACATCTCATATAGGAAGGGTCTCAGGATTGGATTGGGAAGGAGTTGGATATCACATCTCATGCTATAGGAAGGGTCTCAGGTTTGGAATGGGAAGGGTTTGTACATCAGAGATGTGATATCTCAATGCTTATACCAAACCTGAGACCCTACCTTTAGCATGATGTGATATCCAAATCCTTCACATTCCAATCCTGAGACCCTTCCTATAGCATGAGATGTGATATCTCAATGCTTCTAATACCAAACCTGAGAACCATCCTATAACATGAGATGTGAAATCCCAATCCTTCCCTTCCCAATCCTGACACCCTTCCTATAGCTCGAGATGTGATATCAAACTCCTTCCCATTCCAATCCTGAGATAGCTTGAGATGTGATGTCCAACTCCTTCCCATTCCAATCCTGAGACCCTTATCATACCATGAGATGTGATATCTCAAGGCTTCTAATACCAAACCTGAGACCCGTCCTAAAACATGAGATGTGAGATCCAAATCCTTCCCCTTCCAAACCTGAGACCTTTCCTTTAGCATATGTGATATCCAACTCCTTCCCATTCCAAACCTGAGACCCTTCCTACAGCATGCAATGTGATATCTCAATGCTTCTAATACCACACCTGAGACCCGTCCTATAACATGAGATGGGATATCCAAGCCCTTCCCATTCCAATCCTGAGACCCTTCCTATAGCATGAGATGTGATATCTCAATGCTTCTAATACCAAACCTGAGACCCTTCCTATAACATGAGATGGGATATCCAACCCCTTCCCATTCCAATCCTGAGACCCTTTCGATAGCAGAGATGTGATATCTCAATGCTTCTAATACCAAAATTGATATCCTTCCAATAACATGAGATGTGATATCTCAATGTTTCTCATACCAAACCTGAGACCCTTCCTATAGCATAAAATGTGATATCCAACTCCTTCCCATTCCAATCCTTAGACCCTTCCTATAGCATGAGATGTGATATCTCAATGCTTCTAATACCAAACCTGAGATCCTTCCTATAGCATGAGATCTGATATCAAACTCCTTCCCATTCCAAACCTGAGACCCTTCTGATAGCATGAGATGTGATATCTCAATGCTTCTAAAACCAAACATGAGAACCATCCTATAACATGAGATGTGAAATCCAAATCATTCCCTTTCCAAACCTGAGACCCTTCCTATAGCTTGAGATGTGATATCAAACTCCTTCCCATTCAATGTGATATCCAACTCCTTCCCATTCCAAACCTGAGACCCTTCCTATAGCATGAGATGTTATATCGTAATGCTTCTAAAACCAAACCTGAGAACCATCCTATAACATGTGAACTCCAAATCCTTCCCTTTCCAAACCTGAGACCCTTCCGATAGCATGAGATGTGATATCTCAATGCTACTAAAACCAAACATGAGAACCATCCTATAACATGAGATGTGAAATCCAAATCCTTCCCTTTCCAAACCTGAGACCCTTCCTATAGCTTGAGATGTGATATCAAACTCCTTCCCATTCCAAACCTGAGATAGCTTGAGATGTGATATCCAACTCCTTCCCATTCCAATCCTGAGACCCTTCCTATACCATGAGATGTGATATCTCAATGCTTCTAATACCAAACCTGAGACCCGTCCTAAAACATGAGATGTGAGATCCAAATACTTCCCCTTCCAAACCTGAGACCCTTCCTATAGCTTGAGATGTGATATCAAACTCCTTCCCATTCCAATCCTGAGATAGCTTGAGATGTGATATCCAACTCCATCCCATTCCAATCCTGAGACCCTTCCGATAGCATGAGATGTGATAGCTCAATGCTTCTAATATCAAAACTGAGACCCTCCCTATAGTATGAGTATCTAAGTCCTTCCCATTCCTATCCTGAGACCCTTCCGATAGCAGAGATGTGATATCTCAATGCTTATACCAAACCTGATGACCCATCCTAAGGCATGAGATGTGATATCCAACTCCTTCCCATTGCAATCCTGAGTTCCTTCCTATAGCATGAGATGTGATCTCAATGCTTCTATCAAACCTGAGACCCTTCCTTTAGCATGAGATGTGATATCCAACTCCTTGCCATTCCAATCCTGAGACCCTTCCTATAACATGAGACGTGATATCCAACTCCTTCCCATTCCAATCCTGAGACACCTCCTATAGCATGAGATGTGATATCTCAATGCTTCTGATACCAAACCTGGGACCCGTCCTATAACATGAGATATGATATCCAAATCCTTCCCCTTCCAAACCTGAGACCCTTCAATTAGCATGAGATGTGATATCCAAATCCTTCCATTCCAATTCTGAAACCCTTCCTATAGCATGAGATGTGATGGCTCAATGTTTCTAATAAAAAACCTGAGACCCTTCCTATAGCAAGAGCTGTGATATCCAAATCCTTCCCATTCCAATCCTGAGACCCTTCCTATAACGAGATGTGATATCCAACTCCTTCCCATTCCAACCTGACCTTCCTTTAGCATGAGAAGGGATATCCAACTCCTTCCCATTCCAATCCTGAAACCCTTCCTATAGCATGAGATGTGATATCTCAATGTTTCTAATAAAAAACCTGAGACCCTTCCTATAGCAAGAGATGGGATATCCAAATCCTTCCCATTTCAATCTTGAGACCCTTCCTATAGCATGAGATGTGATATCCAACTCCTTCCCATTCTAACCTGATACCCTTCCTATAGCATAAGGGATATCCAACTCCTTCCCAATCCAATCCTGAGACCCTTCCGATAGCAGAGATGTGATATCTCAATGCTTATACCAAACCTGAGACCCTACCTTTAGCATGATGTGATATCCAAATCCTTCACATTCCAATCCTGAGACCCTTCCTATAGCATGAGATGTGATATCTCAATGCTTCTAATACCAAACCTGAGAACCATCCTATAACATGAGATGTGAAATCCCAATCCTTCCCTTCCCAATCCTGACACCCTTCCTATAGCTCGAGATGTGATATCAAACTCCTTCCTATTCCAATCCTGAGATAGCTTGAGATGTGATGTCCAACTCCTTCCCATTCCAATCCTGAGACCCTTATCATACCATGAGATGTGATATCTCAAGGCTTCTAATACCAAACCTGAGACCCGTCCTAAAACATGAGATGTGAGATCCAAATCCTTCCCCTTCCAAACCTGAGACCTTTCCTTTAGCATATGTGATATCCAACTCCTTCCCATTCCAAACCTGAGACCCTTCCTACAGCATGCAATGTGATATCTCAATGCTTCTAATACCACACCTGAGACCCGTCCTATAACATGAGATGGGATATCCAAGCCCTTCCCATTCCAATCCTGAGACCCTTCCTATAGCATGAGATGTGATATCTCAATGCTTCTAATACCAAACCTGAGACCCTTCCTATAACATGAGATGGGATATCCTACCCCTTCCCATTCCAATCCTGAGACCCTTTCGATAGCAGAGATGTGATATCTCAATGCTTCTAATACCAAAATTGATATCCTTCCAATAACATGAGATGTGATATCTCAATGTTTCTCATACCAAACCTGAGACCCTTCCTATAGCATAAAATGTGATATCCAACTCCTTCCCATTCCAATCCTTAGACCCTTCCTATAGCATGAGATGTGATATCTCAATGCTTCTAATACCAAACCTGAGACGCTTCTTAAAGCATGAGATGGGATATCCAACTCCTTCCTATTCCAATCCTAAAACCCTTACGATAGCAGAGATGTGATATCTCAATGCTTATACCAAAGCTGAGACCCTTCTTATGGCATGAGATGTGATATCCAACTCCTTTCCATTCCAATCCTGAGACCCTTCCTATAGCATGAGATGTGATATCTCAATGCTTCTACCAAACCTGAGACCCTTCCTATTGCATGAGATGTGATATCCAACTCCTTCCCAATCCAATCCTGAGACCCTTCCTATACCATGAGATGGGATATCTCAATGTTTCTAATACCAAACCTGAGACCCGTCCTAAAACATGAGATGTGAAATCCAAATCCTTCCCCTTTTCAAACCTGAGACCCTTCCTATAGCTTGAGATGTGATATCAAACTCCTTCCCATTCCAATCCTGAGATAGCTTGAGATGTGATATCCAACTCCTTCCCATTCCAAACCTGAGGCCCTTCCTATAGCAAGAGATGTGATGTACAAATCCTTCCCATTCCAAACCTGAGACCCTTCCTATAGCATGAGATGTGATATCCAACTCCTTCCCAATCCAATCCTGAGACTCTTCCTATAGCATGAGATGTAATATCACAATGCTTGTAATACCAAACCTGAGACCCTTCCTATAGCATAAGATGTGATATCCAACTCCTTCCCATTCCAATCCTTAGACCCTTCCTATAGCATGAGATGTGATATCTCAATGCTTCTAATACCAAACCTGAGACCCTTCTTAAAGCATGAGATGGGATATCCAACTCCTTCCTATTCCAATCCTGAGACCCTTACGATAGCAGAGATGTGATATATCAATGCTTATACCAAACCTGAGACCCTTCCTATGGCATGAGATGTGATATCCAACTCCTTTCCATTCCAATCCTGAGACCCTTCCTATAGCATGAGATGTGATATCTCAATGCTTCTAATACCAAAACTGAGACCCTTCTTAAAGCATGAGATGTGATATCCAACTCCTTCCCGTGTTCCAAACCTGAGACCCTTCCTATAGCATATGTGATATCCAACTCCTTCCTATTGCAAACCTGAGACCCTTCCTATAGCAAGAATGTAATATCCAACTCCTTCCCATTCCAATCCTGAGACCATTCCTATAGCATGAGATGTGATATCTCAATGCTTCTAATAGAAAACCTGAGATCCTTCCTATGACATGAGATGTGATATCCAATTCCTTCCCATTCCAAACCTGAGACCATTCCTACAGCATGCAATGTGATATCTCAATGCTTCTAATACCACACCTGAGACCCGTCCTATAACATGAGATGGGATATCCAAGCCCTTCCCATTCCAATCCTGAGACCCTTCCTATAGCATGAGATGTGATATCTCAATGCTTCTAATACCAAATCTGAGACCCTTCCTATAACATGAGATGGGATATCCAACTCCTTCCCATTCCAATCCTGAGACCCTTTCGATAGCAGAGATGTGATATCTCAATGCTTCTAATACCAAACCTGATATCCTTCCTATAACATGAGATGTGATATCTCAATGTTTCTCATACCAAACCTGAGGCCCTTCCTACAGCAAGAGATGTGATGTACAAACCCTTCCCATTCCAAACCTGAGACCCTTCCTATAGCATGAGATGTGATATCCAACTCCTTCCCAATCCAATCCTGAGACCCTTCCTATACCATGAGATATAATATCACAATGCTTGTAATACCAAACCTGAGACCCTTCCTATAGCATAAAATGTGATATCCAACTCCTTCCCATTCCAATCCTTAGACCCTTCCTATAGCATGAGATGTGATATCTCAATGCTTCTAATACCAAACCTGAGACCCTTCTTAAGGCATGAGATGGGATATCCAACTCCTTCCTATTCCAATCCTGAGACCCTTACGATAGTAGAGATGTGATATCTCAATGCTTATACCAAACCTGAGACCCTTCCTATGGCATGAGATGTGATATCCAACTCCTTTCCATTCCAATCCTGAGACCCTTCCTATAGCATGGGATGTGATATCTCAATGCTTCTACCAAACCTGAGACCCTTACTATGGCATGAGATGTGATATCCAACTCCTTGCCATTCAAATCCTGAGACCCTCCCTATAACAAGAGATGTCATATCCAACTCCTTCCCATTCCAAACCTGAGACCCTTCCTTTAGCATGAGATGTGATATCCAATCCTTCACATTCCAATCCGGAGACCAATCCTATAGCATGAGATGTGATATCTCAATGCTTCTAATACCAAACCTGAGACCCTTCCGATAGCATGAGATGTGATATCTCAATGCTTCAAAAACCAAACATGTGAACCATCCTATAACATGAGATGTGAAATCCAAATCCTTCCCTTCCCAAACCTGAGACTCTTCCTATAGCATGAGATGTGATATCTCAATGCTTCTACCAAACCTGAAACCCTTCCTATAGCATGAGATGTGATATCCAACTCCTTCCCATTCCAATCCTGAGACACTTCCTATAGCATGAGATGTGATATCACAATGCTTCTAATACCAAACCTGAGACCCATCCTATAACATGAGATGTGATATCCAAATCCTTCCCCTTCCAAACCTGAGACCCTTCCTTTAGCATGAGATGTGATATCCAGCTCCTCCCATTCCAATCCTGAGACCCTTCCGATAGCATGAGATGTGGTATCTCAATGCTTCTAATATCAAAACTGAGACCCTCTCTATAGCATGAGATGTGATATCTAAGTCCTTCCCATTCCAATCCTGAGACCCTTCCGATAGCAGAGATGTGATATCTCAATGCTTATAACAAACCTGAGACCCTTCCTATGGCATGAGATGTGATATCCAACTCCTTGCCATTCCAATCCTGAGACCCTCCCTATAACAAGAGATGTCATATCCAACTCCTTCCCATTCCAAACCTGAGACCCTTCCTTTAGCATGAGATGTAATATCCAAATCCTTCACATTCCAATCCGGAGACCAATCCTATAGCATGAGATGTGATATCTCAATGCTTTTAATATCAAAACTGAGACCAACAAAAATGATATGTGATATCTAAGTCCTTCCCATTCCAATCCTGAGACCCTTCCTATAGCATGAGATGTGATATCTCAATGCTTCTAATATCAAACTTGAGACCCTCCCTATAGCATGAGATGTGATATCCAAGTCCTTCCCATTCCAATCCTGAGACACTTCCTATAGCATGAGATGTGATATCTCAATGCTTCTAATACCAAACCTGAGACTCTTCCTATAACATGAGATGGGATATCCAACTCCTTCCCATTCCAATCCTGAGACTCTTCCGATAGCAGAGATGTGATATCTCAATGCTTATACCAAACCTGAGACCCTTCCTACGGCATGAGATGTCATATACAACTCCTTCCCATTCCAATCCTGAGACCCTTCCTATAGCATGAGATGTGATATCTCAATGCTTATACCAAACCTGAGACCCTTCCTATAGCATGAGATGTGATATCCAACTCCTTCCCATTCCAATCCTGAGACCCTTCCTATAGCATGAGATGTGATGTCTCAATGCTTCTAATACCAAACCTGAGATCCTTCCTATAACATGAGATGTGATATCCAACTCCTTCCCATTCCAATCCTGAGACCCTTCCTATAGCATGAGATTTGATATATCAATGCTTATACCAAACCTGAGACCCTTCCTATAGCATGAGATGTGATATCCAACTCCTTCCCGTTCCAAACCTGAGACCCTTCCTTTAGCATGAGATGTGATATCCAGCTCCTTCCCATTCCAATACTGAGACACTTCCGATAGCATGAGATGTGATATCTCAATGCTTCTAATATCAAAACTGAGACCAACAAAAATGATATGTGATATCTAAGTCCTTCCCATTCCAATCCTGAGACCCTCCCTATAGCATGAGATGTGATATCCAAGTCCTTCCCATTCCAATCCTGAGACCCTTCCTATAGCATGAGATGTGATATCTCAATGCTTCTAATACCAAACCTGAGACCCTTCCTATAACATGAGATGGGAATATCCAACTCCTTACCATTCCAATCCTGAGACCCTTCCGATAGCAGAGATGTGATATCTCAATGCTTATACCAAACCTGAGATCCTTCCTATAACATGAGATGTGATATCCAACTCCTTCCCATTCCAATCCTGAGACCCTTCCTATAGCATGAGATGTGATATCTCACTGCTTATACCAAACCTGAGACCCTTCCTATAGCAGGAGATGTGATATCCAACTCCTTCCCATTCCAATCCTGAGACCCTTCCTATAGCATGAGATGTGATATCTCACTGCTTATACCAAACCTGAGACCCTTCCTATAGCATGAGATGTGATATCCAACTCCTTCCCATTCCAATCCTGAGACCCTTCCTATAGCATGAGATGTGATATCTCAATGCTTCTAATATCAAACTTGAGACCCTCCCTATAGCATGAGATGTGATATCCAAGTCCTTCCCATTCCAATCCTGAGACACTTCCTATAGCATGAGATGTGATATCTCAATGCTTCTAATACCAAACCTGAGACTCTTCCTATAACATGAGATGGGATATCCAACTCCTTCCCATTCCAATCCTGAGACCCTTCCAATAGCAGAGATATGATATCTCAATGCTTATACCAAACCTGAGACCCTTCCTACGGCATGAGATGTCATATACAACTCCTTCCCATTCCAATCCTGAGACCCTTCCTATAGCATGAGATGTTATATCTCAATGCTTATACCAAACCTGAGACCCTTCCTATAGCATGAGATGTGATATCCAACTCCTTCCCATTCCAATCCTGAGACCCTTCCTATAGCATGAGATGTGATGTCTCAATGCTTCTAATACCAAACCTGAGATCCTTCCTATAACATGAGATGTGATATCCAACTCCTTCCATTCCAATCCTGAGACCCTTCCTATAGCATGAGATTTGATATCTCAATGCTTATACCAAACCTGAGACCCTTCCTATAGCATGAGATGTGATACCCAAGTCCTTCCCATTCCAATCCTTAGACCCTTCCTACATCATGCAATATGATATCTCAATGATTCTAATAACAATCCTGAGACCCGTCCTATAACGTGAGATGGGATATCCAATTCCTTCCCATTCCAATCCTGAGACACTTCCGATTGCAGAGATGTGATATCTCAATGCTTATACCAAACCTGAGACCCTTCCTATAACATGAGATCGGATATCCAACTCCTTCCCGTTCCAAACCTGAGACCCTTCCTTTAGCATGAGATGTAATATCCAGCTCCTTCCCATTCCAATCCTGAGACACTTCCGATAGCATGAGATGTGATATCCAGCTCCTTCCCATTCCAATACTGAGACACTTCCGATAGCATGAGATGTGATATCTCAATGCTTCTAATATCAAAACTGAGACCAACAAAAATGATATGTGATATCTAAGTCCTTCCCATTCAAATCCTGAGATCCTTCCTATAGCATGAGATGTGATATCTCAATGCTTATACCAAACCTGAGACCCTTCCTACGGCATGAGATGTCATATACAACTCCTTCCCATTCCAATCCTGAGACCCTTCCTATAGCATGAGATGTGATATCTCAATGCTTATACCAAACCTGAGACCCTTCCTATAGCATGAGATGTGATATCCAACTCCTTCCCATTCCAATCCTGAGACCCTTCCTATAGCATGAGATGTGATGTCTCAATGCTTCTAATACCAAACCTGAGATCCTTCCTATAACATGAGATGTGATATCCAACTCCTTCCATTCCAATCCTGAGACCCTTCCTATAGCATGAGATTTGATATCTCAATGCTTATACCAAACCTGAGATCCTTCCTATAGCATGAGATGTGATATCCCAGTCTTTCCCATTCCAATCCTTAGACCCTTCCTACAGCATGCAATATGATATCTCAATGATTCTAATAACAATCCTGAGACCCGTCCTATAACATGAGATGGGATATCCAATTCCTTCCCATTCCAATCCTGAGACACTTCCGATAGCAGAGATGTGATATCTCAATGCTTATACCAAACCTGAGACCCTTCCTATAACATGAGATCGGATATCCAACTCCTTCCCGTTCCAAACCTGAGACCCTTCCTTTAGCATGAGATGTAATATCCAGCTCCTTCCCATTCCAATCCTGAGACACTTCCGATAGCATGAGATGTGATATCTCAATGCTTCTAATATCAAAACTGAAACCCTCCCTATAGCATGATATGTGATATCAAAGTCCTTCCCATTCCAATCCTGAGACCCTTCCTATAGCATGAGATGTGATATCTCAATGCTTCTACCAAACCTGAGACCCTTCCTTTAGCATGAGATGTGATATCCAAATCCTTCACATTCCAATCTGGAGACTCTTCCTATAACATGAGATGAGATATCCAACTCCTTCCCAATCCAATCCTGAGACCCTTCCGATAGCAGAGATGTGATATCTCAATGCTTATACCAAACCTGAGACCCTTCCTATGGCATGAGATGTGATATCCAACTCCTTGCCATTCAAATCCTGAGACCCTCCCTATAACAAGAGATGTCATATCCAACTCCTTCCCATTCCAAACCTGAGACCCTTCCTTTAGCATGAGATGTGATTTCCAAATCCTTCACATTCCAATCCGGAGACCAATCCTATAGCATGAGATGTGATATCTCAATGCTTCTAATACCAAACCTGAGACCCTTCCGATAGCATGAGATGTGATATCTCTATGCTTCAAAAACCAAACATGAGAACCATCCTATAACATGAGATGTGAATTCCAAATCCTTCCCTTCCCAAACCTGAGACTCTTCCTATAGCATGAGATGTGATATCTCAATGCTTCTAATATCAAACTTCAGACCCTCCCTATAGCATGAGATGTGATATCCAAGTCCTTCCCATTCCAATCCTGAGACACTTCCTATAGCATGAGATGTGATGTCTCAATGCTTCTAATACCAAACCTGAGACTCTTCCTATAACATGAGATGGGATATCCAACTCCTTCCCATTCCAATCCTGAGACTCTTCTGATAGCAGAGATGTGATATCTCAATGCTTCTACCAAACCTGAGACCCTTCCTTTAGCATGAGATGTGATATCCAACTCCTTCCCATTCCAATCCTGAGACCCTTCCTATAGCATGAGATGTGATATCTCAATACTTCTAATACCAAACCTGAGATCCTTCCGATAACATGAGATGTGATATCCAAATCCTTCCCCTTCCAAACCTGAGACCCTCCCTTTAGCATGAGATGTGATATCCAACTCCTTCCCATTCCAATCCTGAGACCCTTCTGATAGAATGAGATGTGATATCTCAATGTTTCTAATACCAAACCTGAGATTCTTCCGATAGCATGAGATGTGATATCTCAATGCTTCTAATACCAAACCTGAGATCCTTCCTATAACATGAGATGTGATATCCAAATCCTTCCCCTTCCAAACCTGAGACCCTCCCTTTAGCATGAGATGTGATATCCAACTCCTTCCCATTCCAATCCTGAGACCCTTCTGATAGCATGAGATGTGATATCTCAATGCCTCTAATACCAAACCTGAGATCCTACCTCTAACATGAAATGTGATATCCAACTCTTTCCCCTTCCAAACCTGAGAGCCTTCCTATAACATGAGATGTGATATCCAACTCCTTCCCATTCCAACCTGAGATCCTTCCTATAGCATGAGATGTGATATCTCAATGCCTCTAATACCAAACCTGAGATCCTTCCTCTAACATGAAATATGATATCCAACTCCTTCCCTTTCCAAACCTGAGAGCCTATCTATAGCATGAGATGTGATATCCAAGTCCTTCCCATTCCAATCCTTAGACCCTTCCTACAGCATGCAATATGATATCTCAATGATTCTAATAACAAACCTGAGACCCGTCCTATAACATGAGATGGGATATCCAACTCCTTCCCATTCCAATCCTGAGACACTTCCGATAGCAGAGATGTGATATCTCAATGCTTATACCAAACTTGAGACCCTTCCTATAACATGAGATGTGATATCCAACTCCTTCCCGTTCCAAACCTGAGACCCTTCCTTTAGCATGAGATGTGATATCCAGCTCCTTCCCATTCCAATACTGAGACACTTCCGATAGCATGAGATGTGATATCTCAATGCTTCTAATATCAAACCTGAGACCAACAAAAATGATATGTGATATCTAAGTCCTTCCCATTCAAATCCTGAGACCCTTCCTATAGCATGAGATGTGATATCTCAATGCTTATACCAAACCTGAGACCCTTCCTACGGCATGAGATGTCATATACAACTCCTTCCCATTCCAATCCTGAGACCCTTCCTATAGCATGAGATGTGATATCTCAATGCTTATACCAAACCTGAGACCCTTCCTATAGCATGAGATGTGATATCCAACTCCTTCCCATTCCAATCCTGAGACCCTTCCTATAGCATGAGATGTGATGTCTCAATGCTTCTAATACCAAACCTGAGATCCTTCCTATAACATGAGATGTGATATCCAACTCCTTCCATTCCAATCCTGAGACCCTTCCTATAGCATGAGATTTGATATCTCAATGCTTATACCAAACCTGAGACCCTTCCTATAGCATGAGATGTGATATCCCAGTCTTTCCCATTCCAATCCTTAGACCCTTCCTACAGCATGCAATATGATATCTCAATGATTCTAATAACAATCCTGAGACCCGTCCTATAACATGAGATGGGATATCCAATTCCTTCCCATTCCAATCCTGAGACACTTCCGATAGCAGAGATGTGATATCTCAATGCTTATACCAAACCTGAGACAATTCCTATAACATGAGATCGGATATCCAACTCCTTCCCGTTCCAAACCTGAGACCCTTCCTTTAGCATGAGATGTAATATCCAGCTCCTTCCCATTCCAATCCTGAGACACTTCCGATAGCATGAGATGTGATATCTCAATGCTTCTAATATCAAAACTGAAACCCTCCCTATAGCATGATATGTGATATCAAAGTCCTTCCCATTCCAATCCTGAGACCCTTCCTATAGCATGAGATGTGATATCTCAATGCTTCTACCAAACCTGAGACCCTTCCTTTAGCATGAGATGTGATATCCAACTCCTTCCCATTCCAACCTGAGACCCTTCCTATAGCATGAGAAGGGATATCCAACTCCTTCCCAATCCAATCCTGAGACCCTTCCGATAGCATAGATGTGATATCTCAATGCTTATACCAAACCTGAGACCCTTCCTATGGCATGAGATGTGATATCCAACTCCTTGCCATTCAAATCCTGAGACCCTCCCTATAACAAGAGATGTCATATCCAACTCCTTCCCATTCCAAACCTGAGACCCTTCCTTTAGCATGAGATGTGATATCCAAATCCTTCACATTCCAATCCGGAGACTCTTCCTATAACATGAGATGAGATATCCAACTCCTTCCCAATCCAATCCTGAGACCCTTCCGATAGCAGAGATGTGATATCTCAATGCTTATACCAAACCTGAGACCCTTCCTATGGCATGAGATGTGATATCCAACTCCTTGCCATTCAAATCCTGAGACCCTCCCTATAACAAGAGATGTCATATCCAACTCCTTCCCATTCCAAACCTGAGACCCTTCCTTTAGCATGAGATGTGATTTCCAAATCCTTCACATTCCAATCCGGAGACCAATCCTATAGCATGAGATGTGATATCTCAATGCTTCTAATACCAAACCTGAGACCCTTCCGATAGCATGAGATGTGATATCTCTATGCTTCAAAAACCAAACATGAGAACCATCCTATAACATGAGATGTGAATTCCAAATCCTTCCCTTCCCAAACCTGAGACTCTTCCTATAGCATGAGATGTGATATCTCAATGCTTCTAACATCAAACTTGAGACCCTCCCTATAGCATGAGATGTGATATCCAAGTCCTTCCCATTCCAATCCTGAGACACTTCCTATAGCATGAGATGTGATATCTCAATGCTTCTAATACCAAACCTGAGACTCTTCCTATAACATGAGATGGGATATCCAACTCCTTCCCATTCCAATCCTGAGACTCTTCTGATAGCAGAGATGTGATATCTCAATGCTTATACCAAACCTGAGACCCTTCCTACGGCATGAGATGTCATATACAACTCCTTCCCATTCCAATCCTGAGACCCTTCCTATAGCATGAGATGTGATATCTCAATGCTTATACCAAACCTGAGACCCTTCCTATAGCATGAGATGTGATATCCAACTCCTTCCCATTCCAATCCTGAGACCCTTCCTATAGCATGAGATGTGATGTCTCAATGCTTCTAATACCAAACCTGAGATCCTTCCTATAACATGAGATGTAATATCCAACTCCTTCCATTCCAATCCTGAGACCCTTCCTATAGCATGAGATTTGATATCTCAATGCTTATACCAAACCTGAGACCCTTCCTATAGCATGAGATGTGATATCCAAGTCTTTCCCATTCCAATCCTTAGACCCTTCCTACAGCATGCAATATGATATCTCAATGATTCTAATAACAATCCTGAGACCCATCCTATAACATGAGATGGGATATCCAATTCCATCCCATTCCAATCCTGAGACACTTCCGATAGCAGAGATGTGATATCTCAATGCTTATACCAAACCTGAGACCCTTCCTACAACATGAGATCGGATATCCAACTCCTTCCCGTTCCAAACCTGAGACCCTTCCTTTAGCATGAGATGTAATATCCAGCTCCTTCCCATTCCAATCCTGAGACACTTCCGATAGCATGAGATGTGATATTTCAATGCTTCTAATATCAAAACTGAAACCCTCCCTATAGCATGATATGTGATATCTAAGTCCTTCCCATTCCAATCCTGAGACCCTTCCTATAGCATGAGATGTGATATCTCAATGCTTCTACCAAACCTGAGACCCTTCCTTTAGCATGAGATGTGATATCCAACTCCTTCCCATTCCAACCTGAGACCCTTCCTATAGCATGAGAAGGGATATCCAACTCCTTCCCAATCCAATCCTGAGACCCCTCCGATAGCAGAGATGTGATATCTCAATGCTTATACCAAACCTGAGACCCTTCCTATGGCATGAGATGTGATATCCAACTCCTTGCCATTCAAATCCTGAGACCCTCCCTATAACAAGAGATGTCATATCCAACTCCTTCCCATTCCAAACCTGAGACCCTTCCTTTAGCATGAGATGTGATATCCAAATCCTTCACATTCCAATCCAGAGACCCTTCCTATAACATGAGATGTGATATCCAACTCCTTCCCAATCCAATCCTGAGACCCTTCCGATAGCAGAGATGTGATATCTCAATGCTTATACCAAACCTGAGACCCTTCCTATGGCATGAGATGTGATATCCAACTCCTTGCCATTCAAATCCTGAGACCCTCCCTATAACAAGAGATGTCATATCCAACTCCTTCCCATTCCAAACCTGAGACCCTTCCTTTAGCATGAGATGTGATATCCAAATCCTTCACATTCCAATCCGGAGACCAATCCTATAGCATGAGATGTGATATCTCAATGCTTCTAATACCAAACCTGAGACCCTTCCGATAGCATGAGATGTGATATCTCAATGCTTCAAAAACCAAACATGAGAACCATCCTATAACATGAGATGTGAAATCCAAATCCTTCCCTTCCCAAACCTGAGACTCTTCCTATAGCATGAGATGTGATATCTCAATGCTTCTACCAAACCTGAAACCCTTCCTATAGCATGAGATGTGATATCCAACTCCTTCCCATTCCAATCCTGAGACACTTCCTATAGCATGAGATGTGATATCACAATGCTTCTAATACCAAACCTGAGACCCATCCTATAACATGAGATGTGATATCCAAATCCTTCCCCTTCCAAACCTGAGACCCTTCCTTTAGCATGAGATGTGATATCCAGCTCCTCCCATTCCAATCCTGAGACCCTTCCGATAGCACGAGATGTGGTATCTCAGTGCTTCTAATATCAAAACTGAGACCCTCCCTATAGCATGAGATGTGATATCTAAGTCCTTCCCATTCCAATCCTGAGACCCTTCCGATAGCAGAGATGTGATATCTCAATGCTTATACCAAACCTGAGACCCTTCCTATGGCATGAGATGTGATATCCAACTCCTTGCCATTCAAATCCTGAGACCCTCCCTATAACAAGAGATGTCATATCCAACTCCTTCCCATTCCAAACCTGAGACCCTTCCTTTAGCATGAGATGTGATATCCAAATCATTCACATTCCAATCCGGAGACCAATCCTATAGCATGAGATGTGATATCTCAATGCTTCTAATACCAAACCTGAGACCCTTCCGATAGCATGAGATGTGATATCTCAATGCTTCAAAAACCAAACATGAGAACCATCCTATAACATGAGATGTGAAATCCAAATCCTTCCCTTCCCAAACCTGAGACCCTCCCTATAGCATGAGATGTGATATCCAAGTCCTTCCCATTCCAATCCTGAGACACTTCCTATAGCATAAGATGTGATATCTCAATGCTTCTAATACCAAACCTGAGACTCTTCCTATAACATGAGATGGGATATCCAACTCCTTCCCATTCCAATCCTGAGACTCTTCTGATAGCAGAGATGTGATATCTCAATGCTTATACCAAACCTGAGACCCTTCCTACGGCATGAGATGTCATATACAACTCCTTCCCATTCCAATCCTGAGACCCTTCCTATAGCATGAGATGTGATATCTCAATGCTTCTAATATCAAACTTGAGACCCGCCCTATAGCATGAGATGTGATATCCAAGTCCTTCCCATTCCAATCCTGAGACACTTCCTATAGCATGAGATGTGATATCTCAATGCTTCTAATACCAAACATGAGACCCTTCCTATAGCATGAGATGTGATATCCAACTCCTTCCCATTCCAATCCTGAGACCCTTCCTATAGCATGAGATGTGATGTCTCAATGCTTCTAATACCAAACCTGAGATCCTTCCTATAACATGAGATGTGATATCCAACTCCTTCCATTCCAATCCTGAGACCCTTCCTATAGCATGAGATTTGATATCTCAATGCTTATACCAAACCTGAGACCCTTCCTATAGCATGAGATGTGATATCCAAGTCTTTCCCATTCCAATCCTTAGACCCTTCCTACAGCATGCAATATGATATCTCAATGATTCTAATAACAATCATGTGACCCGTCCTTTAACATGAGATGGGATATCCAATTCCTTCCCATTCCAATCCTGAGACACTTCCGATAGCAGAGATGTGATATCTCAATGCTTATACCAAACCTGAGACCCTTCCTATAACATGAGATCGGATATCCAACTCTTTCCCGTTCCAAACCTGAGACCCTTCCTTTAGCATGAGATGTAATATCCAGCTCCTTCCCATTCCAATCCTGAGACACTTCCGATAGCATGAGATGTGATATCTCAATGCTTCGAATATCAAAACTGAAACCCTCCCTATAGCATGATATGTGATATCTAAGTCCTTCCCATTCCAATCCTGAGACCCTTCCTATAGCATGAGATGTGATATCTCAATGCTTCTACCAAACCTGAGACCCTTCCTTTAGCATGAGATGTGATATCCAACTCCTTCCCATTCCAACCTGAGACCCTTCCTATAGCATGAGAAGGGATATCCAACTCCTTCCCAATCCAATCCTGAGACCCTTCCGATAGCAGAGATGTGATATCTCAATGCTTATACCAAACCTGAGACCCTTCCTATGGCATGAGATGTGATATCCAACTCCTTGCCATTCAAATCCTGAGACCCTCCCTATAACAAGAGATGTCATATCCAACTCCTTCCCATTCCAAACCTGAGACCCTTCCTTTAGCATGAGATGTGATATCCAAATCCTTCCCTTCCCAAACCTGAGACTCTTCCTATAGCATGAGATGTGATATCTCAATGCTTCTAATATCAAACTTGAGACCCTTCCGATAGCATGAGATGTGATATCCAAGTCCTTCCCATTCCAATCCTGAGACACTTCCTATAGCATGAGATGTGATATCTCAATGCTTCTAATACCAAACCTGAGACTCTTCCTATAACATGAGATGGGATATCCAACTCCTTCCCATTCCAATCCTGAGACTCTTCTGATAGCAGAGATGTGATATCTCAATGCTTATACCAAACCTGAGACCCTTCCTACGGCATGAGATGTCATATACAACTCCTTCCCATTCCAATCCTGAGACCCTTCCTATAGCATGAGATGTGATATCTCAATGCTTATACCAAACATGAGACCCTTCCTATAGCATGAGATGTGATATCCAACTCCTTCCCATTCCAATCCTGAGACCCTTCCTATAGCATGAGATGTGATGTCTCAATGCTTCTAATACCAAACCTGAGATCTTTCCTATAACATGAGATGTGATATCCAACTCCTTCGATTCCAATCCTGAGACCCTTCCTATAGCATGAGATTTGATATCTCAATGCTTATACCAAACCTGAGACCCTTCCTATAGCATGAGATGTGATATCCAAGTCTTTCCCATTCCAATCCTTAGACCCTTCCTACAGCATGCAATATGATATCTCAATGATTCTAATAACAATCCTGTGACCCGTTCTTTAACATGAGATGGGATATCCAATTCCTTCCCATTCCAATCCTGAGACACTTCCGATAGCAGAGATGTGATATCTCAATGCTTATACCAAACCTGAGACCCTTCCTATAACATGAGATCGGATATCCAACTCCTTCCCGTTCCAAACCTGAGACCCTTCCTTTAGCATGAGATGTAATATCCAGCTCCTTCCCATTCCAATCCTGAGACACTTCCGATAGCATGAGATGTGATATCTCAATGCTTCTAATATCAAAACTGAAACCCTCCCTATAGCATGATATGTGATATCTAAGTCCTTCCCATTCCAATCCTGAGACCCTTCCTATAGCATGAGATGTGATATCTCAATGCTTCTACCAAACCTGAGACCCTTCCTTTAGCATGAGATGTGATATCCAACTCCTTCCCATTCCAACCTGAGACCCTTCCTATAGCATGAGAAGGGATATCCAACTCCTTCCCAATCCAATCCTGAGACCCTTCCGATAGCAGAGATGTGATATCTCAATGCTTATACCAAACCTGAGACCCTTCCTATGGCATGAGATGTGATATCCAACTCCTTGCCATTCAAATCCTGAGACCCTCCCTATAACAAGAGATGTCATATCCAACTCCTTCCCATTCCAAACCTGAGACCCTTCCTTTAGCATGAGATGTGATATCCAAATCCTTCACATTCCAATCCGGAGACCCTTCCTATAACATGAGATGTGATATCCAACTCCTTCCCAATCCAATCCTGAGACCCTTCCGATAAGAGATGTGATATCTCAATGCTTATACCAAACCTGAGACCCTTCCTATGGCATGAGATGTGATATCCAACTCCTTGCCATTCAAATCCTGAGACCCTCCCTATAACAAGAGATGTCATATCCAACTCCTTCCCATTCCAAACCTGAGACCCTTCCTTTAGCATGAGATGTGATATCCAAATCCTTCACATTCCAATCCGGAGACCAATCCTATAGCATGAGATGTGATATCTCAATGCTTCTAATACCAAACCTGAGACCCTTCCGATAGCATGAGATGTGATATCTCAATGCTTCAAAAACCAAACATGAGAACCATCCTATAACATGAGATGTGAAATCCAAATCCTTCCCTTCCCAAACCTGAGACTCTTCCTATAGCATGAGATGTGATATCTCAATGCTTCTAATATCAAACTTGAGACCCTCCGTATAGCATGAGATGTGATATCCAAGTCCTTCCCATTCCAATCCTGAGACACTTCCTATAGCATGAGATGTGATATCTCAATGCTTCTAATACCAAACCTGAGACTCTTCCTATAACATGAGATGGGATATCCAACTCCTTCCCATTCCAATCCTGAGACTCTTCTGATAGCAGAGATGTGATATCTCAATGCTTATACCAAACCTGAGACCCTTCCTACGGCATGAGATGTCATATACAACTCCTTCCCATTCCAATCCTGAGACCCTTCCTATAGCATGAGATGTGATATCTCAATGCTTATACCAAACCTGAGACCCTTCCTATAGCATGAGATGTGATATCCAACTCCTTCCCATTCCAATCCTGAGACCCTTCCTATAGCATGAGATGCGATGTATCAATGCTTCTAATACCAAACCTGAGATCCTTCCTATAACATGAGATGTGATATCCAACTCCTTCCATTCCAATCCTGAGACCCTTCCTATAGCATGAGATTTGATATCTCAATGCTTATACCAAACCTGAGACCCTTCCTATAGCATGAGATGTGATATCCAAGTCTTTCCCATTCCAATCCTTAGACCCTTCCTACAGCATGCAATATGATATCTCAATGATTCTAATAACAATCCAGAGACCCGTCCTATAACATGAGATGGGATATCCAATTCCTTCCCATTCCAATCCTGAGACACTTCCGATAGCAGAGATGTGATATCTCAATGCTTATACCAAACCTGAGACCCTTCCTATAACATGAGATCGGATATCCAACTCCTTCCCGTTCCAAACCTGAGACCCTTCCTTTAGCATGAGATGTAATATCCAGCTCCTTCCCATTCCAATCCTGAGACACTTCCGATAGCATGAGATGTGATATCTCAATGCTTCTAATATCAAAACTGAAACCCTCCCTATAGCATGATATGTGATATCTAAGTCCTTCCCATTCCAATCCTGAGACCCTTCCTATAGCATGAGATGTGATATCTCAATGCTTCTACCAAACCTGAGACCCTTCCTTTAGCATGAGATGTGATATCCAACTCCTTCCCATTCCAACCTGAGACCCTTCCTATAGCATGAGAAGGGATATCCAACTCCTTCCCAATCCAATCCTGAGACCCTTCCGATAGCAGAGATGTGATATCTCTATGCTTATACCAAACCTGCGACCCTTCCTATGGCATGAGATGTGATATCCAACTCCTTGCCATTAAAATCCTGAGACCCTCCCTATAACAAGAGATGTCATATCCAACTCCTTCCCATTCCAAACCTGAGACCCTTCCTTTAGCATGAGATGTGATATCCAAATCCTTCACATTCCAATCCGGAGATCCTTCCTATAACATGAGATGTGATATCCAACTCCTTCCCAATCCAATCCTGAGACCCTTCCGATAGCAGAGATGTGATATCTCAATGCTTATACCAAACCTGAGACCCTTCCTATGGCATGAGATGTGATATCCAACTCCTTGCCATTCAAATCCTGAGACCCTCCCTATAACAAGAGATGTCATATCCAACTCCTTCCCATTCCAAACCTGAGACCCTTCCTTTAGCATGAGATGTGATATCCAAATCCTTCACATTCCAATCCAGAGACCAATCCTATAGCATGAGATGTGATATCTCAATGCTTCTAATACCAAACCTGAGACCCTTCCGATAGCATGAGATGTGATATCTCAATGCTTCAAAAACCAAACATGAGAACCATCCTATAACATGAGATGTGAAATCCAAATCCTTCCCTTCCCAAACCTGAGACTCTTCCTATAGCATGAGATGTGATATCTCAATGCTTCTAATATCAAACTTGAGACCCTCCCTATAGCATGAGATGTGATATCCAAGTCCTTCCCATTCCAATCCTGAGACACTTCCGATAGCATGAGATGTGATATCTCAATGCTCTTAATACCAAACCTGAGACTCTTCCTATAACATGAGATGGGATATCCAACTCCTTCCCATTCCAATCCTGAGACTCTTCTGATAGCAGAGATGTGATATCTCAATGCTTATACCAAACCTGAGACCCTTCCTACGGCATGAGATGTCATATACAACTCCTTCCCATTCCAATCCTGAGACCCTTCCTATAGCATGAGATGTGATATCTCAATGCTTATACCAAACCTGAGACCCTTCCTATAGCATGAGATGTGATATCCAACTCCTTCCCATTCCAATCCTGAGACCCTTCCTATAGCATGAGATGTGATGTCTCAATGCTTCTAATACCAAACCTGAGATCCTTCCTATAACATGAGATGTGATATCCAACTCCTTCCATTCCAATCCTGAGACCCTTCCTATAGCATGAGATTTGATATCTCAATGCTTATACCAAACCTGAGACCCTTCCTATAGCATGAGATGTGATATCCAAGTCTTTCCCATTCCAATCCTTAGACCCTTCCTACAGCATGCAATATGATATCTCAATGATTCTAATAACAATCCTGAGACCCGTCCTATAACATGAGATGGGATATCCAATTCCTTCCCATTCCAATCCTGAGACACTTCCGATAGCAGAGATGTGATATCTCAATGCTTATACCAAACCTGAGACCCTTCCTACAACATGAGATCGGATATCCAACTCCTTCCCGTTCCAAACCTGAGACCCTTCCTTTAGCATGAGATGTGATATCCAGCTCCTTCCCATTCGAATCCTGAGACACTTCCGATAGCATGAGATGTGATATCTCAATGCTTCTAATATCAAAACTGAAACCCTCCCTATAGCATGATATGTGATATCTAAGTCCTTCCCATTCCAATCCTGAGACCCTTCCTATAGCATGAGATGTGATATCTCAATGCTTCTACCAAACCTGAGACCCTTCCTTTAGCATGAGATGTGATATCCAACTCCTTCCCATTCCAACCTGAGACCCTTCCTATAGCATGAGAAGGGATATCCAACTCCTTCCCAATCCAATCCTGAGACCCCTCCGATAGCAGAGATGTGATATCTCAATGCTTATACCAAACCTGAGACCCTTCCGATAGCATGAGATGTGATATCTCAATGCTTCAAAAACCAAACATGAGAACCATCCTATAACATGAGATGTGAAATCCAAATCCTTCCCTTCCCAAACCTGAGACTCTTCCTATAGCATGAGATGTGATATCTCAATGCTTCTACCAAACCTGAAACCCTTCCTATAGCATGAGATGTGATATCCAACTCCTTCCCATTCCAATCCTGAGACACTTCCTATAGCATGAGATGTGATATCACAATGCTTCTAATACCAAACCTGAGACCCATCCTATAACATGAGATGTGATATCCAAATCCTTCCCCTTCCAAACCTGAGACCCTTCCTTTAGCATGAGATGTGATATCCAGCTCCTCCCTTTCCAATCCTGAGACCCTTCCGATAGCATGAGATGTGGTATCTCAATGCTTCTAATATCAAAACTGAGACCCTCCCTATAGCATGAGATGTGATATCTAAGTCCTTCCCATTCCAATCCTGAGACCCTTCCGATAGCAGAGATGTGATATCTCAATGCTTATACCAAACCTGAGACCCTTCCTATGGCATGAGATGTGATATCCAACTCCTTGCCATTCAAATCCTGAGACCCTCCCTATAACAAGAGATGTCATATCCAACTCCTTCCCATTCCAAACCTGAGACCCTTCCTTTAGCATGAGATGTGATATCCAAATCCTTCACATTCCAATCCGGAGACCAATCCTATAGCATGAGATGTGATATCTCAATGCTTCTAATACCAAACCTGAGACCCTTCCGATAGCATGAGATGTGATATCTCAATGCTTCAAAAACCAAACATGAGAACCATCCTATAACATGAGATGTGAAATCCAAATCCTTCCCTTCCCAAACCTGAGACTCTTCCTATAGCATGAGATGTGATATCTCAATGCTTCTAATATCAAACTTGAGACCCTCCCTATAGCATGAGATGTGATATCCAAGTCCTTCCCATTCCAATCCTGAGACACTTCCTATAGCATGAGATGTGATATCTCAATGCTTCTAATACCAAACCTGAGACTCTTCCTATAACATGAGATGGGATATCCAACTCCTTCCCATTCCAATCCTGAGACTCTTCTGATAGCAGAGATGTGATATCTCAATGCTTATACCAAACCTGAGACCCTTCCTACGGCATGAGATGTCATATACAACTCCTTCCCATTCCAATCCTGAGACCCTTCCTATAGCATGAGATGTGATATCTCAATGCTTATACCAAACCTGAGACCCTTCCTATAGCATGAGATGTGATATCCAACTCCTTCCCATTTCAATCCTGAGACCCTTCCTATAGCATGAGATGTGATGTCTCAATGCTTCTAATACCAAACCTGAGATCCTTCCTATAACATGAGATGTGATATCCAACTCCTTCCATTCCAATCCTGAGACCCTTCCTATAGCATGAGATTTGATATCTCAATGCTTATACCAAACCTGAGACCCTTCCTATAGAATGAGATGTGATATCCAAGTCTTTCCCATTCCAATCCTTAGACCCTTCCTACAGCATGCAATATGATATCTCAACGATTCTAATAACAATCCTGAGACCCGTCCTATAACATGAGATGGGATATCCAGTCCCTTCCCATTCCAATCCTGAGACACTTCCGATAGCAGAGATGTGATATCTCAATGCTTATACCAAACCTGAGACCCTTCCTACAACATGAGATCGGATATCCAACTCCTTCCCGTTCCAAACCTGAGACCCTTCCTTTAGCATGAGATGTGATATCCAGCTCCTTCCCATTCGAATCCTGAGACACTTCCGATAGCATGAGATGTGATATCTCAATGCTTCTAATATCAAAACTGAAACCCTCCCTATAGCATGATATGTGATATCTAAGTCCTTCCCATTCCAATCCTGAGACCCTTCCTATAGCATGAGATGTGATATCTCAATGCTTCTACCAAACCTGAGACCCTTCCTTTAGCATGAGATGTGATATCCAACTCCTTCCCATTCCAACCTGAGACCCTTCCTATAGCATGAGAAGGGATATCCAACTCCTTCCCAATCCAATCCTGAGACCCCTCCGATAGCAGAGATGTGATATCTCAATGCTTATACCAAACCTGAGACCCTTCCGATAGCATGAGATGTGATATCTCAATGCTTCAAAAACCAAACATGAGAACCATCCTATAACATGAGATGTGAAATCCAAATCCTTCCCTTCCCAAACCTGAGACTCTTCCTATAGCATGAGATGTGATATCTCAATGCTTCTACCAAACCTGAAACCCTTCCTATAGCATGAGATGTGATATCCAACTCCTTCCCATTCCAATCCTGAGACACTTCCTATAGCATGAGATGTGATATCACAATGCTTCTAATACCAAACCTGAGACCCATCCTATAACATGAGATGTGATATCCAAATCCTTCCCCTTCCAAACCTGAGACCCTTCCTTTAGCATGAGATGTGATATCCAGCTCCTCCCATTCCAATCCTGAGACCCTTCCGATAGCATGAGATGTGGTATCTCAATGCTTCTAATATCAAAACTGAGACCCTCCCTATAGCATGAGATGTGATATCTAAGTCCTTCCCATTCCAATCCTGAGACCCTTCCGATAGCAGAGATGTGATATCTCAATGCTTATACCAAACCTGAGACCCTTCCTATGGCATGAGATGTGATATCCAACTCCTTGCCATTCAAATCCTGAGACCCTCCCTATAACAAGAGATGTCATATCCAACTCCTTCCCATTCCAAACCTGAGACCCTTCCTTTAGCATGAGATGTGATATCCAAATCCTTCACATTCCAATCCGGAGACCAATCCTATAGCATGAGATGTGATATCTCAATGCTTCTAATACCAAACCTGAGACCCTTCCGATAGCATGAGATGTGATATCTCAATGCTTCAAAAACCAAACATGAGAACCATCCTATAACATGAGATGTGAAATCCAAATCCTTCCCTTCCCAAACCTGAGACTCTTCCTATAGCATGAGATGTGATATCTCAATGCTTCTAATATCAAACTTGAGACCCTCCCTATAGCATGAGATGTGATATCCAAGTCCTTCCCATTCCAATCCTGAGACACTTCCTATAGCATGAGATGTGATATCTCAATGCTTCTAATACCAAACCTGAGACTCTTCCTATAACATGAGATGGGATATCCAACTCCTTCCCATTCCAATCCTGAGACTCTTCTGATAGCAGAGATGTGATATCTCAATGCTTATACCAAACCTGAGACCCTTCCTACGGCATGAGATGTCATATACAACTCCTTCCCATTCCAATCCTGAGACCCTTCCTATAGCATGAGATGTGATATCTCAATGCTTATACCAAACATGAGACCCTTCCTATAGCATGAGATGTGATATCCAACTCCTTCCCATTCCAATCCTGAGACCCTTCCTATAGCATGAGATGTTATGTCTCAATGCTTCTAATACCAAACCTGAGATCCTTCCTATAACATGAGATGTGATATCCAACTCCTTCCATTCCAATCCTGAGACCCTTCCTATAGCATGAGATTTGATATCTCAATGCTTATACCAAACCTGAGACCCTTCCTATAGCATGAGTTGTGATATCCAAGTCTTTCCCATTCCAATCCTTAGACCCTTCCTACAGCATGCAATATGATATCTCAATGATTCTAATAACAATCCTGAGACCCGTCCTATAACATGAGATGGGATATCCAATTCCTTCCCATTCCAATCCTGAGACACTTCCGATAGCAGAGATGTGATATCTCAATGCTTATACCAAACCTGAGACCCTTCCTATAACATGAGATCGGATATCCAACTCCTTCCCGTTCCAAACCTGAGACCCTTCCTTTAGCATGAGATGTAATATCCAGCTCCTTCCCATTCCAATCCTGAGACACTTCCGATAGCATGAGATGTGATATCTCAATGCTTCTAATATCAAAACTGAAACCCTCCCTATAGCATGATATGTGATATCTAAGTCCTTCCCATTCCAATCCTGAGACCCTTCCTATAGCATGAGATGTGATATCTCAATGCTTCTACCAAACCTGAGACCCTTCCTTTAGCATGAGATGTGATATCCAACTCCTTCCCATTCCAACCTGAGACCCTTCCTATAGCATGAGAAGGGATATCCAACTCCTTCCCAATCCAATCCTGAGACCCTTCCGATAGCAGAGATGTGATATCTCAATGCTTATACCAAACCCTGAGACCCTTCCTATGGCATGAGATGTGATATCCAACTCCTTGCCATTCAAATCCTGAGACCCTCCCTATAACAAGAGATGTCATATCCAACTCCTTCCCATTCCAAACCTGAGACCCTTCCTTTAGCATGAGATGTGATATCCAAATCCTTCACATTCCAATCCGGAGACCCTTCCTATAACATGAGATGTGATATCCAACTTCTTCCCAATCCAATCCTGAGACCCTTCCGATAGCAGAGATGTGATATCTCAATGCTTATACCAAACCTGAGACCCTTCCTATGGCATGAGATGTGATATCCAACTCCTTGCCATTCAAATCCTGAGACCCTCCCTATAACAAGAGATGTCATATCCAACTCCTTCCCATTCCAAACCTGAGACCCTTCCTTTAGCATGAGATGTGATATCCAAATCCTTCACATTCCAATCCGGAGACCAATCCTATAGCATGAGATGTGATATCTCAATGCTTCTAATACCAAACCTGAGACCCTTCCGATAGCATGAGATGTGATATCTCAATGCTTCAAAAACCAAACATGAGAACCATCCTATAACATGAGATGTGAAATCCAAATACTTCCCTTCCCAAACCTGAGACTATTCCTATAGCATGAGATGTGATATCTCAATGCTTCTAATATCAAACTTGAGACCCTCCCTATAGCATGAGATGTGATATCCAAGTCCTTCCCATTCCAATCCTGAGACACTTCCTATAGCATGAGATGTGATATCTCAATGCTTCTAATACCAAACCTGAGACTCTTCCTATAACATGAGATGGGATATCCAACTCCTTCCCATTCCAATCCTGAGACTCTTCTGATAGCAGAGATGTGATATCTCAATGCTTATACCAAACCTGAGACCCTTCCTACGGCATGAGATGTCATATACAACTCCTTCCCATTCCAATCCTGAGACCCTTCCTATAGCATGAGATGTGATATCTCAATGCTTATACCAAACCTGAGACCCTTCCTATAGCATGAGATGTGATATCCAACTCCTTCCCATTCCAATCCTGAGACCCTTCCTATAGCATGAGATGCGATGTATCAATGCTTCTAATACCAAACCTGAGATCCTTCCTATAACATGAGATGTAATATCCAACTCCTTTCATTCCAATCCTGAGACCCTTCCTATAGCATGAGATTTGATATCTCAATGCTTATACCAAACCTGAGATCCTTCCTATAACATGAGATGTGATATCCAACTCCTTCCATTCCAATCCTGAGACCCTTCCTACAGCATGCAATATGATATCTCAATGATTCTAATAACAATCCTGAGACCCGTCCTATAACATGAGATGGGATATCCAATTCCTTCCCATTCCAATCCTGAGACACTTCCGATAGCAGAGATGTGATATCTCAATGCTTATACCAAACCTGAGACCCTTCCTATAACATGAGATCGGATATCCAACTCCTTCCCGTTCCAAACCTGAGACCCTTCCTTTAGCATGAGATGTAATATCCAGCTCCTTCCCATTCCAATCCTGAGACACTTCCGATAGCATGAGATGTGATATCTCAATGCTTCTAATATCAAAACTGAAACCCTCCCTATAGCATGATATGTGATATCTAAGTCCTTCCCATTCCAATCCTGAGATCCTTCCTATAGCATGAGATGTGATATCTCAATGCTTCTACCAAACCTGAGACCCTTCCTTTAGCATGAGATGTGATATCCAACTCCTTCCCATTCCAACCTGAGACCCTTCCTATAGCATGGGAAGGGATATCCAACTCCTTCCCAATCCAATCCTGAGACCCTTCCGATAGCAGAGATGTGATATCTCTATGCTTATACCAAACCTGAGACCCTTCCTATGGCATGAGATGTGATATCCAACTCCTTGCCATTCAAATCCTGAGACCCTCCCTATAACAAGAGATGTCATATCCAACTCCTTCCCATTCCAAACCTGAGACCCTTCCTTTAGCATGAGATGTGATATCCAAATCCTTCACATTCCAATCCGGTGACCCTTCTTATAACATGAGATGTGATATCCAACTCCTTCCCAATCCAATCCTGAGACCCTTCCGATAGCAGAGATGTGATATCTCAATGCTTATACCAAACCTGAGACCCTTCCTATGGCATGACATGTGATATCCAACTCCTTGCCATTCAAATCCTGAGACCCTCCCTATAACAAGAGATGTCATATCCAACTCCTTCCCATTCCAAACCTGAGACCCTTCCTTTAGCATGAGATGTGATATCCAAATCCTTCACATTCCAACCCAGAGGCCAATCCTATAGCATGAGATGTGATATCTCAATGCTTCTAATACCAAACCTGAGACCCTTCCGATAGCATGAGATGTGATATCTCAATGCTTCAAAAACCAAACATGAGAACCATCCTATAACATGAGATGTGAAATCCAAATCCTTCCCTTCCCAAACCTGAGACTCTTCCTATGGCATGAGATGTGATATCCAGCTCCTCCCATTCCAATCCTGAGACCCTTCCGATAGCATGAGATGTGATATCTCAATGCTTCTAATATCAAAACTGAGACCCTCCCTATAGCATGAGATGTGATATCTAAGTCCTTCCCATTCCAATCCTGAGACCCTTCCAATAGCAGAGATGTGATATCTCAATGCTTATACCAAACATGAGACCCTTCCTATGGCATGAGATGTGATATCCAACTCCTTGCCATTCAAATCCTGAGACCCTCCCTATAACAAGAGATGTCATATCCAACTCCTTCCCATTCCAAACCTGAGACCCTTCCTTTAGCATGAGATGTGATATCCAAATCCTTCACATTCCAATCCGGAGACCAATCCTATAGCGCAAGATCTGATATCTCAATGCTTCTAATACCAAACCTGAGACCCTTCCATAGCATGAGATGTAATATCTCAATGCTTCAAAAACCAAACATGAGAACCATCCTATAACATGAGATGTGAAATCCAAATCCTTCCCTTCCCAAACCTGAGACTCTTCCTATAGCATGAGATGTGATATCTCAATGCTTCTAATATCAAACTTGAGACCCTCCCTATAGCATGAGATGTGATATCCAAGTCCTTCCCATTCCAATCCTGAGACCCTTCCTATAGCATGAGATATGATATCTCAATGCTTCTAATACCAAACCTGAGACTCTTAATATAACATGAGATGGGATACCCAACTCCTTCCCATTCCAATCCTGAGACCCTTCCGATAGCAGAGATGTGATATCTCAATGCTTATACCAAACCTGAGACCCTTCCTATAGCATGAGATGTGATGTCTCAATGCTTCTAATTCAAAACCTGAGGCCCTTCCTATAGCAAGAGATGTGATATCCAACTCCTTCCCATTCCAATCCTGAGACCCTTCCGATAGCAGAGATGTGATATCTCAATGCTTATACCAAACCTGAGACCCTTCCTATGGCATGAGATGTCATATACAACTCCTTCCCATTCCAATCCTGAGACCCTTCCTATAGCATGAGATGTGATATCTCAATGCTTATACTAAACCTGAGACCCTTCCTATAGCATGAGATGTGATATCCAACTCCTTCCCATTCCAATCCTGAGACCCTTCCTATAGCATGAGATGTGATGTCTCAATGCTTATACCAAACCTGAGACCCTTCCTATAGCATGAGATGTGATATCCAAGTCTTTCCCATTCCAATCCTTAGACCCTTCCTACCGCATGCAATATGATATCTCAATGATTCTAATAACAATCCTGAGACCCGTCCTATAACATGAGATGGGATATCCAATTCCTTCCCATTCCAATCCTGAGACACTTCCGATAGCAGAGATGTGATATCTCAATGCTTATACCAAACCTGAGACCCTTCCTATAACATGAGATCGGATATCCAACTCCTTCCCGTTCCAAACCTGAGACCCTTCCTTTAGCATGAGATGTAATATCCAGCTCCTTCCCATTCCAATCCTGAGACACTTCCGATAGCATGAGATGTGATATCTCAATGCTTCAAATATCAAAACTGAAACCCTCCCTATAGCATGATATGTGATATCTAAGTCCTTCCCATTCCAATCCTGAGACCCTTCCTATAGCATGAGATGTGATATCTCAATGCTTCTACCAAACCTGAGACCCTTCCTTTAGCATGAGATGTGATATCCAACTCCTTCCCATTCCAACCTGAGACCCTTCCTATAGCATGAGAAGGGATATCCAACTCCTTCCCAATCCAATCCTGAGACCCTTCCGATAGCAGAGATGTGATATCTCAATGCTTATACCAAACCTGAGACCCTTCCTATGGCATGAGATGTGATATCCAACTCCTTGCCATTCAAATCCTGAGACCCTCCCTATAACAAGAGATGTCATATCCAACTCCTTCCCATTCCAAACCTGAGACCCTTCCTTTAGCATGAGATGTGATATCCAAATCCTTCACATTCCAATCCGGAGACCCTTCCTATAACATGAGATGTGATATCCAACTCCTTCCCAATCCAATCCTGTGACCCTTCCGATAGCAGAGATGTGATATCTCAATGCTTATACCAAACCTGAGACCCTTCCTATGGCATGAGATGTGATATCCAACTCCTTGCCATTCAAATCCTGAGACCCTCCCTATAACAAGAGATGTCATATCCAACTCCTTCCCATTCCAAACCTGAGACCCTTCCTTTAGCATGAGATGTGATATCCAAATCCTTCACATTCCAATCCAGAGACCAATCCTATAGCATGAGATGTGATATCTCAATGCTTCTACCAAACCTGAAACCCTTCCTATAGCATGAGATGTGATATCCAACTCCTTCCCATTCCAATCCTGAGACACTTCCTATAGCATGAGATGTGATATCACAATGCTTCTAATACCAAACCTGAAACCCATCCTATAACATGAGATGTGATATCCAAATCCTTCCCCTTCCAAACCTGAGACCCTTCCTTTAGCATGAGATGTGATATCCAGCTCCTCCCATTCCAATCCTGAGACCCTTCCGATAGCATGAGATGTGATATCTCAATGCTTCTAATATCAAAACTGAGACCCTCCCTATAGCATGAGATGTGATATCTAAGTCCTTCCCATTCCAATCCTGAGACCCTTCCGATAGCAGAGATGTGATATCTCAATGCTTATACCAAACCTGAGACCCTTCCTATGGCATGAGATGTGATATCCAACTCCTTGCCATTCAAATCCTGAGACCCTCCCTATAACAAGAGATGTCATATCCAACTCCTTCCCATTCCAAACCTGAGACCCTTCCTTTAGCATGAGATGTGATATCCAAATCTTTCACATTCCAATCCGGAGACCAATCCTATAGCATGAGATGTGATATCTCAATGCTTCTAATACCAAACCTGAGACTCTTCCTATAGCATGAGATGTGATATCTCAATGCTTCTAATATCAAACTTGAGACCCTCCCTATAGCATGAGATGTGATATCCAAGTCCTTCCCATTCCAATCCTGAGACACTTCCTATAGCATGAGATGTGATATCTCAATGCTTCTAATACCAAACCTGAGACTCTTCCTATAACATGAGATGGGATATCCAACTCCTTCCCATTCCAATCCTGAGACTCTTCTGATAGCAGAGATGTGATATCTCAATGCTTATACCAAACCTGAGACCCTTCCTACGGCATGAGATGTCATATACAACTCCTTCCCATTCCAATCCTGAGACCCTTCCTATAGCATGAGATGTGATATCTCAATGCTTATACCAAACCTGAGACCCTTCCTATAGCATGAGATGTGATATCCAACTCCTTCCCATTCCAATCCTTAGACCCTTCCTACAGCATGCAATATGATATCTCAATGATTCTAATAACAATCCTGAGACCCGTCCTATAACATGAGATGGGATATCCAATTCCTTCCCATTCCAATCCTGAGACACTTCCGATAGCAGAGATGTGATATCTCAATGCTTATACCAAACCTGAGACCCTTCCTATAACATGAGATCGGATATCCAACTCCTTCCCGTTCCAAACCTGAGACCCTTCCTTTAGCATGAGATGTAATATCCAGCTCCTTCCCATTCCAATCCTGAGACACTTCCGATAGCATGAGATGTGATATCTCAATGCTTCTAATATCAAAACTGAAACCCTCCCTATAGCATGATATGTGATATCTAAGTCCTTCCCATTCCAATCCTGAGACCCTTCCTATAGCATGAGATGTGATATCTCAATGCTTCTACCAAACCTGAGACCCTTCCTTTAGCATGAGATGTGATATCCAACTCCTTCCCATTCCAACCTGAGACCCTTCCAGTAGCATGAGAAGGGATATCCAACTCCTTCCCAATCCAATCCTGAGACCCTTCCGATAGCAGATATGTGATATCTCTATGCTTATACCAAACCTGCGACCCTTCCTATGGCATGAGATGTGATATCCAACTCCTTGCCATTCAAATCCTGAGACCCTCCCTATAACAAGAGATGTCATATCCAACTCCTTCCCATTCCAAACCTGAGACCCTTCCTTTAGCATGAGATGTGATATCCAAATCCTTCACATTCCAATCCGGAGACCCTTCCTATAACATGAGATGTGATATCCAACTCCTTCCCAATCCAATCCTGAGACCCTTCCGATAGCAGAGATGTGATATCTCAATGCTTATACCAAACCTGAGACCCTTCCTATGGCATGAGATGTGATATCCAACTCCTTGCCATTCAAATCCTGAGACCCTCCCTATAACAAGAGATGTCATATCCAACTCCTTCCCATTCCAAACCTGAGACCCTTCCTTTAGCATGAGATGTGATATCCAAATCCTTCACATTCCAATCCAGAGACCAATCCTATAGCATGAGATGTGATATCTCAATGCTTCTAATACCAAACCTGAGACCCTTCCGATAGCATGAGATGTGATATCTCAATGCTTCAAAAACCAAACATGAGAACCATCCTATAACATGAGATGTGAAATCCAAATCCTTCCCTTCCCAAACCTGAGACTCTTCCTATAGCATGAGATGTGATATCTCAATGCTTCTAATATCAAACTTGAGACCCTCCCTATAGCATGAGATGTGATATCCAAGTCCTTCCCATTCCAATCCTGAGACACTTCCTATAGCATGAGATGTGATATCTCAATGCTTCTAATACCAAACCTGAGACTCTTCCTATAACATGAGATGGGATATCCAACTCCTTCCCATTCAAATCCTGAGACTCTTCTGATAGCAGAGATGTGATATCTCAATGCTTATACCAAACCTGAGACCCTTCCTACAGCATGAGATGTCATATACAACTCCTTCCCATTCCAATCCTGAGACCCTTCCTATAGCATGAGATGTGATATCTCAATGCTTATACCAAACCTGAGACCCTTCCTATAGCATGAGATGTGATATCCAACTCCTTCCCATTCCAATCCTGAGACCCTTCCTATAACATGAGATGTGATATCCAACTCCTTCCATTCCAATCCTGAGACCCTTCCTATAGCATGAGATTTGATATCTCAATGCTTATACCAAACCTGAGACCCTTCCTATAGCATGAGATGTGATATCCAAGTCTTTCCCATTCCAATCCTTAGACCCTTCCTACAGCATGCAATATGATATCTCAATGATTCTAATAACAATCCTGAGACCCGTCCTATAACATGAGATGGGATATCCAATTCCTTCCCATTCCAATCCTGAGACACTTCCGATAGCAGAGATGTGATATCTCAATGCTTATACCAAACCTGAGACCCTTCCTACAACATGAGATCGGATATCCAACTCCTTCCCGTTCCAAACCTGAGACCCTTCCTTTAGCATGAGATGTGATATCCAGCTCCTTCCCATTCCAATCCTGAGACACTTCCGATAGCATGAGATGTGATATCTCAATGCTTCTAATATCAAAACTGAAACCCTCCCTATAGCATGATATGTGATATCTAAGTCCTTCCCATTCCAATCCTGAGACCCTTCCTATAGCATGAGATGTGATATCTCAATGCTTCTACCAAACCTGAGACCCTTCCTTTAGCATGAGATGTGATATCCAACTCCTTCCCATTCCAACCTGAGACCCTTCCTATAGCATGAGAAGGGATATCCAACTCCTTCCCAATCCAATCCTGAGACCCCTCCGATAGCAGAGATGTGATATCTCAATGCTTATACCAAACCTGAGACCCTTCCTATGGCATGAGATGTGATATCCAACTCCTTGCCATTCAAATCCTGAGACCCTCCCTATAACAAGAGATGTCATATCCAACTCCTTCCCATTCCAAACCTGAGACCCTTCCTTTAGCATGAGATGTGATATCCAAATCCTTCACATTCCAATCAGGAGACCCTTCCTATAACATGAGATGTGATATCCAACTCCTTCCCAATCCAATCCTGAGACCCTTCCGATAGCAGAGATGTGATATCTCAATGCTTATACCAAACCTGAGACCCTTCCTATGGCATGAGATGTGATATCCAACTCCTTGCCATTCAAATCCTGAGACCCTCCCTATAACAAGAGATGTCATATCCAACTCCTTCCCATTCCAAACCTGAGACCCTTCCTTTAGCATGAGATGTGATATCCAAATCCTTCACATTCCAATCCGGAGACCAATCCTATAGCATGAGATGTGATATCTCAATGCTTCTAATACCAAACCTGAGACCCTTCCGATAGCATGAGATGTGATATCTCAATGCTTCAAAAACCAAACATGAGAACCATCCTATAACATGAGATGTGAAATCCAAATCCTTCCCTTCCCAAACCTGAGACTCTTCCTATAGCATGAGATGTGATATCTCAATGCTTCTACCAAACCTGAAACCCTTCCTATAGCATGAGATGTGATATCCAACTCCTTCCCATTCCAATCCTGAGACACTTCCTATAGCATGAGATGTGATATCACAATGCTTCTAATACCAAACCTGAGACCCATCCTATAACATGAGATGTGATATCCAAATCCTTCCCCTTCCAAACCTGAGACCCTTCCTTTAGCATGAGATGTGATATCCAGCTCCTCCCATTCCAATCCTGAGACCCTTCCGATAGCATGAGATGTGGTATCTCAATGCTTCTAATATCAAAACTGAGACCCTCCCTATAGTATGAGATGTGATATCTAGGTCCTTCCCATTCCAATCCTGAGACCCTTCCGATAGCAGAGATGTGATATCTCAATGCTTATACCAAACCTGAGACCCTTCCTATGGCATGAGATGTGATATCCAACTCCTTGCCATTCAAATCCTGAGACCCTCCCTATAACAAGAGATGTCATATCCAACTCCTTCCCATTCCAAACCTGAGACCCTTCCTTTAGCATGAGATGTGATATCCAAATCCTTCACATTCCAATCCGGAGACCAATCCTATAGCATGAGATGTGATATCTCAATGCTTCTAATACCAAACCTGAGACCCTTCCGATAGCATGAGATGTGATATCTCAATGCTTCAAAAACCAAACATGAGAACCATCCTATAACATGAGATGTGAAATCCAAATCCTTCCCTTCCCAAACCTGAGACTCTTCCTATAGCATGAGATGTGACATCTCAATGCTTCTAATATCAAACTTGAGACCCTCCCTATAGCATGAGATGTGATATCCAAGTCCTTCCCATTCCAATCCTGAGACACTTCCTATAGCATGAGATGTGATATCTCAATGCTTCTAATACCAAACCTGAGACTCTTCCTATAACATGAGATGGGATATCCAACTCCTTCCCATTCCAATCCTGAGACTCTTCTGATAGCAGAGATGTGATATCTCAATGCTTATACCAAACCTGAGACCCTTCCTACGGCATGAGATGTCATATACAACTCCTTCCCATTCCAATCCTGAGACCCTTCCTATAGCATGAGATGTGATATCTCAATGCTTATACCAAACATGAGACCCTTCCTATGGCATGAGATGTGATATCTAAGTCCTTCCCATTCCAATCCTGAGACCCTTCCGATAGCAGAGATGTGATATCTCAATGCTTATACCAAACCTGAGACCCTTCCTATGGCATGAGATGTGATATCCAACTCCTTGCCATTCAAATCCTGAGACCCTCCCTATAACAAGAGATGTCATATCCAACTCCTTCCCATTCCAAACCTGAGACCCTTCCTTTAGCATGAGATGTGATATCCAAATCCTTCACATTCCAATCCGGAGACCAATCCTATAGCATGAGATGTGATATCTCAATGCTTCTAATACCAAACCTGAGACCCTTCCGATAGCATGAGATGTGATATCTCAATGCTTCAAAAACCAAACATGAGAACCATCCTATAACATGAGATGTGAAATCCAAATCCTTCCCTTCCCAAACCTGAGACTCTTCCTATAGCATGAGATGTGATATCTCAATGCTTCTAATATCAAACTTGAGACCCTCCCTATAGCATGAGATGTGATATCCAAGTCCTTCCCATTCCAATCCTGAGACACTTCCTATAGCATGAGATGTGATATCTCAATGCTTCTAATACCAAACCTGAGACTCTTCCTATAACATGAGATGGGATATCCAACTCCTTCCCATTCCAATCCTGAGACTCTTCTGATAGCAGAGATGTGATATCTCAATGCTTATACCAAACCTGAGACCCTTCCTACGGCATGAGATGTCATATACAACTCCTTCCCATTCCAATCCTGAGACCCTTCCTATAGCATGAGATGTGATATCTCAATGCTTATACCAAACATGAGACCCTTCCTATAGCATGAGATGTGATATCCAACTCCTTCCCATTCCAATCCTGAGACCCTTCCTATAGCATGAGATGTTATGTCTCAATGCTTCTAATACCAAACCTGAGATCCTTCCTATAACATGAGATGTGATATCCAACTCCTTCCATTCCAATCCTGAGACCCTTCCTATAGCATGAGATTTGATATCTCAATGCTTATACCAAACCTGAGACCCTTCCTATAGCATGAGTTGTGATATCCAAGTCTTTCCCATTCCAATCCTTAGACCCTTCCTACAGCATGCAATATGATATCTCAATGATTCTAATAACAATCCTGAGACCTGTCCTATAACATGAGATGGGATATCCAATTCCTTCCCATTCCAATCCTGAGACACTTCCGATAGCAGAGATGTGATATCTCAATGCTTATACCAAACCTGAGACCCTTCCTATAACATGAGATCGGATATCCAACTCCTTCCCGTTCCAAACCTGAGACCCTTCCTTTAGCATGATATGTGATATCTAAGTCCTTCCCATTCCAATCCTGAGACCCTTCCTATAGCATGAGATGTGATATCTCAATGCTTCTACCAAACCTGAGACCCTTCCTTTAGCATGAGATGTGATATCCAACTCCTTCCCATTCCAACCTGAGACCCTTCCTATAGCATGAGAAGGGATATCCAACTCCTTCCCAATCCAATCCTGAGACCCTTCCGATAGCAGAGATGTGATATCTCAATGCTTATACCAAACCTGAGACCCTTCCTATGGCATGAGATGTGATATCCAACTCCTTGCCATTCAAATCCTGAGACCCTCCCTATAACAAGAGATGTCATATCCAACTCCTTCCCATTCCAAACCTGAGACCCTTCCTTTAGCATGAGATGTGATATCCAAATCCTTCACATTCCAATCCGGAGACCCTTTATAACATGAGATGTGATATCCAACTCCTTCCCAATCCAATCCTGAGACCCTTCCGATAGCAGAGATGTGATATCTCAATGCTTATACCAAACCTGAGACCCTTCCTATGGCATGAGATGTGATATCCAACTCCTTGCCATTCAAATCCTGAGACCCTCCCTATAACAAGAGATGTCATATCCAACTCCTTCCCATTCCAAACCTGAGACCCTTCCTTTAGCATGAGATGTGATATCCAAATCCTTCACATTCCAATCCGGAGACCCTTCCTATAACATGAGATGTGATATCCAACTCCTTCCCAATCCAATCCTGAGACCCTTCCGATAGCAGAGATGTGATATCTCAATGCTTATACCAAACCTGAGACCCTTCCTATGGCATGAGATGTGATATCCAACTCCTTGCCATTCAAATCCTGAGACCCTCCCTATAACAAGAGATGTCATATCCAACTCCTTCCCATTCCAAACCTGAGACCCTTCCTTTAGCATGAGATGTGATATCCAAATCCTTCACATTCCAATCCAGAGACCAATCCTATAGCATGAGATGTGATATCTCAATGCTTCTAATACCAAACCTGAGACCCTTCCGATAGCATGAGATGTGATATCTCAATGCTTCAAAAACCAAACATGAGAACCATCCTATAACATGAGATGTGAAATCCAAATCCTTCCCTTCCCAAACCTGAGACTCTTCCTATAGCATGAGATGTGATATCTCAATGCTTCTAATATCAAACTTGAGACCCTCCCTATAGCATGAGATGTGATATCCAAGTCCTTCCCATTCCAATCCTGAGACACTTCCTATAGCATGAGATGTGATATCTCAATGCTTCTAATACCAAACCTGAGACTCTTCCTATAACATGAGATGGGATATCCAACTCCTTCCCATTCAAATCCTGAGACTCTTCTGATAGCAGAGATGTGATATCTCAATGCTTATACCAAACCTGAGACCCTTCCTACAGCATGAGATGTCATATACAACTCCTTCCCATTCCAATCCTGAGACCCTTCCTATAGCATGAGATGTGATATCTCAATGCTTATACCAAACCTGAGACCCTTCCTATAGCATGAGATGTGATATCCAACTCCTTCCCATTCCAATCCTGAGACCCTTCCTATAACATGAGATGTGATATCCAACTCCTTCCATTCCAATCCTGAGACCCTTCCTATAGCATGAGATTTGATATCTCAATGCTTATACCAAACCTGAGACCCTTCCTATAGCATGAGATGTGATATCCAAGTCTTTCCCATTCCAATCCTTAGACCCTTCCTACAGCATGCAATATGATATCTCAATGATTCTAATAACAATCCTGAGACCCGTCCTATAACATGAGATGGGATATCCAATTCCTTCCCATTCCAATCCTGAGACACTTCCGATAGCAGAGATGTGATATCTCAATGCTTATACCAAACCTGAGACCCTTCCTACAACATGAGATCGGATATCCAACTCCTTCCCGTTCCAAACCTGAGACCCTTCCTTTAGCATGAGATGTGATATCCAGCTCCTTCCCATTCCAATCCTGAGACACTTCCGATAGCATGAGATGTGATATCTCAATGCTTCTAATATCAAAACTGAAACCCTCCCTATAGCATGATATGTGATATCTAAGTCCTTCCCATTCCAATCCTGAGACCCTTCCTATAGCATGAGATGTGATATCTCAATGCTTCTACCAAACCTGAGACCCTTCCTTTAGCATGAGATGTGATATCCAACTCCTTCCCATTCCAACCTGAGACCCTTCCTATAGCATGAGAAGGGATATCCAACTCCTTCCCAATCCAATCCTGAGACCCCTCCGATAGCAGAGATGTGATATCTCAATGCTTATACCAAACCTGAGACCCTTCCTATGGCATGAGATGTGATATCCAACTCCTTGCCATTCAAATCCTGAGACCCTCCCTATAACAAGAGATGTCATATCCAACTCCTTCCCATTCCAAACCTGAGACCCTTCCTTTAGCATGAGATGTGATATCCAAATCCTTCACATTCCAATCAGGAGACCCTTCCTATAACATGAGATGTGATATCCAACTCCTTCCCAATCCAATCCTGAGACCCTTCCGATAGCAGAGATGTGATATCTCAATGCTTATACCAAACCTGAGACCCTTCCTATGGCATGAGATGTGATATCCAACTCCTTGCCATTCAAATCCTGAGACCCTCCCTATAACAAGAGATGTCATATCCAACTCCTTCCCATTCCAAACCTGAGACCCTTCCTTTAGCATGAGATGTGATATCCAAATCCTTCACATTCCAATCCGGAGACCAATCCTATAGCATGAGATGTGATATCTCAATGCTTCTACCAAACCTGAAACCCTTCCTATAGCATGAGATGTGATATCCAACTCCTTCCCATTCCAATCCTGAGACACTTCCTATAGCATGAGATGTGATATCACAATGCTTCTAATACCAAACCTGAGACCCATCCTATAACATGAGATGTGATATCCAAATCCTTCCCCTTCCAAACCTGAGACCCTTCCATTAGCATGAGATGTGATATCCAGCTCCTCCCATTCCAATCCTGAGACCCTTCCGATAGCATGAGATGTGGTATCTCAATGCTTCTAATATCAAAACTGAGACCCTCCCTATAGTATGAGATGTGATATCTAGGTCCTTCCCATTCCAATCCTGAGACCCTTCCGATAGCAGAGATGTGATATCTCAATGCTTATACCAAACCTGAGACCCTTCCTATGGCATGAGATGTGATATCCAACTCCTTGCCATTCAAATCCTGAGACCCTCCCTATAACAAGAGATGTCATATCCAACTCCTTCCCATTCCAAACCTGAGACCCTTCCTTTAGCATGAGATGTGATATCCAAATCCTTCACATTCCAATCCGGAGACCAATCCTATAGCATGAGATGTGATATCTCAATGCTTCTAATACCAAACCTGAGACCCTTCCGATAGCATGAGATGTGATATCTCAATGCTTCAAAAACCAAACATGAGAACCATCCTATAACATGAGATGTGAAATCCAAATCCTTCCCTTCCCAAACCTGAGACTCTTCCTATAGCATGAGATGTGACATCTCAATGCTTCTAATATCAAACTTGAGACCCTCCCTATAGCATGAGATGTGATATCCAAGTCCTTCCCATTCCAATCCTGAGACACTTCCTATAGCATGAGATGTGATATCTCAATGCTTCTAATACCAAACCTGAGACTCTTCCTATAACATGAGATGGGATATCCAACTCCTTCCCATTCCAATCCTGAGACTCTTCTGATAGCAGAGATGTGATATCTCAATGCTTATACCAAACCTGAGACCCTTCCTACGGCATGAGATGTCATATACAACTCCTTCCCATTCCAATCCTGAGACCCTTCCTATAGCATGAGATGTGATATCTCAATGCTTATACCAAACATGAGACCCTTCCTATGGCATGAGATGTGATATCTAAGTCCTTCCCATTCCAATCCTGAGACCCTTCCGATAGCAGAGATGTGATATCTCAATGCTTATACCAAACCTGAGACCCTTCCTATGGCATGAGATGTGATATCCAACTCCTTGCCATTCAAATCCTGAGACCCTCCCTATAACAAGAGATGTCATATCCAACTCCTTCCCATTCCAAACCTGAGACCCTTCCTTTAGCATGAGATGTGATATCCAAATCCTTCACATTCCAATCCGGAGACCAATCCTATAGCATGAGATGTGATATCTCAATGCTTCTAATACCAAACCTGAGACCCTTCCGATAGCATGAGATGTGATATCTCAATGCTTCAAAAACCAAACATGAGAACCATCCTATAACATGAGATGTGAAATCCAAATCCTTCCCTTCCCAAACCTGAGACTCTTCCTATAGCATGAGATGTGATATCTCAATGCTTCTAATATCAAACTTGAGACCCTCCCTATAGCATGAGATGTGATATCCAAGTCCTTCCCATTCCAATCCTGAGACACTTCCTATAGCATGAGATGTGATATCTCAATGCTTCTAATACCAAACCTGAGACTCTTCCTATAACATGAGATGGGATATCCAACTCCTTCCCATTCCAATCCTGAGACTCTTCTGATAGCAGAGATGTGATATCTCAATGCTTATACCAAACCTGAGACCCTTCCTACGGCATGAGATGTCATATACAACTCCTTCCCATTCCAATCCTGAGACCCTTCCTATAGCATGAGATGTGATATCTCAATGCTTATACCAAACTTGAGACCCTCCCTATAGCATGAGATGTGATATCCAAGTCCTTCCCATTCCAATCCTGAGACACTTCCTATAGCATGAGATGTGATATCTCAATGCTTCTAATACCAAACCTGAGACTCTTCCTATAACATGAGATGGGATATCCAACTCCTTCCCATTCCAATCCTGAGACTCTTCTGATAGCAGAGATGTGATATCTCAATGCTTATACCAAACCTGAGACCCTTCCTACGGCATGAGATGTCATATACAACTCCTTCCCATTCCAATCCTGAGACCCTTCCTATAGCATGAGATGTGATATCTCAATGCTTATACCAAACATGAGACCCTTCCTATAGCATGAGATGTGATATCCAACTCCTTCCCATTCCAATCCTGAGACCCTTCCTATAGCATGAGATGTTATGTCTCAATGCTTCTAATACCAAACCTGAGATCCTTCCTATAACATGAGATGTGATATCCAACTCCTTCCATTCCAATCCTGAGACCCTTCCTATAGCATGAGATTTGATATCTCAATGCTTATACCAAACCTGAGACCCTTCCTATAGCATGAGTTGTGATATCCAAGTCTTTCCCATTCCAATCCTTAGACCCTTCCTACAGCATGCAATATGATATCTCAATGATTCTAATAACAATCCTGAGACCTGTCCTATAACATGAGATGGGATATCCAATTCCTTCCCATTCCAATCCTGAGACACTTCCGATAGCAGAGATGTGATATCTCAATGCTTATACCAAACCTGAGACCCTTCCTATAACATGAGATCGGATATCCAACTCCTTCCCGTTCCAAACCTGAGACCCTTCCTTTAGCATGATATGTGATATCTAAGTCCTTCCCATTCCAATCCTGAGACCCTTCCTATAGCATGAGATGTGATATCTCAATGCTTCTACCAAACCTGAGACCCTTCCTTTAGCATGAGATGTGATATCCAACTCCTTCCCATTCCAACCTGAGACCCTTCCTATAGCATGAGAAGGGATATCCAACTCCTTCCCAATCCAATCCTGAGACCCTTCCGATAGCAGAGATGTGATATCTCAATGCTTATACCAAACCTGAGACCCTTCCTATGGCATGAGATGTGATATCCAACTCCTTGCCATTCAAATCCTGAGACCCTCCCTATAACAAGAGATGTCATATCCAACTCCTTCCCATTCCAAACCTGAGACCCTTCCTTTAGCATGAGATGTGATATCCAAATCCTTCACATTCCAATCCGGAGACCCTTTATAACATGAGATGTGATATCCAACTCCTTCCCAATCCAATCCTGAGACCCTTCCGATAGCAGAGATGTGATATCTCAATGCTTATACCAAACCTGAGACCCTTCCTATGGCATGAGATGTGATATCCAACTCCTTGCCATTCAAATCCTGAGACCCTCCCTATAACAAGAGATGTCATATCCAACTCCTTCCCATTCCAAACCTGAGACCCTTCCTTTAGCATGAGATGTGATATCCAAATCCTTCACATTCCAATCCGGAGACCAATCCTATAGCATGAGATGTGATATCTCAATGCTTCTAATACCAAACCTGAGACCCTTTCCGATAGCATGAGATGTGATATCTCAATGCTTCAAAAACCAAACATGAGAACCATCCTATAACATGAGATGTGAAATCCAAATCCTTCCCTTCCCAAACCTGAGACTCTTCCTATAGCATGAGATGTGATATCTCAATGCTTCTAATATCAAACTTGAGACCCTCCCTATAGCATGAGATGTGATATCCAAGTCCTTCCCATTCCAATCCTGAGACACTTCCTATAGCATGAGATGTGATATCTCAATGCTTCTAATACCAAACCTGAGACTCTTCCTATAACATGAGATGGGATATCCAACTCCTTCCCATTCCAATCCTGAGACTCTTCTGATAGCAGAGATGTGATATCTCAATGCTTATACCAAACTTGAGACCCTTCCTACGGCATGAGATGTCATATACAACTCCTTCCCATTCCAATCCTGAGACCCTTCCTATAGCATGAGATGTGATATCTCAATGCTTATACCAAACCTGAGACCCTTCCTATAGCATGAGATGTGATATCCAACTCCTTCCCATTCCAATCCTGAGACCCTTCCTATAGCATGAGATGCGATGTATCAATGCTTCTAATACCAAACCTGAGATCCTTCCTATAACATGAGATGTAATATCCAACTCCTTCCATTCCAATCCTGAGACCCTTCCTATAGCATGAGATTTGATATCTCAATGCTTATACCAAACCTGAGATCCTTCCTATAACATGAGATGTGATATCCAACTCCTTCCATTCCAATCCTGAGACCCTTCCTACAGCATGCAATATGATATCTCAATGATTCTAATAACAATCCTGAGACCCGTCCTATAACATGAGATGGGATATCCAATTCCTTCCCATTCCAATCCTGAGACACTTCCGATAGCAGAGATGTGATATCTCAATGCTTATACCAAACCTGAGACCCTTCCTATAACATGAGATCGGATATCCAACTCCTTCCCATTCCAAACCTGAGACCCTTCCTTTAGCATGAGATGTAATATCCAGCTCCTTCCCATTCCAATCCTGAGACACTTCCGATAGCATGAGATGTGATATCTCAATGCTTCTAATATCAAAACTGAAACCCTCCCTATAGCATGATATGTGATATCTAAGTCCTTCCCATTCCAATCCTGAGACCCTTCCTATAGCATGAGATGTGATATCTCAATGCTTCTACCAAACCTGAGACCCTTCCTTTAGCATGAGATGTGATATCCAACTCCTTCCCATTCAAACCTGAGACCCTTCCTATAGCATGAGAAGGGATATCCAACTCCTTCCCAATCCAATCCTGAGACCCTTCCGATAGCAGAGATGTGATATCTCTATGCTTATACCAAACCTGAGACCCTTCCTATGGAATGAGATGTGATATCCAACTCCTTGCCATTCAAATCCTGAGACCCTCCCTATAACAAGAGATGTCATATCCAACTCCTTCCCATTCCAAACCTGAGACCCTTCCTTTAGCATGAGATGTGATATCCAAATCCTTCACATTCCAATCCGGAGACCCTTCTTATAACATGAGATGTGATATCCAACTCCTTCCCAATCCAATCCTGAGACCCTTCCGATAGCAGAGATGTGATATCTCAATGCTTATACCAAACCTGAGACCCTTCCTATGGCATGAGATGTGATATCCAACTCCTTGCCATTCAAATCCTGAGACCCTCCCTATAACAAGAGATGTCATATCCAACTCCTTCCCATTCCAAACCTGAGACCCTTCCTTTAGCATGAGATGTGATATCCAAATCCTTCACATTCCAATCCAGAGACCAATCCTATAGCATGAGATGTGATATCTCAATGCTTCTAATACCAAACCTGAGACCCTTCCGATAGCATGAGATGTGATATCTCAATGCTTCAAAAACCAAACATGAGAACCATCCTATAACATGAGATGTGAAATCCAAATCCTTCCCTTCCCAAACCTGAGACTCTTCCTATAGCATGAGATGTGATATCTCAATGCTTCTACCAAACCTGAAACCCTTCCTATAGCATGAGATGTGATATACAACTCCTTCCCATTCCAATCCTGAGACACTTCCTATAGCATGAGATGTGATATCACAATGCTTCTAATACCAAACCTGAGACCCATTCTATAACATGAGATGTGATATCCAAATCCTTCCCCTTCCAAACCTGAGACCCTTCCTTTAGCATGAGATGTGATATCCAGCTCCTCCCATTCCAATCCTGAGACCCTTCCGATAGCAGGAGATGTGATATCTCAATGCTTCTAATATCAAAACTGAGACCCTCCCTATAGCATGAGATGTGATATCTAAGTCCTTCACATTCCAATCCTGAGACCCTTCCGATAGCAGAGATGTGATATCTCAATGCTTATACCAAACCTGAGACCCTTCCTATGGCATGAGATGTGATATCCAACTCCTTGCCATTCAAATCCTGAGACCCTCCCTATAACAAGAGATGTCATATCCAACTCCTTCCCATTCCAAACCTGAGACCCTTCCTTTAGCATGAGTTGTGATATCCAAATCCTTCACATTCCAATCCGGAGACCAATCCTATAGCATGAGATGTGATATCTCAATGCTTCTAATACCAAACCTGAGACCCTTCCGATAGCATGAGATGTAATATCTCAATGCTTCAAAAACCAAACATGAGAACCGTCCTATAACATGAGATGTGAAATCCAAATCCTTCCCTTCCCAAACCTGAGACTCTTCCTATAGCATGAGATGTGATATCTCAATGCTTCTAATATCAAACTTGAGACCCTCCCTATAGCATGAGATGTGATATCCAAGTCCTTCCCATTCCAATCCTGAGACACTTCCTATAGCATGAGATGTGATATCTCAATGCTTCTAATACCAAACCTGAGACTCTTCCTATAACATGAGATGGGATATCCAACCCCTTCCCATTCCAATCCTGAGACTCTTCTGATAGCAGAGATGTGATATCTCAATGCTTATACCAAACCTGAGACCCTTCCTACGGCATGAGATGTCATATACAACTCCTTCCCATTCCAATCCTGAGACCCTTCCTATAGCATGAGATGTGATATCTCAATGCTTATACCAAACCTGAGACCCTTCCTATAGCATGAGATGTGATATCCAACTCCTTCCCATTCCAAACCTGAGACCCTTCCTTTAGCATGAGATGTAATATCCAGCTCCTTCCCATTCCAATCCTGAGACACTTCCGATAGCATGAGATGTGATATCTCAATGCTTCTAATATCAAAACTGAAACCCTCCCTATAGCATGATATGTGATATCTAAGTCCTTCCCATTCCAATCCTGAGACCCTTCCTATAGCATGAGATGTGATATCTCAATGCTTCTACCAAACCTGAGACCCTTCCTTTAGCATGAGATGTGATATCCAACTCCTTCCCATTCCAACCTGAGACCCTTCCTATAGCATGAGAAGGGATATCCAACTCCTTCCCAATCCAATCCTGAGACCCTTCCGATAGCAGAGATGTGATATCTCAATGCTTATACCAAACCTGAGACCCTTCCTATGGCATGAGATGTGATATCCAACTCCTTGCCATTCAAATCCTGAGACCCTCCCTATAACAAGAGATGTCATATCCAACTCCTTCCCATTCCAAACCTGAGACCCTTCCTTTAGCATGAGATGCGATATCCAAATCCTTCACATTCCAATCCGGAGACCCTTCCTATAACATGAGATGTGATATCCAACTCCTTCCCAATCCAATCCTGTGACCCTTCCGATAGCAGGGATGTGATATCTCAATGCTTATACCAAACCTGAGACCCTTCCTATGGCATGAGATGTGATATCCAACTCCTTGCCATTCAAATCCTGAGACCCTCCCTATAACAAGAGATGTCATATCCAACCCCTTCCCATTCCAAACCTGAGACCCTTCCTTTAGCATGAGATGTGATATCCAAATCCTTCACATTCCAATCCAGAGACCAATCCTATAGCATGAGATGTGATATCTCAATGCTTCTAATACCAAACCTGAGACCCTTCCGATAGCATGAGATGTGATATCTCAATGCTTCAAAAACCAAACATGAGAACCATCCTATAACATGAGATGTGAAATCCAAATCCTTCCCTTCCCAAACCTGAGACTCTTCCTATAGCATGAGATGTGATATCTCAATGCTTCTACCAAACCTGAAACCCTTCCTATAGCATGAGATGTGATATCCAACACCTTGCCATTCAAATCCTGAGACCCTCCCTATAACAAGAGATGTCATATCCAATTCCTTCCCATTCCAAACCTGAGACCCTTCCTTTAGCATGAGATGTGATATCCAAATCCTTCACATTCCAATCCGGAGACCCTTCCTATAAAATGAGATGTGATATCCAACTCCTTCCCAATCCAATCCTGAGACCCTTCCGATAGCAGAGATGTGATATCTCAATGCTTATACCAAACCTGAGACCCTTCCTATAGCATGAGATGTGATATCCAACTCCTTCCCATTCCAATCCTGAGACCCTTCCTATAGCATGAGATGTGATGTCTCAATGCTTCTAATACCAAACCTGAGATCCTTCCTATAACATGAGATGTGATATCCAACTCCTTCCATTCCAATCCTGAGACCCTTCCTATAGCATGAGATTTGATATCTCAATGCTTATACCAAACCTGAGACCCTTCCTATAGCATGAGATGTGATATCCAAGTCTTTCCCATTCCAATCCTTAGACCCTTCATACAGCATGCAATATGATATCTCAATGATTCTAATAACAATCCTGAGACCCGTCCTATAACATGAGATGGGATATCCAATTCCTTCCCATTCCAATCCTGAGACACTTCCTATAGCATGAGATGTGATATCTCAATGCTTCTAATACCAAACCTGAGACTCTTCCTATAACATGAGATGGGATATCCAACTCCTTCCCATTCCAATCCTGAGACTCTTCTGATAGCAGAGATGTGATATCTCAATGCTTATACCAAACCTGAGACCCTTCCTACGGCATGAGATGTCATATACAACTCCTTCCCATTCCAATCCTGAGACCCTTCCTATAGCATGAGATGTGATATCTCAATGCTTATACCAAACCTGAGACCCTTCCTATAGCATGAGATGTGATATCCAACTCCTTCCCATTCCAATCCTGAGACCCTTCCTATAGCATGAGATGCGATGTATCAATGCTTCTAATACCAAACCTGAGATCCTTCCTATAACATGAGATGTAATATCCAACTCCTTTCATTCCAATCCTGAGACCCTTCCTATAGCATGAGATTTGATATCTCAATGCTTATACCAAACCTGAGATCCTTCCTATAACATGAGATGTGATATCCAACTCCTTCCATTCCAATCCTGAGACCCTTCTGGTAGCATGAGATGTGATATCTCAATGCTTCTAATACCAAACCTGAGATCCTTCCGATAGCAGAGATGTGATATCTCAATGCTTATACCAAACCTGAGACCCTTCCTATGGCATGAGATGTGATATCCAACTCCTTGCCATTCAAATCCGGAGACCCTCCCTATAACAAGAGATGTCATATCCAACTCCTTCCCATTCCAAACCTGAGACCCTTCCTTTAGCATGAGATGTGATATCCAAATCCTTCACATTCCAATCCAGAGACCAATCCTATAGCATGAGATGTGATATCTCAATGCTTCTAATACCAAACCTGAGACCCTTCCGATAGCATGAGATGTGATATCTCAATTCTTCAAAAACCAAACATGAGAACCGTCCTATAACATGAGATGTGAAATCCAAATCCTTCCCTTCCCAAACCTGAGACTCTTCCTATAGCATGAGATGTGATATCTCAATGCTTCTAATATCAAACTTGAGACCCTCCCTATAGCATGAGATGTGATATCCAAGTCCTTCCCATTCCAATCCTGAGACACTTCCTATAGCATGAGATGTGATATCTCAATGCTTCTAATACCAAACCTGAGACTCTTCCTATAACATGGGATGGGATATCCAAATCCTTCCCATTCCAATCCTGAGACTCTTCTGATAGTAGAGATGTGATATCTCAATGCTTATACCAAACCTGAGACCCTTCCTACGGCATGAGATGTCATATACAACTCCTTCCCATTCCAATCCTGAGACCCTTCCTATAGCATGAGATGTGATATCTCAATGCTTATACCAAACCTGAGACCCTTCCTATAGCATGAGATGTGATATCCAACTCCTTCCCATTCCAATCCTGAGACCCTTCCTACAGCATGAGATGTGATGTCTCAATGCTTCTAATACCAAACCTGAGATCCTTCCTATAACATGAGATGTGATATCCAACTCCTTCCATTCCAATCCTGAGACCCTTCCTATAGCATGAGATTTGATATCTCAATGCTTATAACAAACCTCAGACCCTTCCTATAGCATGAGATGTGATATCCAAGTCTTTCCCATTCCAATCCTTAGACCCTTCCTACAGCATGCAATATGATATCTCAATGATTCTAATAACAATCCTGAGACCCGTCCTATAACATGAGATGGGATATCCAACTCCTTCCCATTCCAATCCTGAGACACTTCCGATAGCAGAGATGTGATATCTCAATGCTTATACCAAACCTGAGACCCTTCCTATAACATGAGATCGGATATCCAACTCCTTCCCGTTCCAAACCTGAGACCCTTCCTTTAGCATGAGATGTAATATCCAGCTCCTTCCCATTCCAATCCTGAGACACTTCCGATAGCATGAGATGTGATATCTCAATGCTTCTAATATCAAAACTGAAACCCTCCCTATAGCATGAGATGTGATATCCAACTCCTTCCCATTCCAACCTGAGACCCTTCCTATAGCATGAGAAGGGATATCCAACTCCTTCCCAATCCAATCCTGAGACCCTTCCGATAGCAGAGATGTGATATCTCAATGCTTATACCAAACCTGAGACCCTTCCTATGGCATGAGATGTGATATCCAACACCTTGCCATTCAAATCCTGAGACCCTCCCTATAACAAGAGATGTCATATCCAACTCCTTCCCATTCCAAACCTGAGACCCTTCCTTTAGCATGAGATGTGATATCCAAATCCTTCACATTCCAATCCGGAGACCCTTCCTATAACATGAGATGTGATATCCAACTCCTTCCCAATCCAATCCTGAGACCCTTCCGATAGCAGAGATGTGATATCTCAATGCTTATACCAAACCTGAGACCCTTCCGATAGCAGAGATGTGATATCTCAATGCTTATACCAAACCTGAGACCCTTCCTATGGCATGAGATGTGATATCCAACACCTTGCCATTCAAATCCTGAGACCCTCCCTATAACAAGAGATGTCATATCCAACTCCTTCCCATTCCAAACCTGAGACCCTTCCTTTAGCATGAGATGTGATATCCAAATCCTTCACATTCCAATCCGGAGACCCTTCCTATAAAATGAGATGTGATATCCAACTCCTTCCCAATCCAATCCTGAGACCCTTCCGATAGCAGAGATGTGATATCTCAATGCTTATACCAAACCTGAGACCCTTCCTATAGCATGAGATGTGATATCCAACTCCTTCCCATTCCAATCCTGAGACCCTTCCTATAGCATGAGATGTGATGTCTCAATGCTTCTAATACCAAACCTGAGATCCTTCCTATAACATGAGATGTGATATCCAACTCCTTCCATTCCAATCCTGAGACCCTTCCTATAGCATGAGATTTGATATCTCAATGCTTATACCAAACCTGAGACCCTTCCTATAGCATGAGATGTGATATCCAAGTCTTTCCCATTCCAATCCTTAGACCCTTCATACAGCATGCAATATGATATCTCAATGATTCTAATAACAATCCTGAGACCCGTCCTATAACATGAGATGGGATATCCAATTCCTTCCCATTCCAATCCTGAGACACTTCCTATAGCATGAGATGTGATATCTCAATGCTTCTAATACCAAACCTGAGACTCTTCCTATAACATGAGATGGGATATCCAACTCCTTCCCATTCCAATCCTGAGACTCTTCTGATAGCAGAGATGTGATATCTCAATGCTTATACCAAACCTGAGACCCTTCCTACGGCATGAGATGTCATATACAACTCCTTCCCATTCCAATCCTGAGACCCTTCCTATAGCATGAGATGTGATATCTCAATGCTTATACCAAACCTGAGACCCTTCCTATAGCATGAGATGTGATATCCAACTCCTTCCCATTCCAATCCTGAGACCCTTCCTATAGCATGAGATGCGATGTATCAATGCTTCTAATACCAAACCTGAGATCCTTCCTATAACATGAGATGTAATATCCAACTCCTTTCATTCCAATCCTGAGACCCTTCCTATAGCATGAGATTTGATATCTCAATGCTTATACCAAACCTGAGATCCTTCCTATAACATGAGATGTGATATCCAACTCCTTCCATTCCAATCCTGAGACCCTTCCTACAGCATGCAATATGATATCTCAATGATTCTAATAACAATCCTGAGACCCGTCCTATAACATGAGATGGGATATCCAATTCCTTCCCATTCCAATCCTGAGACACTTCCGATAGCAGAGATGTGATATCTCAATGCTTATACCAAACCTGAGACCCTTCCTATAACATGAGATCGGATATCCAACTCCTTCCCGTTCCAAACCTGAGACCCTTCCTTTAGCATGAGATGTAATATCCAGCTCCTTCCCATTCCAATCCTGAGACACTTCCGATAGCATGAGATGTGATATCTCAATGCTTCTAATATCAAAACTGAAACCCTCCCTATAGCATGATATGTGATATCTAAGTCCTTCCCATTCCAATCCTGAGACCCTTCCTATAGCATGAGATGTGATATCTCAATGCTTCTACCAAACCTGAGACCCTTCCTTTAGCATGAGATGTGATATCCAACTCCTTCCCATTCCAACCTGAGACCCTTCCTATAGCATGAGAAGGGATATCCAACTCCTTCCCAATCCAATCCTGAGACCCTTCCGATAGCAGAGATGTGATATCTCTATGCTTATACCAAACCTGAGACCCTTCCTATGGCATGAGATGTGATATCCAACTCCTTGCCATTCAAATCCTGAGACCCTCCCTATAACAAGAGATGTCATATCCAACTCCTTCCCATTCCAAACCTGAGACCCTTCCTTTAGCATGAGATGTGATATCCAAATCCTTCACATTCCAATCCGGAGACCCTTCTTATAACATGAGATGTGATATCCAACTCCTTCCCAATCCAATCCTGAGACCCTTCCGATAGCAGAGATGTGATATCTCAATGCTTATACCAAACCTGAGACCCTTCCTATGGCATGACATGTGATATCCAACTCCTTGCCATTCAAATCCTGAGACCCTCCCTATAACAAGAGATGTCATATCCAACTCCTTCCCATTCCAAACCTGAGACCCTTCCTTTAGCATGAGATGTGATATCACAATGCTTCTAATACCAAACCTGAGACCCATTCTATAACATGAGATGTGATATCCAAATCCTTCCCCTTCCAAACCTGAGACCCTTCCTTTAGCATGAGATGTGATATCCAGCTCCTCCCATTCCAATCCTGAGACCCTTCCGATAGCATGAGATGTGATATCTCAATGCTTCTAATATCAAAACTGAGACCCTCCCTATAGCATGAGATGTGATATCTAAGTCCTTCCCATTCCAATCCTGAGACCCTTCCGATAGCAGAGATGTGATATCTCAATGCTTATACCAAACCTGAGACCCTTCCTATGGCACGAGATGTGATATCCAACTCCTTGCCATTCAAATCCTGAGACCCTCCCTATAACAAGAGATGTCATATCCAACTCCTTCCCATTCCAAACCTGAGACCCTTCCTTTAGCATGAGATGTGATATCCAAATCCTTCACATTCCAATCCGGAGACCAATCCTATAGCATGAGATGTGATATCTCAATGCTTCTAATACCAAACCTGAGACCCTTCCGATAGCATGAGATGTAATATCTCAATGCTTCAAAAACCAAACATGAGAACCATCCTATAACATGAGATGTGAAATCCAAATCCTTCCCTTCCCAAACCTGAGACTCTTCCTATAGCATGAGATGTGATATCTCAATGCTTCTAATATCAAACTTGAGACCCTCCCTATAGCATGAGATGTGATATCCAAGTCCTTCCCATTCCAATCCTGAGACACTTCCTATAGCATGAGATGTGATATCTCAATGCTTATACCAAACCCGAGACCCTTCCTATAGCATGAGATGTGATATCCAACTCCTTCCCATTCCAATCTTTAGACCCTTCCTACAGCATGCAATATGATATCTCAATGATTCTAATAACAATCCTGAGACCCGTCCTATAACATGAGATGGGATATCCAATTCCTTCCCATTCCAATCCTGAGACACTTCCGATAGCAGAGATGTGATATCTCAATGCTTATACCAAACCTGAGACCCTTCCTATAACATGAGATCGGATATCCAACTCCTTCCCGTTCCAAACCTGAGACCCTTCCTTTAGCATGAGATGTAATATCCAGCTCCTTCCCATTCCAATCCTGAGACACTTCCGATAGCATGAGATGTGATATCTCAAAGCTTCTAATATCAAAACTGAAACCCTCCCTATAGCATGATATGTGATATCTAAGTCCTTCCCATTCCAATCCTGAGACCCTTCTTATAGCATGAGATGTGATATCTCAATGCTTTTACCAAACCTGAGACCCTTCCTTTAGCATGAGATGTGATATCCAACTCCTTCCCATTCCAACCTGAGACCCTTCCAGTAGCATGAGAAGGGATATCCAACTCCTTCCCAATCCAATCCTGAGACCCTTCCGATAGCAGAGATGTGATATCTCTATGCTTATACCAAACCTGCGACCCTTCCTATGGCATGAGATGTCATATCCAACTCCTTCCCATTCCAAACCTGAGACCCTTCCTTTAGCATGAGATGTGATATCCAAATCCTTCACATTCCAATCCGGAGACCCTTCCTATAACATGAGATGTGATATCCAACTCCTTCCCAATCCAATCCTGAGACCCTTCCGATAGCAGAGATGTGATATCTCAATGCTTATACCAAACCTGAGACCCTTCCTATGGCATGAGATGTGATATCCAACTCCTTGCCATTCAAATCCTGAGACCCTCCCTATAACAAGAGATGTCATATCCAACTCCTTCCCATTCCAAACCTGAGACCCTTCCTTTAGCATGAGATGTGATATCCAAATCCTTCACATTCCAATCCAGAGACCAATCCTATAGCATGAGATGTGATATCTCAATGCTTCTAATACCAAACCTGAGACCCTTCCGATAGCATGAGATGTGATATCTCAATGCTTCAAAAACCAAACATGAGAACCATCCTATAACATGAGATGTGAAATCCAAATCCTTCCCTTCCCAAACCTGAGACTCTTCCTATAGCATGAGATGTGATATCTCAATGCTTCTAATATCAAACTTGAGACCCTCCCTATAGCATGAGATGTGATATCCAAGTCCTTCCCATTCCAATCCTGAGACACTTCCTATAGCATGAGATGTGATATCTCAATGCTTCTAATACCAAACCTGAGACTCTTCCTATAACATGAGATGGGATATCCAACTCCTTCCCATTCAAATCCTGAGACTCTTCTGATAGCAGAGATGTGATATCTCAATGCTTATACCAAACCTGAGACCCTTCCTACGGCATGAGATGTCATATACAACTCCTTCCCATTCCAATCCTGAGACCCTTCCTATAGCATGAGATGTGATATCTCAATGCTTATACCAAACCTGAGACCCTTCCTATAGCATGAGATGTGATATCCAACTCCTTCCCATTCCAATCCTGAGACCCTTCCTATAACATGAGATGTGATATCCAACTCCTTCCATTCCAATCCTGAGACCCTTCCTATAGCATGAGATTTGATATCTCAATGCTTATACCAAACCTGAGACCCTTCCTATAGCATGAGATGTGATATCCAAGTCTTTCCCATTCCAATCCTTAGACCCTTCCTACAGCATGCAATATGATATCTCAATGATTCTAATAACAATCCTGAGACCCGTCCTATAACATGAGATGGGATATCCAATTCCTTCCCATTCCAATCCTGAGACACTTCCGATAGCAGAGATGTGATATCTCAATGCTTATACCAAACCTGAGACCCTTCCTACAACATGAGATCGGATATCCAACTCCTTCCCGTTCCAAACCTGAGACCCTTCCTTTAGCATGAGATGTGATATCCAGCTCCTTCCCATTCCAATCCTGAGACACTTCCGATAGCATGAGATGTGATATCTCAATGCTTCTAATATCAAAACTGAAACCCTCCCTATAGCATGATATGTGATATCTAAGTCCTTCCCATTCCAATCCTGAGACCCTTCCTATAGCATGAGATGTGATATCTCAATGCTTCTACCAAACCTGAGACCCTTCCTTTAGCATGAGATGTGATATCCAACTCCTTCCCATTCCAACCTGAGACCCTTCCTATAGCATGAGAAGGTATATCCAACTCATTCCCAATCCAATCCTGAGACCCCTCCGATAGCAGAGATGTGATATCTCAATGCTTATACCAAACCTGAGACCCTTCCTATGGCATGAGATGTGATATCCAACTCCTTGCCATTCAAATCCTGAGACCCTCCCTATAACAAGAGATGTCATATCCAACTCCTTCCCATTCCAAACCTGAGACCCTTCCTTTAGCATGAGATGTGATATCCAAATCCTTCACATTCCAATCAGGAGACCCTTCCTATAACATGAGATGTGATATCCAACTCCTTCCCAATCCAATCCTGAGACCCTTCCGATAGCAGAGATGTGATATCTCAATGCTTATACCAAACCTGAGACCCTTCCTATGGCATGAGATGTGATATCCAACTCCTTGCCATTCAAATCCTGAGACCCTCCCTATAACAAGAGATGTCATATCCAACTCCTTCCCATTCCAAACCTGAGACCCTTCCTTTAGCATGAGATGTGATATCCAAATCCTTCACATTCCAATCCGGAGACCAATCCTATAGCATGAGATGTGATATCTCAATGCTTCTAATACCAAACCTGAGACCCTTCCGATAACATGAGATGTGATATCTCAATGCTTCAAAAACCAAACATGAGAACCATCCTATAACATGAGATGTGAAATCCAAATCCTTCCCTTCCCAAACCTGAGACTCTTCCTATAGCATGAGATGTGATATCTCAATGCTTCTACCAAACCTGAAACCCTTCCTATAGCATGAGATGTGATATCCAACTCCTTCCCATTCCAATCCTGAGACACTTCCTATAGCATGAGATGTGATATCACAATGCTTCTAATACCAAACCTGAAACCCATCCTATAACATGAGATGTGATATCCAAATCCTTCCCCTTCCAAACCTGAGACCCTTCCTTTAGCATGAGATGTGATATCCAGCTCCTCCCATTCCAATCCTGAGACCCTTCCGATAGCATGAGATGTGATATCTCAATGCTTCTAATATCAAAACTGAGACCCTCCCTATAGCATGAGATGTGATATCTAAGTCCTTCCCATTCCAATCCTGAGACCCTTCCGATAGCAGAGATGTGATATCTCAATGCTTATACCAAACCTGAGACCCTTCCTATGGCATGAGATGTGATATCCAACTCCTTGCCATTCAAATCCTGAGACCCTCCCTATAACAAGAGATGTCATATCCAACTCCTTCCCATTCCAAACCTGAGACCCTTCCTTTAGCATGAGATGTGATATCCAAATCCTTCACATTCCAATCCGGAGACCAATCCTATAGCATGAGATGTGATATCTCAATGCTTCTAATACCAAACCTGAGACTCTTCCTATAGCATGAGATGTGATATCTCAATGCTTCTAATATCAAACTTGAGACCCTCCCTATAGCATGAGATGTGATATCCAAGTCCTTCCCATTCCAATCCTGAGACACTTCCTATAGCATGAGATGTGATATCTCAATGCTTCTAATACCAAACCTGAGACTCTTCCTATAACATGAGATGGGATATCCAACTCCTTGCCATTCCAATCCTGAGACTCTTCTGATAGCAGAGATGTGATATCTCAATGCTTATACCAAACCTGAGACCCTTCCTACGGCATGAGATGTCATATACAACTCCTTCCCATTCCAATCCTGAGACCCTTCCTATAGCATGAGATGTGATATCTCAATGCTTATACCAAACCTGAGACCCTTCCTATAGCATGAGATGTGATATCCAACTCCTTCCCATTCCAATCCTTAGACCCTTCCTACAGCATGCAATATGATATCTCAATGATTCTAATAACAATCCTGAGACCCGTCCTATAACATGAGATGGGATATCCAATTCCTTCCCATTCCAATCCTGAGACACTTCCGATAGCAGAGATGTGATATTTCAATGCTTATACCAAACCTGAGACCCTTCCTATAACATGAGATCGGATATCCAACTCCTTCCCGTTCCAAACCTGAGACCCTTCCTTTAGCATGAGATGTAATATCCAGCTCCTTCCCATTCCAATCCTGAGACACTTCCGATAGCATGAGATGTGATATCTCAATGCTTCTAATATCAAAACTGAAACCCTCCCTATAGCATGATATGTGATATCTAAGTCCTTCCCATTCCAATCCTGAGACCCTTCCTATAGCATGAGATGTGATATCTCAATGCTTCTACCAAACCTGAGACCCTTCCTTTAGCATGAGATGTGATATCCAACTCCTTCCCATTCCAACCTGAGACCCTTCCAGTAGCATGAGAAGGGATATCCAACTCCTTCCCAATCCAATCCTGAGACCCTTCCGATAGCAGAGATGTAATATCTCTATGCTTATACCAAACCTGCGACCCTTCCTATGGCATGAGATGTGATATCCAACTCCTTGCCATTCAAATCCTGAGACCCTCCCTATAACAAGAGATGTCATATCCAACTCCTTCCCATTCCAAACCTGAGACCCTTCCTTTAGCATGAGATGTGATATCCAAATCCTTCACATTCCAATCCGGAGACCCTTCCTATAACATGAGATGTGATATCCAACTCCTTCCCAATCCAATCCTGAGACCCTTCCGATAGCAGAGATGTGATATCTCAATGCTTATACCAAACCTGAGACCCTTCCTATGGCATGAGATGTGATATCCAACTCCTTGCCATTCAAATCCTGAGACCCTCCCTATAACAAGAGATGTCATATCCAACTCCTTCCCATTCCAAACCTGAGACCCTTCCTTTAGCATGAGATGTGATATCCAAATCCTTCACATTCCAATCCAGAGACCAATCCTATAGCATGAGATGTGATATCTCAATGCTTCTAATACCAAACTTGAGACCCTTCCGATAGCATGAGATGTGATATCTCAATGCTTCAAAAACCAAACATGAGAACCATCCTATAACATGAGATGTGAAATCCAAATCCTTCCCTTCCCAAACCTGAGACTCTTCCTATAGCATGAGATGTGATATCTCAATGCTTCTAATATCAAACTTGAGACCCTCCCTATAGCATGAGATGTGATATGCAAGTCCTTCCCATTCCAATCCTGAGACACTTCCTATAGCATGAGATGTGATATCTCAATGCTTCTAATACCAAACCTGAGACTCTTCCTATAACATGAGATGGGATATCCAACTCCTTCCCATTCAAATCCTGAGACTCTTCTGATAGCAGAGATGTGATATCTCAATGCTTATACCAAACCTGAGACCCTTCCTACGGCATGAGATGTCATATACAGCTCCTTCCCATTCCAATCCTGAGACCCTTCCTATAGCATGAGATGTGATATCTCAATGCTTATACCAAACCTGAGACCCTTCCTATAGCATGAGATGTGATATCCAACTCCTTCCATTCCAATCCTGAGACCCTTCCTATAGCATGAGATTTGATATCTCAATGCTTATACCAAACCTGAGACCCTTCCTATAGCATGAGATGTGATATCCAAGTCTTTCCCATTCCAATCCTTAGACCCTTCCTACAGCATGCAATATGATATCTCAATGATTCTAATAACAATCCTGAGACCCGTCCTATAACATGAGATGGGATATCCAATTCCTTCCCATTCCAATCCTGAGACACTTCCGATAGCAGAGATGTGATATCTCAATGCTTATACCAAACCTGAGACCCTTCCTACAACATGAGATCGGATATCCAACTCCTTCCCGTTCCAAACCTGAGACCCTTCCTTTAGCATGAGATGTGATATCCAGCTCCTTCCCATTCCAATCCTGAGACACTTCCGATAGCATGAGATGTGATATCTCAATGCTTCTAATATCAAAACTGAAACCCTCCCTATAGCATGATATGTGATATCTAAGTCCTTCCCATTCCAATCCTGAGACCCTTCCTATAGCATGAGATGTGATATCTCAATGCTTCTACCAAACCTGAGACCCTTCCTTTAGCATGAGATGTGATATCCAACTCCTTCCCATTCCAACCTGAGACCCTTCCTATAGCATGAGAAGGGATATCCAACTCCTTCCCAATCCAATCCTGACACCCCTCCGATAGCAGAGATGTGATATCTCAATGCTTATACCAAACCTGAGACCCTTCCTATGGCATGAGATGTGATATCCAACTCCTTGCCATTCAAATCCTGAGACCCTCCCTATAACAAGAGATGTCATATCCAACTCCTTCCCATTCCAAACCTGAGACCCTTCCTTTAGCATGAGATGTGATATCCAAATCCTTCACATTCCAATCCAGAGACCAATCCTATAGCATGAGATGTGATATCTCAATGCTTCTAATACCAAACCTGAGACCCTTCCGATAGCATGAGATGTGATATCTCAATGCTTCAAAAACCAAACATGAGAACCATCCTATAACATGAGATGTGAAATCCAAATCCTTCCCTTCCCAAACCTGAGACTCTTCCTATAGCATGAGATGTGATATCTCAATGCTTCTAATATCAAACTTGAGACCCTCCCTATAGCATGAGATGTGATATCCAAGTCCTTCCCATTCCAATCCTGAGACACTTCCTATAGCATGAGATGTGATATCTCAATGCTTCTAATACCAAACCTGAGACTCTTCCTATAACATGAGATGGGATATCCAACTCCTTCCCATTCAAATCCTGAGACTCTTCTGATAGCAGAGATGTGATATCTCAATGCTTATACCAAACCTGAGACCCTTCCTACGGCATGAGATGTCATATACAACTCCTTCCCATTCCAATCCTGAGACCCTTCCTATAGCATGAGATGTGATATCTCAATGCTTATACCAAACCTGAGACCCTTCCTATAGCATGAGATGTGATATCCAACTCCTTCCCATTCCAATCCTGAGACCCTTCCTATAACATGAGATGTGATATCCAACTCCTTCCATTCCAATCCTGAGACCCTTCCTATAGCATGAGATTTGATATCTCAATGCTTATACCAAACCTGAGACCCTTCCTATAGCATGAGATGTGATATCCAAGTCTTTCCCATTCCAATCCTTAGACCCTTCCTACAGCATGCAATATGATATCTCAATGATTCTAATAACAATCCTGAGACCCGTCCTATAACATGAGATGGGATATCCAATTCCTTCCCATTACAATCCTGAGACACTTCCGATAGCAGAGATGTGATATCTCAATGCTTATACCAAACCTGAGACCCTTCCTACAACATGAGATCGGATATCCAACTCCTTCCCGTTCCAAACCTGAGACCCTTCCTTTAGCATGAGATGTGATATCCAGCTCCTTCCCATTCCAATCCTGAGACACTTCCGATAGCATGAGATGTGATATCTCAATGCTTCTAATATCAAAACTGAAACCCTCCCTATAGCATGATATGTGATATCTAAGTCCTTCCCATTCCAATCCTGAGACCCTTCCTATAGCATGAGATGTGATATCTCAATGCTTCTACCAAACCTGAGACCCTTCCTTTAGCATGAGATGTGATATCCAACTCCTTCCCATTCCAACCTGAGACCCTTCCTATAGCATGAGAAGGGATATCCAACTCCTTCCCAATCCAATCCTGAGACCCCTCCGATAGCAGAGATGTGATATCTCAATGCTTATACCAAATCTGAGACCCTTCCTATGGCATGAGATGTGATATCCAACTCCTTGCCATTCAAATCCTGAGACCCTCCCTATAACAAGAGATGTCATATCCAACTCCTTCCCATTCCAAACCTGAGACCCTTCCTTTAGCATGAGATGTGATATCCAAATCCTTCACATTCCAATCAGGAGACCCTTCCTATAACATGAGATGTGATATCCAACTCCTTCCCAATCCAATCCTGAGACCCTTCCGATAGCAGAGATGTGATATCTCAATGCTTATACCAAACCTGAGACCCTTCCTATGGCATGAGATGTGATATCCAACTCCTTGCCATTCAAATCCTGAGACCCTCCCTATAACAAGAGATGTCATATCCAACTCCTTCCCATTCCAATCCTGAGACACTTCCGATAGCATGAGATGTGATATCTCAATGCTTCTAATATCAAAACTGAAACCCTCCCTATAGCATGATATGTGATATCTAAGTCCTTCCCATTCCAATCCTGAGACCCTTCCTATAGCATGAGATGTGATATCTCAATGCTTCTACCAAACCTGAGACCCTTCCTTTAGCATGAGATGTGATATCCAACTCCTTCCCATTCCAACCTGAGACCCTTCCAGTAGCATGAGAAGGGATATCCAACTCCTTCCCAATCCAATCCTGAGACCCTTCCGATAGCAGAGATGTAATATCTCTATGCTTATACCAAACCTGCGACCCTTCCTATGGCATGAGATGTGATATCCAACTCCTTGCCATTCAAATCCTGAGACCCTCCCTATAACAAGAGATGTCATATCCAACTCCTTCCCATTCCAAACCTGAGACCCTTCCTTTAGCATGAGATGTGATATCCAAATCCTTCACATTCCAATCCGGAGACCCTTCCTATAACATGAGATGTGATATCCAACTCCTTCCCAATCCAATCCTGAGACCCTTCCGATAGCAGAGATGTGATATCTCAATGCTTATACCAAACCTGAGACCCTTCCTATGGCATGAGATGTGATATCCAACTCCTTGCCATTCAAATCCTGAGACCCTCCCTATAACAAGAGATGTCATATCCAACTCCTTCCCATTCCAAACCTGAGACCCTTCCTTTAGCATGAGATGTGATATCCAAATCCTTCACATTCCAATCCAGAGACCAATCCTATAGCATGAGATGTGATATCTCAATGCTTCTAATACCAAACTTGAGACCCTTCCGATAGCATGAGATGTGATATCTCAATGCTTCAAAAACCAAACATGAGAACCATCCTATAACATGAGATGTGAAATCCAAATCCTTCCCTTCCCAAACCTGAGACTCTTCCTATAGCATGAGATGTGATATCTCAATGCTTCTAATATCAAACTTGAGACCCTCCCTATAGCATGAGATGTGATATGCAAGTCCTTCCCATTCCAATCCTGAGACACTTCCTATAGCATGAGATGTGATATCTCAATGCTTCTAATACCAAACCTGAGACTCTTCCTATAACATGAGATGGGATATCCAACTCCTTCCCATTCAAATCCTGAGACTCTTCTGATAGCAGAGATGTGATATCTCAATGCTTATACCAAACCTGAGACCCTTCCTACGGCATGAGATGTCATATACAACTCCTTCCCATTCCAATCCTGAGACCCTTCCTATAGCATGAGATGTGATATCTCAATGCTTATACCAAACCTGAGACCCTTCCTATAGCATGAGATGTGATATCCAACTCCTTCCATTCCAATCCTGAGACCCTTCCTATAGCATGAGATTTGATATCTCAATGCTTATACCAAACCTGAGACCCTTCCTATAGCATGAGATGTGATATCCAAGTCTTTCCCATTCCAATCCTTAGACCCTTCCTACAGCATGCAATATGATATCTCAATGATTCTAATAACAATCCTGAGACCCGTCCTATAACATGAGATGGGATATCCAATTCCTTCCCATTCCAATCCTGAGACACTTCCGATAGCAGAGATGTGATATCTCAATGCTTATACCAAACCTGAGACCCTTCCTACAACATGAGATCGGATATCCAACTCCTTCCCGTTCCAAACCTGAGACCCTTCCTTTAGCATGAGATGTGATATCCAGCTCCTTCCCATTCCAATCCTGAGACACTTCCGATAGCATGAGATGTGATATCTCAATGCTTCTAATATCAAAATTGAAACCCTCCCTATAGCATGATATGTGATATCTAAGTCCTTCCCATTCCAATCCTGAGACCCTTCCTATAGCATGAGATGTGATATCTCAATGCTTCTACCAAACCTGAGACCCTTCCTTTAGCATGAGATGTGATATCCAACTCCTTCCCATTCCAACCTGAGACCCTTCCTATAGCATGAGAAGGGATATCCAACTCCTTCCCAATCCAATCCTGACACCCCTCCGATAGCAGAGATGTGATATCTCAATGCTTATACCAAACCTGAGACCCTTCCTATGGCATGAGATGTGATATCCAACTCCTTGCCATTCAAATCCTGAGACCCTCCCTATAACAAGAGATGTCATATCCAACTCCTTCCCATTCCAAACCTGAGACCCTTCCTTTAGCATGAGATGTGATATCCAAATCCTTCACATTCCAATCCAGAGACCAATCCTATAGCATGAGATGTGATATCTCAATGCTTCTAATACCAAACCTGAGACCCTTCCGATAGCATGAGATGTGATATCTCAATGCTTCAAAAACCAAACATGAGAACCATCCTATAACATGAGATGTGAAATCCAAATCCTTCCCTTCCCAAACCTGAGACTCTTCCTATAGCATGAGATGTGATATCTCAATGCTTCTAATATCAAACTTGAGACCCTCCCTATAGCATGAGATGTGATATCCAAGTCCTTCCCATTCCAATCCTGAGACACTTCCTATAGCATGAGATGTGATATCTCAATGCTTCTAATACCAAACCTGAGACTCTTCCTATAACATGAGATGGGATATCCAACTCCTTCCCATTCAAATCCTGAGACTCTTCTGATAGCAGAGATGTGATATCTCAATGCTTATACCAAACCTGAGACCCTTCCTACGGCATGAGATGTCATATACAACTCCTTCCCATTCCAATCCTGAGACCCTTCCTATAGCATGAGATGTGATATCTCAATGCTTATACCAAACCTGAGACCCTTCCTATAGCATGAGATGTGATATCCAACTCCTTCCCATTCCAATCCTGAGACCCTTCCTATAACATGAGATGTGATATCCAACTCCTTCCATTCCAATCCTGAGACCCTTCCTATAGCATGAGATTTGATATCTCAATGCTTATACCAAACCTGAGACCCTTCCTATAGCATGAGATGTGATATCCAAGTCTTTCCCATTCCAATCCTTAGACCCTTCCTACAGCATGCAATATGATATCTCAATGATTCTAATAACAATCCTGAGACCCGTCCTATAACATGAGATGGGATATCCAATTCCTTCCCATTCCAATCCTGAGACACTTCCGATAGCAGAGATGTGATATCTCAATGCTTATACCAAACCTGAGACCCTTCCTACAACATGAGATCGGATATCCAACTCCTTCCCGTTCCAAACCTGAGACCCTTCCTTTAGCATGAGATGTGATATCCAGCTCCTTCCCATTCCAATCCTGAGACACTTCCGATAGCATGAGATGTGATATCTCAATGCTTCTAATATCAAAACTGAAACCCTCCCTATAGCATGATATGTGATATCTAAGTCCTTCCCATTCCAATCCTGAGACCCTTCCTATAGCATGAGATGTGATATCTCAATGCTTCTACCAAACCTGAGACCCTTCCTTTAGCATGAGATGTGATATCCAACTCCTTCCCATTCCAACCTGAGACCCTTCCTATAGCATGAGAAGGGATATCCAACTCCTTCCCAATCCAATCCTGAGACCCCTCCGATAGCAGAGATGTGATATCTCAATGCTTATACCAAACCTGAGACCCTTCCTATGGCATGAGATGTGATATCCAACTCCTTGCCATTCAAATCCTGAGACCCTCCCTATAACAAGAGATGTCATATCCAACTCCTTCCCATTCCAAACCTGAGACCCTTCCTTTAGCATGAGATGTGATATCCAAATCCTTCACATTCCAATCAGGAGACCCTTCCTATAACATGAGATGTGATATCCAACTCCTTCCCAATCCAATCCTGAGACCCTTCCGATAGCAGAGATGTGATATCTCAATGCTTATACCAAACCTGAGACCCTTCCTATGGCATGAGATGTGATATCCAACTCCTTGCCATTCAAATCCTGAGACCCTCCCTATAACAAGAGATGTCATATCCAACTCCTTCCCATTCCAAACCTGAGACCCTTCCTTTAGCATGAGATGTGATATCCAAATCCTTCACATTCCAATCCGGAGACCAATCCTATAGCATGAGATGTGATATCTCAATGCTTCTAATACCAAACCTGAGACCCTTCCGATAGCATGAGATGTGATATCTCAATGCTTCAAAAACCAAACATGAGAACCATCCTATAACATGAGATGTGAAATCCAAATCCTTCCCTTCCCAAACCTGAGACTCTTCCTATAGCATGAGATGTGATATCTCAATGCTTCTAATATCAAACTTGAGACCCTCCCTATAGCATGAGATGTGATATCCAAGTCCTTCCCATTCCAATCCTGAGACACTTCCTATAGCATGAGATGTGATATCTCAATGCTTCTAATACCAAACTTGAGACTCTTCCTATAACATGAGATGGGATATCAAACTCCTTCCCATTCAAATCCTGAGACTCTTCTGATAGCAGAGATGTGATATCTCAATGCTTATACCAAACCTGAGACCCTTCCTACGGCATGAGATGTCATATACAACTCCTTCCCATTCCAATCCTGAGACCCTTCCTATAGCATGAGATGTGATATCTCAATGCTTATACCAAACCTGAGACCCTTCCTATAGCATGAGATGTGATATCCAACTCCTTCCCATTCCAATCCTGAGACCCTTCCTATAACATGAGATGTGATATCCAACTCCTTCCATTCCAATCCTGAGACCCTTCCTATAGCATGAGATTTGATATCTCAATGCTTATACCAAACCTGAGACCCTTCCTATAGCATGAGATGTGATATCCAAGTCTTTCCCATTCCAATCCTTAGACCCTTCCTACAGCATGCAAAATGATATCTCAATGATTCTAATAACAATCCTGAGACCCGTCCTATAACATGAGATGAGATATCCAATTCCTTCCCATTCCAATCCTGAGACACTTCCGATAGCAGAGATGTGATATCTCAATGCTTATACCAAACCTGAGACCCTTCCTACAACATGAGATCGGATATCCAACTCCTTCCCGTTCCAAACCTGAGACCCTTCCTTTAGCATGAGATGTGATATCCAGCTCCTTCCCATTCCAATCCTGAGACACTTCCGATAGCATGAGATGTGATATCTCAATGCTTCTAATATCAAAACTGAAACCCTCCCTATAGCATGATATGTGATATCTAAGTCCTTCCCATTCCAATCCTGAGACCCTTCCTATAGCATGAGATGTGATATCTCAATGCTTCTACCAAACCTGAGACCCTTCCTTTAGCATGAGATGTGATATCCAACTCCTTCCCATTCCAACCTGAGACCCTTCCTATAGCATGAGAAGGGATATCCAACTCCTTCCCAATCCAATCCTGAGACCCCTCCGATAGCAGAGATGTGATATCTCAATGCTTATACCAAACCTGAGACCCTTCCTATGGCATGAGATGTGATATCCAACTCCTTGCCATTCAAATCCTGAGACCCTCCCTATAACAAGAGATGTCATATCCAACTCCTTCCCATTCCAAACCTGAGACCCTTCCTTTAGCATGAGATGTGATATCCAAATCCTTCACATTCCAATCAGGAGACCCTTCCTATAACATGAGATGTGATATCCAACTCCTTCCCAATCCAATCCTGAGACCCTTCCGATAGCAGAGATGTGATATCTCAATGCTTATACCAAACCTGAGACCCTTCCTATGGCATGAGATGTGATATCCAACTCCTTGCCATTCAAATCCTGAGACCCTCCCTATAACAAGAGATGTCATATCCAACTCCTTCCCATTCCAAACCTGAGACCCTTCCTTTAGCATGAGATGTGATATCCAAATCCTTCACATTCCAATCCGGAGACCAATCCTATAGCATGAGATGTGATATCTCAATGCTTCTAATACCAAACCTGAGACCCTTCCGATAGCATGAGATGTGATATCTCAATGCTTCAAAAACCAAACATGAGAACCATCCTATAACATGAGATGTGAAATCCAAATCCTTCCCTTCCCAAACCTGAGACTCTTCCTATAGCATGAGATGTGATATCTCAATGCTTCTACCAAACCTGAAACCCTTCCTATAGCATGAGATGTGATATCCAACTCCTTCCCATTCCAATCCTGAGACACTTCCTATAGCATGAGATGTGATATCACAATGCTTCTAATACCAAACCTGAAACCCATCCTATAACATGAGATGTGATATCCAAATCCTTCCCCTTCCAAACCTGAGACCCTTCCTTTAGCATGAGATGTGATATCCAGCTCCTCCCATTCCAATCCTGAGACCCTTCCGATAGCATGAGATGTGATATCTCAATGCTTCTAATATCAAAACTGAGACCCTCCCTATAGCATGAGATGTGATATCTAAGTCCTTCCCATTCCAATCCTGAGACCCTTCCGATAGCAGAGATGTGATATCTCAATGCTTATACCAAACCTGAGACCCTTCCTATGGCATGAGATGTGATATCCAACTCCTTGCCATTCAAATCCTGAGACCCTCCCTATAACAAGAGATGTCATATCCAACTCCTTCCCATTCCAAACCTGAGACCCTTCCTTTAGCATGAGATGTGATATCCAAATCCTTCACATTCCAATCCGGAGACCAATCCTATAGCATGAGATGTGATATCTCAATGCTTCTAATACCAAACCTGAGACTCTTCCTATAGCATGAGATGTGATATCTCAATGCTTCTAATATCAAACTTGAGACCCTCCCTATAGCATGAGATGTGATATCCAAGTCCTTCCCATTCCAATCCTGAGACACTTCCTATAGCATGAGATGTGATATCTCAATGCTTCTAATACCAAACCTGAGACTCTTCCTATAACATGAGATGGGATATCCAACTCCTTGCCATTCCAATCCTGAGACTCTTCTGATAGCAGAGATGTGATATCTCAATGCTTATACCAAACCTGAGACCCTTCCTACGGCATGAGATGTCATATACAACTCCTTCCCATTCCAATCCTGAGACCCTTCCTATAGCATGAGATGTGATATCTCAATGCTTATACCAAACCTGAGACCCTTCCTATAGCATGAGATGTGATATCCAACTCCTTCCCATTCCAATCCTTAGACCCTTCCTACAGCATGCAATATGATATCTCAATGATTCTAATAACAATCCTGAGACCCGTCCTATAACATGAGATGGGATATCCAATTCCTTCCCATTCCAATCCTGAGACACTTCCGATAGCAGAGATGTGATATCTCAATGCTTATACCAAACCTGAGACCCTTCCTATAACATGAGATCGGATATCCAACTCCTTCCCGTTCCAAACCTGAGACCCTTCCTTTAGCATGAGATGTAATATCCAGCTCCTTCCCATTCCAATCCTGAGACACTTCCGAAAGCATGAGATGTGATATCTCAATGCTTCTAATATCAAAACTGAAACCCTCCCTATAGCATGATATGTGATATCTAAGTCCTTCCCATTCCAATCCTGAGACCCTTCCTATAGCATGAGATGTGATATCTCAATGCTTCTACCAAACCTGAGACCCTTCCTTTAGCATGAGATGTGATATCCAACTCCTTCCCATTCCAACCTGAGACCCTTCCAGTAGCATGAGAAGGGATATCCAACTCCTTCCCAATCCAATCCTGAGACCCTTCCGATAGCAGAGATGTGATATCTCTATGCTTATACCAAACCTGCGACCCTTCCTATGGCATGAGATGTGATATCCAACTCCTTGCCATTCAAATCCTGAGACCCTCCCTATAACAAGAGATGTCATATCCAACTCCTTCCCATTCCAAACCTGAGACCCTTCCTTTAGCATGAGATGTGATATCCAAATCCTTCACATTCCAATCCGGAGACCCTTCCTATAACATGAGATGTGATATCCAACTCCTTCCCAATCCAATCCTGAGACCCTTCCGATAGCAGAGATGTGATATCTCAATGCTTATACCAAACCTGAGACCCTTCCTATGGCATGAGATGTGATATCCAACTCCTTGCCATTCAAATCCTGAGACCCTCCCTATAACAAGAGATGTCATATCCAACTCCTTCCCATTCCAAACCTGAGACCCTTCCTTTAGCATGAGATGTGATATCCAAATCCTTCACATTCCAATCCAGAGACCAATCCTATAGCATGAGATGTGATATCTCAATGCTTCAAAAACCAAACATGAGAACCATCCTATAACATGAGATGTGAAATCCAAATCCTTCCCTTCCCAAACCTGAGACTCTTCCTATAGCATGAGATGTGATATCTCAATGCTTCTAATATCAAACTTGAGACCCTCCCTATAGCATGAGATGTGATATCCAAGTCCTTCCCATTCCAATCCTGAGACACTTCCTATAGCATGAGATGTGATATCTCAATGCTTCTAATACCAAACCTGAGACTCTTCCTATAACATGAGATGGGATATCCAACTCCTTCCCATTCAAATCCTGAGACTCTTCTGATAGCAGAGATGTGATATCTCAATGCTTATACCAAACCTGAGACCCTTCCTACGACATGAGATGTCATATACAACTCCTTCCCATTCCAATAATGAGACCCTTCCTATAGCATGAGATGTGATATCTCAATGCTTATACCAAACCTGAGACCCTTCCTATAGCATGAGATGTGATATCCAACTCCTTCCATTCCAATCCTGAGACCCTTCCTATAGCATGAGATTTGATATCTCAATGCTTATACCAAACCTGAGACCCTTCCTATAGCATGAGATGTGATATCCAAGTCTTTCCCATTCCAATCCTTAGACCCTTCCTACAGCATGCAATATGATATCTCAATGATTCTAATAACAATCCTGAGACCCATCCTATAACATGAGATGGGATATCCAATTCCTTCCCATTCCAATCCTGAGACACTTCCGATAGCAGAGATGTGATATCTCAATGCTTATACCAAACCTGAGACCCTTCCTACAACATGAGATCGGATATCCAACTCCTTCCCGTTCCAAACCTGAGACCCTTCCTTTAGCATGAGATGTGATATCCAGCTCCTTCCCATTCCAATCCTGAGACACTTCCGATAGCATGAGATGTGATATCTCAATGCTTCTAATATCAAAACTGAAACCCTCCCTATAGCATGATATGTGATATCTAAGTCCTTCCCATTCCAATCCTGAGACCCTTCCTATAGCATGAGATGTGATATCTCAATGCTTCTACCAAACCTGAGACCCTTCCTTTAGCATGAGATGTGATATCCAACTCCTTCCCATTCCAACCTGAGACCCTTCCTATAGCATGAGAAGGGATATCCAACTCCTTCCCAATCCAATCCTGAGACCCCTCCGATAGCAGAGATGTGATATCTCAATGCTTATACCAAACCTGAGACCCTTCCTATGGCATGAGATGTGATATCCAACTCCTTGCCATTCAAATCCTGAGACCCTCCCTATAACAAGAGATGTCATATCCAACTCCTTCCCATTCCAAACCTGAGACCCTTCCTTTAGCATGAGATGTGATATCCAAATCCTTCACATTCCAATCAGGAGACCCTTCCTATAACATGAGATGTGATATCCAACTCCTTCCCAATCCAATCCTGAGACCCTTCCGATAGCAGAGATGTGATATCTCAATGCTTATACCAAACCTGAGACCCTTCCTATGGCATGAGATGTGATATCCAACTCCTTGCCATTCAAATCCTGAGACCCTCCCTATAACAAGAGATGTCATATCCAACTCCTTCCCATTCCAAACCTGAGACCCTTCCTTTAGCATGAGATGTGATATCCAAATCCTTCACATTCCAATCCGGAGACCAATCCTATAGCATGAGATGTGATATCCAAATCCTTCCCCTTCCAAACCTGAGACCCTTCCTTTAGCATGAGATGTGATATCCAGCTCCTCCCATTCCAATCCTGAGACCCTTCCGATAGCATGAGATGTGGTATCTCAATGCTTCTAATATCAAAACTGAGACCCTCCCTATAGCATGAGATGTGATATCTAAGTCCTTCCCATTCCAATCCTGAGACCCTTCCGATAGCAGAGATGTGATATCTCAATGCTTATACCAAACCTGAGACCCTTCCTATGGCATGAGATGTGATATCCAACTCCTTGCCATTCAAATCCTGAGACCCTCCCTATAACAAGAGATGTCATATCCAACTCCTTCCCATTCCAAACCTGAGACCCTTCCTTTAGCATGAGATGTGATATCCAAATCCTTCACATTCCAATCCGGAGACCAATCCTATAGCATGAGATGTGATATCTCAATGCTTCTAATACCAAACCTGAGACCCTTCCGATAGCATGAGATGTGATATCTCAATGCTTCAAAAACCAAACATGAGAACCATCCTATAACATGAGATGTGAAATCCAAATCCTTCCCTTCCCAAACCTGAGACTCTTCCTATAGCATGAGATGTGATATCTCAATGCTTCTAATATCAAACTTGAGACCCTCCCTATAGCATGAGATGTGATATCCAAGTCCTTCCCATTCCAATCCTGAGACACTTCCTATAGCATGAGATGTGATATCTCAATGCTTCTAATACCAAACCTGAGACTCTTCCTATAACATGAGATGGGATATCCAACTCCTTCCCATTCCAATCCTGAGACTCTTCTGATAGCAGAGATGTGATATCTCAATGCTTATACCAAACCTGAGACCCTTCCTACGGCATGAGATGTCATATACAACTCCTTCCCATTCCAATCCTGAGACCCTTCCTATAGCATGAGATGTGATATCTCAGTGCTTATACCAAACATGAGACCCTTCCTATAGCATGAGATGTGATATCCAACTCCTTCCCATTCCAATCCTGAGACCCTTCCTATAGCATGAGATGTTATGTCTCAATGCTTCTAATACCAAACCTGAGATCCTTCCTATAACATGAGATGTGATATCCAACTCCTTCCATTCCAATCCTGAGACCCTTCCTATAGCATGAGATTTGATATCTCAATGCTTATACCAAACCTGAGACCCTTCCTATAGCATGAGTTGTGATATCCAAGTCTTTCCCATTCCAATCCTTAGACCCTTCCTACAGCATGCAATATGATATCTCAATGATTCTAATAACAATCCTGAGACCTGTCCTATAACATGAGATGGGATATCCAATTCCTTCCCATTCCAATCCTGAGACACTTCCGATAGCAGAGATGTGATATCTCAATGCTTATACCAAACCTGAGACCCTTCCTATAACATGAGATCGGATATCCAACTCCTTCCCGTTCCAAACCTGAGACCCTTCCTTTAGCATGAGATGTAATATCCAGCTCCTTCCCATTCCAATCCTGAGACACTTCCGATAGCATGAGATGTGATATCTCAATGCTTCTAATATCAAAACTGAAACCCTCCCTATAGCATGATATGTGATATCTAAGTCCTTCCCATTCCAATCCTGAGACCCTTCCTATAGCATGAGATGTGATATCTCAATGCTTCTACCAAACCTGAGACCCTTCCTTTAGCATGAGATGTGATATCCAACTCCTTCCCATTCCAACCTGAGACCCTTCCTATAGCATGAGAAGGGATATCCAACTCCTTCCCAATCCAATCCTGAGACCCTTCCGATAGCAGAGATGTGATATCTCAATGCTTATACCAAACCTGAGACCCTTCCTATGGCATGAGATGTGATATCCAACTCCTTGCCATTCAAATCCTGAGACCCTCCCTATAACAAGAGATGTCATATCCAACTCCTTCCCATTCCAAACCTGAGACCCTTCCTTTAGCATGAGATGTGATATCCAAATCCTTCACATTCCAATCCGGAGACCCTTCCTATAACATGAGATGTGATATCCAACTCCTTCCCAATCCAATCCTGAGACCCTTCCGATAGCAGAGATGTGATATCTCAATGCTTATACCAAACCTGAGACCCTTCCTATGGCATGAGATGTGATATCCAACTCCTTGCCATTCAAATCCTGAGACCCTCCCTATAACAAGAGATGTCATATCCAACTCCTTCCCATTCCAAACCTGAGACCCTTCCTTTAGCATGAGATGTGATATCCAAATCCTTCACATTCCAATCCGGAGACCAATCCTATAGCATGAGATGTGATATCTCAATGCTTCTAATACCAAACCTGAGACCCTTCCGATAGCATGAGATGTGATATCTCAATGCTTCAAAAACCAAACATGAGAACCATCCTATAACATGAGATGTGAAATCCAAATCCTTCCCTTCCCAAACCTGAGACTCTTCCTATAGCATGAGATGTGATATCTCAATGCTTCTAATATCAAACTTGAGACCCTCCCTATAGCATGAGATGTGATATCCAAGTCCTTCCCATTCCAATCCTGAGACACTTCCTATAGCATGAGATGTGATATCTCAATGCTTCTAATACCAAACCTGAGACTCTTCCTATAACATGAGATGGGATATCCAACTCCTTCCCATTCCAATCCTGAGACTCATCTGATAGCAGAGATGTGATATCTCAATGCTTATACCAAACCTGAGACCCTTCCTACGGCATGAGATGTCATATACAACTCCTTCCCATTCCAATCCTGAGACCCTTCCTATAGCATGAGATGTGATATCTCAATGCTTATACCAAACCTGAGACCCTTCCTATAGCATGAGATGTGATATCCAACTCCTTCCCATTCCAATCCTGAGACCCTTCCTATAGCATGAGATGCGATGTATCAATGCTTCTAATACCAAACCTGAGATCCTTCCTATAACATGAGATGTGATATCCAACTCCTTCCATTCCAATCCTGAGACCCTTCCTATAGCATGAGATGTGATATCCAACTCCTTCCCATTCCAATCCTGAGACCCTTCCTATAGCATGAGATTTGATATCTCAATGCTTATACCAAACCTGAGATCCTTCCTATAACATGAGATGTGATATCCAACTCCTTCCATTCCAATCCTGAGACCCTTCCTACAGCATGCAATATGATATCTCAATGATTCTAATAACAATCCTGAGACCCGTCCTATAACATGAGATGGGATATCCAATTCCTTCCCATTCCAATCCTGAGACACTTCCGATAGCAGAGATGTGATATCTCAATGCTTATACCAAACCTGAGACCCTTCCTATAACATGAGATCGGATATCCAACTCCTTCCCATTCCAAACCTGAGACCCTTCCTTTAGCATGAGATGTAATATCCAGCTCCTTCCCATTCCAATCCTGAGACACTTCCGATAGCATGAGATGTGATATCTCAATGCTTCTAATATCAAAACTGAAACCCTCCCTATAGCATGATATGTGATATCTAAGTCCTTCCCATTCCAATCCTGAGACCCTTCCTATAGCATGAGATGTGATATCTCAATGCTTCTACCAAACCTGAGACCCTTCCTTTAGCATGAGATGTGATATCCAACTCCTTCCCATTCCAACCTGAGACCCTTCCTATAGCATGAGATGTGATATCTCAGTGCTTATACCAAACATGAGACCCTTCCTATAGCATGAGATGTGATATCCAACTCCTTCCCATTCCAATCCTGAGACCCTTCCTATAGCATGAGATGTTATGTCTCAATGCTTCTAATACCAAACCTGAGATCCTTCCTATAACATGAGATGTGATATCCAACTCCTTCCATTCCAATCCTGAGACCCTTCCTATAGCATGAGATTTGATATCTCAATGCTTATACCAAACCTGAGACCCTTCCTATAGCATGAGTTGTGATATCCAAGTCTTTCCCATTCCAATCCTTAGACCCTTCCTACAGCATGCAATATGATATCTCAATGATTCTAATAACAATCCTGAGACCTGTCCTATAACATGAGATGGGATATCCAATTCCTTCCCATTCCAATCCTGAGACACTTCCGATAGCAGAGATGTGATATCTCAATGCTTATACCAAACCTGAGACCCTTCCTATAACATGAGATCGGATATCCAACTCCTTCCCGTTCCAAACCTGAGACCCTTCCTTTAGCATGAGATGTAATATCCAGCTCCTTCCCATTCCAATCCTGAGACACTTCCGATAGCATGAGATGTGATATCTCAATGCTTCTAATATCAAAACTGAAACCCTCCCTATAGCATGATATGTGATATCTAAGTCCTTCCCATTCCAATCCTGAGACCCTTCCTATAGCATGAGATGTGATATCTCAATGCTTCTACCAAACCTGAGACCCTTCCTTTAGCATGAGATGTGATATCCAACTCCTTCCCATTCCAACCTGAGACCCTTCCTATAGCATGAGAAGGGATATCCAACTCCTTCCCAATCCAATCCTGAGACCCTTCCGATAGCAGAGATGTGATATCTCAATGCTTATACCAAACCTGAGACCCTTCCTATGGCATGAGATGTGATATCCAACTCCTTGCCATTCAAATCCTGAGACCCTCCCTATAACAAGAGATGTCATATCCAACTCCTTCCCATTCCAAACCTGAGACCCTTCCTTTAGCATGAGATGTGATATCCAAATCCTTCACATTCCAATCCGGAGACCCTTCCTATAACATGAGATGTGATATCCAACTCCTTCCCAATCCAATCCTGAGACCCTTCCGATAGCAGAGATGTGATATCTCAATGCTTATACCAAACCTGAGACCCTTCCTATGGCATGAGATGTGATATCCAACTCCTTGCCATTCAAATCCTGAGACCCTCCCTATAACAAGAGATGTCATATCCAACTCCTTCCCATTCCAAACCTGAGACCCTTCCTTTAGCATGAGATGTGATATCCAAATCCTTCACATTCCAATCCGGAGACCAATCCTATAGCATGAGATGTGATATCTCAATGCTTCAAAAACCAAACATGAGAACCATCCTATAACATGAGATGTGAAATCCAAATCCTTCCCTTCCCAAACCTGAGACTCTTCCTATAGCATGAGATGTGATATCTCAATGCTTCTAATATCAAACTTGAGACCCTCCCTATAGCATGAGATGTGATATCCAAGTCCTTCCCATTCCAATCCTGAGACACTTCCTATAGCATGAGATGTGATATCTCAATGCTTCTAATACCAAACCTGAGACTCTTCCTATAACATGAGATGGGATATCCAACTCCTTCCCATTCAAATCCTGAGACTCTTCTGATAGCAGAGATGTGATATCTCAATGCTTATACCAAACCTGAGACCCTTCCTACGACATGAGATGTCATATACAACTCCTTCCCATTCCAATAATGAGACCCTTCCTATAGCATGAGATGTGATATCTCAATGCTTATACCAAACCTGAGACCCTTCCTATAGCATGAGATGTGATATCCAACTCCTTCCATTCCAATCCTGAGACCCTTCCTATAGCATGAGATTTGATATCTCAATGCTTATACCAAACCTGAGACCCTTCCTATAGCATGAGATGTGATATCCAAGTCTTTCCCATTCCAATCCTTAGACCCTTCCTACAGCATGCAATATGATATCTCAATGATTCTAATAACAATCCTGAGACCCGTCCTATAACATGAGATGGGATATCCAATTCCTTCCCATTCCAATCCTGAGACACTTCCGATAGCAGAGATGTGATATCTCAATGCTTATACCAAACCTGAGACCCTTCCTACAACATGAGATCGGATATCCAACTCCTTCCCGTTCCAAACCTGAGACCCTTCCTTTAGCATGAGATGTGATATCCAGCTCCTTCCCATTCCAATCCTGAGACACTTCCGATAGCATGAGATGTGATATCTCAATGCTTCTAATATCAAAACTGAAACCCTCCCTATAGCATGATATGTGATATCTAAGTCCTTCCCATTCCAATCCTGAGACCCTTCCTATAGCATGAGATGTGATATCTCAATGCTTCTACCAAACCTGAGACCCTTCCTTTAGCATGAGATGTGATATCCAACTCCTTCCCATTCCAACCTGAGACCCTTCCTATAGCATGAGAAGGGATATCCAACTCCTTCCCAATCCAATCCTGAGACCCCTCCGATAGCAGAGATGTGATATCTCAATGCTTATACCAAACCTGAGACCCTTCCTATGGCATGAGATGTGATATCCAACTCCTTGCCATTCAAATCCTGAGACCCTCCCTATAACAAGAGATGTCATATCCAACTCCTTCCCATTCCAAACCTGAGACCCTTCCTTTAGCATGAGATGTGATATCCAAATCCTTCACATTCCAATCAGGAGACCCTTCCTATAACATGAGATGTGATATCCAACTCCTTCCCAATCCAATCCTGAGACCCTTCCGATAGCAGAGATGTGATATCTCAATGCTTATACCAAACCTGAGACCCTTCCTATGGCATGAGATGTGATATCCAACTCCTTGCCATTCAAATCCTGAGACCCTCCCTATAACAAGAGATGTCATATCCAACTCCTTCCCATTCCAAACCTGAGACCCTTCCTTTAGCATGAGATGTGATATCCAAATCCTTCACATTCCAATCCGGAGACCAATCCTATAGCATGAGATGTGATATCTCAATGCTTCTAATACCAAACCTGAGACCCTTCCGATAGCATGAGATGTGATATCTCAATGCTTCAAAAACCAAACATGAGAACCATCCTATAACATGAGATGTGAAATCCAAATCCTTCCCTTCCCAAACCTGAGACTCTTCCTATAGCATGAGATGTGATATCTCAATGCTTCTACCAAACCTGAAACCCTTCCTATAGCATGAGATGTGATATCCAACTCCTTCCCATTCCAATCCTGAGACACTTCCTATAGCATGAGATGTGATATCACAATGCTTCTAATACCAAACCTGAGACCCATCCTATAACATGAGATGTGATATCCAAATCCTTCCCCTTCCAAACCTGAGACCCTTCCTTTAGCATGAGATGTGATATCCAGCTCCTCCCATTCCAATCCTGAGACCCTTCCGATAGCATGAGATGTGGTATCTCAATGCTTCTAATATCAAAACTGAGACCCTCCCTATAGCATGAGATGTGATATCTAAGTCCTTCCCATTCCAATCCTGAGACCCTTCCGATAGCAGAGATGTGATATCTCAATGCTTATACCAAACCTGAGACCCTTCCTATGGCATGAGATGTGATATCCAACTCCTTGCCATTCAAATCCTGAGACCCTCCCTATAACAAGAGATGTCATATCCAACTCCTTCCCATTCCAAACCTGAGACCCTTCCTTTAGCATGAGATGTGATATCCAAATCCTTCACATTCCAATCCGGAGACCAATCCTATAGCATGAGATGTGATATCTCAATGCTTCTAATACCAAACCTGAGACCCTTCCGATAGCATGAGATGTGATATCTCAATGCTTCAAAAACCAAACATGAGAACCATCCTATAACATGAGATGTGAAATCCAAATCCTTCCCTTCCCAAACCTGAGACTCTTCCTATAGCATGAGATGTGATATCTCAATGCTTCTAATATCAAACTTGAGACCCTCCCTATAGCATGAGATGTGATATCCAAGTCCTTCCCATTCCAATCCTGAGACACTTCCTATAGCATGAGATGTGATATCTCAATGCTTCTAATACCAAACCTGAGACTCTTCCTATAACATGAGATGGGATATCCAACTCCTTCCCATTCCAATCCTGAGACTCTTCTGATAGCAGAGATGTGATATCTCAATGCTTATACCAAACCTGAGACCCTTCCTACGGCATGAGATGTCATATACAACTCCTTCCCATTCCAATCCTGAGACCCTTCCTATAGCATGAGATGTGATATCTCAGTGCTTATACCAAACATGAGACCCTTCCTATAGCATGAGATGTGATATCCAACTCCTTCCCATTCCAATCCTGAGACCCTTCCTATAGCATGAGATGTTATGTCTCAATGCTTCTAATACCAAACCTGAGATCCTTCCTATAACATGAGATGTGATATCCAACTCCTTCCATTCCAATCCTGAGACCCTTCCTATAGCATGAGATTTGATATCTCAATGCTTATACCAAACCTGAGACCCTTCCTATAGCATGAGTTGTGATATCCAAGTCTTTCCCATTCCAATCCTTAGACCCTTCCTACAGCATGCAATATGATATCTCAATGATTCTAATAACAATCCTGAGACCTGTCCTATAACATGAGATGGGATATCCAATTCCTTCCCATTCCAATCCTGAGACACTTCCGATAGCAGAGATGTGATATCTCAATGCTTATACCAAACCTGAGACCCTTCCTATAACATGAGATCGGATATCCAACTCCTTCCCGTTCCAAACCTGAGACCCTTCCTTTAGCATGAGATGTAATATCCAGCTCCTTCCCATTCCAATCCTGAGACACTTCCGATAGCATGAGATGTGATATCTCAATGCTTCTAATATCAAAACTGAAACCCTCCCTATAGCATGATATGTGATATCTAAGTCCTTCCCATTCCAATCCTGAGACCCTTCCTATAGCATGAGATGTGATATCTCAATGCTTCTACCAAACCTGAGACCCTTCCTTTAGCATGAGATGTGATATCCAACTCCTTCCCATTCCAACCTGAGACCCTTCCTATAGCATGAGAAGGGATATCCAACTCCTTCCCAATCCAATCCTGAGACCCTTCCGATAGCAGAGATGTGATATCTCAATGCTTATACCAAACCTGAGACCCTTCCTATGGCATGAGATGTGATATCCAACTCCTTGCCATTCAAATCCTGAGACCCTCCCTATAACAAGAGATGTCATATCCAACTCCTTCCCATTCCAAACCTGAGACCCTTCCTTTAGCATGAGATGTGATATCCAAATCCTTCACATTCCAATCCGGAGACCCTTCCTATAACATGAGATGTGATATCCAACTCCTTCCCAATCCAATCCTGAGACCCTTCCGATAGCAGAGATGTGATATCTCAATGCTTATACCAAACCTGAGACCCTTCCTATGGCATGAGATGTGATATCCAACTCCTTGCCATTCAAATCCTGAGACCCTCCCTATAACAAGAGATGTCATATCCAACTCCTTCCCATTCCAAACCTGAGACCCTTCCTTTAGCATGAGATGTGATATCCAAATCCTTCACATTCCAATCCGGAGACCAATCCTATAGCATGAGATGTGATATCTCAATGCTTCTAATACCAAACCTGAGACCCTTCCGATAGCATGAGATGTGATATCTCAATGCTTCAAAAACCAAACATGAGAACCATCCTATAACATGAGATGTGAAATCCAAATCCTTCCCTTCCCAAACCTGAGACTCTTCCTATAGCATGAGATGTGATATCTCAATGCTTCTAATATCAAACTTGAGACCCTCCCTATAGCATGAGATGTGATATCCAAGTCCTTCCCATTCCAATCCTGAGACACTTCCTATAGCATGAGATGTGATATCTCAATGCTTCTAATACCAAACCTGAGACTCTTCCTATAACATGAGATGGGATATCCAACTCCTTCCCATTCCAATCCTGAGACTCATCTGATAGCAGAGATGTGATATCTCAATGCTTATACCAAACCTGAGACCCTTCCTACGGAATGAGATGTCATATACAACTCCTTCCCATTCCAATCCTGAGACCCTTCCTATAGCATGAGATGTGATATCTCAATGCTTATACCAAACCTGAGACCCTTCCTATAGCATGAGATGTGATATCCAACTCCTTCCCATTCCAATCCTGAGACCCTTCCTATAGCATGAGATGCGATGTATCAATGCTTCTAATACCAAACCTGAGATCCTTCCTATAACATGAGATGTGATATCCAACTCCTTCCATTCCAATCCTGAGACCCTTCCTATAGCATGAGATGTGATATCCAACTCCTTCCCATTCCAATCCTGAGACCCTTCCTATAGCATGAGATTTGATATCTCAATGCTTATACCAAACCTGAGATCCTTCCTATAACATGAGATGTGATATCCAACTCCTTCCATTCCAATCCTGAGACCCTTCCTACAGCATGCAATATGATATCTCAATGATTCTAATAACAATCCTGAGACCCGTCCTATAACATGAGATGGGATATCCAATTCCTTCCCATTCCAATCCTGAGACACTTCCGATAGCAGAGATGTGATATCTCAATGCTTATACCAAACCTGAGACCCTTCCTATAACATGAGATCGGATATCCAACTCCTTCCCATTCCAAACCTGAGACCCTTCCTTTAGCATGAGATGTAATATCCAGCTCCTTCCCATTCCAATCCTGAGACACTTCCGATAGCATGAGATGTGATATCTCAATGCTTCTAATATCAAAACTGAAACCCTCCCTATAGCATGATATGTGATATCTAAGTCCTTCCCATTCCAATCCTGAGACCCTTCCTATAGCATGAGATGTGATATCTCAATGCTTCTACCAAACCTGAGACCCTTCCTTTAGCATGAGATGTGATATCCAACTCCTTCCCATTCCAACCTGAGACCCTTCCTATAGCATGAGATGTGATATCTCAGTGCTTATACCAAACATGAGACCCTTCCTATAGCATGAGATGTGATATCCAACTCCTTCCCATTCCAATCCTGAGACCCTTCCTATAGCATGAGATGTTATGTCTCAATGCTTCTAATACCAAACCTGAGATCCTTCCTATAACATGAGATGTGATATCCAACTCCTTCCATTCCAATCCTGAGACCCTTCCTATAGCATGAGATTTGATATCTCAATGCTTATACCAAACCTGAGACCCTTCCTATAGCATGAGTTGTGATATCCAAGTCTTTCCCATTCCAATCCTTAGACCCTTCCTACAGCATGCAATATGATATCTCAATGATTCTAATAACAATCCTGAGACCTGTCCTATAACATGAGATGGGATATCCAATTCCTTCCCATTCCAATCCTGAGACACTTCCGATAGCAGAGATGTGATATCTCAATGCTTATACCAAACCTGAGACCCTTCCTATAACATGAGATCGGATATCCAACTCCTTCCCGTTCCAAACCTGAGACCCTTCCTTTAGCATGAGATGTAATATCCAGCTCCTTCCCATTCCAATCCTGAGACACTTCCGATAGCATGAGATGTGATATCTCAATGCTTCTAATATCAAAACTGAAACCCTCCCTATAGCATGATATGTGATATCTAAGTCCTTCCCATTCCAATCCTGAGACCCTTCCTATAGCATGAGATGTGATATCTCAATGCTTCTACCAAACCTGAGACCCTTCCTTTAGCATGAGATGTGATATCCAACTCCTTCCCATTCCAACCTGAGACCCTTCCTATAGCATGAGAAGGGATATCCAACTCCTTCCCAATCCAATCCTGAGACCCTTCCGATAGCAGAGATGTGATATCTCAATGCTTATACCAAACCTGAGACCCTTCCTATGGCATGAGATGTGATATCCAACTCCTTGCCATTCAAATCCTGAGACCCTCCCTATAACAAGAGATGTCATATCCAACTCCTTCCCATTCCAAACCTGAGACCCTTCCTTTAGCATGAGATGTGATATCCAAATCCTTCACATTCCAATCCGGAGACCCTTCCTATAACATGAGATGTGATATCCAACTCCTTCCCAATCCAATCCTGAGACCCTTCCGATAGCAGAGATGTGATATCTCAATGCTTATACCAAACCTGAGACCCTTCCTATGGCATGAGATGTGATATCCAACTCCTTGCCATTCAAATCCTGAGACCCTCCCTATAACAAGAGATGTCATATCCAACTCCTTCCCATTCCAAACCTGAGACCCTTCCTTTAGCATGAGATGTGATATCCAAATCCTTCACATTCCAATCCGGAGACCAATCCTATAGCATGAGATGTGATATCTCAATGCTTCTAATACCAAACCTGAGACCCTTCCGATAGCATGAGATGTGATATCTCAATGCTTCAAAAACCAAACATGAGAACCATCCTATAACATGAGATGTGAAATCCAAATCCTTCCCTTCCCAAACCTGAGACTCTTCCTATAGCATGAGATGTGATATCTCAATGCTTCTAATATCAAACTTGAGACCCTCCCTATAGCATGAGATGTGATATCCAAGTCCTTCCCATTCCAATCCTGAGACACTTCCTATAGCATGAGATGTGATATCTCAATGCTTCTAATACCAAACCTGAGACTCTTCCTATAACATGAGATGGGATATCCAACTCCTTCCCATTCCAATCCTGAGACTCATCTGATAGCAGAGATGTGATATCTCAATGCTTATACCAAACCTGAGACCCTTCCTACGGCATGAGATGTCATATACAACTCCTTCCCATTCCAATCCTGAGACCCTTCCTATAGCATGAGATGTGATATCTCAATGCTTATACCAAACCTGAGACCCTTCCTATAGCATGAGATGTGATATCCAACTCCTTCCCATTCCAATCCTGAGACCCTTCCTATAGCATGAGATGCGATGTATCAATGCTTCTAATACCAAACCTGAGATCCTTCCTATAACATGAGATGTGATATCCAACTCCTTCCATTCCAATCCTGAGACCCTTCCTATAGCATGAGATGTGATATCCAACTCCTTCCCATTCCAATCCTGAGACCCTTCCTATAGCATGAGATTTGATATCTCAATGCTTATACCAAACCTGAGATCCTTCCTATAACATGAGATGTGATATCCAACTCCTTCCATTCCAATCCTGAGACCCTTCCTACAGCATGCAATATGATATCTCAATGATTCTAATAACAATCCTGAGACCCGTCCTATAACATGAGATGGGATATCCAATTCCTTCCCATTCCAATCCTGAGACACTTCCGATAGCAGAGATGTGATATCTCAATGCTTATACCAAACCTGAGACCCTTCCTATAACATGAGATCGGATATCCAACTCCTTCCCATTCCAAACCTGAGACCCTTCCTTTAGCATGAGATGTAATATCCAGCTCCTTCCCATTCCAATCCTGAGACACTTCCGATAGCATGAGATGTGATATCTCAATGCTTCTAATATCAAAACTGAAACCCTCCCTATAGCATGATATGTGATATCTAAGTCCTTCCCATTCCAATCCTGAGACCCTTCCTATAGCATGAGATGTGATATCTCAATGCTTCTACCAAACCTGAGACCCTTCCTTTAGCATGAGATGTGATATCCAACTCCTTCCCATTCCAACCTGAGACCCTTCCTATAGCATGAGATGTGATATCTCAGTGCTTATACCAAACATGAGACCCTTCCTATAGCATGAGATGTGATATCCAACTCCTTCCCATTCCAATCCTGAGACCCTTCCTATAGCATGAGATGTTATGTCTCAATGCTTCTAATACCAAACCTGAGATCCTTCCTATAACATGAGATGTGATATCCAACTCCTTCCATTCCAATCCTGAGACCCTTCCTATAGCATGAGATTTGATATCTCAATGCTTATACCAAACCTGAGACCCTTCCTATAGCATGAGTTGTGATATCCAAGTCTTTCCCATTCCAATCCTTAGACCCTTCCTACAGCATGCAATATGATATCTCAATGATTCTAATAACAATCCTGAGACCTGTCCTATAACATGAGATGGGATATCCAATTCCTTCCCATTCCAATCCTGAGACACTTCCGATAGCAGAGATGTGATATCTCAATGCTTATACCAAACCTGAGACCCTTCCTATAACATGAGATCGGATATCCAACTCCTTCCCGTTCCAAACCTGAGACCCTTCCTTTAGCATGAGATGTAATATCCAGCTCCTTCCCATTCCAATCCTGAGACACTTCCGATAGCATGAGATGTGATATCTCAATGCTTCTAATATCAAAACTGAAACCCTCCCTATAGCATGATATGTGATATCTAAGTCCTTCCCATTCCAATCCTGAGACCCTTCCTATAGCATGAGATGTGATATCTCAATGCTTCTACCAAACCTGAGACCCTTCCTTTAGCATGAGATGTGATATCCAACTCCTTCCCATTCCAACCTGAGACCCTTCCTATAGCATGAGAAGGGATATCCAACTCCTTCCCAATCCAATCCTGAGACCCTTCCGATAGCAGAGATGTGATATCTCAATGCTTATACCAAACCTGAGACCCTTCCTATGGCATGAGATGTGATATCCAACTCCTTGCCATTCAAATCCTGAGACCCTCCCTATAACAAGAGATGTCATATCCAACTCCTTCCCATTCCAAACCTGAGACCCTTCCTTTAGCATGAGATGTGATATCCAAATCCTTCACATTCCAATCCGGAGACCCTTCCTATAACATGAGATGTGATATCCAACTCCTTCCCAATCCAATCCTGAGACCCTTCCGATAGCAGAGATGTGATATCTCAATGCTTATACCAAACCTGAGACCCTTCCTATGGCATGAGATGTGATATCCAACTCCTTGCCATTCAAATCCTGAGACCCTCCCTATAACAAGAGATGTCATATCCAACTCCTTCCCATTCCAAACCTGAGACCCTTCCTTTAGCATGAGATGTGATATCCAAATCCTTCACATTCCAATCCGGAGACCAATCCTATAGCATGAGATGTGATATCTCAATGCTTCAAAAACCAAACATGAGAACCATCCTATAACATGAGATGTGAAATCCAAATCCTTCCCTTCCCAAACCTGAGACTCTTCCTATAGCATGAGATGTGATATCTCAATGCTTCTAATATCAAACTTGAGACCCTCCCTATAGCATGAGATGTGATATCCAAGTCCTTCCCATTCCAATCCTGAGACACTTCCTATAGCATGAGATGTGATATCTCAATGCTTCTAATACCAAACCTGAGACTCTTCCTATAACATGAGATGGGATATCCAACTCCTTCCCATTCAAATCCTGAGACTCTTCTGATAGCAGAGATGTGATATCTCAATGCTTATACCAAACCTGAGACCCTTCCTACGACATGAGATGTCATATACAACTCCTTCCCATTCCAATAATGAGACCCTTCCTATAGCATGAGATGTGATATCTCAATGCTTATACCAAACCTGAGACCCTTCCTATAGCATGAGATGTGATATCCAACTCCTTCCATTCCAATCCTGAGACCCTTCCTATAGCATGAGATTTGATATCTCAATGCTTATACCAAACCTGAGACCCTTCCTATAGCATGAGATGTGATATCCAAGTCTTTCCCATTCCAATCCTTAGACCCTTCCTACAGCATGCAATATGATATCTCAATGATTCTAATAACAATCCTGAGACCCGTCCTATAACATGAGATGGGATATCCAATTCCTTCCCATTCCAATCCTGAGACACTTCCGATAGCAGAGATGTGATATCTCAATGCTTATACCAAACCTGAGACCCTTCCTACAACATGAGATCGGATATCCAACTCCTTCCCGTTCCAAACCTGAGACCCTTCCTTTAGCATGAGATGTGATATCCAGCTCCTTCCCATTCCAATCCTGAGACACTTCCGATAGCATGAGATGTGATATCTCAATGCTTCTAATATCAAAACTGAAACCCTCCCTATAGCATGATATGTGATATCTAAGTCCTTCCCATTCCAATCCTGAGACCCTTCCTATAGCATGAGATGTGATATCTCAATGCTTCTACCAAACCTGAGACCCTTCCTTTAGCATGAGATGTGATATCCAACTCCTTCCCATTCCAACCTGAGACCCTTCCTATAGCATGAGAAGGGATATCCAACTCCTTCCCAATCCAATCCTGAGACCCCTCCGATAGCAGAGATGTGATATCTCAATGCTTATACCAAACCTGAGACCCTTCCTATGGCATGAGATGTGATATCCAACTCCTTGCCATTCAAATCCTGAGACCCTCCCTATAACAAGAGATGTCATATCCAACTCCTTCCCATTCCAAACCTGAGACCCTTCCTTTAGCATGAGATGTGATATCCAAATCCTTCACATTCCAATCAGGAGACCCTTCCTATAACATGAGATGTGATATCCAACTCCTTCCCAATCCAATCCTGAGACCCTTCCGATAGCAGAGATGTGATATCTCAATGCTTATACCAAACCTGAGACCCTTCCTATGGCATGAGATGTGATATCCAACTCCTTGCCATTCAAATCCTGAGACCCTCCCTATAACAAGAGATGTCATATCCAACTCCTTCCCATTCCAAACCTGAGACCCTTCCTTTAGCATGAGATGTGATATCCAAATCCTTCACATTCCAATCCGGAGACCAATCCTATAGCATGAGATGTGATATCTCAATGCTTCTAATACCAAACCTGAGACCCTTCCGATAGCATGAGATGTGATATCTCAATGCTTCAAAAACCAAACATGAGAACCATCCTATAACATGAGATGTGAAATCCAAATCCTTCCCTTCCCAAACCTGAGACTCTTCCTATAGCATGAGATGTGATATCTCAATGCTTCTACCAAACCTGAAACCCTTCCTATAGCATGAGATGTGATATCCAACTCCTTCCCATTCCAATCCTGAGACACTTCCTATAGCATGAGATGTGATATCACAATGCTTCTAATACCAAACCTGAGACCCATCCTATAACATGAGATGTGATATCCAAATCCTTCCCCTTCCAAACCTGAGACCCTTCCTTTAGCATGAGATGTGATATCCAGCTCCTCCCATTCCAATCCTGAGACCCTTCCGATAGCATGAGATGTGGTATCTCAATGCTTCTAATATCAAAACTGAGACCCTCCCTATAGCATGAGATGTGATATCTAAGTCCTTCCCATTCCAATCCTGAGACCCTTCCGATAGCAGAGATGTGATATCTCAATGCTTATACCAAACCTGAGACCCTTCCTATGGCATGAGATGTGATATCCAACTCCTTGCCATTCAAATCCTGAGACCCTCCCTATAACAAGAGATGTCATATCCAACTCCTTCCCATTCCAAACCTGAGACCCTTCCTTTAGCATGAGATGTGATATCCAAATCCTTCACATTCCAATCCGGAGACCAATCCTATAGCATGAGATGTGATATCTCAATGCTTCTAATACCAAACCTGAGACCCTTCCGATAGCATGAGATGTGATATCTCAATGCTTCAAAAACCAAACATGAGAACCATCCTATAACATGAGATGTGAAATCCAAATCCTTCCCTTCCCAAACCTGAGACTCTTCCTATAGCATGAGATGTGATATCTCAATGCTTCTAATATCAAACTTGAGACCCTCCCTATAGCATGAGATGTGATATCCAAGTCCTTCCCATTCCAATCCTGAGACACTTCCTATAGCATGAGATGTGATATCTCAATGCTTCTAATACCAAACCTGAGACTCTTCCTATAACATGAGATGGGATATCCAACTCCTTCCCATTCCAATCCTGAGACTCTTCTGATAGCAGAGATGTGATATCTCAATGCTTATACCAAACCTGAGACCCTTCCTACGGCATGAGATGTCATATACAACTCCTTCCCATTCCAATCCTGAGACCCTTCCTATAGCATGAGATGTGATATCTCAGTGCTTATACCAAACATGAGACCCTTCCTATAGCATGAGATGTGATATCCAACTCCTTCCCATTCCAATCCTGAGACCCTTCCTATAGCATGAGATGTTATGTCTCAATGCTTCTAATACCAAACCTGAGATCCTTCCTATAACATGAGATGTGATATCCAACTCCTTCCATTCCAATCCTGAGACCCTTCCTATAGCATGAGATTTGATATCTCAATGCTTATACCAAACCTGAGACCCTTCCTATAGCATGAGTTGTGATATCCAAGTCTTTCCCATTCCAATCCTTAGACCCTTCCTACAGCATGCAATATGATATCTCAATGATTCTAATAACAATCCTGAGACCTGTCCTATAACATGAGATGGGATATCCAATTCCTTCCCATTCCAATCCTGAGACACTTCCGATAGCAGAGATGTGATATCTCAATGCTTATACCAAACCTGAGACCCTTCCTATAACATGAGATCGGATATCCAACTCCTTCCCGTTCCAAACCTGAGACCCTTCCTTTAGCATGAGATGTAATATCCAGCTCCTTCCCATTCCAATCCTGAGACACTTCCGATAGCATGAGATGTGATATCTCAATGCTTCTAATATCAAAACTGAAACCCTCCCTATAGCATGATATGTGATATCTAAGTCCTTCCCATTCCAATCCTGAGACCCTTCCTATAGCATGAGATGTGATATCTCAATGCTTCTACCAAACCTGAGACCCTTCCTTTAGCATGAGATGTGATATCCAACTCCTTCCCATTCCAACCTGAGACCCTTCCTATAGCATGAGAAGGGATATCCAACTCCTTCCCAATCCAATCCTGAGACCCTTCCGATAGCAGAGATGTGATATCTCAATGCTTATACCAAACCTGAGACCCTTCCTATGGCATGAGATGTGATATCCAACTCCTTGCCATTCAAATCCTGAGACCCTCCCTATAACAAGAGATGTCATATCCAACTCCTTCCCATTCCAAACCTGAGACCCTTCCTTTAGCATGAGATGTGATATCCAAATCCTTCACATTCCAATCCGGAGACCCTTCCTATAACATGAGATGTGATATCCAACTCCTTCCCAATCCAATCCTGAGACCCTTCCGATAGCAGAGATGTGATATCTCAATGCTTATACCAAACCTGAGACCCTTCCTATGGCATGAGATGTGATATCCAACTCCTTGCCATTCAAATCCTGAGACCCTCCCTATAACAAGAGATGTCATATCCAACTCCTTCCCATTCCAAACCTGAGACCCTTCCTTTAGCATGAGATGTGATATCCAAATCCTTCACATTCCAATCCGGAGACCAATCCTATAGCATGAGATGTGATATCTCAATGCTTCTAATACCAAACCTGAGACCCTTCCGATAGCATGAGATGTGATATCTCAATGCTTCAAAAACCAAACATGAGAACCATCCTATAACATGAGATGTGAAATCCAAATCCTTCCCTTCCCAAACCTGAGACTCTTCCTATAGCATGAGATGTGATATCTCAATGCTTCTAATATCAAACTTGAGACCCTCCCTATAGCATGAGATGTGATATCCAAGTCCTTCCCATTCCAATCCTGAGACACTTCCTATAGCATGAGATGTGATATCTCAATGCTTCTAATACCAAACCTGAGACTCTTCCTATAACATGAGATGGGATATCCAACTCCTTCCCATTCCAATCCTGAGACTCATCTGATAGCAGAGATGTGATATCTCAATGCTTATACCAAACCTGAGACCCTTCCTACGGAATGAGATGTCATATACAACTCCTTCCCATTCCAATCCTGAGACCCTTCCTATAGCATGAGATGTGATATCTCAATGCTTATACCAAACCTGAGACCCTTCCTATAGCATGAGATGTGATATCCAACTCCTTCCCATTCCAATCCTGAGACCCTTCCTATAGCATGAGATGCGATGTATCAATGCTTCTAATACCAAACCTGAGATCCTTCCTATAACATGAGATGTGATATCCAACTCCTTCCATTCCAATCCTGAGACCCTTCCTATAGCATGAGATGTGATATCCAACTCCTTCCCATTCCAATCCTGAGACCCTTCCTATAGCATGAGATTTGATATCTCAATGCTTATACCAAACCTGAGATCCTTCCTATAACATGAGATGTGATATCCAACTCCTTCCATTCCAATCCTGAGACCCTTCCTACAGCATGCAATATGATATCTCAATGATTCTAATAACAATCCTGAGACCCGTCCTATAACATGAGATGGGATATCCAATTCCTTCCCATTCCAATCCTGAGACACTTCCGATAGCAGAGATGTGATATCTCAATGCTTATACCAAACCTGAGACCCTTCCTATAACATGAGATCGGATATCCAACTCCTTCCCATTCCAAACCTGAGACCCTTCCTTTAGCATGAGATGTAATATCCAGCTCCTTCCCATTCCAATCCTGAGACACTTCCGATAGCATGAGATGTGATATCTCAATGCTTCTAATATCAAAACTGAAACCCTCCCTATAGCATGATATGTGATATCTAAGTCCTTCCCATTCCAATCCTGAGACCCTTCCTATAGCATGAGATGTGATATCTCAATGCTTCTACCAAACCTGAGACCCTTCCTTTAGCATGAGATGTGATATCCAACTCCTTCCCATTCCAACCTGAGACCCTTCCTATAGCATGAGATGTGATATCTCAGTGCTTATACCAAACATGAGACCCTTCCTATAGCATGAGATGTGATATCCAACTCCTTCCCATTCCAATCCTGAGACCCTTCCTATAGCATGAGATGTTATGTCTCAATGCTTCTAATACCAAACCTGAGATCCTTCCTATAACATGAGATGTGATATCCAACTCCTTCCATTCCAATCCTGAGACCCTTCCTATAGCATGAGATTTGATATCTCAATGCTTATACCAAACCTGAGACCCTTCCTATAGCATGAGTTGTGATATCCAAGTCTTTCCCATTCCAATCCTTAGACCCTTCCTACAGCATGCAATATGATATCTCAATGATTCTAATAACAATCCTGAGACCTGTCCTATAACATGAGATGGGATATCCAATTCCTTCCCATTCCAATCCTGAGACACTTCCGATAGCAGAGATGTGATATCTCAATGCTTATACCAAACCTGAGACCCTTCCTATAACATGAGATCGGATATCCAACTCCTTCCCGTTCCAAACCTGAGACCCTTCCTTTAGCATGAGATGTAATATCCAGCTCCTTCCCATTCCAATCCTGAGACACTTCCGATAGCATGAGATGTGATATCTCAATGCTTCTAATATCAAAACTGAAACCCTCCCTATAGCATGATATGTGATATCTAAGTCCTTCCCATTCCAATCCTGAGACCCTTCCTATAGCATGAGATGTGATATCTCAATGCTTCTACCAAACCTGAGACCCTTCCTTTAGCATGAGATGTGATATCCAACTCCTTCCCATTCCAACCTGAGACCCTTCCTATAGCATGAGAAGGGATATCCAACTCCTTCCCAATCCAATCCTGAGACCCTTCCGATAGCAGAGATGTGATATCTCAATGCTTATACCAAACCTGAGACCCTTCCTATGGCATGAGATGTGATATCCAACTCCTTGCCATTCAAATCCTGAGACCCTCCCTATAACAAGAGATGTCATATCCAACTCCTTCCCATTCCAAACCTGAGACCCTTCCTTTAGCATGAGATGTGATATCCAAATCCTTCACATTCCAATCCGGAGACCCTTCCTATAACATGAGATGTGATATCCAACTCCTTCCCAATCCAATCCTGAGACCCTTCCGATAGCAGAGATGTGATATCTCAATGCTTATACCAAACCTGAGACCCTTCCTATGGCATGAGATGTGATATCCAACTCCTTGCCATTCAAATCCTGAGACCCTCCCTATAACAAGAGATGTCATATCCAACTCCTTCCCATTCCAAACCTGAGACCCTTCCTTTAGCATGAGATGTGATATCCAAATCCTTCACATTCCAATCCGGAGACCAATCCTATAGCATGAGATGTGATATCTCAATGCTTCTAATACCAAACCTGAGACCCTTCCGATAGCATGAGATGTGATATCTCAATGCTTCAAAAACCAAACATGAGAACCATCCTATAACATGAGATGTGAAATCCAAATCCTTCCCTTCCCAAACCTGAGACTCTTCCTATAGCATGAGATGTGATATCTCAATGCTTCTAATATCAAACTTGAGACCCTCCCTATAGCATGAGATGTGATATCCAAGTCCTTCCCATTCCAATCCTGAGACACTTCCTATAGCATGAGATGTGATATCTCAATGCTTCTAATACCAAACCTGAGACTCTTCCTATAACATGAGATGGGATATCCAACTCCTTCCCATTCCAATCCTGAGACTCATCTGATAGCAGAGATGTGATATCTCAATGCTTATACCAAACCTGAGACCCTTCCTACGGCATGAGATGTCATATACAACTCCTTCCCATTCCAATCCTGAGACCCTTCCTATAGCATGAGATGTGATATCTCAATGCTTATACCAAACCTGAGACCCTTCCTATAGCATGAGATGTGATATCCAACTCCTTCCCATTCCAATCCTGAGACCCTTCCTATAGCATGAGATGCGATGTATCAATGCTTCTAATACCAAACCTGAGATCCTTCCTATAACATGAGATGTGATATCCAACTCCTTCCATTCCAATCCTGAGACCCTTCCTATAGCATGAGATGTGATATCCAACTCCTTCCCATTCCAATCCTGAGACCCTTCCTATAGCATGAGATTTGATATCTCAATGCTTATACCAAACCTGAGATCCTTCCTATAACATGAGATGTGATATCCAACTCCTTCCATTCCAATCCTGAGACCCTTCCTACAGCATGCAATATGATATCTCAATGATTCTAATAACAATCCTGAGACCCGTCCTATAACATGAGATGGGATATCCAATTCCTTCCCATTCCAATCCTGAGACACTTCCGATAGCAGAGATGTGATATCTCAATGCTTATACCAAACCTGAGACCCTTCCTATAACATGAGATCGGATATCCAACTCCTTCCCATTCCAAACCTGAGACCCTTCCTTTAGCATGAGATGTAATATCCAGCTCCTTCCCATTCCAATCCTGAGACACTTCCGATAGCATGAGATGTGATATCTCAATGCTTCTAATATCAAAACTGAAACCCTCCCTATAGCATGATATGTGATATCTAAGTCCTTCCCATTCCAATCCTGAGACCCTTCCTATAGCATGAGATGTGATATCTCAATGCTTCTACCAAACCTGAGACCCTTCCTTTAGCATGAGATGTGATATCCAACTCCTTCCCATTCTAACCTGAGACCCTTCCTATAGCATGAGAAGGGATATCCAACTCCTTCCCAATCCAATCCTGAGACCCTTCCGATAGCAGAGATGTGATATCTCAATGCTTATACCAAACCTGAGACCCTTCCTATGGCATGAGATGGGATATCCAACTCCTTGCCATTCAAATCCTGAGACCCTCCCTATAACAAGAGATGTCATATCCAACTCCTTCCCATTCCAAACCTGAGACCCTTCCTTTAGCATGAGATGTGATATCCAAATCCTTCACATTCCAATCCGGAGACCCTTCCTATAACATGAGATGTGATATCCAACTCCTTCCCAATCCAATCCTGAGACCCTTCCGATAGCAGAGATGTGATATCTCAATGCTTATACCAAACCTGAGACCCTTCCTATGGCATGAGATGTGATATCCAACTCCTTGCCATTCAAATCCTGAGACCCTCCCTATAACAAGAGATGTCATATCCAACTCCTTCCCATTCCAAACCTGAGACCCTTCCTTTAGCATGAGATGTGATATCCAAATCCTTCACATTCCAATCCAGAGACCAATCCTATAGCATGAGATGTGATATCTCAATGCTTCTAATACCAAACCTGAGACCCTTCCGATAGCATGAGATGTGATATCTCAATGCTTCAAAAACCAAACATGAGAACCATCCTATAACATGAGATGTGAAATCCAAATCCTTCCCTTCCCAAACCTGAGACTCTTCCTATAGCATGAGATGTGATATCTCAATGCTTCTACCAAACCTGAAACCCTTCCTATAGCATGAGATGTGATATACAACTCCTTCCCATTCCAATCCTGAGACACTTCCTATAGCATGAGATGTGATATCACAATGCTTCTAATACCAAACCTGAGACCCATTCTATAACATGAGATGTGATATCCAAATCCTTCCCCTTCCAAACCTGAGACCCTTCCTTTAGCATGAGATGTGATATCCAGCTCCTCCCATTCCAATCCTGAGACCCTTCCGATAGCAGGAGATGTGATATCTCAATGCTTCTAATATCAAAACTGAGACCGTCCCTATAGCATGAGATGTGATATCTAAGTCCTTCCCATTCCAATCCTGAGACCCTTCCGATAGCAGAGATGTGATATCTCAATGCTTATACCAAACCTGAGACCCTTCCTATGGCATGAGATGTGATATCCAACTCCTTGCCATTCAAATCCTGAGACCCTCCCTATAACAAGAGATGTCATATCCAACTCCTTCCCATTCCAAACCTGAGACCCTTCCTTTAGCATGAGATGTGATATCCAAATCCTTCACATTCCAATCCGGAGACCAATCCTATAGCATGAGATGTGATATCTCAATGCTTCTAATACCAAACCTGAGACCCTTCCGATAGCATGAGATGTAATATCTCAATGCTTCAAAAACCAAACATGAGAACCATCCTATAACATGAGATGTGAAATCCAAATCCTTCCCTTCCCAAACCTGAGACTCTTCCTATAGCATGAGATGTGATATCTCAATGCTTCTAATATCAAACTTGAGACCCTCCCTATAGCATGAGATGTGATATCCAAGTCCTTCCCATTCCAATCCTGAGAAACTTCCTATAGCATGAGATGTGATATCTCAATGCTTCTAATACCAAACCTGAGACTCTTCCTATAACATGAGATGGGATATCCAACTCCTTCCCATTCCAATCCTGAGACTCTTCTGATAGCAGAGATGTGATATCTCAATGCTTATACCAAACCTGAGACCCTTCCTACGGCATGAGATGTCATATACAACTCCTTCCCATTTCAATCCTGAGACCCTTCCTATAGCATGAGATGTGATATCTCAATGCTTATACCAAACCTGAGACCCTTCCTATAGCATGAGATGTGATATCCAACTCCTTCCCATTCCAATCCTGAGACCCTTCCTATAGCATGAGATGGGATGTCTCAATGCTTATACCAAACCTGAGACCCTTCCTATAGTATGAGATGTGATATCCAAGTCTTTCCCATTCCAATCCTTAGACCCTTCCTACAGCATGCAATATGATATCTCAATGATTCTAATAACAATCCTGAGACCCGTCCTATAACATGAGATGGGATATCCAATTCCTTCCCATTCCAATCCTGAGACACTTCCGATAGCAGAGATGTGATATCTCAATGCTTATACCAAACCTGAGACCCTTCCTATAACATGAGATCGGATATCCAACTCCTTCCCGTTCCAAACCTGAGACCCTTCCTTTAGCATGAGATGTAATATCCAGCTCCTTCCCATTCCAATCCTGAGACACTTCCGATAGCATGAGATGTGATATCTCAATGCTTCTAATATCAAAACTGAAACCCTCCCTATAGCATGATATGTGATATCTAAGTCCTTCCCATTCCAATCCTGAGACCCTTCCTATAGCATGAGATGTGATATCTCAATGCTTCTACCAAACCTGAGACCCTTCCTTTAGCATGAGATGTGATATCCAACTCCTTCCCATTCCAACCTGAGACCCTTCCTATAGCATGAGAAGGGATATCCAACTCCTTCCCAATCCAATCCTGAGACCCTTCCGATAGCAGAGATGTGATATCTCAATGCTTATACCAAACCTGAGACCCTTCCTATGGCATGAGATGTGATATCCAACTCCTTGCCATTCAAATCCTGAGACCCTCCCTATAACAAGAGATGTCATATCCAACTCCTTCCCATTCCAAACCTGAGACCCTTCCTTTAGCATGAGATGTGATATCCAAATCCTTCACATTCCAATCCGGAGACCCTTCCTATAACATGAGATGTGATATCCAACTCCTTCCCAATCCAATCCTGTGACCCTTCCGATAGCAGAGATGTGATATCTCAATGCTTATACCAAACCTGAGACCCTTCCTATGGCATGAGATGTGATATCCAACTCCTTGCCATTCAAATCCTGAGACCCTCCCTATAACAAGAGATGTCATATCCAACTCCTTCCCATTCCAAACCTGAGACCCTTCCTTTAGCATGAGATGTGATATCCAAATCCTTCACATTCCAATCCTGAGACACTTCCGATAGCATGAGATGTGATATCTCAATGCTTCTAATATCAAAACTGAAACCCTCCCTATAGCATGATATGTGATATCTAAGTCCTTCCCATTCCAATCCTGAGACCCTTCCTATAGCATGAGATGTGATATCTCAATGCTTCTACCAAACCTGAGACCCTTCCTTTAGCATGAGATGTGATATCCAACTCCTTCCCATTCCAACCTGAGACCCCTCCTTTAGCATGAGATGTGATATCCAAATCCTTCACATTCCAATCCAGAGACCAATCCTATAGCATGAGATGTGATATCTCAATGCTTCTAATACCAAACCTGAGACCCTTCCGATAGCATGAGATGTGACATCTCAATGCTTCAAAAACCAAACATGAGAACCATCCTATAACATGAGATGTGAAATCCAAATCCTTCCCTTCCCAAACCTGAGACTCTTCCTATAGCATGAGATGTGATATCTCAATGCTTCTACCAAACCTGAAACCCTTCCTATAGCATGAGATGTGATATCCAACTCCTTCCCATTCCAATCCTGAGACACTTCCTATAGCATGAGATGTGATATCACAATGCTTCTACTACCAAACCTGAAACCCATCCTATAACATGATATGTGATATCCAAATCCTTCCCCTTCCAAACCTGAGACCCTTCCTTTAGCATGAGATGTGATATCCAGCTCCTCCCATTCCAATCCTGAGACCCTTCCGATAGCATGAGATGTGATATCTCAATGCTTCTAATATCAAAACTGAGACCCTCCCTATAGCATGAGATGTGATATCTAAGTCCTTCCCATTCCAATCCTGAGACCCTTCCGATAGCAGAGATGTGATATCTCAATGCTTATACCAAACCTGAGACCCTTCCTATGGCATGAGATGTGATATCCAACTCCTTGCCATTCAAATCCTGAGACCCTCCCTATAACAAGAGATGTCATATCCAACTCCTTCCCATTCCAAACCTGAGACCCTTCCTTTAGCATGAGATGTGATATCCAAATCCTTCACATTCCAATCCGGAGACCAATCCTATAGCATGAGATGTGATATCTCAATGCTTCTAATACCAAACCTGAGACTCTTCCTATAGCATGAGATGTGATATCTCAATGCTTCTAATATCAAACTTGAGACCCTCCCTATAGCATGAGATGTGATATCCAAGTCCTTCCCATTCCAATCCTGAGACACTTCCTATAGCATGAGATGTGATATCTCAATGCTTCTAATACCAAACCTGAGACTCTTCCTATAACATGAGATGGGATATCCAACTCCTTCCCATTCCAATCCTGAGACTCTTCTGATAGCAGAGATGTGATATCTCAATGCTTATACCAAACCTGAGACCCTTCCTACGGCATGAGATGTGATATCCAACTCCTTCCCATTCCAATCCTGAGACCCTTCCTATAGCATGAGATTTGATGTCTCAATGCTTCTAATACCAAACCTGAGATCCTTCCTATAACATGAGATGTGATATCCAACTTGTTCCATTCCAATCCTGAGACCCTTCCTATAGCATGAGATTTGATATCTCAATGCTTATACCAAACCTGAGACCCTTCCTATAGCATGAGATGTGATATCCAAGTCTTTCCCATTCCAATCCTTAGACCCTTCCTACAGCATGCAATATGATATCTCAATGATTCTAATAACAATCCTGAGACCCGTCCTATAACATGAGATGGGATATCCAATTCCTTCCCATTCCAATCCTGAGACACTTCCGATAGTAGAGATGTGATATCTCAATGCTTATACCAAACCTGAGACCCTTCCTATAACATGAGATCGGATATCCAACTCCTTCCCGTTCCAAACCTGAGACCCTTCCTTTAGCATGAGATGTAATATCCAGCTCCTTCCCATTCCAATCCTGAGACACTTCCGATAGCATGAGATGTGATATCTCAATGCTTCTAATATCAAAACTGAAACCCTCCCTATAGCATGATATGTGATATCTAAGTCCTTCCCATTCCAATCCTGAGACCCTTCCTATAGCATGAGATGTGATATCTCAATGCTTCTACCAAACCTGAGACCCTTCCTTTAGCATGAGATGTGATATCCAACTCCTTCCCATTCCAACCTGAGACCCTTCCTATAGCATGAGAAGGGATATCCAACTCCTTCCCAATCCAATCCTGAGACCCTTCCGATAGCAGAGATGTGATATCTCAATGCTTATACCAAACCTGAGACCCTTCCTATGGCATGAGATGTGATATCCAACTCCTTGCCATTCAAATCCTGAGACCCTCCCTATAACAAGAGATGTCATATCCAACTCCTTCCCATTCCAAACCTGAGACCCTTCCTTTAGCATGAGATGTGATATCCAAATCCTTCACATTCCAATCCGGAGACCAATCCTATAGCATGAGATGTGATATCTCAATGCTTCTAATACCAAACCTGAGACCCTTCCGATAGCATGAGATGTGATATCTCAATGCTTCAAAAACCAAACATGAGAACCATCCTATAACATGAGATGTGAAATCCAAATCCTTCCCTTCCCAAACCTGAGACTCTTCCTATAGCATGAGATGTGATATCTCAATGCTTCTACCAAACCTGAAACCCTTCCTATAGCATGAGATGTGATATCCAACTCCTTCCCATTCCAATCCTGAGACACTTCCTATAGCATGAGATGTGATATCACAATGCTTCTAATACCAAACCTGAGACCCATCCTATAACATGAGATGTGATATCCAAATCCTTCCCCTTCCAAACCTGAGACCCTTCCTTTAGCATGAGATGTGATATCCAGCTCCTCCCATTCCAATCCTGAGACCCTTCCGATAGCATGAGATGTGATATCTCAATGCTTCTAATATCAAAACTGAGACCCTCCCTATAGCATGAGATGTGATATCTAAGTCCTTCCCATTCCAATCCTGAGACCCTTCCGATAGCAGAGATGTGATATCTCAATGCTTATACCAAACCTGAGACCCTTCCTATGGCATGAGATGTGATATCCAACTCCTTGCCGTTCAAATCCTGAGACCCTCCCTATAACAAGAGATGTCATATCCAACTCCTTCCCATTCCAAACCTGAGACCCTTCCTTTAGCATGAGATGTGATATCCAAATCCTTCACATTCCAATCCGTAGACCAATCCTATAGCATGAGATGTGATATCTCAATGCTTCTAATACCAAACCTGAGACCCTTCCGATAGCATGAGATGTGATATCTCAATGCTTCAAAAACCAAACATGAGAACCATCCTATAACATGAGATGTGAAATCCAAATCCTTCCCTTCCCAAACCTGAGACTCTTCCTATAGCATGAGATGTGATATCTCAATGCTTCTAATATCAAACTTGAGACCCTCCCTATAGCATGAGATGTGATATCCAAGTCCTTCCCATTCCAATCCTGAGACACTTCCTATAGCATGAGATGTGATATCTCAATGCTTCTAATACCAAACCTGAGACTCTTCCTATAACATGAGATGGGATATCCAACTCCTTCCCATTCCAATCCTGAGACTCTTTTGATAGCAGAGATGTGATATCTCAATGCTTATACCAAACCTGAGACCCTTCCTACGGCATGAGATGTCATATACAACTCCTTCCCATTCCAATCCTGAGACCCTTCCTAAAGCATGAGATGTGATATCTCAATGCTTATACCAAACCTGAGACCCTTCCTATAGCATGAGATGTGATATCCAACTCCTTCCCATTCCAATCCTGAGACCCTTCCTATAGCATGAGATGTGATGTCTCAATGCTTCTAATACCAAACCTGAGATCCTTCCTATAACATGAGATGTGATATCCAACTCCTTCCATTCCAATCCTGAGACCCTTCCTATAGCATGAGATTTGATATCGCAATGCTTATACCAAACCTGAGACCCTTCCTATAGCATGAGATGTGATATCCAAGTCTTTCCCATTCCAATCCTTAGACCCTTCATACAGCATGCAATATGATATCTCAATGATTCTAATAACAATCCTGAGACCCGTCCTATAACATGAGATGGGATATCCAATTCCTTCCCATTCCAATCCTGAGACACTTCCGATAGCAGAGATGTGATATCTCAATGCTTATACCAAACCTGAGACCCTTCCTATAACATGAGATCGGATATCCAACTCCTTCCCGTTCCAAACCTGAGACCCTTCCTTTAGCATGAGATGTAATATCCAGCTCCTTCCCATTCCAATCCTGAGACACTTCCGATAGCATGAGATGTGATATCTCAATGCTTCTACCAAACCTGAGACCCTTCCTTTAGCATGAGATGTGATATCCAACTCCTTCCCATTCCAACCTGAGACCCTTCCTATAGCATGAGAAGGGATATCCAACTCCTTCCCAATCCAATCCTGAGACCCTTCCGATAGCAGAGATGTGATATCTCAATGCTTATACCAAACCTGAGACCCTTCCTATGGCATGAGATGTGATATCCAACTCCTTGCCATTCAAATCCTGAGACCCTCCCTATAACAAGAGATGTCATATCCAACTCCTTCCCATTCCAAACCTGAGACCCTTCCTTTAGCATGAGATGTGATATCCAAATCCTTCACATTCCAATCCGGAGACCCTTCCTATAACATGAGATGTGATATCCAACTCCTTCCCAATCCAATCCTGAGACCCTTCCGATAGCAGAGATGTGATATCTCAATGCTTATACCAAACCTGAGACCCTTCCTATGGCATGAGATGTGATATCCAACTCCTTGCCATTCAAATCCTGAGACCCTCCCTATAACAAGAGATGTCATATCCAACTCCTTCCCATTCCAAACCTGAGACCCTTCCTTTAGCATGAGATGTGATATCCAAATCCTTCACATTCCAATCCAGAGACCAATCCTATAGCATGAGATGTGATATCTCAATGCTTCTAATACCAAACCTGAGACCCTTCCGATAGCATGAGATGTGATATCTCAATGCTTCAAAAACCAAACATGAGAACCGTCCTATAACATGAGATGTGAAATCCAAATCCTTCCCTTCCCAAACCTGAGACTCTTCCTATAGCATGAGATGTGATATCTCAATGCTTCTAATATCAAACTTGAGACCCTCCCTATAGCATGAGATGTGATATCCAAGTCCTTCCCATTCCAATCCTGAGACACTTCCTATAGCATGAGATGTGATATTTCAATGCTTCTAATACCAAACCTGAGACTCTTCCTATAACATGAGATGGGATATCCAAATCCTTCCCATTCCAATCCTGAGACTCTTCTGATAGTAGAGATGTGATATCTCAATGCTTATACCAAACCTGAGACCCTTCCTACGGCATGAGATGTCATATACAACTCCTTCCCATTCCAATCCTGAGACCCTTCCTATAGCATGAGATGTGATATCTCAATGCTTATACCAAACCTGAGACCCTTCCTATAGCATGAGATGTGATATCCAACTCCTTCCCATTCCAATCCTGAGACCCTTCCTATAGCATGAGATGTGATGTCTCAATGCTTCTAATACCAAACCTGAGATCCTTCCTATAACATGAGATGTGATATCCAACTCCTTCCATTCCAATCCTGAGACGCTTCCTATAGCATGAGATTTGATATCTCAATGCTTATACCAAACCTCAGACCCTTCCTATAGCATGAGATGTGATATCCAAGTCTTTCCCATTCCAATCCTTAGACCCTTCCTACAGCATGCAATATGATATCTCAATGATTCTAATAACAATCCTGAGACCCGTCCTATAACATGAGATGGGATATCCAACTCCTTCCCATTCCAATCCTGAGACACTTCCGATAGCAGAGATGTGATATCTCAATGCTTATACCAAACCTGAGACCCTTCCTATAACATGAGATCGGATATCCAACTCCTTCCCGTTCCAAACCTGAGACCCTTCCTTTAGCATGAGATGTAATATCCAGCTCCTTCCCATTCCAATCCTGAGACACTTCCGATAGCATGAGATGTGATATCTCAATGCTTCTAATATCAAAACTGAAACCCTCCCTATAGCATGAGATGTGATATCCAACTCCTTCCCATTCCAACCTGAGACCCTTCCTATAGCATGAGAAGGGATATCCAACTCCTTCCCAATCCAATCCTGAGACCCTTCCGATAGCAGAGATGTGATATCTCAATGCTTATACCAAACCTGAGACCCTTCCTATGGCATGAGATGTGATATCCAACACCTTGCCATTCAAATCCTGAGACCCTCCCTATAACAAGAGATGTCATATCCAACTCCTTCCCATTCCAAACCTGAGACCCTTCCTTTAGCATGAGATGTGATATCCAAATCCTTCACATTCCAATCCGGAGACCCTTCCTATAACATGAGATGTGATATCCAACTCCTTCCCAATCCAATCCTGAGACCCTTCCGATAGCAGAGATGTGATATCTCAATGCTTATACCAAACCTGAGACCCTTCCGATAGCAGAGATGTGATATCTCAATGCTTATACCAAACCTGAGACCCTTCCTATGGCATGAGATGTGATATCCAACACCTTGCCATTCAAATCCTGAGACCCTCCCTATAACAAGAGATGTCATATCCAACTCCTTCCCATTCCATACCTGAGACCCTTCCTTTAGCATGAGATGTGATATCCAAATCCTTCACATTCCAATCCGGAGACCCTTCCTATAAAATGAGATGTGATATCCAACTCCTTCCCAATCCAATCCTGAGACCCTTCCGATAGCAGAGATGTGATATCTCAATGCTTATACCAAACCTGAGACCCTTCCTATAGCATGAGATGTGATATCGCAATGCTTCTACCAAAACTGAGACCCTTCCTTTAGCATGAGATGTGATATCCAAGTCCTTCCCATTCCAATCCTGAGAGCCTTCCTATAGCATGAGATGTGATATCTCAATGCTTCTAATACCAAACCTGAGATCCTTCCGATAGCATGAGATGTGATATCTCAATGCTTCTAATACCAAACCTGAGATCCTTCCTATAACATGAGATGTGATATCCAAATCCTTCCCCATCCAAACCTGAGACCCTCCCTTTAGCATGAGATGTGATATCCAACTCCTTCCCATTCCAATCCTGATACCCTTCTGATAGCATGAGATGTGATATCTCAATGCCTCTAATACCAAACCTGAGATCCTACCTCTAACATGAAATGTGATATCCAACTCCTTCCCTTTCCAAACCTGAGAGCCTTCCTACAGCATGAGATGTGATATCCAAGTCCTTCCCATTCCAATCTTGAGACCCTTCCTATAACATGAGATGTGATATCCAACTCTTTCCCATTCCAACCTGAGACCTTTCCTATAGCATGAGATGGGATATCCAACAACTCCTTCCAAATCCAATCCTGATACCCTTCCGATAGCATGAGATGTGATATCCCAATGCTTCTACAAAACCTGAGACCCATACCATGGCATGATGTGATATCAAACTCCCGTCCTATACCATGAGACTTGATATCTCAATGCTTCTAATACCAAACCTGAGACCGGTCAAATAACATGAGATGTGATATCCAAATCCTTCCCCTTCCAAACCTGAGACCCTTCCTTTAGCATGAGATGTGATATCCAAATCCTTCCCATTCCAATCCTTAAACCCTTCCTATAGCATGAGATGTGATATCTCAATGTTTCTAATAAAAAACCTGAGACCCTTCCTATAGCAAGAGATGTGATATCCAAATCCTTCCCATTCCAACCTGAGACCCTTCCTATAGCATGAGAAGGGATATCCAACTCCTTCCCATTCCAATCCTTAAACCCTTCCTATAGCATGAGATGTGATATCTCAATGTTTCTAATAAAAAACCTGAGACCCTTCCTATAGCAAGAGATGTGATATCCAAATCCTTCCCATTCCAACCTGAGACCCTTCCTATAGCATGAGAAGGGATATCCAACTCCTTCCCATTCCAATCCTGAGATCCTTCCTATAACATGAGATGTGATATCCAATTCCTTCCCATTCCAAACCTGAGACCCTTCCTATTGGATGAGATGTGATATCCAACTCCTTCCCATTCCAAACCTGAGACCCTTCCTATACCATAAGATGTGATATCTCAATGCTTCTAATACCAAACCTGGGACCCGTCCTATAACATGAGATGGGATATCCAACTCCTTCCCATTCCAATCCTGAAACCCTTCCGATAGCATGAGATGTGATATCTCAATGTTTCTAATAAAAAACCTGAGACCCTTCATATAGCAAGAGATGTGATATCCAAATACTTCCCATTTCAATCTTGAGACCCTTCCTATAACATGAGATATGATATCCAACTCCTTCCCATTCCAACATGAGACCCTTCCTATAGCATGAGAAGGGATGTCCAACTCCTTCCCAATCCAATCCTGAGACCCTTCCGATAGCAGAGATGTGATATCTCAATGCTTATACCAAACCTGAGACCCTTCCTTTAGCATGAGATTTGATATCCAAATCCTTCACATTCCAATCCTGAGACCCTTCCTATAGCATGAGATGTGATATCTCAATGCTTCTAATACCAAACCTGAGATGCTTCCTATAACATGAGATGTGATATCCAACTCCTTCCCATTCCAAACCTGAGACCCTTCCGATAGCATGAGATGTGATATCTCAATGCTTCTAAAACCAAACATGAGAACCATCCTATAACATGAGATGTGAAATCCCAATCCTTCCCTTCCCAAACCTGAGACCCTTCCTATAGCTTGAGATGTGATATCAAACTCCTTCCCATTCCAATCCTTGAATAGCTTGAGATGTGATATCCAACTCCTTCCCATTCCAATCCTGAGACCCTTATTATACCATGAGATATGATATCTCAAGGCTTCTAATACCAAACCTGAGACCCGTCCTAAAACATGAGATGTGAGATCCAAATCCTTCCCCTTCCAAACCTGAGACCTTTCCTTTAGCATATGTGATATCCAACTACTTCCCATTCCAATCCTGAGACACTTCCGATAGCATGAGATGTGATATCTCAATGCTTCTAATATCAAAACTGAAACCCTCCCTATAGCATGAGATGTGATATCCAACTCCTTCCCATTCCAACCTGAGACCCTTCCTATAGCATGAGAAGGGATATCCAACTCCTTCCCAATCCAATCCTGAGACCCTTCCGATAGCAGAGATGTGATATCTCAATGCTTATACCAAACCTGAGACCCTTCCTATGGCATGAGATGTGATATCCAACACCTTGCCATTCAAATCCTGAGACCCTCCCTATAACAAGAGATGTCATATCCAACTCCTTCCCATTCCAAACCTGAGACCCTTCCTTTAGCATGAGATGTGATATCCAAATCCTTCACATTCCAATCCGGAGACCCTTCCTATAACATGAGATGTGATATCCAACTCCTTCCCAATCCAATCCTGAGACCCTTCCGATAGCAGAGATGTGATATCTCAATGCTTATACCAAACCTGAGACCCTTCCTATAGCATGAGATGTGATGTCTCAATGCTTCTAATACCAAACCTGAGATCCTTCCTATAACATGAGATGTGATATCCAACTCCTTCCATTCCAATCCTGAGACCCTTCCTATAGCATGAGATTTGATATCGCAATGCTTATACCAAACCTGAGACCCTTCCTATAGCATGAGATGTGATATCCAAGTCTTTCCCATTCCAATCCTTAGACCCTTCATACAGCATGCAATATGATATCTCAATGATTCTAATAACAATCCTGAGACCCGTCCTATAACATGAGATGGGATATCCAATTCCTTCCCATTCCAATCCTGAGACACTTCCGATAGCAGAGATGTGATATCTCAATGCTTATACCAAACCTGAGACCCTTCCTATAACATGAGATCGGATATCCAACTCCTTCCCGTTCCAAACCTGAGACCCTTCCTTTAGCATGAGATGTAATATCCAGCTCCTTCCCATTCCAATCCTGAGACACTTCCGATAGCATGAGATGTGATATCTCAATGCTTCTACCAAACCTGAGACCCTTCCTTTAGCATGAGATGTGATATCCAACTCCTTCCCATTCCAACCTGAGACCCTTCCTATAGCATGAGAAGGGATATCCAACTCCTTCCCAATCCAATCCTGAGACCCTTCCGATAGCAGAGATGTGATATCTCAATGCTTATACCAAACCTGAGACCCTTCCTATGGCATGAGATGTGATATCCAACTCCTTGCCATTCAAATCCTGAGACCCTCCCTATAACAAGAGATGTCATATCCAACTCCTTCCCATTCCAAACCTGAGACCCTTCCTTTAGCATGAGATGTGATATCCAAATCCTTCACATTCCAATCCGGAGACCCTTCCTATAACATGAGATGTGATATCCAACTCCTTCCCAATCCAATCCTGAGACCCTTCCGATAGCAGAGATGTGATATCTCAATGCTTATACCAAACCTGAGACCCTTCCTATGGCATGAGATGTGATATCCAACTCCTTGCCATTCAAATCCTGAGACCCTCCCTATAACAAGAGATGTCATATCCAACTCCTTCCCATTCCAAACCTGAGACCCTTCCTTTAGCATGAGATGTGATATCCAAATCCTTCACATTCCAATCCAGAGACCAATCCTATAGCATGAGATGTGATATCTCAATGCTTCTAATACCAAACCTGAGACCCTTCCGATAGCATGAGATGTGATATCTCAATGCTTCAAAAACCAAACATGAGAACCGTCCTATAACATGAGATGTGAAATCCAAATCCTTCCCTTCCCAAACCTGAGACTCTTCCTATAGCATGAGATGTGATATCTCAATGCTTCTAATATCAAACTTGAGACCCTCCCTATAGCATGAGATGTGATATCCAAGTCCTTCCCATTCCAATCCTGAGACACTTCCTATAGCATGAGATGTGATATCTCAATGCTTCTAATACCAAACCTGAGACTCTTCCTATAACATGAGATGGGATATCCAAATCCTTCCCATTCCAATCCTGAGACTCTTCTGATAGTAGAGATGTGATATCTCAATGCTTATACCAAACCTGAGACCCTTCCTACGGCATGAGATGTCATATACAACTCCTTCCCATTCCAATCCTGAGACCCTTCCTATAGCATGAGATGTGATATCTCAATGCTTATACCAAACCTGAGACCCTTCCTATAGCATGAGATGTGATATCCAACTCCTTCCCATTCCAATCCTGAGACCCTTCCTATAGCATGAGATGTGATGTCTCAATGCTTCTAATACCAAACCTGAGATCCTTCCTATAACATGAGATGTGATATCCAACTCCTTCCATTCCAATCCTGAGACCCTTCCTATAGCATGAGATTTGATATCTCAATGCTTATACCAAACCTCAGACCCTTCCTATAGCATGAGATGTGATATCCAAGTCTTTCCCATTCCAATCCTTAGACCCTTCCTACAGCATGCAATATGATATCTCAATGATTCTAATAACAATCCTGAGACCCGTCCTATAACATGAGATGGGATATCCAACTCCTTCCCATTCCAATCCTGAGACACTTCCGATAGCAGAGATGTGATATCTCAATGCTTATACCAAACCTGAGACCCTTCCTATAACATGAGATCGGATATCCAACTCCTTCCCGTTCCAAACCTGAGACCCTTCCTTTAGCATGAGATGTAATATCCAGCTCCTTCCCATTCCAATCCTGAGACACTTCCGATAGCATGAGATGTGATATCTCAATGCTTCTAATATCAAAACTGAAACCCTCCCTATAGCATGAGATGTGATATCCAACTCCTTCCCATTCCAACCTGAGACCCTTCCTATAGCATGAGAAGGGATATCCAACTCCTTCCCAATCCAATCCTGAGACCCTTCCGATAGCAGAGATGTGATATCTCAATGCTTATACCAAACCTGAGACCCTTCCTATGGCATGAGATGTGATATCCAACACCTTGCCATTCAAATCCTGAGACCCTCCCTATAACAAGAGATGTCATATCCAACTCCTTCCCATTCCAAACCTGAGACCCTTCCTTTAGCATGAGATGTGATATCCAAATCCTTCACATTCCAATCCGGAGACCCTTCCTATAACATGAGATGTGATATCCAACTCCTTCCCAATCCAATCCTGAGACCCTTCCGATAGCAGAGATGTGATATCTCAATGCTTATACCAAACCTGAGACCCTTCCGATAGCAGAGATGTGATATCTCAATGCTTATACCAAACCTGAGACCCTTCCTATGGCATGAGATGTGATATCCAACACCTTGCCATTCAAATCCTGAGACCCTCCCTATAACAAGAGATGTCATATCCAACTCCTTCCCATTCCATACCTGAGACCCTTCCTTTAGCATGAGATGTGATATCCAAATCCTTCACATTCCAATCCGGAGACCCTTCCTATAAAATGAGATGTGATATCCAACTCCTTCCCAATCCAATCCTGAGACCCTTCCGATAGCAGAGATGTGATATCTCAATGCTTATACCAAACCTGAGACCCTTCCTATAGCATGAGATGTGATATCGCAATGCTTCTACCAAAACTGAGACCCTTCCTTTAGCATGAGATGTGATATCCAAGTCCTTCCCATTCCAATCCTGAGAGCCTTCCTATAGCATGAGATGTGATATCTCAATGCTTCTAATACCAAACCTGAGATCCTTCCGATAGCATGAGATGTGATATCTCAATGCTTCTAATACCAAACCTGAGATCCTTCCTATAACATGAGATGTGATATCCAAATCCTTCCCCATCCAAACCTGAGACCCTCCCTTTAGCATGAGATGTGATATCCAACTCCTTCCCATTCCAATCCTGATACCCTTCTGATAGCATGAGATGTGATATCTCAATGCCTCTAATACCAAACCTGAGATCCTACCTCTAACATGAAATGTGATATCCAACTCCTTCCCTTTCCAAACCTGAGAGCCTTCCTACAGCATGAGATGTGATATCCAAGTCCTTCCCATTCCAATCTTGAGACCCTTCCTATAACATGAGATGTGATATCCAACTCTTTCCCATTCCAACCTGAGACCTTTCCTATAGCATGAGATGGGATATCCAACAACTCCTTCCAAATCCAATCCTGATACCCTTCCGATAGCATGAGATGTGATATCCCAATGCTTCTACAAAACCTGAGACCCATACCATGGCATGATGTGATATCAAACTCCCGTCCTATACCATGAGACTTGATATCTCAATGCTTCTAATACCAAACCTGAGACCGGTCAAATAACATGAGATGTGATATCCAAATCCTTCCCCTTCCAAACCTGAGACCCTTCCTTTAGCATGAGATGTGATATCCAAATCCTTCCCATTCCAATCCTTAAACCCTTCCTATAGCATGAGATGTGATATCTCAATGTTTCTAATAAAAAACCTGAGACCCTTCCTATAGCAAGAGATGTGATATCCAAATCCTTCCCATTCCAACCTGAGACCCTTCCTATAGCATGAGAAGGGATATCCAACTCCTTCCCATTCCAATCCTTAAACCCTTCCTATAGCATGAGATGTGATATCTCAATGTTTCTAATAAAAAACCTGAGACCCTTCCTATAGCAAGAGATGTGATATCCAAATCCTTCCCATTCCAACCTGAGACCCTTCCTATAGCATGAGAAGGGATATCCAACTCCTTCCCATTCCAATCCTGAGATCCTTCCTATAACATGAGATGTGATATCCAATTCCTTCCCATTCCAAACCTGAGACCCTTCCTATTGGATGAGATGTGATATCCAACTCCTTCCCATTCCAAACCTGAGACCCTTCCTATACCATAAGATGTGATATCTCAATGCTTCTAATACCAAACCTGGGACCCGTCCTATAACATGAGATGGGATATCCAACTCCTTCCCATTCCAATCCTGAAACCCTTCCGATAGCATGAGATGTGATATCTCAATGTTTCTAATAAAAAACCTGAGACCCTTCATATAGCAAGAGATGTGATATCCAAATACTTCCCATTTCAATCTTGAGACCCTTCCTATAACATGAGATATGATATCCAACTCCTTCCCATTCCAACATGAGACCCTTCCTATAGCATGAGAAGGGATGTCCAACTCCTTCCCAATCCAATCCTGAGACCCTTCCGATAGCAGAGATGTGATATCTCAATGCTTATACCAAACCTGAGACCCTTCCTTTAGCATGAGATTTGATATCCAAATCCTTCACATTCCAATCCTGAGACCCTTCCTATAGCATGAGATGTGATATCTCAATGCTTCTAATACCAAACCTGAGATGCTTCCTATAACATGAGATGTGATATCCAACTCCTTCCCATTCCAAACCTGAGACCCTTCCGATAGCATGAGATGTGATATCTCAATGCTTCTAAAACCAAACATGAGAACCATCCTATAACATGAGATGTGAAATCCCAATCCTTCCCTTCCCAAACCTGAGACCCTTCCTATAGCTTGAGATGTGATATCAAACTCCTTCCCATTCCAATCCTTGAATAGCTTGAGATGTGATATCCAACTCCTTCCCATTCCAATCCTGAGACCCTTATTATACCATGAGATATGATATCTCAAGGCTTCTAATACCAAACCTGAGACCCGTCCTAAAACATGAGATGTGAGATCCAAATCCTTCCCCTTCCAAACCTGAGACCTTTCCTTTAGCATATGTGATATCCAACTACTTCCCATTCCAATCCTGAGACACTTCCGATAGCATGAGATGTGATATCTCAATGCTTCTAATATCAAAACTGAAACCCTCCCTATAGCATGAGATGTGATATCCAACTCCTTCCCATTCCAACCTGAGACCCTTCCTATAGCATGAGAAGGGATATCCAACTCCTTCCCAATCCAATCCTGAGACCCTTCCGATAGCAGAGATGTGATATCTCAATGCTTATACCAAACCTGAGACCCTTCCTATGGCATGAGATGTGATATCCAACACCTTGCCATTCAAATCCTGAGACCCTCCCTATAACAAGAGATGTCATATCCAACTCCTTCCCATTCCAAACCTGAGACCCTTCCTTTAGCATGAGATGTGATATCCAAATCCTTCACATTCCAATCCGGAGACCCTTCCTATAACATGAGATGTGATATCCAACTCCTTCCCAATCCAATCCTGAGACCCTTCCGATAGCAGAGATGTGATATCTCAATGCTTATACCAAACCTGAGACCCTTCCTATAGCATGAGATGTGATATCCAACTCCTTCCGATTCCAATCCTGAGACCCTTCCTATAGCATGAGATGTGATATCGCAATGCTTCTACCAAAACTGAGACCCTTCCTTTAGCATGAGATGTGATATCCAAGTCCTTCCCATTCCAATCCTGAAACCCTTCCGATAGCATGAGATGTGATATCTCAATGTTTCTAATAAAAAACCTGAGACCCTTCATATAGCAAGAGATGTGATATCCAAATACTTCCCATTTCAATCTTGAGACCCTTCCTATATCATGAGATATGATATCCAACTCCTTCCCATTCCAACATGAGACCCTTCCTATAGCATGAGAAGGGATGTCCAACTCCTTCCCAATCCAATCCTGAGACCCTTCCGATAGCAGAGATGTGATATCTCAATGCTTATACCAAACCTGAGACCCTTCCTTTAGCATGAGATTTGATATCCAAATCCTTCACATTCCAATCCTGAGACCCTTCCTATAGCATGAGATGTGATATCTCAATGCTTCTAATACCAAACCTGAGATGCTTCCTATAACATGAGATGTGATATCCAACTCCTTCCCATTCCAAACCTGAGACCCTTCCGATAGCATGAGATGTGATATCTCAATGCTTCTAAAACCAAACATGAGAACCATCCTATAACATGAGATGTGAAATCCCAATCCTTCCCTTCCCAAACCTGAGACCCTTCCTATAGCTTGAGATGTGATATCAAACTCCTTCCCATTCCAATCCTGAAATAGCTTGAGATGTGATATCCAACTCCTTCCCATTCCAATCCTGAGACCCTTATTATACCATGAGATGTGATATCTCAAGGCTTCTAATACCAAACCTGAGACCCGTCCTAAAACATGAGATGTGAGATCCAAATCCTTCCCCTTCCAAACCTGAGACCTTTCCTTTAGCATATGTGATATCCAACTACTTCCCATTCCAATCCTGAGACACTTCCGATAGCATGAGATGTGATATCTCAATGCTTCTAATATCAAAACTGAAACCCTCCCTATAGCATGAGATGTGATATCCAACTCCTTCCCATTCCAACCTGAGACCCTTCCTATAGCATGAGAAGGGATATCCAACTCCTTCCCAATCCAATTCTGAGACCCTTCCGATAGCAGAGATGTGATATCTCAATGCTTATACCAAACCTGAGACCCTTCCTATGGCATGAGATGTGATATCCAACACCTTGCCATTCAAATCCTGAGACCCTCCCTATAACAAGAGATGTCATATCCAACTCCTTCCCATTCCAAACCTGAGACCCTTCCTTTAGCATGAGATGTGATATCCAAATCCTTCACATTCCAATCCGGAGACCCTTCCTATAACATGAGATGTGATATCCAACTCCTTCCCAATCCAATCCTGAGACCCTTCCGATAGCAGAGATGTGATATCTCAATGCTTATACCAAACCTGAGACCCTTCCTATAGCATGAGATGTGATATCCAACTCCTTCCGATTCCAATCCTGAGACCCTTCCTATAGCATGAGATGTGATATCGCAATGCTTCTACCAAAACTGAGACCCTTCCTTTAGCATGAGATGTGATATCCAAGTCCTTCCCATTCCAATCCTGAGACCCTTCCTATAGCATGAGATGTGATATCTCAATGCTTCTAATACCAAACCTGAGATCCTTCCGATAGCATGAGATGTGATATCTCAATGCTTCTAATACCAAACCTGAGATACTTCCTATAACATGAGATGTGATATCCAAATCCTTCCCCATCCAAACCTGAGACCCTCCCTTTAGCATGAGATGTGATATCCAACTCCTTCCCATTCCAATCCTGATACCCTTCTGATAGCATGAGATGTGATATCTCAATGCCTCTAATACCAAACCTGAGATCCTACCTCTAACATGAAATGTGATATCCAACTCCTTCCCTTTCCAAACCTGAAAGCCTTCCTACAGCATGAGATGTGATATCCAAGTCCTTCCCATTCCAATCTTGAGACCCTTCCTATAACATGAGATGTGATATCCAACTCTTTCCCATTCCAACCTGAGACCTTTCCTATAGCATGAGATGGGATATCCAACAACTCCTTCCAAATCCAATCCTGATACCCTTCCGATAGCATGAGATGTGATATCCCAATGCTTCTACAAAACCTGAGACCCATACCATGGCATGATGTGATATCAAACTCCCGTCCTATACCATGAGACTTGATATCTCAAACCTGAGACCGGTCAAATAACATGAGATGTGATATCCAAATCCTTCCCCTTCCAAACCTGAGACCCTTCCTTTAGCATGAGATGTGATATCCAAATCCTTCCCATTCCAATCCTTAAACCCTTCCTATAGCATGAGATGTGATATCTCAATGTTTCTAATAAAAAACCTGAGACCCTTCCTATAGCAAGAGATGTGATATCCAAATCCTTCCCATTCCAACCTGAGACCCTTCCTACAGCATGAGAAGGGATATCCAACTCCTTCCCATTCCAATCCTTAAACCCTTCCTATAGCATGAGATGTGATATCTCAATGTTTCTAATAAAAAACCTGAGACCCTTCCTATAGCAAGTGATGTGATATCCAAATCCTTCCCATTCCAACCTGAGACCCTTTCTATAGCATGAGAAGGGATATCCAACTCCTTCCCATTCCAATCCTGAGATCCTTCCTATAACATGAGATGTGATATCCAATTCCTTCCCATTCCAAACCTGAGACCCTTCCTATTAGATGAGATGTGATATCCAACTCCTTCCCATTCCAAACCTGAGACCCTTCCTATACCATAAAATGTGATATCTCAATGCTTCTAATACCAAACCTGGGACCCTTCCTATAACATGAGATATGATATCCAACTCCTTCCCATTCCAACATGAGACCCTTCCTAAAGCATGAGAAGGGATGTCCAACTCCTTCCCAATCCAATCCTGAGACCCTTCCGATAGCAGAGATGTGATATCTCAATGCTTATACCAAACCTGAGACCCTTCCTTTAGCATGAGATTTGATATCCGAATCCTTCACATTCCAATCCTGAGACCCTTCCTATAGCATGAGATGTGATATCTCAATGCTTCTAATACCAAACCTGAGATGCTTCCTATAACATGAGATGTGATATCCAACTCCTTCCCATTCCAAACCTGAGACCCTTCCGATAGCATGAGATGTGATATCTCAATGCTTCTAAAACCAAACATGAGAACCACCCTATAACATGAGATGTGAAATCCCAATCCTTCCCTTCCCAAACCTGAGACCCTTCCTATAGCTTGAGATGTGATATCAAACTCCTTCCCATTCCAATCCTGAAATAGCTTGAGATGTGATATCCAACTCCTTCCCATTCCAATCCTGAGACCCTTATTATACCATGAGATGTGATATCTCAAGGCTTCTAATACCAAACCTGAGACCCTTCCTATGGCATGAGATGTGATATCCAACTCCTTGCCATTCAAATCCTGAGACCCTCCCTATAACAAGAGATGTCATATCCAACTCCTTCCCATTCCAAACCTGAGACGCTTCCTTTAGCATGAGATGTGATATCCAAATCCTTCACATTCCAATCCAGAGACCAATCCTATAGCATGAGATGTGATATCTGAATGCTTCTAATACCAAACCTGAGACCCTTCCGATAGCATGAGATGTGATATCTCAATGCTTCAAAAACCAAACATGAGAACCATCCTATAACATGAGATGTGAAATCCAAATCCTTCCCTTCCCAAACCTGAGACTCTTCCTATAGCATGAGATGTGATATCTCAATGCTTCTACCAAACCTGAAACCCTTCGTATAGCATGAGATGTGATATCACAATGCTTCTAATACCAAACCTGAGACCCATTCTATAACATGAGATGTGATATCCAAATCCTTCCCCTTCCAAACCTGAGACCCTTCCTTTAGCATGAGATGTGATATCCAGCTCCTCCCATTCCAATCCTGAGACCCTTCCGATAGCATGAGATGTGATATCTCAATGCTTCTAATATCAAAACTGAGACCCTCCCTATAGCATGAGATGTGATATTTAAGTCCTTCCCATTCCAATCCTGAGACCCTTCCGATAGCAGAGATGTGATATCTCAATGCTTATACCAAACCTGAGACCCTTCCTATGGCATGAGATGTGATATCCAACTCCTTGCCATTCAAATCCTGAGACCCTCCCTATAACAAGAGATGTCATATCCAACTCCTTCCCATTCCGAACCTGAGACACTTCCTTTAGCATGAGATGTGATATCCAAATCCTTCACATTCCAATCCGGAGACCAATCCTATAGCATGAGATGTGATATCTCAATGCTTCTAATACCAAACCTGAGACCCTTCCGATAGCATGAGATGTAATATCTCAATGCTTCAAAAACCAAACATGAGAACCATCCTATAACATGAGATGTGAAATCCAAATCCTTCCCTTCCCAAACCTGAGACTCTTCCTATAGCATGATATGTGATATCTCAATGCTTCTAATATCAAACTTGAGACCCTCCCTATAGCATGAGATGTGATATCCAAGTCCTTCCCATTCCAATCCTGAGACACTTCCTATAGCATGAGATGTGATATCTCAATGCTTCTAATACCAAACCTGAGACTCTTCCTATAACATGAGATGGGATATCCAACTCCTTCCCATTCCAATCCTGAGACTCTTCTGATAGCAGAGATGTGATATCTCAAAGCTTATACCAAACCTGAGATCCTTCCTATAACATGAGATGTGATATCCAACTCCTTCACATTCCAATCCAGAGACCAATCCTATAGCATGAGATGTGATATCTCAATGCTTCTAATACCAAACCTGAGACCCTTCCGATAGCATGAGATGTGATATCTCAATGCTTCAAAAACCAAACATGAGAACCATCCTATAACATGAGATGTGAAATCCAAATCCTTCCCTTCCCAAACCTGAGACTCTTCCTATAGCATGAGATGTGATATCTCAATGCTTCTACCAAACCTGAAACCCTTCCTATAGCATGAGATGTGATATCACAATGCTTCTAATACCAAACCTGAGACCCATTCTATAACATGAGATGTGATATCCAAATCCTTCCCCTTCCAAACCTGAGACCCTTCCTTTAGCATGAGATGTGATATCCAGCTCCTCCCATTCCAATCCTGAGACCCTTCCGATAGCATGAGATGTGATATCTCATTGCTTCTAATATCAAAACTGAGACCCTCCCTATAGCATGAGATGTGATATTTAAGTCCTTCCCATTCCAATCCTGAGACCCTTCCGATAGCAGAGATGTGATATCTCAATGCTTATACCAAACCTGAGTTCCTTCCTATGGCATGAGATGTGATATCCAACTCCTTGCCATTCAAATCCTGAGACCCTCCCTATAACAAGAGATGTCATATCCAACTCCTTCCCATTCCAAACCTGAGACCCTTCCTTTAGCATGAGATGTGATATCCAAATCCTTCACATTCCAATCCGGAGACCAATCCTATAGCATGAGATGTGATATCTCAATGCTTCTAATACCAAACCTGAGACCCTTCCGATAGCATGAGATGTAATATCTCAATGCTTCAAAAACCAAACATGAGAACCATCCTATAACATGAGATGTGAAATTCAAATCCTTCCCTTCCCAAACCTGAGACTCTTCCTATAGCATGAGATGTGATATCTCAATGCTTCTAATATCAAACTTGAGACCCTCCCTATAGCATGAGATGTGATATCCAAGTCCTTCCCATTCCAATCCTGAGACACTTCCTATAGCATGATATGTGATATCTCAATGCTTCTAATACCAAACCTGAGACTCTTCCTATAACATGAGATGGGATATCCAACTCCTTCCCATTCCAATCCTGAGACTCTTCTGATAGCAGAGATGTGATATCTCAATGCTTATACCAAACCTGAGACCCTTCCTACGGCATGAGATGTCATATACAACTCCTTCCCATTCCAATCCTGAGACCCTTCCTATAGCATGAGATGTGATATCTCAATGCTTATCCCAAACCTGAGACCCTTCCTATAGCTTGAGATGTGATATCAAACTCCTTCCCATTCCAATCCTGAAATAGCTTGAGATGTGATATCCAACTCCTTCCCATTCCAATCCTGAGACCCTTATTATACCATGAGATGTGATATCTCAAGGCTTCTAATACCAAACCTGAGACCCTTCCTATGGCATGAGATGTGATATCCAACTCCTTGCCATTCAAATCCTGAGAACCTCCCTATAACAAGAGATGTCATATCCAACTCCTTCCCATTCCAAACCTGAGACCCTTCCTTTAGCATGAGATGTGATATCCAAATCCTTCACATTCCAATCCGGAGACCCTTCCTATAACATGAGATGTGATATCCAACTCCTTCCCAATCCAATCCTGAGACCCTTCCGATAGCAGAGATGTGATATCTCAATGCTTATACCAAACCTGAGACCCTTCCTATGGCATGAGATGTGATATCCAACTCCTTGCCATTCAAATCCTGAGACCCTCCCTATAACAAGAGATGTCATATCCAACTCCTTCCCATTCCAAACCTGAGACCCTTCCTTTAGCATGAGATGTGATATCCAAATCCTTCACATTCCAATCCAGAGACCAATCCTATAGCATGAGATGTGATATCTCAATGCTTCTAATACCAAACCTGAGACCCTTCCGATAGCATGAGATGTGATATCTCAATGCTTCAAAAACCAAACATGAGAACCATCCTATAACATGAGATGTGAAATCCAAATCCTTCCCTTCCCAAACCTGAGACTCTTCCTATAGCATGAGATGTGATATCTCAATGCTTCTACCAAACCTGAAACCCTTCCTATAGCATGAGATCTGATATCCAACTCCTTCCCATTCCAATCCTGAGACACTTCCTATAGCATGAGATGTGATATCACAATGCTTCTAATACCAAACCTGAAACCCATCCTATAACATGAGATGTGATATCCAAATCCTTCCCCTTCCAAACCTGAGACCCTTCCTTTAGCATGAGATGTGATATCCAGCTCCTCCCATTCCAATCCTGAGACCCTTCCGATAGCATGAGATGTGATATCTCAATGCTTCTAATATCAAAACTGAGACCCTCCCTATAGCATGAGATGTGATATCTAAGTCCTTCCCATTCCAATCCTGAGACCCTTCCGATAGCAGAGATGTGATATCTCAATGCTTATACCAAACCTGAGATCCTTCCTATGGCATGAGATGTGATATCCAACTCCTTGACATTCAAATCCTGAGACCCTCCCTATAACAAGAGATGTCATATCCAACTCCTTCCCATTCCAAACCTGAGACCCTTCCTTTAGCATGAGATGTGATATCCAAATCCTTCACATTCCAATCCGGAGACCAATCCTATAGCATGAGATGTGATATCTCAATGCTTCTAATACCAAACCTGAGACCCTTCCGATAGCATGAGATGTGATATCTCAATGCTTCAAAAACCAAACATGAGAACCATCCTATAACATGAGATGTGAAATCCAAATCCTTCCCTTCCCAAACCTGAGACTCTTCCTATAGCATGAGATGTGATATCTCAATGCTTCTAATATCAAACTTGAGACCCTCCCTATAGCATGAGATGTGATATCCAAGTCCTTCCCATTCCAATCCTGAGACACTTCCTATAGCATGAGATGTGATATCTCAATGCTTCTAATACCAAACCTGAGACTCTTCCTATAACATGAGATGGGATATCCAACTCCTTCCCATTCCAATCCTGAGACTCTTCTGATAGCAGAGATGTGATATCTCAATGCTTATACCAAACCTGAGACCCTTCCTACGGCATGAGATGTCATATACAACTCCTTCCCATTCCAATCCTGAGACCCTTCCTATAGCATGAGATGTGATATCTCAATGCTTATACCAAACCTGAGACCCTTCCTATAGCATGAGATGTGATATCCAACTCCTTCCCATTCCAATCCTGAGACCCTTCCTATAGCATGAGATTTGATGTATCAATGCTTCCAATACCAAACCTGAGATCCTTCCTATAACATGAGATGTGATATCCAACTCCTTCCATTCCAATCCTGAGACCCTTCCTATAGCATGAGATTTGATATCTCAATGCTTATACCAAACCTGAGACCCTTCCTATAGCATGAGATGTGATATCCAAGTCTTTCCCATTCCAATCCTTAGACCCTTCCTACAGCATGCAATATGATATCTCAATGATTCTAATAACAATCCTGAGACCCGTCCTATAACATGAGATGGGATATCCAATTCCTTCCCATTCCAATCCTGAGACACTTCCGATAGCAGAGATGTGATATCTCAATGCTTATACCAAACCTGAGACCCTTCCTATAACATGAGATCGGATATACAACTCCTTCCCGTTCCAAACCTGAGACCCTTCCTTTAGCATGAGATGTAATATCCAGCTCCTTCCCATTCCAATCCTGAGACACTTCCGATAGCATGAGATGTGATATCTCAATGCTTCTAATATCAAAACTGAAACCCTCCCTATAGCATGATATGTGATATCTAAGTCCTTCCCATTCCAATCCTGAGACCCTTCCTATAGCATGAGATGTGATATCTCAATGCTTATAACCAAACCTGAGACCCTTCCTTTAGCATGAGATGTGATATCCAACTCCTTCCCATTCCAACCTGAGACCCTTCCTATAGCATGAGAAGGGATATCCAACTCCTTCCCAATCCAATCCTTAGACCCTTCCGATAGCAGAGATGTGATATCTCAATGCTTATACCAAACCTGAGACCCTTCCTATGGCATGAGATGTGATATCCAACTCCTTGCCATTCAAATCCTGAGACCCTCCCTATAACAAGAGATGTCATATCCAACTCCTTCCCATTCCAAACCTGAGACCCTTCCTTTAGCATGAGATGTGATATCCAAATCCTTCACATTCCAATCCGGAGACCCTTCCTATAACATGAGATGTGATATCCAACTCCTTCCCAATCCAATCCTGAGACCCTTCCGATAGCAGAGATGTGATATCTCAATGCTTATACCAAACCTGAGACCCTTCCTATGGCATGAGATGTGATATCCAACTCCTTGCCATTCAAATCCTGAGACCCTCCCTATAACAAGAGATGTCATATCCAACTCCTTCCCATTCCAAACCTGAGACCCTTCCTTTAGCATGAGATGTGATATCCAAATCCTTCACATTCCAATCCGGAGACCAATCCTATAGCATGAGATGTGATATCTCAATGCTTCTAATACCAAACCTGAGACCCTTCCGATAGCATGAGATGTGATATCTCAATGCTTCAAAAACCAAACATGAGAACCATCCTATAACATGAGATGTGAAATCCAAATCCTTCCCTTCCCAAACCTGAGACTCTTCCTATAGCATGAGATGTGATATCTCAATGCTTCTACCAAACCTGAAACCCTTCCTATAGCATGAGATGTGATATCCAACTCCTTCCCATTCCAATCCTGAGACACTTCCTATAGCATGAGATGTGATATCACAATGCTTCTAATACCAAACTTGAGACCCATCCTATAACATGAGATGTGATATCCAAATCCTTCCCCTTCCAAACCTGAGACCCTTCCTTTAGCATGAGATGTGATATCCAGCTCCTCCCATTCCAATCCTGAGACCCTTCCGATAGCATGAGATGTGATATCTCAATGCTTCTAATATCAAAACTGAGACCCTCCCTATAGCATGAGATGTGATATCTAAGTCCTTCCCATTCCAATCCTGAGACCCTTCCGATAGCAGAGATGTGATATCTCAATGCTTATACCAAACCTGAGACCCTTCGTATGGCATGAGATGTGATATCCAACTCCTTGCCATTCAAATCCTGAGACCCTCCCTATAACAAGAGATGTTATATCCAACTCCTTCCCATTCCAAACCTGAGACCCTTCCTTTAGCATGAGATGTGATATCCAAATCCTTCACATTCCAATCCGGAGACCAATCCTATAGCATGAGATGTGATATCTCAATGCTTCTAATACCAAACCTGAGACCCTTCCGATAGCATGAGATGTGATATCTCAATGCTTCAAAAACCAAACATGAGAACCATCCTATAACATGAGATGTGAAATCCAAATCCTTCCCTTCCCAAACCTGAGACTCTTCCTATAGCATGAGATGTGATATCTCAATGCTTCTAATATCAAACTTGAGACCCTCCCTATAGCATGAGATGTGATATCCAAGTCCTTCCCATTCCAATCCTGAGACACTTCCTATAGCATGAGATGTGATATCTCAATGCTTCTAATACCAAACCTGAGACTCTTCCTATAACATGAGATGGGATATCCAACTCCTTCCCATTCCAATCCTGAGACTCTTCTGATAGCAGAGATGTGATATCTCAATGCTTATACCAAACCTGAGACCCTTCCTACGGCATGAGATGTCATATACAACTCCTTCCCATTCCAATCCTGAGACCCTTCCTATAGCATGAGATGTGATATCTCAATGCTTATACCAAACCTGAGACCCTTCCTATAGCATGAGATGTGATATCCAACTCCTTCCCATTCCAATCCTGAGACCCTTCCTATAGCATGAGATGTGATGTCTCAATGCTTCTAATACCAAACCTGAGATCCTTCCTATAACATGAGATGTGATATCCAACTCCTTCCATTCCAATCCTGAGACCCTTCCTATAGCATGAGATTTGATATCTCAATGCTTATACCAAACCTGAGACCCTTCCTATAGCATGAGATGTGATATCCAAGTCTTTCCCATTCCAATCCTAAGACCCTTCATACAGCATGCAATATGATATCTCAATGATTCTAATAACAATCCTGAGACCCGTCCTATAACATGAGATGGGATATCCAAATCCTTCCCATTCCAATCCTGAGACACTTCCGATAGCAGAGATGTGATATCTCAATGCTTATACCAAACCTGAGACCCTTCCTATAACATGAGATCGGATATCCAACTCCTTCCCGTTCCAAACCTGAGACCCTTTCTTTAGCATGAGATGTAATATCCAGCTCCTTCCCATTCCAATCCTGAGACACTTCCGATAGCATGAGATGTGATATCTCAATGCTTCTACCAAACCTGAGACCCTTCCTTTAGCATGAGATGTGATATCCAACTCCTTCCCATTCCAACCTGAGACCCTTCCTATAGCATGAGAAGGGATATCCAACTCCTTCCCAATCCAATCCTGAGACCCTTCCGATAGCAGAGATGTGATATCTCAATGCTTATACCAAACCTGAGACCCTTCCTATGGCATGAGATGTGATATCCAACTCCTTGCCATTCAAATCCTGAGACCCTCCCTATAACAAGAGATGTCATATCCAACTCCTTCCCATTCCAAACCTGAGACCCTTCCTTTAGCATGAGATGTGATATCCAAATCCTTCACATTCCAATCCGGAGACCCTTCCTATAACATGAGATGTGATATCCAACTCCTTCCCAATCCAATCCTGAGACCCTTCCGATAGCAGAGATGTGATATCTCAATGCTTATACCAAACCTGAGACCCTTCCTATGGCATGAGATGTGATATCCAACTCCTTGCCATTCAAATCCTGAGACCCTCCCTATAACAAGAGATGTCATATCCAACTCCTTCCCATTCCAAACCTGAGACCCTTCCTTTAGCATGAGATGTGATATCCAAATCCTTCACATTCCAATCCAGAGACCAATCCTATAGCATGAGATGTGATATCTCAATGCTTCTAATACCAAACCTGAGACCCTTCCTATAGCATGAGATGTGATATCTCAATGCTTATACCAAACCTGAGACCCTTCCTATAGCATGAGATGTGATATCCAACTCCTTCCCATTCCAATCCTGAGACCCTTCCTATAGCATGAGATGTGATGTCTCAATGCTTCTAATACCAAACCTGAGATCCTTCCTATAACATGAGATGTGATATCCAACTCCTTCCATTCCAATCCTGAGACCCTTCCTATAGCATGAGATTTGATATCTCAATGCTTATACCAAACCTGAGACCCTTCCTATAGCATGAGATGTGATATCCAAGTCTTTCCCATTCCAATCCTTAGACCCTTCCTACAGCATGCAATATGATATCTCAATGATTCTAATAACAATCCTGAGACCCGTCCTATAACATGAGATGGGATATCCAACTCCTTCCCATTCCAATCCTGAGACACTTCCGATAGCAGAGATGTGATATCTCAATGCTTATACCAAACCTGAGACCCTTCCTATAACATGAGATCGGATATCCAACTCCTTCCAGTTATAAACCTGAGACCCTTCCTTTAGCATGAGATGTAATATCCAGCTCCTTCCCAATCCAATCCTGAGACCCTTCCGATAGCAGAGATGTGATATCTCAATGCATATACCAAACCTGAGACCCTTCCTATGGCATGAGATATGATATCCAACACCTTGCCATTCAAATCCCGAGACCCTCCCTATAACAAGAGATGTCATATCCAACTCCTTCCCATTCCAAACCTGAGACCCTTCCTTTAGCATGAGATGTGATATCCAAATCCTTCACATTCCAATCCGGAGACCCTTCCTATAACATGAGATGTGATATCCAACTCCTTCCCAATCCAATCCCGAGACCCTTCCAATAGCAGTGATGTGATATCTCAATGCTTATACCAAACCTGAGACCCTTCCTATAGCATGAGATGTGATATCCAACTCCTTCCGATTCCAATCCTGAGACCCTTCCTATAGCATGAGATGTGATATCGCAATGCTTCTACCAAAACTGAGACCCTTCCTTTAGCATGAGATGTGATATCCAAGTCCTTTCCATTCCAATCCTGAGACCCTTCCTATAGCATGAGATGTGATATCTCAATGCTTCTAATACCAAACCTGAGATCCTTCCGATAGCATGAGATGTGATATCTCAATGCTTCTAATACCAAACCTGAGATCCTTCCTATAACATGAGATGTGATATCCAAATCCTTCCCCATCCAAACCTGAGACCCTCCCTTTAGCATGAGATGTGATATCTCAATGCCTCTAATACCAAACCTGAGATCCTACCTCTAACATGAAATGTGATATCCAACTCCTTCCCTTTCCAAACCTGAGAGCCTTCCTACAGCATGAGATGTGATATCCAAGTCCTTCCCATTCCAATCTTGAGACCCTTCCTATAACATGAGATGTGATATCCAACTCTTTCCCATTCCAACCTGAGACCTCTCCTATAGCATGAGATGGGATATCCAACAACTCCTTCCAAATCCAATCCTGATACCCTTCCGATAGCATGAGATGTGATATCCCAATGCTTCTACAAAACCTGAGACCCATACCATGGCATGATGTGATATCAAACTCCCGTCCTATACCATGAGACTTGATATCTCAATGCTTCTAATACCAAACCTGAGACCGGTCAAATAACATGAGATGTGATATCCAAATCCTTCCCCTTCCAAACCTGAGACCCTTCCTTTAGCATGAGATGTGATATCCAAATCCTTCCCATTCCAATCCTTAAACCCTTCCTATAGCATGAGATGTGATATCTCAATGTTTCTAATAAAAAACCTGAGACCCTTCCTATAGCAAGAGATGTGATATCCAAATCCTTCCCATTCCAACCTGAGACCCTTCCTATAGCATGAGAAGGGATATCCAACTCCTTCCCATTCCAATCCTTAAACCCTTCCTATAGCATGAGATGTGATATCTCAATGTTTCTAATACAAAACCTGAGACCCTTCCTATAGCAAGAGATGTGATATCCAAATCCTTCCCATTCCAACCTGAGACCCTTCCTATAGCATGAGAAGGGATATCCAACTCCTTCCCATTTCAATCCTGAGATCCTTCCTATAACATGAGATGTGATATCCAATTCCTTCCCATTCCAAACCTGAGACCCTTCCTATTGGATGAGATGTGATATCCAACTCCTTCCCATTCCAAACCTGAGACCCTTCCTATACCATAAGATGTGATATCTCAATGCTTCTAATACCAAACCTGGGACCCGTCCTATAACATGAGATATGATATCCAAATCCTTCCCATTCCAATCCTGAAACCCTTCCGATAGCATGAGATGTGATATCTCAATGTTTCTAATAAAAAACCTGAGACCCTTCATATAGCAAGAGATGTGATATCCAAATACTTCCCATTTCAATCTTGAGACCCTTCCTATAACATGAGATATGATATCCAACTCCTTCCCATTCCAACATGAGACCCTTCCTATAGCATGAGAAGGGATGTCCAACTCCTTCCCAATCCAATCCTGAGACCCTTCCGATAGCAGAGATGTGATATCTCAATGCTTATACCAAACCTGAGACCCTTCCTTTAGCATGAGATTTGATATCCAAATCCTTCACATTCCAATCCTGAGACCCTTCCTATAGCATGAGATGTGATATCGCAATGCTTCTAATACCAAACCTGAGATGCTTCCTATAACATGAGATGTGATATCCAACTCCTTCCCATTCCAAACCTGAGACCCTTCCGATAGCATGAGATGTGATATCTCAATGCTTCTAAAACCAAACATGAGAACCATCCTATAACATGAGATGTGAAATCCCAATCCTTCCCTTCCCAAACCTGAGACACTTCCTATAGCTTGAGATGTGATATCAAACTCCTTCCCATTCCAATCCTGAAATAGCTTGAGATGTGATATCCAACTCCTTCCCATTCCAATCCTGAGACCCTTATTATACCATGAGATGTGATATCTCAAGGCTTCTAATACCAAACCTGAGACCCTTCCTATGGCATGAGATGTGATATCCAACTCCTTGCCATTCAAATCCTGAGACCCTCCCTATAACAAGAGATCTCATATCCAACTCCTTCCCATTCCAAACCTGAGACCCTTCCTTTAGCATGAGATGTGATATCCAAATCCTTCACATTCCAATCCAGAGACCAATCCTATAGCATGAGATGTGATATCTCAATGCTTCTAATACCAAACCTGAGACCCTTCCGATAGCATGAGATGTGATATCTCAATGCTTCAAAAACCAAACATGAGAACCATCCTATAACATGAGATGTGAAATCCAAATCCTTCCCTTCCCAAACCTGAGACTCTTCCTATAGCATGAGATGTGATATCTCAATGCTTCTACCAAACCTGAAACCCTTCCTATAGCATGAGATGTGATATACAACTCCTTCCCATTCCAATCCTGAGACACTTCCTATAGCATGAGATGTGATATCACAATGCTTCTAATACCAAACCTGAGACCCATTCTATAACATGAGATGTGATATCCAAATCCTTCCCCTTCCAAACCTGAGACCCTTCCTTTAGCATGAGATGTGATATCCAGCTCCTCCCATTCCAATCCTGAGACCCTTCCGATAGCATGAGATGTGGTATCTCAATGCTTCTAATATCAAAACTGAGACCCTCCCTATAGCATGAGATGTGATATCTAAGTCCTTCCCATTCCAATCCTGAGACCCTTCCGATAGCAGAGATGTGATATCTCAATGCTTATACCAAACCTGAGACCCTTCCTATGGCATGAGATGTGATATCCAACTCCTTGCCATTCAAATCCTGAGACCCTCCCTATAACCAGAGATGTCATATCCAACTCCTTCCCATTCCAAACCTGAGACCCTTCCTTTAGCATGAGATGTGATATCCAAATCCTTCACATTCCAATCCGGAGACCAATCCTATAGCATGAGATGTGATATCTCAATGCTTCTAATACCAAACCTGAGACCCTTCCGATAGCATGAGATGTAATATCTCAATGCTTCAAAAACCAAACATGAGACCCATCCTATAACAAGAGATGTGAAATCCAAATCCTTCCCTTCCCAAACCTGAGACTCTTCCTATAGCATGAGATGTGATATCTCAATGCTTCTAATATCAAACTTGAGACCCTCCCTATAGCATGAGATGTGATATCCAAGTCCTTCCCATTCCAATCCTGAGACACTTCCTATAGCATGAGATGTGATATCTCAATGCTTCTAATACCAAACCTGAGACTCTTCCTATAACATGAGATGGGATATCCAACTCCTTCCCATTCCAATCCTGAGACTCTTCTGATAGCAGAGATGTGATATCTCAATGCTTATACCAAACCTGAGACCCTTCCTACGGCATGAGATGTCATATACAACTCCTTCCCATTCCAATCCTGAGACCCTTCCTATAGCATGAGATGTGATATCTCAATGCTTATACCAAACCTGAGACCCTTCCTATAGCATGAGATGTGATATCCAACTCCTTCCCATTCCAATCCTGAGACCCTTCCTATAGCATGAGATGTGATGTCTCAATGCTTCTAATACCAAACCTGAGATCCTTCCTATAACATGAGATGTGATATCCAACTCCTTCCATTCCAATCCTGAGACCCTTCCTATAGCATGAGATTTGATATCTCAATGCTTATACCAAACCTGAGACTCTTCCTATAGCATGAGATGTGATATCCAAGTCTTTCCCATTCCAATCCTTAGACCCTTCCTACAGCATGCAATATGTTATCTCAATGATTCTAATAACAATCCTGAGACCCGTCCTATAACATGAGATGGGATATCCAATTCCTTCACATTCCAATCCTGAGACACTTCCGATAGCAGAGATGTGATATCTCAATGCTTATACCAAACCTGAGACCCTTCCTATAACATGAGATCGGATATCCAACTCCTTCCCGTTCCAAACCTGAGACCCTTCCTTTAGCATGAGATGTAATATCCAGCTCCTTCCCATTCCAATCCTGAGACACTTCCGATAGCATGAGATGTGATATCTCAATGCTTCTAATATCAAAACTGAAACCCTCCCTATAGCATGATATGTGATATCTAAGTCCTTCCCATTCCAATCCTGAGACCCTTCCTATAGCATGAGATGTGATATCTCAATGCTTCTACCAAACCTGAGACCCTTCCTTTAGCATGAGATGTGATATCCAACTCCTTCCCATTCCAACCTGAGACCCTTCCTATAGCATGAGAAGGGATATCCAACTCCTTCCCAATCCAATCCTGAGACCCTTCCGATAGCAGAGATGTGATATCTCAATGCTTATACCAAACCTGAGACCCTTCCTATGGCATGAGATGTGATATCCAACTCCTTGCCATTCAAATCCTGAGACCCTCCCTATAACAAGAGATGTCATATCCAACTCCTTCCCATTCCAAACCTGAGACCCTTCCTTTAGCATGAGATGTGATATCCAAATCCTTCACATTCCAATCCGGAGACCCTTCCTATAACATGAGATGTGATATCCAACTCCTTCCCAATCCAATCCTGAGACCCTTCCGATAGCAGAGATGTGATATCTCAATGCTTATACCAAACCTGAGACCCTTCCTATGGCATGAGATGTGATATCCAACTCCTTGCCATTCAAATCCTGAGACCCTCCCTATAACAAGAGATGTCATATCCAACTCCTTCCCATTCCAAACCTGAGACCCTTCCTTTAGCATGAGATGTGATATCCAAATCCTTCACATTCCAATCCAGAGACCAATCCTATAGCATGAGATGTGATATCTCAATGCTTCTAATACCAAACCTGAGACCCTTCCGATAGCATGAGATGTGATATCTCAATGCTTCAAAAACCAAACATGAGAACCATCCTATAACATGAGATGTGAAATCCAAATCCTTCCCTTCCCAAACCTGAGACTCTTCCTATAGCATGAGATGTGATATCTCAATGCTTCTACCAAACCTGAAACCCTTCCTATAGCATGAGATGTGATATCCAACTCCTTCCCATTCCAATCCTGAGACACTTCCTATAGCATGAGATGTGATATCACAATGCTTCTAATACCAAACCTGAAACCCATCCTATAACATGAGATGTGATATCCAAATCCTTCCCCTTCCAAACCTGAGACCCTTCCTTTAGCATGAGATGTGATATCCAGCTCCTCCCATTCCAATCCTGAGACCCTTCCGATAGCATGAGATGTGATATCTCAATGCTTCTAATATCAAAACTGAGACCCTCCCTATAGCATGAGATGTGATATCTAAGTCCTTCCCATTCCAATCCTGAGACCCTTCCGATAGCAGAGATGTGGTATCTCAATGCTTATACCAAACCTGAGACCCTTCCTATGGCATGAGATGTGATATCCAACTCCTTGCCATTCAAATCCTGAGACCCTCCCTATAACAAGAGATGTCATATCCAACTCCTTCCCATTCCAAACCTGAGACCCTTCCTTTAGCATGAGATGTGATATCCAAATCCTTCACATTCCAATCCGGAGACCAATCCTATAGCATGAGATGTGATATCTCAATGCTTCTAATACCAAACCTGAGACCCTTCCGATAGCATGAGATGTGATATCTCAATGCTTCAAAAACCAAACATGAGAACCATCCTATAACATGAGATGTGAAATCCAAATCCTTCCCTTCCCAAACCTGAGACTCTTCCTATAGCATGAGATGTGATATCTCAATGCTTCTAATATCAAACTTGAGACCCTCCCTATAGCATGAGATGTGATATCCAAGTCCTTCCCATTCCAATCCTGAGACACTTCCTATAGCATGAGATGTGATATCTCAATGCTTCTAATACCAAACCTGAGACTCTTCCTATAACATGAGATGGGATATCCAACTCCTTCCCATTCCAATCCTGAGACTCTTGTGATAGCAGAGATGTGATATCTCAATGCTTATACCAAACCTGAGACCCTTCCTACGGCATGAGATGTCATATACAACTCCTTCCCATTCCAATCCTGAGACCCTTCCTATAGCATGAGATGTGATATCTCAATGCTTATACCAAACCTGAGACCCTTCCTATAGCATGAGATGTGATATCCAACTCCTTCCCATTCCAATCCTGAGACCCTTCCTATAGCATGAGATTTGATGTCTCAATGCTTCTAATACCAAACCTGAGATCCTTCCTATAACATGAGATGTGATATCCAACTCCTTCCATTCCAATCCTGAGACCCTTCCTATAGCATGAGATATGATATCCAAGTCTTTCCCATTCCAATCCTTAGACCCTTCCTACAGCATGCAATATGATATCTCAATGATTCTAATAACAATCCTGAGACCCGTCCTATAACATGAGATGGGATATCCAATTCCTTCCCATTCCAATCCTGAGACACTTCCGATAGCAGAGATGTGATATCTCAATGCTTATACCAAACCTGAGACCCTTCCTATAACATGAGATCGGATATCCAACTCCTTCCCGTTCCAAACCTGAGACCCTTCCTTTAGCATGAGATGTAATATCCAGCTCCTTCCCATTCCAATCCTGAGACACTTCCGATAGCATGAGATGTGATATCTCAATGCTTCTAATATCAAAACTGAAACCCTCCCTATAGCATGATATGTGGTATCTAAGTCCTTCCCATTCCAATCCTGAGACCCTTCCTATAGCATGAGATGTGATATCTCAATGCTTCTACCAAACCTGAGACCCTTCCTTTAGCATGAGATGTGATATCCAACTCCTTCCCATTCCAACCTGAGACCCTTCCTATAGCATGAGAAGGGATATCCAACTCCTTCCCAATCCAATCCTGAGACCCTTCCGATAGCAGAGATGTGATATCTCAATGCTTATACCAAACCTGAGACCCTTCCTATGGCATGAGATGTGATATCCAACTCCTTGCCATTCAAATCCTGAGACCCTCCCTATAACAAGAGATGTCATATCCAACTCCTTCCCATTCCAAACCTGAGACCCTTCCTTTAGCATGAGATGTGATATCCAAATCCTTCACATTCCAATCCGGAGACCCTTCCTATAACATGAGATGTGATATCCAACTCCTTCCCAATCCAATCCTGAGACCCTTCCGATAGCAGAGATGTGATATCTCAATGCTTATACCAAACCTGAGACCCTTCCTATGGCATGAGATGTGATATCCAACTCCTTGCCATTCAAATCCTGAGACCCTCCCTATAACAAGAGATGTCATATCCAACTCCTTCCCATTCCAAACCTGAGACCCTTCCTTTAGCATGAGATGTGATATCCAAATCCTTCACATTCCAATCCGGAGACCAATCCTATAGCATGAGATGTGATATCTCAATGCTTCTAATACCAAACCTGAGACCCTTCCGATAGCATGAGATGTGATATCTCAATGCTTCAAAAACCAAACATGAGAACCATCCTATAACATGAGATGTGAAATCCAAATCCTTCCCTTCCCAAACCTGAGACTCTTCCTATAGCATGAGATGTGATATCTCAATGCTTCTACCAAACCTGAAACCCTTCCTATAGCATGAGATGTGATATCCAACTCCTTCCCATTCCAATCCTGAGACACTTCCTATAGCATGAGATGTGATATCACAATGCTTCTAATACCAAACCTGAGACCCATCCTATAACATGAGATGTGATATCCAAATCCTTCCCCTTCCAAACCTGAGACCCTTCCTTTAGCATGAGATGTGATATCCAGCTCCTCCCATTCCAATCCTGAGACCCTTCCGATAGCATGAGATGTGATATCTCAATGCTTCTAATATCAAAACTGAGACCCTCCCTATAGCATGAGATGTGATATCTAAGTCCTTCCCATTCCAATCCTGAGACCCGATATCTCAATGCTTATACCAAACCTGAGACCCTTCCTATGGCATGAGATGTGATATCCAACTCCTTGCCATTCAAATCCTGAGACCCTCCCTATAACAAGAGATGTCATATCCAACTCCTTCCCATTCCAAACCTGAGACCCTTCCTTTAGCATGAGATGTGATATCCAAATCCTTCACATTCCAATCCGGAGACCAATCCTATAGCATGAGATGTGATATCTCAATGCTTCTAATACCAAACCTGAGACCCTTCCGATAGCATGAGATGTGATATCTCAATGCTTCAAAAACCAAACATGAGAACCATCCTATAACATGAGATGTGAAATCCAAATCCTTCCCTTCCCAAACCTGAGACTCTTCCTATAGCATGAGATGTGATATCTCAATGCTTCTAATATCAAACTTGAGACCCTCCCTATAGCATGAGATGTGATATCCAAGTCCTTCCCATTCCAATCCTGAGACACTTCCTATAGCATGAGATGTGATATCTCAATGCTTCTAATACCAAACCTGAGACTCTTCCTATAACATGAGATGGGATATCCAACTCCTTCCCATTCCAATCCTGAGACTCTTCTGATAGCAGAGATGTGATATCTCAATGCTTATACCAAACCTGAGACCCTTCCTACGGCATGAGATGTCATATACAACTCCTTCCCATTCCAATCCTGAGACCCTTCCTATAGCATGAGATGTGATATCTCAATGCTTATACCAAACCTGAGACCCTTCCTATAGCATGAGATGTGATATCCAACTCCTTCCTATTCCAATCCTGAGACCCTTCCTATAGCATGAGATGTGATGTCTCAATGCTTCTAATACCAAACCTGAGATCCTTCCTATAACATGAGATGTGATATCCAACTCCTTCCATTCCAATCCTGAGACCCTTCCTATAGCATGAGATTTGATATCTCAATGCTTATACCAAACCTGAGACCCTTCCTATAGCATGAGATGTGATATCCAAGTCTTTCCCATTCCAATCCTTAGACCCTTCATACAGCATGCAATATGATATCTCAATGATTCTAATAACAATCCTGAGACCCGTCCTATAACATGAGATGGGATATCCAATTCCTTCCCATTCCAATCCTGAGACACTTCCGATAGCAGAGATGTGATATCTCAATGCTTATACCAAACCTGAGACCCTTCCTATAACATGAGATCGGATATCCAACTCCTTCCCGTTCCAAACCTGAGACCCTTCCTTTAGCATGAGATGTAATATCCAGCTCCTTCCCATTCCAATCCTGAGACACTTCCGATAGCATGAGATGTGATATCTCAATGCTTCTACCAAACCTGAGACCCTTCCTTTAGCATGAGATGTGATATCCAACTCCTTCCCATTCCAACCTGAGACCCTTCCTATAGCATGAGAAGGGATATCCAACTCCTTCCCAATCCAATCCTGAGACCCTTCCGATAGCAGAGATGTGATATCTCAATGCTTATACCAAACCTGAGACCCTTCCTATGGCATGAGATGTGATATCCAACTCCTTGCCATTCAAATCCTGAGACCCTCCCTATAACAAGAGATGCCATATCCAACTCCTTCCCATTCCAAACCTGAGACCCTTCCTTTAGCATGAGATGTGATATCCAAATCCTTCACATTCCAATCCGGAGACCCTTCCTATAACATGAGATGTGATATCCAACTCCTTCCCAATCCAATCCTGAGACCCTTCGGATAGCAGAGATGTGATATCTCAATGCTTATACCAAACCTGAGACCCTTCCTATGGCATGAGATGTGATATCCAACTCCTTCCGATTCCAAACCTGAGACCCTTCCTTTAGCATGAGATGTGATATCCAAATCCTTCACATTCCAATCCAGAGACCAATCCTATAGCATGAGATGTGATATCTCAATGCTTCTAATACCAAACCTGAGACCCTTCCGATAGCATGAGATGTGATATCTCAATGCTTCAAAAACCAAACATGAGAACCGTCCTATTACATGAGATGTGAAATCCAAATCCTTCCCTTCCCAAACCTGAGACTCTTCCTATAGCATGAGATGTGATATCTCAATGCTTCTAATATCAAACTTGAGACCCTCCCTATAGCATGAGATGTGATATCCAAGTCCTTCCCATCCAATCTTGAGACACTTCCTATAGCATGAGATGTGATATCTCAATGCTTCTAATACCAAACCTGAGACTCTTCCTATAACATGAGATGGGATATCCAACTCCTTCCCATTCCAATCCTGAGACTCATCTGATAGCAGAGATGTGATATCTCAATGCTTATACCAAACCTGAGACCCTTCCTACGGCATGAGATGTCATATACAACTCCTTCCCATTCCAATCCTGAGACCCTTCCTATAGCATGAGATGTGATATCTCAATGCTCATACCAAACCTGAGACCCTTCCTATAGCATGAGATGTGATATCCAACTCCTTCCCATTCCAATCCTGAGACCCTTCCTATAGCATGAGATGTGATGTCTCAATGCTTCTAATACCAAACCTGAGATCATTCCTATAACATGAGATGTGATATCCAACTCCTTCCATTCCAATCCTGAGACCCTTCCTATAGCATGAGATTTGATATCTCAATGCTTATACCAAACCTGAGACCCTTCCTATAGCATGAGATGTGATATCCAAGTCTTTCCCATTCTAATCCTTAGACCCTTGCTACAGCATGCAATATGATATCTCAATGATTCTAATAACAATCCTGAGACCCGTCCTATAACATGAGATGGGATATCCAACTCCTTCCCATTCCAATCCTGAGACACTTCCGATAGCAGAGATGTGATATCTCAATGCTTATACCAAACCTGAGACCCTTCCTATAACATGAGATCGGATATCCAACTCCTTCCCGTTCCAAACCTGAGACCCTTCCTTTAGCATGAGATGTAATATCCAGCTCCTTCCCATTCCAATCCTGAGACACTTCCGATAGCATGAGATGTGATATCTCAATGCTTCTAATATCAAAACTGAAACCCTCCCTATAGCATGAGATGTGATATCCAACTCCTTCCCTTTCCAACCTGAGACCCTTCCTATAGCATGAGAAGGGATATCCAACTCCTTCCCAATCCAATCCTGAGACCCTTCCGATAGCAGAGATGTGATATCTCAATGCTTATACCAAACCTGAGACCCTTCCTATGGCATGAGATGTGATATCCAACACCTTGCCATTCAAATCCTGAGACCCTCCCTATAACAAGAGATGTCATATCCAACTCCTTCCCATTCCAAACCTGAGACCCTTCCTTTACCATGAGATGTGATATCCAAATCCTTCACATTCCAATCCGGAGACCCTTCCTATAACATGAGATGTGATATCCAACTCCTTCCCAATCCAATCCTGAGACCCTTCCGATAGCAGAGATGTGATATCTCAATGCTTATACCAAACCTGAGACCCTTCCTATAGCATGAGATGTGATATCCAACTCCTTCCGATTCCAATCCTGAGACCCTTCCTATAGCGTGAGATGTGATATCGCAATGCTTCTACCAAAACTGAGACCCTTCCTTTAGCATGAGATGTGATATCCAAGTCCTTCCCATTCCAAACCTGAGACCCTTCCTATAGCTCGAGATGTGATATCAAACTCCTTCCCATTCCAATCCTGAGATAGCTTGAGATGTTATGTCCAACTCCTTCCCATTCCAATCCTGAGACCCTTATCATACCATATGTGATATCTCAAGGCTTCTAATACCAAACCTGAGACCCGTCCTAAAACATGAGATGTGAGATCCAAATCCTTCCCCTTCCAAACCTGAGACCTTTCCTTTAGCATATGTGATATCCTACTCCTTCCCATTCCAATCCTGAGACCCTTCCCATAGCATGAGATGTGATATCTCAATGTTTCTAATATCAAACCTGAGAACCTCCCTATAGCATGAGATGTGATATCCAACTCCTTCCAATTCCAATACTGAGACCCTTCCAATAGCATATGTGATATCTCAGTGCTTCTAATATCAAAACTGAGACCCTCCCTATAGCATGAGATGTGATATCCAACTCCTTCCCATTCCAATCGAGACCCTTCCTATAACGAGATGTGATATCTCTTTGCTACTAATACCAAACCTGAGCCCCTTCATGTGATATCCAACTCCTTCCCATTCCAAACTTGTGACCCTTCCTGTAGCATGAAATGTGATTTCTCACCCCTTCCAATGCCAAACCCGAGACCATTCCCACAGCCTGAGATTTGAAATCTCATTTCTTCCAATACCAAACCCGAGACCCTTCCGATAGGATGAGATTTACTATCTCACTCCTTAAAATACCAAACTCGAGTCCCTTCCTAAAGGATGTGATTCTAATACCAAACCTGAGACTCTCCCTACAACAAGAGATGTCATATCCAACTCCTTCCCATTCCAATCCTCAGACTCTTCCTATAGTATGACATGTGATATCGAACTTCCCATTCCAATCCTGAGACTCAGACCTCCCCGTCTAACCTTCTCACCACTCCTAGCTCCCGGATTGATCATGAACTCCTGCTGTCTCTTCGCTCCCTTCTTCTGCTTCCTTTCCTCTCTCCTTCCTCATCTGCCCTAGGTCAGGCTCCTTCTACACCTCCGCAGGGATTACTGATTTGTACCCCTCCCCACTCTCAACTCTCACTCAGTTTCAAACACTCATCTGACATCTGCCATTTCCTGGAAGTACCCGACCTTGATGTTCTTGGTCTAACCGAGACATGGTTGACGGCCAGCGCTATCTCGAGCTTTGACACTTTCCTCCCTGATGACAAGTTCCTCTCCATGCCCAGATCCAACCGTTCTTGAGGGGGAGTATCCTTGATTCCTGTAGTAAATTGCTTTCCTTTGCAGGCCGACTCCTCTCACGAATGCCTTGTCTGCATGCATTCTCTCTTTCCTGGCGAATCTCTCACCGTGGCTATTTGCCTACCCCCTTCCTCTCTCAGTGGATGGACTTCTCCATCCTAGCCTCCTACCACTCAACTCCGCCTACTTGGAGAATTCCACATGAACCTGTATGCTTCCTGACCTGGACTTTTACGAGATCTGCAACTCTTCATGTCGCTGGCCCTACACACTGCAGGGAATACTCAGGATTTTCAGATCTCAGACCTCCCCCTCTGTAACCCTCTCAACAATCCTCTCCCGTGGTGATCAAGTTCTCATCTTCAAAGAAGGCTAACTGCCAGCTGTTCCTCCTCAGTGGAGTTCTCCCTTTCTGTCCCTGCTCCCTGCACCGTTTCGCGTTGCAAGTACTCGCTTCCCAGCTCTCTGGTTTCGACGCGTGTTCCCTGCCTTCTCTCCTCTTCCCGCTGCCTTCAAATCAACAAATGAGCTTCAAAAGATACACGGTGTATGTACTGTGTCCGTGCATTTGTTGTCGAATCCTGAAGTTTTTAACCACTGTTCTCCCATACTAGGGGGGTCAACATCTACTGCTGTTCACAGGCTGAATGTATACGGCTGAAATCTTCAATGCATTATCAGCTTTCCTGAATTTTTTGGAACGTGTATTTGCCATCCGTTAATGCAGTCGCCCTGTGTTCATCGTCCCTTCTAGTTTACAGGCTGCACTCCCCTGGTGATCACATTCTACTCTCCAGAGCAGGCTAACTACCAGCTGCTCCTCCTCATAGGCGTTCATCCTTTCTGTCCCTGCTCCCTGCACTGTTTCGCGTTGCATGTACTCGCTTCCCAGCTCTCTGGTTTAGATGCGTGTTCCCTGCCTTCTCTGCTCTTTTGGCTTAATGCACAAAAAACCCAGACTCGTTTAAAAGTGGAAAAGGTTGCTTTAATGTGACAGGCCAAAGCTTACAATCAAACGCTTAACTGGCTCCATGGCCTAACAAACTAAAGGAATATTTTAACCACCACTTAAATAAATTAAACATTTTCATTTTCCCCCAACAATTAAATAATTAAATAACCCAATTCCTCCCTAATGATCCCTTGGATCCTACCGTCTCCTTGCCCCTTTTCCAGGCGTCCCGCTTTCTCCCAGGGGCCATGCCCCTCCAGGCTCAATACCTGTTCCCCCGGGGTGACCTGCTTGTGCAAACAGCGCCACCCCATCCTTTCCCATGTCATTCCCCCATTGTGCTTCCCTCCCCCCACATCAAAAGGGGCCATGCCCCCGGCGCCCCGACCCACTTCAACACCCTTCAAACTCCCCTCTACACCAAACTCCCCCTTTCCTATGACCTGCAGCCAGCCTGACCTGCCACATCAGCAACATATATTACACACACTTTCACAATGCCCTGACCTGTCACACAAAACTACCAACCCTACCTTCCTAACAGACCCCAAAACTCATGAACCCGCCCTGTCATCTAAAAAACCCCCTGCATAATCCCATGAACAATGGACCCCCCATATTACATACCCAGACACTACCCAACGAAGTGAAAGGGGTGGGAGGGCGGGACAATCATCAAGTCCTAACTGTCGCCTGCCTCCCGAACCTTCCCTGAGCCCTTAAATACCCCCCCCAGGAGGCGCTCTGCCCCACGGCCACTCGCTGGCCATGTGCATCGCCAAAAAACTCCCCGGGGGGAAACGCTTCGCGTTCCCCCCGGGGCCCCCCTTTTGGCTTAAATGCACAAAAAACCCAGACTCGTTTAAAAGTGGAAAAGGTTGCTTTAATGTGACAGGCCAAAGCTTACAATCAAACACTTAACTGGCTCCATGGCCTAACAAACTAAAGGAATATTTTAACCACCACTTAAATAAATTAAACATTTTCATTTTCCCCCAACAATTAAATAATTAAATAACCCAATTCCTCCCTAATGATCCCTTGGATCCTACCGTCTCCTTGCCCCTTTTCCAGGCGTCCCGCTTTCTCCCAGGGGCCATGCCCCTCCAGGCTCAATACCTGTTCCCCCGGGGTGACCTGCTTGTGCAAACAGCGCCACCCCATCCTTTCCCGTGTCATTCCCCCATTGTGCTTCCCTCCCCCCACATCAAAAGGGGCCATGCCCCCGGCACCAGAAAAACCCTCCCCCGAGTAGTTCTTTCTGCCCCACTCCCCCCCCAAACTTTTCTACCTCAAACTTTTTACCCAGTCTCCCAGCCCAGAAACAAGAAGAGCCACCCTTATCCCTCACCAGGTCATTCTCCCCTGCATGCAGAATCACCACCTCTGGAACCCCAAGCGTTCCCTCATCCCTGCCAATATAGGAAGCAGCTGATCCCACCGCAGGCCCCCCAACCCGTGCCGTCTCACCACCACTTCCTTGTAACTGCACCCCTGTTACCTTCCAAACCCCTTTTCTCCACTTCCTTCCCAGCCCACTTAACAATTTAATGGCCAACAAATCAAAACGTGCGCCAACTCCCCTTCCTTTCGCGCAGCATCTGAAAAAGAAAATACAAAATCACTGACAAGTCAAAAATATTTCAACAACAGTTGGCCCACAAAGTCCTAACCACCTTTTCAACATCCCCATTATCAAACTCCCTGCCGTACCCCTTATATTTCCCAGACCTCCAACGTCCCAATCTTTTCACCTTGTCTTCTGAAAAAACCCAGCCCGGTACCCTCAGATGCTGCGCCCATCCTAAAGTAATAAGTCCCGAAATCCTCTTCCTTTTCTCCCACTGCCACCAACTCCTTCCGCGATACCCCTAGCACCTGGAACTGGGCATAAGACCTTGCTCCCACGACCCAGCCGAAACCAAGAGCCCCTTCCCTTCTTATCCGTCTTAGACCTCTTAATCTTGATGTCTAAACCTTCTTCTGTAATTTGAACATCTTCCCACTGCAGTCCCCCTACCCCCCCTTTTCCCCCGACCAACTTAAAAACCCTGAAAGCCCCCAAACAATAACCACGTAAAAACAAGTCGCAGACAGCTCCCCTACAAGCAATAAACCATTTGTTCCACTTGTTGTGCCCAGTTTATTCCTTTACATTCCTGCATTGTCCCCCCTGCACCGGGGGCCCACGTGCACCCCCGTCCATGCAGGCCTTTTAGTTTATTCCTCCTCTCGCCATTGCACCAGGGGCCAAACCTGCACCCCCGTCCATGCAGTCCCTTCCATATAACTCTTCAAGCTCCTCGCATCCATTACCACCTTTTTCCCGCCTGCACCCGGGGCCCTAATGCACCCCCGTCCATGCAGGCCCCTTTTTTGCCTTACTCCTCTCCACCGCTGCACCAGGGGCCAAACCTGCGCCCCCGTCCATGCAGTTCCTTCCATATCACCATCTTCAAGCTACTTGCGTCCATTACCACCTGTTTCCCACCTGCACCAGGGGGCCTAGTGCACCCCCGTCCATGCAGGCCCCCTTTTTTCCTTTACTCCTCTCCACCGCTGCACTAGGGGCCAAACCTGCGCCCCCGTCCATGCAGACCATTACACATAAATTCCTCTTCCGGCACCTCGCTTCTCTGTTCCACTTTTTTTTTTATTTTTTTTATTTTTTAATTTAGCTGCACCAGGGGCCCTAGTGCACCCCCGTCCATGCAGACCCAACTCCTCACTTCCCCCTGCTGCACCAGAGGCGCTCCCGCACCTCCGTCCATGCAGCCTGAAGCCTACTCACCTTGTCGTGCGGCAAGCGTGAGGGCTTCACCACCGTCGTCCATGCCCTCCAAACGACAGCTACCTCCCCTTAACAATTACCACCGTTACATCCCACCTGCGGCCCTCCCCTACCTACGCGTCTTCCTCCTCACCCTTCTCCTGCCCCCCTTTAAGTTGCCCCCAACAATCTTTCATCAAACCTTGTGCCCCCCCTCCTTTTACATTAAACTGAGCCCGACCTACCAGCACACCCCAATTTACCTGGTATGCGGTCCTTCCCCCACACTTCCTTGCCCCGCTCCTCGCCCTGACCCACTGTCCCTTGCCTGAAAACAATCTGTAACCGGATGCCGACCCGCACACCTGCTGCACTCGTGTTTAAATTTGCACATCCACCTCGTGCAGCCTTCTTTATTGAACGCCCAACATGCAGTTGAGGGCTGTCCTTCGCCTCCTCCCCCCACCCCCTCATGGGCGGGGCGACCAAGAAAGGGCCGGTAAGGCACAGGCAGCCCACTTGCTGCGTGCAATGTCGGGGCAGGCCTCGTTGGAGCCATCCATTGCAGCCAAAGATCCATGTCTATCTCCCCCCAGACCGCCTGACTGTCCTCCGCCATTCTCGCTCTGAATTCCTCATCATAGCGTACCCAGGCAAACTCCCAAAACTCGTGAAAGCCTTCCTAATTACGTCCATATATTTAAGTAGGGCCACGCAACGCTCCGGGAATTTTTCACAGTACACACTGGCATAAATAATAAACGCCGACGTCCACTCAATAGTCACCGGGACCCTTGGGCGTGAAGCCAGTTCCCTCTCTTCCTCCTTAGACCCCTCCTTTGCTCTCACTTCCCTATGGAGCAATTTAAAGACATCCACAAATTCCCCTGCCTGAATCTTCTCCCTGGTCGCTGCCATCAAGTGCGCCCCCAATGGTTTTGTTAACCCCATGTATGGCCATTGTTTCTCCTTTCTTTTCACTTCACACTCCTTATCTTTTCCGGCTTGCACTTCGAGCACCAATGTCTCCACCACCTTGTCCGTTTGGACCTCCACTGAGCAAATGCTCTTTCCAACCCCCTCGGCTCCAATGGCCTGCACACCAACTTCCTTCCTTACACCTTGGAAACCAGCCCGTTCCTCCCCTGTCCACCTATTTGTAACCCCTCTCTGCCATGCAGATGACCATTCCCTTTCCCGCTCACCTCTTTCCACACCTGCCACCTGCGGCCTGGCGTCCACACCGGTGCTCCTCATCTCCATTCTTAGAGGGCTCCTACATTGTGGATGCGAGCTCCTGCCCGGGATGATTTGATGATCTTCCTGCGAGCCCGGGGCGTCCGCCCCGCCGCTCCTTTGACTTCTTCTCAGCGGAGTTGTGGGAACCCCTGCCTGGTCCTCTTCTCTCGGGCGAAGCGTTCCGACCTCCACCCCGGAATCCTCATTGCTAGGGGCTGTGCTGCGCCCTCTAGGCTCTCCTTGCGTTGACTGAGGCGGGGCCGTACTGAAACCCTCACCCTCCACCTGACCAGCGGGGGCTGCGCAGCGCCCTCCGCCCTCACTCCTCCTACCCGGGGGGGCCGTTCCGCGCCCCACTCTAACCTCCTCACTTGAAGGGGACCTCTCCCTCCTTTCTCCACCTGCACTCTTCTGCAGGTATTTACCCCTTCTTCCACTTTGCCCTGTCACCCCCCTCTGCACCCCTTCACTTGCCCCCTTCTTATTCCTCTGAGCCACCTCATGACCCGAAATCATTTCTCCCCCTGCCGCCCTCCTGTCTATCCCCTTTCTCGCTTTCCGCCCCTAATTTCCCAAACCTCCCCTCTCCCCGCCGATGGGGTGCAGGCCATCATTGCCGCGAGAGCCCCATCTGCCGCTGCTCTACGCTGCGGCCTACCACCACTTATCTCCCCCCCCCCATGGCCTCTCCGCCTGTGACCTCCCCCACTGCCCTCTCCCACTGGGCCCCAGATGCCCAACTAATTATTTCCAAAGCCTCCCTCAGAGCCTCCGCATCAACCCGGCCCTTTTTGCCGGCTCTCTGGCCCACCATCGTGCACTACTAATCTGATTGTGCACAATATATATGCCCCCTGCAAATGAACCTAACAAACCTAAGCCCCCGAGCCAAAACTACCCATGGACCTAATCCCCAAACTGAAAAAATGCTAGCTTTGAAACTAGCTTTTTTTTTTTTTTTTTTTAAACCCCCCCCCCCACTTCCAACCACCCCCTGCACCCGGATAGCCCACCCTTTTTCCCACTCCCTTACGAGCTGCTTCGCTCGAAAAAAAAAAAACCCACAGGACCCCCCCCACCCTCCACCCCCCTGCTCAAAAACCCCTTCCTTTCCTTAAACCCCCTATTCCTGCTTTCCCTTTCTTTTTATTAAATTCTTTTTTTTTTTTTTTTTATTACTGCCCCCCACTCCGTCTACCCCGCTCCACCGCCCCCCCCTCCCCCTAGTGGCCCCAACGCCGCACCGCAGTACCTTCTTAAACTCAATAGGATCATAACAGGGGTAGCGGTCCCTTTAAGAGGGCCGCTCTGCCCCCTCCCTGCTGCACGCCGGCACCGCACACTATGAAAAGAAGCCCAGCACACGCGGGCTCAACTAACCCATGGCTCCCCACACTAAAGAGCCGCGGGGGCCGGCAACATCAATGCCGCGCCCTGCGGGCCCACACTACGGCCGTCGAGGGAATGACCGCCCAGCTCCCTCACTAAAAAAAAAAATAAATAAAAAAACCCCAACTGCCGCCTCGAACCACCCGCCCTGCTGAAAGCCAACCCGCGGGCGGCGGCTTCGGTAAGGAGGGGGCGGGGGGGTACCTTATGTACGGTACCCCCGACTATTCGGGGCCCGCGACCCCCGCCCTCATTAATTTTTTTTTTTTTTTTTTTTTTTATATGCGGCGCCGCCGCCGCCACTCTCCCTCGGCCCTTATCTCCCCCCTCCCCCTCCCCTCCCTATCCCCTATCCCCTACCTCAAACACCTCGTTAGGCCACAATCAGGGAAGGCTCGGGAGCAGGCGACAGGACAATCATCAAGTCCTAACTGTCGCCTGCCTCCCGAACCTTCCCTGAGCCCTTAAATACCCCCCCCCAGGAGGCGCTCTGCCCCACGGCCACTCGCTGGCCATGTGCATCGCCAAAAAACTCCCCGGGGGGAAACGCTTCGCGTTCCCTCCGGGGCCCCCCTTCCTAAAGCCTTCCAAGGAGCTCCACAAGATAGTGTTCAGAATGCTTTATAACACCCATTATTAGCCGTAACCCGCTAGACGTATTGAAACGTGCTAAAAACTAGCAAACACAGCTAGAAAATGTACTTTCCTCGCGTTTTGGTAAATGCGAATTCTGGTGGATTCCCATTTTGTACTCTGTTCGTGCGTTTGTTCAGTCGAATCCTGTTCTTTTGAACCACTCTTCTCCCATAAAAGGGAGGATCAAAATGTGTTGTTCACAGGCTGAATTTATACTGCTGAAATGATCGCTTCCCTGCTCTCTGGTTTAGACGCGTGTACCCTGCATTTACCAAAACGCGAGGGAAGTACATTTTCTAGCTATTTTTGCTGGTTTTAGCACGTTTTAATACGTCTAGCGGGTTACAGCTATATGTTGAATAATGGGGTTATAAAGAATTCTGAACACTGTGTCTTGTGGAGCTCATTGGAAGGCTGTAGGAAGAGGAGTGAAGGCAGGGAACACGCATCTAAACCAGAGAGCTTGGAAGCGAGTACATGCAACACGGTGCAGGGAGCAGGAACAGAAAGGAGGAACGCCTCTGAGGAGGAGCAGCTGGTAGTTACCCTGCTCTGGAGAGGAGAATGTGATCACCAGGGGAGTGCAGCCTGTAAACTAAAAGGGAGGATGACCACAAGGCAACTGTATTAATAGATGGCAAATACACGTTCCAAAACAGTCAGGAAAGCTGATAATGCCTTGAAGATTTCAACCGTATACATTCAGCCTGTGAACCTGTGAACAGCAGTAGATGTTGAACCCCCCTTGTATGGGAGAACAGTGGTTAAAAACTTCAGGATTCGACAACAAACGCACGGACAATGTACATACATGGGAACCCATCAGAATTCGCATTTACAAAAACGCGAGGAAAGTACATTTTCTAGCTGGTTTTGCTAGTTTACAGCACATTTCAATACGTCTAGCGGGTTACGGCTATATGATGAATAATGGGTGTTATAAAGCATTCTGAGCACCGTGTATCTTTTGAAGCTCATTTGTTGATTTGAAGGCAGCGGGAAGAGGAGAGAAGGCAGGGAACACGCGTCTAAACCAGAGAGCTGGGAAGCGAGTGTTTGCAACGCGAAACGGTGCAGGGAGCAGGGACAGAAAGGGAGAACTCCACTGAGGAGGAACAGCTGGTAGGTAGCCTTCTTTGGAGATGAGAACTTGATCACCACGGGAGAGGATTGTTGAGAGGGTAACAGAGGGGGAGGTCTGAGATCAGAAAATCCTGAGTATTCCCTGCAGTGTGTAGGGCCAGTGACATGTACAGTTGCAGATCTCGTAAAAGTCCAGGTCAGGAAGCATACAGGTTCATGTTGAATTCTCCAAGTAGGCGGAGTTGAGTGGTAGGAGGCTAGGATGGAGAAGTCCATCCACTGAGAGAGGAAGGGGGTAGGCAAATAGCCACGGTGAGAGAATGGCCAGGAAAGAGAGAATGCATGCAGACAAGGCATTCGTGAGAGGAGTCGGCCTGCAAAGGAAAGCAATTTACTACAGGAATCAAGGATGCTCCCCCCTCAAGAACGGTTGGATCTGGGCATGGAGAGGAACTTGTCATCAGGGAGGAAAGTGTCAAAGCTCGAGACAGCGCTGGCCGTCAACCATGTCTCGGTTAGACCAAGAACATCAAGGTCGGGTTCTTCCAGGAAATGGCAGATGTCAGATGAGTTTTTGAAACTGAGTGAGAGTTGAGAGTGGGGAGGGGTACAAATCAGTAATCCCTGCGGAGGTGTAGAAGGAGCCTGACCTAGGGCAGATGAGGAAGGAGAGAGGAAAGGAAGCAGAAGGGAGAGAGGAGACAGCAGGAGTGCATGATCCATCCGGGAGCTAGGAGTGGTGAGAAGGTTAGACGGGGAGGTCTGAGTCTCAGGATTGGAATGGGAAGTTCGATATCACATGTCATGCTATAGGAAGAGTCTCAGGATTGGAATGGGAAGGAGTTGGATATGACATCTCTTGTTATAGGGAGGGTCTCAGGTTTGGTATTAGAATCGCATCCTTTAGGAAGGGACTCGAGTTTGGTATTTTAAGGAGTGAGATAGTAAATCTCATCCTATCGGAAGGGTCTCGGGTTTGGTATTGGAAGAAATGAGATTTCAAATCTCAGGCTGTGGGAATGGTCTCGGGTTTGGTATTGGAAGGGGTGAAAATCACATTTCATGCTACAGGAAGGGTCACAAGTTTGGAATGGGAAGGAGTTGGATATCACATATACTACGAGAAGGGGCTCAGGTTTGGTATTAGAAGCATAGAGATATCACATCTCATGTTATAGGAAGGGTCTCGATTGGAATGGGAAGGAGTTAGATATCACATCTCATGCTATAGGGAGGGTCTCAGTTTTGATATTAGAAGCATTGAGATATCACATATGCTATTGGAAGGGTCGCAGTATTTGAATTGGAAGGAGTTGGATATCCCTTCTCATGCTATAGGAAGGGTCTCAGGTTGGAATGGGAAGGATTTGGATATCACATCTCTTGCTATAGGAAGGGTCTCAGGTTTTTTATTAGAAACATTGAGATATCACATCTCATGCTATAGGAAGGGTTTAAGGATTGGAATGGGAAGGAGTTGGATATCCCTTCTCATGCTATAGGAAGGGTCTCAGGTTGGAATGGGAAGGATTTGGATATCACATCTCTTGCTATAGGAAGGGTCTCAGGTTTTTTATTAGAAGCATTGAGATATCAAGTCTCATGGTATAGGACGGGAGTTTGATATCACATCATGCCATGGTATGGGTCTCAGGTTTTGTAGAAGCATTGGGATATCACATCTCATGCTATCGGAAGGGTATCAGGACTGGATTTGGAAGGAGTTGTTGGATATCCCATCTCATGCTATAGGAAAGGTCTCAGGTTGGAATGGGAAAGAGTTGGATATCACATCTCATGTTATAGGAAGGGTCTCAAGATTGGAATGGGAAGGACTTGGATATCACATCTCATGCTAAAGGAAGGGTCTCAGGTTTGGAATGGGAAGGAGTTGGATATGACATCTCTTGTTATAGGGAGGGTCTCAGGATTTGAATGGCAAGGTGTTGGATATCACATCTCATGCCATAGGAAGGGTCTCAGGTTTGGTATAAGCATTGAGATATCACATCTCTGCTATTGGAAGGGTCTCAGGATTGGATTGGGAAGGAGTTGGATATCCCTTCTCATGCTATAGGAAGGGTCTCAGGTTGGAATGGGAAGGAGTTGGATATCACATCTCATGCTATAGGGAGGGTTTCAGGATTGGAATGGGAAGGAGTTGGATATCACATCTCATGCTAAAGGGAGGGTCTCAGGTTTGGATGGGGAAGGATTTGGATATCACATCTCATGTTATAGGAAGGATCTCAGGTTTGGTATTAGAAGCATTGAGATATCATATCTCATGCTATCGGAAGGATCTCAGGTTTGGTATTAGAAGCATTGAGATATCACATCTCACGCTATAGGAAGGGTCTCAGGATTGGAATGGGAAGGACTTGGATATCACATCTCATGCTAAAGGAAGGGTCTCAGTTTTGGTAGAAGCATTGCGATATCACATCTCATGCTATAGGAAGGGTCTCGGGATTGGAATCGGAAGGAGTTGGATATCACATCTCATGCTATAGGAAGGGTCTCAGGTTTGGTATAAGCATTGAGATATCACATCTCTGCTATCGGAAGGGTCTCAGGATTGGATTGGGAAGGAGTTGGATATCACATCTCATGTTATAGGAAGGGTCTCTGGATTGGAATGTGAAGGATTTGGATATCACATCTCATGCTAAAGGAAGGGTCTCAGGTTTGGAATGGGAAGGAGTTGGATATGACATCTCTTGTTATAGGGAGGGTCTCAGGATTTGAATGGCAAGGTGTTGGATATCACATCTCATGCCATAGGAAGGGTCTCAGGTTTGGTATAAGCATTGAGATATCACATCTCTGCTATCGGAAGGGTCTCAGGATTGGATTGGGAAGGAGTTGGATATCCCTTCTCATGCTATAGGAAGGGTCTCAGGTTGGAATGGGAAGGAGTTGGATATCACATCTCATGCTATAGGGAGGGTTTCAGTTTTGATATTAGAAGCATTGAGATATCACATCTCATGCTATCGGAAGTGTCTCAGGATTGGAATGGGAAGTAGTTGGATATCACATATGCTAAAGGAAAGGTCTCAGGTTTGGAAGGGGAAGGATTTGGATCTCACATCTCATGTTTTAGGACGGGTCTCAGGTTTGGTATTAGAAGCCTTGAGATATCACATCTCATGGTATAATAAGGGTCTCAGGATTGGAATGGGAAGGAGTTGGATATCACATCTCAAGCTATTTCAGGATTGGAATGGGAAGGAGTTTGATATCACATCTCAAGCTATAGGAAGGGTCTCAGGTTTGGGAAGGGAAGGATTGGGATTTCACATCTCATGTTATAGGATGGTTCTCATGTTTGGTTTTAGAAGCATTGAGATATCACATCTCATGCTATCGGAAGGGTCTCAGGTTTGGAATGGGAAGGAGTTGGATATCACATCTCATGTTAAAGGAAGCATCTCAGGTTTGGTATTAGAAGCATTGAGATATCACATCTCATGCTATAGGAAGGGTCTCAGGATTGGAATGTGAAGGATTTGGATATCAAATCTCATGCTAAAGGAAGGGTCTCAGGTTTGGTATAAGCATTGAGATATCACATCTCTGCTATCGGAAGGGTCTCAGGATTGGATTGGGAAGGAGTTGGACATCCCTTCTCATGCTATAGGAAGGGTCTCATGTTGGAATGGGAAGGAGTTGGATATCATATCTCATGTTATAGGAAGGGTCTCAAGATTGAAATGGGAAGTATTTGGATATCACATCTCTTGCTATATGAAGGGTCTCAGGTTTTTTATTAGAAACATTGAGATATCACGTCTCATGCTATCGGAAGGGTTTCAGGATTTGAATGGGAAGGATTTGGATATCATATCTCATGTTATAGGACGGGTCCCAGGTTTGGTATTAGAAGCATTGAGATATCACATCTTATGGTATAGGAAGGGTCTCAGGTTTGGAATGGGAAGGAGTTGGATATCACATCTCATCCAATAGGAAGGGTCTCAGGTTTGGAATGGGAAGGAATTGGATATCACATCTCATGTTATAGGAAGGATCTCAGGATTGGAATGGGAAGGAGTTGGATATCCCTTCTCATGCTATAGGAAGGGTCTCAGGTTGGAATGGGAAGGATTTGGATATCACATCTCTTGCTATAGGAAGGGTCTCAGGTTTTTTATTAGAAACATTGAGATATCACATCTCATGCTATAGGAAGGGTTTAAGGATTGGAATGGGAAGGAGTTGGATATCCCTTCTCATGCTATAGGAAGGGTCTCAGGTTGGAATGGGAAGGATTTGGATATCACATCTCTTGCTATAGGAAGGGTCTCAGGTTTTTTATTAGAAACATTGAGATATCACATCTCATGCTATAGGAAGGGTTTAAGGATTGGAATGGGAAGGATTTGGATATCACATCTCATGCTAAAGGAAGGGTCTCAGGTTTGGAACCGGAAGGATTTGGATATCACATCTCATGTTATTTGACCGGTCTCAGGTTTGGTATTAGAAGCATTGAGATATCAAGTCTCATGGTATAGGACGGGAGTTTGATATCACATCATGCCATGGTATGGGTCTCAGGTTTTGTAGAAGCATTGGGATATCACATCTCATGCTATCCGAAGGGTATCAGGATTGGATTTGGAAGGAGTTGTTGGATATCCCATCTCATGCTATAGGAAAGGTCTCAGGTTGGAATGGGAAAGAGTTGGATATCACATCTCATGTTATAGGAAGGGTCTCAAGATTGGAATGGGAAGGACTTGGATATCACATCTCATGCTGTAGGAAGGCTCTCAGGTTTGGAAAGGGAAGGAGTTGGATATCACATTTCATGTTAGAGGTGGGTCTCAGGTTTGGTATTAGAGGCATTGAGATATCACATCTCATGCTATCAGAAGGGTATCAGGATTGGAATGGGAAGGAGTTGGATATCACATCTCATGCTAAAGGGAGGGTCTCAGGTTTGGATGGGGAAGGATTTGGATATCACATCTCATGTTATAGGAAGGATCTCAGGTTTGGTATTAGAAGCATTGAGATATCACATCTCATGCTATAGGAAGGGTCTCAGGATTGGAATGGGAAGGACTTGGATATCACATCTCATGCTAAAGGAAGGGTCTCAGTTTTGGTAGAAGCATTGCGATATCACATCTCATGCTATAGGAAGGGTCTCAGGATTGGAATCGGAAGGAGTTGGATATCACATCTCATGCTATAGGAAGGGTCTCAGGTTTGGTATAAGCATTGAGATATCACATCTCTGCTATCGGAAGGGTCTCAGGATTGGATTGGGAAGGAGTTGGATATCACATCTCATGTTATAGGAAGGGTCTCCGGATTGGAATGTGAAGGATTTGGATATCACATCTCATGCTAAAGGAAGGGTCTCAGGTTTGGAATGGGAAGGAGTTGGATATGACATCTCTTGTTATAGGGAGGGTCTCAGGATTTGAATGGCAAGGTGTTGGATATCACATCTCATGCCATAGGAAGGGTCTCAGGTTTGGTATAAGCATTGAGATATCACATCTCTGCTATCGGAAGGGTCTCAGGATTGGATTGGGAAGGAGTTGGATATCCCTTCTCATGCTATAGGAAGGGTCTCAGGTTGGAAAGGGAAGGAGTTGGATATCACATCTCATGCTATAGGGAGGGTTTCAGTTTTGATATTAGAAGCATTGAGATATCACATCTCATGCTATCGGAAGTGTCTCAGGATTGGAATGGGAAGGAGCTGGATATTACATCTCATGCTAAAGGAAGGGTCTCAGGTTTGGAACGGGAAGGAGTTGGATATCCGATCTCATGTTATAGGAAGGGTCTCAGGTTTGGTATAAGCATTGAGATATCACATCTCTGCTATCGGAAGTGTCTCAGGATTGGAATGGGAAGGAGTTGGATATCCCATCTCATGTTATAGGACGGGTCTCAGGATTGTTATTAGAATCATTGAGATATCATATTGCATGCTGTAGGAAGGGTCTAAGGATTAGAATGGGAAAGACTTGGATATCACATCTCATGCTATAGGAAGGGTCTCAGGTTTGGTATAAGCATTGAGATATCAAATCTCATGCTATAGGAAGGGTCTCAGGATTGGAATGGAAGGAGTTGGATATCACATCTCATGTTATAGGAAGGATCTCAGGTTTGGTATTAGAAGCATTGAGACATCACATCTCATGCTATAGGAAGGGTCTCAGGATTGGAATGGGAAGGAGTTGGATATCACATCTCATGCTATAGGAAGGGTCTCAGGTTTGGTATAAGCATTGAGATATCACATCTCATGCTATAGGAAGGGTCTCAGGATTGGAATGGGAAGGAGTTGTATATGACATCTCATGCCGTAGGAAGGGTCTCAGGTTTGGTATAAGCATTGAGATATCCCATCTCATGTTATAGGACGGGTCTCAGGATTGTTATTAGAATCATTGAGATATCATATTGCATGCTGTAGGAAGGGTCTAAGGATTAGAATGGGAAAGACTTGGATATCACATCTCATGCTATAGGAAGGGTCTCAGGTTTGGTATAAGCATTGAGATATCAAATCTCATGCTATAGGAAGGGTCTCAGGATTGGAATGGAAGGAGTTGGATATCACATCTCATGTTATAGGAAGGATCTCAGGTTTGGTATTAGAAGCATTGAGACATCACATCTCATGCTATAGGAAGGGTCTCAGGATTGGAATGGGAAGGAGTTGGATATCACATCTCATGCTATAGGAAGGGTCTCAGGTTTGGTATAAGCATTGAGATATCACATCTCATGCTATAGGAAGGGTCTCAGGATTGGAATGGGAAGGAGTTGTATATGACATCTCATGCCGTAGGAAGGGTCTCAGGTTTGGTATAAGCATTGAGATATCACATCTCTGCTATCAGAAGAGTCTCAGGATTGGAATGGGAAGGAGTTGGATATCCCATCTCATGTTATAGGAAGAGTCTCAGGTTTGGTATTAGAAGCATTGAGATATCACATCTCATGCTATAGGAAGTGTCTCAAGATTGGAATGGGAAGGACTTGGATATCACATCTCATGCTATAGGGAGGGTCTCAAGTTTGATATTAGAAGCATTGAGATATCACATCTCATGCTATAGGAAGAGTCTCAGGTTTGGGAAGAGAAGGATTTGGATTTCACATCTCATGTTATAGGACGGTTCTCATGTTTGGTTTTTGAAGCATTGAGATATCACATCTCATGCTATCGGAAGGGTCTCAGGTTTGGTATTAGAAGCATTGAGATATCACATCTCATGCTATAGGATTGGTCTCTGGATTGGAATGTGAAGGATTTGGATATCACATCTCATGCTAAAGGAAGGGTCTCAGGTTTGGAATGGGAAGGAGTTGGATATCACATCTCATGCCATAGGAAGGGTCTCAGGTTTGGTATAAGCATTGAGATATCACATCTCTGCTATCGGAAGGGTCTCAGGATTGGATTGGGAAGGAGTTGGATATCACATCTCATGTTATAGGAAGGGTCTCCGGATTGGAATGTGAAGGATTTGGATATCACATCTCATGCTAAAGGAAGGGTCTCAGGTTTGGAATGGGAAGGAGTTGGATATGACATCTCGTTATAGGGAGGGTCTCAGGATTTGAATGGCAAGGAGTTGGATATCACATCTCATGCCATAGGAAGGGTCTCAGGTTTGGTATAAGCATTGAGATATCACATCTCTGCTATCGGAAGGGTCTCAGGATTGGATTGGGAAGGATTTGGATATCCCTTCTCATGCTATAGGAAGGGTCTCAGGTTGGAATGGGAAGGAGTTGGATATCACATCTCATGCTAAAGGAAGGGTCTCAGGTTTGGTAGAAGCATTGAGATATCACATCTCATGCTAAAGGAAGGGTCTCAGGTTTGGAACGGGAAGGAGTTGGATATCCGATCTCATGTTATAGGAAGGGTCTCAGGTTTGGTATAAGCATTGAGATATCACATCTCTGCTATCGGAAGTGTCTCAGGATTGGAATGGGAAGGAATTGGATATCCCATCTCATGTTATAGGACGGGTCTCAGGATTGTTATTAGAATCATTGAGATATCATATTGCATGCTGTATGAAGGGTCTAAGGATTGGAATGGGAAAGACTTGGATATCACATCTCATGCTATAGGAAGGGTCTCAGGTTTGGTATAAGCATTGAGATATCAAATCTCATGCTATAGGACGGGTCTCAGGATTGGAATGGAAGGAGTTGGATATCACATCTCATGTTATAGGAAGGATCTCAGGTTTGGTATTAGAAGCATTGAGACATCACATCTCATGCTATAGGAAGGGTCTCAGGATTGGAATGGGAAGGAGTTGGATATCACATCTCATGCTATAGGAAGGGTCTCAGGTTTGGTATAAGCATTGAGATATCACATCTCATGCTATAGGAAGGGTCTCAGGATTGGAATGGGAAGGAGTTGTATATGACATCTCATGCCGTAGGAAGAGTCTCAGGTTTGGTATAAGCATTGAGATATCACATCTCTGCTATCAGAAGAGTCTCAGGATTGGAATGGGAAGGAGTTGGATATCCCATCTCATGTTATAGGAAGAGTCTCAGGTTTGGTATTAGAAGCATTGAGATATCACATCTCATGCTATAGGAAGTGTCTCAGGATTGGAATGGGAAGGACTTGGATATCACATCTCATGCTATAGGGAGGGTCTCAAGTTTGATATTAGAAGCATTGAGATATCACATCTCATGCTATAGGAAGAGTCTCAGGTTTGGAAAGGGAAGGATTTGGATTTCACATCTCATGTTATAGGATGGTTCTCATGTTTGGTTTTTGAAGCATTGAGATATCACATCTCCTGCTATCGGAAGGGTCTCAGGTTTGGTATTAGAAGCATTGAGATATCACATCTCATGCTATAGGATTGGTCTCCGGATTGGAATGTGAAGGATTTGGATATCACATCTCATGCTAAAGGAAGGGTCTCAGGTTTGGAATGGGAAGGAGTTGGATATGACATCTCTTGTTATAGGGAGGGTCTCAGGATTTGAATGGCAAGGAGTTGGATATCACATCTCATGCCATAGGAAGGGTCTCAGGTTTGGTATAAGCATTGAGATATCGGGTCTCAGGATTGGAATGGGAAGGACTTAGATATCACATCTCATGCTATAGGGAGGGTCTCAGTTTTGATATTAGAAGCATTGAGATATCACATCTCATGCTATCGGAAGGGTCTCAGGATTGGAATGGGAGGAGCTGGATATCACATCTCATGCTAAAGGAAGGGTCTCAGGTTTGGAAGGGGAAGGATTTGGATATCACATCTCATGTTATAGGATGGGTCTCAGGTTTGGTATTAGAAGCATTGTGATATCACATCTCATGCTATAGGAAGTGTCTCAGGATTGGAATGGGAAGGAGTTGGATATCACATCTCATGCTATAGGAAGAGTTTCAGGTTTGGTAGAAGCATTGAGATATCACATCTCATGCTATAGGAAGAGTCTCAGGTTTGGGAAGGGAAGGATTTGGATTTCACATCTCATGTTATAGGATGGTTCTCATGTTTGGTTTTTGAAGCATTGAGATATCACATCTCATGCTATCGGAAGGGTCTTAGGTTTGGTATTAGAAGCATTGAGATATCACATCTCATGCTATAGGATTGGTCTCCGGATTGGAATGTGAAGGATTTGGATATCACATCTCATGCTAAAGGAAGGGTCTCAGGTTTGGAATGGGAAGGAGTTGGATATGACATCTCTTGTTATAGGGAGGGTCTCAGGATTTGAATGGCAAGGAGTTGGATATCACATCTCATGCCATAGGAAGGGTCTCAGGTTTGGTATAAGCATTGGGATATCACATCTCTGCTATCGGAAGGGTCTCAGGATTGGATTGGGAAGAAGTTGGATATCACATCTCATGTTATAGGAAGGGTCTCCGGATTGGAATGTGAAGGATTTGGATATCACATCTCATGCTAAAGGAAGGGTCTCAGGTTTGGAATGGGAAGGAGTTGGATATGACATCTCTTGTTATAGGGAGGGTCTCAGGATTTGAATGGCAAGGAGTTGGATATCACATCTCATGCCATAGGAAGGGTCTCAGGTTTGGTATAAGCATTGAGATATCACATCTCTGCTATCGGAAGGGTCTCAGGAGTGGATTGGGAAGGAGTTGGATATCCCTTCTCATGCTATAGGAAGGGTCTCAGGTTGGAATGGGAAGGAGTTGGATATCACATATCATGCTAAAGGAAGGGTCTCAGGTTTGGTAGAAGCATTGAGATATCACATCTCATGCTATAGGAAGGGTCTCAGGATTGGAATGGGAAGGACTTAGATATCACATATCATGCTATAGGGAGGGTTTCAGTTTTGATATTAGAAGCATTGAGATATCACATCTCATGCTATCGGAAGTGTCTCAGGATTGGAATGGGAAGGAGCTGGATATTACATCTCATGCTAAAGGAAGGGTCTCAGGTTTGGAACGGGAAGGAGTTGGATATCCGATCTCATGTTATAGGAAGGGTCTCAGGTTTGGTATAAGCATTGAGATATCACATCTCTGCTATCGGAAGTGTCTCAGGATTGGAATGGGAAGGAATTGGATATCCCATCTCATGTTATAGGACGGGTCTCAGGATTGTTATTAGAATCATTGAGATATCATATTGCATGCTGTAGGAAGGGTCTAAGGATTGGAATGGGAAAGACTTGGATATCACATCTCATGCTATAGGAAGGGTCTCAGGTTTGGTATAAGCATTGATATATCAAATCTCATGCTATAGGAAGGGTCTCAGGATTGGAATGGAAGGAGTTGGATATCACATCTCATGTTATAGGAAGGATCTCAGGTTTGGTATTAGAAGCATTGAGACATCAAATCTCATGCTATAGGAAGGGTCTCAGGATTGGAATGGGAAGGAGTTGGATATCACATCTCATGCTATAGGAAGGGTCTCAGGTTTGGTATAAGCATTGAGATATCACATCTCATGCTATAGGAAGGGTCTCAGGATTGGAATGGGAAGGAGTTGTATATGACATCTCATGCCGTAGGAAGGGTCTCAGGTTTGGTATAAGCATTGAGATATCACATCTCTGCTATCAGAAGAGTCTCAGGATTGGAATGGGAAGGAGTTGGATATCCCATCTCATGTTATAGGAAGAGTCTCAGGTTTGGTATTAGAAGCATTGAGATATCACATCTCATGCTATAGGAAGAGTCTCAGGTTTGGGAAGGGAAGGATTTGGATTTCACATCTCATGTTATAGGATGGTTCTCATGTTTGGTTTTTGAAGCATTGAGATATCACATCTCATGCTATCGGAAGGGTCTCAGGTTTGGTATTAGAAGCATTGAGATATCACATCTCATGCTATAGGATTGGTCTCCGGATTGGAATGGGAAGGATTTGGATATCACATCTCATGCTAAAGGAAGGGTCTCAGGTTTGGAATGGGAAGGAGTTGGATATGACATCTCTTGTTATAGGGAGGGTCTCAGGATTTGAATGGCAAGGAGTTGGATATCACATCTCATGCCATAGGAAGGGTCTCAGGTTTGGTATAAGCATTGAGATATCACATCTCTGCTATCGGAAGGGTCTCAGGATTGGAATGGGAAGGACTTAGATATCACATCTCATGCTATAGGGAGGGTCTCAGTTTTGATATTAGAAGCATTGAGATATCACATCTCATGCTATCGGAAGGGTCTCAGGATTGGAATGGGAGGAGCTGGATATCACATCTCATGCTAAAGGAAGGGTCTCAGGTTTGGAAGGGGAAGGATTTGGATATCACATCTCGTGTTATAGGATGGGTTTCAGGTTTGGTATTAGAAGCATTGTGATATCACATCTCATGCTATAGGAAGTGTCTCAGGATTGGAATGGGAAGGAGTTGGATATAACATCTCATGCTATAGGAAGGGTTTCAGGTTTGGTAGAAGCATTGAGATATCACATCTCATGCTATAGGAAGAGTCTCAGGTTTGGGAAGGGAAGGATTTGGATTTCACATCTCATGTTATAGGATTGTTCTCATGTTTGGTTTTTGAAGCATTGAGATATCACATCTCATGCTATCGGAAGGGTCTCAGGTTTGGTATTAGAAGCATTGAGATATCACATCTCATGCTATAGGATTGGTCTCTGGATTGGAATGTGAAGGATTTGGATATCACATCTCATGCTAAAGGAAGGGTCTCAGGTTTGGAATGGGAAGGAGTTGGATATCACATCTCATGCTATAGGAAGGGTCTCAGGTTTGGTATAAGCATTGAGACATCACATCTCATGCTATAGGAAGGGTCTCAGGATTGGAATGGGAAGGAGTTGGATATCACATCTCATGCTATAGGAAGGGTCTCAGGTTTGGTATAAGCATTGAGATATCACATCTCATGCTATAGGAAGGGTCTCAGGATTGGAATGGGAAGGAGTTGTATATGACATCTCATGCCGTAGGAAGGGTCTCAGGTTTGGTATAAGCATTGAGATATCACATCTCTGCTATCAGAAGAGTCTCAGGATTGGAATGGGAAGGAGTTGGATATCCCATCTCATGTTATAGGAAGAGTCTCAGGTTTGGTATTAGAAGCATTGAGATATCACATCTCATGCTATAGGAAGTGTCTCAAGATTGGAATGGGAAGGACTTGGATATCACATCTCATGCTATAGGGAGGGTCTCAAGTTTGATATTAGAAGCATTGAGATATCACATCTCATGCTATAGGAAGAGTCTCAGGTTTGGGAAGAGAAGGATTTGGATTTCACATCTCATGTTATAGGACGGTTCTCATGTTTGGTTTTTGAAGCATTGAGATATCACATCTCATGCTATCGGAAGGGTCTCAGGTTTGGTATTAGAAGCATTGAGATATCACATCTCATGCTATAGGATTGGTCTCTGGATTGGAATGTGAAGGATTTGGATATCACATCTCATGCTAAAGGAAGGGTCTCAGGTTTGGAATGGGAAGGAGTTGGATATCACATCTCATGCCATAGGAAGGGTCTCAGGTTTGGTATAAGCATTGAGATATCACATCTCTGCTATCGGAAGGGTCTCAGGATTGGATTGGGAAGGAGTTGGATATCACATCTCATGTTATAGGAAGGGTCTCCGGATTGGAATGTGAAGGATTTGGATATCACATCTCATGCTAAAGGAAGGGTCTCAGGTTTGGAATGGGAAGGAGTTGGATATGACATCTCGTTATAGGGAGGGTCTCAGGATTTGAATGGCAAGGAGTTGGATATCACATCTCATGCCATAGGAAGGGTCTCAGGTTTGGTATAAGCATTGAGATATCACATCTCTGCTATCGGAAGGGTCTCAGGATTGGATTGGGAAGGATTTGGATATCCCTTCTCATGCTATAGGAAGGGTCTCAGGTTGGAATGGGAAGGAGTTGGATATCACATCTCATGCTAAAGGAAGGGTCTCAGGTTTGGTAGAAGCATTGAGATATCACATCTCATGCTAAAGGAAGGGTCTCAGGTTTGGAACGGGAAGGAGTTGGATATCCGATCTCATGTTATAGGAAGGGTCTCAGGTTTGGTATAAGCATTGAGATATCACATCTCTGCTATCGGAAGTGTCTCAGGATTGGAATGGGAAGGAATTGGATATCCCATCTCATGTTATAGGACGGGTCTCAGGATTGTTATTAGAATCATTGAGATATCATATTGCATGCTGTATGAAGGGTCTAAGGATTGGAATGGGAAAGACTTGGATATCACATCTCATGCTATAGGAAGGGTCTCAGGTTTGGTATAAGCATTGAGATATCAAATCTCATGCTATAGGACGGGTCTCAGGATTGGAATGGAAGGAGTTGGATATCACATCTCATGTTATAGGAAGGATCTCAGGTTTGGTATTAGAAGCATTGAGACATCACATCTCATGCTATAGGAAGGGTCTCAGGATTGGAATGGGAAGGAGTTGGATATCACATCTCATGCTATAGGAAGGGTCTCAGGTTTGGTATAAGCATTGAGATATCACATCTCATGCTATAGGAAGGGTCTCAGGATTGGAATGGGAAGGAGTTGTATATGACATCTCATGCCGTAGGAAGAGTCTCAGGTTTGGTATAAGCATTGAGATATCACATCTCTGCTATCAGAAGAGTCTCAGGATTGGAATGGGAAGGAGTTGGATATCCCATCTCATGTTATAGGAAGAGTCTCAGGTTTGGTATTAGAAGCATTGAGATATCACATCTCATGCTATAGGAAGTGTCTCAGGATTGGAATGGGAAGGACTTGGATATCACATCTCATGCTATAGGGAGGGTCTCAAGTTTGATATTAGAAGCATTGAGATATCACATCTCATGCTATAGGAAGAGTCTCAGGTTTGGAAAGGGAAGGATTTGGATTTCACATCTCATGTTATAGGATGGTTCTCATGTTTGGTTTTTGAAGCATTGAGATATCACATCTCCTGCTATCGGAAGGGTCTCAGGTTTGGTATTAGAAGCATTGAGATATCACATCTCATGCTATAGGATTGGTCTCCGGATTGGAATGTGAAGGATTTGGATATCACATCTCATGCTAAAGGAAGGGTCTCAGGTTTGGAATGGGAAGGAGTTGGATATGACATCTCTTGTTATAGGGAGGGTCTCAGGATTTGAATGGCAAGGAGTTGGATATCACATCTCATGCCATAGGAAGGGTCTCAGGTTTGGTATAAGCATTGAGATATCGGGTCTCAGGATTGGAATGGGAAGGACTTAGATATCACATCTCATGCTATAGGGAGGGTCTCAGTTTTGATATTAGAAGCATTGAGATATCACATCTCATGCTATCGGAAGGGTCTCAGGATTGGAATGGGAGGAGCTGGATATCACATCTCATGCTAAAGGAAGGGTCTCAGGTTTGGAAGGGGAAGGATTTGGATATCACATCTCATGTTATAGGATGGGTCTCAGGTTTGGTATTAGAAGCATTGTGATATCACATCTCATGCTATAGGAAGTGTCTCAGGATTGGAATGGGAAGGAGTTGGATATCACATCTCATGCTATAGGAAGAGTTTCAGGTTTGGTAGAAGCATTGAGATATCACATCTCATGCTATAGGAAGAGTCTCAGGTTTGGGAAGGGAAGGATTTGGATTTCACATCTCATGTTATAGGATGGTTCTCATGTTTGGTTTTTGAAGCATTGAGATATCACATCTCATGCTATCGGAAGGGTCTTAGGTTTGGTATTAGAAGCATTGAGATATCACATCTCATGCTATAGGATTGGTCTCCGGATTGGAATGTGAAGGATTTGGATATCACATCTCATGCTAAAGGAAGGGTCTCAGGTTTGGAATGGGAAGGAGTTGGATATGACATCTCTTGTTATAGGGAGGGTCTCAGGATTTGAATGGCAAGGAGTTGGATATCACATCTCATGCCATAGGAAGGGTCTCAGGTTTGGTATAAGCATTGGGATATCACATCTCTGCTATCGGAAGGGTCTCAGGATTGGATTGGGAAGAAGTTGGATATCACATCTCATGTTATAGGAAGGGTCTCCGGATTGGAATGTGAAGGATTTGGATATCACATCTCATGCTAAAGGAAGGGTCTCAGGTTTGGAATGGGAAGGAGTTGGATATGACATCTCTTGTTATAGGGAGGGTCTCAGGATTTGAATGGCAAGGAGTTGGATATCACATCTCATGCCATAGGAAGGGTCTCAGGTTTGGTATAAGCATTGAGATATCACATCTCTGCTATCGGAAGGGTCTCAGGATTGGATTGGGAAGGAGTTGGATATCCCTTCTCATGCTATAGGAAGGGTCTCAGGTTGGAATGGGAAGGAGTTGGATATCACATATCATGCTAAAGGAAGGGTCTCAGGTTTGGTAGAAGCATTGAGATATCACATCTCATGCTATAGGAAGGGTCTCAGGATTGGAATGGGAAGGACTTAGATATCACATATCATGCTATAGGGAGGGTTTCAGTTTTGATATTAGAAGCATTGAGATATCACATCTCATGCTATCGGAAGTGTCTCAGGATTGGAATGGGAAGGAGCTGGATATTACATCTCATGCTAAAGGAAGGGTCTCAGGTTTGGAACGGGAAGGAGTTGGATATCCGATCTCATGTTATAGGAAGGGTCTCAGGTTTGGTATAAGCATTGAGATATCACATCTCTGCTATCGGAAGTGTCTCAGGATTGGAATGGGAAGGAATTGGATATCCCATCTCATGTTATAGGACGGGTCTCAGGATTGTTATTAGAATCATTGAGATATCATATTGCATGCTGTAGGAAGGGTCTAAGGATTGGAATGGGAAAGACTTGGATATCACATCTCATGCTATAGGAAGGGTCTCAGGTTTGGTATAAGCATTGATATATCAAATCTCATGCTATAGGAAGGGTCTCAGGATTGGAATGGAAGGAGTTGGATATCACATCTCATGTTATAGGAAGGATCTCAGGTTTGGTATTAGAAGCATTGAGACATCAAATCTCATGCTATAGGAAGGGTCTCAGGATTGGAATGGGAAGGAGTTGGATATCACATCTCATGCTATAGGAAGGGTCTCAGGTTTGGTATAAGCATTGAGATATCACATCTCATGCTATAGGAAGGGTCTCAGGATTGGAATGGGAAGGAGTTGTATATGACATCTCATGCCGTAGGAAGGGTCTCAGGTTTGGTATAAGCATTGAGATATCACATCTCTGCTATCAGAAGAGTCTCAGGATTGGAATGGGAAGGAGTTGGATATCCCATCTCATGTTATAGGAAGAGTCTCAGGTTTGGTATTAGAAGCATTGAGATATCACATCTCATGCTATAGGAAGAGTCTCAGGTTTGGGAAGGGAAGGATTTGGATTTCACATCTCATGTTATAGGATGGTTCTCATGTTTGGTTTTTGAAGCATTGAGATATCACATCTCATGCTATCGGAAGGGTCTCAGGTTTGGTATTAGAAGCATTGAGATATCACATCTCATGCTATAGGATTGGTCTCCGGATTGGAATGGGAAGGATTTGGATATCACATCTCATGCTAAAGGAAGGGTCTCAGGTTTGGAATGGGAAGGAGTTGGATATGACATCTCTTGTTATAGGGAGGGTCTCAGGATTTGAATGGCAAGGAGTTGGATATCACATCTCATGCCATAGGAAGGGTCTCAGGTTTGGTATAAGCATTGAGATATCACATCTCTGCTATCGGAAGGGTCTCAGGATTGGAATGGGAAGGACTTAGATATCACATCTCATGCTATAGGGAGGGTCTCAGTTTTGATATTAGAAGCATTGAGATATCACATCTCATGCTATCGGAAGGGTCTCAGGATTGGAATGGGAGGAGCTGGATATCACATCTCATGCTAAAGGAAGGGTCTCAGGTTTGGAAGGGGAAGGATTTGGATATCACATCTCGTGTTATAGGATGGGTTTCAGGTTTGGTATTAGAAGCATTGTGATATCACATCTCATGCTATAGGAAGTGTCTCAGGATTGGAATGGGAAGGAGTTGGATATAACATCTCATGCTATAGGAAGGGTTTCAGGTTTGGTAGAAGCATTGAGATATCACATCTCATGCTATAGGAAGAGTCTCAGGTTTGGGAAGGGAAGGATTTGGATTTCACATCTCATGTTATAGGATTGTTCTCATGTTTGGTTTTTGAAGCATTGAGATATCACATCTCATGCTATCGGAAGGGTCTCAGGTTTGGTATTAGAAGCATTGAGATATCACATCTCATGCTATAGGATTGGTCTCTGGATTGGAATGTGAAGGATTTGGATATCACATCTCATGCTAAAGGAAGGGTCTCAGGTTTGGAATGGGAAGGAGTTGGATATGACATCTCTTGTTATAGGGAGGGTCTCAGGATTTGAATGGCAAGGAGTTGGATATCACATCTCATGCCATAGGAAGGGTCTCAGGTTTGGTATAAGCATTGAGATATCACATCTCTGCTATCGGAAGGGTCTCAGGATTGGATTGGGAAGGAGTTGGATATCACATCTCATGTTATAGGAAGGGTCTCCGGATTGGAATGTAAAGGATTTGGATATCACATCTCATGCTAAAGGAAGGGTCTCAGGTTTGGAATGGGAAGGAGTTGGATATGACATCTCTTGTTATAGGGAGGGTCTCAGGATTTGAATGGCAAGGAGTTGGATATCACATCTCATGCCATAGGAAGGGTCTCAGGTTTGGTATAAGCATTGAGATATCACATCTCTGCTATCGGAAGGGTCTCAGGATTGGATTGGGAAGGAGTTGGATATCCCTTCTCATGCTATAGGAAGGGTCTCAGGTTGGAATGGGAAGGAGTTGGATATCACATCTCATGCTAAAGGAAGGGTCTCAGGTTTGGTAGAAGCATTGAGATATCACATCTCATGCTATAGGAAGGGTCTCAGGATTGGAATGGGAAGGACTTAGATATCACATATCATGCTATAGGGAGGGTTTCAGTTTTGATATTAGAAGCATTGAGATATCACATCTCATGCTATCGGAAGTGTCTCAGGATTGGAATGGGAAGGAGCTGGATATTACATCTCATGCTAAAGGAAGGGTCTCAGGTTTGGAACGGGAAGGAGTTGGATATCCGATCTCATGTTATAGGAAGGGTCTCAGGTTTGGTATAAGCATTGAGATATCACATCTCTGCTATCGGAAGTGTCTCAGGATTGGAATGGGAAGGAATTGGATATCCCATCTCATGTTATAGGACGGGTCTCAGGATTGTTATTAGAATCATTGAGATATCATATTGCATGCTGTAGGAAGGGTCTAAGGATTGGAATGGGAAAGACTTGGATATCACATCTCATGCTATAGGAAGAGTCTCAGGTTTGGTATAAGCATTGAGATATCAAATCTCATGCTATAGGAAGGGTCTCAGGATTGGAATGGAAGGAGTTGGATATCACATCTCATGTTATAGGAAGGATCTCAGGTTTGGTATTAGAAGCATTGAGACATCACATCTCATGCTATAGGAAGGGTCTCAGGATTGGAATGGGAAGGAGTTGGATATCACATCTCATGCTATAGGAAGGGTCTCAGGTTTGGTATAAGCATTGAGATATCACATCTCATGCTATAGGAAGGGTCTCAGGATTGGAATGGGAAGGAGTTGTATATGACATCTCATGCCGTAGGAAGGGTCTCAGGTTTGGTATAAGCATTGAGATATCACATCTCTGCTATAGGAAGTGTCTCAGGATTGGAATGGGAAGGACTTGGATATCACATCTCATGCTATAGGGAGGGTCTCAAGTTTGATATTAGAAGCATTGAGATATCACATCTCATGCTATAGGAAGAGTCTCAGGTTTGGGAAGGGAAGGATTTGGATTTCACATCTCATGTTATAGGATGGTTCTCATGTTTGGTTTTTGAAGCATTGAGATATTACATCTCATGCTATAGGAAGGGTTTAAGGATTGGAATGGGAAGGAGTTGGATATCCCTTCTCATGCTATAGGAAGGGTCTCAGGTTGGAATGGGAAGGATTTGGATATCACATCTCTTGCTATAGGAAGGGTCTCAGGTTTTTTATTAGAAGCATTGAGATATCAAGTCTCATGGTATAGGACGGGAGTTTGATATCACATCATGCCATGGTATGGGTCTCAGGTTTTGTAGAAGCATTGGGATATCACATCTCATGCTATCGGAAGGGTATCAGGACTGGATTTGGAAGGAGTTGTTGGATATCCCATCTCATGCTATAGGAAAGGTCTCAGGTTGGAATGGGAAAGAGTTGGATATCACATCTCATGTTATAGGAAGGGTCTCAAGATTGGAATGGGAAGGACTTGGATATCACATCTCATGCTAAAGGAAGGGTCTCAGGTTTGGAATGGGAAGGAGTTGGATATGACATCTCTTGTTATAGGGAGGGTCTCAGGATTTGAATGGCAAGGTGTTGGATATCACATCTCATGCCATAGGAAGGGTCTCAGGTTTGGTATAAGCATTGAGATATCACATCTCTGCTATTGGAAGGGTCTCAGGATTGGATTGGGAAGGAGTTGGATATCCCTTCTCATGCTATAGGAAGGGTCTCAGGTTGGAATGGGAAGGAGTTGGATATCACATCTCATGCTATAGGGAGGGTTTCAGGATTGGAATGGGAAGGAGTTGGATATCACATCTCATGCTAAAGGGAGGGTCTCAGGTTTGGATGGGGAAGGATTTGGATATCACATCTCATGTTATAGGAAGGATCTCAGGTTTGGTATTAGAAGCATTGAGATATCACATCTCACGCTATAGGAAGGGTCTCAGGATTGGAATGGGAAGGACTTGGATATCACATCTCATGCTAAAGGAAGGGTCTCAGTTTTGGTAGAAGCATTGCGATATCACATCTCATGCTATAGGAAGGGTCTCGGGATTGGAATCGGAAGGAGTTGGATATCACATCTCATGCTATAGGAAGGGTCTCAGGTTTGGTATAAGCATTGAGATATCACATCTCTGCTATCGGAAGGGTCTCAGGATTGGATTGGGAAGGAGTTGGATATCACATCTCATGTTATAGGAAGGGTCTCTGGATTGGAATGTGAAGGATTTGGATATCACATCTCATGCTAAAGGAAGGGTCTCAGGTTTGGAATGGGAAGGAGTTGGATATGACATCTCTTGTTATAGGGAGGGTCTCAGGATTTGAATGGCAAGGTGTTGGATATCACATCTCATGCCATAGGAAGGGTCTCAGGTTTGGTATAAGCATTGAGATATCACATCTCTGCTATCGGAAGGGTCTCAGGATTGGATTGCGAAGGAGTTGGATATCCCTTCTCATGCTATAGGAAGGGTCTCAGGTTGGAATGGGAAGGAGTTGGATATCACATCTCATGCTATAGGGAGGGTTTCAGTTTTGATATTAGAAGCATTGAGATATCACATCTCATGCTATCGGAAGTGTCTCAGGATTGGAATGGGAAGTAGTTGGATATCACATATGCTAAAGGAAAGGTCTCAGGTTTGGAAGGGGAAGGATTTGGATCTCACATCTCATGTTTTAGGACGGGTCTCAGGTTTGGTATTAGAAGCCTTGAGATATCACATCTCATGGTATAATAAGGGTCTCAGGATTGGAATGGGAAGGAGTTGGATATCACATCTCAAGCTATTTCAGGATTGGAATGGGAAGGAGTTTGATATCACATCTCAAGCTATAGGAAGGGTCTCAGGTTTGGGAAGGGAAGGATTGGGATTTCACATCTCATGTTATAGGATGGTTCTCATGTTTGGTTTTAGAAGCATTGAGATATCACATCTCATGCTATCGGAAGGGTCTCAGGTTTGGAATGGGAAGGAGTTGGATATCACATCTCATGTTAAAGGAAGCATCTCAGGTTTGGTATTAGAAGCATTGAGATATCACATCTCATGCTATAGGAAGGGTCTCAGGATTGGAATGTGAAGGATTTGGATATCAAATCTCATGCTAAAGGAAGGGTCTCAGGTTTGGTATAAGCATTGAGATATCACATCTCTGCTATCGGAAGGGTCTCAGGATTGGATTGGGAAGGAGTTGGATATCATATCTCATGTTATAGGAAGGGTCTCAAGATTGAAATGGGAAGTATTTGGATATCACATCTCTTGCTATATGAAGGGTCTCAGGTTTTTTATTAGAAACATTGAGATATCACGTCTCATGCTATCGGAAGGGTTTCAGGATTTGAATGGGAAGGATTTGGATATCATATCTCATGTTATAGGACGGGTCCCAGGTTTGGTATTAGAAGCATTGAGATATCACATCTTATGGTATAGGAAGGGTCTCAGGTTTGGAATGGGAAGGAGTTGGATATCACATCTCATCCAATAGGAAGGATCTCAGGATTGGAATGGGAAGGAGTTGGATATCCCTTCTCATGCTATAGGAAGGGTCTCAGGTTGGAATGGGAAGGATTTGGATATCACATCTCTTGCTATAGGAAGGGTCTCAGGTTTTTTATTAGAAACATTGAGATATCACATCTCATGCTATAGGAAGGGTTTAAGGATTGGAATGGGAAGGAGTTGGATATCCCTTCTCATGCTATAGGAAGGGTCTCAGGTTGGAATGGGAAGGATTTGGATATCACATCTCTTGCTATAGGAAGGGTCTCAGGTTTTTTATTAGAAACATTGAGATATCACATCTCATGCTATAGGAAGGGTTTAAGGATTGGAATGGGAAGGATTTGGATATCACATCTCATGCTAAAGGAAGGGTCTCAGGTTTGGAACCGGAAGGATTTGGATATCACATCTCATGTTATTTGACCGGTCTCAGGTTTGGTATTAGAAGCATTGAGATATCAAGTCTCATGGTATAGGACGGGAGTTTGATATCACATCATGCCATGGTATGGGTCTCAGGTTTTGTAGAAGCATTGGGATATCACATCTCATGCTATCGGAAGGGTATCAGGATTGGATTTGGAAGGAGTTGTTGGATATCCCATCTCATGCTATAGGAAAGGTCTCAGGTTGGAATGGGAAAGAGTTGGATATCACATCTCATGTTATAGGAAGGGTCTCAAGATTGGAATGGGAAGGACTTGGATATCACATCTCATGCTGTAGGAAGGCTCTCAGGTTTGGAAAGGGAAGGAGTTGGATATCACATTTCATGTTAGAGGTAGGATCTCAGGTTTGGTATTAGAGGCATTGAGATATCACATCTCATGCTATCAGAAGGGTATCAGGATTGGAATGGGAAGGAGTTGGATATCACATCTCATGCTAAAGGGAGGGTCTCAGGTTTGGATGGGGAAGGATTTGGATATCACATCTCATGTTATAGGAAGGATCTCAGGTTTGGTATTAGAAGCATTGAGATATCACATCTCATGCTATAGGAAGAGTCTCAGGATTGGAATGGGAAGGACTTGGATATCACATCTCATGCTAAAGGAAGGGTCTCAGTTTTGGTAGAAGCATTGCGATATCACATCTCATGCTATAGGAAGGGTCTCAGGATTGGAATCGGAAGGAGTTGGATATCACATCTCATGCTATAGGAAGGGTCTCAGGTTTGGTATAAGCATTGAGATATCACATCTCATGCTATCGGAAGGGTCTCAGGATTGGATTGGGAAGGAGTTGGATATCACATCTCATGTTATAGGAAGGGTCTCCGGATTGGAATGTGAAGGATTTGGATATCACATCTCATGCTAAAGGAAGGGTCTCAGGTTTGGAATGGGAAGGAGTTGGATATGACATCTCTTGTTATAGGGAGGGTCTCAGGATTTGAATGGCAAGGTGTTGGATATCACATCTCATGCCATAGGAAGGGTCTCAGGTTTGGTATAAGCATTGAGATATCACATCTCTGCTATCGGAAGGGTCTCAGGATTGGATTGGGAAGGAGTTGGATATCCCTTCTCATGCTATAGGAAGGGTCTCAGGTTGGAAAGGGAAGGATTTGGATATCACATCTCATGCTATAGGGAGGGTTTCAGTTTTGATATTAGAAGCATTGAGATATCACATCTCATGCTATCGGAAGTGTCTCAGGATTGGAATGGGAAGGAGCTGGATATTACATCTCATGCTAAAGGAAGGGTCTCAGGTTTGGAACGGGAAGGAGTTGGATATCCGATCTCATGTTATAGGAAGGGTCTCAGGTTTGGTATAAGCATTGAGATATCACATCTCTGCTATCGGAAGTGTCTCAGGATTGGAATGGGAAGGAGTTGGATATCCCATCTCATGTTATAGGACGGGTCTCAGGATTGTTATTAGAATCATTGAGATATCATATTGCATGCTGTAGGAAGGGTCTAAGGATTAGAATGGGAAAGACTTGGATATCACATCTCATGCTATAGGAAGGGTCTCAGGTTTGGTATAAGCATTGAGATATCAAATCTCATGCTATAGGAAGGGTCTCAGGATTGGAATGGAAGGAGTTGGATATCACATCTCATGTTATAGGAAGGATCTCAGGTTTGGTATTAGAAGCATTGAGACATCACATCTCATGCTATAGGAAGGGTCTCAGGATTGGAATGGGAAGGAGTTGGATATCACATCTCATGCTATAGGAAGGGTCTCAGGTTTGGTATAAGCATTGAGATATCACATCTCATGCTATAGGAAGGGTCTCAGGATTGGAATGGGAAGGAGTTGTATATGACATCTCATGCCGTAAGAAGGGTCTCAGGTTTGGTATAAGCATTGAGATATCACATCTCTGCTATCAGAAGAGTCTCAGGATTGGAATGGGAAGGAGTTGGATATCCCATCTCATGTTATAGGAAGAGTCTCAGGTTTGGTATTAGAAGCATTGAGATATCACATCTCATGCTATAGGAAGTGTCTCAAGATTGGAATGGGAAGGACTTGGATATCACATCTCATGCTATAGGGAGGGTCTCAAGTTTGATATTAGAAGCATTGAGATATCACATCTCATGCTATAGGAAGAGTCTCAGGTTTGGGAAGAGAAGGATTTGGATTTCACATCTCATGTTATAGGACGGTTCTCATGTTTGGTTTTTGAAGCATTGAGATATCACATCTCATGCTATCGGAAGGGTCTCAGGTTTGGTATTAGAAGCATTGAGATATCACATCTCATGCTATAGGATTGGTCTCTGGATTGGAATGTGAAGGATTTGGATATCACATCTCATGCTAAAGGAAGGGTCTCAGGTTTGGAATGGGAAGGAGTTGGATATCACATCTCATGCCATAGGAAGGGTCTCAGGTTTGGTATAAGCATTGAGATATCACATCTCTGCTATCGGAAGGGTCTCAGGATTGGATTGGGAAGGAGTTGGATATCACATCTCATGTTATAGGAAGGGTCTCCGGATTGGAATGTGAAGGATTTGGATATCACATCTCATGCTAAAGGAAGGGTCTCAGGTTTGGAATGGGAAGGAGTTGGATATGACATCTCGTTATAGGGAGGGTCTCAGGATTTGAATGGCAAGGAGTTGGATATCACATCTCATGCCATAGGAAGGGTCTCAGGTTTGGTATAAGCATTGAGATATCACATCTCTGCTATCGGAAGGGTCTCAGGATTGGATTGGGAAGGATTTGGATATCCCTTCTCATGCTATAGGAAGGGTCTCAGGTTGGAATGGGAAGGAGTTGGATATCACATCTCATGCTAAAGGAAGGGTCTCAGGTTTGGTAGAAGCATTGAGATATCACATCTCATGCTAAAGGAAGGGTCTCAGGTTTGGAACGGGAAGGAGTTGGATATCCGATCTCATGTTATAGGAAGGGTCTCAGGTTTGGTATAAGCATTGAGATATCACATCTCTGCTATCGGAAGTGTCTCAGGATTGGAATGGGAAGGAATTGGATATCCCATCTCATGTTATAGGACGGGTCTCAGGATTGTTATTAGAATCATTGAGATATCATATTGCATGCTGTAGGAAGGGTCTAAGGATTGGAATGGGAAAGACTTGGATATCACATCTCATGCTATAGGAAGGGTCTCAGGTTTGGTATAAGCATTGAGATATCAAATCTCATGCTATAGGACGGGTCTCAGGATTGGAATGGAAGGAGTTGGATATCACATCTCATGTTATAGGAAGGATCTCAGGTTTGGTATTAGAAGCATTGAGACATCACATCTCATGCTATAGGAAGGGTCTCAGGATTGGAATGGGAAGGAGTTGGATATCACATCTCATGCTATAGGAAGGGTCTCAGGTTTGGTATAAGCATTGAGATATCACATCTCATGCTATAGGAAGGGTCTCAGGATTGGAATGGGAAGGAGTTGTATATGACATTTCATGCCGTAGGAAGAGTCTCAGGTTTGGTATAAGCATTGAGATATCACATCTCTGCTATCAGAAGAGTCTCAGGATTGGAATGGGAAGGAGTTGGATATCCCATCTCATGTTATAGGAAGAGTCTCAGGTTTGGTATTAGAAGCATTGAGATATCACATCTCATGCTATAGGAAGTGTCTCAGGATTGGAATGGGAAGGACTTGGATATCACATCTCATGCTATAGGGAGGGTCTCAAGTTTGATATTAGAAGCATTGAGATATCACATCTCATGCTATAGGAAGAGTCTCAGGTTTGGAAAGGGAAGGATTTGGATTTCACATCTCATGTTATAGGATGGTTCTCATGTTTGGTTTTTGAAGCATTGAGATATCACATCTCCTGCTATCGGAAGGGTCTCAGGTTTGGTATTAGAAGCATTGAGATATCACATCTCATGCTATAGGATTGGTCTCCGGATTGGAATGTGAAGGATTTGGATATCACATCTCATGCTAAAGGAAGGGTCTCAGGTTTGGAATGGGAAGGAGTTGGATATGACATCTCTTGTTATAGGGAGGGTCTCAGGATTTGAATGGCAAGGAGTTGGATATCACATCTCATGCCATAGGAAGGGTCTCAGGTTTGGTATAAGCATTGAGATATCGGGTCTCAGGATTGGAATGGGAAGGACTTAGATATCACATCTCATGCTATAGGGAGGGTCTCAGTTTTGATATTAGAAGCATTGAGATATCACATCTCATGCTATCGGAAGGGTCTCAGGATTGGAATGGGAGGAGCTGGATATCACATCTCATGCTAAAGGAAGGGTCTCAGGTTTGGAAGGGGAAGGATTTGGATATCACATCTCATGTTATAGGATGGGTCTCAGGTTTGGTATTAGAAGCATTGTGATATCACATCTCATGCTATAGGAAGTGTCTCAGGATTGGAATGGGAAGGAGTTGGATATCACATCTCATGCTATAGGAAGAGTTTCAGGTTTGGTAGAAGCATTGAGATATCACATCTCATGCTATAGGAAGAGTCTCAGGTTTGGGAAGGGAAGGATTTGGATTTCACATCTCATGTTATAGGATGGTTCTCATGTTTGGTTTTTGAAGCATTGAGATATCACATCTCATGCTATCGGAAGGGTCTTAGGTTTGGTATTAGAAGCATTGAGATATCACATCTCATGCTATAGGATTGGTCTCCGGATTGGAATGTGAAGGATTTGGATATCACATCTCATGCTAAAGGAAGGGTCTCAGGTTTGGAATGGGAAGGAGTTGGATATGACATCTCTTGTTATAGGGAGGGTCTCAGGATTTGAATTGCAAGGAGTTGGATATCACATCTCATGCCATAGGAAGGGTCTCAGGTTTGGTATAAGCATTGGGATATCACATCTCTGCTATCGGAAGGGTCTCAGGATTGGATTGGGAAGAAGTTGGATATCACATCTCATGTTATAGGAAGGGTCTCCGGATTGGAATGTGAAGGATTTGGATATCACATCTCATGCTAAAGGAAGGGTCTCAGGTTTGGAATGGGAAGGAGTTGGATATGACATCTCTTGTTATAGGGAGGGTCTCAGGATTTGAATGGCAAGGAGTTGGATATCACATCTCATGCCATAGGAAGGGTCTCAGGTTTGGTATAAGCATTGAGATATCACATCTCTGCTATCGGAAGGGTCTCAGGATTGGATTGGGAAGGAGTTGGATATCCCTTCTCATGCTATAGGAAGGGTCTCAGGTTGGAATGGGAAGGAGTTGGATATCACATATCATGCTAAAGGAAGGGTCTCAGGTTTGGTAGAAGCATTGAGATATCACATCTCATGCTATAGGAAGGGTCTCAGGATTGGAATGGGAAGGACTTAGATATCACATATCATGCTATAGGGAGGGTTTCAGTTTTGATATTAGAAGCATTGAGATATCACATCTCATGCTATCGGAAGTGTCTCAGGATTGGAATGGGAAGGAGCTGGATATTACATCTCATGCTAAAGGAAGGGTCTCAGGTTTGGAACGGGAAGGAGTTGGATATCCGATCTCATGTTATAGGAAGGGTCTCAGGTTTGGTATAAGCATTGAGATATCACATCTCTGCTATCGGAAGTGTCTCAGGATTGGAATGGGAAGGAATTGGATATCCCATCTCATGTTATAGGACGGGTCTCAGGATTGTTATTAGAATCATTGAGATATCATATTGCATGCTGTAGGAAGGGTCTAAGGATTGGAATGGGAAAGACTTGGATATCACATCTCATGCTATAGGAAGGGTCTCAGGTTTGGTATAAGCATTGATATATCAAATCTCATGCTATAGGAAGGGTCTCAGGATTGGAATGGAAGGAGTTGGATATCACATCTCATGTTATAGGAAGGATCTCAGGTTTGGTATTAGAAGCATTGAGACATCAAATCTCATGCTATAGGAAGGGTCTCAGGATTGGAATGGGAAGGAGTTGGATATCACATCTCATGCTATAGGAAGGGTCTCAGGTTTGGTATAAGCATTGAGATATCACATCTCATGCTATAGGAAGGGTCTCAGGATTGGAATGGGAAGGAGTTGTATATGACATCTCATGCCGTAGGAAGGGTCTCAGGTTTGGTATAAGCATTGAGATATCACATCTCTGCTATCAGAAGAGTCTCAGGATTGGAATGGGAAGGAGTTGGATATCCCATCTCATGTTATAGGAAGAGTCTCAGGTTTGGTATTAGAAGCATTGAGATATCACATCTCATGCTATAGGAAGAGTCTCAGGTTTGGGAAGGGAAGGATTTGGATTTCACATCTCATGTTATAGGATGGTTCTCATGTTTGGTTTTTGAAGCATTGAGATATCACATCTCATGCTATCGGAAGGGTCTCAGGTTTGGTATTAGAAGCATTGAGATATCACATCTCATGCTATAGGATTGGTCTCCGGATTGGAATGGGAAGGATTTGGATATCACATCTCATGCTAAAGGAAGGGTCTCAGGTTTGGAATGGGAAGGAGTTGGATATGACATCTCTTGTTATAGGGAGGGTCTCAGGATTTGAATGGCAAGGAGTTGGATATCACATCTCATGCCATAGGAAGGGTCTCAGGTTTGGTATAAGCATTGAGATATCACATCTCTGCTATCGGAAGGGTCTCAGGATTGGAATGGGAAGGACTTAGATATCACATCTCATGCTATAGGGAGGGTCTCAGTTTTGATATTAGAAGCATTGAGATATCACATCTCATGCTATCGGAAGGGTCTCAGGATTGGAATGGGAGGAGCTGGATATCACATCTCATGCTAAAGGAAGGGTCTCAGGTTTGGAAGGGGAAGGATTTGGATATCACATCTCATGTTATAGGATGGGTTTCAGGTTTGGTATTAGAAGCATTGTGATATCACATCTCATGCTATAGGAAGTGTCTCAGGATTGGAATGGGAAGGAGTTGGATATAACATCTCATGCTATAGGAAGGGTTTCAGGTTTGGTAGAAGCATTGAGATATCACATCTCATGCTATAGGAAGAGTCTCAGGTTTGGGAAGGGAAGGATTTGGATTTCACATCTCATGTTATAGGATTGTTCTCATGTTTGGTTTTTGAAGCATTGAGATATCACATCTCATGCTATCGGAAGGGTCTCAGGTTTGGTATTAGAAGCATTGAGATATCACATCTCATGCTATAGGATTGGTCTCTGGATTGGAATGTGAAGGATTTGGATATCACATCTCATGCTAAAGGAAGGGTCTCAGGTTTGGAATGGGAAGGAGTTGGATATGACATCTCTTGTTATAGGGAGGGTCTCAGGATTTGAATGGCAAGGAGTTGGATATCACATCTCATGCCATAGGAAGGGTCTCAGGTTTGGTATAAGCATTGAGATATCACATCTCTGCTATCGGAAGGGTCTCAGGATTGGATTGGGAAGGAGTTGGATATCACATCTCATGTTATAGGAAGGGTCTCCGGATTGGAATGTAAAGGATTTGGATATCACATCTCATGCTAAAGGAAGGGTCTCAGGTTTGGAATGGGAAGGAGTTGGATATGACATCTCTTGTTATAGGGAGGGTCTCAGGATTTGAATGGCAAGGAGTTGGATATCACATCTCATGCCATAGGAAGGGTCTCAGGTTTGGTATAAGCATTGAGATATCACATCTCTGCTATCGGAAGGGTCTCAGGATTGGATTGGGAAGGAGTTGGATATCCCTTCTCATGCTATAGGAAGGGTCTCAGGTTGGAATGGGAAGGAGTTGGATATCACATCTCATGCTAAAGGAAGGGTCTCAGGTTTGGTAGAAGCATTGAGATATCACATCTCATGCTATAGGAAGGGTCTCAGGATTGGAATGGGAAGGACTTAGATATCACATATCATGCTATAGGGAGGGTTTCAGTTTTGATATTAGAAGCATTGAGATATCACATCTCATGCTATCGGAAGTGTCTCAGGATTGGAATGGGAAGGAGCTGGATATTACATCTCATGCTAAAGGAAGGGTCTCAGGTTTGGAACGGGAAGGAGTTGGATATCCGATCTCATGTTATAGGAAGGGTCTCAGGTTTGGTATAAGCATTGAGATATCACATCTCTGCTATCGGAAGTGTCTCAGGATTGGAATGGGAAGGAATTGGATATCACATCTCATGTTATAGGACGGGTCTCAGGATTGTTATTAGAATCATTGAGATATCATATTGCATGCTGTAGGAAGGGTCTAAGGATTGGAATGGGAAAGACTTGGATATCACATCTCATGCTATAGGAAGAGTCTCAGGTTTGGTATAAGCATTGAGATATCAAATCTCATGCTATAGGAAGGGTCTCAGGATTGGAATGGAAGGAGTTGGATATCACATCTCATGTTATAGGAAGGATCTCAGGTTTGGTATTAGAAGCATTGAGACATCACATCTCATGCTATAGGAAGGGTCTCAGGATTGGAATGGAAGGAGTTGGATATCACATCTCATGTTATAGGAAGGATCTCAGGTTTGGTATTAGAAGCATTGAGACATCACATCTCATGCTATAGGAAGGGTCTCAGGATTTGAATGGCAAGGAGTTGGATATCACATCTCATGCCATAGGAAGGGTCTCAGGTTTGGTATAAGCATTGAGATATCACATCTCTGCTATCGGAAGGGTCTCAGGATTGGATTGGGAAGGAGTTGGATATCCCTTCTCATGCTATAGGAAGGGTCTCAGGATTGGAATGGGAGGAGCTGGATATCACATCTCATGCTAAAGGAAGGGTCTCAGGTTTGGAAGGGGAAGGATTTGGATATCACATCTCATGTTATAGGATGGGTTTCAGGTTTGGTATTAGAAGCATTGTGATATCACATCTCATGCTATAGGAAGTGTCTCAGGATTGGAATGGGAAGGAGTTGGATATAACATCTCATGCTATAGGAAGGGTTTCAGGTTTGGTAGAAGCATTGAGATATCACATCTCATGCTATAGGAAGAGTCTCAGGTTTGGGAAGGGAAGGATTTGGATTTCACATCTCATGTTATAGGATTGTTCTCATGTTTGGTTTTTGAAGCATTGAGATATCACATCTCATGCTATCGGAAGGGTCTCAGGTTTGGTATTAGAAGCATTGAGATATCACATCTCATGCTATAGGATTGGTCTCTGGATTGGAATGTGAAGGATTTGGATATCACATCTCATGCTAAAGGAAGGGTCTCAGGTTTGGAATGGGAAGGAGTTGGATATGACATCTCTTGTTATAGGGAGGGTCTCAGGATTTGAATGGCAAGGAGTTGGATATCACATCTCATGCCATAGGAAGGGTCTCAGGTTTGGTATAAGCATTGAGATATCACATCTCTGCTATCGGAAGGGTCTCAGGATTGGATTGGGAAGGAGTTGGATATCACATCTCATGTTATAGGAAGGGTCTCCGGATTGGAATGTAAAGGATTTGGATATCACATCTCATGCTAAAGGAAGGGTCTCAGGTTTGGAATGGGAAGGAGTTGGATATGACATCTCTTGTTATAGGGAGGGTCTCAGGATTTGAATGGCAAGGAGTTGGATATCACATCTCATGCCATAGGAAGGGTCTCAGGTTTGGTATAAGCATTGAGATATCACATCTCTGCTATCGGAAGGGTCTCAGGATTGGATTGGGAAGGAGTTGGATATCCCTTCTCATGCTATAGGAAGGGTCTCAGGTTGGAATGGGAAGGAGTTGGATATCACATCTCATGCTAAAGGAAGGGTCTCAGGTTTGGTAGAAGCATTGAGATATCACATCTCATGCTATAGGAAGGGTCTCAGGATTGGAATGGGAAGGACTTAGATATCACATATCATGCTATAGGGAGGGTTTCAGTTTTGATATTAGAAGCATTGAGATATCACATCTCATGCTATCGGAAGTGTCTCAGGATTGGAATGGGAAGGAGCTGGATATTACATCTCATGCTAAAGGAAGGGTCTCAGGTTTGGAACGGGAAGGAGTTGGATATCCGATCTCATGTTATAGGAAGGGTCTCAGGTTTGGTATAAGCATTGAGATATCACATCTCTGCTATCGGAAGTGTCTCAGGATTGGAATGGGAAGGAATTGGATATCCCATCTCATGTTATAGGACGGGTCTCAGGATTGTTATTAGAATCATTGAGATATCATATTGCATGCTGTAGGAAGGGTCTAAGGATTGGAATGGGAAAGACTTGGATATCACATCTCATGCTATAGGAAGAGTCTCAGGTTTGGTATAAGCATTGAGATATCAAATCTCATGCTATAGGAAGGGTCTCAGGATTGGAATGGAAGGAGTTGGATATCACATCTCATGTTATAGGAAGGATCTCAGGTTTGGTATTAGAAGCATTGAGACATCACATCTCATGCTATAGGAAGGGTCTCAGGATTGGAATGGAAGGAGTTGGATATCACATCTCATGTTATAGGAAGGATCTCAGGTTTGGTATTAGAAGCATTGAGACATCACATCTCATGCTATAGGAAGGGTCTCAGGATTTGAATGGCAAGGAGTTGGATATCACATCTCATGCCATAGGAAGGGTCTCAGGTTTGGTATAAGCATTGAGATATCACATCTCTGCTATCGGAAGGGTCTCAGGATTGGATTGGGAAGGAGTTGGATATCCCTTCTCATGCTATAGGAAGGGTCTCAGGTTGGAATGGGAAGGAGTTGGATATCACATCTCATGCTAAAGGAAGGGTCTCAGGTTTGGTAGAAGCATTGAGATATCACATCTCATGCTATAGGAAGGGTCTCAGGATTGGAATGGAAGGAGTTGGATATCACATCTCATGTTATAGGAAGGATCTCAGGTTTGGTATTAGAAGCATTGAGACATCACATCTCATGCTATAGGAAGGGTCTCAGGATTGGAATGGGAAGGAGTTGGATATCACATCTCATGCTATAGGAAGGGTCTCAGGTTTGGTATAAGCATTGAGATATCACATCTCATGCTATAGGAAGGGTCTCAGGATTGGAATGGGAAGGAGTTGTATATGACATCTCATGCCGTAGGAAGGGTCTCAGGTTTGGTATAAGCATTGAGATATCACATCTCTGCTATAGGAAGTGTCTCAGGATTGGAATGGGAAGGACTTGGATATCACATCTCATGCTATAGGAAGAGTCTCAGGTTTGGGAAGGGAAGGATTTGGATTTCACATCTCATGTTATAGGATGGTTCTCATGTTTGGTTTTTGAAGCATTGAGATATTACATCTCATGCTATCGGAAGGGTCTCAGGTTTGGTATTAGAAGCATTCAGATATCACATCTCATGCTATAGGATTGGTCTCCGGATTGGAATGTGAAGGATTTGGATATCACATCTCATGCTAAAGGAAGGGTCTCAGGTTTGGAATGGGAAGGAGTTGGATATGACATCTCTTGTTATAGGGAGGGTCTCAGGATTTGAATGGCAAGGAGTTGGATATCACATCTCATGCCATAGGAAGGGTCTCAGGTTTGGTATAAGCATTGAGATATCACATCTCTGCTATCGGAAGGGTCTCAGGATTGGATTGGGAAGGAGTTGGATATCACATCTCATGTTATAGGAAGGGTCTCCGGATTGGAATGTGAAGGATTTGGATATCACATCTCATGCTAAAGGAAGGGTCTCAGGTTTGGAATGGGAAGGAGTTGGATATGACATCTCTTGTTATAGGGAGGGTCTCAGGATTTGAATGGCAAGGTGTTGGATATCACATCTCATGCCATAGGAAGGGTCTCAGGTTTGGTATAAGCATTGAGATATCACATCTCTGCTATCGGAAGGGTCTCAGGATTGGATTGGGAAGGAGTTGGATATCCCTTCTCATGCTATAGGAAGGGTCTCAGGTTGGAATGGGAAGGAGTTGGATATCACATCTCATGCTATAGGGAGGGTTTCAGTTTTGATATTAGAAGCATTGAGATATCACATCTCATGCTATCGGAAGTGTCTCAGGATTGGAATGGGAAGTAGTTGGATATCACATATGCTAAAGGAAAGGTCTCAGGTTTGGAAGGGGAAGGATTTGGATCTCACATCTCATGTTTTAGGACGGGTCTCAGGTTTGGTATTAGAAGCCTTGAGATATCACATCTCATGGTATAATAAGGGTCTCAGGATTGGAATGGGAAGGAGTTGGATATCACATCTCAAGCTATTTCAGGATTGGAATGGGAAGGAGTTTGATATCACATCTCAAGCTATAGGAAGGGTCTCGGGTTTGGGAAGGGAAGGATTGTGATTTCACATCTCATGTTATAGGATGGTTCTCATGTTTGGTTTTAGAAGCATTGAGATATCACATCTAATGCTATCGGAAGGGTCTCAGGTTTGGAATGGGAAGGAGTTGGATATCACATCTCATGTTATAGGAAGCATCTCAGGTTTGGTATTAGAAGCATTGAGATATCACATCTCATGCTATAGGAAGGGTCTCAGGATTGGAATGTGAAGGATTTGGATATCAAATCTCATGCTAAAGGAAGGGTCTCAGGTTTGGTATAAGCATTGAGATATCACATCTCTGCTATCGGAAGGGTCTCAGGATTGGATTGGGAAGGAGTTGGACATCCCTTCTCATGCTATAGGAAGGGTCTCATGTTGGAATGGGAAGGAGTTGGATATCATATCTCATGTTATAGGAAGGGTCTCAAGATTGAAATGGGAAGTATTTGGATATCACATCTCTTGCTATATGAAGGGTCTCAGGTTTTTTATTAGAAACATTGAGATATCACGTCTCATGCTATCGGAAGGGTTTCAGGATTGGAATGGGAAGGATTTGGATATCATATCTCATGTTATAGGACGGGTCCCAGGTTTGGTATTAGAAGCATTGAGATATCACATCTTATGGTATAGGAAGGGTCTCAGGTTTGGAATGGGAAGGAGTTGGATATCACATCTCATCCAATAGGAAGGGTCTCAGGTTTGGAATGGGAAGGAATTGGATATCACATCTCATGTTATAGGAAGGATCTCAGGATTGGATTGGGAAGGAGTTGGATATCCCTTCTCATGCTATAGGAAGGGTCTCAGGTTGGAATGGGAAGGATTTGGATATCACATCTCTTGCTATAGGAAGGGTCTCAGGTTTTTTATTAGAAACATTGAGATATCACATCTCATGCTATAGGAAGGGTTTAAGGATTGGAATGGGAAGGAGTTGGATATCCCTTCTCATGCTATAGGAAGGGTCTCAGGTTGGAATGGGAAGGATTTGGATATCACATCTCTTGCTATAGGAAGGGTCTCAGGTTTTTTATTAGAAACATTGAGATATCACATCTCATGCTATAGGAAGGGTTTAAGGATTGGAATGGGAAGGATTTGGATTTCACATCTCATGCTAAAGGAAGGGTCTCAGGTTTGGAAGGGGAAGGATTTGGATATCACATCTCATGCCATAGGAAGGGTCTCAGGTTTGGTATAAGCATTGAGATATCACATCTCTGCTATCGGAAGGGTCTCAGGATTGGATTGGGAAGGAGTTGGATATCCCATCTCATGTTATAGGACGGGTCTCAGGATTGTTATTAGAATCATTGAGATATCATATTGCATGCTGTAGGAAGGGTCTAAGGATTAGAATGGGAAAGACTTGGCTATCACATCTCATGCTATAGGAAGGGTCTCAGGTTTGGTATAAGCATTGAGATATCAAATTTCATGCTATAGGAAGGGTCTCAGGATTGGAATGGAAGGAGTTGGATATCACATCTCATGTTATAGGAAGGATCTCAGGTTTGGTATTAGAAGCATTGAGACATCACATTTCATGCTATAGGAAGGGTCTCAGGATTGGAATGGGAAGGAGTTGGATATCACATCTCATGCTATAGGAAGGGTCTCAGGTTTGGTATAAGCATTGAGATATCACATCTCATGCTATAGGAAGGGTCTCAGGATTGGAATGGGAAGGAGTTGTATATGACATCTCATGCCGTAGGAAGGGTCTCAGGTTTGGTATAAGCATTGAGATATCACATCTCTGCTATCAGAAGAGTCTCAGGATTGGAATGGGAAGGAGTTGGATATCCCATCTCATGTTATAGGAAGAGTCTCAGGTTTGGTATTAGAAGCATTGAGATATCACATCTCATGCTATAGGAAGTGTCTCAAGATTGGAATGGGAAGGACTTGGATATCACATCTCATGCTATAGGGAGGGTCTCAAGTTTGATATTAGAAGCATTGAGATATCACATCTCATGCTATAGGAAGAGTCTCAGGTTTGGGAAGGGAAGGATTTGGATTTCACATCTCATGTTATAGGACGGTTCTCATGTTTGGTTTTTGAAGCATTGAGATATCACATCTCATGCTATCGGAAGGGTCTCAGGTTTGGTATTAGAAGCATTGAGATATCACATCTCATGCTATAGGATTGGTCTCTGGATTGGAATGTGAAGGATTTGGATATCACATCTCATGCTAAAGGAAGGGTCTCAGGTTTGGAATGGGAAGGAGTTGGATATCACATCTCATGCCATAGGAAGGGTCTCAGGTTTGGTATAAGCATTGAGATATCACATCTCTGCTATCGGAAGGGTCTCAGGATTGGATTGGGAAGGAGTTGGATATCACATCTCATGTTATAGGAAGGGTCTCCGGATTGGAATGTGAAGGATTTGGATATCACATCTCATGCTAAAGGAAGGGTCTCAGGTTTGGAATGGGAAGGAGTTGGATATGACATCTCTTGTTATAGGGAGGGTCTCAGGATTTGAATGGCAAGGAGTTGGATATCCCTTCTCATGCAATAGGAAGGGTCTCAGGTTGGAATGGGAAGGAGTTGGATATCACATCTCATGCTAAAGGAAGGGTCTCAGGTTTGGTAGAAGCATTGAGATATCACATCTCATGCTATCGGAAGTGTCTCAGGATTGGAATGGGAAGGAGCTGGATATTACATCTCATGCTAAAGGAAGGGTCTCAGGTTTGGAACGGGAAGGAGTTGGATATCCGATCTCATGTTATAGGAAGGGTTTCAGGTTTGGTATAAGCATTGAGATATCACATCTCTGCTATCGGAAGTGTCTCAGGATTGGAATGGGAAGGAATTGGATATCCCATCTCATGTTATAGGACGGGTCTCAGGATTGTTATTAGAATCATTGAGATATCATATTGCATGCTGTAGGAAGGGTCTAAGGATTGGAATGGGAAAGACTTGGATATCACATCTCATGCTATAGGAAGGGTCTCAGGTTTGGTATAAGCATTGAGATATCAAATCTCATGCTATAGGACGGGTCTCAGGATTGGAATGGAAGGAGTTGGATATCACATCTCATGTTATAGAAAGGATCTCAGGTTTGGTATTAGAAGCATTGAGACATCACATCTCATGCTATAGGAAGGGTCTCAGGATTGGAATGGGAAGGAGTTGGATATCACATCTCATGCTATAGGAAGGGTCTCAGGTTTGGTATAAGCATTGAGATATCACATCTCATGCTATAGGAAGGGTCTCAGGATTGGAATGGGAAGGAGTTGTATATGACATCTCATGCTGTAGGAAGGGTCTCAGGTTTGGTATAAGCATTGAGATATCACATCTCTGCTATCAGAAGAGTCTCAGGATTGGAATGGGAAGGAGTTGGATATCCCATCTCATGTTATAGGAAGAGTCTCAGGTTTGGTATTAGAAGCATTGAGATATCACATCTCATGCTATAGGAAGTGTCTCAGGATTGGAATGGGAAGGACTTGGATATCACATCTCATGCTATAGGGAGGGTCTCAAGTTTGATATTAGAAGCATTGAGATATCACATCTCATGCTATAGGAAGAGTCTCAGGTTTGGGAAGGGAAGGATTTGGATTTCACATCTCATGTTATAGGATGGTTCTCATGTTTGGTTTTTGAAGCATTGAGATATCACATCTCATGCTATCGGAAGGGTCTCAGGTTTGGTATTAGAAGCATTGAGATATCACATCTCATGCTATAGGATTGGTCTCCGGATTGGAATGTGAAGGATTTGGATATCACATCTCATGCTAAAGGAAGGGTCTCAGGTTTGGAATGGGAAGGAGTTGGATATGACATCTCTTGTTATAGGGAGGGTCTCAGGATTTGAATGGCAAGGGGTTGGATATCACATCTCATGCCATAGGAAGGGTCTCAGGTTTGGTATAAGCATTGAGATATCGGGTCTCAGGATTGGAATGGGAAGGACTTAGATATCACATCTCATGCTATAGGGAGGGTCTCAGTTTTGATATTAGAAGCATTGAGATATCACATCTCATGCTATCGGAAGGGTCTCAGGATTGGAATGGGAGGAGCTGGATATCACATCTCATGCTAAAGGAAGGGTCTCAGGTTTGGAAGGGGAAGGATTTGGATATCACATCTCATGTTATAGGATGGGTCTCAGGTTTGGTATTAGAAGCATTGTGATATCACATCTCATGCTATAGGAAGTGTCTCAGGATTGGAATGGGAAGGAGTTGGATATCACATCTCATGCTATAGGAAGGGTTTCAGGTTTGGTAGAAGCATTGAGATATCACATCTCATGCTATAGGAAGAGTCTCAGGTTTGGTAAGGGAAGGATTTGGATTTCACATCTCATGTTATAGGATGGTTCTCATGTTTGGTTTTTGAAGCATTGAGATATCACATCTCATGCTATCGGAAGGGTCTCAGGTTTGGTATTAGAAGCATTGAGATATCACATCTCATGCTATAGGATTGGTCTCCGGATTGGAATGTGAAGGATTTGGATATCACATCTCATGCTAAAGGAAGGGTCTCAGGTTTGGAATGGGAAGGAGTTGGATATGACATCTCTTGTTATAGGGAGGGTCTCAGGATTTGAATGGCAAGGAGTTGGATATCACATCTCATGCCATAGGAAGGGTCTCAGGTTTGGTATAAGCATTGAGATATCACATCTCTGCTATCGGAAGGGTCTCAGGATTGGATTGGGAAGAAGTTGGATATCACATCTCATGTTATAGGAAGGGTCTCCGGATTGGAATGTGAAGGATTTGGATATCACATCTCATGCTAAAGGAAGGGTCTCAGGTTTGGAATGGGAAGGAGTTGGATATGACATCTCTTGTTATAGGGAGGGTCTCAGGATTTGAATGGCAAGGAGTTGGATATCACATCTCATGCCATAGGAAGGGCCTCAGGTTTGGTATAAGCATTGAGATATCACATCTCTGCTATCGGAAGGGTCTCAGGATTGGATTGGGAAGGAGTTGGATATCCCTTCTCATGCTATAGGAAGGGTCTCAGGTTGGAATGGGAAGGAGTTGGATATCACATCTCATGCTAAAGGAAGGGTCTCAGGTTTGGTAGAAGCATTGAGATATCACATCTCATGCTATAGGAAGGGTCTCAGGATTGGAATGGGAAGGACTTAGATATCACATATCATGCTATAGGGAGGGTTTCAGTTTTGATATTAGAAGCATTGAGATATCACATCTCATGCTATCGGAAGTGTCTCAGGATTGGAATGGGAAGGAGCTGGATATTACATCTCATGCTAAAGGAAGGGTCTCAGGTTTGGAACGGGAAGGAGTTGGATATCCGATCTCATGTTATAGGAAGGGTCTCAGGTTTGGTATAAGCATTGAGATATCACATCTCTGCTATCGGAAGTGTCTCAGGATTGGAATGGGAAGGAATTGGATATCCCATCTCATGTTATAGGACGGGTCTCAGGATTGTTATTAGAATCATTGAGATATCATATTGCATGCTGTAGGAAGGGTCTAAGGATTGGAATGGGAAAGACTTGGATATCACATCTCATGCTATAGGAAGGGTCTCAGGTTTGGTATTAGCATTGAGATATCAAATCTCATGCTATAGGAAGGGTCTCAGGATTGGAATGGAAGGAGTTGGATATCACATCTCATGTTATAGGAAGGATCTCAGGTTTGGTATTAGAAGCATTGAGACATCAAATCTCATGCTATAGGAAGGGTCTCAGGATTGGAATGGGAAGGAGTTGGATATCACATCTCATGCTATAGGAAGGGTCTCAGGTTTGGTATAAGCATTGAGATATCACATCTCATGCTATAGGAAGGGTCTCAAGATTGGAATGGGAAGGAGTTGTATATGACATCTCATGCCGTAGGAAGGGTCTCAGGTTTGGTATAAGCATTGAGATATCACATCTCTGCTATCAGAAGAGTCTCAGGATTGGAATGGGAAGGAGTTGGATATCCCATCTCATGTTATAGGAAGAGTCTCAGGTTTGGTATTAGAAGCATTGAGATATCACATCTCATGCTATAGGAAGTGTCTCAGGATTGGAATGGGAAGGACTTGGATATCACATCTCATGCTATAGGGAGGGTCTCAAGTTTGATATTAGAAGCATTGAGATATCACATCTCATGCTATAGGAAGAGTCTCAGGTTTGGGAAGGGAAGGATTTGGATTTCACATCTCATGTTATAGGATGGTTCTCATGTTTGGTTTTTGAAGCATTGAGATATCACATCTCATGCTATCGGAAGGGTCTCAGGTTTGGTATTAGAAGCATTGAGATATCACATCTCATGCTATAGGATTGGTCTCCGGATTGGAATGTGAAGGATTTGGATATCACATCTCATGCTAAAGGAAGGGTCTCAGGTTTGGAATGGGAAGGAGTTGGATATGACATCTCTTGTTATAGGGAGGGTCTCAGGATTTGAATGGCAAGGAGTTGGATATCACATCTCATGCCATAGGAAGGGTCTCAGGTTTGGTATAAGCATTGAGATACCACATCTCTGCTATCGGAAGGGTCTCAGGATTGGAATGGGAAGGACTTAGATATCACATCTCATGCTATAGGGAGGGTCTCAGTTTTGATATTAGAAGCATTGAGATATCACATCTCATGCTAGCGGAAGGGTCTCAGGATTGGAATGGGAGGAGCTGGATATCACATCTCATGCTAAAGGAAGGGTCTCAGGTTTGGAAGGGGAAGGATTTGGATATCACATCTCATGTTATAGGATGGGTCTCAGGTTTGGTATTAGAAGCATTGTGATATCACATCTCATGCTATAGGAAGTGTCTCAGGATTGGAATGGGAAGGAGTTGGATATCACATCTCATGCTATAGGAAGGGTTTCAGGTTTGGTAGAAGCATTGAGATATCACATCTCATGCTATAGGAAGAGTCTCAGGTTTGGGAAGGGAAGGATTTGGATTTCACATCTCATGTTATAGGATGGTTCTCATGTTTGGTTTTTGAAGCATTGAGATATCACATCTCATGCTATCGGAAGGGTCTCAGGTTTGGTATTAGAAGCATTGAGATATCACATCTCATGCTATAGGATTGGTCTCCGGATTGGAATGTGAAGGATTTGGATATCACATCTCATGCTAAAGGAAGGGTCTCAGGTTTGGAATGGGAAGGAGTTGGATATGACATCTCTTGTTATAGGGAGGGTCTCAGGATTTGAATGGCAAGGAGTTGGATATCACATCTCATGCCATAGGAAGGGTCTCAGGTTTGGTATAAGCATTGAGATATCACATCTCTGCTATCGGAAGGGTCTCAGGATTGGATTGGGAAGAAGTTGGATATCACATCTCATGTTATAGGAAGGGTCTCCGGATTGGAATGTGAAGGATTTGGATATCACATCTCATGCTAAAGGAAGGGTCTCAGGTTTGGAATGGGAAGGAGTTGGATATGACATCTCTTGTTATAGGGAGGGTCTCAGGATTTGAATGGCAAGGAGTTGGATATCACATCTCATGCCATAGGAAGGGCCTCAGGTTTGGTATAAGCATTGAGATATCACATCTCTGCTATCGGAAGGGTCTCAGGATTGGATTGGGAAGGAGTTGGATATCCCTTCTCATGCTATAGGAAGGGTCTCAGGTTGGAATGGGAAGGAGTTGGATATCACATCTCATGCTAAAGGAAGGGTCTCAGGTTTGGTAGAAGCATTGAGATATCACATCTCATGCTATAGGAAGGGTCTCAGGATTGGAATGGGAAGGACTTAGATATCACATATCATGCTATAGGGAGGGTTTCAGTTTTGATATTAGAAGCATTGAGATATCACATCTCATGCTATCGGAAGTGTCTCAGGATTGGAATGGGAAGGAGCTGGATATTACATCTCATGCTAAAGGAAGGGTCTCAGGTTTGGAACGGGAAGGAGTTGGATATCCGATCTCATGTTATAGGAAGGGTCTCAGGTTTGGTATAAGCATTGAGATATCACATCTCTGCTATCGGAAGTGTCTCAGGATTGGAATGGGAAGGAATTGGATATCCCATCTCATGTTATAGGACGGGTCTCAGGATTGTTATTAGAATCATTGAGATATCATATTGCATGCTGTAGGAAGGGTCTAAGGATTGGAATGGGAAAGACTTGGATATCACATCTCATGCTATAGGAAGGGTCTCAGGTTTGGTATTAGCATTGAGATATCAAATCTCATGCTATAGGAAGGGTCTCAGGATTGGAATGGAAGGAGTTGGATATCACATCTCATGTTATAGGAAGGATCTCAGGTTTGGTATTAGAAGCATTGAGACATCAAATCTCATGCTATAGGAAGGGTCTCAGGATTGGAATGGGAAGGAGTTGGATATCACATCTCATGCTATAGGAAGGGTCTCAGGTTTGGTATAAGCATTGAGATATCACATCTCATGCTATAGGAAGGGTCTCAAGATTGGAATGGGAAGGAGTTGTATATGACATCTCATGCCGTAGGAAGGGTCTCAGGTTTGGTATAAGCATTGAGATATCACATCTCTGCTATCAGAAGAGTCTCAGGATTGGAATGGGAAGGAGTTGGATATCCCATCTCATGTTATAGGAAGAGTCTCAGGTTTGGTATTAGAAGCATTGAGATATCACATCTCATGCTATAGGAAGTGTCTCAGGATTGGAATGGGAAGGACTTGGATATCACATCTCATGCTATAGGGAGGGTCTCAAGTTTGATATTAGAAGCATTGAGATATCACATCTCATGCTATAGGAAGAGTCTCAGGTTTGGGAAGGGAAGGATTTGGATTTCACATCTCATGTTATAGGATGGTTCTCATGTTTGGTTTTTGAAGCATTGAGATATCACATCTCATGCTATCGGAAGGGTCTCAGGTTTGGTATTAGAAGCATTGAGATATCACATCTCATGCTATAGGATTGGTCTCCGGATTGGAATGTGAAGGATTTGGATATCACATCTCATGCTAAAGGAAGGGTCTCAGGTTTGGAATGGGAAGGAGTTGGATATGACATCTCTTGTTATAGGGAGGGTCTCAGGATTTGAATGGCAAGGAGTTGGATATCACATCTCATGCCATAGGAAGGGTCTCAGGTTTGGTATAAGCATTGAGATATCGGGTCTCAGGATTGGAATGGGAAGGACTTAGATATCACATCTCATGCTATAGGGAGGGTCTCAGTTTTGATATTAGAAGCATTGAGATATCACATCTCATGCTATCGGAAGGGTCTCAGGATTGGAATGGGAGGAGCTGGATATCACATCTCATGCTAAAGGAAGGGTCTAAGGTTTGGAAGGGGAAGGATTTGGATATCACATCTCATGTTATAGGATGGGTCTCAGGTTTGGTATTAGAAGCATTGTGATATCACATCTCATGCTATAGGAAGTGTCTCAGGATTGGAATGGGAAGGAGTTGGATATCACATCTCATGCTATAGGAAGGGTTTCAGGTTTGGTAGAAGCATTGAGATATCACATCTCATGCTATAGGAAGAGTCTCAGGTTTGGAAAGGGAAGGATTTGGATTTCACATCTCATGTTATAGGATGGTTCTCATGTTTGGTTTTTGAAGCATTGAGATATCACATCTCATGCTATCGGAAGGGTCTCAGGTTTGGTATTAGAAGCATTGAGATATCACATCTCATGCTATAGGATTGGTCTCCGGATTGGAATGTGAAGGATTTGGATATCACATCTCATGCTAAAGGAAGGGTCTCAGGTTTGGAATGGGAAGGAGTTGGATATGACATCTCTTGTTATAGGGAGGGTCTCAGGATTTGAATGGCAAGGAGTTGGATATCACATCTCATGCCATAGGAAGGGTCTCAGGTTTGGTATAAGCATTGAGATATCACATCTCTGCTATCGGAAGGGTCTCAGGATTGGATTGGGAAGGAGTTGGATATCACATCTCATGTTATAGGAAGGGTCTCCGGATTGGAATGTGAAGGATTTGGATATCACATCTCATGCTAAAGGAAGGGTCTCAGGTTTGGAATGGGAAGGAGTTGGATATGACATCTCTTGTTATAGGGAGGGTCTCAGGATTTGAATGGCAAGGAGTTGGATATCACATCTCATGCCATAGGAAGGGTCTCAGGTTTGGTATAAGCATTGAGATATCACATCTCTGCTCTCGGAAGGGTCTCAGGATTGGATTGGGAAGGAGTTGGATATCCCTTCTCATGCTATAGGAAGGGTCTCAGGTTGGAATGGGAAGGAGTTGGATATCACATCTCATGCTAAAGGAAGGGTCTCAGGTTTGGTAGAAGCATTGAGATATCAAATCTCATGCTATAGGAAGGGTCTCAGGATTGGAATGGGAAGGACTTAGATATCACATATCATGCTATATGGAGGGTTTCAGTTTTGATATTAGAAGCATTGAGATATCACATCTCATGCTATCGGAAGTGTCTCAGGATTGGAATGGGAAGGAGCTGGATATTACATCTCATGCTAAAGGAAGGGTCTCAGGTTTGGAACGGGAAGGAGTTGGATATCCGATCTCATGTTATAGGAAGGGTCTCAGGTTTGGTATAAGCATTGAGATATCACATCTCTGCTATCGGAAGTGTCTCAGGATTGGAATGGGAAGGAATTGGATATCCCATCTCATGTTATAGGACGGGTCTCAGGATTGTTATTAGAATCATTGAGATATCATATTGCATGCTGTAGGAAGGGTCTAAGGATTGGAATGGGAAAGACTTGGATATCACATCTCATGCTATAGGAAGGGTCTCAGGTTTGGTATAAGCATTGAGATATCAAATCTCATGCTATAGGAAGGGTCTCAGGATTGGAATGGAAGGAGTTGGATATCACATCTCATGTTATAGGAAGGATCTCAGGTTTGGTATTAGAAGCATTGAGACATCAAATCTCATGCTATAGGAAGGGTCTCAGGATTGGAATGGGAAGGAGTTGGATATCACATCTCATGCTATAGGAAGGGTCTCAGGTTTGGTATAAGCATTGAGATATCACATCTCATGCTATAGGAAGGGTCTCAGGATTGGAATGGGAAGGAGTTGTATATGACATCTCATGTCGTAGGAAGGGTCTCAGGTTTGGTATAAGCATTGAGATATCACATCTCTGCTATCAGAAGAGTCTCAGGATTGGAATGGGAAGGAGTTGGATATCCCATCTCATGTTATAGGAAGAGTCTCAGGTTTGGTATTAGAAGCATTGAGATATCACATCTCATGCTATAGGAAGTGTCTCAGGATTGGAATGGGAAGGACTTGGATATCACATCTCATGCTATAGGGAGGGTCTCAAGTTTGATATTAGAAGCATTGAGATATCACATCTCATGCTATAGGAAGAGTTTCAGGTTTGGGAAGGGAAGGATTTGGATTTCACATCTCATGTTATAGGATGGTTCTCATGTTTGGTGTTTGAAGCATTGAGATATCACATCTCATGCTATCGGAAGGGTCTCAGGTTTGGTATTAGAAGCATTGAGATATCACATCTCATGCTATAGGATTGGTCTCCGGATTGGAATGTGAAGGATTTGGATATCACATCTCATGCTAAAGGAAGGGTCTCAGGTTTGGAATGGGAAGGAGTTGGATATGACATCTCTTGTTATAGGGAGGGTCTCAGGATTTGAATGGCAAGGAGTTGGATATCACATCTCATGCCATAGGAAGGGTCTCAGGTTTGGTATAAGCATTGAGATACCACATCTCTGCTATCGGAAGGGTCTCAGGATTGGAATGGGAAGGACTTAGATATCACATCTCATGCTATAGGGAGGGTCTCAGTTTTGATATTAGAAGCATTGAGATATCACATCTCATGCTAGCGGAAGGGTCTCAGGATTGGAATGGGAGGAGCTGGATATCACATCTCATGCTAAAGGAAGGGTCTCAGGTTTGGAAGGGGAAGGATTTGGATATCACATCTCATGTTATAGGATGGGTCTCAGGTTTGGTATTAGAAGCATTGTGATATCACATCTCATGCTATAGGAAGTGTCTCAGGATTGGAATGGGAAGGAGTTGGATATCACATCTCATGCTATAGGAAGGGTTTCAGGTTTGGTAGAAGCATTGAGATATCACATCTCATGCTATAGGAAGAGTCTCAGGTTTGGGAAGGGAAGGATTTGGATTTCACATCTCATGTTATAGGATGGTTCTCATGTTTGGTTTTTGAAGCATTGAGATATCACATCTCATGCTATCGGAAGGGTCTCAGGTTTGGTATTAGAAGCATTGAGATATCACATCTCATGCTATAGGATTGGTCTCCGGATTGGAATGTGAAGGATTTGGATATCACATCTCATGCTAAAGGAAGGGTCTCAGGTTTGGAATGGGAAGGAGTTGGATATGACATCTCTTGTTATAGGGAGGGTCTCAGGATTTGAATGGCAAGGAGTTGGATATCACATCTCATGCCATAGGAAGGGTCTCAGGTTTGGTATAAGCATTGAGATATCACATCTCTGCTATCGGAAGGGTCTCAGGATTGGATTGGGAAGGAGTTGGATATCACATCTCATGTTATAGGAAGGGTCTCCGGATTGGAATGTGAAGGATTTGGATATCACATCTCATGCTAAAGGAAGGGTCTCAGGTTTGGAATGGGAAGGAGTTGGATATGACATCTCTTGTTATAGGGAGGGTCTCAGGATTTGAATGGCAAGGAGTTGGATATCACATCTCATGCCATAGGAAGGGTCTCAGGTTTGGTATAAGCATTGAGATATCACATCTCTGCTATCGGAAGGGTCTCAGGATTGGATTGGGAAGGAGTTGGATATCCCTTCTCATGCTATAGGAAGGGTCTCAGGTTGGAATGGGAAGGAGTTGGATATCACATCTCATGCTAAAGGAAGGGTCTCAGGTTTGGTAGAAGCATTGAGATATCACATCTCATGCTATAGGAAGGGTCTCAGGATTGGAATGGGAAGGACTTAGATATCACATATCATGCTATAGGGAGGGTTTCAGTTTTGATATTAGAAGCATTGAGATATCACATCTCATGCTATCGGAAGTGTCTCAGGATTGGAATGGGAAGGAGCTGGATATTACATCTCATGCTAAAGGAAGGGTCTCAGGTTTGGAACGGGAAGGAGTTGGATATCCGATCTCATGTTATAGGAAGGGTCTCAGGTTTGGTATAAGCATTGAGATATCACATCTCTGCTATCGGAAGTGTCTCAGGATTGGAATGGGAAGGAATTGGATATCCCATCTCATGTTATAGGACGGGTCTCAGGATTGTTATTAGAATCATTGAGATATCATATTGCATGCTGTAGGAAAGGTCTAAGGATTGGAATGGGAAAGACTTGGATATCACATCTCATGCTATAGGAAGGGTCTCAGGTTTGGTATAAGCATTGAGATATCAAATCTCATGCTATAGGAAGGGTCTCAGGATTGGAATGGAAGGAGTTGGATATCACATCTCATGTTATAGGAAGGATCTCAGGTTTGGTATTAGAAGCATTGAGACATCAAATCTCATGCTATAGGAAGGGTCTCAGGATTGGAATGGGAAGGAGTTGGATATCACATCTCATGCTATAGGAAGGGTCTCAGGTTTGGTATAAGCATTGATATATCACATCTCATGCTATAGGAAGGGTCTCAGGATTGGAATGGGAAGGAGTTGTATATGACATCTCATGCCGTAGGAAGGGTCTCAGGTTTGGTATAAGCATTGAGATATCACATCTCTGCTATCAGAAGAGTCTCAGGATTGGAATGGGAAGAAGTTGGATATCCCATCTCATGTTATAGGAAGAGTCTCAGGTTTGGTATTAGAAGCATTGAGATATCACATCTCATGCTATAGGAAGTGTCTCAGGATTGGAATGGGAAGGACTTGGATATCACATCTCATGCTATAGGGAGGGTCTCAAGTTTGATATTAGAAGCATTGAGATATCACATCTCATGCTATAGGAAGAGTCTCAGGTTTGGGAAGGGAAGGATTTGGATTTCACATCTCATGTTATAGGATGGTTCTCATGTTTGGTTTTTGAAGCATTGAGATATCACATCTCATGCTATCGGAAGGGTCTCAGGTTTGGTATTAGAAGCATTGAGATATCACATCTCATGCTATAGGATTGGTCTCCGGATTGGAATGTGAAGGATTTGGATATCACATCTCATGCTAAAGGAAGGGTCTCAGGTTTGGAATGGGAAGGAGTTGGATATGACATCTCTTGTTATAGGGAGGGTCTCAGGATTTGAATGGCAAGGAGTTGGATATCACATCTCATGCCATAGGAAGGGTCTCAGGTTTGGTATAAGCATTGAGATACCACATCTCTGCTATCGGAAGGGTCTCAGGATTGGAATGGGAAGGACTTAGATATCACATCTCATGCTATAGGGAGGGTCTCAGTTTTGATATTAGAAGCATTGAGATATCACATCTCATGCTATCGGAAGGGTCTCAGGATTGGAATGGGAGGAGCTGGATATCACATCTCATGCTAAAGGAAGGGTCTCAGGTTTGGAAGGGGTAGGATTTGGATATCACATCTCATGTTATAGGATGGGTTTCAGGTTTGGTATTAGAAGCATTGTGATATCACATCTCATGCTATAGGAAGTGTCTCAGGATTGGAATGGGAAGGAGTTGGATATCACATCTCATGCTATAGGAAGGGTTTCAGGTTTGGTAGAAGCATTGAGATATCACATCTCATGCTATAGGAAGAGTCTCAGGTTTGGGAAGGGAAGGATTTGGATTTCACATCTCATGTTATAGGATGGTTCTCATGTTTGGTTTTTGAAGCATTGAGATATCACATCTCATGCTATCGGAAGGGTCTCAGGTTTGGTATTAGAAGCATTGAGATATCACATCTCATGCTATAGGATTGGTCTCTGGATTGGAATGTGAAGGATTTGGATATCACATCTCATGCTAAAGGAAGGGTCTCAGGTTTGGAATGGGAAGGAGTTGGATATGACATCTCTTGTTATAGGGAGGGTCTCAGGATTTGAATGGCAAGGAGTTGGATATCACATCTCATGCCATAGGAAGGGTCTCAGGTTTGGTATAAGCATTGAGATATCACATCTCTGCTATCGGAAGGGTCTCAGGATTGGATTGGGAAGGAGTTGGATATCACATCTCATGTTATAGGAAGGGTCTCCGGATTGGAATGTGAAGGATTTGGATATCACATCTCATGCTAAAGGAAGGGTCTCAGGTTTGGAATGGGAAGGAGTTGGATATGACATCTCTTGTTATAGGGAGGGTCTCAGGATTTGAATGGCAAGGAGTTGGATATCACATCTCATGCCATAGGAAGGGTCTCAGGTTTGGTATAAGCATTGAGATATCACATCTCTGCTATCGGAAGGGTCTCAGGATTGGATTGGGAAGGAGTTGGATATCCCTTCTCATGCTATAGGAAGGGTCTCAGGTTGGAATGGGAAGGAGTTGGATATCACATCTCATGCTAAAGGAAGGGTCTCAGGTTTGGTAGAAGCATTGAGATATCACATCTCATGCTATAGGAAGGGTCTCAGGATTGGAATGGGAAGGACTTAGATATCACATATCATGCTATAGGGAGGGTTTCAGTTTTGATATTAGAAGCATTGAGATATCACATCTCATGCTATCGGAAGTGTCTCAGGATTGGAATGGGAAGGAGCTGGATATTACATCTCATGCTAAAGGAAGGGTCTCAGGTTTGGAACGGGAAGGAGTTGGATATCCGATCTCATGTTATAGGAAGGGTCTCAGGTTTGGTATAAGCATTGAGATATCACATCTCTGCTATCGGAAGTGTCTCAGGATTGGAATGGGAAGGAATTGGATATCCCATCTCATGTTATAGGACGGGTCTCAGGATTGTTATTAGAATCATTGAGATATCATATTGCATGCTGTAGGAAGGGTCTAAGGATTGGAATGGGAAAGACTTGGATATCACATCTCATGCTGTAGGAAGAGTCTCAGGTTTGGTATAAGCATTGAGATATCAAATCTCATGCTATAGGAAGGGTCTCAGGATTGGAATGGAAGGAGTTGGATATCACATCTCATGTTATAGGAAGGATCTCAGGTTTGGTATTAGAAGCATTGAGACATCACATCTCATGCTATAGGAAGGGTCTCAGGATTGGAATGGGAAGGAGTTGGATATCACATCTCATGCTATAGGAAGGGTCTCAGGTTTGGTATAAGCATTGAGATATCACATCTCATGCTATAGGAAGGGTCTCAGGATTGGAATGGGAAGGAGTTGTATATGACATCTCATGCCGTAGGAAGGGTCTCAGGTTTGGTATAAGCATTGAGATATCACATCTCTGCTATCAGAAGAGTCTCAGGATTGGAATGGGAAGGAGTTGGATATCCCATCTCATGTTATAGGAAGAGTCTCAGGTTTGGTATTAGAAGCATTGAGATATCACATCTCATGCTATAGGAAGTGTCTCAGGATTGGAATGGGAAGGACTTGGATATCACATCTCATGCTATAGGGAGGGTCTCAAGTTTGATATTAGAAGCATTGAGATATCACATCTCATGCTATAGGAAGAGTCTCAGGTTTGGGAAGGGAAGGATTTGGATTTCACATCTCATGTTATAGGATGGTTCTCATGTTTGGTGTTTGAAGCATTGAGATATCACATCTCATGCTATCGGAAGGGTCTCAGGTTTGGTATTAGAAGCATTGAGATATCACATCTCATGCTATAGGATTGGTCTCCGGATTGGAATGTGAAGGATTTGGATATCACATCTCATGCTAAAGGAAGGGTCTCAGGTTTGGAATGGGAAGGAGTTGGATATGACATCTCTTGTTATAGGGAGGGTCTCAGGATTTGAATGGCAAGGAGTTGGATATCACATCTCATGCCATAGGAAGGGTCTCAGGTTTGGTATAAGCATTGAGATACCACATCTCTGCTATCGGAAGGGTCTCAGGATTGGAATGGGAAGGACTTAGATATCACATCTCATGCTATAGGGAGGGTCTCAGTTTTGATATTAGAAGCATTGAGATATCACATCTCATGCTATCGGAAGGGTCTCAGGATTGGAATGGGAGGAGCTGGATATCACATCTCATGCTAAAGGAAGGGTCTCAGGTTTGGAAGGGGAAGGATTTGGATATCACATCTCATGTTATAGGATGGGTCTCAGGTTTGGTATTAGAAGCATTGTGATATCACATCTCATGCTATAGGAAGTGTCTCAGGATTGGAATGGGAAGGAGTTGGATATCACATCTCATGCTATAGGAAGGGTTTCAGGTTTGGTAGAAGCATTGAGATATCACATCTCATGCTATAGGAAGAGTCTCAGGTTTGGGAAGGGAAGGATTTGGATTTCACATCTCATGTTATAGGATGGTTCTCATGTTTGGTTTTTGAAGCATTGAGATATCACATCTCATGCTATCGGAAGGGTCTCAGGTTTGGTATTAGAAGCATTGAGATATCACATCTCATGCTATAGGATTGGTCTCCGGATTGGAATGTGAAGGATTTGGATATCACATCTCATGCTAAAGGAAGGGTCTCAGGTTTGGAATGGGAAGGAGTTGCATATGACATCTCTTGTTATAGGGAGGGTCTCAGGATTTGAATGGCAAGGAGTTGGATATCACATCTCATGCCATAGGAAGGGTCTCAGGTTTGGTATAAGCATTGAGATATCACATCTCTGCTATCGGAAGGGTCTCAGGATTGGATTGGGAAGGAGTTGGATATCACATCTCATGTTATAGGAAGGGTCTCCGGATTGGAATGTGAAGGATTTGGATATCACATCTCATGCTAAAGGAAGGGTCTCAGGTTTGGAATGGGAAGGAGTTGGATATGACATCTCTTGTTATAGGGAGGGTCTCAGGATTTGAATGGCAAGGAGTTGGATATCACATCTCATGCCATAGGAAGGGTCTCAGGTTTGGTATAAGCATTGAGATATCACATCTCTGCTATCGGAAGGGTCTCAGGTTGGAATGGGAAGGAGTTGGATATCACATCTCATGCTAAAGGAAGGGTCTCAGGTTTGGTAGAAGCATTGAGATATCACATCTCATGCTATAGGAAGGGTCTCAGGATTGGAATGGGAAGGACTTAGATATCACATATCATGCTATAGGGAGGGTTTCAGTTTTGATATTAGAAGCATTGAGATATCACATCTCATGCTATCGGAAGTGTCTCAGGATTGGAATGGGAAGGAGCTGGATATTACATCTCATGCTAAAGGAAGGGTCTCAGGTTTGGAACGGGAAGGAGTTGGATATCCGATCTCATGTTATAGGAAGGGTCTCAGGTTTGGTATAAGCATTGAGATATCACATCTCTGCTATCGGAAGTGTCTTAGGATTGGAATGGGAAGGAATTGGATATCCCATCTCATGTTATAGGACGGGTCTCAGGATTGTTATTAGAATCATTGAGATATCATATTGCATGCTGTAGGAAGGGTCTAAGGATTGGAATGGGAAAGACTTGGATATCACATCTCATGCTATAGGAAGGGTCTCAGGTTTGGTATAAGCATTGAGATATCAAATCTCATGCTATAGGAAGGGTCTCAGGATTGGAATGGAAGGAGTTGGATATCACATCTCATGTTATAGGAAGGATCTCAGGTTTGGTATTAGAAGCATTGAGACATCAAATCTCATGCTATAGGAAGGGTCTCAGGATTGGAATGGGAAGGAGTTGGATATCACATCTCATGCTATAGGAAGGGTCTCAGGTTTGGTATAAGCATTGAGATATCACATCTCATGCTATAGGAAGGGTCTCAGGATTGGAATGGGAAGGAGTTGTATATGACATCTCATGCCGTAGGAAGGGTCTCAGGTTTGGTATAAGCATTGAGATATCACATCTCTGCTATCAGAAGAGTCTCAGGATTGGAATGGGAAGGAGTTGGATATCCCATCTCATGTTATAGGAAGAGTCTCAGGTTTGGTATTAGAAGCATTGAGATATCACATCTCATGCTATAGGAAGTGTCTCAGGATTGGAATGGGAAGGACTTGGATATCACATCTCATGCTATAGGGAGGGTCTCAAGTTTGATATTAGAAGCATTGAGATATCACATCTCATGCTATAGGAAGAGTCTCAGGTTTGGGAAGGGAAGGATTTGGATTTCACATCTCATGTTATAGGATGGTTCTCATGTTTGGTTTTTGAAGCATTGAGATATCACATCTCATGCTATCGGAAGGGTCTCAGGTTTGGTATTAGAAGCATTGAGATATCACATCTCATGCTATAGGATTGGTCTCCGGATTGGAATGTGAAGGATTTGGATATCACATCTCATGCTAAAGGAAGGGTCTCAGGTTTGGAATGGGAAGGAGTTGGATATGACATCTCTTGTTATAGGGAGGGTCTCAGGATTTGAATGGCAAGGAGTTGGATATCACATCTCATGCCATAGGAAGGGTCTCAGGTTTGGTATAAGCATTGAGATACCACATCTCTGCTATCGGAAGGGTCTCAGGATTGGAATGGGAAGGACTTAGATATCACATCTCATGCTATAGGGAGGGTCTCAGTTTTGATATTAGAAGCATTGAGATATCACATCTCATGCTAAAGGAAGGGTCTCAGGTTTGGAAGGGGAAGGATTTGGATATCACATCTCATGTTATAGGATGGGTTTCAGGTTTGGTATTAGAAGCATTGTGATATCACATCTCATGCTATAGGAAGTGTCTCAGGATTGGAATGGGAAGGAGTTGGATATCACATCTCATGCTATAGGAAGGGTTTCAGGTTTGGTAGAAGCATTGAGATATCACATCTCATGCTATAGGAAGAGTCTCAGGTTTGGGAAGGGAAGGATTTGGATTTCACATCTCATGTTATAGGATGGTTCTCATGTTTGGTTTTTGAAGCATTGAGATATCACATCTCATGCTATCGGAAGGGTCTCAGGTTTGGTATTAGAAGCATTGAGATATCACATCTCATGCTATAGGATTGGTCTCTGGATTGGAATGTGAAGGATTTGGATATCACATCTCATGCTAAAGGAAGGGTCTCAGGTTTGGAATGGGAAGGAGTTGGATATGACATCTCTTGTTATAGGGAGGGTCTCAGGATTTGAATGGCAAGGAGTTGGATATCACATCTCATGCCATAGGAAGGGTCTCAGGTTTGGTATAAGCATTGAGATATCACATCTCTGCTATCGGAAGGTGTTAGGAAAGATTTCGTTATTGTAGGGAACTTTCCTTCCATGTGGCAACCCCTAAACTTTTTGCTATTGTTTTCAACCTGTTTTCTTGACTTTGCCAGAGAAGTGCAGCCTTCTGCCGTACTCCTCTGGGCTTTCGCTCCTTTCTTACGGGGAAACTGACATGCCCTTAAGACAGTCAGTACCGGGGAACGCTGTTTCCCGTAGTTTCTTTTATCGTGTCGCCATTTTAGTGCAACACGACACAAGAGGGCACTGTAAGCTAAGTTACAGCTCTCTTGGGTCTCTAGCCTTCTACAGACCCTAGACACTCTTGTAGGATGGTTTTTGGATCGGTGCAAGTCATTCAGGGACTGGGCTGGTGGCAGCGATCATTTGGTTTATTTTGAGCTCCTTTTGCCGTTCTGAGCACGTTTTTGCCGCGAACACAAAAGGGTGGCCCGGCTACACAAAATGGCCGGACCACGAGGCTCCTTTGTCTAGTCCACTGTCCGTCTTGCTCCCTTTACCTTCCCCCGGGTCAGGCGACCCGGGGCCTTCCTTATTTGGGCATGTAGTTTCCCGCGAAACACGGTTGCTTTCGCGGGCTTCTACATGTCGTTTGAGTGCCCCCAGGATGTGGGCTGGGCTGTCTGGTCCCAATACACATCCTGGGTGCCAGAGAGTCTAGGGTGGTGTGAATGCCTGGGACCACCGTGGTCCGTGATTGGTCCACGTATGGTATGTGTGTTGATGAGCGGATCTCCCATTGGCTCCCCTCCGTTTTGGCGCGAAGGGAACCGTGGATAAGAGGGAGCTGGAAACACCACTACCAGGTCGATCTCCTGAGTTCTTACGAACCCAGGGATACAGGAGCCAAGTATCCTGCGAACACGAGGCTGGACCGAGGAATCGCTGGTGACCCCCTGAAGAACTTCTGCTCCTCATTGCTGTCGTCCGGTGAAGCCCTTTCCACCTAAGATCGAACCAGAAGGCCTGTACTGGCGCTTCGACCTATTGGAATAGCAGGACCAGCTATTCCCGGCACCTTCATCAACTCCTGCCGTAAGCCTTCGGAAGTGTCTCTGGGCCATCCAGTTGACTGACCAGCTTACTGAGGAGTCCTGCTCTGTAATCGCCGACAGGTTGGGTGGTATTCTGAGTCCGGGGCACGCTCACACGCTTCGTTTGCTTAGCAACCCTAAGCTAGAGGTGAGCAGTGCTCGTTTGGCTTGAATACACCCGGCCGTTCCGTTGCCCTGCTGTGGCGACAAAACTGTGCTTGTTTCTTCGATCGGGACGTCTTTTTACTCTGCACGACGACGAGACGTTCCCTGCTCTTCAGAACCTGCCAGAAGCTGCATCTATCGAGGAGAAGCTCGGGCCTGCTTGCTTCGGGGACCGGTGAGTAGATTAGCTAGGATCTGGTCGCCCTCCTGCAGTGCCCTTTGCTTTTCCCCGCTGTGAATACAGCACCCCTTGTCCGTACTCGCGCCCTGCTTCTGCCTCACAGTGGAGGCTGCGCTAGAGTCGCGGACCGTGTTCTCCTTCATTAGAGCTCCCTACAGAGCTGTTCAACGTCCTCCGAAGAGCTTCACCTTCTGCCCATTGGCACCGGCGTGTGCAGGTACTTTTGAGCGCTAGGCTCCACTCTTCGTAGGGATTGGACTACCATCTAGTTAGGGGCCTCAGAAGGCGGACATATCACACGCATTGGTTCGCACTGCCTGTTTTCCTTCCCCTGCAGGTGGATAACATATTTCGTGCTGCTAATGCTGTGAAACTGTGTATTCTGTATATATATTGGGTGGATAGTGTATGTGTTGGTTTAATATCGTTGTATATTGCTGCTTTTACTGTGGTTATTAGTTTCAAGGCCTTATAATAAATGTGTATCTATTTTTGATATAAACAACTGTTTGGAGTAGTTTGTACGCGCTCTTGCTTTGTGTGCTCACTGTGGGCTTTCAGTCACCCTCACCCCTCTTGAGACCTAGTCTTGACCGCCGCGATCGCTACCTTGATTGGTCTGGCTTGTCCAGAGGTTACCCTGTTCCAAGTAATTAGGTTGGCCTTCTGAACCTCTGCGCCACCAGGACAGAGTTCAGAAATCTGTCTTAACAAATTGGTGTACAGCGGTGGGATACGACTGAAGGTATCCAGTGTTGCGCACGAGCTAAGGCGTTTTCAGGTTATTCCAACCAGGACACGCAGTAAAGTATTGAATATAACGTTAAAAAGGCCATAGTCCTATCAACAGTATGGAAACGAATACTTTATTAACCTTAAATGCTTCGAAATCTGAAACATTGAAGAAGATGTGTGCGGAGAGAGGGGTTTCCTCTCAAGGCACTAAATTGGAAATGATCCAGAGAATCGTGGCGTGGCAAGAAGCGCAGCTTGACGCTATAGCTTCCGAGGACAGTGCAGAAGGTGGTGGGGCTGCTCTCACTGGCAGAACCGACGGTTCTGCCGCTGCACTGATCCATCACGACCACGAGGACAGGGAGGATGTAATGTCTAACGTTTCCTCTGCCAGTATTGATGGGGAGGCTATGCTTGAATTCAAGAAGCAAGAGCTGCGGTTTAGGCAGCAGGAGCTTGAATTCAGCATAGCCAAACTGAAAATCGAACAGGCAGAAAAACAAAAAGACAGGGATCACCAGTTGGAACTGGCCAAGCTTCAGTTCGCAAATGGGTCCAAGGGTCCTGGACATGGTTCTGGGGCTTCCTCTCATCCACGGTTTCCAAAAGATCTGCTCAGTGTGTATGAGGAACGAAATGACATTATGGACTGGTTAAATGCGTTTGAGTATGCATGCGAGGTTCAAGAGGTTGATAATGCGGATAAGATTGCATGGTTACTCAGCAGACTGCCCCATTCTGGTTGCAGTGCCATTATGGAAATGTCGAAGGCTGAGCGCGCTGATTTTGCAATGTTGAAGCAGACTCTCATTTTAAAGTTTGGGAAGACTCCGACCCAATATTTGAAAAGGTTTAGAGAGTATAAGAAAAAGGAAGGTGGTACTTGGGTGTCGTATGTAGCTGAGTCCCTGAAAAACTTGACTGGCTGGGTTGAAGGTTATAAGGTTTCTACCTTCGAAGGCATGATCAATCTGGTCATGCTGGAACACATTTTTGCTTCTTCTTCCCCGGAGCTTAAGCAGCATTTGGCCGATTCGAAGGAGATAGATCCTAAGAAGCTGGCCATTGCAGCAGACTTATGGGTGTCACATCGAGTGTCCCATAAGGACAAAACTCATCCTGGTAAGCAGGAGGAAGGGAAAAAGTCCAAAGATATGGAGGGTGGGGAATCTGCTAAATCTTCTTCCCATAAGGGCCACAAAAAGAAAAATAAGGGTAAGCCATACGAGAACTCACAGGGTAGCGGAGGTTCGCCTCCGAAACAGAACTCTGGTTATAATAAGCCTCCCTACGTAAACAGACCCAATGGGGCTTGTTTTTCTTGTGGAGCAACTGACCATGTGAAGGGGGATCCCCGGTGTAAGGTTAAACCTTTGGGGGTCCACTCCGCTAATCTGGCCTTCTCCTCCTACGAGGAAGAAGAGATTACAGGAGCATCCTTCTCCTCAGACTCGTTTCCCAGCGGGATCGAGGCTGAGGTAGTTTTAGTGTCCCTGGGTTCCTGGGAGCCTAAAGTCGCAGAGGCGTATGCTAGGATTCCGGATAATACCAAGCACTACTTTGAAGACAGTGTGCTGATCAATGGAGTGGATACTCCAGCTCTTAGGGATAGTGGGTGCAGTCGAACTGTAGTGGATTCTACCTTGGTAGACTCAGAGGAAGTTGCCAGAGCTACTCTGATGCCCACTAAGTTGGCTGACGGCCCCCTCCGTATGTTTCCCGTGATCCCTGTTAATCTAACTTTAAATGGTACAGCAGTTAGGATTCCAGTGAGCATTCAGAGAAACGTCCCGGGAAAGGTCTTGTTGGGCAATGATCTCAGAGCTCTAGGGCTCGTAGGAGACACTGCCGAAAGACCCTACACACGGTCTCAAGCACGGGCAGCATTGGCCAAGTCCAATACGCCGCCCCAGCCGAAGGGGAAACCCAAGGCGAAAGGAGTCAACAAGTCCCGACGGGGGAAAGAGAATATTCCCCCGAGCTCGCCTACCACTGCGGTGGAGGGAGTTGGTCAATCGCCCGAGCCTGACGAGGAGGTGGCGATGCCTGAAGTGTTCGACCCCAACGACCATCCTGAACTAAAAGACTTGTTAGTTGAAGGAGGTCCTGATAGGGACGACTTCAGTAAGGGCCAACGTGAGTGCCCATCTCTGGAAGGCCTAAGGAGACAGGCCTGCTCCCAGCTTGAGGGTGAACCTCCTGGGTTGCAAAGGATTTACCAGGAAGGTGGACTCCTTTATAGTGAGCCCACAGAGTCTACAGAAGGAGACCATAGGAGGTTGGTGGTTTCCCTTGCTGTTAGGCCCTTCCTCCTGCAGTTGGCGCATGTCGTTCACCTTGCTGGTCACCTTGGTATGAGGAGGACCAAGCAAAGGTTATCCATGCACTTCTACTGGCCCAAGATGGGGGAGCAAGTAGAAAGTCACTGCAGGAGTTGTGCCGCCTGCCAGTTGTCTGGTAAGGTTGGCGCGACAATCCAAGCTCCGTTGGTACCGCTCCCAGTTGTGGGGGTACCATTTGAAAGGGTAGGGATCGACATGGTTGGTCCCCTTGACCCGCAAACATCCTCAGGCAATAGGTTTATCCTGGTGCTGGTCGACCATGCAACCCGGTATCCTGAGGCCGTCCCATTTACAACTGTAACTGCCAAGCCAGTTGCAGAAGCTTTACTCGGCATGTTCACTAGGGTTGGCTTCCCTAAAGAAGTTGTGTCGGATCATGGCAGCAACTTTATGTCGAAGTATAGGCAGGCTATGTGGAAAGAATGTGGGGTCACCTACAGGTTCTCTTCTGCATACCGCCCCCAGACCGATGGTCTGGGGGGGCGTTTCAACAGGACGTTAACGAGCATGATTGGGGCTCTGGAGGAGCCTCAGAGAAGAGAATGGGATCTTCTTGTTTCATGCTTACTGTTTGCCTACCGAGAGGTACCACAGGAGGGTGTTGGCTTCAGCCCCTTCGAACTTCTGTTCGGTCATCCCGTACGGGGACCCTTAGCCATTGTCAAGGAGGGATGGGAGATGCCCACTCCCCCTGTTACTACCAACGTAGTTGATTATGTGCTAGGGCTCAGAAAACAGATGGTACTTCTGATGGGCTTGGCCAGTGATAAATTGAAGGCAGGGCAAGCGCTGGTGAAACATTGGTACGACCAGAAAGCTTCCCTCATCAACTTTACACTTGGTCAGCAAGTCCTGATCATGAATCTCATAAGGCCTCGAGCTTTACAGGACAAATGGTCAGGCCCTTACCCAGTGGTGGAGCCCCTGGGTGAGGTTAACTATTCAGTGGACCTCGGAAGGCCTGGACAGGCTCCAAAAGTGCTTCCCGTGAATAGGCTGAAGGCTTTCGGCCCAAGCGTCGAAATCGCAGCACTGCTACTGGCTTCAGACGTTGTGGGAGAGGAGTCTGAACCTCTCCCCAACCTGTTCCCAAGCAGTCCTTCAGATAGCTCTTTTGAGGGTGTCCGAGTGGCCCCTCACCAAAATGGACAAGGCTCAGTGGTTTACCTTGGACATGAAGTAGTTGGAGGGAGGAGACAGCCTCTATCCAGTAAGGTACAAGCAGTACAAGACTGGCCTACCCCCACTACACAAACCCAAGTGAGAGCCTTCTTAGGACTCACGGGTTATTACCGCAATTTTATGGCAGACTATGGCACCATAGCTGCTCCTCTGACTGCCCTCACAACTCCGAAGAAACCCAAGAAGGTAACTTGGACTGACGAGTGTGAGAAGGCCTTCAATGGCTTGAAAGACTCCTTGTGCCAGGCCCCTGTGCTCAGGGCCCCTGATTATCAAAGACCTTTTATCGTGCAGACGGATGCCTCTGACACTGGGATAGGAGCGGTACTATCACAAGTAGATGAGAAGGGTAAGGAACACCCTATCGGTTTTATTAGTCGCCAGCTTAAGGACAGAGAGCTCAGATGGTCCACGGTAGAGAAAGAATGTTTCTCTGTTGTGTGGGCCCTAAGGAAGCTGCGGCCCTACCTCTATGGGACCCACTTCACTGTGCAGACTGACCATAAGCCGTTAAAGTGGCTAATGAACATGAAGGGGGAGAATCCAAAGTTGCTTAGGTGGTCCATAAGTCTACAAGGCTTCGACTTCACTATTGAGCATAGGCCAGGTGTCCAACATAGCAATGCTGATGGGTTGTCCAGAATGTTTTACCGACCTGAACAAGAGACTCATCCAGGGGTGGATTAGTTCCCCCTGTCCATAGTCTGGGAGGGGCGAGTGTTAGGAAAGATTTCGTTATTGTAGGGAACTTTCCTTCCATGTGGCAACCCCTAAACTTTTTGCTATTGTTTTCAACCTGTTTTCTTGACTTTGCCAGAGAAGTGCAGCCTTCTGCCGTACTCCTCTGGGCTTTCGCTCCTTTCTTACGGGGAAACTGACATGCCCTTAAGACAGTCAGTACCGGGGAACGCTGTTTCCCGTAGTTTCTTTTATCGTGTCGCCATTTTAGTGCAACACGACACAAGAGGGCACTGTAAGCTAAGTTACAGCTCTCTTGGGTCTCTAGCCTTCTACAGACCCTAGACACTCTTGTAGGATGGTTTTTGGATCGGTGCAAGTCATTCAGGGACTGGGCTGGTGGCAGCGATCATTTGGTTTATTTTGAGCTCCTTTTGCCGTTCTGAGCACGTTTTTGCCGCGAACACAAAAGGGTGGCCCGGCTACACAAAATGGCCGGACCACGAGGCTCCTTTGTCTAGTCCACTGTCCGTCTTGCTCCCTTTACCTTCCCCCGGGTCAGGCGACCCGGGGCCTTCCTTATTTGGGCATGTAGTTTCCCGCGAAACACGGTTGCTTTCGCGGGCTTCTACATGTCGTTTGAGTGCCCCCAGGATGTGGGCTGGGCTGTCTGGTCCCAATACACATCCTGGGTGCCAGAGAGTCTAGGGTGGTGTGAATGCCTGGGACCACCGTGGTCCGTGATTGGTCCACGTATGGTATGTGTGTTGATGAGCGGATCTCCCATTGGCTCCCCTCCGTTTTGGCGCGAAGGGAACCGTGGATAAGAGGGAGCTGGAAACACCACTACCAGGTCGATCTCCTGAGTTCTTACGAACCCAGGGATACAGGAGCCAAGTATCCTGCGAACACGAGGCTGGACCGAGGAATCGCTGGTGACCCCCTGAAGAACTTCTGCTCCTCATTGCTGTCGTCCGGTGAAGCCCTTTCCACCTAAGATCGAACCAGAAGGCCTGTACTGGCGCTTCGACCTATTGGAATAGCAGGACCAGCTATTCCCGGCACCTTCATCAACTCCTGCCGTAAGCCTTCGGAAGTGTCTCTGGGCCATCCAGTTGACTGACCAGCTTACTGAGGAGTCCTGCTCTGTAATCGCCGACAGGTTGGGTGGTATTCTGAGTCCGGGGCACGCTCACACGCTTCGTTTGCTTAGCAACCCTAAGCTAGAGGTGAGCAGTGCTCGTTTGGCTTGAATACACCCGGCCGTTCCGTTGCCCTGCTGTGGCGACAAAACTGTGCTTGTTTCTTCGATCGGGACGTCTTTTTACTCTGCACGACGACGAGACGTTCCCTGCTCTTCAGAACCTGCCAGAAGCTGCATCTATCGAGGAGAAGCTCGGGCCTGCTTGCTTCGGGGACCGGTGAGTAGATTAGCTAGGATCTGGTCGCCCTCCTGCAGTGCCCTTTGCTTTTCCCCGCTGTGAATACAGCACCCCTTGTCCGTACTCGCGCCCTGCTTCTGCCTCACAGTGGAGGCTGCGCTAGAGTCGCGGACCGTGTTCTCCTTCATTAGAGCTCCCTACAGAGCTGTTCAACGTCCTCCGAAGAGCTTCACCTTCTGCCCATTGGCACCGGCGTGTGCAGGTACTTTTGAGCGCTAGGCTCCACTCTTCGTAGGGATTGGACTACCATCTAGTTAGGGGCCTCAGAAGGCGGACATATCACACGCATTGGTTCGCACTGCCTGTTTTCCTTCCCCTGCAGGTGGATAACATATTTCGTGCTGCTAATGCTGTGAAACTGTGTATTCTGTATATATATTGGGTGGATAGTGTATGTGTTGGTTTAATATCGTTGTATATTGCTGCTTTTACTGTGGTTATTAGTTTCAAGGCCTTATAATAAATGTGTATCTATTTTTGATATAAACAACTGTTTGGAGTAGTTTGTACGCGCTCTTGCTTTGTGTGCTCACTGTGGGCTTTCAGTCACCCTCACCCCTCTTGAGACCTAGTCTTGACCGCCGCGATCGCTACCTTGATTGGTCTGGCTTGTCCAGAGGTTACCCTGTTCCAAGTAATTAGGTTGGCCTTCTGAACCTCTGCGCCACCAGGACAGAGTTCAGAAATCCGTCTTAACAGAAGGGTCTCAGGATTGGATTGGGAAGGAGTTGGATATCACATCTCATGTTATAGGAAGGGTCTCCGGATTGGAATGTGAAGGATTTGGATATCACATCTCATGCTAAAGGAAGGGTCTCAGGTTTGGAATGGGAAGGAGTTGGATATGACATCTCTTGTTATAGGGAGGGTCTCAGGATTTGAATGGCAAGGAGTTGGATATCACATCTCATGCCATAGGAAGGGTCTCAGGTTTGGTATAAGCATTGAGATATCACATCTCTGCTATCGGAAGGGTCTCAGGATTGGATTGGGAAGGAGTTGGATATCCCTTCTCATGCTATAGGAAGGGTCTCAGGTTGGAATGGGAAGGAGTTGGATATCACATCTCATGCTAAAGGAAGGGTCTCAGGTTTGGTAGAAGCATTGAGATATCACATCTCATGCTATAGGAAGGGTCTCAGGATTGGAATGGGAAGGACTTAGATATCACATATCATGCTATAGGGAGGGTTTCAGTTTTGATATTAGAAGCATTGAGATATCACATCTCATGCTATCGGAAGTGTCTCAGGATTGGAATGGGAAGGAGCTGGATATTACATCTCATGCTAAAGGAAGGGTCTCAGGTTTGGAACGGGAAGGAGTTGGATATCCGATCTCATGTTATAGGAAGGGTCTCAGGTTTGGTATAAGCATTGAGATATCACATCTCTGCTATCGGAAGTGTTTCAGGATTGGAATGGGAAGGAATTGGATATCCCATCTCATGTTATAGGACGGGTCTCAGGATTGTTATTAGAATCATTGAGATATCATATTGCATGCTGTAGGAAGGGTCTAAGGATTGGAATGGGAAAGACTTGGATATCACATCTCATGCTATAGGAAGAGTCTCAGGTTTGGTATAAGCATTGAGATATCAAATCTCATGCTATAGGAAGGGTCTCAGGATTGGAATGGAAGGAGTTGGATATCACATCTCATGTTATAGGAAGGATCTCAGGTTTGGTATTAGAAGCATTGAGACATCACATCTCATGCTATAGGAAGGGTCTCAGGATTGGAATGGGAAGGAGTTGGATATCACATCTCATGCTATAGGAAGGGTCTCAGGTTTGGTATAAGCATTGAGATATCACATCTCATGCTATAGGAAGGGTCTCAGGATTGGAATGGGAAGGAGTTGTATATGACATCTCATGCCGTAGGAAGGGTCTCAGGTTTGGTATAAGCATTGAGATATCACATCTCTGCTATCAGAAGAGTCTCAGGATTGGAATGGGAAGGAGTTGGATATCCCATCTCATGTTATAGGAAGAGTCTCAGGTTTGGTATTAGAAGCATTGAGATATCACATCTCATGCTATAGGAAGTGTCTCAGGATTGGAATGGGAAGGACTTGGATATCACATCTCATGCTATAGGGAGGGTCTCAAGTTTGATATTAGAAGCATTGAGATATCACATCTCATGCTATAGGAAGAGTCTCAGGTTTGGGAAGGGAAGGATTTGGATTTCACATCTCTTGTTATAGGATGGTTCTCATGTTTGGTTTTTGAAGCATTGAGATATTACATCTCATGCTATCGGAAGGGTCTCAGGTTTGGTATTAGAAGCATTGAGATATCACATCTCATGCTATAGGATTGGTCTCCGGATTGGAATGTGAAGGATTTGGATATCACATCTCATGCTAAAGGAAGGGTCTCAGGTTTGGAATGGGAAGGAGTTGGATATGACATCTCTTGTTATAGGGAGGGTCTCAGGATTTGAATGGCAAGGAGTTGGATATCACATCTCATGCCATAGGAAGGGTCTCAGGTTTGGTATAAGCATTGAGATATCACATCTCTGCTATCGGAAGGGTCTCAGGATTGGAATGGGAAGGACTTAGATATCACATCTCATGCTATAGGGAGGGTCTCAGTTTTGATATTAGAAGCATTGAGATATCACATCTCATGCTATCGGAAGGGTCTCAGGATTGGAATGGGAGGAGCTGGATATCACATCTCATGCTAAAGGAAGGGTCTCAGGTTTGGAAGGGGAAGGATTTGGATATCACATCTCATGTTATAGAATGGGTCTCAGGTTTGGTATTAGAAGCATTGTGATATCACATCTCATGCTATAGGAAGTGTCTCAGGATTGGAATGGGAAGGAGTTGTATATCACATCTCATGCTATAGGAAGGGTTTCAGGTTTGGTAGAAGCATTGAGATATCACATCTCATGCTATAGGAAGAGTCTCAGGTTTGGGAAGGGAAGGATTTGGATTTCACATCTCATGTTATAGGATGGTTCTCATGTTTGGTTTTTGAAGCATTGAGATATCACATCTCATGCTATCGGAAGAGTCTCAGGTTTGGTATTAGAAGCATTGAGATATCACATCTCATGCTATAGGATTGGTCTCTGGATTGGAATGTGAAGGATTTGGATATCACATCTCATGCTAAAGGAAGGGTCTCAGGTTTGGAATGGGAAGGAGTTGGATATGACATCTCTTGTTATAGGGAGGGTCTCAGGATTTGAATGGCAAGGAGTTGGATATCACATCTCATGCCATAGGAAGGGTCTCAGGTTTGGTATAAGAAGCCTTGAGATATCACATCTCATGGTATAATAAGGGTCTCAGGATTGGAATGGGAAGGAGTTGGATATCACATCTCAAGCTATTTCAGGATTGGAATGGGAAGGAGTTTGATATCACATCTCAAGCTATAGGAAGTGTCTCAGGTTTGGGAAGGGAAGGATTGGGATTTCACATCTCATGTTATAGTATGGTTCTCATGTTTGGTTTTAGAAGCATTGAGATATCACATCTCATGCTATCGGAAGGGTCTCAGGTTTGGAATGGGAAGGAGTTGGATATCACATCTCATGTTATAGGAAGCATCTCAGGTTTGGTATTAGAAGCATTGAGATATCACATCTCATGCTATAGGAAGGGTCTCAGGATTGGAATGTGAAGGATTTGGATATCAAATCTCATGCTAAAGGAAGGGTCTCAGGTTTGGTATAAGCATTGAGATATCACATCTCTGCTATCGGAAGGGTCTCAGGATTGGATTGGGAAGGAGTTGGACATCCCTTCTCATGCTATAGGAAGGGTCTCATGTTGGAATGGGAAGGAGTTGGATATCATATCTCATGTTATAGGAAGGGTCTCAAGATTGAAATGGGAAGTATTTGGATATCACATCTCTTGCTATATGAAGGGTCTCAGGTTTTTTATTAGAAACATTGAGATATCACATCTCATGCTATCGGAAGGGTTTCAGGATTGGAATGGGAAGGATTTGGATATCATATCTCGTGTTATAGGACGGGTCCCAGGTTTGGTATTAGAAGCATTGAGATATCACATCTTATGGTATAGGAAGGGTCTCAGGTTTGGAATGGGAAGGAGTTGGATATCACATCTCATCCAATAGGAAGGGTCTCAGGTTTGGAATGGGAAGGAATTGGATATCACATCTCATGTTATAGGAAGGATCTCAGGATTGAAATGGGAAGGAGTTGGATATCCCTTCTCATGCTATAGGAAGGGTCTCAGGTTGGAATAGGAAGGATTTGGATATCACATCTCTTGCTATAGGAAGGGTCTCAGGTTTTTTATTAGAAACATTGAGATATCACATCTCATGCTATAGGAAGGGTTTAAGGATTGGAATGGAAAGGAGTTGGATATCCCTTCTCATGCTATAGGAAGGGTCTCAGGTTGGAATGGGAAGGATTTGGATATCACATCTCTTGCTATAGGAAGGGTCTCAGGTTTTTTATTAGAAACATTGAGATATCACATCTCATGCTATAGGAAGGGTTTAAGGATTGGAATGGGAAGGATTTGGATATCACATCTCATGCTAAAGGAAGGGTCTCAGGTTTGGAAGGGGAAGGATTTGGATATCACATCTCATGTTATTTGACCGGTCTCAGGTTTGGTATTAGAAGCATTGAGATATCAAGTCTCATGGTATAGGACGGGAGTTTGATATCACATCATGCCATGGTATGGGTCTCAGGTTTTGTAGAAGCATTGGGATATCACATCTCATGCTATCGGAAGGGTATCAGGATTGGATTTGGAAGGAGTTGTTGGATATCCCATCTCATGCTATAGGAAAGGTCTCAGGTTGGAATGGGAAAGAGTTGGATATCACATCTCATGTTATAGGAAGGGTCTCAAGATTGGAATGGGAAGGACTTGGATATCACATCTCATGCTGTAGGAAGGCTCTCAGGTTTGGAAAGGGAAGGAGTTGGATATCACATTTCATGTTAGAGGTAGGATCTCAGGTTTGGTATTAGAGGCATTGAGATATCACATCTCATGCTATCAGAAGGGTATCAGGATTGGAATGGGAAGGAGTTGGATATCACATCTCATGCTAAAGGGAGGGTCTCAGGTTTGGATGGGGAAGGATTTGGATATCACATCTCATGTTATAGGAAGGATCTCAGGTTTGGTATTAGAAGCATTGAGATATCACATCTCATGCTATCGGAAGGATCTCAGGTTTGGTATTAGAAGCATTGAGATATCACATCTCATGCTATAGGAAGGGTCTCAGGATTGGAATGGGAAGGACTTGGATATCACATCTCATGCTAAAGGAAGGGTCTCAGTTTTGGTAGAAGCATTGCGATATCACATCTCATGCTATAGGAAGGGTCTCAGGATTGGAATCGGAAGGAGTTGGATATCACATCTCATGCTATAGGAAGGGTCTCAGGTTTGGTATAAGCATTGAGATATCACATCTCTGCTATCGGAAGGATCTCAGGATTGGATTGGGAAGGAGTTGGATATCACATCTCATGTTATAGGAAGGGTCTCCGGATTGGAATGTGAAGGATTTGGATATCACATCTCATGCTAAAGGAAGGGTCTCAGGTTTGGAATGGGAAGGAGTTGGATATGACATCTCTTGTTATAGGGAGGGTGTCGGGATTTGAATGGCAAGGTGTTGGATATCATATCTCATGCCATAGGAAGGGTCTCAGGTTTGGTATAAGCATTGAGATATCACATCTCTGCTATCGGAAGGGTCTCAGGATTGGATTGGGAAGGAGTTGGATATCCCTTCTCATGCTATAGGAAGGGTCTCAGGTTGGAATGGGAAGGAGTTGGATATCACATCTCATGCTATAGGGAGGGTTTCAGTTTTGATATTAGAAGCATTGAGATATCACATCTCATGCTATCGGAAGTGTCTCAGGATTGGAATGGGAAGGAGCTGGATATTACATCTCATGCTAAAGGAAGGGTCTCAGGTTTGGAACTGGAAGGAGTTGGATATCCGATCTCATGTTATAGGAAGGGTCTCAGGTTTGGTATAAGCATTGAGATATCACATCTCTGCTATCGGAAGTGTCTCAGGATTGGAATGGGAAGGAGTTGGATATCCCATCTCATGTTATAGGACGGGTCTCAGGATTGTTATTAGAATCATTGAGATATCATATTGCATGCTGTAGGAAGGGTCTAAGGATTGGAATGGGAAAGACTTGGATATCACATCTCATGCTATAGGAAGGGTCTCAGGTTTGGTATAAGCATTGAGATATCAAATCTCATGCTATAGGAAGGGTCTCAGGATTGGAATGGAAGGAGTTGGATATCACATCTCATGTTATAGGAAGGATCTCAGGTTTGGTATTAGAAGCATTGAGACATCACATCTCATGCTATAGGAAGGGTCTCAGGATTGGAATGGGAAGGAGTTGGATATCACATCTCATGCTATAGGAAGGGTCTCAGGTTTGGTATAAGCATTGAGATATCACATCTCATGCTATAGGAAGGGTCTCAGGATTGGAATGGGAAGGAGTTGTATATGACATCTCATGCCGTAGGAAGGGTCTCAGGTTTGGTATAAGCATTGAGATATCACATCTCTGCTATCAGAAGAGTCTCAGGATTGGAATGGGAAGGAGTTGGATATCCCATCTCATGTTATAGGAAGAGTCTCAGGTTTGGTATTAGAAGCATTGAGATATCACATCTCATGCTATAGGAAGTGTCTCAGGATTGGAATGGGAAGGACTTGGATATCACATCTCATGCTATAGGGAGGGTCTCAAGTTTGATATTAGAAGCATTGAGATATCACATCTCATGCTATAGGAAGAGTCTCAGGTTTGGGAAGGGAAGGATTTGGATTTCACATCTCATGTTATAGGACGGTTCTCATGTTTGGTTTTTGAAGCATTGAGATATCACATCTCATGCTATCGGAAGGGTCTCAGGTTTGGTATTAGAAGCATTGAGATATCACATCTCATGCTATAGGATTGGTCTCTGGATTGGAATGTGAAGGATTTGGATATCACATCTCATGCTAAAGGAAGGGTCTCAGGTTTGGAATGGGAAGGAGTTGGATATGACATCTCTTGTTATAGGGAGGGTCTCAGGATTTGAATGGCAAGGAGTTGGATATCACATCTCATGCCATAGGAAGGGTCTCAGGTTTGGTATAAGCATTGAGATATCACATCTCTGCTATCGGAAGGGTCTCAGGATTGGATTGGGAAGGAGTTGGATATCACATCTCATGTTATAGGAAGGGTCTCCGGATTGGAATGTGAAGGATTTGGATATCACATCTCATGCTAAAGGAAGGGTCTCAGGTTTGGAATGGGAAGGAGTTGGATATGACATCTCTTGTTATAGGGAGGGTCTCAGGATTTGAATGGCAAGGAGTTGGATATCACATCTCATGCCATAGGAAGGGTCTCAGGTTTGGTATAAGCATTGAGATATCACATCTCTGCTATCGGAAGGGTCTCAGGATTGGATTGGGAAGGAGTTGGATATCCCTTCTCATGCTATAGGAAGGGTCTCAGGTTGGAATGGGAAGGAGTTGGATATCACATCTCATGCTAAAGGAAGGGTCTCAGGTTTGGTAGAAGCATTGAGATATCACATCTCATGCTATCGGAAGTGTCTCAGGATTGGAATGGGAAGGAGCTGGATATTACATCTCATGCTAAAGGAAGGGTCTCAGGTTTGGAACGGGAAGGAGTTGGATATCCGATCTCATGTTATAGGAAGGGTCTCAGGTTTGGTATAAGCATTGAGATATCACATCTCTGCTATCGGAAGTGTCTCAGGATTGGAATGGGAAGGAATTGGATATCCCATCTCATGTTATAGGACGGGTCTCAGGATTGTTATTAGAATCATTGAGATATCATATTGCATGCTGTATGAAGGGTCTAAGGATTGGAATGGGAAAGACTTGGATATCACATCTCATGCTATAGGAAGGGTCTCAGGTTTGGTATAAGCATTGCGATATCAAATCTCATGCTATAGGAAGGGTCTCAGGATTGGAATGGAAGGAGTTGGATATCACATCTCATGTTATAGGAAGGATCTCAGGTTTGGTATTAGAAGCATTGAGACATCACATCTCATGCTATAGGAAGGGTCTCAGGATTGGAATGGGAAGGAGTTGGATATCACATCTCATGCTATAGGAAGGGTCTCAGGTTTGGTATAAGCATTGAGATATCACATCTCATGCTATAGGAAGGGTCTCAGGATTGGAATGGGAAGGAGTTGTATATGACATCTCATGCCGTAGGAAGGGTCTCAGGTTTGGTATAAGCATTGAGATATCACATCTCTGCTATCAGAAGAGTCTCAGGATTGGAATGGGAAGGAGTTGGATATCCCATCTCATGTTATAGGAAGAGTCTCAGGTTTGGTATTAGAAGCATTGAGATATCACATCTCATGCTATAGGAAGTGTCTCAGGATTGGAATGGGAAGTACTTGGATATCACATCTCATGCTATAGGGAGGGTCTCAAGTTTGATATTAGAAGCATTGAGATATCACATCTCATGCTATAGGAAGAGTCTCAGGTTTGGGAAGGGAAGGATTTGGATTTCACATCTCATGTTATAGGATGGTTCTCATGTTTGGTTTTTGAAGCATTGAGATATCACATCTCATGCTATCGGAAGGGTCTCAGGTTTGGTATTAGAAGCGAGTAGTGTACATTTGGCTCAGATACACACGGCCGCTCCGTTGCCCTGCTGTGGTGACAAAACTGTGCAGGTTTCTTCGATTGGGACGTCTTTTTACTCAACACGACGACGAGGCGTTCCCTGCTCTTCTGAACCTGCCAGCTGCTGAAACTGACGCGGAGAAGCCTGGGTCTGCTTGCATCGGGGACCGGTGAGTAGTATAGCTAGGATCTGGTCGCCCTCCTGCAGGAGCCCATTGCTTTTCCCCGCTGTGTAAAACAGCACCCGTTTGTCCGTACTCGCGCTCTGCTTCTGCCCACTGTGGAGGCTGCGCTTGAGTCGCGGAACTTGTTCTTCTTCTGTATGCACTAAACTGAACTGCCTGACTTCCTTCGAAGAGCTTCTCCTTTTGCCCGTTGGCACCAGCGCGTGCAGGTACTTTGAGCACAAGGCTCCACTCTTCGCAGGGCTCGGACTTCCATCTAGTTAGGTGTCTGTGAAGGCGAACTGAGTCTAAAGCATTGTATCGCACTGCCTGTTTTCCTTCCCTTTCAGGTGGACTACACATTTCGTGCATATAACGCTTGCGACTGTCGTATTTGTATATATATTGTGTTGATATGGTATGTGTTGGTTTAATATTGTGATATTGTGATTTTCTCGCTACGGTCATTGTTTTAAAGGCCTTAAAATAAACGTGTATATATTTTTTATATAACACCTGTTTGGAGTAGTTTGTAAGGGATCTTGTTTTGTGTGCTCATTGCGGGCTTTCAGTCACCCTCACCCCTCTTGAGACCTAGTCTTGACCGCCGCGATCGCTACCTTGATTGGTCTGGCTCGTCCAGAGGTTACCCTGTTCCAAGTAATTAGGTTGGCCTTCTGAACTTCTGCTCCACCAGGACAGAGTTCAGAAATCCGTCTTAACACATCTCATGTTATAGGACGGGTCTCAGGTTTGTTATTAGAATCATTGAGATATCATATTGCATGCTGTAGGAAGGGCCTAAGGATTGGAATGGGAAGGACTTGGATATCACATCTCATGCTATAGATAGGCTCTCAGGTTTGGAAAGGGAAGGAGTTGGATATCACATTTCATGTTAGAGGAAGGATCTCAGGTTTGGTATTAGAGGCATTGAGATATCACATCTCATGCTATAGGAAGGGTCTCAGGTTGGAATGGGAAGGAGTTGGATATCACATCTCATGTTATAGGAAGGCTCTCAGGTTTGGAAGGGGAAAGAGTTGGATATCACATTTCATGTTAGAGGTAGGATCTCAGGTTTGGTATTAGAGGCATTGAGATATCACATCTCATGCTATCAGAAGGGTCTCAGGATTGGAATGGGAAGGAGTTGGATATCACATCTCATGCTAAAGGGAGAGTCTCAGGTTTGGAAGGGGAAGGATTTGGATATCACATCTCATGTTATCGGAAGGATCTCAGGTTTGGTATTAGAAGTATTGAGATATCACATCTCATGCTATCAGAAGGGTCTCAGGATTGGAATGGGAAGGAGTTGGATATCACATCTCATGTTATAGGAAGGATCTCAGGTTTGGTATTAGAAGCATTGAGATATCACATCTCATGCTATCGGAAGGATCTCAGGTTTGGTATTAGAAACATTGAGATATCACATCTCATGCTATCAGAAGGGTCTCAGGATTGGAATGGGAAGGATTTGGATATCACATCTCATGTTATCGGAAGGATCTCAGGTTTGGTATTAGAAGTATTGAGATATCACATCTCATGCTATAGGAAGGGTCTCAGGATTGGAATGGGAAGGAGTTGGATATCACATCTCATGCTAAAGGAAGGGTCTCAGGTTTGGTAGAAGCATTGAGATATCACATCTCATGCTATAGGAAGGGTCTTAGGATTGGAATGGGAAGGATTTAGATATCACATATCATGCTATAGGGAGGGTTTCAGTTTTGATATTAGAAGCATTGAGATATCACATCTCATGCTATCGGAAGTGTCTCAGGATTGGAATGGGAAGGAGCTGGATATCACATCTCATGCTAAAGGAAGGGTCTCAGGTTTGGAACGGGAAGGAGTTGGATATCCGATCTCATGTTATAGGAAGGGTCTCAGGTTAGGTATAAGCATTGAGATATCACATCTCTGCTATCGGAAGTGTCTCGGGATTGGAATGGGAAGGAATTGGATATCCCATCTCACGTTATAGGACGGGTCTCAGGATTGTTATTAGAATCATTGAGATATCATATTGCATGCTGTAGGAAGGGTCTAAGGATTGGAATGGGAAGGACTTGGGTATCACATCTCATGCTATAGGAAGGGTCTCAGGTTTGGTATAAGCATTGAGATATCAAATCTCATGCTATAGGAAGGGTCTCAGGATTGGAATGGAAGGAGTTGGATATCACATCTCATGTTATAGGAAGGATCTCAGGTTTGGTATTAGAAGCATTGAGACATCACATCTCATGCTATAGGAAGGGTCTCAGGATTGGAATGGGAAGGAGTTGGATATCACATCTCATGCTATAGGAAGGGTCTCAGGTTTGGTATAAGCATTGAGATATCACATCTCATGCTATAGGAAGGGTCTCAGGATTCGAATGGGAAGGAGTTGTATATGACATCTCATGCCGTAGGAAGGGTCTCAGGTTTGGTATAAGCATTGAGATATCACATCTCTGCTATCGGAAGGGTCTCAGGATTGGAATGGGAAGGAGTTGGATATCCCATCTCATGTTATAGGAAGAGTCTCAGGTTTGGTATTAGAAGCATTGAGATATCACATCTCATGCTATAGGAAGTGTCTCAGGATTGGAATGGGAAGGACTTGGATATCACATCTCATGCTATAGGGAGGGTCTCAAGTTTGATATTAGAAGCATTGAGATATCACATCTCATGCTATAGGAAGGGTCTCAGGATTGGAATGGGAAGGAGTTGGATATCACATCTCATGCTATAGGAAGGGTCTCAGGTTTGGTATAAGCAGTGAGATATCACATCTCATGCTATAGGAAGTGTCTCAGTATTGGAATGGGAAGGAGTTGGATATCACATCTCATGTTATAGGAAGGATCTCAGGTTTGGTATAAGCATTGAGATATCACATCTCTGCTATCGGAAGGGTCTCAGGATTAGAATGGTAAGGAGTTGGATATTCCCATCTCATGTTATAGGAAGGGTCTCAGGTTTGGTATTAGAAGCATTGAGATATCACATCTCATGCTATAGGAAGGGTCTCAGGATTGGAATGGGAAGGACTTGGATATCCCATCTCATGCTATAGGGAGGGTCTCAGGATTGGAATGGGAAGGACTTAGATATCACATATCATTTTTGTTGGTCTCAGTTTTGATATTAGAAGCATTGAGATATCACATCTCATGCTATCGGAAGTGTCTCAGTATTGGAATGGGAAGGAGCTGGATATCACATCTAATGCTAAAGGAAGGGTCTCAGGTTTGGAACGGGAAGGAGTTGGATATCACATCTCATGCTATAGGAAGGGTCTCAGGTTTGGTATAAGCATTGAGATATCAAATCTCATGCTATAGGAAGGGTCTCAGGATTGGAATGGAAGGAGTTGGATATCACATCTCATGTTATAGGAAGGATCTCAGGTTTGGTATTAGAAGCATTGAGACATCACATCTCATGCTATAGGAAGGGTCTCAGGATTGGAATGGGAAGGAGTTGGATATCACATCTCATGCTATAGGAAGGGTCTCAGGTTTGGTATAAGCATTGAGATATCACATCTCATGCTATAGGAAGGGTCTCAGGATTGGAATGGGAAGGAGTTGTATATGACATCTCATGCCGTAGGAAGGGTCTCAGGTTTGGTATAAGCATTGAGATATCACATCTCATGCTATAGGAAGTGTCTCAGGATTGGAATGGGAAGGACTTGGATATCACTTCTCATGCTATAGGGAGGGTCTCAAGTTTGATATTAGAAGCAATGAGATATCACATCTCATGCTATAGGAAGGGTCTCAGGATTGGAATGGGATGGACTTAGATATCACATATCATTTTTGTTGGTCTCAGTTTTGATATTAGAAGCATTGAGATATCACATCTCATGCTATTGGAAGTGTCTCAGTATTGGAATGGGAAGGAGCTGGATATCACATCCCATGCTAAAGGAAGGGTCTCAGGTTGGAATGGGAAGGAGTTGGATATCACATCTCATGCTATAGGGAGGGTTTCAGTTTTGATATTAGAAGCATTGAGATATCACATCTCATGCTATCGGAAGTGTCTCAGGATTGGAATGGGAAGGAGCTGGATATTACATCTCATGCTAAAGGAAGGGTCTCAGGTTTGGAACTGGAAGGAGTTGGATATCCGATCTCATGTTATAGGAAGGGTCTCAGGTTTGGTATAAGCATTGAGATATCACATCTCTGCTATCGGAAGTGTCTCAGGATTGGAATGGGAAGGAGTTGGATATCCCATCTCATGTTATAGGACGGGTCTCAGGATTGTTATTAGAATCATTGAGATATCATATTGCATGCTGTAGGAAGGGTCTAAGGATTGGAATGGGAAAGACTTGGATATCACATCTCATGCTATAGGAAGGGTCTCAGGTTTGGTATAAGCATTGAGATATCAAATCTCATGCTATAGGAAGGGTCTCAGGATTGGAATGGAAGGAGTTGGATATCACATCTCATGTTATAGGAAGGATCTCAGGTTTGGTATTAGAAGCATTGAGACATCACATCTCATGCTATAGGAAGGGTCTCAGGATTGGAATGGGAAGGAGTTGGATATCACATCTCATGCTATAGGAAGGGTCTCAGGTTTGGTATAAGCATTGAGATATCACATCTCATGCTATAGGAAGGGTCTCAGGATTGGAATGGGAAGGAGTTGTATATGACATCTCATGCCGTAGGAAGGGTCTCAGGTTTGGTATAAGCATTGAGATATCACATCTCTGCTATCAGAAGAGTCTCAGGATTGGAATGGGAAGGAGTTGGATATCCCATCTCATGTTATAGGAAGAGTCTCAGGTTTGGTATTAGAAGCATTTAGATATCACATCTCATGCTATAGGAAGTGTCTCAGGATTGGAATGGGAAGGACTTGGATATCACATCTCATGCTATAGGGAGGGTCTCAAGTTTGATATTAGAAGCATTGAGATATCACATCTCATGCTATAGGAAGAGTCTCAGGTTTGGGAAGGGAAGGATTTGGATTTCACATCTCATGTTATAGGACGGTTCTCATGTTTGGTTTTTGAAGCATTGAGATATCACATCTCATGCTATCGGAAGGGTCTCAGGTTTGGTATTAGAAGCATTGAGATATCACATCTCATGCTATAGGATTGGTCTCTGGATTGGAATGTGAAGGATTTGGATATCACATCTCATGCTAAAGGAAGGGTCTCAGGTTTGGAATGGGAAGGAGTTGGATATGACATCTCTTGTTATAGGGAGGGTCTCAGGATTTGAATGGCAAGGAGTTGGATATCACATCTCATGCCATAGGAAGGGTCTCAGGTTTGGTATAAGCATTGAGATATCACATCTCTGCTATCGGAAGGGTCTCAGGATTGGATTGGGAAGGAGTTGGATATCACATCTCATGTTATAGGAAGGGTCTCCGGATTGGAATGTGAAGGATTTGGATATCACATCTCATGCTAAAGGAAGGGTCTCAGGTTTGGAATGGGAAGGAGTTGGATATGACATCTCTTGTTATAGGGAGGGTCTCAGGATTTGAATGGCAAGGAGTTGGATATCACATCTCATGCCATAGGAAGGGTCTCAGGTTTGGTATAAGCATTGAGATATCACATCTCTGCTATCGGAAGGGTCTCAGGATTGGATTGGGAAGGAGTTGGATATCCCTTCTCATGCTATAGGAAGGGTCTCAGGTTGGAATGGGAAGGAGTTGGATATCACATCTCATGCTAAAGGAAGGGTCTCAGGTTTGGTAGAAGCATTGAGATATCACATCTCATGCTATCGGAAGTGTCTCAGGATTGGAATGGGAAGGAGCTGGATATTACATCTCATGCTAAAGGAAGGGTCTCAGGTTTGGAACGGGAAGGAGTTGGATATCCGATCTCATGTTATAGGAAGGGTCTCAGGTTTGGTATAAGCATTGAGATATCACATCTCTGCTATCGGAAGTGTCTCAGGATTGGAATGGGAAGGAATTGGATATCCCATCTCATGTTATAGGACGGGTCTCAGGATTGTTATTAGAATCATTGAGATATCATATTGCATGCTGTATGAAGGGTCTAAGGATTGGAATGGGAAAGACTTGGATATCACATCTCATGCTATAGGAAGGGTCTCAGGTTTGGTATAAGCATTGCGATATCAAATCTCATGCTATAGGAAGGGTCTCAGGATTGGAATGGAAGGAGTTGGATATCACATCTCATGTTATAGGAAGGATCTCAGGTTTGGTATTAGAAGCATTGAGACATCACATCTCATGCTATAGGAAGGGTCTCAGGATTGGAATGGGAAGGAGTTGGATATCACATCTCATGCTATAGGAAGGGTCTCAGGTTTGGTATAAGCATTGAGATATCACATCTCATGCTATAGGAAGGGTCTCAGGATTGGAATGGGAAGGAGTTGTATATGACATCTCATGCCGTAGGAAGGGTCTCAGGTTTGGTATAAGCATTGAGATATCACATCTCTGCTATCAGAAGAGTCTCAGGATTGGAATGGGAAGGAGTTGGATATCCCATCTCATGTTATAGGAAGAGTCTCAGGTTTGGTATTAGAAGCATTGAGATATCACATCTCATGCTATAGGAAGTGTCTCAGGATTGGAATGGGAAGTACTTGGATATCACATCTCATGCTATAGGGAGGGTCTCAAGTTTGATATTAGAAGCATTGAGATATCACATCTCATGCTATAGGAAGAGTCTCAGGTTTGGGAAGGGAAGGATTTGGATTTCACATCTCATGTTATAGGATGGTTCTCATGTTTGGTTTTTGAAGCATTGAGATATCACATCTCATGCTATCGGAAGGGTCTCAGGTTTGGTATTAGAAGCGAGTAGTGTACATTTGGCTCAGATACACACGGCCGCTCCGTTGCCCTGCTGTGGTGACAAAACTGTGCAGGTTTCTTCGATTGGGACGTCTTTTTACTCAACACGACGACGAGGCGTTCCCTGCTCTTCTGAACCTGCCAGCTGCTGAAACTGACGCGGAGAAGCCTGGGTCTGCTTGCATCGGGGACCGGTGAGTAGTATAGCTAGGATCTGGTCGCCCTCCTGCAGGAGCCCATTGCTTTTCCCCGCTGTGTAAAACAGCACCCGTTTGTCCGTACTCGCGCTCTGCTTCTGCCCACTGTGGAGGCTGCGCTTGAGTCGCGGAACTTGTTCTTCTTCTGTATGCACTAAACTGAACTGCCTGACTTCCTTCGAAGAGCTTCTCCTTTTGCCCGTTGGCACCAGCGCGTGCAGGTACTTTGAGCACAAGGCTCCACTCTTCGCAGGGCTCGGACTTCCATCTAGTTAGGTGTCTGTGAAGGCGAACTGAGTCTAAAGCATTGTATCGCACTGCCTGTTTTCCTTCCCTTTCAGGTGGACTACACATTTCGTGCATATAACGCTTGCGACTGTCGTATTTGTATATATATTGTGTTGATATGGTATGTGTTGGTTTAATATTGTGATATTGTGATTTTCTCGCTACGGTCATTGTTTTAAAGGCCTTAAAATAAACGTGTATATATTTTTTATATAACACCTGTTTGGAGTAGTTTGTAAGGGATCTTGTTTTGTGTGCTCATTGCGGGCTTTCAGTCACCCTCACCCCTCTTGAGACCTAGTCTTGACCGCCGCGATCGCTACCTTGATTGGTCTGGCTCGTCCAGAGGTTACCCTGTTCCAAGTAATTAGGTTGGCCTTCTGAACTTCTGCTCCACCAGGACAGAGTTCAGAAATCCGTCTTAACACATCTCATGTTATAGGACGGGTCTCAGGTTTGTTATTAGAATCATTGAGATATCATATTGCATGCTGTAGGAAGGGCCTAAGGATTGGAATGGGAAGGACTTGGATATCACATCTCATGCTATAGATAGGCTCTCAGGTTTGGAAAGGGAAGGAGTTGGATATCACATTTCATGTTAGAGGAAGGATCTCAGGTTTGGTATTAGAGGCATTGAGATATCACATCTCATGCTATAGGAAGGGTCTCAGGTTGGAATGGGAAGGAGTTGGATATCACATCTCATGTTATAGGAAGGCTCTCAGGTTTGGAAGGGGAAAGAGTTGGATATCACATTTCATGTTAGAGGTAGGATCTCAGGTTTGGTATTAGAGGCATTGAGATATCACATCTCATGCTATCAGAAGGGTCTCAGGATTGGAATGGGAAGGAGTTGGATATCACATCTCATGCTAAAGGGAGAGTCTCAGGTTTGGAAGGGGAAGGATTTGGATATCACATCTCATGTTATCGGAAGGATCTCAGGTTTGGTATTAGAAGTATTGAGATATCACATCTCATGCTATCAGAAGGGTCTCAGGATTGGAATGGGAAGGAGTTGGATATCACATCTCATGTTATAGGAAGGATCTCAGGTTTGGTATTAGAAGCATTGAGATATCACATCTCATGCTATCGGAAGGATCTCAGGTTTGGTATTAGAAACATTGAGATATCACATCTCATGCTATCAGAAGGGTCTCAGGATTGGAATGGGAAGGATTTGGATATCACATCTCATGTTATCGGAAGGATCTCAGGTTTGGTATTAGAAGTATTGAGATATCACATCTCATGCTATAGGAAGGGTCTCAGGATTGGAATGGGAAGGAGTTGGATATCACATCTCATGCTAAAGGAAGGGTCTCAGGTTTGGTAGAAGCATTGAGATATCACATCTCATGCTATCGGAAGTGTCTCAGGATTGGAATGGGAAGGAGCTGGATATCACATCTCATGCTAAAGGAAGGGTCTCAGGTTTGGAACGGGAAGGAGTTGGATATCCGATCTCATGTTATAGGAAGGGTCTCAGGTTAGGTATAAGCATTGAGATATCACATCTCTGCTATCGGAAGTGTCTCGGGATTGGAATGGGAAGGAATTGGATATCCCATCTCACGTTATAGGACGGGTCTCAGGATTGTTATTAGAATCATTGAGATATCATATTGCATGCTGTAGGAAGGGTCTAAGGATTGGAATGGGAAGGACTTGGGTATCACATCTCATGCTATAGGAAGGGTCTCAGGTTTGGTATAAGCATTGAGATATCAAATCTCATGCTATAGGAAGGGTCTCAGGATTGGAATGGAAGGAGTTGGATATCACATCTCATGTTATAGGAAGGATCTCAGGTTTGGTATTAGAAGCATTGAGACATCACATCTCATGCTATAGGAAGGGTCTCAGGATTGGAATGGGAAGGAGTTGGATATCACATCTCATGCTATAGGAAGGGTCTCAGGTTTGGTATAAGCATTGAGATATCACATCTCATGCTATAGGAAGGGTCTCAGGATTCGAATGGGAAGGAGTTGTATATGACATCTCATGCCGTAGGAAGGGTCTCAGGTTTGGTATAAGCATTGAGATATCACATCTCTGCTATCGGAAGGGTCTCAGGATTGGAATGGGAAGGAGTTGGATATCCCATCTCATGTTATAGGAAGAGTCTCAGGTTTGGTATTAGAAGCATTGAGATATCACATCTCATGCTATAGGAAGTGTCTCAGGATTGGAATGGGAAGGACTTGGATATCACATCTCATGCTATAGGGAGGGTCTCAAGTTTGATATTAGAAGCATTGAGATATCACATCTCATGCTATAGGAAGGGTCTCAGGATTGGAATGGGAAGGAGTTGGATATCACATCTCATGCTATAGGAAGGGTCTCAGGTTTGGTATAAGCAGTGAGATATCACATCTCATGCTATAGGAAGTGTCTCAGTATTGGAATGGGAAGGAGTTGGATATCACATCTCATGTTATAGGAAGGATCTCAGGTTTGGTATAAGCATTGAGATATCACATCTCTGCTATCGGAAGGGTCTCAGGATTAGAATGGTAAGGAGTTGGATATTCCCATCTCATGTTATAGGAAGGGTCTCAGGTTTGGTATTAGAAGCATTGAGATATCACATCTCATGCTATAGGAAGGGTCTCAGGATTGGAATGGGAAGGACTTGGATATCCCATCTCATGCTATAGGGAGGGTCTCAGGATTGGAATGGGAAGGACTTAGATATCACATATCATTTTTGTTGGTCTCAGTTTTGATATTAGAAGCATTGAGATATCACATCTCATGCTATCGGAAGTGTCTCAGTATTGGAATGGGAAGGAGCTGGATATCACATCTAATGCTAAAGGAAGGGTCTCAGGTTTGGAACGGGAAGGAGTTGGATATCACATCTCATGCTATAGGAAGGGTCTCAGGTTTGGTATAAGCATTGAGATATCAAATCTCATGCTATAGGAAGGGTCTCAGGATTGGAATGGAAGGAGTTGGATATCACATCTCATGTTATAGGAAGGATCTCAGGTTTGGTATTAGAAGCATTGAGACATCACATCTCATGCTATAGGAAGGGTCTCAGGATTGGAATGGGAAGGAGTTGGATATCACATCTCATGCTATAGGAAGGGTCTCAGGTTTGGTATAAGCATTGAGATATCACATCTCATGCTATAGGAAGGGTCTCAGGATTGGAATGGGAAGGAGTTGTATATGACATCTCATGCCGTAGGAAGGGTCTCAGGTTTGGTATAAGCATTGAGATATCACATCTCATGCTATAGGAAGTGTCTCAGGATTGGAATGGGAAGGACTTGGATATCACTTCTCATGCTATAGGGAGGGTCTCAAGTTTGATATTAGAAGCAATGAGATATCACATCTCATGCTATAGGAAGGGTCTCAGGATTGGAATGGGAAGGACTTAGATATCACATATCATTTTTGTTGGTCTCAGTTTTGATATTAGAAGCATTGAGATATCACATCTCATGCTATTGGAAGTGTCTCAGTATTGGAATGGGAAGGAGCTGGATATCACATCCCATGCTAAAGGAAGGGTCTCAGGTTTGGAACGGGAAGGAGTTGGATATCACATCTCATGTTATAGGAAGGGTCTCAGGTTTGGTATAAGCATTGAGATATCACATCTCTGCTATCGGAAGTGTCTCAGTATTGGAATGGGAAGGAGCTGGATATCACATCTCATGCTAAAGGAAGGGTCTCAGGTTTGGAACGGGAAGGAGTTGGATATCACATCTCATGTTATAGGAAGCGTCTCAGGTTTGGTATAAGCATTGAGATATCACATCTCTGCTATCGGAAGTGTCTCAGGATTGGAATTTGAAGGAGTTGGATATCCCATCTCATGTTATAGGACGGGTCTCAGGTTTGTTATTAGAATCATTGAGATATCATATTGCATGCTGTAGGAAGGGTCTAAGGATTGGAATGGGAAGGACTTGGATATCACATCTCATGCTATAGATAGGCTCTCATGTTTGGAAAGGGAAGGAGTTGGATATCACATTTCATGTTAGAGGAAGGATCTCAGGTTTGGTATTAGAGGCATTGAGATATCACATCTCATGCTATAGGAAGGGTCTCAGGTTGGAATGGGAAGGAGTTGGATATCACATCTCATGTTATAGGAAGGCTCTCAGGTTTGGAAGGGGAAAGAGTTGGATATCACATTTCATGTTAGAGGTAGGATCTCAGGTTTGGTATCAGAGGCATTGAGATATCACATCTCATGCTATCAGAAGGGTCTCAGGATTGGAATGGGAAGGAGTTGGATATCACATCTCATGCTAAAGGGAGGGTCTCAGGTTTGGAAGGGGAAAGAGTTGGATATCACATTTCATGTTAGAGGTAGGATCTCAGGTTTGGTATTAGAGGCATTGAGATATCACATCTCATGCTATCAGAAGGGTCTCAGGATTGGAATGGGAAGGAGTTGGATATCACATCTCATGCTAAAGGGAGAGTCTCAGGTTTGGAAGGGGAAGGATTTGGATATCACATCTCATGTTATCGGAAGGATCTCAGGTTTGGTATTAGAAGTATTGAGATATCACATCTCATGCTATCAGAAGGGTCTCAGGATTGGAATGGGAAGGAGTTGGATATCACATCTCATGTTATAGGAAGGATCTCAGGTTTGGTATTAGAAGCATTGAGATATCACATCTCATGCTATCGGAAGGATCTCAGGTTTGGTATTAGAAACATTGAGATATCACATTTCATGCTATCAGAAGGGTCTCAGGATTGGAATGGGAAGGATTTGGATATCACATCTCATGTTATCGGAAGGATCTCAGGTTTGGTATTAAAAGTATTGAGATATCACATCTCATGCTATAGGAAGGGTCTAAGGATTGGAATGGGAAGGAGTTGGATATCACATCTCATGCTAAAGGAAGGGTCTCAGGTTTGGTAGAAGCATTGAGATATCACATCTCATGCTATAGGAAGGGTCTTAGGATTGGAATGGGAAGGACTTAGATATCACATATCATGCTATAGGGAGGGTTTCAGTTTTGATATTAGAAGCATTGAGATATCACATCTCATGCTATCTGAAGTGTCTCAGGATTGGAATGGGAAGGAGCTGGATATCACATCTCATGCTAAAGGAAGGGTCTCAGGTTTGGAACGGGAAGGAGTTGGATATCCGATCTCATGTTATAGGAAGGGTCTCAGGTTTGGTATAAGCATTGAGATATCACATCTCTGCTATCGGAAGTGTCTCAGGATTGGAATGGGAAGGAATTGGATATCCCATCTCACGTTATAGGACGGGTCTCAGGATTGTTATTAGAATCATTGAGATATCATATTGCATGCTGTAGGAAGGGTCTAAGGATTGGAATGGGAAGGACTTGGGTATCACATCTCATGCTATAGGAAGGGTCTCAGGTTTGGTATAAGCATTGAGATATCAAATCTCATGCTATAGGAAGGGTCTCAGGATTGGAATGGAAGGAGTTGGATATCACATCTCATGTTATAGGAAGGATCTCAGGTTTGGTATTAGAAGCATTGAGACATCACATCTCATGCTATAGGAAGGGTCTCAGGATTGGAATGGGAAGGAGTTGGATATCACATCTCATGCTATAGGAAGGGTCTCAGGTTTGGTATAAGCATTGAGATATCACATCTCATGCTATAGGAAGGGTCTCAGGATTGGAATGGGAAGGAGTTGTATATGACATCTCATGCCGTAGGAAGGGTCTCAGGTTTGGTATAAGCATTGAGATATCACATCTCTGCTATCGGAAGGGTCTCAGGATTGGAATGGGAAGGAGTTGGATATCCCATCTCATGTTATAGGAAGAGTCTCAGGTTTGGTATTAGAAGCATTGAGATATCACATCTCATGCTATAGGAAGTGTCTCAGGATTGGAATGGGAAGGACTTGGATATCACATCTCATGCTATGGGGAGGGTCTCAAGTTTGATATTAGAAGCATTGAGATATCACATCTCATGCTATAGGAAGGGTCTCAGGATTGGAATGGGAAGGAGTTGGATATCACATCTCATGCTATAGGAAGGGTCTCAGGTTTGGTATAAGCAGTGAGATATCACATCTCATGCTATAGGAAGTGTCTCAGCATTGGAATGGGAAGGAAATGGATATCACATCTCATGTTATAGGAAGGATCTCAGGTTTGGTATAAGCATTGAGATATCACATCTCTGCTATCGGAAGGGTCTCAGGATTAGAATGGTAAGGAGTTGGATATTCCCATCTCATGTTATAGGGAGGGTCTCAGGATTGGAATGGGAAGGACTTAGATATCACATCTCATGCTATAGGGAGGGTCTCAGGATTGGAATGGGAAGGACTTAGATATCACATATCATTTTTGTTGGTCTCAGTTTTGATATTAGAAGCATTGAGATATCACATCTCATGCTATCGGAAGTGTCTCAGTATTGGAATGGGAAGGAGCTGGATATCACATCTCATGCTAAAGGAAGGGTCTCAGGTTTGGAACGGGAAGGAGTTGGATATCACATCTCATGCTATAGGAAGGGTCTCAGGTTTGGTGTAAGCATTGAGATATCAAATCTCATGCTATAGGAAGGGTCTCAGGATTGGAATGGAAGGAGTTGGATATCACATCTCATGTTATAGGAAGGATCTCAGGTTTGGTATTAGAAGCATTGAGACATCACATCTCATGCTATAGGAAGGGTCTCAGGATTGGAATGGGAAGGAGTTGGATATCACATCTCATGCTATAGGAAGGGTCTCAGGTTTGGTATAAGCATTGAGATATCACATCTCATGCTATAGGAAGGGTCTCAGGATTGGAATGGGAAGGAGTTGTATATGACATCTCATGCCGTAGGAAGGGTCTCAGGTTTGGTATAAGCATTGAGATATCACATCTCATGCTATAGGAAGTGTCTCAGGATTGGAATGGGAAGGACTTGGATATCACTTCTCATGCTATAGGGAGGGTCTCAAGTTTGATATTAGAAGCATTGAGATATCACATCTCATGCTATAGGAAGGGTCTCAGGATTGGAATGGGAAGGACTTAGATATCACATATCATTTTTGTTGGTCTCAGTTTTGATATTAGAAGCATTGAGATATCACATCTCATGCTATCAGAAGTGTCTCAGTATTGGAATGGGAAGGAGCTGGATATCACATCTCATGCTAAAGGAAGGGTCTCAGGTTTGGAACGGGAAGGAGTTGGATATCATATCTCATGTTATAGGAAGGGTCTCAGGTTTGGTATAAGCATTGAGATATCACATCTCTGCTATCGGAAGTGTCTCAGGATTGGAATGGGAAGGAGTTGGATATCCCATCTCATGTTATAGGACGGGTCTCAGGTTTGTTATTAGAATCATTGAGATATCATATTGCATGCTGTAGGAAGGGTCTAAGGATTGGAATGGGAAGGACTTGGATATCACATCTCATGCTATAGATAGGCTCTCAGGTTTGGAAAGGGAAGGAGTTGGATATCACATTTCATGTTACAGGAAGGATCTCAGGTTTGGTATTAGAGGCATTGAGATATCACATCTCATGCTATAGGAAGGGTCTCAGGTTGGAATGGGAAGGAGTTGGATATCACATCTCATGTTATAGGAAGGCTCTCAGGTTTGGAAGGGGAAAGAGTTGGATATCACATTTCATGTTAGAGGTAGGATCTCAGGTTTGGTATTAGAGGCATTGAGATATCACATCTCATGCTATCAGAAGGGTCTCAGGATTGGAATGGGAAGGAGTTGGATATCACATCTCATGCTAATAGGAGGGTCTCAGGTTTGGAAGGGGAAGGATTTGGATATCACATCTCATGTTATAGGAAGGATCTCAGGTTTGGTATTAGAAGCATTGAGATATCACATCTCATGCTATCGGAAGGATCTCAGGTTTGGTATTAGAAACATTGAGATATCACATCTCATGCTATCAGAAGGGTCTCAGGATTGGAATGGGAAGGAGTTGGATATCACATCTCATGCTAAAGGGAGGGTCTCAGGTTTGTAAGGGGAAGGATTTGGATATCACATCTCATGTTATCGGAAGGATCTCAGGTTTGGTATTAGAAGTATTGAGATATCACATCTCATGCTATCGGAAGGGTCTCAGGATTGGAATGGGAAGGAGTTGGATATCACATCTCATGCTAAAGGAAGGGTCTCAGGTTTGGTAGAAGCATTGAGATATCACATATCATGCTATAGGAAGGGTCTTAGGATTGGAATGGGAAGGACTTAGATATCACATATCATGCTATAGGGAGGGTTTCAGTTTTGATATTAGAAGCATTGAGATATCACATCTCATGCTATCGGAAGTGTCTCAGGATTGGAATGGGAAGGAGCTGGATATCACATCTCATGCTAAAGGAAGGGTCTCAGGTTTGGAACGGGAAGGAGTAGGATATCCGATCTCATGTTATAGGAAGGGTCTCAGGTTTGGTATAAGCATTGAGATATCACATCTCTGCTATCGGAAGTGTCTCAGGATTGGAATGGGAAGGAATTGGATATCCCATCTCACGTTATAGGACGGGTCTCAGGATTGTTATTAGAATCATTGAGATATCATATTGCATGCTGTAGGAAGGGTCTAAGGATTGGAATGGGAAGGACTTGGGTATCACATCTCATGCTATAGGAAGGGTCTCAGGTTTGGCATAAGCATTGAGATATCAAATCTCATTCTATAGGAAGGGTCTCAGGATTGGAATGGAAGGAGTTGGATATCACATCTCATGTTATAGGAAGGATCTCAGGTTTGGTATTAGAAGCATTGAGACATCACATCTCATGCTATAGGAAGGGTCTCAGGATTGGAATGGGAAGGAGTTGGATATCACATCTCATGCTATAGGAAGGGTCTCAGGTTTGGTATAAGCATTGAGATATCACATCTCATGCTATAGGAAGGGTCTCAGGATTGGAATGGGAAGGAGTTGTATATGACATCTCATGCCGTAGGAAGGGTCTCAGGTTTGGTATAAGCATTGAGATATCACATCTCTGCTATCGGAAGGGTCTCAGGATTTGAATGGGAAGGAGTTGGATATCCCATCTCATGTTATAGGAAGAGTCTCAGGTTTGGTATTAGAAGCATTGAGATATCACATCTCATGTTATAGGAAGTGTCTCAGGATTGGAATGGGAAGGACTTGGATATCACATCTCATGCTATAGGGAGGGTCTCAAGTTTGATATAAGAAGCATTGAGATATCACATCTCATGCTATAGGAAGGGTCTCAGGATTGGAATGGGAAGGAGTTGGATATCACATCTCATGCTATAGGAAGGGTCTCAGGTTTGGTATAAGCAGTGAGATATCACATCTCATGCTATAGGAAGTGTCTCAGTATTGGAATGGGAAGGAGTTGGATATCACATCTCATGTTATAGGAAGGATCTCAGGTTTGGTATAAGCATTGAGATATCACATCTCTGCTATCGGAAGGGTCTCAGGATTGGAATGGTAAGGAGTTGGATATTCCCATCTCATGTTATAGGAAGGGTCTCAGGTTTGGTATTAGAAGCATTGAGATATCACATCTCATGCTATAGGAAGGGTCTCAGGATTGGAATGGGAAGGACTTGGATATCACATCTCATGCTATAGGGAGGGTCTCAAGTTTGATATTAGAAGCATTGAGATATCACATCTCATGATATCGGAAGGGTCTCAGGATTGGAATGGGAAGGAGTTGGATATCACATCTCAAGCTATAGGAAGGGTCTCAGGATTGGAATGGGAAGGAGTTTGATATCACATCTCATGCCATAGTATGGGTCTCAGGTTTGGTAGAAGCATTGGGATATCACATCTCATGCTATCGGAAGGGTATCAGGATTGGATTTGGAAGGAGTTGGATATCCCATCTCATGCTATAGGAAGGGTCTCAGGTTGGAATGGGAAGGAGTTGGATATCACATCTCATATTATAGGAAGGGTCTCAGGATTGGAATGGGAAGGACTTGGATATCACATCTCATGCTATAGGAAGGCTCTCAGGTTTGGAAGGGGAGAGAGTTGGATATCACATTTCATGTTAGAGGTAGGATCTCAGGTTTGGTATTAGAGGCATTGAGATATCACATCTCATGCTATCAGAAGGGTCTCAGGATTGGAATGGGAAAGATTTGGATATCACATCTTGTTAGGAAAGATTTCGTAATTGTAGGTAATTTTCCTTCCATGTGGCAACCCCTAAACTTTTTGCTGTTGTTTTTCACCTTGTTCTTGACTTTGCCAGAGAAGTGCAGCCTTCTGCCGCACTCCTCTGGGCTTTCGCTCCTTTCTTACGGGGAAACTGACATGCCCTTAAGACAGTCAGTACCGGGGAACGCTGTTTCCCGTAGTTTCTTTTATCATGTTGCGGCTTTAGTGCAACATGACACAGGAGGGCACTGTAAGCTAAGTTACAGCTCTCTTGGGTCTCTAGCCTTCTACAGGCCCTAGATACTCGTTTAGGATTGTATTTGATCGGTGCAAGTGATTCAGGGACGGGAATGGTGGCAGCGATCGTTTCTTTGTATTTTGAGCTCCTTTTGGCGTTCTAAGCGCGTTTTCTGCGCTAAACCCAAAATGGTGGCCTGGCTCCCAAAATGGCCAGACCATGAGACTCCTTTGTCCTGTCCGCTGACCGTCTTGCTCCCTTCAACTTCCCCAGGTCGAGCCGACCCGGGGCCTTCCTTATTTGGGCATGTACTTTCCCGCGAAACACAGATGCTTTCGCGGGCTTCTACATGTCTTGTGTGTGCCTCCAGGGTGTGGGCTGGGATGTCTGGTCCCAATACACATCCTGGGTGCCAGAGAGTCTAGGGTAGTGTGAATGCCTGGGACCACCGTGGTCCGTGATTGGTCCACGAATGGTGTGAGTGTTGATGAGCGGATCTCCCATTGGGTCCCCTCCGTTTTGGCGCGAAGGGAACCGTGGATAAGAGGGGGCTGGAAACACCACTACCATGTCGATCTCCTGAGTTCTCACGAACGAAGGAATACAGGAGCCAAGTATCCTGCAACCAAGAGGCTGGACCGAGGAATCGCTGGTGACCCGCTGAAGGACTCCTCCTCTGCACTGCTGTCGCCTTGTGAAACCCTTTTCACCTTTGATCGAACCAGAAGGCCTGTACTGGTACTTCGACCCTTGGAATAGCGGGAACAGCTATTCTCGGCATCTTCACCATCTCCTGCCAGTAAGCCTTCGGAAGCGTCTCTGGGCCATCCAGTTGACTGACCAGCTTACCCGGGAGCCTTGCTCTGTAACCGCCGCCAGGTTGTGTAGTATTTCGAGTCCTTGTCACTCTCACACGCTTCGTACACTTGGCGTTCCCAGGTCGGAAGTGAGTAGTGTACATTTGGCTCAGATACACACGGCCGCTCCGTTGCCCTGCTGTGGTGACAAAACTGTGCAGGTTTCTTCGATTGGGACGTCTTTTTACTCAACACGACGACGAGGCGTTCCCTGCTCTTCTGAACCTGCCAGCTGCTGAAACTGACGCGGAGAAGCCTGGGTCTGCTTGCATAGGGGATCGGTGAGTAGTATAGCTAGGATCTGGTCGCCCTCCTGCAGGAGCCCATTGCTTTTCCCCGCTGTGTAAAACAGCACCCGTTTGTCCGTACTCGCGCTCTGCTTCTGCCCACTGTGGAGGCTGCGCTTGAGTCGCGGAACTTGTTCTTATTCTGTATGCACTAAACTGAACTGCCTGACTTCCTTCGAAGAGCTTCTCCTTTTGCCCGTTGGCACCAGCGCGTGCAGGTACTTTGAGCACAAGGCTCCACTCTTCGCAGGGCTCGGACTTCCATCTAGTTAGGTGTCTCTGAAGGCGAACTGAGTCTAAAGCATTGTATCGCACTGCCTGTTTTCCTTCCCTTTCAGGTGGACTACACATTTCGTGCATATAACGCTTGCGACTGTCGTATTTGTATATATATTGTGTTGATATGGTATGTGTGGTTACCAGTCAATTGGTCGAAAACATTTGGTCGACAGGACAATTGGTCGACACCATTTGGTCGAATGCCAAATGGTCGAATTTTTTTTTTTTTTTTTTTACCCCTTTTTTGGTTTTTTTTGGGGGGGTCCCCCACCCAAACCCCTTTTTTTTCTTTTTTTTTTCTTTCCCCACACGAAAACCCACAAAAAAAATATATAAATAAAAAAAAAAAAATTCGACCATTTGGCATTCGACCAAATGGTGTCGACCAAATTGCAGTCGACCAAATTGCAGTCGACCAATTGACAGGACACCGGTATGTGTTGGTTTAATATTGTGATATTGTGATTTTCTCGCTACGGTCATTGTTTTAAAGGCCTTAAAATAAACGTGTATATATTTTTTATATAACACCTGTTTGGAGTAGTTTGTAAGTGATCTTGTTTTGTGTGCTCATTGCGGGCTTTCAGTCACCCTCACCGCTCTTGAGACCTAGTCTTGACCGCCGCGATCGCTACCTTGATTGGTCTGGCTCGTCCAGAGGTTACCCTGTTCCAAGTAATTAGGTTGGCCTTCTGAACTTCTGCGCCACCAGGACAGAGTTCAGAAATCCGTCTTAACACATCTCATGTTATAGGACGGGTCTCAGGTTTGTTATTAGAATCATTGAGATATCATATTGCATGCTGTAGGAAGGGCCTAAGGATTGGAATGGGAAGGACTTGGATATCACATCTCATGCTATAGATAGGCTCTCATGTTTGGAAAGGGAAGGAGTTGGATATCACATTTCATGTTAGAGGAAGGATCTCAGGTTTGGTATTAGAGGCATTGAGATATCACATCTCATGCTATAGGGAGGGTCTCAGGTTGGAATGGAAAGGAGTTGGATATCACATCTCATGTTATAGGAAGGCTCTCAGGTTTGGAAGGGGAAAGAGTTGGATATCACATTTCATGTTAGAGGTAGGATCTCAGGTTTGGTATTAGAGGCATTGAGATATCACATCTCATGCTATCAGAAGGGACTCAGGATTGGAATGGGAAGGAGTTGGATATCACATCTCATGCTAAAGGGAGAGTCTCAGGTTTGGAAGGGGAAGGATTTGGATATCACATCTCATGTTATCGGAAGGATCTCAGGTTTGGTATTAGAAGTATTGAGATATCACATCTCATGCTATCAGAAGGGTCTCAGGATTGGAATGGGAAGGAGTTGGATAACACATTTCATGCTAAAGGGAGGGTCTCAGGTTTGGAAGGGGAAGGATTTGGATATCACATCTCATGTTATCGGAAGGATCTCAGGTTTGGTATTAGAAGTATTGAGATATCACATCTCATGCTATAGGAAGGGTCTCAGGATTGGAATGGGAAGGATTTGGATATCACATCTCATGCTATAGGAAGGGTCTCAGGTTTGGTATAAGCATGGAGATATCACTTCTCATGCTATAGGAAGTGTCTCAGGATTGGAATGGGAAGGAGTTGGATATCACATCTCATGTTATAGGAAGGATCTCAGGTTTGGTATTAGAAGCATTGAGACATCACATCTCATGCTATAGGAAGGGTCTCAGGATTGGAATGGGAAGGAGTTGGATATCACATCTCATGCTAAAGGGAGGGTCTCAGGTTTGGAAGGGGAAGGATTTGGATATTACATCTCGTGTTATAGGAATGATCTCAGGTTTGGTATTAGAAGCATTGAGATATCACATCTCATGCTATCGGAAGGATCTCAGGTTTGGTATTAGAAGCATTGAGATATCAAAACTCATGCTATAGGAAGGGTCTCAGGATTGGAATGGGAAGGAGTTCGATATCACATCTCATGCTATAGGAAGGGTCTCAGGATTGGAATGGGAAGGAGTTGTATATGACATCTCATGCCACAGGAAGGGTCTCAGGTTTGGTATAAGCATTGAGATATCACATCTCTGCTATCGGAAGGGTCTCAGGATTGGAATGGGAAGGAGTTGGATATCCCATCTTATGTTATAGGAAGGGTCTCAGGTTTGGTATTAGAAGCATTGAGATATCACATCTCACGCTAGAGGAAGGGTCTCAGGATTGGAATGGGAAGGACTTGGATATCACATCTCATGCTAAAGGGAGGGTCTCAGGAATGGAAGGGGAAGGATTTGGATATCACATCTCATGTTATAGGAAGGATCTCAGGTTTGGTATTAGAAGCATTGAGATATCACATCTCATGCTATCGGAAGGATCTCAGGTTTGGTATTAGAGGCATTGAGATATCACATCTCATGCTAAAGGGAGGGTCTCAGGTTTGGAAGGGGAAGGATGTTGATATCACATCTCTTGTTATAGGAAGGATCACAGGTTTGGTATTAGAAGCATTGAGATATCACATCTCATGCTATCGGAAGGGTCTCAGGTTTTGAACGGGAAGGAGTTGGATATCACATCTTATGTTATAGGAAGAGTCTCAGGTTTGGTATAAGCATTGAGATATCACATCTCTGCTATCGGAGGTGTCTCAGGATTGGGATGGGAAGGAATTGGATATCACATCTCATGCTATAGGAAGGGTATCAGGTTTGGAACGGGAAGGAGTTGGATATCCCATCTCATGTTATAGGACGGGTCTCAGGTTTGATATTAGAAGCATTGAGATATCACATTGCATGCTGTAGGAAGGGTCTCAGGTTTGGTATTAGAAGCATTGAGATATCACATCTCATGCTATCAGAACGGTCTCAGGATTGGAATGGGAAGGAGTTGGATATCACATCTCATGCTAAAGGGAGGGTCTCAGGTTTGGAAGGGGAAGGATTTGGATATCACATCTCATGTTATCGGAAGGATCTCAGGTTTGGTATTAGAAGTATTGAGATATCACATCTCATGCTAAAGGAAGGGTCTCAGGTTTGGAACGGGAAGGAGTTGGATATCACATCTCATGCTATAGGAAGGGTCTCAGGTTTGGAACGGGAAGGAGTTGGATATCACATCTCATGTTATAGGAAGAGTCTCAGGTTTGGTATAAGCATTGAGATATCACATCTGTGCTATCAGAGGTGTCTCAGGATTGGGATGGGAAGGAATTGGATATCACATCTCATGCTATTGGAAGGGTATCAGGTTTGGAACGGGAAGGAGTTGGATATCCCATCTCATGTTATAGGACGGGTCTCAGGTTTGATATTAGAAGCATTGAGATATCACATCGCATGCTGTAGGAAGGGTCTCAGGTTTGGTATTAGAAGCATTGAGATATCACATCTCATGCTATCAGAAGGGTCTCAGGATTGGAATGGGAAGGAGTTGGATATCACATCTCATGCTAAAGGGAGGGTCTCAGGTTTGGAAGGGGAAGGATTTGGATATCACATCTCATGTTATCGGAAGGATCTCAGGTTTGGTATTAGAAGTATTGAGATATCACATCTCATGCTATAGGAAGGGTCTCAGGATTGGAATGGGAAGGAGTTGGATATCACATCTCATGCTAAAGGAAGGGTCTCAGGTTTGGTAGAAGCATTGAGATATCACATCTCATGCTATAGGAAGGGTCTCAGGATTGGAATGGGAAGGACTTAGATATCACATATCATACTATAGGGAGGGTCTCAGTTTTGATATTAGAAGCATTGAGATATCACATCTCATGCTATCGTGAGTGTCTCAGGATTGGAATGGGAAGGAGCTGGATATCACATCTCATGCTAAAGGAAGAGTCTCAGGTTTGGAACGGGAAGGAGTTGGATATCACATCTCATGTTATAGGAAGGGTCTCAGGTTTGGTATAAGCATTGAGATATCACATCTCTGCTATCGGAAGTGTCTCAGGATTGGAATGGGAAGGACTTGGATATCCCATCTCATGTTATAGGACGGGTCTCAGGTTTGTTATTAGAATCATTGAGATATCATATTGCATGCTGTAGGAAGGGTCTAAGGATTGGAATGGGAAGGACTTGGATATCACATCTCATGCTATAGATAGGCTCTCAGGTTTGGAAAGGGAAGGAGTTGGATATCACATTTCATGTTAGAGGAAGGATCTCAGGTTTGGTATTAGAGGCATTGAGATATCACATCTCATGCTATAGGAAGGGTCTCAGGTTGGAATGGGAAGGAGTTGGATATCACATCTCATGTTATAGGAAGGCTCTCAGGTTTGGAAGGGGAAAGAGTTGGATATCACATCTCATGTTATCGGAAGGATCTCAGGTTTGGTATTAGAAGTATTGAGATATCACATCTCATGCTAAAGGAAGGGTCTCAGGTTTGGAACGGGAAGGAGTTGGATATCACATCTCATGCTATAGGAAGGGTCTCAGGTTTGGAACGGGAAGGAGTTGGATATCACATCTCATGTTATAGGAAGAGTCTCAGGTTTGGTATAAGCATTGAGATATCACATCTGTGCTATCAGAGGTGTCTCAGGATTGGGATGGGAAGGAATTGGATATCACATCTCATGCTATTGGAAGGGTATCAGGTTTGGAACGGGAAGGAGTTGGATATCCCATCTCATGTTATAGGACGGGTCTCAGGTTTGATATTAGAAGCATTGAGATATCACATCGCATGCTGTAGGAAGGGTCTCAGGTTTGGTATTAGAAGCATTGAGATATCACATCTCATGCTATCAGAAGGGTCTCAGGATTGGAATGGGAAGGAGTTGGATATCACATCTCATGCTAAAGGGAGGGTCTCAGGTTTGGAAGGGGAAGGATTTGGATATCACATCTCATGTTATCGGAAGGATCTCAGGTTTGGTATTAGAAGTATTGAGATATCACATCTCATGCTATAGGAAGGGTCTCAGGATTGGAATGGGAAGGAGTTGGATATCACATCTCATGCTAAAGGAAGGGTCTCAGGTTTGGTAGAAGCATTGAGATATCACATCTCATGCTATAGGAAGGGTCTCAGGATTGGAATGGGAAGGACTTAGATATCACATATCATACTATAGGGAGGGTCTCAGTTTTGATATTAGAAGCATTGAGATATCACATCTCATGCTATCGTGAGTGTCTCAGGATTGGAATGGGAAGGAGCTGGATATCACATCTCATGCTAAAGGAAGAGTCTCAGGTTTGGAACGGGAAGGAGTTGGATATCACATCTCATGTTATAGGAAGGGTCTCAGGTTTGGTATAAGCATTGAGATATCACATCTCTGCTATCGGAAGTGTCTCAGGATTGGAATGGGAAGGACTTGGATATCCCATCTCATGTTATAGGACGGGTCTCAGGTTTGTTATTAGAATCATTGAGATATCATATTGCATGCTGTAGGAAGGGTCTAAGGATTGGAATGGGAAGGACTTGGATATCACATCTCATGCTATAGATAGGCTCTCAGGTTTGGAAAGGGAAGGAGTTGGATATCACATTTCATGTTAGAGGAAGGATCTCAGGTTTGGTATTAGAGGCATTGAGATATCACATCTCATGCTATAGGAAGGGTCTCAGGTTGGAATGGGAAGGAGTTGGATATCACATCTCATGTTATAGGAAGGCTCTCAGGTTTGGAAGGGGAAAGAGTTGGATATCACATTTCATGTTAGAGGTAGGATCTCAGGTTTGGTATTAGAGGCATTGAGATATCACATCTCATGCTATCAGAAGGGTCTCAGGATTGGAATGGGAAGGAGTTGGATATCACATCTCATGTTAAAGGGAGGGTCTCAGAATTGGAAGGGGAAGGATTTGGATATCACATCTCATGTTATAGGAAGGATCTCAGGTTTAGTATTAGAAGCATTGAGATATCACATCTCATGCTATCGGAAGGATCTCAGGTTTGGTATTAGAAGCATTGAGATATCACATCTCATGCTATCAGAAGGGTCTCAGGATTGGAATGGGAAGGAGTTGGATATCACATCTCATGCTAAAGGGAGGGTCTCAGGTTTGGAAGGGGAAGGATTTGGATATCACATCTCATGTTATCGGAAGGATCTCAGGTTTGGTATTAGAAGTATTGAGATATCACATCTCATGCTATAGGAAGGGTCTCAGGATTGGAATGGGAAGGACTTAGATATCACATATCATGCTATAGGGAGGGTTTCAGTTTTGATATTAGAAGCATTGAGATATCACATCTCATGCTATCGGAAGTGTCTCAGGATTGGAATGGGAAGGAGCTGGATATCACATCTCATGCTAAAGGAAGGGTCTCAGGTTTGGAACGGGAAGGAGTTGGATGTCCGATCTCATGTTATAGGAAGGGTCTAAGGTCTGGTATAAGCATTGAGATATCACATCTCTGCTATCGGAAGTGTCTCAGGATTGGAATGGGAAGGAGTTGGATATCCCATCTCATGTTATAGGAAGGGTCTCAGGTTTGGTATTAGAAGCATTGAGATATCACATCTCATGCTATCGGAAGGGTCTCAGGTTTTGAACGGGAAGGAGTTGGATATCACATCTTATGTTATAGGAAGAGTCTCAGGTTTGGTATAAGCATTGAGATATCACATCTCTGCTATCGGAGGTGTCTCAGGATTGGGATGGGAAGGAATTGGATATCACATCTCATGCTATAGGAAGGGTATCAGGTTTGGAACGGGAAGGAGTTGGATATCCCATCTCATGTTATAGGACGGGTCTCAGGTTTGATATTAGAAGCATTGAGATATCACATTGCATGCTGTAGGAAGGGTCTCAGGTTTGGTATTAGAAGCATTGAGATATCACATCTCATGCTATCAGAACAGTCTCAGGATTGGAATGGGAAGGAGTTGGATATCACATCTCATGCTAAAGGGAGGGTCTCAGGTTTGGAAGGGAAAGGATTTGGATATCACATCTCATGTTATCGGAAGGATCTCAGGTTTGGTATTAGAAGTATTGAGATATCACATCTCAGGCTATAGGAAGGGTCTCAGGATTGGAATGGGAAGGAGTTGGATATCACATCTCATGCTAAAGGAAGGGTCTCAGGTTTGGTAGAAGCATTGAGATATCACATCTCATGCTATAGGAAGGGTCTCAGGATTGGAATGGGAAGGACTTAGATATCACATATCATGCTGTAGGGAGGGTCTCATTTTTGATATTAGAAGCATTGAGATATCACATCTCATGCTATCGGAAGTGTCTCAGGATTGGAATGGGAAGGAGCTGGATATCACATCTCATGCTAAAGGAATGGTCTCAGGTTTGGAACGGGAAGGAGTTGGATATCACATCTCATGCTATAGGAAGGGTCTCAGGTTTGGAACGGGAAGGAGTTGGATATCACATCTCATGTTATAGGAAGAGTCTCAGGTTTGGTATAAGCATTGAGATATCACATCTGTGCTATCAGAGGTGTCTCAGGATTGGGATGGGAAGGAATTGGATATCACATCTCATGCTATAGGAAGGGTATCAGGTTTGGAACGGGAAGGAGTTGGATATCCCATCTCATGTTATAGGACGGGTCTCAGGTTTGATATTAGAAGCATTGAGATATCACATCGCATGCTGTAGGAAGGGTCTCAGGTTTGGTATTAGAAGCATTGAGATATCACATCTCATGCTATCAGAAGGGTCTCAGGATTGGAATGGGAAGGAGTTGGATATCACATCTCATGCTAAAGGGAGGGTCTCAGGTTTGGAAGGGGAAGGATTTGGATATCACATCTCATGTTATCGGAAGGATCTCAGGTTTGGTATTAGAAGTATTGAGATATCACATCTCATGCTATAGGAAGGGTCTCAGGATTGGAATGGGAAGGAGTTGGATATCACATCTCATGCTAAAGGAAGGGTCTCAGGTTTGGTAGAAGCATTGAGATATCACATCTCATGCTATAGGAAGGGTCTCAGGATTGGAATGGGAAGGACTTAGATATCACATATCATACTATAGGGAGGGTCTCAGTTTTGATATTAGAAGCATTGAGATATCACATCTCATGCTATCGTGAGTGTCTCAGGATTGGAATGGGAAGGAGCTGGATATCACATCTCATGCTAAAGGAAGAGTCTCAGGTTTGGAACGGGAAGGAGTTGGATATCACATCTCATGTTATAGGAAGGGTCTCAGGTTTGGTATAAGCATTGAGATATCACATCTCTGCTATCGGAAGTGTCTCAGGATTGGAATGGGAAGGACTTGGATATCCCATCTCATGTTATAGGACTGGTCTCAGGTTTGTTATTAGAATCATTGAGATATCATATTGCATGCTGTAGGAAGGGTCTAAGGATTGGAATGGGAAGGACTTGGATATCACATCTCATCTATAGATAGGCTCTCAGGTTTGGAAAGGGAAGGAGTTGGATATCACATTTCATGTTAGAGGAAGGATCTCAGGTTCGGTATTAGAGGCATTGAGATATCACATCTCATGCTATAGGAAGGGTCTCAGGATTGGAATGGGAAGGAGTTGGGTATCACATCTCATGCTATAGGAAGGGTCTCAGGTTTGGTATAAGCATTGAGATTTCACATCTCATGCTATAGGAAGGGTCTCAGGATTGGAATGGGAAGGAGTTGGATATCACATCTCATGTTATAGGAAGGATCTCAGGTTTGGTATAAGCATTGAGATATCACATCTCTGCTATCGGAAGGGTCTCGGGATTGGAATGGGAATGGGAAGGAGTTGGATATCCCATCTCATGTTATAGGAAGAGTCTCAGGTTTGGTATTAGAAGCATTGAGATATCACATCTCATGCTATAGGAAGTGTCTCAGGATTGGAATGGGAAGTACTTGGAATCACTACTCATGCTATAGGGAGGGTCTCAAGTTTGATATTAGAAGCATTGAGATATCACATCTCATGCTATAGGAAGGGTCTCAGGATTGGAATGGGAAGGAGTTGGATATCACATCTCATGCTATAGGAAGGGTCTCACGTTTGGTGTAAGCAGTGAGATATCACATCTCATGCTATAGGAAGGGTCTCAGGATTGGAATGGGAAGGAGTTGGATATCACATCTCATGTTATAGGAAGGATATCAGGTTTGGTATAAGCATTGAGATATCACATCTCTGCTATCGGAAGGGTCTCAGGATTGGAATGGGAAGGAGTTGGATATTCCCATCTCATGTTATAGGAAGGGTCTCAGGTTTGGTATTAGAAGCATTGAGATATCACATCTCATGCTGTATGAAGGGTCTCAGGATTGGAATGGGAAGGAGTTGGATATCACATCTCATGCTAAAGGGAGGGTCTCAGGTTTGGAAGGGGAAGGATTTGGATATCACATCTCATGTTATAGGAAGGATCACAGGTTTGGTATTAGAAGCATTGAGATATCACATCTCATGCTATCGGAAGGGTCTCAGGATTGGAATGGGAAGGAGTTGGATATCACATCTCATGCTATAGGAAGGGTCTCAGGTTTGGAACGGGAAGGAGTTGGATATCACATCTCATGTTATAGGAAGAGTCTCAGGTTTGGTATAAGCATTGAGATATCACATCTCTGCTATCGGCGGTGTCTCAGGATTGGGATGGGAAGGAGTTGGATATTACATCTCATGCTATAGGAAGGGTATCAGGTATGGAACGGGAAGGAGTTGGATATCCCATCTCATGTTATAGGACGGGTCTCAGGTTTGGTATTAGAAGCATTGAGATATCACATCGCATGCTGTAGGAAGGATCTCAGGTTTGGAATGGGAAGGAATTGGATATCACATCTCATGTCATAGGAAGTATCTCAGGTTTGGTATTAGAAGCATTGAGATATCACATCTCATGCTATAGGAATGGTCTCAGGATTGGAATGGGTAGGAGTTGGATATTACATTCTTGCTATAGGAAGGGTCTCATGTTTGGAATGGGAAGGAGTTGGATATCACATATGCTATAGGAAGGGTCTCAGGTTTGGAACGGGAAGGAGTTGGATATCACATCTCATGTTATAGGAAGGGTCTCAGGTTTGGTATAAGCATTGAGATATCACATCTCTGCTATCGGAGGTGGCTCAGGATTGGAATGGGAAGGAGTTGGATATCCCATCTCATGTTATAGGACGGGTCTCTGGTTTGGTATTAGAATCATTGAGATATCACATCGCATGCTGTAGGAAGGGTCTAAGGATTGGAATGGGATGGACTTGGATATCACATCTCATGCTATAGCTAGGCTCTCAGGTTTGGTATAAGCATTGAGATATCACATCTCATGCTATAGGAAGGGTCTCGGGATTGGAATGGGAAGGATTTGGATATCACATCTCATGCTATAGGAAGGGTCTCAGGTTTGGTATAAGCATGGAGATATCACTTCTCATGCTATAGGAAGTGTCTCAGGATTGGAATGGGAAGGAGTTGGATATCACATCTCATGTTATAGGAAGGATCTCAGGTTTGGTATTAGAAGCATTGAGACATCACATCTCATGCTATAGGAAGGGTCTCAGGATTGGAATGGGAAGGAGTTGGATATCACATCTCATGCTAAAGGGAGGGTCTCAGGTTTGGAAGGGGAAGGATTTGGATATTACATCTTGTGTTATAGGAATGATCTCAGGTTTGGTATTAGAAGCATTGAGATATCACATCTCATGCTACCGGAAGGATCTCAGGATTGGAATGGGAAGGAGTTCGATATCACATCTCATGCTATAGGAAGGGTCTCAGGATTGGAATGGGAAGGAGTTTTATATGACATCTCATGCCATAGGAAGGATCTCAGTTTTGGTTTTAGAAGCATTGAGACATCACATCTCATGTTATAGGAAGGGTCTCAGGATTGGAATGGGAAGGAGTTGGATATCACATCTCATGCTATAGGAAGGGTCTCAGGTTTGATATAAGCATTGAGATATCACATCTCATGCTATAGGAAGGGTCTCAGGATTGGAATGGGAAGGAGTTGTATATGACATCTCATGCCACAGGAAGGGTCTCAGGTTTGGTATAAGCATTGAGATATCACATCTCTGCTATCGGAAGGGTCTCAGGATTACAATGGGAAGGAGTTGGATATCCCATCTTATGTTATAGGAAGCGTCTCAGGTTTGGTATTAGAAGCATTGAGATATCACATCTCATGCTATAGGAAGGGTCTCAGGATTGGAATGGGAAGGACTTGGATATCACATCTCATGCTATAGGGAGGGTCTCACGTTTGGAAAGGGAAGGAGTTGGATATCACATTTCATGTTAGAGGTAGGATCTCAGGTTTGTTATTAGAGGCATTGAGATATCACATCTCATGCTATCAGAAGGGTCTCAGGATTGGAATGGGAAGGAGTTGGATATCACATCTCATGCTAAAGGGAGGGTCTCAGGAATGGAAGGGGAAGGATTTGGATATCACATCTCATGTTATAGGAAGGATCTCAGGTTTGGTATTAGAAGCATTGAGATATCACATCTCATGCTATCGGAAGGATCTCAGGTTTGGTATTAGAGGCATTGAGATATCTCATCTCATGCTAAAGGGAGGGTCTCGGGTTTGGAAGGGAAAGGATTTGGATATCACATCTCTTGTTATAGGAAGGATCACAGGTTTGGTATTAGAAGCATTGAGATATCACATCTCATGCTATCGGAAGGGTCTCAGGATTGGAATGGGAAGGAGTTGGATATCACATCTCATGCTATAGGAAGGGTCTCAGGTTTGGAACGGGAAGGAGTTGGATATCACATCTCATGTTATAGGAAGAGTCTCAGGTTTGGTATAAGCATTGAGATATCACATCTCTGCTATCAGAGGTGTCTCAGGGTTGGGATGGGAAGGAATTGGATATCACATCTCATGCTATAGGAAGGGTATCAGTTTTGGAACATGAAGGATTTGGATATCACATCTCATGTTATTGGACCGGTCTCAGGTTTGGTATTAGAAGCATTGAGATATCAAGTCTCATGGTATAGGACGGGAGTTTGATATCACATCTCATGCCATGGTATGGGTCTCAGGTTTTGTAGAAGCATTGGCATATCACATCTCATGCTATCGGAAGGGTATCAGGATTGGATTCGGAAGGAGTTGGATATCCCATCTCATGCTATAGGAAGGGTATCAGGATTGGAATGGGAAGGACTTGGATATCACATCTCATGCTGTAGGAAGGCTCTCAGGATTGGAAAGGGAAGGAGTTGGATATCACATTTCATGTTAGAGGTAGGATCTCAGGTTTGGTATTAGAGACATTGAGATATCACACCTCATGCTATCAGAAGTGTTAGGAAAGATTTCGTAATTGTAGGTAATTTTCCTTCCATGTGGCAACCCCTAAACTTTTTGCTGTTGTTTTTCACCTTGTTCTTGACTTTGCCAGAGAAGTGCAGCCTTCTGCTGCACTCCTCTGGGCTTTCGCTCCTTTTCTCATGGGGAAACTGACATGCCCTTAAGACAGTCAGTACCGGGGAACGCTGTTTCCCGTAGTTTCTTTTATCATGTTGCGGCTTTAGTGCAACATGACACAAGAGGGCACTGTAAGCTAAGTTACAGCTCTCTTGGGTCTCTAGCCTTCTACGGGCCCTAGATACTCGTTTAGGATTGTATCTGATCGGTGCAAGTAATTCAGGGACGGGAATGGTGGCAGCGATCGTTTTCTTGTGTTTTGAGCTCCTTTTGGCGTTCTAAGCGCATTTCTCGCGCTTAACCCAAAATGGTGGCCTGGCTCCCAAAATGGCCAGACCACGAGGCTCCTTTGTCCTGTCCGCTGACCGTCTTGCTCCCTTCACCTTTCCCAGGTCGAGCCGACCCGGGGCCTTCCTTATTTGGGCATGTACTTTCCCGCGAAACACGGATGCTTTTGCGGCCTTCTACATGTCGTGTGTGTGCCTCCAGGATGTGGGCTGGGATGTCTGGTCCCAATACACATCCTGGGTGCCAGAGAGTCTAGGGTGGTGTGAATGCCTGGGACCACCGTGGTCCGTGATTGGTCCACGAATGGTGTGAGTGTTGATGAGCGGATCTCCCATCGGGTCCCCTCCATTTGGCGCGAAGGGAACCGTGGATAAGAGGGGGCTGGAAACACCACTACCATGTCGATCTCCTGAGTTCTCACGAACGAAGGAATACAGGAGCCAAGTATCCTGCAACCAAGAGGCTGGACCGAGGAATCGCTGGTGACCCGCTGAAGGACTCCTCCTTTGCACTGCTGTCGTCCTGTGAAACCCTTTCCTCCTTTGATCGAACCAGAAGGCCTGTACTGGTGCTTCGACCTTTGGAATAGCAGGAACAGCTATTCTCGGCAACTTCATCATCTCCTGCCAGTAAGCCTTCGGAAGCGTCTCTGGGCCATCCAGTTGACTGACCAGCTTACACGGGAGTCCTGCTCTGTAACCGCCGCCAGGTTGTGTAGTATCTCGAGTCCTTGTCACTCTCCCACGCTTCGTACTCTTGGCGTTCATAGGTCTGAAGGGAGGAGTGGACATTTGGCTCAGATACACACGGCCGCTCCGTTGCCCTGCTGCGGCAACAAACTGTGCAGGTTTCTTCGATTGGGACGTCTTTTTGCTCTACACGACGACGAGGCGTTCCCTGCTCTTCTGAACCTGCCAGCTGCTGAAACTGACGCGGAGAAGCCTGGGTCTGCTTGCATCGGGGACCGGTGAGTAGCATAGCTAGGATCTGGTCGCCCTCCTGCAGGAGCCCATTGCTTTTCCCCGCTGTGTAAAACAGCACCCTTGTCCGTACTCGCGCTCTGCTTCTGCCCACTGTGGAGGCTGCGCTTGAGTCGCGGAACTTGTTCTTCTTCTTTCGTGCACTAAACTGAACTGCCTGACTTCCTTCAAAGAGCTTCTCCTTTTGCCCGTTGGCACCAGCGCGTGCAGGTACTTTGAGCACAAGGCTCCACTCTTCGCAGGGCTCGGACTTCCATCTAGTTAGGTGCCTCTGAAGGCGAACTGAGTCTAAGCATTATATCGCACTGCCTGTTTTCCTTCCCTTTTAGGTGGACTACACATTTCGTGCCTATAACGCTTGCGACTGTCGTATTTGTATATATATTGTGTGGATATGGTATGTGTTGGTTTAATATTGTGATATTGTGATTTTCTCGCTACGGTCATTGTTTTAAAGGCCTTAAAATAAATGTGTATATATTTTTTATATAACAACTGTTTGGAGTAGTTTGTAAGTGATCTTGCTTTGTGGGCTCATTACGAGCTTTCAGTCACCCTCACCCCTCTTGAGACCTAGTCTTGCCCGCCGCGATCGCTACCTTGATTGGTCTGGCTCGTCCAGAGGTTACCCTGTTCCAAGTAACTAGGTTGGCCTTCTGAACTTCTGCGCCACCAGGACAGAGTTCAGAAATCCGTCTTAACAAGAAGGGTATCAGGATTGGAATGGGAAGGAGTTGGATATCACATCTCATGCTAAAGGGAGGGTCTCAGGTTTGGAAGGGGAAGGATTTGGATATCACATCTCATGTTATAGGAAGGATCTCAGGTTTGGTATTAGAAGCATTGAGATATCACATCTCATGCTATCGGAAGGATCTCAGGTTTGGTATTAAAAGCATTGAGATATCACATCTCATGCTATAGGAAGGGTCTCAGGATTGGAATGGGAAGGAGTTGGATATCACATCTCATGTTATAGGAAGGATCTCAGGTTTGGTATTAGAAGCATTGAGATATCACATCTCATGCTAAAGGAAGGGTCTCAGGATTGGAATGGGAAGGAGTTGGATATCACATCTCATGCTAAAGGAAGGTTCTCAGTTTTGGTAGAAGCATTGCGATATCACATCTCATGCTATAGGAAGGGTCTCAGGATTGGAATCGGAAGGAGTTGGATATCACATCTCATGCTATAGGAAGGGTCTCAGGTTTGGTATAAGCATTGAAATATCACATCTCTGCTATCGGAAGGGTCTCAAGATTGGAATGGGAAGGACTTAGATATCACATCTCATGCTATAGGGAGGGTCTCAGTTTTGATATCAGAAGCATTGAGATATCACATCTCATGCTATCGGAAGGGTCTCAGGATTGGAATGGGAGGAGCTGGATATCACATCTCATGCTAAAGGAAGGGTCTCAGGTTTGGAAGGGGAAGGATTTGGATATCACATCTCATGTTATAGGACGGGTCTCAGGTTTGGTATTAGAAGCATTGTGATATCACATCTCATGCTATAGGAAGTGTCTCAGGATTGGAATGGGAAGGAGTTGGATATCACATCTCATGCTATAGGAAGGGTTTCAGGTTTGGTAGAAGCATTGAGATATCACATCTCATGCTATGGGAAGAGTCTCAGGTTTGGGAAGGGAAGGATTTGGATTTCACATCTCATGTTATAGGATGGTTCTCATGTTTGGTTTTTGAAGCATTGAGATATCACATCTCATGCTATCGGAAGGGTCTCAGGTTTGGAATGGGAAGGAGTTGGATATCACATCTCATGTTATAGGAAGGATCTCAGGTTTGGTATTAGAAGCATTGAATATCACATCTCATGCTATAGGAAGGGTCTCAGGATTGGAATGGCAAGGAGTTGGATATCACATCTCATGCTAAAGGAAGGGTCTCAGGTTTGATAGAAGCATTGAGATATCACATCTCATGCTATAGGAAGGAACTCAGGATTGGAATGGGAAGGAGTTGGATATCACATCTCATGCCATAGGAAGGGTTATCAGGTTTGGTATAAACATTGAGATATCACATCTCATGCTATGGGAAGGATCTCAGGTTTGGTATTAGAAGCATTGAGACATCACATCTCATGCTATAGGAAGGGTCTCAGGTTTGGTATAAGCATTGAGATATCACCACATCCCATGCTATAGGAAGGGTCTCAGGATTGGAATTGGAAGTTGTATATGACATCTCATGCCATAGGAAGGATCTCAGGTTTGGTATAAGCATTGAGATATCACATCTCTGCTATCGGAAGGGTATCAGGATTGGAATGGGAAGGAGTTGGATATCCCATCTCATGTTATAGGAAGAGTCTCAGGTTTGGTATTAGAAGCATTGAGACATCACATCTCATGCTATAGGAAGGGTCTCAGGATTGGAAGGGGAAGGAGTTGGATACCACATTTCATGTTAGAGGTAGAATCGCAGGTTTGGAATTAGAGGCATTGAGATATCACATCTCATGCTATCAGAAGGGTCTCAGGATTGGGATGGGAAGGCGTTGGATATCACATCTCATGCTAAAGGGAGGGTCTCAGATTTGGAAGGGGAAGGATTTGGATATCACATCTCATGTTATAGGAAGGATCTCAGGTTTGGTATTAGAAGCATTGAGATATCACTTCTCATGCTATCGGAAGGATCTCAGGTTTAGTATTAGAGGCATTGAAACATCACATCTCATGCTATCGGAAGGGTATCAGGATTGGATTTGGAAGTAGTTGGATATCCCATCTCATGCTATCTACCAAACCTGAGACCCTTCCTTTAGCATGAGATGTGATATCCAACTCCTTCCCATTCCAATCCTGAGACCCTTCCTATAGCATGAGATGTGATATCTCAATGCTTCTAATACCAAACCTGAGACCCTTCCTATAGCATGAGATGGGAAATGTGATATCCAACTCCTTCCCCTTCCAAACCTGAGAGCCTTCCTATAGCATGAGATGTGATATCCAACTCCTTCCCATTCCAATCCTGAGACCCTTATTATACCATGAGATGTCATATCTCAATGCTTCTAATACCAAACCTGAGACCCGTCCTAAAACATGAGATGTGAGATCCAAATCCTTCCCCTTCCAAACCTGAGACCTTTCCTTTAGCATGAGATGTGATATCCAACTCCTTACCATTCCAATCCTGAGACCCTTCCGATAGCATGAGATGTGCTATCTCAATGCTTCTAATATCAAACCTGAGATTCTACCTCTAATATGAAATGTGATATCCAACTCCTTCCCCTTCCAAACCTGAGCCCCTTCCTATAGCATGAGATGGGATATCCAACTACTTCCAAATCCAATCCTGATACCCTTACGATAGCATGAGATGTGATATCTCAATGCTTCTAATACCAAACCTGAGACCCTTCCTATGACATGAGATGGGATATCCAACTCCTTCCCATTCCAATCCTGTGACCCTTCGGATAGCAGAGATATGATATCTCAATGCTTATACCAAGCCTGAGACCCTTCCTACAGCATGAGATGTGATATCCAAGTCCTTCCCATTCCAATCCTGAGACCCTTCCTATAGCATGAGATGTGATATCTCAATGCTTCTAATACCAAACCTGAGACCCTTCCTATGACATGAGATGGGATATCCAACTCCTTCCCATTCCAATCCTGAGACCCTTCCTATAGCATGAGATGTGATGTCTCAATGCTTCTAATACCAAACCTGAGATCCTTCCTATAACATGAGATGTGATATCCAACTCCTTCCCATTCCAATCCTGAGACCCTTCCTATAGCATGAGATGTGATATTTCACTGCTTATACCAAACCTGAGACCCTTCCTATAGCATGAGATGTGATATCCAACTCCTTCCCATTCCAATCCTGAGACCCTTCCTATAGCATGAGATGTGATATCTCAATGCTTCTAATATCAAACTTGAGACCCTCCCTATAGCATGAGACGTGATATCCAACTCCTTCCCATTCCAATCCTGAGACTCTTCCTATAGCATGAGATGTGATATCTCAATGCTTCTACCAAACCTGAGACCCTTCCTATAACATGAGATGGGATATCCAACTCCTTCCCATTCCAATCCTCAGACACTTCCTATAGCATGAGATGTGATATCTCAATGCTTCTAATACCAAACCTGATACCCTTCCTATGGCATGAGATTTGATATCAAACTCCTTCCCATTCCAATCCTGAGACCCTTCCTATAGCATGAGATATGATATCCAACTCCTTCCCATTCCATTCCTGAAACCCTTCCTATACCATGAGATGTGATATCTTAATGCTTCTAATACCAAACCTGAGACCCGTCCTATAACATGAGATGTGATATCCAAATCCTTCCCCTTCCAAACCTGAGACCCTTCCTTTAGCATGAGATGTGATATCCAGCTCCTTCCCATTCCAATCCTGAGACCCTTCCGATAGCATGAGATGTGATATCTCAATGCTTCTAATATCAAAACTGAAACCCTCCCTATAGCATGAGATGTGATATCTAAGTCCTTCCCATTCCAATCCTGAGACCCTTCCGATAGCAGAGATGTGATATCTCAATGCTTATACTAAACCTGAGACCCTTCCTATGGCATGAGATGTGATATCTCAATGCTTCTACCAAACATGAGACCCTTCCTTTAGCATGAGATGTGATATCCATCTCCTTCCCATTCCAATCCTGAGACCCTTCCTATAGCATGAGATGTGATATCTCAATGCTTCTAATACCAAACCTGAGATCCTTCCGATAACATGAGATGTGATATCCAAATCCTTCCCCTTCCAAACCCGAGACCCTCCCTTTAGTATGAGATGTGATATCCAACTCCTTCCCATTCCAATCCTGAGACCCTTCTGATAGCATGAGATGTGATATCTCAATGCTTCTAATACTAAACCTGAGATCCTTCCGATAGCATGAGAAGTGATATCTCAATGCTTCTAATACCAAACCTGGGACCCGTCCTATAACATGAGATATGATATCCAAATCCTTCCCATTCCAATCCTGAAACCCTTCCTTTAGCATGAGATGTGATATCTCAATGTTTCTAATAAAAAACCTGAGACCGTTCCTATAGCATGACAAGGGATATCCAACTCCTTCCCATTCCAATCCTGAGACCCTTCCTATAGCAAGAGATGTGATATCCAAATCCTTCCCATTCCAATCCTGAGATGCTTCCTATAACATGAGATGTGATACCCATTTATTTCCCATTCCAAACCTGAGACCCTTCCTATTGGATGAGATGTGATATCCAACACCTTCCCATTCCAATCCTGACACCCTTCCTATACCATGAGATGTGATATCTCAATGCGTCTAATACCAAACCTGGGACTCGTCCTATAACATGAGATATGATATCCAAATCCTTCCCCTTCCAAACCTGAGACCCTTCCTTTAGCATGAGATGTGATATCCAAACCCTTCCCATTCCAATCCTGAAACCCCTCCTATAGCATGAGATGTGATATCTCAATGTTTCTAATAAAAAACTGAGACCCTTCCTATAGCAAGAGATGTGATATCCAAATCCTTCCCATTTCAATCCTGAGACCCTACCTATAACATGAGATGTGATATCCAACTCCTTCCCATTCCAACCTGAGACCCTTCCTATAACATGAGATGTGATATCCAACTCCTTCCCATTCCAATCCTGAAACCCTTCCTATAGCATGAGATGTGATATCTCAATGTTTCTAATAAAAAACCTGAGACCCTTCCAATAGCAAGAGATGTGCTATCCAAGTCCTTCTCATTCCAATCCTGAGACCCTTCCTATAACATGAGATGTGATATCCAACTCCTTCCCATTCCAACCTGAGACGTTTCCTATAGCATGAGAAGGGATATCCAACTCCTTCCCATTCCAATCCTGAGACCCTTCCTATAGCAAGAGATGTGATATCCAAATCCTTCCCATTCCATTCCTGAGATCCTTCCTATAACATGAGATGTGATACCCAATTATTTCCCATTCCAAACCTGAGACCCTTCCTATTGGATGAGATGTGATATCCAACACCTTCCCATTCCAATCCTGACACCCTTCCTATACCATGAGATGTGATATCTCAATGCGTCTAATACCAAACCTGGGACTCGTCCTATAACATGAGATATGATATCCAAATCCTTCCCCTTCCAAACCTGAGACCCTTCCTTTAGCATGAGATGTGATATCCAAACCCTTCCCATTCCAATCCTGAAACCCCTCCTATAGCATGAGATGTGATATCTCAATGTTTCTAATAAAAAACTGAGACCCTTCCTATAGCAAGAGATGTGATATCCAAATCCTTCCCATTTCAATCCTGAGACCCTACCTATAACATGAGATGTGATATCCAACTCCTTCCCATTCCAACCTGAGACCCTTCCTATAACATGAGATGTGATATCCAACTCCTTCCCATTCCAATCCTGAAACCCTTCCTATAGCATGAGATGTGATATCTCAATGTTTCTAATAAAAAACCTGAGACCCTTCCAATAGCAAGAGATGTGCTATCCAAGTCCTTCTCATTCCAATCCTGAGACCCTTCCTATAACATGAGATGTGATATCCAACTCCTTCCCATTCCAACCTGAGACGTTTCCTATAGCATGAGAAGGGATATCCAACTCCTTCCCATTCCAATCCTGAGACCCTTCCTATAGCAAGAGATGTGATATCCAAATCCTTCCCATTCCATTCCTGAGATCCTTCCTATAACATGAGATGTGATACCCAATTATTTCCCATTCCAAACCTGAGACCCTTCCTATTGGATGAGATGTGGTATCCAACACCTTCCCATTCCAATCCTGACACCCTTCCTATACCATGAGATGTGATATCTCAATGCTTCTAATACCAAACCTGGGACCCGTCCTATAACATGAGATATGATATCCAAATCCTTCCCCTTCCAAACCTGAGACCCTTCCTTTAGCATGAGATGTGATATCCAAATCCTTCCCATTCCAATCCTGAAACCCCTCCTATAGCATGAGATGTGATATCTCAATGTTTCTAATAAAAAACTGAGACCCTTCCTATAGCAAGAGATGTGATATCCAAATCCTTCCCATTTCAATCCTGAGACCCTACCTATAGCATGAGATGTGATATCCAACTCCTTCCCATTCCAACCTGAGACCGTTCCTATAGCATGAGAAGGGATATCCAACTCCTTCCCATTCCAATCCTGAGACCCTTCCTATAGCAAGAGATGTGATATCCAAATCCTTCCCATTCCAATCCTGAGATGCTTCCTATAACATGAGATGTGATACCCAATTATTTCCCATTCCAAACCTGAGACCCTTCCTATTGGATGAGATGTGATATCCAACACCTTCCCATTCCAATCCTGACACCCTTCCTATACCATGAGATGTGATATCTCAATGCGTCTAATACCAAACCTGGGACTCGTCCTATAACATGAGATATGATATCCAAATCCTTCCCCTTCCAAACCTGAGACCCTTCCTTTAGCATGAGATGTGATATCCAAATCCTTCCCATTCCAATCCTGAAACCCCTCCTATAGCATGAGATGTGATATCTCAATGTTTCTAATAAAAAACTGATACCCTTCCTATAGCAAGAGATGTGATATCCAAATCCTTCCCATTTCAATCCTGAGACCCTACCTATAACATGAGATGTGATATCCAACTCCTTCCCATTCCAACCTGAGACCCTTCCTATAACATGAGATGTGATATCCAACTCCTTCCCATTCCAATCCTGAAACCCTTCCTATAGCATGAGATGTGATATCTCAATGTTTCTAATAAAAAACCTGAGACCCTTCCAATAGCAAGAGATGTGCTATCCAAATCCTTCCCATTCCAATCCTGAGACCCTTCCTATAACATGAGATGTGATATCCAACTCCTTCCCATTCCAACCTGAGACGTTTCCTATAGCATGAGAAGGGATATCCAACTCCTTGCAATTCCAATCCTGAGACCCTTCCTATAGCAAGAGATGTGATATCCAAATCCTTCCCATTCCAATCCTGAGATCCTTCCTATAACATGAGATGTGATACCCAATTATTTCCCATTCCAAACCTGAGACCCTTCCTATTGGATGAGATGTGATATCCAACACCTTCCCATTCCAATCCTGACACCCTTCCTATACCATGAGATGTGATATCTCAATGCTTCTAATACCAAACCTGGGACCCGTCCTATAACATTTGATATGATATCCAAATCCTTCCCCTTCCAAACCTGAGACCCTTCCTTTAGCATGAGATGTGATATCCAAATCCTTCCCATTCCAATCCTGAAACCCCTCCTATAGCATGAGATGTGATATCTCAATGTTTCTAATAAAAAACTGAGACCCTTCCTATAGCAAGAGATGTGATATCCAAATCCTTCCCATTTCAATCCTGAGACCCTACCTATAGCATGAGATGTGATATCCAACTCCTTCCCATTCCAACCTGAGACCCTTCCTATAACATGAGATGTGATATCCAACTCCTTCCCATTCCAATCCTGAAACCCTTCCTATAGCATGAGATGTGATATCTCAATGTTTCTAATAAAAAACCTGAGACCCTTCCAATAGCAAGAGATGTGATATCCAAACCCTTCCCATTCCAATCCTGAGACCCTTCCTATAACATGAGATGTGATATAAAACTCCTTCCCATACCAACCTGAGACCCTTCCTATTGCATGAGAAGGGATATCCAACTCCTTCCCATTCCAATCCTGAGACCCTTCCTATAGCAAGAGATGTGATATCCAAATCCTTCCCATTCCAATCCTGAGATCCTTCCTATAACATGAGATGTGATATCTCAATGCTTCTAATACCAAACCTGAGACCCTTCCTATGACATGAGATGGGATATCCAACTCCTTCCCATTCCAATCCTGAGACCCTTCGGGTAGCATGAGATGTGATATCTCAATGCTTATACCAAGCCTGAGACCCTTCTTATGGCATGAGATGTGATATCCAACTCCTTCCCATTCCAATCCTGAGACCCTTCCTATAGCATGAGATGTGATGTCTCAATGCTTCTAATACCAAACCTGAGATCCTTCCTATAACATGAGATGTGATATCCAACTCCTTCCCATTCCAATCCTGAGACCCTTCCTATAGCATGAGATGTGATATCTCAATGCTTCTACCAAACCTGAGACCCTTCCTATAACATGAGATGGGATATCCAACTCCTTCCCATTCCAATCCTCAGACACTTCCTATAGCATGAGATGTGATATCTCAATGCTTCTAATACCAAACCTGAGACCCTTCCTATGGCATGAGATTTGATATCAAACTCCTTCCCATTCCAATCCTGAGACCCTTCCTATAGCATGAGATATGATATCCAACTCCTTCCCATTCCAATCCTGAAACCCTTCCTATACCATGAGATGTGATATCTTAATGCTTCTAAAACCAAACCTGAGACCCGTCCTATAACATGAGATGTGATATCCAAATCCTTACCCTTCCAAACCTGAGACCCTTCCTTTAGCATGAGATGTGATATCCAGCTCCTTCCCATTCCAATCCTGAGACCCTTCCGATAGCATGAGATGTGATATCTCAATGCTTCTAATATCAAAACTGAGACCCTCCCTATAGCATGAGATGTGATATCTAAGTCCTTCCCATTCCAATCCTGAGACCCTTCCAATAGCAGAGATGTGATATCTCAATGCTTATACCAAACCTGAGACCCTTCCTATGGCATGAGATGTGATATCCAACTCCTTCCCATTTCAATCCTGAGACCCTTCCTATAGCATGAGATGTGATATCTCAATGCTTCTACCAAACATGAGACCCTTCCTTTAGCATGAGATGTGATATCCATCTCCTTCCCATTCCAATCCTGAGACCCTTCCTATAGCATGAGATGTGATATCTCAATGCTTCTAATACCAAACCTGAGATCCTTCCGATAACATGAGATGTGATATCCAAATCCTTCCCCTTCCAAACCTGAGACCCTCCCTTTAGCATGAGATGTGATATCCAACTACTTCCCATTCCAATCCTGAGACCCTTCTGATAGCATGAGATGTGATATCTCAATGCTTCTAATACTAAACCTGAGATCCTTCCGATAGCATGAGAAGTGATATCTCAATGCTTCTAATACCAAACCTGGGACCCGTCCTATAACATGAGATATTATATCCAAATCCTTCCCATTCCAATCCTGAAACCCTTCCTTTAGCATGAGATGTGATATCTCAATGTTTCTAATAAAAAACCTGAGACCCTTCCTATAGCAAGAGATGTGATATCCAAATCCTTCCCATTCCAATCCTGAGACCCTTCCTATAACATGAGATGTGATATCCAACTCATTCCCATTCCAATCCTGAAACCCTTCCTATAGCATGAGATGTGATATCTCAATTTTTCTAATAAAAAACCTGAGACCCTTCCAATAGCAAGAGATGTGATATCCAAATCCTTCCCATTCCAATCCTGAGACCCTTCCTATAACATGAGATGTGATATCCAACTCCTTCCCATTCCAACCTGAGACCCTTCCTATAGCATGAGAAGGGATATCCAACGCCTTCCCATTCCAATCCTGAGACCCTTCCTATAGCAAGAGATGTGATATCCAATTCCTTCCCATTCCAATCCTGAGATCCTTCCTATAACATGAGATGTGATACCCAATTATTTCCCATTCCAAACCTGAGACCCTTCCTATTGGATGATATCCAACACCTTCCCATTCCAATCCTGACACCCTTCCTATACCATGAGATGTGATATCTCAATGCTTCTAATACCAAACCTGGGACCCTTCCTATAACATGAGATATGATATCCAAATCCTTCCCCTTCCAAACCTGAGACCCTTCCTTTAGCATGAGATGTGATATCCAAATCCTTCCCATTCCAATCCTGAAACCCCTCCTATAGCATGAGATGTGATATCTCAATGTTTCTAATAAAAAACTGAGACCCTTCCTATAGCAAGAGATGTAATATCCAAATCCTTCCCATTTCAATCCTGAGACCCTACCTATAACATGAGATGTGATATCCAACTCCTTCCCATTCCAACCTGAGACCCTTCCTATAGCATGAGATGTGATGTCTCAATGCTTCTAATACCAAACCTGAGATCCTTCCTATAACATGAGATGTGATATCCAACTCCTTCCCATTCCAATCCTGAGGCCCTTCCTATAGCATGAGATGTGATATCTCACTGCTTATACCAAACCTGAGACCCTTCCTATAGCATGAGATGTGATATCCAACTCCTTCCCATTCCAATCCTGAGACCCTTCCTATAGCATGAGATGTGATATCTCAATGCTTCTAATATCAAACTTGAGACCCTCCCTATAGCATGAGACGTGATATCCAACTCCTTCCCATTCCAATCCTGAGACTCTTCCTATAGCATGAGATGTGATATCTCAATGCTTCTACCAAACCTGAGACCCTTCCTATAACATGAGATGGGATATCCAACTCCTTCCCATTCCAATCCTCAGACACTTCCTATAGCATGAGATGTGATATCTCAATGCTTCTAATACCAAACCTGAGACCCTTCCTATGGCATGAGATTTGATATCAAACTCCTTCCCATTCCAATCCTGAGACCCTTCCTATAGCATGAGATATGATATCCAACTCCTTCCCATTCCAATCCTGAAACCCTTCCTATACCATGAGATGTGATATCTTAATGCTTCTAATACCAAACCTGAGACCCGTCCTATAACATGAGATGTGATATCCAAATCCTTCCCCTTCCAAACTTGACACCCTTCCTTTAGCTTGAGATGTGATATCCAGCTCCTTCCCATTCCAATCCTGAGACCCTTCCGATAGCATGAGATGTGATATATCAATGCTTCTAATATCAAAACTGAGACCCTCCCTATAGCATGAGATGTGATATCTAAGACCTTCCCATTCCAATCCTGAGACCCTTCCGATAGCAGAGATGTGATATCTCAATGCTTATACCAAACCTGAGACCCTTCCTATGGCATGAGATGTGATATCCAACTCCTTCCCATTTCAATCCTGAGACCCTTCCTATAGCATGAGATGTGATATCTCAATGCTTCTACCAAACATGAGACCCTTCCTTTAGCATGAGATGTGATATCCATCTCCTTCCCATTCCAATCCTGAGACCCTTCCTATAGCATGAGATGTGATATCTCAATGCTTCTAATACCAAACCTGAGATCCTTCCGATAACATGAGATGTGATATCCAAATCCTTCCCCTTCCAAACCTGAGACCCTCCCTTTAGCATGAGATGTGATATCCAACTCCTTCCCATTCCAATCCTGAGACCCTTCTGATAGCATGAGATGTGATATCTCAATGCTTCTAATACTAAACCTGAGATCCTTCCGATAGCATGAGAAGTGATATCTCAATGCTTCTAATACCAAACCTGGGACCCGTCCTATAACATGAGATATTATATCCAAATCCTTCCCATTCCAATCCTGAAACCCTTCCTTTAGCATGAGATGTGATATCTCAATGTTTCTAATAAAAAACCTGAGACCCTTCCTATAGCAAGAGATGTGATATCCAGCTCCTTCCCATTCCAATCCTGAGACCCTTCCGATAGCATGAGATCTGATATCTCAATGCTTTTTATATCAAAATTGAGACCCTCCCTATAGCATGAGATGTGATATCTAAGTCCTTCGCATTCCAATCCTGAGACCCTTCCGATAGCAGAGATGTGATATCTCAATGCTTATACCAAACCTGAGACCCTTCCTATGGCATGAGATGTGATATCCAACTCCTTCCCATTTCAATCCTGAGACCCTTCCTATAGCATGAGATGTGATATCTCAATGCTTCTACCAAACATGAGACCCTTCCTTTAGCATGAGATGTGATATCCATCTCCTTCCCATTCCAATCCTGAGACCCTTCCTATAGCATGAGATGTGATATCTCAATGCTTCTAATTTTTTTTTTTTTTTTTTTTTTATTAAAAGTTGTTTTTAAAGTTTGATTAACAAACGTTTACAGCATCATCATATTCCATTATTAAAATCATTTCATAGAAAATTAACTCACGTTCTTACTATGTTAAATTAAAATCATCATTGTGCATCATCATACGTATTTGAGAATTAAATCCAATCAGATAGAACAAAATCATACTTTGGTCACGCGTTTGGCTTACTAATATGTAGGCAAATTCATACTTTTCTTCTACAATTAGATTATTAACAAGCTTAACATTAGAAGTTAATTCATATTTTCTTTCTCCTCCAATTCGAATTCCAGTTTTTCAAGAAATGCGCACAATAAGACAATTACTTTCATTGAGTATCCCCACATAAATTTTTTCCAACACCATTCCCTTGCTTCCTCAGTCATGCCTAGCACCTGTGGACCAATTAAGATATATCGCAAAGTTTCAAAGTATTCACAATATACTGTAAGGTGTTTCAGATTTTCTATCCAGATTTTACCCCCACAAAATCTACACCATGGTTTTTGTCCAACATTAAAGTTTTTTTTCCATTTAATGGTATTCTCAAGGGTGTGAAACAAATTGAGTTTAAATCTCAGATAGACTTGTCTCTGTTTGTTCGCCGGGAATTTTATCAAATAAGGTTTACGAGGCACTCTTGCTGTTGCAAATTTTGCCGCTTCAGTATATAACTTCTTTTCTTGCATATCTTCTATTGTTAATACCCAATCCTGCTCGTATAGGCGTTTTTTTACAAGTCCCATACGGAATTCTAAATCTGTTGGTTTTAAACCACATTCGGCCAGTATTTTTATCATACATTCCGAGAACTCCAACAATGATTTGGGTATTCGTTTCCCGATCATGATTAGAAATTCCCCGTACAATGAGTGTTGCTGTGGGAACAACATCTTTCCGTAATTTGTTAACTGTCGCCAATGGTACCTGGTTGATAGAGCAGAAATTCCTAACTCCTGTCGTAAGATACAACTTGGGAGTGATTTTGGCAGTCTCAAAGTCGCTTTCCACAGCTGCCCTTGGATTTGATCTAATATTAAGTCTATGTTGCATAGACATAGATCCAATCCATAAAGTAGAATTGCTTCCACTTTCAGCATATAGAATTGAATAAGTGGTTCCATTGAAAATTTACAATGCTTTGCAAATACCATCCGCATTTGTGTCACTAGAACATTTTTTTTTTGCATTTAAATTTGCGGACCATGTTTTTCTTGAAGGTGAGTCAATAATATCATATCCCAGATATCTCATATTTAATGCAGTGGGCATGTGGATGGTATTTATCGACCATTGCATTTTGGGAGATTTCTTTTTTAAATTTTTTAGTATGAATATACTTGACTTCTCAACATTGCATGTAAGGTTGTTTTTAAAAAGATATACTGCAAATATTTCCAGTTTTCTTTGTAGGCCATAAGGGGTTCGGTCAAAAATTAGAACATCATCTGCAAATGCAATCCACTGAATATGCAAATGTGCCAGTCTTGCTGGATAGCTTAATTCCGAGTTCCATATTGACTCTATATCAGAGATGTATAGGTTAAATAGGGTAGCTGCCAAATTGCACCCCTGCTTTACCCCCACCTCGGTAGTAATCGGAACTGTAGTTGAACCAGAGCTATTAATGCGGACCAAATATGAGGTGTTATAATGCAATTTGGCCAACATTGCTATTAAATGAAGCGGAAACCCCATTTCATCCATCTTTGCCCAGAGAAGATTCCTAATTACACAGTCGAAGGCTGCTGTTAAATCCACGGATGCCATATATAGTGGACCCATGTTTGGGATATTCGTTTGTGCAATTAGGTGCGCCAAAACAGTTGCATTTAAAGCAGTTCCCATTCCGGCGCGAAAGCCAATCTGAAATTTCGATAGAATGTTCCGTTGCTTAATTACCGCCTTCATCTGTTGTAATAACAAGATAGCTAATGTCTTGGCACTTGCATCCATCAAGGCAATCGGACGAAAATTGATTGGAATGCTTCTAATACCAAACCTGAGATCCTTCCGATAACATGAGATGTGATAATCAAATCCTTCCCCTTCCAAACCTGAGACCCTCCCTTTAGCATGAGATGTGATATCCAACTCCTTCCCATTCCAATCCTGAGACCCTTCTGATAGCATGAGATGTGATATCTCAATGCTTCTAATACTAAACCTGAGATCCTTCCGATAGCATGAGAAGTGATATCTCAATGCTTCTAATACCAAACCTGGGACCCGTCCTATAACATGAGATATTATATCCAAATCCTTCCCATTCCAATCCTGAAACCCTTCCTTTAGCATGAGATGTGATATCTCAATGTTTCTAATAAAATGCCTGAGACCCTTCCTATAGCAAGAGATGTGATATCCAGCTCCTTCCCATTCCAATCCTGAGACCCTTCCGATAGCATGAGATGTGATATCTCAATGCTTTTTATATCAAAATTGAGACCCTCCCTATAGCATGAGATGTGATATCTAAGTCCTTCGCATTCCAATCCTGAGACCCTTCCGATAGCAGAGATGTGATATCTCAATGCTTATACCAAACTTGAGACCCTTCCTATGGCATGAGATGTGATATCCAACTCCTTCCCATTTCAATCCTGAGACCCTTCCTATAGCATGAGATGTGATATCTCAATGCTTCTAACAAACATGAGACCCTTCCTTTAGCATGAGATGTGATATCTGTTAAGACGGATTTCTGAACTCTGTCCTGGTGGCGCAGAGGTTCAGAAGGCCAACCTAATTACTTGGAACAGGGTAACCTCTGGACAAGCCAGACCAATCAAGGTAGCGATCGCGGCGGTCAAGACTAGGTCTCAAGAGGGGTGAGGGTGACTGAAAGCCCGCAATGAGCACACAAAGCAAGAGCGCTTACAAACTACTCCAAACAGTTGTTTATATCAAAAATAGATACACATTTATTATAAGGCCTTGAAACTAATAACCACAGTAAAAGTAGCGGTATACAACGATATTAAACCAACACATACACTATCCACCCAATATATATACAGAATACACAGTTTCACAGCATTAGCAGCACGAAATATGTTATCCACCTGCAGGGGAAGGAAAACAGGCAGTGCGAACCAATGCGTGTGATATGTCCGCCTTCTGAGGCCCCTAACTGGATGGTAGTCCAATCCCTACGAAGAGTGGAGCCTAGCGCTCAAAAGTACCTGCACACGCCGGTGCCAATGGGCAGAAGGTGAAGCTCTTCGGAGGACGTTGAACAGCTCTGTAGGGAGCTCTAATGAAGGAGAACACGGTCCGCTACTCTAGCGCAGCCTCCACTGTGAGGCAGAAGCAGGGCGCGAGTACGGACAAGGGGTGCTGTATTCACAGCGGGGAAAAGCAAGGGGCACTGCAGGAGGGCGACCAGATCCTAGCTAATCTACTCACCGGTCCCCGAAGCAAGCAGGCCCGAGCTTCTCCTCGATAGATGCAGCTTCTGGCAGGTTCTGAAGAGCAGGGAACGTCTCGTCGTCGTGCAGAGTAAAAAGACGTCCCGATCGAAGAAACAAGCACAGTTTTGTCGCCACCGCAGGGCAACGGAACGGCCGGGTGTATTCAAGCCAAACGAGCACCGCTCACCTCTAGCTTAGGACTGCTAAGCAAACGAAGCGTGTGAGCATGCCCCGGACTCAGAATACCACCCAACCTGTCGGCGATTACAGAGCAGGCCTCCTTAGTAAGCTGGTCAGTCAACTGGATGGCCCAGAGACACTTCCGAAGGCTTACAGCAGGAGTTGATGAAGGTGCCGGGAATAGCTGGTCCTGCTATTCCAATAGGTCGAAGCGCCAGTACAGGCCTTCTTGTTCGATCTTAGGTGGAAAGGGCTTCACCGGACGACAGCAATGAGGAGCAGAAGTTCTTCAGGGGGTCACCAGTGATTCCTCGGTCCAGCCTCGTGTTCGCAGGATACTTGGCTCCTGTATCCCTGGGTTCGTAAGAACTCAGGAGATCGACCTGGCAGTGGTGTTTCCAGCTCCCTCTTATCCACGGTTCCCTTCGCGCCAAAACGGAGGGGAGCCAATGGGAGATCCGCTCATCAACACACATACCATACGTGGACCAATCACGGACCACGGTGGTCCCAGGCATTCGCACCACCCTAGACTCTCTGGCACCCAGGATGTGTATTGGGACCAGACAGCCCAGCCCACATCCTGGGGGCACTCAAACGACATGTAGAAGCCCGCGAAAGCAACCGTGTTTCGCGGGAAACTACATGCCCAAATAAGGAAGGCCCCGGGTCGCCTGACCCGGGGGAAGGTAAAGGGAGCAAGACGGACAGTGGACGAGACAAAGGAGCCTCGTGGTCCGGCCATTTTGGGTAGCCGGGCCACCCTTTTGTGTTCGCGGCAAAAAGGTGCTCAGAACGGCAAAAGGAGCTCAAAATAAACCAAATGATCGCTGCCACCAGCCCAGTCCCTGAATGACTTGCACCGATCCAAAAACCATCCTACAAGAGTGTCTAGGGTCTGTAGAAGGCTAGAGACCCAAGAGAGCTGTAACTTAGCTTACAGTGCCCTCTTGTGTCGTGTTGCACTAAAATGGCGACACGATAAAAGAAACTACGGGAAACAGCGTTCCCCGGTACTGACTGTCTTAAGGGCATGTCAGTTTCCCCGTAAGAAAGGAGCGAAAGCCCAGAGGAGTACAGCAGAAGGCTGCACTTCTCTGGCAAAGTCAAGAAAACAGGTTGAAAACAATAGCAAAAAGTTTAGGGGTTGCCACATGGAAGGAAAGTTCCCTACAATAACGAAATCTTTCCTAACACTCGCCCCTCCCAGACTATGGACAGGGGGAACTAATCCACCCCTGGATGAGTCTCTTGTTCAGGTCGGTAAAACATTCTGGACAACCCATCAGCATTGCTATGTTGGACACCTGGCCTATGCTCAATAGTGAAGTCGAAGCCTTGTAGACTTATGGACCACCTAAGCAACTTTGGATTCTCCCCCTTCATGTTCATTAGCCACTTTAACGGCTTATGGTCAGTCTGCACAGTGAAGTGGGTCCCATAGAGGTAGGGCCGCAGCTTCCTTAGGGCCCACACAACAGAGAAACATTCTTTCTCTACCGTGGACCATCTGAGCTCTCTGTCCTTAAGCTGGCGACTAATAAAACCGATAGGGTGTTCCTTACCCTTCTCATCTACTTGCGATAGTACAGCTCCTATCCCAGTGTCAGAGGCATCCGTCTGCACGATAAAAGGTCTTTGATAATCAGGGGCCCTGAGCACAGGGGCCTGGCACAAGGAGTCTTTCAAGCCATTGAAGGCCTTCTCACACTCGTCAGTCCAAGTTACCTTCTTGGGTTTCTTCGGAGTTGTGAGGGCAGTCAGAGGAGCAGCTATGGTGCCATAGTCTGCCACAAAATTGCGGTAATAACCCGTGAGTCCTAAGAAGGCTCTCACTTGGGTTTGCGTAGTGGGGGTAGGCCAGTCTTGTACCGCTGGTACCTTACTGGATAGAGGCTGTCTCCTCCCTCCACCTACTTCATGTCCAAGGCAAACCACTGAGCCTTGTCCATTTTGGTGAGGGGCCACTCGGACACCCTCAAAAGAGCTTTCTGAAGGACTGCTTTGGAACAGGTCAGGGAGAGGTTCAGACTCCTCTTCCTCAACGTCTGAAGCCAATAGCAGTGCTGCGATTTCGCCGCTTGGGACGAAAGCCTTCAGCCTATTCACGGGAAACACTTTTAGAGCCTGTCCAGGCCTTCCAAGGTCCACTGAATAGCTAACCTCACCCAGGGGCTCCACCACTGGGTAAGGGCCTGACCATTTGTCCTGTAAAGCTCGAGGCCTTATGGGATTCACGATCAGGACTTGCTGGCCATGTGTAACGTTGATGAGGGAAGCTTTCTGGTCGTACCAATGTTTCACCAGCGCTTGCCCTGCCTTCAATTTAGCACTAGCCAAGCCCATCAGAAGTACCATCCGTTTTCTGAGCCCTAGCACATAATCAACTACATTGGTAGTAACAGGGGGAGTGGGCATCTCCCATCCCTCCTTGACAATGGCTAAGGGTCCCCGTACGGGATGACCGAACAGAAGTTCGAAGGGGCTGAAGCCAACACCCTCCTGTGGTACCTCTCGGTAGGCAAACAGTAAGCATGAAACAAGAAGATCCCATTTTCTTCTCTGAGGCTCCTCCAGAGCCCCAATCATGCTTTTTAACGTCCTGTTAAGACGCCCCCCCAGACCATCGGTCTGGGGCCGGTATGCAGAAGAGAACCTGTAGGTGACCCCACATTCTTTCCACATAGCCTGCCTATACTTCGACATAAAGTTGCTGCCATGATCCGACACAACTTCTTTAGGGAAGCCAACCCTAGTAAACATGCCGAGTAAAGCTTCTGCAACTGGCTTGGCAGTTACAGTTGTAAATGGGACGGCCTCAGGATACCTGGTTGCATGGTCGACCAGCACCAGGATAAACCTATTGCCTGAGGATGTTTGCGGGTCAAGGGGACCAACCATGTCGATCCCTACCCTTTCAAATGGTACCCCCACAACTGGGAGCGGTACCAACGGAGCTTGGATTGTCGCGCCAACCTTACCAGACAACTGGCAGGAGGCACAACTCCTGCAGTGACTTTCTACTTGCACCCCCATCTTGGGCCAGTAGAATTGCATGGATAACCTTTGCTTGGTCCTCCTCATACCAAGGTGACCAGCAAGGTGAACGACATGCGCCAACTGCAGGAGGAAGGGCCTAACAGCAAGGGAAACCACCAACCTCCTATGGTCTCCTTCTGTAGACTCTGTGGGCTCACTATAAAGGAGTCCACCTTCCTGGTAAATCCTTTGCAACCCAGGAGGTTCACCCTCAAGCTGGGAGCAGGCCTGTCTCCTTAGGCCTTCCAGAGATGGGCACTCACGTTGGCCCTTACTGAAGTCGTCCCTATCAGGACCTCCTTCAACTAACAAGTCTTTTAGTTCAGGATGGTCGTTGGGGTCGAACACTTCAGGCATCGCCACCTCCTCGTCAGGCTCGGGCGATTGACCAACTCCCTCCACCGCAGTGGTAGGCGAGTTCGGGGGAATATTCTCTTTCCCCCGTCGGGACTTGTTGACTCCTTTCGCCTTGGGTTTCCCCTTCGGCTGGGGCGGCGTATTGGACTTGGCCAATGCTGCCCGTGCTTGAGACCGTGTGTAGGGTCTTTCGGCAGTGTCTCCTACGAGCCCTAGAGCTCTGAGATCATTGCCCAACAAGACCTTTCCCGGGACGTTTCTCTGAATGCTCACTGGAATCCTAACTGCTGTACCATTTAAAGTTAGATTAACAGGGATCACGGGAAACATACGGAGGGGGCCGTCAGCCAACTTAGTGGGCATCAGAGGAGCTCTGGCAACTTCCTCTGAGTCTACCAAGGTAGAATCCACTACAGTTCGACTGCACCCACTATCCCTAAGAGCTGGAGTATCCACTCCATTGATCAGCACACTGTCTTTAAAGTAGTGCTTGGTATTATCCGGAATCCTAGCATACGCCTCTGCGACTTTAGGCTCCCAGGAACCCAGGGACACTAAAACTACCTCAGCCTCTATTCCGCTGGGAAATGAGTCTGAGGAGAAGGATGCTCCTGTAATCTCTTCTTCCTCGTAGGAGGAGAAGGCCAGATTAGCGGAGTGGACCCCCAAAGGTCTAACCTTACAACGGGGATCCCCCTTCACATGGTCAGTTGCTCCACAAGAAAAACAAGCCCCATTGGGTCTGTTTACGTAGGGAGGCTTATTATAACCAGAGTTCTGTTTCGGAGGCGAACCTCCACTACCCTGTGAGTTCTCGGATGGCTTACCCTTATTTTTCTTTTTGTGGCCCTTATGGGAAGAAGATTTAGCAGATTCCCCACCCTCCACATCTTTGGACTTTTTCCCTTCCTCCTGCTTACCAGGATGAGTTTTGTCCTTATGGGACACTCGATGTGACACCCATAAATCTGCTGCAATGGCCAGCTTCTTAGGATCTATCTCCTTCGAATCGGCCAAATGCTGCTTAAGCTCCGGGGAAGAAGAAGCAAAAAGGTGTTCCAGCATGACCAGATTGATCATGCCTTCGAAGGTAGAAACCTTATAACCTTCAACCCAGCCAGTCAAGTTTTTCAGGGACTCAGCTACATACGACACCCAAGTACCACCTTCCTTTTTCTTATACTCTCTAAACCTTTTCAAATATTGGGTCGGAGTCTTCCCAAACTTTAAAATGAGAGTCTGCTTCAACATTGCAAAATCAGCGCGCTCAGCCTTCGACATTTCCATAATGGCACTGCAACCAGAATGGGGCAGTCTGCTGAGTAACCATGCAATCTTATCCGCATTATCAACCTCTTGAACCTCGCATGCATACTCAAACGCATTTAACCAGTCCATAATGTCATTTCGTTCCTCATACACACTGAGCAGATCTTTTGGAAACCGTGGATGAGAGGAAGCCCCAGAACCATGTCCAGGACCCTTGGACCCATTTGCGAACTGAAGCTTGGCCAGTTCCAACTGGTGATCCCTGTCTTTTTGTTTTTCTGCCTGGTCGATTTTCAGTTTGGCTATGCTGAATTCAAGCTCCTGCTGCCTAAACCGCAGCTCTTGCTTCTTGAATTCAAGCATAGCCTCCCCATCAATACTGGCAGAGGAAACATTAGACATTACATCCTCCCTGTCCTCGTGGTCGTGATGGATCAGTGCAGCGGCAGAACCGTCGGTTCTGCCAGTGAGAGCAGCCCCACCACCTTCTGCACTGTCCTCGGAAGTTATAGCGTCAAGCTGCGCTTCTTGCCACGCCACGATTCTCTGGATCATTTCCAATTTAGTGCCTTGAGAGGAAACCCCTCTCTCCGCACACATCTTCTTCAATGTTTCAGATTTCGAAGCATTTAAGGTTAATAAAGTATTCGTTTCCATACTGTCGATAGGACTATGGCCTTTTTAACGTTATATTCAATACTTTACTGCGTGTCCTGGTTGGAATAACCTGAAAACGCCTTAGCTCGTGCGCAACACTGGATACCTTCAGTCGTATCCCACCGCTGTACACCAATTTGTTAAGACGGATTTCTGAACTCTGTCCTGGTGGCGCAGAGGTTCAGAAGGCCAACCTAATTACTTGGAACAGGGTAACCTCTGGACAAGCCAGACCAATCAAGGTAGCGATCGCGGCGGTCAAGACTAGGTCTCAAGAGGGGTGAGGGTGACTGAAAGCCCGCAATGAGCACACAAAGCAAGAGCGCTTACAAACTACTCCAAACAGTTGTTTATATCAAAAATAGATACACATTTATTATAAGGCCTTGAAACTAATAACCACAGTAAAAGTAGCGGTATACAACGATATTAAACCAACACATACACTATCCACCCAATATATATACAGAATACACAGTTTCACAGCATTAGCAGCACGAAATATGTTATCCACCTGCAGGGGAAGGAAAACAGGCAGTGCGAACCAATGCGTGTGATATGTCCGCCTTCTGAGGCCCCTAACTGGATGGTAGTCCAATCCCTACGAAGAGTGGAGCCTAGCGCTCAAAAGTACCTGCACACGCCGGTGCCAATGGGCAGAAGGTGAAGCTCTTCGGAGGACGTTGAACAGCTCTGTAGGGAGCTCTAATGAAGGAGAACACGGTCCGCTACTCTAGCGCAGCCTCCACTGTGAGGCAGAAGCAGGGCGCGAGTACGGACAAGGGGTGCTGTATTCACAGCGGGGAAAAGCAAGGGGCACTGCAGGAGGGCGACCAGATCCTAGCTAATCTACTCACCGGTCCCCGAAGCAAGCAGGCCCGAGCTTCTCCTCGATAGATGCAGCTTCTGGCAGGTTCTGAAGAGCAGGGAACGTCTCGTCGTCGTGCAGAGTAAAAAGACGTCCCGATCGAAGAAACAAGCACAGTTTTGTCGCCACCGCAGGGCAACGGAACGGCCGGGTGTATTCAAGCCAAACGAGCACCGCTCACCTCTAGCTTAGGACTGCTAAGCAAACGAAGCGTGTGAGCATGCCCCGGACTCAGAATACCACCCAACCTGTCGGCGATTACAGAGCAGGCCTCCTTAGTAAGCTGGTCAGTCAACTGGATGGCCCAGAGACACTTCCGAAGGCTTACAGCAGGAGTTGATGAAGGTGCCGGGAATAGCTGGTCCTGCTATTCCAATAGGTCGAAGCGCCAGTACAGGCCTTCTTGTTCGATCTTAGGTGGAAAGGGCTTCACCGGACGACAGCAATGAGGAGCAGAAGTTCTTCAGGGGGTCACCAGTGATTCCTCGGTCCAGCCTCGTGTTCGCAGGATACTTGGCTCCTGTATCCCTGGGTTCGTAAGAACTCAGGAGATCGACCTGGCAGTGGTGTTTCCAGCTCCCTCTTATCCACGGTTCCCTTCGCGCCAAAACGGAGGGGAGCCAATGGGAGATCCGCTCATCAACACACATACCATACGTGGACCAATCACGGACCACGGTGGTCCCAGGCATTCGCACCACCCTAGACTCTCTGGCACCCAGGATGTGTATTGGGACCAGACAGCCCAGCCCACATCCTGGGGGCACTCAAACGACATGTAGAAGCCCGCGAAAGCAACCGTGTTTCGCGGGAAACTACATGCCCAAATAAGGAAGGCCCCGGGTCGCCTGACCCGGGGGAAGGTAAAGGGAGCAAGACGGACAGTGGACGAGACAAAGGAGCCTCGTGGTCCGGCCATTTTGGGTAGCCGGGCCACCCTTTTGTGTTCGCGGCAAAAAGGTGCTCAGAACGGCAAAAGGAGCTCAAAATAAACCAAATGATCGCTGCCACCAGCCCAGTCCCTGAATGACTTGCACCGATCCAAAAACCATCCTACAAGAGTGTCTAGGGTCTGTAGAAGGCTAGAGACCCAAGAGAGCTGTAACTTAGCTTACAGTGCCCTCTTGTGTCGTGTTGCACTAAAATGGCGACACGATAAAAGAAACTACGGGAAACAGCGTTCCCCGGTACTGACTGTCTTAAGGGCATGTCAGTTTCCCCGTAAGAAAGGAGCGAAAGCCCAGAGGAGTACAGCAGAAGGCTGCACTTCTCTGGCAAAGTCAAGAAAACAGGTTGAAAACAATAGCAAAAAGTTTAGGGGTTGCCACATGGAAGGAAAGTTCCCTACAATAACGAAATCTTTCCTAACAATATCCATCTCCTTCCCATTCCAATCCTGAGACCCTTCCTATAGCATGAGATGTGATATCTCAATGCTTCTAATATCAAACCTGAGATCCTTCCGATAACATGAGATGTGATATCCAAATCCTTCCCCTTCCAAACCTGAGACCCTCCCTTTAGCATGAGATGTGATATCCAACTCCTTCCCATTCCAATCCTGAGACCCTTCTGATAGCATGAGATGTGATATCTCAATGCTTCTAATACTAAACCTGAGATCCTTCCGATAGCATGAGAAGTGATATCTCAATGCTTCTAATACCAAACCTGGGACCCGTCCTATAACATGAGATATGATATCCAAATCCTTCCCATTCCAATCCTGAAACCCTTCCTTTAGCATGAGATGTGATATCTCAATGTTTCTAATAAAAAACCTGAGACCCTTCCTATAGCAAGAGATGTGATATCCAAATCCTTCCCATTCCAATCCTGAGACCCTTCCTATAACATGAGATGTGATATCCAACTCCTTCCCATTCCAATCCTGAAACCCTTCCTATAGCATGAGATGTGATATCTCAATGTTTCTAATAAAAAACCTGAGACCCTTCCAATAGCACGAGATGTGATATCCAAATCCTTCCCATTTCAATCCTGAGACCCTTCCTATAACATGAGATGTGATATCCAACTCCTTCCCATTCCAATCCTGAGACCCTTCCTATAGCAAGAGATGTGATATCCAAATCCTTCCCATTCCAAACCTGAGATCCTTCCTATAACATGAGATGTGATACCCAATTATTTCCCATTCCAAACCTGAGACCCTTCCTATTGGATGAGATGTGATATCCAACACCTTCCCATTCCAATCCTGACACCCTTCCTATACCATGAGATGTGATATCTCAATGCTTCTAATACCAAACCTGGGACCCGTCCTATAACATGAGATATGATATCCAAATCCTTCCCCTTCCAAACCTCAGACCCTTCCTTTAGCATGAGATGTGATATCCAAATCCTTCCCATTCCAATCCTGAAACCCCTCCTATAGCATGAGATGTGATATCTCAATGTTTCTAATAAAAAACCTGAGACCCTTCCAATAGCAAGAGATGTGATATCCAAATCCTTCCCATTCCAATCCTGAGACCCTTCCTATAACATGAGATGTGATATCCAACTCCTTCCCATTCCAACCTGAGACCCTTCCTATAGCAGGAGAAGGGATATCCAACTCCTTCCCATTCCAATCCTGAGACCCTTCCTATAGCAAGAGATGTGATATCCAAATCCTTCCCATTCCAATCCTGAGATCCTTCCTATAACATGAGATGTGATACCCAATTATTTCCCATTCCAAACCTGAGACCCTTCCTATTGGATGAGATGTGATGTTCAACACCTTCCCATTCCAATCCTGACACCCTTCCTATACCATGAGATGTGATATCTCAATGTTTCTAATACAAAACTGAGACCCTTCCTATAGCAAGAGATGTGATATCCAAATCCTTCCCATTTCAATCCTGAAACCCCTCCTAAAGCATGAGATCTGATATCTCAATGTTTCTAATAAAAAACTGAGACCCTTCCTATAGCAAGAGATGTGATATCCAAATCCTTCCCATTTCAATCCTGAGACCCTACCTATAACATGAGATGTGATATCCAACTCCTTCCCATTCCAACCTGAGACCCTCCCTTTAGCATGAGATGTGATATCCAACTCCTTCCCATTCCAATCCTGAGACCCTTCTGATAGCATGAGATGTGATATCTCAATGCTTCTAATACTAAACCTGAGATCCTTCCGATAGCATGAGAAGTGATATCTCAATGCTTCTAATACCAAACCTGGGACCCGTCCTATAACATGAGATATTATATCCAAATCCTTCCCATTCCAATCCTGAAACCCTTCCTTTAGCATGAGATGTGATATCTCAATGTTTCTAATAAAAAACCTGAGACCCTTCCTATAGCAAGAGATGTGATATCCAAATCCTTCCCATTCCAATCCTGAGACCCTTCCTATAACATGAGATGTGATATCCAACTCCTTCCCATTCCAATCCTGAAACCCTTCCTATAGCATGAGATGTGATATCTCAATTTTTCTAATAAAAAACCTGAGACCCTTCCAATAGCAAGAGATGTGATATCCAAATCCTTCCCATTCCAATCCTGAGAACCTTCCTATAACATGAGATGTGATATCCAACTCCTTCCCATTCCAACCTGAGACCCTTCCTATAACATGAGAAGGGATATCCAACTCCTTCACATTCCAATCCTGAGACCCTTCCTATAGCAAGAGATGTGATATCCAAATCCTTCCCATTCCAATCCTGAGATCCTTCCTATAACATGAGATGTGATACCCAATTATTTCCCATTCCAAACCTGAGACCCTTCCTATTGGATGAGATGTGATATCCAACACCTTCCCATTCCAATCCTGACACCCTTCCTATACCATGAGATGTGATATCTCAATGCTTCTAATACCAAACCTGGGACCCGTCCTATAACATGAGATATGATATCCAAATCCTTCCCCTTCCAATCCTGAAACCCCTCCTATAGCATGAGATGTGATATCTCAATGTTTCTAATAAAAAACTGAGACCCTTCCTATAGCAAGAGATGTGATATCCAAATCCTTCCCATTTCAATCCTGAGACCCTACCTATAACATGAGATGTGATATCCAACTCCTTCCCATTCCAACCTGAGACCCTTCCTATAGCATGAGATGTGATGTCTCAATGCTTCTAATACCAAACCTGAGATCCTTCCTATAACATGAGATGTGATATCCAACTCCTTCCCATTCCAATCCTGAGGCCCTTCCTATAGCATGATATGTGATATCTCACTGCTCATACCAAACCTGAGACCCTTCCTATAGCATGAGATGTGATATCCAACTCCTTCCCATTCCAATCCTGAGACCCTTCCTATAGCATGAGATGTGATATCTCAATGCTTCTAATATCAAACTTGAGACCCTCCCTATAGCATGAGACGTGATATCCAACTCCTTCCCATTCCAATCCTGAGACTCTTCCTATAGCATGAGATGTGATATCTCAATGCTTCTACCAAACCTGAGACCCTTCCTATAACATGAGATGGGATATCCAACTCCTTCCCATTCCAATCCTCAGACACTTCCTATAGCATGAGATGTGATAACTCAATGCTTCTAATACCAAACCTGAGACCCTTCCTATGGCATGAGATTTGATATCAAACTCCTTCCCATTCCAATCCTGAGACCCTTCCTATAGCATGAGATATGATATCCAACTCCTTCCCATTCCAATCCTGAAACCCTTCCTATACCATGAGATGCGATATCTTAATGCTTCTAATACCAAACCTGAGACCCGTCCTATAACATGAGATGTGATATCCAAATCCTTCCCCTTCCAAAACTGAGACCCTTCCTTTAGCATGAGATGTGATATCCAGCTCCTTCCCATTCCAATCCTGAGACCCTTCCGATAGCATGAGATGTGATATATCAATGCTTCTAATATCAAAACTGAGACCCTCCCTATAGCATGAGATGTGATATCTAAGACCTTCCCATTCCAATCCTGAGACCCTTCCGATAGCAGAGATGTGATATCTCAGTGCTTATACCAAACCTGAGACCCTTCCTATGGCATGAGATGTGATATCCAACTCCTTCCCATTTCAATCCTGAGACCCTTCCTTTAGCATGAGATGTGATATCCATCTCCTTCCCATTCCAATCCTGAGACCCTTCCTATAGCATGAGATGTGATATCTCAATGCTTCTAATACCAAACCTGAGATCCTTCCGATAACATGAGATGTGATATCCAAATCCTTCCCCTTCCAAACCTGAGACCCTCCCTTTAGCATGAGATGTGATATCCAACTCCTTCCCATTCCAATCCCGAGACCCTTCTGATAGCATGAGATGTGATATCTCAATGCTTCTAATACTAAACCTGAGATCCTTCCGATAGCATGAGAAGTGATATCTCAATGCTTCTAATACCAAACCTGGGACCCGTCCTATAACATGAGATATTATATCAAAATCCTTCCCATTCCAATCCTGAAACCCTTCCTTTAGCATGAGATGTGATATCTCAATGTTTCTAATAAAAAACCTGAGACCCTTCCTATAGCAAGAGATGTGATATCCAAATCCTTCCCATTCCAATCCTGAGACCCTTCCTATAACATGAGATGTGATATCCAACTCCTTCCCATTCCAATCCTGAAACCCTTCCTATAGCATGAGATGTGATATCTCAATGTTTCTAATAAAAAACCTGAGACCCTTCCAATAGCACGAGATGTGATATCCAAATCCTTCCCATTCCAATCCTGAGACCCTTCCTATAACATGAGATGTGATATCCAACTCCTTCCCATTCCAATCCTGAGACCCTTCCTATAGCAAGAGATGTGATATCCAAATCCTTCCCATTCCAAACCTGAGATCCTTCCTATAACATGAGATGTGATACCCAATTATTTCCCATTCCAAACCTGAGACCCTTCCTATTGGATGAGATGTGATATCCAACACCTTCCCATTCCAATCCTGACACCCTTCCTATACCATGAGATGTGATATCTCAATGCTTCTAATACCAAACCTGGGACCCGTCCTATAACATGAGATATGATATCCAAATCCTTCCCCTTCCAAACCTCAGACCCTTCCTTTAGCATGAGATGTGATATCCAAATCCTTCCCATTCCAATCCTGAAACCCCTCCTATAGCATGAGATGTGATATCTCAATGTTTCTAATAAAAAACCTGAGACCCTTCCAATAGCAAGAGATGTGATATCCAAATCCTTCCCATTCCAATCCTGAGACCCTTCCTATAACATGAGATGTGATATCCAACTCCTTCCCATTCCAACCTGAGACCCTTCCTATAGCAGGAGAAGGGATATCCAACTCCTTCCCATTCCAATCCTGAGACCCTTCCTATAGCAAGAGATGTGATATCCAAATCCTTCCCATTCCAATCCTGAGATCCTTCCTATAACATGAGATGTGATACCCAATTATTTCCCATTCCAAACCTGAGACCCTTCCTATTGGATGAGATGTGATATTCAACACCTTCCCATTCCAATCCTGACACCCTTCCTATACCATGAGATGTGATATCTCAATGTTTCTAATACAAAACTGAGACCCTTCCTATAGCAAGAGATGTGATATCCAAATCCTTCCCATTTCAATCCTGAAACCCCTCCTAAAGCATGAGATCTGATATCTCAATGTTTCTAATAAAAAACTGAGACCCTTCCTATAGCAAGAGATGTGATATCCAAATCCTTCCCATTTCAATCCTGAGACCCTACCTATAACATGAGATGTGATATCCAACTCCTTCCCATTCCAACCTGAGACCCTCCCTTTAGCATGAGATGTGATATCCAACTCCTTCCCATTCCAATCCTGAGACCCTTCTGATAGCATGAGATGTGATATCTCAATGCTTCTAATACTAAACCTGAGATCCTTCCGATAGCATGAGAAGTGATATCTCAATGCTTCTAATACCAAACCTGGGACCCGTCCTATAACATGAGATATTATATCCAAATCCTTCCCATTCCAATCCTGAAACCCTTCCTTTAGCATGAGATGTGATATCTCAATGTTTCTAATAAAAAACCTGAGACCCTTCCTATAGCAAGAGATGTGATATCCAAATCCTTCCCATTCCAATCCTGAGACCCTTCCTATAACATGAGATGTGATATCCAACTCCTTCCCATTCCAATCCTGAAACCCTTCCTATAGCATGAGATGTGATATCTCAATTTTTCTAATAAAAAACCTGAGACCCTTCCAATAGCAAGAGATGTGATATCCAAATCCTTCCCATTCCAATCCTGAGAACCTTCCTATAACATGAGATGTGATATCCAACTCCTTCCCATTCCAACCTGAGACCCTTCCTATAACATGAGAAGGGATATCCAACTCCTTCCCATTCCAATCCTGAGACCCTTCCTATAGCAAGAGATGTGATATCCAAATCCTTCCCATTCCAATCCTGAGATCCTTCCTATAACATGAGATGTGATACCCAATTATTTCCCATTCCAAACCTGAGACCCTTCCTATTGTATGAGATGTGATATCCAACACCTTCCCATTCCAATCCTGACACCCTTCCTATACCATGAGATGTGATATCTCAATGCTTCTAATACCAAACCTGGGACCCGTCCTATAACATGAGATATGATATCCAAATCCTTCCCCTTCCAATCCTGAAACCCCTCCTATAGCATGAGATGTGATATCTCAATGTTTCTAATAAAAAACTGAGACCCTTCCTATAGCAAGAGATGTGATATCCAAATCCTTCCCATTTCAATCCTGAGACCCTACCTATAACATGAGATGTGATATCCAACTCCTTCCCATTCCAACCTGAGACCCTTCCTATAGCATGAGATGTGATGTCTCAATGCTTCTAATACCAAACCTGAGATCCTTCCTATAACATGAGATGTGATATCCAACTCCTTCCCATTCCAATCCTGAGGCCCTTCCTATAGCATGATATGTGATATCTCACTGCTTATACCAAACCTGAGACCCTTCCTATAGCATGAGATGTGATATCCAACTCCTTCCCATTCCAATCCTGAGACCCTTCCTATAGCATGAGATGTGATATCTCAATGCTTCTAATATCAAACTTGAGACCCTCCCTATAGCATGAGACGTGATATCCAACTCCTTCCCATTCCAATCCTGAGACTCTTCCTATAGCATGAGATGTGATATCTCAATGCTTCTACCAAACCTGAGACCCTTCCTATAACATGAGATGGGATATCCAACTCCTTCCCATTCCAATCCTCAGACACTTCCTATAGCATGAGATGTGATATCTCAATGCTTCTAATACCAAACCTGAGACCCTTCCTATGGCATGAGATTTGATATCAAACTCCTTCCCATTCCAATCCTGAGACCCTTCCTATAGCATGAGATATGATATCCAACTCCTTCCCATTCCAATCCTGAAACCCTTCCTATACCATGAGATGTGATATCTTAATGCTTCTAATACCAAACCTGAGACCCGTCCTATAACATGAGATGTGATATCCAAATCCTTCCCCTTCCAAAACTGAGACCCTTCCTTTAGCATGAGATGTGATATCCAGCTCCTTCCCATTCCAATCCTGAGACCCTTCCGATAGCATGAGATGTGATATATCAATGCTTCTAATATCAAAACTGAGACCCTCCCTATAGCATGAGATGTGATATCTAAGACCTTCCCATTCCAATCCTGAGACCCTTCCGATAGCAGAGATGTGATATCTCAGTGCTTATACCAAACCTGAGACCCTTCCTATGGCATGAGATGTGATATCCAACTCCTTCCCATTTCAATCCTGAGACCCTTCCTTTAGCATGAGATGTGATATCCATCTCCTTCCCATTCCAATCCTGAGACCCTTCCTATAGCATGAGATGTGATATCTCAATTCTAATACCAAACCTGAGATCCTTCCGATAACATGAGATGTGATATCCAAATCCTTCCCCTTCCAAACCTGAGACCCTCCCTTTAGCATGAGATGTGATATCCAACTCCTTCCCATTCCAATCCCGAGACCCTTCTGATAGCATGAGATGTGATATCTCAATGCTTCTAATACTAAACCTGAGATCCTTCCGATAGCATGAGAAGTGATATCTCAATGCTTCTAATACCAAACCTGGGACCCGTCCTATAACATGAGATATTATATCAAAATCCTTCCCATTCGAATCCTGAAACCCTTCCTTTAGCATGAGATGTGATATCTCAATGTTTCTAATAAAAAACCTGAGACCCTTCCTATAGCAAGAGATGTGATATCCAGCTCCTTCCCATTCCAATCCTGAGACCCTTCCGATAGCATGAGATGTGATATCTCAATGCTTCTAATATCAAAACTGAGACCCTCCCTATAGCATGAGATGTGATATCTAAGTCCTTCGCATTCCAATCCTGAGACCCTTCCGATAGCAGAGATGTGATATCTCAATGCTTATACCAAACCTGAGACCCTTCCTATGGCATGAGATGTGATATCCAACTCCTTCCCATTTCAATCCTGAGACCCTTCCTATAGCATGAGATGTGATATCTCAATGCTTCTACCAAACATGAGACCCTTCCTTTAGCATGAGATGTGATATCCATCTCCTTCCCATTCCAATCCTGAGACCCTTCCTATAGCATGAGATGTGATATCTCAATGCTTCTAATACCAAACCTGAGATCCTTCCGATAACATGAGATGTGATATCCAAATCCTTCCCCTTCCAAACCTGAGACCCTCCCTTTAGCATGAGATGTGATATCCAACTCCTTCCCATTCCAATCCTGAGACCCTTCTGATAGCATGAGATGTGATATCTCAATGCTTCTAATACTAAACCTGAGATCCTTCTGATAGCATGAGAAGTGATATCTCAATGCTTCTAATACCAAACCTGGGACCCGTCCTATAACATGAGATATGATATCCAAATCCTTCCCATTCCAATCCTGAAACCCTTCCTTTAGCATAAGATGTGATATCTCAATGTTTCTAATAAAAAACCTGAGACCCTTCCTATAGCAAGAGATGTGATATCCAACTCCTTCCCATTCCAATCCTGAGGCCCTTCCTATAGCATGATATGTGATATCTCACTGCTTATACCAAACCTGAGACCCTTCCTATAGCATGAGATGTGATATCCAACTCCTTCCCATTCCAATCCTGAGACCCTTCCTATAGCATGAGATGTGATATCTCAATGCTTCTAATATCAAACTTGAGACCCTCCCTATAGCATGAGACGTGATATCCAACTCCTTCCCATTCCAATCCTGAGACTCTTCCTATAGCATGAGATGTGATATCTCAATGCTTCTACCAAACCTGAGACCCTTCCTATAACATGAGATGTGATATCTCAATGCTTCTAATACCAAACCTGAGATCCTTCCGATAACATGAGATGTGATATCCAAATCCTTCCCCTTCCAAACCTGAGACCCTCCCTTTAGCATGAGATGGGATATCCAACTCCTTCCCATTCCAATCCTCAGACACTTCCTATAGCATGAGATGTGATATCTCAATGCTTCTAATACCAAACCTGAGACCCTTCCTATGGCATGAGATTTGATATCAAACTCCTTCCCATTCCAATCCTGAGACCCTTCCTATAGCATGAGATATGATATCCAACTCCTTCCCATTCCAATCCTGAAACCCTTCCTATACCATGAGATGTGATATCTTAATGCTTCTAATACCAAACCTGAGACCCGTCCTATAACATGAGATGTGATATCTCAATGCTTCTAATACCAAACCTGAGATCCTTCCGATAACATGAGATGTGATATCCAAATCCTTCCCCTTCCAAACCTGAGACCCTCCCTTTAGCATGAGATGGGATATCCAACTCCTTCCCATTCCAATCCTCAGACACTTCCTATAGCATGAGATGTGATATCTCAATGCTTCTAATACCAAACCTGAGACCCTTCCTATGGCATGAGATTTGATATCAAACTCCTTCCCATTCCAATCCTGAGACCCTTCCTATAGCATGAGATATGATATCCATCTCCTTCCCATTCCAATCCTGAGACCCTTCCTATAGCATGAGATGTGATATCTCAATGCTTCTAATACCAAACCTGAGATCCTTCCGATAACATGAGATGTGATATCCAAATCCTTCCCCTTCCAAACCTGAGACCCTCCCTTTAGCATGAGATGGGATATCCAACTCCTTCCCATTCCAATCCTCAGACACTTCCTATAGCATGAGATGTGATATCTCAATGCTTCTAATACCAAACCTGAGACCCTTCCTATGGCATGAGATTTGATATCAAACTCCTTCCCATTCCAATCCTGAGACCCTTCCTATAGCATGAGATATGATATCCAACTCCTTCCCATTCCAATCCTGAAACCCTTCCTATACCATGAGATGTGATATCTTAATGCTTCTAATACCAAACCTGAGACCCGTCCTATAACATGAGATGTGATATCCAAATCCTTCCCCTTCCAAAACTGAGACCCTTCCTTTAGCATGAGATGTGATATCCAGCTCCTTCCCATTCCAATCCTGAGACCCTTCCGATAGCATGAGATGTGATATATCAATGCTTCTAATATCAAAACTGAGACCCTCCCTATAGCATGAGATGTGATATCTAAGACCTTCCCATTCCAATCCTGAGACCCTTCCGATAGCAGAGATGTGATATCTCAGTGCTTATACCAAACCTGAGACCCTTCCTATGGCATGAGATGTGATATCCATCTCCTTCCCATTCCAATCCTGAGACCCTTCCTATAGCATGAGATGTGATATCTCAATGCTTCTAATACCAAACCTGAGATCCTTCCGATAACATGAGATGTGATATCCAAATCCTTCCCCTTCCAAACCTGAGACCCTCCCTTTAGCATGAGATGTGATATCCAACTCCTTCCCATTCCAATCCCGAGACCCTTCTGATAGCATGAGATGTGATATCTCAATGCTTCTAATACTAAACCTGAGATCCTTCCGATAGCATGAGAAGTGATATCTCAATGCTTCTAATACCAAATCTGGGACCCGTCCTATAACATGAGATATTATATCAAAATCCTTCCCATTCGAATCCTGAAACCCTTCCTTTAGCATGAGATGTGATATCTCAATGTTTCTAATAAAAAACCTGAGACCCTTCCTATAGCAAGAGATGTGATATCCAGCTCCTTCCCATTCCAATCCTGAGACCCTTCCGATAGCATGAGATGTGATATCTCAATGCTTCTAATATCAAAACTGAGACCCTCCCTATAGCATGAGATGTGATATCTAAGTCCTTCGCATTCCAATCCTGAGACCCTTCCGATAGCAGAGATGTGATATCTCAATGCTTATACCAAACCTGAGACCCTTCCTATGGCATGAGATGTGATATCCAACTCCTTCCCATTTCAATCCTGAGACCCTTCCTATAGCATGAGATGTGATATCTCAATGCTTCTACCAAACATGAGACCCTTCCTTTAGCATGAGATGTGATATCCATCTCCTTCCCATTCCAATCCTGAGACCCTTCCTATAGCATGAGATGTGATATCTCAATGCTTCTAATACCAAACCTGAGATCCTTCCGATAACATGAGATGTGATATCCAAATCCTTCCCCTTCCAAACCAGAGACCCTCCCTTTAGCATGAGATGTGATATCCAACTCCTTCCCATTCCAATCCTGAGACCCTTCTGATAGCATGAGATGTGATATCTCAATGGTTCTAATAAAAAACCTGAGACCCTTCCAATAGCAAGAGATGTGATATCCAAATCCTTCCCATTCCAATCCTGAAACCCTTCCTTTAGCATGAGATGTGATATCTCAATGTTTCTAAAAAAAAACCTGAGACCCTTCCTATAGCAAGAGATGTGATATCCAAATCCTTCCCATTCCCATCCTGAGACCCTTCCTATAACATGAGATGTGATATCCAACTCCTTCCCATTCCAATCCTGAAACCCTTCCAATAGCAAGAGATGTGATATCCAAATCCTTCCCATTCCAATCCTGAGACCCTTTCTATAACATGAGATGTGATATCCAACTCCTTCCCATTCCAACCTGAGACCCTTCCTATAGCATGAGAAGGGATATCCAACTCCTTCCCATTCCAATCCTGAGACCCTTCCTATAGCAAGAGATGTGATATCCAAATCCTTCCCATTCCAATCCTGAGACCCTTCCTATAACATGAGATGTGATATCCAACTCCTTCCCATTCCAATCCTGAAACCCTTCCTATAGCATGAGATGTGATATCTCAATGTTTCTAATAAAAAACCTGAGACCCTTCCAATAGCAAGAGATGTGATATCCAAATCCTTACCATTCCAATCCTGAGACCCTTCCTATAACATGAGATGTGATATCCAACTCCTTCCCATTCCAACCTGAGACCCTTCCTATAGTATGAGAAGGGATATCCAACTCCTTCCCATTCTAATCCTGAGACCCTTCCTATAGCAAGAGATGTGATATCCAAATCCTTCCCATTCCAATCCTGAGATCCTTCCTATAACATGAGATGTGATACCCAATTATTTCCCATTCCAAACCTGAGACCCTTCCTATTGGATGAGATGTGATATCCAACACCTTCCCATTCCAATCCTGACACCCTTCCTATACCATGAGATGTGATATCTCAATGCTTCTAATACCAAACCTGGGACACGTCCTATAACATGAGATATGATATCCAAATCCTTCCCCTTCCAAACCTGAGACCCTTCCTTTAGCATGAGATGTGATATCCAAATCCTTCCCATTCCAATCCTGAAACCCCTCCTATAGCATGAGATGTGATATCTCAATGTTTCTAATAAAAAACCTGAGACCCTTCCAATAGCAAGAGATGTGATATCCAAATCCTTCCCATTCCAATCCTGAGACCCTTCCTATAACATGAGATGTGATATCCAACTCCTTCCCATTCCAACCTGAGACCCTTCCTATAGCATGAGAAGGGATATCCAACTCCTTCCCATTCCAATCCTAAAACCCTTCCTATAGCAAGAGATGTGATATCCAAATCCTTCCCATTCCAATCCTGAGATCCTTCCTATAACATGAGATGTGATACCCAATTATTTACCATTCCAAACCTGAGACCCTTCCTATTGGATGAGATGTGATATTCAACACCTTCCCATTCCAATCCTGACACCCTTCCTATACCATGAGATGTGATATCTCAATGTTTCTAATACAAAACTGAGACCCTTCCTATAGCAAGAGATGTGATATCCAAATCCTTCCCATTTCAATCCTGAAACCCCTCCTAAAGCATGAGATCTGATATCTCAATGTTTCTAATAAAAAACTGAGACCCTTCCTATAGCAAGAGATGTGATATCCAAATCCTTCCCATTTCAATCCTGAGACCCTACCTATAACATGAGATGTGATATCCAACTCCTTCCCATTCCAACCTGAGACCCTCCCTTTAGCATGAGATGTGATATCCAACTCCTTCCCATTCCAATCCTGAGACCCTTCTGATAGCATGAGATGTGATATCTCAATGCTTCTAATACTAAACCTGAGATCCTTCCGATAGCATGAGAAGTGATATCTCAATGCTTCTAATACCAAACCTGGGACCCGTCCTATAACATGAGATATGATATCCAAATCCTTCCCATTCCAATCCTGAAACCCTTCCTTTAGCATGATATGTGATATCTCAATGTTTCTAAAAAAAAACCTGAGACCCTTCCTATAGCAAGAGATGTGATATCCAAATCCTTCCCATTCCCATCCTGAGACCCTTCCTATAACATGAGATGTGATATCCAACTCCTTCCCATTCCAATCCTGAAACCCTTCCAATAGCAAGAGATGTGATATCCAAATCCTTCCCATTCCAATCCTGAGACCCTTTCTATAACATGAGATGTGATATCCAACTCCTTCCCATTCCAACCTGAGACCCTTCCTATAGCATGAGAAGGGATATCCAACTCCTTCCCATTCCAATCCTGAGACCCTTCCTATAGCAAGAGATGTGATATCCAACTCCTTCCCATTCCAACCTGAGACCCTTCCTTTAGCATGAGAAGGGATATCCAACTCCTTCCCATTCCAATCCTGAGACCCTTCCTATAGCAAGAGATGTGATATCCAAATCCTTCCCATTCCAATCCTGAGACCCTTCCTATAACATGAGATGTGATATCCAACTCCTTCCCATTCCAATCCTGAAACCCTTCCTATAGCATGAGATGTGATATCTCAATGTTTCTAATAAAAAACCTGAGACCCTTCCAATAGCAAGAGATGTGATATCCAAATCCTTACCATTCCAATCCTGAGACCCTTCCTATAACATGAGATGTGATATCCAACTCCTTCCCATTCCAACCTGAGACCCTTCCTATAGTATGAGAAGGGATATCCAACTCCTTCCCATTCTAATCCTGAGACCCTTCCTATAGCAAGAGATGTGATATCCAAATCCTTCCCATTCCAATCCTGAGATCCTTCCTATAACATGAGATGTGATACCCAATTATTTCCCATTCCAAACCTGAGACCCTTCCTATTGGATGAGATGTGATATCCAACACCTTCCCATTCCAATCCTGACACCCTTCCTATACCATGAGATGTGATATCTCAATGCTTCTAATACCAAACCTGGGACACGTCCTATAACATGAGATATGATATCCAAATCCTTCCCCTTCCAAACCTGAGACCCTTCCTTTAGCATGAGATGTGATATCCAAATCCTTCCCATTCCAATCCTGAAACCCCTCCTATAGCATGAGATGTGATATCTCAATGTTTCTAATAAAAAACCTGAGACCCTTCCAATAGCAAGAGATGTGATATCCAAATCCTTCCCATTCCAATCCTGAGACCCTTCCTATAACATGAGATGTGATATCCAACTCCTTCCCATTCCAACCTGAGACCCTTCCTATAGCATGAGAAGGGATATCCAACTCCTTCCCATTCCAATCCTAAAACCCTTCCTATAGCAAGAGATGTGATATCCAAATCCTTCCCATTCCAATCCTGAGATCCTTCCTATAACATGAGATGTGATACCCAATTATTTACCATTCCAAACCTGAGACCCTTCCTATTGGATGAGATGTGATATTCAACACCTTCCCATTCCAATCCTGACACCCTTCCTATACCATGAGATGTGATATCTCAATGTTTCTAATACAAAACTGAGACCCTTCCTATAGCAAGAGATGTGATATCCAAATCCTTCCCATTTCAATCCTGAAACCCCTCCTAAAGCATGAGATCTGATATCTCAATGTTTCTAATAAAAAACTGAGACCCTTCCTATAGCAAGAGATGTGATATCCAAATCCTTCCCATTTCAATCCTGAGACCCTACCTATAACATGAGATGTGATATCCAACTCCTTCCCATTCCAACCTGAGACCCTCCCTTTAGCATGAGATGTGATATCCAACTCCTTCCCATTCCAATCCTGAGACCCTTCTGATAGCATGAGATGTGATATCTCAATGCTTCTAATACTAAACCTGAGATCCTTCCGATAGCATGAGAAGTGATATCTCAATGCTTCTAATACCAAACCTGGGACCCGTCCTATAACATGAGATATGATATCCAAATCCTTCCCATTCCAATCCTGAAACCCTTCCTTTAGCATGAGATGTGATATCTCAATGTTTCTAATAAAAAACCTGAGACCCTTCCTATAGCAAGAGATGTGATATCCAAATCCTTCCCATTCCCATCCTGAGACCCTTCCTATAACATGAGATGTGATATCCAACTCCTTCCCATTCCAATCCTGAAACCCTTCCAATAGCAAGAGATGTGATATCCAAATCCTTCCCATTCCAATACTGAGACCCTTTCTATAACATGAGATGTGATATCCAACTCCTTCCCATTCCAACCTGAGACCCTTCCTATAGCATGAGAAGGGATATCCAACTCCTTCCCATTCCAATCCTGAGACCCTTCCTATAGCAAGAGATGTGATATCCAAATCCTTCCCATTCCAATCCTGAGATCCTTCCTATAACATGAGATGTGATACCCAATTATTTCCCATTCCAAACCTGAGACCCTTCCTATTGGATGAGATGTGATATCCAACACCTTCCCATTCCAATCCTGACACCCTTCCTATACCATGAGATGTGATATCTCAATGCTTCTAATACCAAACCTGGGACCCTTCCTATAACATGAGATGTGATATCCAAATCCTTCCCATTCCAATCCTGAAACCCCTCCTATAGCATGAGATGTGATATCTCAATGTTTCTAATAAAAAACGTGAGACCCTTCCAATAGCAAGAGATGTGATATCCAAATCCTTCCCATTCCAATCCTGAGACCCTTCCTATAACATGAGATGTGATATCCAACTCCTTCCCATTCCAACCTGAGACCCTTCCTATAGCATGAGAAGGGATATCCAACTCCTTCCCATTCCAATCCTGAGACCCTTCCTATCGCAAGAGATGTGATATCCAAATCCTTCCCATTCCAACCTGAGACCCTTCCTATAGCATGAGAAGGGATATCCAACTCCTTCCCATTCCAATCCTGAGACCCTTCCTATCGCAAGAGATGTGATATCCAAATCCTTCCCATTTCAATCCTGAGACCCTACCTATAACATGAGATGTGATATCCAACTCCTTCCCATTCCAACCTGAGACCCTCCCTTTAGCATGAGATGTGATATCCAACTCCTTCCCATTCCAATCCTGAGACCCTTCTGATAGCATGAGATGTGATATCTCAATGCTTCTAATACTAAACCTGAGATCCTTCCGATAGCATGAGAAGTGATATCTCAATGCTTCTAATACCAAACCTGGGACCCGTCCTATAACATGAGATATTATATCCAAATCCTTCCCATTCCAATCCTGAAACCCTTCCTTTAGCATGAGATGTGATATCTCAATGTTTCTAATAAAAAACCTGAGACCCTTCCTATAGCAAGAGATGTGATATCCAAATCCTTCCCATTCCAATCCTGAGACCCTTCCTATAACATGAGATGTGATATCCAACTCCTTCCCATTCCAATCCTGAAACCCTTCCTATAGCATGAGATGTGATATCTCAATTTTTCTAATAAAAAACCTGAGACCCTTCCAATAGCAAGAGATGTGATATCCAAATCCTTCCCATTCCAATCCTGAGAACCTTCCTATAACATGAGATGTGATATCCAACTCCTTCCCATTCCAACCTGAGACCCTTCCTATAACATGAGAAGGGATATCCAACTCCTTCCCATTCCAATCCTGAGACCCTTCCTATAGCAAGAGATGTGATATCCAAATCCTTCCCATTCCAATCCTGAGATCCTTCCTATAACATGAGATGTGATACCCAATTATTTCCCATTCCAAACCTGAGACCCTTCCTATTGGATGAGATGTGATATCCAACACCTTCCCATTCCAATCCTGACACCCTTCCTATACCATGAGATGTGATATCTCAATGCTTCTAATACCAAACCTGGGACCCGTCCTATAACATGAGATATGATATCCAAATCCTTCCCCTTCCAATCCTGAAACCCCTCCTATAGCATGAGATGTGATATCTCAATGTTTCTAATAAAAAACTGAGACCCTCCCTATAGCAAGAGATGTGATATCCAAATCCTTCCCATTTCAATCCTGAGACCCTACCTATAACATGAGATGTGATATCCAACTCCTTCCCATTCCAACCTGAGACCCTTCCTATAGCATGAGATGTGATGTCTCAATGCTTCTAATACCAAACCTGAGATCCTTCCTATAACATGAGATGTGATATCCAACTCCTTCCCATTCCAATCCTGAGGCCCTTCCTATAGCATGATATGTGATATCTCACTGCTTATACCAAACCTGAGACCCTTCCTATAGCATGAGATGTGATATCCAACTCCTTCCCATTCCAATCCTGAGACCCTTCCTATAGCATGAGATGTGATATCTCAATGCTTCTAATATCAAACTTGAGACCCTCCCTATAGCATGAGACGTGATGTCCAACTCCTTCCCATTCCAATCCTGAGACTCTTCCTATAGCATGAGATGTGATATCTCAATGCTTCTACCAAACCTGAGACCCTTCCTATAACATGAGATGGGATATCCAACTCCTTCCCATTCCAATCCTCAGACACTTCCTATGGCATGAGATGTGATATCTCAATGCTTCTAATACCAAACCTGAGACCCTTCCTATGGCATGAGATTTGATATCAAACTCCTTCCCATTCCAATCCTGAGACCCTTCCTATAGCATGAGATATGATATCCAACTCCTTCCCATTCCAATCCTGAAACCCTTCCTATACCATGAGATGTGATATCTTAATGCTTCTAATACCAAACCTGAGACCCGTCCTATAACATGAGATGTGATATCCAAATCCTTCCCCTTCCAAAACTGAGACCCTTCCTTTAGCATGAGATGTGATATCCAGCTCCTTCCCATTCCAATCCTGAGACCCTTCCGATAGCATGAGATGTGATATATCAATGCTTCTAATATCAAAACTGAGACCCTCCCTATAGCATGAGATGTGATATCTAAGACCTTCCCATTCCAATCCTGAGACCCTTCCGATAGCAGAGATGTGATATCTCAGTGCTTATACCAAACCTGAGACCCTTCCTATGGCATGAGATGTGATATCCAACTCCTTCCCATTTCAATCCTGAGACCCTTCCTTTAGCATGAGATGTGATATCCATCTCCTTCCCATTCCAATCCTGAGACCCTTCCTATAGCATGAGATGTGATATCTCAATGCTTCTAATACCAAACCTGAGATCCTTCCGATAACATGAGATGTGATATCCAAATCCTTCCCCTTCCAAACCTGAGACCCTCCCTTTAGCATGAGATGTGATATCCAACTCCTTCCCATTCCAATCCCGAGACCCTTCTGATAGCATGAGATGTGATATCTCAATGCTTCTAATACTAAACCTGAGATCCTTCCGATAGCATGAGAAGTGATATCTCAATGCTTCTAATACCAAACCTGGGACCCGTCCTATAACATGAGATATTATATCAAAATCCTTCCCATTCGAATCCTGAAACCCTTCCTTTAGCATGAGATGTGATATCTCAATGTTTCTAATAAAAAACCTGAGACCCTTCCTATAGCAAGAGATGTGATATCCAGCTCCTTCCCATTCCAATCCTGAGACCCTTCCGATAGCATGAGATGTGATATCTCAATGCTTCTAATATCAAAACTGAGACCCTCCCTATAGCATGAGATGTGATATCTAAGTCCTTCGCATTCCAATCCTGAGACCCTTCCGATAGCAGAGATGTGATATCTCAATGCTTATACCAAACCTGAGACCCTTCCTATGGCATGAGATGTGATATCCAACTCCTTCCCATTTCAATCCTGAGACCCTTCCTATAGCATGAGATGTGATATCTCAATGCTTCTACCAAACATGAGACCCTTCCTTTAGCATGAGATGTGATATCCATCTCCTTCCCATTCCAATCCTGAGACCCTTCCTATAGCATGAGATGTGATATCTCAATGCTTCTAATACCAAACCTGAGATCCTTCCGATAACATGAGATGTGATATCCAAATCCTTCCCCTTCCAAACCTGAGACCCTCCCTTTAGCATGAGATGTGATATCCAACTCCTTCCCATTCCAATCCTGAGACCCTTCTGATAGCATGAGATGTGATATCTCAATGCTTCTAATACTAAACCTGAGATCCTTCTGATAGCATGAGAAGTGATATCTCAATGCTTCTAATACCAAACCTGGGACCCGTCCTATAACATGAGATATGATATCCAAATCCTTCCCATTCCAATCCTGAAACCCTTCCTTTAGCATAAGATGTGATATCTCAATGTTTCTAATAAAAAACCTGAGACCCTTCCTATAGCAAGAGATGTGATATCCAACTCCTTCCCATTCCAATCCTGAGGCCCTTCCTATAGCATGATATGTGATATCTCACTGCTTATACCAAACCTGAGACCCTTCCTATAGCATGAGATGTGATATCCAACTCCTTCCCATTCCAATCCTGAGACCCTTCCTATAGCATGAGATGTGATATCTCAATGCTTCTAATATCAAACTTGAGACCCTCCCTATAGCATGAGACGTGATATCCAACTCCTTCCCATTCCAATCCTGAGACTCTTCCTATAGCATGAGATGTGATATCTCAATGCTTCTACCAAACCTGAGACCCTTCCTATAACATGAGATGTGATATCTCAATGCTTCTAATACCAAACCTGAGATCCTTCCGATAACATGAGATGTGATATCCAAATCCTTCCCCTTCCAAACCTGAGACCCTCCCTTTAGCATGAGATGGGATATCCAACTCCTTCCCATTCCAATCCTCAGACACTTCCTATAGCATGAGATGTGATATCTCAATGCTTCTAATACCAAACCTGAGACCCTTCCTATGGCATGAGATTTGATATCAAACTCCTTCCCAATCCAATCCTGAGACCCTTCCTATAGCATGAGATATGATATCCAACTCCTTCCCATTCCAATCCTGAAACCCTTCCTATACCATGAGATGTGATATCTTAATGCTTCTAATACCAAACCTGAGACCCGTCCTATAACATGAGATGTGATATCTCAATGCTTCTAATACCAAACCTGAGATCCTTCCGATAACATGAGATGTGATATCCAAATCCTTCCCCTTCCAAACCTGAGACCCTCCCTTTAGCATGAGATGGGATATCCAACTCCTTCCCATTCCAATCCTCAGACACTTCCTATAGCATGAGATGTGATATCTCAATGCTTCTAATACCAAACCTGAGACCCTTCCTATGGCATGAGATTTGATATCAAACTCCTTCCCATTCCAATCCTGAGACCCTTCCTATAGCATGAGATATGATATCCATCTCCTTCCCATTCCAATCCTGAGACCCTTCCTATAGCATGAGATGTGATATCTCAATGCTTCTAATACCAAACCTGAGATCCTTCCGATAACATGAGATGTGATATCCAAATCCTTCCCCTTCCAAACCTGAGACCCTCCCTTTAGCATGAGATGGGATATCCAACTCCTTCCCATTCCAATCCTCAGACACTTCCTATAGCATGAGATGTGATATCTCAATGCTTCTAATACCAAACCTGAGACCCTTCCTATGGCATGAGATTTGATATCAAACTCCTTCCCATTCCAATCCTGAGACCCTTCCTATAGCATGAGATATGATATCCAACTCCTTCCCATTCCAATCCTGAAACCCTTCCTATACCATGAGATGTGATATCTTAATGCTTCTAATACCAAACCTGAGACCCGTCCTATAACATGAGATGTGATATCCAAATCCTTCCCCTTCCAAAACTGAGACCCTTCCTTTAGCATGAGATGTGATATCCAGCTCCTTCCCATTCCAATCCTGAGACCCTTCCGATAGCATGAGATGTGATATATCAATGCTTCTAATATCAAAACTGAGACCCTCCCTATAGCATGAGATGTGATATCTAAGACCTTCCCATTCCAATCCTGAGACCCTTCCGATAGCAGAGATGTGATATCTCAGTGCTTATACCAAACCTGAGACCCTTCCTATGGCATGAGATGTGATATCCATCTCCTTCCCATTCCAATCCTGAGACCCTTCCTATAGCATGAGATGTGATATCTCAATGCTTCTAATACCAAACCTGAGATCCTTCCGATAACATGAGATGTGATATCCAAATCCTTCCCCTTCCAAACCTGAGACCCTCCCTTTAGCATGAGATGTGATATCCAACTCCTTCCCATTCCAATCCCGAGACCCTTCTGATAGCATGAGATGTGATATCTCAATGCTTCTAATACTAAACCTGAGATCCTTCCGATAGCATGAGAAGTGATATCTCAATGCTTCTAATACCAAATCTGGGACCCGTCCTATAACATGAGATATTATATCAAAATCCTTCCCATTCGAATCCTGAAACCCTTCCTTTAGCATGAGATGTGATATCTCAATGTTTCTAATAAAAAACCTGAGACCCTTCCTATAGCAAGAGATGTGATATCCAGCTCCTTCCCATTCCAATCCTGAGACCCTTCCGATAGCATGAGATGTGATATCTCAATGCTTCTAATATCAAAACTGAGACCCTCCCTATAGCATGAGATGTGATATCTAAGTCCTTCGCATTCCAATCCTGAGACCCTTCCGATAGCAGAGATGTGATATCTCAATGCTTATACCAAACCTGAGGCCCTTCCTATGGCATGAGATGTGATATCCAACTCCTTCCCATTTCAATCCTGAGACCCTTCCTATAGCATGAGATGTGATATCTCAATGCTTCTACCAAACATGAGACCCTTCCTTTAGCATGAGATGTGATATCCATCTCCTTCCCATTCCAATCCTGAGACCCTTCCTATAGCATGAGATGTGATATCTCAATGCTTCTAATACCAAACCTGAGATCCTTCCGATAACATGAGATGTGATATCCAAATCCTTCCCCTTCCAAACCAGAGACCCTCCCTTTAGCATGAGATGTGATATCCAACTCCTTCCCATTCCAATCCTGAGACCCTTCTGATAGCATGAGATGTGATATCTCAATGTTTCTAATAAAAAACCTGAGACCCTTCCAATAGCAAGAGATGTGATATCCAAATCCTTCCCATTCCAATCCTGAAACCCTTCCTTTAGCATGAGATGTGATATCTCAATGTTTCTAAAAAAAAACCTGAGACCCTTCCTATAGCAAGAGATGTGATATCCAAATCCTTCCCATTCCCATCCTGAGACCCTTCCTATAACATGAGATGTGATATCCAACTCCTTCCCATTCCAATCCTGAAACCCTTCCAATAGCAAGAGATGTGATATCCAAATCCTTCCCATTCCAATCCTGAGACCCTTTCTATAACATGAGATGTGATATCCAACTCCTTCCCATTCCAACCTGAGACCCTTCCTATAGCATGAGAAGGGATATCCAACTCCTTCCCATTCCAATCCTGAGACCCTTCCTATAGCAAGAGATGTGATATCCAAATCCTTCCCATTCCAATCCTGAGACCCTTCCTATAACATGAGATGTGATATCCAACTCCTTCCCATTCCAATCCTGAAACCCTTCCTATAGCATGAGATGTGATATCTCAATGTTTCTAATAAAAAACCTGAGACCCTTCCAATAGCAAGAGATGTGATATCCAAATCCTTACCATTCCAATCCTGAGACCCTTCCTATAACATGAGATGTGATATCCAACTCCTTCCCATTCCAACCTGAGACCCTTCCTATAGTATGAGAAGGGATATCCAACTCCTTCCCATTCTAATCCTGAGACCCTTCCTATAGCAAGAGATGTGATATCCAAATCCTTCCCATTCCAATCCTGAGATCCTTCCTATAACATGAGATGTGATACCCAATTATTTCCCATTCCAAACCTGAGACCCTTCCTATTGGATGAGATGTGATATCCAACACCTTCCCATTCCAATCCTGACACCCTTCCTATACCATGAGATGTGATATCTCAATGCTTCTAATACCAAACCTGGGACACGTCCTATAACATGAGATATGATATCCAAATCCTTCCCCTTCCAAACCTGAGACCCTTCCTTTAGCATGAGATGTGATATCCAAATCCTTCCCATTCCAATCCTGAAACCCCTCCTATAGCATGAGATGTGATATCTCAATGTTTCTAATAAAAAACCTGAGACCCTTCCAATAGCAAGAGATGTGATATCCAAATCCTTCCCATTCCAATCCTGAGACCCTTCCTATAACATGAGATGTGATATCCAACTCCTTCCCATTCCAACCTGAGACCCTTCCTATAGCATGAGAAGGGATATCCAACTCCTTCCCATTCCAATCCTAAAACCCTTCCTATAGCAAGAGATGTGATATCCAAATCCTTCCCATTCCAATCCTGAGATCCTTCCTATAACATGAGATGTGATACCCAATTATTTACCATTCCAAACCTGAGACCCTTCCTATTGGATGAGATGTGATATTCAACACCTTCCCATTCCAATCCTGACACCCTTCCTATACCATGAGATGTGATATCTCAATGTTTCTAATACAAAACTGAGACCCTTCCTATAGCAAGAGATGTGATATCCAAATCCTTCCCATTTCAATCCTGAAACCCCTCCTAAAGCATGAGATCTGATATCTCAATGTTTCTAATAAAAAACTGAGACCCTTCCTATAGCAAGAGATGTGATATCCAAATCCTTCCCATTTCAATCCTGAGACCCTACCTATAACATGAGATGTGATATCCAACTCCTTCCCATTCCAACCTGAGACCCTCCCTTTAGCATGAGATGTGATATCCAACTCCTTCCCATTCCAATCCTGAGACCCTTCTGATAGCATGAGATGTGATATCTCAATGCTTCTAATACTAAACCTGAGATCCTTCCGATAGCATGAGAAGTGATATCTCAATGCTTCTAATACCAAACCTGGGACCCGTCCTATAACATGAGATATGATATCCAAATCCTTCCCATTCCAATCCTGAAACCCTTCCTTTAGCATGAGATGTGATATCTCAATGTTTCTAAAAAAAAACCTGAGACCCTTCCTATAGCAAGAGATGTGATATCCAAATCCTTCCCATTCCCATCCTGAGACCCTTCCTATAACATGAGATGTGATATCCAACTCCTTCCCATTCCAATCCTGAAACCCTTCCAATAGCAAGAGATGTGATATCCAAATCCTTCCCATTCCAATCCTGAGACCCTTTCTATAACATGAGATGTGATATCCAACTCCTTCCCATTCCAACCTGAGACCCTTCCTATAGCATGAGAAGGGATATCCAACTCCTTCCCATTCCAATCCTGAGACCCTTCCTATAGCAAGAGATGTGATATCCAAATCCTTCCCATTCCAATCCTGAGACCCTTCCTATAACATGAGATGTGATATCCAACTCCTTCCCATTCCAATCCTGAAACCCTTCCTATAGCATGAGATGTGATATCTCAATGTTTCTAATAAAAAACCTGAGACCCTTCCAATAGCAAGAGATGTGATATCCAAATCCTTACCATTCCAATCCTGAGACCCTTCCTATAACATGAGATGTGATATCCAACTCCTTCCCATTCCAACCTGAGACCCTTCCTATAGTATGAGAAGGGATATCCAACTCCTTCCCATTCTAATCCTGAGACCCTTCCTATAGCAAGAGATGTGATATCCAAATCCTTCCCATTCCAATCCTGAGATCCTTCCTATAACATGAGATGTGATACCCAATTATTTCCCATTCCAAACCTGAGACCCTTCCTATTGGATGAGATGTGATATCCAACACCTTCCCATTCCAATCCTGACACCCTTCCTATACCATGAGATGTGATATCTCAATGCTTCTAATACCAAACCTGGGACACGTCCTATAACATGAGATATGATATCCAAATCCTTCCCCTTCCAAACCTGAGACCCTTCCTTTAGCATGAGATGTGATATCCAAATCCTTCCCATTCCAATCCTGAAACCCCTCCTATAGCATGAGATGTGATATCTCAATGTTTCTAATAAAAAACCTGAGACCCTTCCAATAGCAAGAGATGTGATATCCAAATCCTTCCCATTCCAATCCTGAGACCCTTCCTATAACATGAGATGTGATATCCAACTCCTTCCCATTCCAACCTGAGACCCTTCCTATAGCATGAGAAGGGATATCCAACTCCTTCCCATTCCAATCCTAAAACCCTTCCTATAGCAAGAGATGTGATATCCAAATCCTTCCCATTCCAATCCTGAGATCCTTCCTATAACATGAGATGTGATACCCAATTATTTACCATTCCAAACCTGAGACCCTTCCTATTGGATGAGATGTGATATTCAACACCTTCCCATTCCAATCCTGACACCCTTCCTATACCATGAGATGTGATATCTCAATGTTTCTAATACAAAACTGAGACCCTTCCTATAGCAAGAGATGTGATATCCAAATCCTTCCCATTTCAATCCTGAAACCCCTCCTAAAGCATGAGATCTGATATCTCAATGTTTCTAATAAAAAACTGAGACCCTTCCTATAGCAAGAGATGTGATATCCAAATCCTTCCCATTTCAATCCTGAGACCCTACCTATAACATGAGATGTGATATCCAACTCCTTCCCATTCCAACCTGAGACCCTCCCTTTAGCATGAGATGTGATATCCAACTCCTTCCCATTCCAATCCTGAGACCCTTCTGATAGCATGAGATGTGATATCTCAATGCTTCTAATACTAAACCTGAGATCCTTCCGATAGCATGAGAAGTGATATCTCAATGCTTCTAATACCAAACCTGGGACCCGTCCTATAACATGAGATATGATATCCAAATCCTTCCCATTCCAATCCTGAAACCCTTCCTTTAGCATGAGATGTGATATCTCAATGTTTCTAATAAAAAACCTGAGACCCTTCCTGTTAGGAAAGATTTCGTTATTGTAGGGAACTTTCCTTCCATGTGGCAACCCCTAAACTTTTTGCTATTGTTTTCAACCTGTTTTCTTGACTTTGCCAGAGAAGTGCAGCCTTCTGCTGTACTCCTCTGGGCTTTCGCTCCTTTCTTACGGGGAAACTGACATGCCCTTAAGACAGTCAGTACCGGGGAACGCTGTTTCCCGTAGTTTCTTTTATCGTGTCGCCATTTTAGTGCAACACGACACAAGAGGGCACTGTAAGCTAAGTTACAGCTCTCTTGGGTCTCTAGCCTTCTACGGACCCTAGACACTCTTATAGGATGGTTTTTGGATCGGTGCAAGTCATTCAGGGACTGGGCTGGTGGCAGCGATCATTTGGTTTATTTTGAGCTCCTTTTGCCGTTCTGAGCACCTTTTTGCCGCGAACACAAAAGGGTGGCCCGGCTACCCAAAATGGCCGGACCACGAGGCTCCTTTGTCTCGTCCACTGTCCGTCTTGCTCCCTTTACCTTCCCCCGGGTCAGGCGACCCGGGGCCTTCCTTATTTGGGCATGTAGTTTCCCGCGAAACACGGTTGCTTTCGCGGGCTTCTACATGTCGTTTGAGTGCCCCCAGGATGTGGGCTGGGCTGTCTGGTCCCAATACACATCCTGGGTGCCAGAGAGTCTAGGGTGGTGTGAATGCCTGGGACCACTGTGGTCCGTGATTGGTCCACGTATGGTATGTGTGTTGATGAGCGGATCTCCCATTGGCTCCCCTCCGTTTTGGCGCGAAGGGAACCGTGGATAAGAGGGAGCTGGAAACACCACTGCCATGTCGATCTCCTGAGTTCTTACGAACCCAGGGATACAGGAGCCAAGTATCCTGCGAACACGAGGCTGGACCGAGGAATCGCTGGTGACCCCCTGAAGAACTTCTGCTCCTCATTGCTGTCGTCCGGTGAAGCCCTTTCCACCTAAGATCGAACAAGAAGGCCTGTACTGGCGCTTCGACCTATTGGAATAGCAGGACCAGCTATTCCCGGCACCTTCATCAACTCCTGCTGTAAGCCTTCGGAAGTGTCTCTGGGCCATCCAGTTGACTGACCAGCTTACTAAGGAGGCCTGCTCTGTAATCGCCGACAGGTTGGGTGGTATTCTGAGTCCGGGGCATGCTCACACGCTTCGTTTGCTTAGCAGTCCTAAGCTAGAGGTGAGCAGTGCTCGTTTGGCTTGAATACACCCGGCCGTTCCGTTGCCCTGCTGTGGCGACAAAACTGTGCTTGTTTCTTCGATCGGGACGTCTTTTTACTCTGCACGACGACGAGACGTTCCCTGCTCTTCAGAACCTGCCAGAAGCTGCATCTATCGAGGAGAAGCTCGGGCCTGCTTGCTTCGGGGACCGGTGAGTAGATTAGCTAGGATCTGGTCGCCCTCCTGCAGTGCCCCTTGCTTTTCCCCGCTGTGAATACAGCACCCCTTGTCCGTACTCGCGCCCTGCTTCTGCCTCACAGTGGAGGCTGCGCTAGAGTCGCGGACCGTGTTCTCCTTCATTAGAGCTCCCTACAGAGCTGTTCAACGTCCTCCGAAGAGCTTCACCTTCTGCCCATTGGCACCGGCGTGTGCAGGTACTTTTGAGCGCTAGGCTCCACTCTTCGTAGGGATTGGACTACCATCTAGTTAGGGGCCTCAGAAGGCGGACATATCACACGCATTGGTTCGCACTGCCTGTTTTCCTTCCCCTGCAGGTGGATAACATATTTCGTGCTGCTAATGCTGTGAAACTGTGTATTCTGTATATATATTGGGTGGATAGTGTATGTGTTGGTTTAATATCGTTGTATATTGCTGCTTTTACTGTGGTTATTAGTTTCAAGGCCTTATAATAAATGTGTATCTATTTTTGATATAAACAACTGTTTGGAGTAGTTTGTAAGCGCTCTTGCTTTGTGTGCTCACTGTGGGCTTTCAGTCACCCTCACCCCTCTTGAGACCTAGTCTTGACCGCCGCGATCGCTACCTTGATTGGTCTGGCTTGTCCAGAGGTTACCCTGTTCCAAGTAATTAGGTTGGCCTTCTGAACTTCTGCGCCACCAGGACAGAGTTCAGAAATCCGTCTTAACAAATTGGTGTACAGCGGTGGGATACGACTGAGGGTATCCAGTGTTGCGCACGAGCTAAGGCGTTTTCAGGTTATTCCAACCAGGACACGCAGTAAAGTATTGAATATAACGTTAAAAAGGCCATAGTCCTATCGACAGTATGGAAACGAATACTTTATTAACCTTAAATGCTTCGAAATCTGAAACATTGAAGAAGATGTGTGCGGAGAGAGGGGTTTCCTCTCAAGGCACTAAATTGGAAATGATCCAGAGAATCGTGGCGTGGCAAGAAGCGCAGCTTGACGCTATAACTTCCGAGGACAGTGCAGAAGGTGGTGGGGCTGCTCTCACTGGCAGAACCGACGGTTCTGCCGCTGCACTGATCCATCACGACCACGAGGACAGGGAGGATGTAATGTCTAACGTTTCCTCTGCCAGTGTTGATGGGGAGGCTATGCTTGAATTCAAGAAGCAAGAGCTGCGGTTTAGGCAGCAGGAGCTTGAATTCAGCATAGCCAAACTGAAAATCGACCAGGCAGAAAAACAAAAAGACAGGGATCACCAGTTGGAACTGGCCAAGCTTCAGTTCGCAAATGGGTCCAAGGGTCCTGGACATGGTTCTGGGGCTTCCTCTCATCCACGGTTTCCAAAAGATCTGCTCAGTGTGTATGAGGAACGAAATGACATTATGGACTGGTTAAATGCGTTTGAGTATGCATGCGAGGTTCAAGAGGTTGATAATGCGGATAAGATTGCATGGTTACTCAGCAGACTGCCCCATTCTGGTTGCAGTGCCATTATGGAAATGTCGAAGGCTGAGCGCGCTGATTTTGCAATGTTGAAGCAGACTCTCATTTTAAAGTTTGGGAAGACTCCGACCCAATATTTGAAAAGGTTTAGAGAGTATAAGAAAAAGGAAGGTGGTACTTGGGTGTCGTATGTAGCTGAGTCCCTGAAAAACTTGACTGGCTGGGTTGAAGGTTATAAGGTTTCTACCTTCGAAGGCATGATCAATCTGGTCATGCTGGAACACATTTTTGCTTCTTCTTCCCCGGAGCTTAAGCAGCATTTGGCCGATTCGAAGGAGATAGATCCTAAGAAGCTGGCCATTGCAGCAGACTTATGGGTGTCACATCGAGTGTCCCATAAGGACAAAACTCATCCTGGTAAGCAGGAGGAAGGGAAAAAGTCCAAAGATATGGAGGGTGGGGAATCTGCTAAATCTTCCTCCCATAAGGGCCACAAAAAGAAAAATAAGGGTAAGCCATCCGAGAACTCACAGGGTAGTGGAGGTTCGCCTCCGAAACAGAACTCTGGTTATAATAAGCCTCCCTACGTAAACAGACCCAATGGGGCTTGTTTTTCTTGTGGAGCAACTGACCATGTGAAGGGGGATCCCCGTTGTAAGGTTAGACCTTTGGGGGTCCACTCCGCTAATCTGGCCTTCTCCTCCTACGAGGAAGAAGAGATTACAGGAGCATCCTTCTCCTCAGACTCATTTCCCAGCGGAATAGAGGCTGAGGTAGTTTTAGTGTCCCTGGGTTCCTGGGAGCCTAAAGTCGCAGAGGCGTATGCTAGGATTCCGGATAATACCAAGCACTACTTTAAAGACAGTGTGCTGATCAATGGAGTGGATACTCCAGCTCTTAGGGATAGTGGGTGCAGTCGAACTGTAGTGGATTCTACCTTGGTAGACTCAGAGGAAGTTGCCAGAGCTACTCTGATGCCCACTAAGTTGGCTGACGGCCCCCTCCGTATGTTTCCCGTGATCCCTGTTAATCTAACTTTAAATGGTACAGCAGTTAGGATTCCAGTGAGCATTCAGAGAAACGTCCCGGGAAAGGTCTTGTTGGGCAATGATCTCAGAGCTCTAGGGCTCGTAGGAGACACTGCCGAAAGACCCTACACACGGTCTCAAGCACGGGCAGCATTGGCCAAGTCCAATACGCCGCCCCAGCCGAAGGGGAAACCCAAGGCGAAAGGAGTCAACAAGTCCCGACGGGGGAAAGAGAATATTCCCCCAAGCTCGCCTACCACTGCGGTGGAGGGAGTTGGTCAATCGCCCGAGCCTGACGAGGAGGTGGCGATGCCTGAAGTGTTCGACCCCAACGACCATCCTGAACTAAAAGACTTGTTAGTTGAAGGAGGTCCTGATAGGGACGACTTCAGTAAGGGCCAACGTGAGTGCCCATCTCTGGAAGGCCTAAGGAGACAGGCCTGCTCCCAGCTTGAGGGTGAACCTCCTGGGAAGCATCGGATTTATTGGGAAGGTGGACTCCTGTACAGTGAGCCCACAGAGTCTACAGAAGGAGACCATAGGAGGTTGGTGGTTCCCCTTTCTGTTAGACCCTTCCTCCTGCAGTTGGCGCATGAAGTTCCCCTTGCTGGTCACCTTGGAATGAAGAGGACCAAGCAAAGGTTATCTATGCACTTCTACTGGCCCAAGATGGGGGTGCAAGTAGAAAGTCACTGCAGGAGTTGTGCCGCCTGCCAGTTGTCTGGTAAGGTTGGCGCGACAATCCAAGCTCCGTTGGTACCGCTCCCAGTTGTGGGGGTACCATTTGAAAGGGTAGGGATCGACATGGTTGGTCCCCTTGACCCGCAAACATCCTCAGGCAATAGGTTTATCCTGGTGCTGGTCGACCATGCAACCCGGTATCCTGAGGCCGTCCCATTTACAACTGTAACTGCCAAGCCAGTTGCAGAAGCTTTACTCGGCATGTTCACTAGGGTTGGCTTCCCTAAAGAAGTTGTGTCGGATCATGGCAGCAACTTTATGTCGAAGTATAGGCAGGCTATGTGGAAAGAATGTGGGGTCACCTACAGGTTCTCTTCTGCATACCGCCCCCAGACCGATGGTCTGGGGGGGCGTTTCAACAGGACGTTAACGAGCATGATTGGGGCTCTGGAGGAGCCTCAGAGAAGAGAATGGGATCTTCTTGTTTCATGCTTACTGTTTGCCTACCGAGAGGTACCACAGGAGGGTGTTGGCTTCAGCCCCTTCGAACTTCTGTTCGGTCATCCCGTACGGGGACCCTTAGCCATTGTCAAGGAGGGATGGGAGATGCCCACTCCCCCTGTTACTACCAATGTAGTTGATTATGTGCTAGGGCTCAGAAAACGGATGGTACTTCTGATGGGCTTGGCTAGTGCTAAATTGAAGGCAGGGCAAGCGCTGGTGAAACATTGGTACGACCAGAAAGCTTCCCTCATCAACGTTACACATGGCCAGCAAGTCCTGATCGTGAATCCCATAAGGCCTCGAGCTTTACAGGACAAATGGTCAGGCCCTTACCCAGTGGTGGAGCCCCTGGGTGAGGTTAGCTATTCAGTGGACCTTGGAAGGCCTGGACAGGCTCTAAAAGTGTTTCCCGTGAATAGGCTGAAGGCTTTCGTCCCAAGCGGCGAAATCGCAGCACTGCTATTGGCTTCAGACGTTGAGGAAGAGGAGTCTGAACCTCTCCCTGACCTGTTCCAAAGCAGTCCTTCAGAAAGCTCTTTTGAGGGTGTCCGAGTGGCCCCTCACCAAAATGGACAAGGCTCAGTGGTTTGCCTTGGACATGAAGTAGGTGGAGGGAGGAGACAGCCTCTATCCAGTAAGGTACCAGCGGTACAAGACTGGCCTACCCCCACTACGCAAACCCAAGTGAGAGCCTTCTTAGGACTCACGGGTTATTACCGCAATTTTGTGGCAGACTATGGCACCATAGCTGCTCCTCTGACTGCCCTCACAACTCCGAAGAAACCCAAGAAGGTAACTTGGACTGACGAGTGTGAGAAGGCCTTCAATGGCTTGAAAGACTCCTTGTGCCAGGCCCCTGTGCTCAGGGCCCCTGATTATCAAAGACCTTTTATCGTGCAGACGGATGCCTCTGACACTGGGATAGGAGCTGTACTATCACAAGTAGATGAGAAGGGTAAGGAACACCCTATCGGTTTTATTAGTCGCCAGCTTAAGGACAGAGAGCTCAGATGGTCCACGGTAGAGAAAGAATGTTTCTCTGTTGTGTGGGCCCTAAGGAAGCTGCGGCCCTACCTCTATGGGACCCACTTCACTGTGCAGACTGACCATAAGCCGTTAAAGTGGCTAATGAACATGAAGGGGGAGAATCCAAAGTTGCTTAGGTGGTCCATAAGTCTACAAGGCTTCGACTTCACTATTGAGCATAGGCCAGGTGTCCAACATAGCAATGCTGATGGGTTGTCCAGAATGTTTTACCGACCTGAACAAGAGACTCATCCAGGGGTGGATTAGTTCCCCCTGTCCATAGTCTGGGAGGGGCGAGTGTTAGGAAAGATTTCGTTATTGTAGGGAACTTTCCTTCCATGTGGCAACCCCTAAACTTTTTGCTATTGTTTTCAACCTGTTTTCTTGACTTTGCCAGAGAAGTGCAGCCTTCTGCTGTACTCCTCTGGGCTTTCGCTCCTTTCTTACGGGGAAACTGACATGCCCTTAAGACAGTCAGTACCGGGGAACGCTGTTTCCCGTAGTTTCTTTTATCGTGTCGCCATTTTAGTGCAACACGACACAAGAGGGCACTGTAAGCTAAGTTACAGCTCTCTTGGGTCTCTAGCCTTCTACGGACCCTAGACACTCTTATAGGATGGTTTTTGGATCGGTGCAAGTCATTCAGGGACTGGGCTGGTGGCAGCGATCATTTGGTTTATTTTGAGCTCCTTTTGCCGTTCTGAGCACCTTTTTGCCGCGAACACAAAAGGGTGGCCCGGCTACCCAAAATGGCCGGACCACGAGGCTCCTTTGTCTCGTCCACTGTCCGTCTTGCTCCCTTTACCTTCCCCCGGGTCAGGCGACCCGGGGCCTTCCTTATTTGGGCATGTAGTTTCCCGCGAAACACGGTTGCTTTCGCGGGCTTCTACATGTCGTTTGAGTGCCCCCAGGATGTGGGCTGGGCTGTCTGGTCCCAATACACATCCTGGGTGCCAGAGAGTCTAGGGTGGTGTGAATGCCTGGGACCACTGTGGTCCGTGATTGGTCCACGTATGGTATGTGTGTTGATGAGCGGATCTCCCATTGGCTCCCCTCCGTTTTGGCGCGAAGGGAACCGTGGATAAGAGGGAGCTGGAAACACCACTGCCATGTCGATCTCCTGAGTTCTTACGAACCCAGGGATACAGGAGCCAAGTATCCTGCGAACACGAGGCTGGACCGAGGAATCGCTGGTGACCCCCTGAAGAACTTCTGCTCCTCATTGCTGTCGTCCGGTGAAGCCCTTTCCACCTAAGATCGAACAAGAAGGCCTGTACTGGCGCTTCGACCTATTGGAATAGCAGGACCAGCTATTCCCGGCACCTTCATCAACTCCTGCTGTAAGCCTTCGGAAGTGTCTCTGGGCCATCCAGTTGACTGACCAGCTTACTAAGGAGGCCTGCTCTGTAATCGCCGACAGGTTGGGTGGTATTCTGAGTCCGGGGCATGCTCACACGCTTCGTTTGCTTAGCAGTCCTAAGCTAGAGGTGAGCAGTGCTCGTTTGGCTTGAATACACCCGGCCGTTCCGTTGCCCTGCTGTGGCGACAAAACTGTGCTTGTTTCTTCGATCGGGACGTCTTTTTACTCTGCACGACGACGAGACGTTCCCTGCTCTTCAGAACCTGCCAGAAGCTGCATCTATCGAGGAGAAGCTCGGGCCTGCTTGCTTCGGGGACCGGTGAGTAGATTAGCTAGGATCTGGTCGCCCTCCTGCAGTGCCCCTTGCTTTTCCCCGCTGTGAATACAGCACCCCTTGTCCGTACTCGCGCCCTGCTTCTGCCTCACAGTGGAGGCTGCGCTAGAGTCGCGGACCGTGTTCTCCTTCATTAGAGCTCCCTACAGAGCTGTTCAACGTCCTCCGAAGAGCTTCACCTTCTGCCCATTGGCACCGGCGTGTGCAGGTACTTTTGAGCGCTAGGCTCCACTCTTCGTAGGGATTGGACTACCATCTAGTTAGGGGCCTCAGAAGGCGGACATATCACACGCATTGGTTCGCACTGCCTGTTTTCCTTCCCCTGCAGGTGGATAACATATTTCGTGCTGCTAATGCTGTGAAACTGTGTATTCTGTATATATATTGGGTGGATAGTGTATGTGTTGGTTTAATATCGTTGTATATTGCTGCTTTTACTGTGGTTATTAGTTTCAAGGCCTTATAATAAATGTGTATCTATTTTTGATATAAACAACTGTTTGGAGTAGTTTGTAAGCGCTCTTGCTTTGTGTGCTCACTGTGGGCTTTCAGTCACCCTCACCCCTCTTGAGACCTAGTCTTGACCGCCGCGATCGCTACCTTGATTGGTCTGGCTTGTCCAGAGGTTACCCTGTTCCAAGTAATTAGGTTGGCCTTCTGAACTTCTGCGCCACCAGGACAGAGTTCAGAAATCCGTCTTAACACTTCCTATAGCAAGAGATGTGATATCCAAATCCTTCCCATTCCCATCCTGAGACCCTTCCTATAACATGAGATGTGATATCCAACTCCTTCCCATTCCAATCCTGAAACCCTTCCAATAGCAAGAGATGTGATATCCAAATCCTTCCCATTCCAATCCTGAGACCCTTTCTATAACATGAGATGTGATATCCAACTCCTTCCCATTCCAACCTGAGACCCTTCCTATAGCATGAGAAGGGATATCCAACTCCTTCCCATTCCAATCCTGAGACCCTTCCTATAGCAAGAGATGTGATATCCAAATCCTTCCCATTCCAATCCTGAGATCCTTCCTATAACATGAGATGTGATACCCAATTATTTCCCATTCCAAACCTGAGACCCTTCCTATTGGATGAGATGTGATATCCAACACCTTCCCATTCCAATCCTGACACCCTTCCTATACCATGAGATGTGATATCTCAATGCTTCTAATACCAAACCTGGGACCCTTCCTATAACATGAGATGTGATATCCAAATCCTTCCCATTCCAATCCTGAAACCCCTCCTATAGCATGAGATGTGATATCTCAATGTTTCTAATAAAAAACGTGAGACCCTTCCAATAGCAAGAGATGTGATATCCAAATCCTTCCCATTCCAATCCTGAGACCCTTCCTATAACATGAGATGTGATATCCAACTCCTTCCCATTCCAACCTGAGACCCTTCCTATAGCATGAGAAGGGATATCCAACTCCTTCCCATTCCAATCCTGACACCCTTCCTATCGCAAGAGATGTGATATCCAAATCCTTCCCATTCCAATCCTGAGATCCTTCCTATAACATGAGATGTGATACCCAATTATTTCCCATTCCAAACCTGAGACCCTTCCTATTGGATGAGATGTGATATTCAACACCTTCCCATTCCAATCCTGACACCCTTCCTATACCATGAGATGTGATATCTCAATGTTTCTAATACAAAACTGAGACCCTTCCTATAGCAAGAGATGTGATATCCAAATCCTTCCCATTTCAATCCTGAGACCCTACCTATAACATATGTGATATCCAACTCTTTCCCATTCCAACCTGTGACCCTTCCTATAGCATGAGAAGGGATATCCAACTCCTTCCCAATCCAATCCTGAGACCCTTCCGATAGCAGAGATGTGATATCTCAATGTTTATAGCAATCCTGAGACCCTTCCTATTGCATGAGATGTGATATCTCAATGCTTCTGCCAAACCTGAGACCCTTCCTTTAGCATGAGATGTGATATCCAAATCCTTCACATTCCAATCCTGAGACCCTTCCTATAGCATGAGATATGATATCTCAATGCTTCTAATACCAAAGCTGAGATCCTTCCTATAACATGAGACGGGATATCCAACTCCTTCCCATTCCAATCCTGAGACTCTTCCTATAGCATGAGATGTGATATCTCAATGCTTCTACCAAACCTGAGACCCTTCCTATAACATGAGATAATATCCAAATCCTTCCCATTCCAATTCTGAGACCCGTCCTATAACATGAGTAATATCCAACTCCTTCCCATTCCAATTCTGAGACCCGTCCTATACCATGAGACTTGATATCTCAATGCTTCTAATACCAAACCTGAGACCGGTCTATAACATGAGATGTGATACCCAAATCCTTCCCCTTCCAAACCATAGACCCTTCCTATAGCATGAGATGTGATATCTCAATGCTTCTAATACCAAACCTGAGACCCTTCCTATAACGAGATGGGATATCCAACTCCTTCCCATTCCAATCCTGAGACCCTTCCGATAGCAGAGATGTGATATCTCAATGCTTATACCAAACCTGAGACCCTTCCTATGGCATGAGATGTCATATACAACTGCTTCCGATTCCAATCCTGAGACCCTTCCTATAGCATGAGATGTGATATCTCAATGCTTCTAATACCAAACCTGAGATCCTTCCTATAACATGAGATGTGATATCAAACTCCTTCCCATTCCAAACCTGAGACCCTTCCGATAGCATGATATGTGATATCACAATGCTTCTAAAACCAAACATGAGAACCATCCTATAACATGAGATGTGAAATCCAAATCATTCCCTTTCCAAACCTAAGACCCTTCCTATAGCTTGAGATGTGATATCAAACTCCTTCCCATTCAATGTGATATCCAACTCCTTCCCATTCCAATCCTGAGACGCTTCCTATACCATGAGATGTGATATTTCAATGCTTCTAATACCAAACCTGAGACCCGTCCTAAAACATGAGATGTGAGATCCATTTCCTTCCCCTTCCAAACCTGAGACCTTTCCTATAGCATGAGATGTGATATCTCAATGCTTCTTATACCAAACCTGAAATCCTTCCGATAGCATGAGATGTGATATCTCAATGCTTCTAATACCAAACCTGAGATCCTTCCTATAACATGAGATGTGATATCCAAATCCTTCGCCTTCCAAACCTGAGACCCTCCCTTTAGAATGAGATGTGATATCCAACTCCTTCCAATTCCAATCCTGATACCCTTCTGATAGCATGAGATGTGATATCTCAATGCCTCTAATACCAAACCTGAGATCCTACCTCTAACATGAAATGTGATATCCAACTCCTTCCATTTCCAAACCTGAGAGCCTTCCTACAGCATGAGATGTGATATCCAAATCCTTCACATTCCAATCCTGAGACGCTTCCTATACCATGAGATGTGATATTTCAATGCTTCTAATACCAAACCTGAGACCCGTCCTAAAACATGAGATGTGAGATCCATTTCCTTCCCCTTCCAAACCTGAGACCTTTCCTATAGCATGAGATGTGATATCTCAATGCTTCTTATACCAAACCTGAAATCCTTCCGATAGCATGAGATGTGATATCTCAATGCTTCTAATACCAAACCTGAGATCCTTCCTATAACATGAGATGTGATATCCAAATCCTTCGCCTTCCAAACCTGAGACCCTCCCTTTAGAATGAGATGTGATATCCAACTCCTTCCAATTCCAATCCTGATACCCTTCTGATAGCATGAGATGTGATATCTCAATGCCTCTAATACCAAACCTGAGATCCTACCTCTAACATGAAATGTGATATCCAACTCCTTCCCTTTCCAAACCTGAGAGCCTTCCTACAGCATGAGATGTGATATCCAAATCCTTCACATTCCAATCCTGAGACTCTTCCTATAGCATGAGATGTGATATCTCAATGCTTCTACCAAACCTGAGACCCTTCCTATAACATGAGATAGTATCCAAATCCTTCCCATTCCAATTCTGAGACCCGTCCTACAACATGAATAATATCCAACTCCTTCCCATTCCAATTCTGAGACCCGTCCTATACCATGAGACTTGATATCTCAATGCTTCTAATACCAAACCTGAGACCGGTCCTATAACATGAGATGTGATACCCAAATCCTTCCCCTTCCAAACCATAGACCCTTCCTATAGCATGAGATGTGATATCTCAATGCTTCTAATACCAAACCTGAGACCCTTCCTATAACGAGATGGGATATCCAACTCCTTCCCATTCCAATCCTGAGACCCTTCCGATAGCAGAGATGTGATATCTCAATGCTTATACCAAACCTGAGACCCTTCCTATGGCATGAGATGTCATATACAACTCCTTCCGATTCCAATCCTGAGACCCTTCCTATAGCATGAGATGTGATATCTCAATGCTTCTAATACCAAACCTGAGATCCTTCCTATAAAATGAGATGTGATATCAAACTCCTTCCCATTCCAAACCTGAGACCCTTCCGATAGCATGATATGTGATATCACAATGCTTCTAAAACCAAACATGAGAACATCCTATAACATGAGATGTGAAATCCAAATCATTCCCTTTCCAAACCTGAGACCCTTCCTATAGATTGAGATGTGATATCAAACTCCTTCCCATTCAATGTGATATCCAACTCCTTCCCATTCCAATCCTGAGACCCTTCCTATACCATGAGATGTGATATTTCAATGCTTCTAATACCAAACCTGAGACCCGTCCTAAAACATGAGATGTGAGATCCAAATCCTTCCCCTTCCAAACCTGAGACCTTTCCTATAGCATGAGATGTGATATCTCAATGCTTCTTATACCAAACCTGAAATCCTTCCGATAGCATGAGATGTGATATCTCAATGCTTCTAATACCAAACCTGAGATCCTTCCTATAACATGAGATGTGATATCCAAATCCTTCGCCTTCCAAACCTGAGACCCTCCCTTTAGAATGAGATGTGATATCCAACTCCTTCCAATTCCAATCCTGATACCCTTCTGATAGCATGAGATGTGATATCTCAATGCCTCTAATACCAAACCTGAGATCCTACCTCTAACATGAAATGTGATATCCAACTCCTTCCCTTTCCAAACCTGAGAGCCTTCCTACAGCATGAGATGTGATATCCAAATCCTTCACATTCCAATCCTGAGACTCTTCCTATAGCATGAGATGTGATATCTCAATGCTTCTACCAAACCTGAGACCCTTCCTATAACATGAGATAATATCCAAATCCTTCCCATTCCAAATCTGAGACCCGTCCTATAACATGAGTAATATCCAACTCCTTCCCATTCCAATTCTGATACCCGTCCTATACCATGAGACTTGATATCTCAATGCTTCTAAAACCAAACCTGAGACCCGCCCTATAACATGAGATATGATATCCAAATTCTTCCCCTTCCAAACCTGAGACCCTTCCTTTAGCATGAGATGTGATATCCAAATCCTTCCCATTCCAATCCTGAAACCCTTCCTATAGCATGAGATGTGATATCTCAATGTTTCTAATAAAAAACCTGAGACCCTTCCTATAGCAAGAGATGTGATATCCAAATCCTTCCCATTTCAATCTTGAGACCCTTCCTATAGCATGAGATGTGATATCCAACTCCTTCCCATTCCAACCTGAGACCCTTCCTATAGCATGAGAAGGGATATCCAACTCCTTCCCAATCCAATCCTGAGACCCTTCCGATAGCAGAGATGTGATATCTCAATGCTTATACCAAACCTGAGACCCTACCTTTAGCATGATGTGATATCCAAATCCTTCACATTCCAATCCTGAGACCCTTCCTATAACATGAGATGTGATATCTCAATGCTTCTAATAACAAACCTGAGATCCTTCCTATAACATGAGATGTGATATCCAACTCCTTCCCATTCCAAACCTGAGACCCTTCCGATAGCATGAGATGTGATATCTCAATGCTTCTAAAATTAAACATGAGAACCATCCTATAACATGAGATGTGAAATCCCAATCCTTCCCTTCCCAAACCTGAGACCCTTCCTATAGCTCGAGATGTGATATCAAACTCCTTCCCATTCCAATCCTGAGATAGCTTTAGATGTGATATCCAACTCCTTCCCATTCCAATTCTGAGACCCTTATTATACCATGAGATGTGATATCTCAAGGCTTCTAATACCAAACCTGAGACCCGTCCTAAAACATGAGATGTGAGATCCAAATCCTTCCCCTTCCAAACCTGAGACCTTTCCTTTAGCATATGTGATATCCAACTCCTTCCCATTCCAATCCTGAGACCCTTCCGATAGCATGAGATGTGATATCTCAATGCTTCTAATATCAAACCTGAGAACCTCCCTATAGCATATGTGATATCCAACTCCTTCCAATTCCAATACTGAGACCCTTCCAATAGCATATGTGATATCTCAATGCTTCTAATATCAAAACTGAGACCCTTCCTATGGCATGAGATGGGATATCCAACTCCTTCCCATTCCAATCCTCAGACACTTCCTATAGCATGAGATGTGATATCTCAATGCTTCTAATACCAAACCTGAGACCCTTCCTATGGCATGAGATTTGATATCAAACTCCTTCCCATTCCAATCCTGAGACCCTTCCTATAGCATGAGATATGATATCCAACTCCTTCCCATTCCAATCCTGAAACCCTTCCTATACCATGAGATGTGATATCTTAATGCTTCTAATACCAAACCTGAGACCCGTCCTATAACATGAGATGTGATATCCAAATCCTTCCCCTTCCAAAACTGAGACCCTTCCTTTAGCATGAGATGTGATATCCAGCTCCTTCCCATTCCAATCCTGAGACCCTTCCGATAGCATGAGATGTGATATATCAATGCTTCTAATATCAAAACTGAGACCCTCCCTATAGCATGAGATGTGATATCTAAGACCTTCCCATTCCAATCCTGAGACCCTTCCGATAGCAGAGATGTGATATCTCAGTGCTTATACCAAACCTGAGACCCTTCCTATGGCATGAGATGTGATATCCAACTCCTTCCCATTTCAATCCTGAGACCCTTCCTTTAGCATGAGATGTGATATCCATCTCCTTCCCATTCCAATCCTGAGACCCTTCCTATAGCATGAGATGTGATATCTCAATGCTTCTAATACCAAACCTGAGATCCTTCCGATAACATGAGATGTGATATCCAAATCCTTCCCCTTCCAAACCTGAGACCCTCCCTTTAGCATGAGATGTGATATCCAACTCCTTCCCATTCCAATCCCGAGACCCTTCTGATAGCATGAGATGTGATATCTCAATGCTTCTAATACTAAACCTGAGATCCTTCCGATAGCATGAGAAGTGATATCTCAATGCTTCTAATACCAAACCTGGGACCCGTCCTATAACATGAGATATTATATCAAAATCCTTCCCATTCGAATCCTGAAACCCTTCCTTTAGCATGAGATGTGATATCTCAATGTTTCTAATAAAAAACCTGAGACCCTTCCTATAGCAAGAGATGTGATATCCAGCTCCTTCCCATTCCAATCCTGAGACCCTTCCGATAGCATGAGATGTGATATCTCAATGCTTCTAATATCAAAACTGAGACCCTCCCTATAGCATGAGATGTGATATCTAAGTCCTTCGCATTCCAATCCTGAGACCCTTCCGATAGCAGAGATGTGATATCTCAATGCTTATACCAAACCTGAGACCCTTCCTATGGCATGAGATGTGAAATCCAACTCCTTCCCATTTCAATCCTGAGACCCTTCCTATAGCATGAGATGTGATATCTCAATGCTTCTACCAAACATGAGACCCTTCCTTTAGCATGAGATGTGATATCCATCTCCTTCCCATTCCAATCCTGAGACCCTTCCTATAGCATGAGATGTGATATCTCAATGCTTCTAATACCAAACCTGAGATCCTTCCGATAACATGAGATGTGATATCCAAATCCTTCCCCTTCCAAACCTGAGACCCTCCCTTTAGCATGAGATGTGATATCCAACTCCTTCCCATTCCAATCCTGAGACCCTTCTGATAGCATGAGATGTGATATCTCAATGCTTCTAATACTAAACCTGAGATCCTTCTGATAGCATGAGAAGTGATATCTCAATGCTTCTAATACCAAACCTGGGACCCGTCCTATAACATGAGATATGATATCCAAATCCTTCCCATTCCAATCCTGAAACCCTTCCTTTAGCATAAGATGTGATATCTCAATGTTTCTAATAAAAAACCTGAGACCCTTCCTATAGCAAGAGATGTGATATCCAACTCCTTCCCATTCCAATCCTGAGGCCCTTCCTATAGCATGATATGTGATATCTCACTGCTTATACCAAACCTGAGACCCTTCCTATAGCATGAGATGTGATATCCAACTCCTTCCCATTCCAATCCTGAGACCCTTCCTATAGCATGAGATGTGATATCTCAATGCTTCTAATATCAAACTTGAGACCATCCCTATAGCATGAGACGTGATATCCAACTCCTTCCCATTCCAATCCTGAGGCCCTTCCTATAGCATGATATGTGATATCTCACTGCTTATACCAAACCTGAGACCCTTCCTATAGCATGAGATGTGATATCCAACTCCTTCCCATTCCAATCCTGAGACCCTTCCTATAACATGAGATGTGATATCTCAATGCTTCTAATACCAAACCTGAGATCCTTCCGATAACATGAGATGTGATATCCAAATCCTTCCCCTTCCAAACCTGAGACCCTCCCTTTAGCATGAGATGGGATATCCAACTCCTTCCCATTCCAATCCTCAGACACTTCCTATAGCATGAGATGTGATATCTCAATGCTTCTAATACCAAACCTGAGACCCTTCCTATGGCATGAGATTTGATATCAAACTCCTTCCCATTCCAATCCTGAGACCCTTCCTATAGCATGAGATATGATATCCAACTCCTTCCCATTCCAATCCTGAAACCCTTCCTATACCATGAGATGTGATATCTTAATGCTTCTAATACCAAACCTGAGACCCGTCCTATAACATGAGATGTGATATCTCAATGCTTCTAATACCAAACCTGAGATCCTTCCGATAACATGAGATGTGATATCCAAATCCTTCCCCTTCCAAACCTGAGACCCTCCCTTTAGCATGAGATGGGATATCCAACTCCTTCCCATTCCAATCCTCAGACACTTCCTATAGCATGAGATGTGATATCTCAATGCTTCTAATACCAAACCTGAGACCCTTCCTATGGCATGAGATTTGATATCAAACTCCTTCCCATTCCAATCCTGAGACCCTTCCTATAGCATGAGATATGATATCCATCTCCTTCCCATTCCAATCCTGAGACCCTTCCTATAGCATGAGATGTGATATCTCAATGCTTCTAATACCAAACCTGAGATCCTTCCGATAACATGAGATGTGATATCCAAATCCTTCCCCTTCCAAACCTGAGACCCTCCCTTTAGCATGAGATGGGATATCCAACTCCTTCCCATTCCAATCCTCAGACACTTCCTATAGCATGAGATGTGATATCTCAATGCTTCTAATACCAAACCTGAGACCCTTCCTATGGCATGAGATTTGATATCAAACTCCTTCCCATTCCAATCCTGAGACCCTTCCTATAGCATGAGATATGATATCCAACTCCTTCCCATTCCAATCCTGAAACCCTTCCTATACCATGAGATGTGATATCTTAATGCTTCTAATACCAAACCTGAGACCCGTCCTATAACATGAGATGTGATATCCAAATCCTTCCCCTTCCAAAACTGAGACCCTTCCTTTAGCATGAGATGTGATATCCAGCTCCTTCCCATTCCAATCCTGAGACCCTTCCGATAGCATGAGATGTGATATATCAATGCTTCTAATATCAAAACTGAGACCCTCCCTATAGCATGAGATGTGATATCTAAGACCTTCCCATTCCAATCCTGAGACCCTTCCGATAGCAGAGATGTGATATCTCAGTGCTTATACCAAACCTGAGACCCTTCCTATGGCATGAGATGTGATATCCATCTCCTTCCCATTCCAATCCTGAGACCCTTCCTATAGCATGAGATGTGATATCTCAATGCTTCTAATACCAAACCTGAGATCCTTCCGATAACATGAGATGTGATATCCAAATCCTTCCCCTTCCAAACTTGAGACCCTCCCTTTAGCATGAGATGTGATATCCAACTCCTTCCCATTCCAATCCCGAGACCCTTCTGATAGCATGAGATGTGATATCTCAATGCTTCTAATACTAAACCTGAGATCCTTCCGATAGCATGAGAAGTGATATCTCAATGCTTCTAATACCAAATCTGGGACCCGTCCTATAACATGAGATATTATATCAAAATCCTTCCCATTCGAATCCTGAAACCCTTCCTTTAGCATGAGATGTGATATCTCAATGTTTCTAATAAAAAACCTGAGACCCTTCCTATAGCAAGAGATGTGATATCCAGCTCCTTCCCATTCCAATCCTGAGACCCTTCCGATAGCATGAGATGTGATATCTCAATGCTTCTAATATCAAAACTGAGACCCTCCCTATAGCATGAGATGTGATATCTAAGTCCTTCGCATTCCAATCCTGAGACCCTTCCGATAGCAGAGATGTGATATCTCAATGCTTATACCAAACCTGAGACCCTTCCTATGGCATGAGATGTGATATCCAACTCCTTCCCATTTCAATCCTGAGACCCTTCCTATAGCATGAGATGTGATATCTCAATGCTTCTACCAAACATGAGACCCTTCCTTTAGCATGAGATGTGATATCCATCTCCTTCCCATTCCAATCCTGAGACCCTTCCTATAGCATGAGATGTGATATCTCAATGCTTCTAATACCAAACCTGAGATCCTTCCGATAACATGAGATGTGATATCCAAATCCTTCCCCTTCCAAACCAGAGACCCTCCCTTTAGCATGAGATGTGATATCCAACTCCTTCCCATTCCAATCCTGAGACCCTTCTGATAGCATGAGATGTGATATCTCAATGCTTCTAATACCAAACCTGAGATCCTTCCGATAACATGAGATGTGATATCCAAATCCTTCCCCTTCCAAACCAGAGACCCTCCCTTTAGCATGAGATGTGATATCCAAATCCTTCCCCTTCCAAACCTGAGACCCTTCCTTTAGCATGAGATGTGATATCCAAATCCTTCCCATTCCAATCCTGAAACCCCTCCTATAGCATGAGATGTGATATCTCAATGTTTCTAATAAAAAACCTGAGACCCTTCCAATAGCAAGAGATGTGATATCCAAATCCTTCCCATTCCAATCCTGAGACCCTTCCTATAACATGAGATGTGATATCCAACTCCTTCCCATTCCAACCTGAGACCCTTCCTATAGCATGAGAAGGGATATCCAACTCCTTCCCATTCCAATCCTAAAACCCTTCCTATAGCAAGAGATGTGATATCCAAATCCTTCCCATTCCAATCCTGAGATCCTTCCTATAACATGAGATGTGATACCCAATTATTTACCATTCCAAACCTGAGACCCTTCCTATTGGATGAGATGTGATATTCAACACCTTCCCATTCCAATCCTGACACCCTTCCTATACCATGAGATGTGATATCTCAATGTTTCTAATACAAAACTGAGACCCTTCCTATAGCAAGAGATGTGATATCCAAATCCTTCCCATTTCAATCCTGAAACCCCTCCTAAAGCATGAGATCTGATATCTCAATGTTTCTAATAAAAAACTGAGACCCTTCCTATAGCAAGAGATGTGATATCCAAATCCTTCCCATTTCAATCCTGAGACCCTACCTATAACATGAGATGTGATATCCAACTCCTTCCCATTCCAACCTGAGACCCTCCCTTTAGCATGAGATGTGATATCCAACTCCTTCCCATTCCAATCCTGAGACCCTTCTGATAGCATGAGATGTGATATCTCAATGCTTCTAATACTAAACCTGAGATCCTTCCGATAGCATGAGAAGTGATATCTCAATGCTTCTAATACCAAACCTGGGACCCGTCCTATAACATGAGATATGATATCCAAATCCCTCCCATTCCAATCCTGAAACCCTTCCTTTAGCATGAGATGTGATATCTCAATGTTTCTAAAAAAAAACCTGAGACCCTTCCTATAGCAAGAGATGTGATATCCAAATCCTTCCCATTCCCATCCTGAGACCCTTCCTATAACATGAGATGTGATATCCAACTCCTTCCCATTCCAATCCTGAAACCCTTCCAATAGCAAGAGATGTGATATCCAAATCCTTCCCATTCCAATCCTGAGACCCTTTCTATAACATGAGATGTGATATCCAACTCCTTCCCATTCCAACCTGAGACCCTTCCTATAGCATGAGAAGGGATATCCAACTCCTTCCCATTCCAATCCTGAGACCCTTCCTATAGCAAGAGATGTGATATCCAAATCCTTCCCATTCCAATCCTGAGACCCTTCCTATAACATGAGATGTGATATCCAACTCCTTCCCATTCCAATCCTGAAACCCTTCCTATAGCATGAGATGTGATATCTCAATGTTTCTAATAAAAAACCTGAGACCCTTCCAATAGCAAGAGATGTGATATCCAAATCCTTACCATTCCAATCCTGAGACCCTTCCTATAACATGAGATGTGATATCCAACTCCTTCCCATTCCAACCTGAGACCCTTCCTATAGTATGAGAAGGGATATCCAACTCCTTCCCATTCTAATCCTGAGACCCTTCCTATAGCAAGAGATGTGATATCCAAATCCTTCCCATTCCAATCCTGAGATCCTTCCTATAACATGAGATGTGATACCCAATTATTTCCCATTCCAAACCTGAGACCCTTCCTATTGGATGAGATGTGATATCCAACACCTTCCCATTCCAATCCTGACACCCTTCCTATACCATGAGATGTGATATCTCAATGCTTCTAATACCAAACCTGGGACACGTCCTATAACATGAGATATGATATCCAAATCCTTCCCCTTCCAAACCTGAGACCCTTCCTTTAGCATGAGATGTGATATCCAAATCCTTCCCATTCCAATCCTGAAACCCCTCCTATAGCATGAGATGTGATATCTCAATGTTTCTAATAAAAAACCTGAGACCCTTCCAATAGCAAGAGATGTGATATCCAAATCCTTCCCATTCCAATCCTGAGACCCTTCCTATAACATGAGATGTGATATCCAACTCCTTCCCATTCCAACCTGAGACCCTTCCTATAGCATGAGAAGGGATATCCAACTCCTTCCCATTCCAATCCTAAAACCCTTCCTATAGCAAGAGATGTGATATCCAAATCCTTCCCATTCCAATCCTGAGATCCTTCCTATAACATGAGATGTGATACCCAATTATTTACCATTCCAAACCTGAGACCCTTCCTATTGGATGAGATGTGATATTCAACACCTTCCCATTCCAATCCTGACACCCTTCCTATACCATGAGATGTGATATCTCAATGTTTCTAATACAAAACTGAGACCCTTCCTATAGCAAGAGATGTGATATCCAAATCCTTCCCATTTCAATCCTGAAACCCCTCCTAAAGCATGAGATCTGATATCTCAATGTTTCTAATAAAAAACTGAGACCCTTCCTATAGCAAGAGATGTGATATCCAAATCCTTCCCATTTCAATCCTGAGACCCTACCTATAACATGAGATGTGATATCCAACTCCTTCCCATTCCAACCTGAGACCCTCCCTTTAGCATGAGATGTGATATCCAACTCCTTCCCATTCCAATCCTGAGACCCTTCTGATAGCATGAGATGTGATATCTCAATGCTTCTAATACTAAACCTGAGATCCTTCCGATAGCATGAGAAGTGATATCTCAATGCTTCTAATACCAAACCTGGGACCCGTCCTATAACATGAGATATGATATCCAAATCCTTCCCATTCCAATCCTGAAACCCTTCCTTTAGCATGAGATGTGATATCTCAATGTTTCTAATAAAAAACCTGAGACCCTTCCTATAGCAAGAGATGTGATATCCAAATCCTTCCCATTCCCATCCTGAGACCCTTCCTATAACATGAGATGTGATATCCAACTCCTTCCCATTCCAATCCTGAAACCCTTCCAATAGCAAGAGATGTGATATCCAAATCCTTCCCATTCCAATCCTGAGACCCTTTCTATAACATGAGATGTGATATCCAACTCCTTCCCATTCCAACCTGAGACCCTTCCTATAGCATGAGAAGGGATATCCAACTCCTTCCCATTCCAATCCTGAGACCCTTCCTATAGCAAGAGATGTGATATCCAAATCCTTCCCATTCCAATCCTGAGATCCTTCCTATAACATGAGATGTGATACCCAATTATTTCCCATTCCAAACCTGAGAACCTTCCTATTGGATGAGATGTGATATCCAACACCTTCCCATTCCAATCCTGACACCCTTCCTATACCATGAGATGTGATATCTCAATGCTTCTAATATCAAACCTGGGACCCTTCCTATAACATGAGATGTGATATCCAAATCCTTCCCATTCCAATCCTGAAACCCCTCCTATAGCATGAGATGTGATATCTCAATGTTTCTAATAAAAAACGTGAGACCCTTCCAATAGCAAGAGATGTGATATCCAAATCCTTCCCATTCCAATCCTGAGACCCTTCCTATAACATGAGATGTGATATCCAACTCCTTCCCATTCCAACCTGAGACCCTTCCTATAGCATGAGAAGGGATATCCAACTCCTTCCCATTCCAATCCTGAGACCCTTCCTATCGCAAGAGATGTGATATCCAAATCCTTCCCATTCCAATCCTGAGATCCTTCCTATAACATGAGATGTGATACCCAATTATTTCCCATTCCAAACCTGAGACCCTTCCTATTGGATGAGATGTGATATTCAACACCTTCCCATTCCAATCCTGACACCCTTCCTATACCATGAGATGTGATATCTCAATGTTTCTAATACAAAACTGAGACCCTTCCTATAGCAAGAGATGTGATATCCAAATCCTTCCCATTTCAATCCTGAGACCCTACCTATAACATATGTGATATCCAACTCTTTCCCATTCCAACCTGTGACCCTTCCTATAGCATGAGAAGGGATATCCAACTCCTTCCCAATCCAATCCTGAGACCCTTCCGATAGCAGAGATGTGATGCTATAGGTAGGCTCTCAGGTTTGGAAAGGGAAGGAGTTGGATATCACATTTCATGTTAGAGGAAGGATCTCAGGTTTGGTATTAGAGGCATTGAGATATCACATCTCATGCTATAGGAAGGGTCTCAGGATTGGAATGGGAAGGAGTTGGATATCACATCTCATGCTATAGGAAGGGTCTCAGGTGTGGTATAAGCATTGAGATGTCACATCTCATGCTATAGGAAGGGTCTCAGGATTGGAATGGGAAGGAGTTGGATATCACATCTCATGTTATAGGAAGGATCTCAGGTTTGGTATTAGAAGCATTGAGATATCACATCTCATGCTATAGGAAGGGTCTCAGGATTGGAATGGGAAGGAGTTGTATATGACATCTCATGCCATAGGAAGGGTCTCAGGTTTGGTATAAGCATTGAGATATCACATCTCTGCTATCGGAAGGGTCTCAGGATTGGAATGGGAAGGAGTAGGATATCCCATCTCATGTTATAGGAAGAGTCTCAGGTTTGGTATTAGAAGCATTGAGATATCACATCTGATGCTATAGGAAGTGTCTCAGGATTGGAATGGGAAGGAGTTTGATATCACATCTCATGCCATGTATGGGTCTCAGGTTTTGTAGAATCATTGGGATATCACATCTCATGCTATCGGAAGGGTATCAGGATTGGATTTGGAAGGAGCTGGATATCACATCTCATGTTATAGGAAGGGTCTCTGGATTGGAACGGGAAGGAGTCGGATATCACATCTCATGCTATAGGAAGGCTCTCAGGTTTGGAAGGGGAAAGAGTTGGATATCACATTTCATGTTAGAGGTAGGATCTCAGGTTTGGTATTAGAGGCATTGAGATATCACATCTCATGCTATCAGAAGGGTCTCAGGATTGGAATGGGAAGGAGTTGGATATCACAGCTCATGCTAAAGGGAGGGTCTCAGGTTTGGAAGGGGAAGGATTTGGATATCACATCTCATGTTATAGGAAGGATCTCAGGTTTGGTATTAGAAGCAATGAGATATCACATCTCATGCTATCGGAAGGATCTCAGGTTTGGTATTAGAGGCATTGAGATATCACATCTCATGCTATCAGAAGGGTCTCAGGATTGGAATGGGAAGGAGTCGGATATCACATCTCATGCTAAAGGGAGGGTCTCAGGTTTGGAAGTGGAAGGATTTGGATATCACATCTCATGTTATAGGAAGGATCTCAGGTTTGGTATTAGAAGCATTGAGATATCACATCTCATGCTATAGGAAGGGTCTCAGTATTGGAATGGGAAGGAGTTGGATATCACATCTCAAGCTATAGAAAGGGTCTCAGGATTGGAATGGGAAGGAGTTGGATATCACATCTCAAGCTATAGTAAGGGTCTCAGGATTGGAATGGGAAGGAGTTGGATATCACATCTCATGCTATAGGAAGGGTCTCAGGTTTGGTATTAGCATTGAGATATCCCATCTCATGCTATAGGAAGGGTCTCAGGTTTGGAATCGGAAGGAGTTGTATATGACATCTCATGCCATAGGTAGGGTCTCAGGTTTGGTATAAGCATTGAGATATCACATCTCTGCTATCGGAAGGGTCTCAGGATTGGAATGGGAAGGAGTTGGATATCCCATCTCGTTATAGGAAGGGTCTCAGGTTTGGTATAAGAAGCATTGAGATATCACATCTCATGGTATAGGAGGGGTCTCAGAATTGGAATGGGAAGGAGTTAGACATCACTTCTCAAGCTATAGGAAGGGTCTCAGGATTGGAATGGGAAGGAGTTGGATATCACATCTCATGCTAAAGGGAGGGTCTCAGGTTTGGAAGGGGAAGGATTTGGATATCACATCGCATGTTATAGGAAGGATCTCAGGTTTGGTATTAGAATCATTGAGATATCACATCTCATGCTATCGGAAGTATCTCAGGTTTGGAATTAGAGGCATTGAGATATCACATCTCATGCTATCATAAGGGTCTCAGGATTGGAATGGGAAGGAGTTGGATATCACTTCTCATGCTAAAGGGAGGGTCTCAGGTTTGGAAGGGGAAGGATTTGGATAACACATCACATGTTATAAGAAGGATCTCAGGTTTGGTATTAGAAGCATTGAGATATCACATCTCATGCTATCAGAAGGGTCTCAGGATTGGAATGGGAGGGAGTTGGATATCACATCTCATGCTATAGGAAGGGTCTCAGGTTTGGAACGGGAAGGAGTTGGATATCACATCTCATGTTATAGGAAGAGTCTCAGGTTTGGTATAAGCATTGAGATATCACATCTCTGCAATCGGAAGTGTCTCAGGATTGGGATGGGAAGGAGTTGGATATCACATCTCATGCTATAGGAAGGGTCTCAGGTTTGGAACGGGAAGGAGTTGGATATCCCATCTCATGTTATAGGACGGGTCTCAGGTTTGGTATTAGAAGCATTGAGATATCACATCGCATGCTGTAGGAAGGGTCTCAGGATTGGAATGGGAAGGAGTTGGATATTACATCTCATGCTATAGGAAGGGTCTCAGGTTTGGTATAAGCATTGAGATATCACATCTCTGCTATCGGAAGTGTCTCAGGATTGGAATGGGAAGGAGTTGGATATCCCATCTCATGTTATAGGACGGGTCTCAGGTTTGTTATTAGAATCATTGAGATATCATATTGCATGCTGTAGGAAGGGTCTAAGGATTGGAATGGGAAGGAATTGAATATCACATCTCATGCTATAGGTAGGCTCTCAGGTTTGGAAAGGGAAGGAGTTGGATATCACATTTCATGTTAGAGGAAGGATCTCAGGTTTGGTATTAGAGGCATTGAGATATCACATCTCATGCTATAGGAAGGGTCTCAGGATTGGAATGGGAAGGAGTTGGATATCACATTTCATGCTATAGGAAGGGTCTCAGGTTTGGTATAAGCATTGAGATGTCACATCTCATGCTATAGGAAGGGTCTCAGGATTGCAATGGGAAGGAGTTGGATATCACATCTCATGTTATAGGAAGGATCTCAGGTTTGGTATTAGAAGCATTGAGATATCACATCTCATGCTATAGGAAGGGTCTCAGGGTTGGAATGGGAAGGAGTTGTATATGACATCTCATGCCATAGGAAGGGTCTCAGGTTTGGTATAAGCATTGAGATATCACATCTCTGCTATCGGAAGTGTCTCAGGATTGGAATGGGAAGGAGTTGGATATCCCATCTCATGTTATAGGACGGGTCTCAGGTTTGTTATTAGAATCATTGAGATATCATATTGCATGCTGTAGGAAGGGTCTAAGGATTGGAATGGGAAGGACTTGAATATCACAACTCATGCTATAGGTAGGCTCTCAGGTTTGGAAAGGGAAGGAGTTGGATATCCCATTTCATGTTAGAGGAAGGATCTCAGGTTTGGTATTAGAGGCATTGAGATATCACATCTCATGCTATAGGAAGGGTCTCAGGATTGGAATGGGAAGGAGTTGGATATCACATCTCATGCTATAGGAAGGGTCTCAGGTGTGGTATAAGCATTGAGATGTCACATCTCATGCTATAGGAAGGGTCTCAGGATTGGAATGGGAAGGAGTTGGATATCACATCTCATGTTATAGGAAGGATCTCAGGTTTGGTATTAGAAGCATTGAGATATCACATCTCATGCTATAGGAAGGGTCTCAGGATTGGAATGGGAAGGAGTTGTATATGACATCTCATGCCATAGGAAGGGTCTCAGGTTTGGTATAAGCATTGAGATATCACATCTCTGCTATCGGAAGGGTCTCAGGATTGGAATGGGAAGGAGTTGGATATCCCATCTCATGTTATAGGAAGAGTCTCAGGTTTGGTATTAGAAGCATTGAGATATCACATCTGATGCTATATGAAGTGTCTCAGGATTGGAATGGGAAGGAGTTTGATATCACATCTCATGCCATGTATGGGTCTCAGGTTTTGTAGAATCATTGGGATATCACATCTCATGCTATCGGAAGGGTATCAGGATTGGATTTGGAAGGAGTTGGATATCACATCTCATGTTATAGGAAGGGTCTCAGGATTTGAATGGGAAGGACTTGGATATCACATCTCATGCTATAGGAAGGCTCTCAGGTTTGGAAGGGGAAGGAGTTGGATATCACATTTCATGTTAGAGGTAGGATCTCAGGTTTGGTATTAGAGGCATTGAGATATCACATCTCATGCTATCAGAAGGGTCTCAGGATTGGAATGGGAAGGAGTTGGATATCACATCTCATGCTAAAGGGAGGGTCTCAGGTTTGGAAGGGGAAGGATTTGGATATCACATCTCATGGTATAGGAAGGATCTCAGGTTTGGTATTAGAAGCAATGAGATATCACATCTCATGCTATCGGAAGGATCTCATGTTTGGTATTAGAGGCATTGAGATATCACATCTCATGCTATCAGAAGGGTCTGAGGATTGGAATGGGAAGGAGTCGGATATCACATCTCATGCTAAAGGGAGGGTCTCAGGTTTGGAAGTGGAAGGATTTGGATATCACATCTCATGTTATAGGAAGGATCTCAGGTTTGGTATTAGAAGCATTGAGATATCACATCTCATGCTATAGGAAGGGTCTCAGTATTGGAATGGGAAGGAGTTGGATATCACATCTCAAGCTATAGAAAGGGTCTCAGGATTGGAATGGGAAGGAGTTGGATATCACATCTCAAGCTATAGTAAGGGTCTCAGGATTGGAATGGGAAGGAGTTGGATATCACATCTCATGCTATAGGAAGGGTCTCAGGTTTGGTATTAGCATTGAGATATCCCATCTCATGCTATAGGAAGGGTCTCAGGATTGGAATGGGAAGGAGTTGGATATCCCATCTCGTTATAGGAAGGGTCTCAGGTTTGGTATAAGAAGCATTGAGATATCACATCTCATGGTATAGGACGGGTCTCAGAATTGGAATGGGAAGGAGTTAGATATCACTTTTCAAGCTATAGGAAGGGTCTCAGGATTGGAATGGGAAGGAGTTGGATATCACATCTCATGCTAAAGGGAGGGTCTCAGGTTTGGAAGGGGAAGGATTTGGATATCACATCGCATGTTATAGGAAGGATCTCAGGTTTGGTATTAGAATCATTGAGATATCACATCTCATGCTATCGGAAGTATCTCAGGTTTGGTATTAGAGGCATTGAGATATCACATCTCATGCTATCATAAGGGTCTCAGGATTGGAATGGGAAGGAGTTGGATATCACTTCTCATGCTAAAGGGAGGGTCTCAGGTTTGGAAGGGGAAGGATTTGGATATCACATCACATGTTATAAGAAGGATCTCAGGTTTGGTATTAGAAGCATTGAGATATCACATCTCATGCTATCAGAAGGGTCTCAGGATTGGAATGGGAGGGAGTTGGATATCACATCTCATGCTATAGGAAGGGTCTCAGGTTTGGAACGGGAAGGAGTTGGATATCACATCTCATGTTATAGGAAGAGTCTCAGGTTTGGTATAAGCATTGAGATATCACATCTCTGCAATCGGAAGTGTCTCAGGATTGGGATGGGAAGGAGTTGGATATCACATCTCATGCTATAGGAAGGGTCTCAGGTTTGGAACGGGAAGGAGTTGGATATCCCATCTCATGTTATAGGACGGGTCTCAGGTTTGGTATTAGAAGCATTGAGATATCACATCGCATGCTGTAGGAAGGGTCTCAGGATTGGAATGGGAAGGAGTTGGATATTACATCTCATGCTATAGGAAGGGTCTCAGGTTTGGTATAAGCATTGAGATATCACATCTCTGCTATCGGAAGTGTCTCAGGATTGGAATGGGAAGGAGTTGGATATCCCATCTCATGTTATAGGACGGGTCTCAGGTTTGTTATTAGAATCATTGAGATATCATATTGCATGCTGTAGGAAGGGTCTAAGGATTGGAATGGGAAGGACTTGAATATCACATCTCATGCTATAGGTAGGCTCTCAGGTTTGGAAAGGGAAGGAGTTGGATATCACATTTCATGTTAGAGGAAGGATCTCAGGTTTGGTATTAGAGGCATTGAGATATCACATCTCATGCTATAGGAAGGGTCTCAGGATTGGAATGGGAAGGAGTTGGATATCACATTTCATGCTATAGGAAGGGTCTCAGGTTTGGTATAAGCATTGAGATGTCACATCTCATGCTATAGGAAGGGTCTCAGGATTGGAATGGGAAGGAGTTGGATATCACATCTCATGTTATAGGAAGGATCTCAGGTTTGGTATTAGAAGCATTGAGATATCACATCTCATGCTATAGGAAGGGTCTCAGGGTTGGAATGGGAAGGAGTTGTATATGACATCTCATGCCATAGGAAGGGTCTCAGGTTTGGTATAAGCATTGAGATATCACATCTCTGCTATCGGAAGGGTCTCAGGATTGGAATGGGAAGGAGTTGGATATCCCATCTCATGTTATAGGAAGAGTCTCAGGTTTGGTATTAGAAGCATTGAGATATCACATCTGATGCTATAGGAAGTGTCTCAGGATTGGAATGGGAAGGAGTTTGATATCACATCTCATGCCATGTATGGGTCTCAGGTTTTGTAGAAGCTTTGGGATATCACATCTCATGCTATCGGAAGGGTATCAGGATTGGATTTGGAAGGAGTTGGATATCACATCTCATGTTATAGGAAGGGTCTCAGGATTGGAATGGGAAGGACTTGGATATCACATCTCATGCTATAGGAAGGCTCTCAGGTTTGGAAGGGGAAGGAGTTGGATATCACATTTCATGTTAGAGGTAGGATCTCAGGTTTGGTATTAGAGGCATTGAGATATCACATCTCATGCTATCAGAAGGGTCTCAGGATTGGAATGGGAAGGAGTTGGATATCACATCTCATGCTAAAGGGAGGGTCTCAGGTTTGGAAGGGGAAGGATTTGGATATCACGTCTCATGTTATAGGAAGGATCTCAGGTTTGGTATTAGAAGCATTGAGATATCACATCTCATGCTATCGGAAGGATCTCAGGTTTGGTATTAGAGGCATTGAGATATCACATCTCATGCTAAAGGGAGGGTCTCAGGTTTGGAAGGGGAAGGATTTGGATATCACATCTCTTGTTATAGGAAGGATCACAGGTTTGGTATTAGAAGCATTGAGATATCACATCTCATGCTATCGGAAGGGTCTCAGGATTGGAATGGGAAGGAGTTGGATATCACATCTCATGCTAAAGGGAGGGTCTCAGGTTTGGAAGGGGAAGGATTTGGATATCACATCTCATGTAATAGGAAGGATCTCAGGTTTGGTATTAGAGGCATTGAGATATCGCATCTCATGCTATCTATCATAAGGGTCTCAGGATTGGAATGGGAAGGAGTTGGATATCACATCTCATGCTAAAGGGAGGGTCTCAGGTTTGGAAGGGGAAGGATTTGGATATCACATCACATGTTATAAGAAGGATCTCAGGTTTGGTATTAGAAGCATTGAGATATCACATCTCATGCTATCGGAAGGGTCTCAGGATTGGAACGGGAAGGAGTCGGATATCACATCTCATGCTATAGGAAGGCTCTCAGGTTTGGAAGGGGAAAGAGTTGGATATCACATTTCATGTTAGAGGTAGGATCTCAGGTTTGGTATTAGAGGCATTGAGATATCACATCTCATGCTATCAGAAGGGTCTCAGGATTGGAATGGGAAGGAGTTGGATATCACATCTCATGCTAAAGGGAGGGTCTCAGGTTTGGAAGGGGAAGGATTTGGATATCACGTCTCATGTTATAGGAAGGATCTCAGGTTTGGTATTAGAAGCATTGAGATATCACATCTCATGCTATCGGAAGGGTCTCAGGATTGGAATGGGACGGAGTTGGATATCACATCTCATGCTAAAGGGAGGGTCTCAGGTTTGGAAGGGGAAGGATTTGGATATCACATCTCTTGTTATAGGAAGGATCACAGGTTTGGTATTAGAAGCATTGAGATATCACATCTCATGCTATCGGAAGGGTCTCAGGATTGGAATGGGACGGAGTTGGATATCACATCTCATGCTAAAGGGAGGGTCTCAGGTTTGGAAGGGGAAGGATGTGGATATCACATTTCATGTTAGAGGTAGGATCTCAGGTTTGGTATTGGAGGCATTGAGATATCACATCTCATGCTATCAGAAGGGTCTCAGGATGGGAATGGGAAGGAGTTGGATATCACATCTCATGCTAAAGGGAGGGTCTCAGGTTTGGAAGGGGAAGGATTTGGATATCACATCTCATGTTATCGGAAGGATCTCAGGTTTGGTATTAGAAGCATTGAGATATCACATCTCATGCTATAGGAAGGGTCTCAGGTTTGGTATTAGAAGCATTGAGATATCAAGTCTCATGGTATAGGAAGGGTCTCAGAATTGGAATGGGAAGGAGTTGGATATCTCAAGCTATAGGAAGGGTCTCAGGATTGGAATGGGAAGGGGTTTGATATCACAACTCATGCCATAGTATGGGTCTCAGGTTTGGTAGAAACATTGGGATATCACATCTCATGCTATCGGAAGGGTATCAGGATTTGATTTGGAAGGAGTTGGATATCCCATCTCATGCTATAGGAAGGGTCTCAGGTTGGAATGGGAAGGAGTTGGATATCACATCTCATGTTATAGGAAGGGTCCCAGGATTGGAATGGGAAGGACTTGGATATCATATCTCATGCTATAGGAAGGCTCTCAGGTTTGGAACGGGAAGGAGTTGGATATCACATTTCATGTTAGAGGAAGGATCTCAGGTTTGGTATTAGAGGCATTAAGATATCACATCTCATGTTATAGGAAGGGTCTCACGTTTGGTATAAGCATTGAGATATCACATCTCATGCTATAGGAAGGGTCTCAGGATTGGAATGGGAAGGAGTTGGATATCACATCTCAAGCTATAGGAAGGGTCTCACGTTTGGTATAAGCATTGAGATATCACATCTCATGCTATAGGAAGGGTCTGAGGATTGGAATGGGAAGGTGTTGGATATCACATCTCATGTTATAGGAAAGATCTCAGGTTTGGTATTAGAAGCATTGCGACATCACATCTCATGTTATAGGAAGGGTCTCAGGATTGGAATGGGAAGAAGTTGGCTATCACATCTCATGCTATAGGAAGGGTCTCAGGTTTGGTATAAGCATTGAGATATCACATCTCATGCTATAGGAAGGGTCTCAGGATTGGAATGGGAAGGAGTTGTATATGACATCTCATGCCATAGGAAGGGTCTCAGGTTTGGAATAAGCATTGAGATATCACATCTCATGCTATAGGAAGGGTCTCAGGATTGGAATGGGACGGACTTGGATATCACATCTCATGCTATAGGGAGGGTCTCAGGTTTGGAAGGGGAAGGATTTGGATATCACATCGCATGTTATAGGAAGGATCTCAGGTTTGGTAAGGGAAGGAGTTGGATATCACATTTCATGTTAGAGGTAGGATCTCAGGTTTGGTATTAGAGGCATTGAGGTATCACATCTCATGCTATCAGAAGGGTCTCAGGATTGGAATGGGAAGGAGTTGGATATCACATCTCATGCTAAAGGGAGGGTCTCAGGTTTGGAAGGGGAAGGATTTGGATATCACATCGCATGTTATAGGAAGGATCTCAGGTTTGGTATTAGAATCATTGAGATATCACATCTCATGCTATCGGAAGTATCTCAGGTTTGGTATTAGAGGCATTGAGATATCACATCTCATGCTATCATAAGGGTCTCAGGATTGGAATGGGAAGGAGTTGGATATCACTTCTCATGCTAAAGGGAGGGTCTCAGGTTTGGAAGGGGAAGGATTTGGATATCACATCACATGTTATAAGAAGGATCTCAGGTTTGGTATTAGAAGCATTGAGATATCACATCTCATGCTATCAGAAGGGTCTCAGGATTGGAATGGGAAGGAGTTGGATATCACATCTCATGCTATCGGAAGGGTCTCAGGATTGGAATGGGACGGAGTTGGATATCACATCTCATGCTAAAGGGAGGGTCTCAGGTTTGGAAGGGGAAGGATGTGGATATCACATTTCATGTTAGAGGTAGGATCTCAGGTTTGGTATTGGAGGCATTGAGATATCACATCTCATGCTATCAGAAGGGTCTCAGGATGGGAATGGGAAGGAGTTGGATATCACATCTCATGCTAAAGGGAGGGTCTCAGGTTTGGAAGGGGAAGGATTTGGATATCACATCTCATGTTATCGGAAGGATCTCAGGTTTGGTATTAGAAGCATTGAGATATCACATCTCATGCTATAGGAAGGGTCTCAGGTTTGGTATTAGAAGCATTGAGATATCAAGTCTCATGGTATAGGAAGGGTCTCAGAATTGGAATGGGAAGGAGTTGGATATCTCAAGCTATAGGAAGGGTCTCAGGATTGGAATGGGAAGGGGTTTGATATCACAACTCATGCCATAGTATGGGTCTCAGGTTTGGTAGAAACATTGGGATATCACATCTCATGCTATCGGAAGGGTATCAGGATTTGATTTGGAAGGAGTTGGATATCCCATCTCATGCTATAGGAAGGGTCTCAGGTTGGAATGGGAAGGAGTTGGATATCACATCTCATGTTATAGGAAGGGTCCCAGGATTGGAATGGGAAGGACTTGGATATCATATCTCATGCTATAGGAAGGCTCTCAGGTTTGGAACGGGAAGGAGTTGGATATCACATTTCATGTTAGAGGAAGGATCTCAGGTTTGGTATTAGAGGCATTAAGATATCACATCTCATGTTATAGGAAGGGTCTCACGTTTGGTATAAGCATTGAGATATCACATCTCATGCTATAGGAAGGGTCTCAGGACTGGAATGGGAAGGAGTTGGATATCACATCTCAAGCTATAGGAAGGGTCTCATGTTTGGTATAAGCATTGAGATATCACATCTCATGCTATAGCTTCTAATACCAAACCTGAGACCCTTCCTATGGCATGAGATGTGATATCCAACTCCTTGCCATTCAAATCCTGAGACCCTCCCTATAACAAGAGATGTCATATCCAACTCCTTCCCATTCCAAACCTGAGACCCTTCCTTTAGCATGAGATGTGATATCCAAATCCTTCACATTCCAATCCGGAGACCCTTCCTATAACATGAGATGTGATATCCAACTCCTTCCCAATCCAATCCTGAGACCCTTCCGATAGCAGAGATGTGATATCTCAATGCTTATACCAAACCTGAGACCCTTCCTATGGCATGAGATGTGATATCCAACTCCTTGCCATTCAAATCCTGAGACCCTCCCTATAACAAGAGATGTCAAATCCAACTCCTTCCCATTCCAAACCTGAGACCCTTCCTTTAGCATGAGATGTGATATCCAAATCCTTCACATTCCAATCCAGAGACCAATCTTATAGCATGAGATGTGATATCTCAATGCTTCTAATACCAAACCTGAGACCCTTCCGATAGCATGAGATGTGATATCTCAATGCTTCGAAAACCAAACATGAGAACCATCCTATAACATGAGATGTGAAATCCAAATCCTTCCCTTCCCAAACCTGAGACTCTTCCTATAGCATGAGATGTGATATCTCAATGCTTCTACCAAACCTGAAACCCTTCCTATAGCATGAGATGTGATATCCAACTCCTTCCCATTCCAATCCTGAGACACTTCCTATAGCATGAGATGTGATATCACAATGCTTCTAATACCAAACCTGAAACCCATCCTATAACATGAGATGTGATATCCAAATCCTTCCCCTTCCAAACCTGAGACCCTTCCTTTAGCATGAGATGTGATATCCAGCTCCTCCCATTCCAATCCTGAGACCCTTCCGATAGCATGAGATGTGATATCTCAATGCTTCTAATATCAAAACTGAGACCCTCCCTATAGCATGAGATGTGATATCTAAGTCCTTCCCATTCCAATCCTGAGACCCTTCCGATAGCAGAGATGTGATATCTCAATGCTTATACCAAACCTGAGACCCTTCCTATGACATGAGATGTGATATCCAACTCCTTGCCATTCAAATCCTGAGACCCTCCCTATAACAAGAGATGTCATATCCAACTCCTTCCCATTCCAAACCTGAGACCCTTCCTTTAGCATGAGATGTGATATCCAAATCCTTCACATTCCAATCCGGAGACCAATCCTATAGCATGAGATGTGATATCTCAATGCTTCTAATACCAAACCTGAGACCCTTCCGATAGCATGAGATGTGATATCTCAATGCTTCAAAAACCAAACATGAGAACCATCCTATAACATGAGATGTGAAATCCAAATCCTTCCCTTCCCAAACCTGAGACTCTTCCTATAGCATGAGATGTGATATCTCAATGCTTCTAATATCAAACTTGAGACCCTCCCTATAGCATGAGATGTGATATCCAAGTCCTTCCCATTCCAATCCTGAGACACTTCCTATAGCATGAGATGTGATATCTCAATGCTTCTAATACCAAACCTGAGACTCTTCCTATAACATGAGATGGGATATCCAACTCCTTCCCATTCCAATCCTGAGACTCTTCTGATAGCAGAGATGTGATATCTCAATGCTTATACCAAACCTGAGACCCTTCCTACGGCATGAGATGTCATATACAACTCCTTCCCATTCCAATCCTGAGACCCTTCCTATAGCATGAGATGTGATATCTCAATGCTTATACCAAACCTGAGACCCTTCCTTTAGCATGAGATGTGATATCCAACTCCTTCCCATTCCAATCCTGAGACCCTTCCTATAGCATGAGATTTGATGTATCAATGCTTCCAATACCAAACCTGAGATCCTTCCTATAACATGAGATGTGATATCCAACTCCTTCCATTCCAATCCTGAGACCCTTCCTATAGCATGAGATTTGATATCTCAATGCTTATACCAAACCTGAGACCCTTCCTATAGCATGAGATGTGATATCCAAGTCTTTCCCATTCCAATCCTTAGACCCTTCCTACAAGATGCAAAATGATATCTCAATGATTCTAATAACAATCCTGAGACCCGTCCTATAACATGAGATGGGATATCCAATTCCTTCCCATTCCAATCCTGAGACACTTCCGATAGCAGAGATGTGATATCTCAATGCTTATACCAAACCTGAGACCCTTCCTATAACATGAGATCGGATATCCAACTCCTTCCCGTTCCAAACCTGAGACCCTTCCTTTAGCATGAGATGTAATATCCAGCTCCTTCCCATTCCAATCCTGAGACACTTCCGATAGCATGAGATGTGATATCTCAATGCTTCTAATATCAAAACTGAAACCCTCCCTATAGCATGATATGTGATATCTAAGTCCTTCCCATTCCAACCCTGAGACCCTTCCTATAGCATGAGATGTGATATCTCAATGCTTCTACCAAACCTGAGACCCTTCCTTTAGCATGAGATGTGATATCCAACTCCTTCCCATTCCAACCTGAGACCCTTCCTATAGCATGAGAAGGGATATCCAACTCCTTCCCAATCCAATCCTTAGACCCTTTCGATAGCAGAGATGTGATATCTCAATGCTTATACCAAACCTGAGACCCTTCCTATGGCATGAGATGTGATATCCAACTCCTTGCCATTCAAATCCTGAGACCCTCCCTATAACAAGAGATGTCATATCCAACTCCTTCCCATTCCAAACCTGAGACCCTTCCTTTAGCATGAGATGTGATATCCAAATCCTTCACATTCCAATCCGGAGACCCTTCCTATAACATGAGATGTGATATCCAACTCCTTCCCAATCCAATCCTGAGACCCTTTCGATTGCAGAGATGTGATATCTCAATGCTTATACCAAACCTGAGACCCTTCCTATGGCATGAGATGTGATATCCAACTCCTTGCCATTCAAATCCTGAGACCCTCCCTATAACAAGAAATGTCATATCCAACTCCTTCCCATTCCAAACCTGAGACCCTTCCTTTAGCATGAGATGTGATATCCAAATCCTTCACATTCCAATCCGGAGACCAATCCTATAGCATGAGATGTGATATCTCAATGCTTCTAATACCAAACCTGAGACCCTTCCGATAGCATGAGATGTGATATCTCAATGCTTCAAAAACCAAACATGAGAACCATCCTATAACATGAGATGTGAAATCCAAATCCTTCCCTTCCCAAACCTGAGACTCTTCCTATAGCATGAGATGTGATATCTCAATGCTTCTACCAAACCTGAAACCCTTCCTATAGCATGAGATGTGATATCCAACTCCTTCCCATTCCAATCCTGAGACACTTCCTATAGCATGAGATGTGATATCATAATGCTTCAAATACCAAACCTGAGACCCATCCTATAACATGAGATGTGATATCCAAATCCTTCCCCTTCCAAACCTGAGACCCTTCCTTTAGCATGAGATGTGATATCCAGATCCTCCCATTCCAATCCTGAGACCCTTCCGATAGCATGAGATGTGATATCTCAATGCTTCTAATATCAAAACTGAGACCCTCCCTATAGCATGAGATGTGATATCTAAGTCCTTCCCATTCCAATCCTGAGACCCTTCCGATAGCAGAGATGTGATATTTCAATGCTTATACCAAACCTGAGACCCTTCCTATGGCATGAGATGTGATATCCAACTCCTTGCCATTCAAATCCTGAGACCCTCCCTATAACAAGAGATGTCATATCCAACTCCTTCCCATTCCAAACCTGAGACCCTTCCTTTAGCATGAGATGTGATATCCAAATCCTTCACATTCCAATCCGGAGACCAATCCTATAGCATGAGATGTGATATCTCAATGCTTCTAATACCAAACCTGAGACCCTTCCGATAGCATGAGATGTGATATCTCAATGCTTCAAAAACCAAACATGAGAACCATCCTATAACATGAGATGTGAAATCCAAATCCTTCCCTTCCCAAACCTGAGACTCTTCCTATAGCATGAGATGTGATATCTCAATGCTTCTAATATCGAACTTGAGACCCTCCCTATAGCATGAGATGTGATATCCAAGTCCTTCCCATTCCAATCCTGAGACACTTCCTATAGCATGAGATGTGATATCTCAATGCTTCTAATACCAAACCTGAGACTCTTCCTATAACATGAGATGGGATATCCAACTCCTTCCCATTCCAATCCTGAGATGCTTCTGATAGCAGATATGTGATATCTCAATGCTTATACCAAACCTGAGACCCTTCCTACGGCATGAGATGTCATATACAACTCCTTCCCATTCCAATCCTGAGACCCTTCCTATAGCATGAGATGTGATATCTCAGTGCTTATACCAAACCTGAGACCCTTCCTATAGCATGAGATGTGATATCCAACTCCTTCCCATTCCAATCCTGAGACCCTTCCTATAGCATGAGATGTGATGTCTCAATGCTTCTAATACCAAACCTGAGATCCTTCCTATAACATGAGATGTGATATCCAACTCCTTCCATTCCAATCCTGAGACCCTTCCTATAGCATGAGATTTGATATCTCAATGCTTATACCAAACCTGAGACCCTTCCTATAGCATGAGATGTGATATCCAAGTCTTTCCCATTCCAATCCTTAGACCCTTCATACAGCATGCAATATGATATCTCAATGATTCTAATAACAATCCTGAGACCCGTCCTATAACATGAGATGGGATATCCAATTCCTTCCCATTCCAATCCTGAGACACTTCCGATAGCAGAGATGTGATATCTCAATGCTTATACCAAACCTGAGACCCTTCCTATAACATGAGATCGGATATCCAACTCCTTCCCGTTCCAAACCTGAGACCCTTCCTTTAGCATGAGATGTAATATCCAGCTCCTTCCCATTCCAATCCTGAGACACTTCCGATAGCATGAGATGTGATATCTCAATGGTTCTACCAAACCTGAGACCCTTCCTTTAGCATGAGATGTGATATCCAACTCCTTCCCATTCCAACCTGAGACCCTTCCTATAGCATGAGAAGGGATATCCAACTCCTTCCCAATCCAATCCTGAGACCCTTCCGATAGCAGAGATGTGATATCTCAATGCTTATACCAAACCTGAGACCCTTCCTATGGCATGAGATGTGATATCCAACTCCTTGCCATTCAAATCCTGAGACCCTCCCTATAACAAGAGATGTCATATCCAACTCCTTCCCATTCCAAACCTGAGACCCTTCCTTTAGCATGAGATGCGATATCCAAATCCTTCACATTCCAATCCGGAGACCCTTCCTATAACATGAGATGTGATATCCAACTCCTTCCCAATCCAATCCTGAGACCCTTCCGATAGCAGAGATGTGATATCTCAATGCTTATACCAAACCTGAGACCCTTCCTATGGCATGAGATGTGATATCCAACTCCTTGCCATTCAAATCCTGAGACCCTCCCTATAACAAGAGATGTCATATCCAACTCCTTCCCATTCCAAACCTGAGACCCTTCCTTTAGCATGAGATGTGATATCCAAATCCTTCACATTCCAATCCAGAGACCAATCCTATAGCATGAGATGTGATATCTCAATGCTTCTAATACCAAACCTGAGACCCTTCCGATAGCATGAGATGTGATATCTCAATGCTTCAAAAACCAAACATGAGAACCGTCCTATAACATGAGATGTGAAATCCAAATCCTTCCCTTCCCAAACCTGAGACTCTTCCTATAGCATGAGATGTGATATCTCAATGCTTCTAATATCAAACTTGAGACCCTCCCTATAGCATGAGATGTGATATCCAAGTCCTTCCCATTCCAATCCTGAGACACTTCCTATAGCATGAGATGTGATATCTCAATGCTTCTAATACCAAACCTGAGACTCTTCCTATAACATGAGATGGGATATCCAACTCCTTCCCATTCCAATCCTGAGACTCTTCTGATAGCAGAGATGTGATATCTCAATGCTTATACCAAACCTGAGACCCTTCCTACGGCATGAGATGTCATATACAACTCCTTCCCATTCCAATCCTGAGACCCTTCCTATAGCATGAGATGTGATATCTCAATGCTTATACCAAACCTGAGACCCTTCCTATAGCATGAGATGTGATATCCAACTCCTTCCCATTCCAATCCTGAGACCCTTCCTATAGCATGAGATATGATGTCTCAATGCTTCTAATACCAAACCTGAGATCCTTCCTATAACATGAGATGTGATATCCAACTCCTTCCATTCCAATCCTGAGACCCTTCCTATAGCATGAGATTTTATATCTCAATGCTTATACCAAACCTGAGACCCTTCCTATAGCATGAGATGTGATATCCAAGTCTTTCCCATTCCAATCCTTAGACCCTTCCTACAGCATGCAATATGATATCTCAATGATTCTAATAACAATCCTGAGACCCGTCCTATAACATGAGATGGGATATCCAACTCCTTCCCATTCCAATCCTGAGACACTTCCGATAGCAGAGATGTGATATCTCAATGCTTATACCAAACCTGAGACCCTTCCTATAACATGAGATCGGATATCCAACTCCTTCCAGTTCCAAACCTGAGACCCTTCCTTTAGCATGAGATGTAATATCCAGCTCCTTCCCATTCCAATCCTGAGACACTTCCGATAGCATGAGATGTGATATCTCAATGCTTCTAATATCAAAACTGAAACCCTCCCTATAGCATGAGATGTGATATCCAACTCCTTCCCATTCCAACCTGAGACCCTTCCTATAGCATGAGAAGGGATATCCAACTCCGTCCCAATCCAATCCTGAGACCCTTCCGATAGCAGAGATGTGATATCTCAATGCTTATACCAAACCTGAGACCCTTCCTATGGCATGAGATATGATATCCAACACCTTGCCATTCAAATCCCGAGACCCTCCCTATAACAAGAGATGTCATATCCAACTCCTTCCCATTCCAAACCTGAGACCCTTCCTTTAGCATGAGATGTGATATCCAAATCCTTCACATTCCAATCCGGAGACCCTTCCTATAACATGAGATGTGATATCCAACTCCTTCCCAATCCAATCCTGAGACCCTTCCAATAGCAGAGATGTGATATCTCAATGCTTATACCAAACCTGAGACCCTTCCTATAGCATGAGATGTGATATCCAACTCCTTCCGATTCCAATCCTGAGACCCTTCCTATAGCATGAGATGTGATATCGCAATGCTTCTACCAAAACTGAGACCCTTCCTTTAGCATGAGATGTGATATCCAAGTCCTTCCCATTCCAATCCTGAGACCCTTCCTATAGCATGAGATGTGATATCTCAATGCTTCTAATACCAAACCTGAGATCCTTCCGATAGCATGAGATGTGATATCTCAATGCTTCTAATACCAAACCTGAGATCCTTCCTATAACATGAGATGTGATATCCAAATCCTTCCCCATCCAAACCTGAGACCCTCCCTTTAGCATGAGATGTGATATCCAACTCCTTCCCATTCCAATCCTGATACCCTTCTGATAGCATGAGATGTGATATCTCAATGCCTCTAATACCAAACCTGAGATCCTACCTCTAACATGAAATGTGATATCCAACTCCTTCCCTTTCCAAACCTGAGAGCCTTCCTATAGCATGAGATGGGATATCCAACAACTCCTTCCAAATCCAATCCTGATACCCTTCCGATAGCATGAGATGTGATATCCCAATGCTTCTACAAAACCTGAGACCCATACCATGGCATGATGTGATATCAAACTCCCGTCCTATACCATGAGACTTGATATCTCAATGCTTCTAATACCAAACCTGAGACCGGTCAAATAACATGAGATGTGATATCCAAATCCTTCCCCTTCCAAACCTGAGACCCTTCCTTTAGCATGAGATGTGATATCCAAATCCTTCCCATTCCAATCCTTAAACCCTTCCTATAGCATGAGATGTGATATCTCAATGTTTCTAATAAAAAACCTGAGACCCTTCCTATAGCAAGAGATGTGATATCCAAATCCTTCCCATTCCAACCTGAGACCCTTCCTATAGCATGAGAAGGGATATCCAACTCCTTCCCATTCCAATCCTTAAACCCTTCCTATAGCATGAGATGTGATATCTCAATGTTTCTAATAAAAAACCTGAGACCCTTCCTATAGCAAGAGATGTGATATCCAAATCCTTCCCATTCCAACCTGAGACCCTTCCTATAGCATGAGAAGGGATATCCAACTCCTTCCCATTTCAATCCTGAGATCCTTCCTATAACATGAGATGTGATATCCAATTCCTTCCCATTCCAAACCTGAGACCCTTCCTATTGGATGAGATGTGATATCCAACTCCTTCCCATTCCAAACCTGAGACCCTTCCTATACCATAAGATGTGATATCTCAATGCTTCTAATACCAAACCTGGGACCCGTCCTATAACATGAGATATGATATCCAAATCCTTCCCATTCCAATCCTGAAACCCTTCCGATAGCATGAGATGTGATATCTCAATGTTTCTAATAAAAAACCTGAGACCCTTCATATAGCAAGAGATGTGATATCCAAATACTTCCCATTTCAATCTTGAGACCCTTCCTATAACATGAGATATGATATCCAACTCCTTCCCATTCCAACATGAGACCCTTCCTATAGCATGAGAAGGGATGTCCAACTCCTTCCCAATCCAATCCTGAGACCCTTCCGATAGCAGAGATGTGATATCTCAATGCTTATACCAAACCTGAGACCCTTCCTTTAGCATGAGATTTGATATCCAAATCCTTCACATTCCAATCCTGAGACCCTTCCTATAGCATGAGATGTGATATCTCAATGCTTCTAATACCAAACCTGAGATGCTTCCTATAACATGAGATGTGATATCCAACTCCTTCCCATTCCAAACCTGAGACCCTTCCGATAGCATGAGATGTGATATCTCAATGCTTCTAAAACCAAACATGAGAACCATCCTATAACATGAGATGTGAAATCCCAATCCTTCCCTTCCCAAACCTGAGACACTTCCTATAGCTTGAGATGTGATATCAAACTCCTTCCCATTCCAATCCTGAAATAGCTTGAGATGTGATATCCAACTCCTTCCCATTCCAATCCTGAGACCCTTATTATACCATGAGATGTGATATCTCAAGGCTTCTAATACCAAACCTGAGACCCTTCCTATGGCATGAGATGTGATATCCAACTCCTTGCCATTCAAATCCTGAGACCCTCCCTATAACAAGAGATGTCATATCCAACTCCTTCCCATTCCAAACCTGAGACCCTTCCTTTAGCATGAGATGTGATATCCAAATCCTTCACATTCCAATCCAGAGACCAATCCTATAGCATGAGATGTGATATCTCAATGCTTCTAATACCAAACCTGAGACCCTTCCGATAGCATGAGATGTGATATCTCAATGCTTCAAAAACCAAACATGAGAACCATCCTATAACATGAGATGTGAAATCCAAATCCTTCCCTTCCCAAACCTGAGACTCTTCCTATAGCATGAGATGTGATATCTCAATGCTTCTACCAAACCTGAAACCCTTCCTATAGCATGAGATGTGATATACAACTCCTTCCCATTCCAATCCTGAGACACTTCCTATAGCATGAGATGTGATATCACAATGCTTCTAATACCAAACCTGAGGCCCATTCTATAACATGAGATGTGATATCCAAATCCTTCCCCTTCCAAACCTGAGACCCTTCCTTTAGCATGAGATGTGATATCCAGCTCCTCCCATTCCAATCCCGAGACCCTTCCGATAGCATGAGATGTGATATCTCAATGCTTCTAATATCAAAACTGAGACCCTCCCTATAGCATGAGATGTGATATCTAAGTCCTTCCCATTCCAATCCTGAGACCCTTCCGATAGCAGAGATGTGATATCTCAATGCTTATACCAAACCTGAGACCCTTCCTATGGCATGAGATGTGATATCCAACTCCTTGCCATTCAAATCCTGAGACCCTCCCTATAACCAGAGATGTCATATCCAACTCCTTCCCATTCCAAACCTGAGACCCTTCCTTTAGCATGAGATGTGATATCCAAATCCTTCACATTCCAATCCGGAGACCAATCCTATAGCATGAGATGTGATATCTCAATGCTTCTAATACCAAACCTGAGACCCTTCCGATAGCATGAGATGTAATATCTCAATGCTTCAAAAACCAAACATGAGAACCATCCTATAACAAGAGATGTGAAATCCAAATCCTTCCCTTCCCAAACCTGAGACTCTTCCTATAGCATGAGATGTGATATCTCAATGCTTCTAATATCAAACTTGAGACCCTCCCTATAGCATGAGATGTGATATCCAAGTCCTTCCCATTCCAATCCTGAGACACTTCCTATAGCATGAGATGTGATATCTCAATGCTTCTAATACCAAACCTGAGACTCTTCCTATAACATGAGATGGGATATCCAACTCCTTCCCATTCCAATCCTGAGACTCTTCTGATAGCAGAGATGTGATATCTCAATGCTTATACCAAACCTGAGACCCTTCCTACGGCATGAGATGTCATATACAACTCCTTCCCATTCCAATCCTGAGACCCTTCCTATAGCATGAGATGTGATATCTCAATGCTTATACCAAACCTGAGACCCTTCCTATAGCATGAGATGTGATATCCAACTCCTTCCCATTCCAATCCTGAGACCCTTCCTATAGCATGAGATGTGATGTCTCAAAGCTTCTAATACCAAACCTGAGATCCTTCCTATAACATGAGATGTGATATCCAACTCCTTCCATTCCAATCCTGAGACCCTTCCTATAGCATGAGATTTGATATCTCAATGCTTATACCAAACCTGAGACTCTTCCTATAGCATGAGATGTGATATCCAAGTCTTTCCCATTCCAATCCTTAGACCCTTCCTACAGCATGCAATATGATATCTCAATGATTCTAATAACAATCCTGAGACCCGTCCTATAACATGAGATGGGATATCCAATTCCTTCCCATTCCAATCCTGAGACACTTCCGATAGCAGAGATGTGATATCTCAATGCTTATACCAAACCTGAGACCCTTCCTATAACATGAGATCGGATATCCAACTCCTTCCCGTTCCAAACCTGAGACCCTTCCTTTAGCATGAGATGTAATATCCAGCTCCTTCCCATTCCAATCCTGAGACACTTTCGATAGCATGAGATGTGATATCTCAATGCTTCTAATATCAAAAGTGAAACCCTCCCTATAGCATGATATGTGATATCTAAGTCCTTCCCATTCCAATCCTGAGACCCTTCCTATAGCATGAGATGTGATATCTCAATGCTTCTACCAAACCTGAGACCCTTCCTTTAGCATGAGATGTGATATCCAACTCCTTCCCATTCCAACCTGAGACCCTTCCTATAGCATGAGAAGGGATATCCAACTCCTTCCCAATCCAATCATGAGACCCTTCCGATAGCAGAGATGTGATATCTCAATGCTTATACCAAACCTGAGACCCTTCCTATGGCATGAGATGTGATATCCAACTCCTTGCCATTCAAATCCTGAGACCCTCCCTATAACAAGAGATGTCATATCCAACTCCTTCCCATTCCAAACCTGAGACCCTTCCTTTAGCATGAGATGTGATATCCAAATCCTTCACATTCCAATCCGGAGACACTTCCTATAACATGAGATGTGATATCCAACTCCTTCCCAATCCAATCCTGAGACCCTTCCGATAGCAGAGATGTGATATCTCAATGCTTATACCAAACCTGAGACCCTTCCTATGGCATGAGATGTGATATCCAACTCCTTGCCATTCAAATCCCGAGACCCTCCCTATAACAAGAGATGTCATATCCAACTCCTTCCCATTCCAAACCTGAGACCCTTCCTTTAGCATGAGATGTGATATCCAAATCCTTCACATTCCAATCCAGAGACCAATCCTATAGCATGAGATGTGATATCTCAATGCTTCTAATACCAAACCTGAGACCCTTCCGATAGCATGAGATGTGATATCTCAATGCTTCAAAAACCAAACATGAGAACCATCCTATAACATGAGATGTGAAATCCAAATCCTTCCCTTCCCAAACCTGAGACTCTTCCTATAGCATGAGATGTGATATCTCAATGCTTCTACCAAACCTGAAACCCTTCCTATAGCATGAGATGTGATATCCAACTCCTTCCCATTCCAATCCTGAGACACTTCCTATAGCATGAGATGTGATATCACAATGCTTCTAATACCAAACCTGAAACCCATCCTATAACATGAGATGTGATATCCAAATCCTTCCCCTTCCAAACCTGAGACCCTTCCGTTAGCATGAGATGTGATATCCAGCTCCTCCCATTCCAATCCTGAGACCCTTCCGATAGCATGAGATGTGATATCTCAATGCTTCTAATATCAAAACTGAGACCCTCCCTATAGCATGAGATGTGATATCTAAGTCCTTCGCATTCCAATCCTGAGACCCTTCCGATAGCAGAGATGTGGTATCTCAATGCTTACACCAAACCTGAGACCCTTCCTATGGCATGAGATGTGATATCCAACTCCTTGCCATTCAAATCCTGAGACCCTCCCTATAACAAGAGATGGCATATCCAACTCCTTCCCATTCCAAACCTGAGACCCTTCCTTTAGCATGAGATGTGATATCCAAATCCTTCACATTCCAATCCGGAGACCAATCCTATAGCATGAGATGTGATATCTCAATGCTTCTAATACCAAACCTGAGACCCTTCCGATAGCATGAGATGTGATATCTCAATGCTTCAAAAACCAAACATGAGAACCATCCTATAACATGAGATGTGAAATCCAAATCCTTCCCTTCCCAAACCTGAGACTCTTCCTATAGCATGAGATGTGATATCTCAATGCTTCTAATATCAAACTTGAGACCCTCCCTATAGCATGAGATGTGATATCCAAGTCCTTCCCATTCCAATCCTGAGACACTTCCTATAGCATGAGATGTGATATCTCAATGCTTCTAATACCAAACCTGAGACTCTTCCTATAACATGAGATGGGATATCCAACTCCTTCCCATTCCAATCCTGAGACTCTTCTGATAGCTGAGATGTGATATCTCAATGCTTATACCAAACCTGAGACCCTTCCTACGGCATGAGATGTCATATACAACTCCTTCCCATTCCAATCCTGAGACCCTTCCTATAGCATGAGATGTGATATCTCAATGCTTATACCAAACCTGAGACCCTTCCTATAGCATGAGATGAGATATCCAACTCCTTCCCATTCCAATCCTGAGACCCTTCCTATAGCATGAGATTTGATGTCTCAATGCTTCTAATACCAAACCTGAGATCCTTCCTATAACATGAGATGTGATATCCAACTCCTTCCATTCCAATCCTGAGACCCTTCCTATAGCATGAGATTTGATATCTCAATGCTTATACCAAACCTGAGACCCTTCCTATAGCATGAGATGTGATATCCAAGTCTTTCCCATTCCAATCCTTAGACCCTTCCTACAGCATGCAATATGATATCTCAATGATTCTAATAACAATCCTGAGACCCGTCCTATAACATGAGATGGGATATCCAATTCCTTCCCATTCCAATCCTGAGACACTTCCGATAGCAGAGATGTGATATCTCAATGCTTATACCAAACCTGAGACCCTTCCTATAACATGAGATCGGATATCCAACTCCTTCCCGTTCCAAACCTGAGACCCTTCCTTTAGCATGAGATGTAATATCCAGCTCCTTCCCATTCCAATCCTGAGACACTTCCGATAGCATGAGATGTGATATCTCAATGCTTCTAATATCAAAACTGAAACCCTCCCTATAGCATGATATGTGATATCTAAGTCCTTCCCATTCCAATCCTGAGACCCTTCCTATAGCATGAGATGTGATATCTCAATGCTTCTACCAAACCTGAGACCCTTCCTTTAGCATGAGATGTGATATCCAACTCCTTCCCATTCCAACCTGAGACCCTTCCTATAGCATGAGAAGGGATATCCAACTCCTTCCCAATCCAATCCTGAGACCCTTCCGATAGCAGAGATGTGATATCTCAATGCTTATACCAAACCTGAGACCCTTCCTATGGCATGAGATGTGATATCCAACTCCTTGCCATTCAAATCCTGAGACCCTCCCTATAACAAGAGATGTCATATCCAACTCCTTCCCATTCCAAACCTGAGACCCTTCCTTTAGCATGAGATGTGATATCCAAATCCTTCACATTCCAATCCGGAGACCCTTCCTATAACATGAGATGTGATATCCAACTCCTTCCCAATCCAATCCTGAGACCCTTCCGATAGCAGAGATGTGATATCTCAATGCTTATACCAAACCTGAGACCCTTCCTATGGCATGAGATGTGATATCCAACTCCTTGCCATTCAAATCCTGAGACCCTCCCTATAACAAGAGATGTCATATCCAACTTCTTCCCATTCCAATCCTGAGACCCTTCCTTTAGCATGAGATGTGATATCCAAATCCTTCACATTCCAATCCGGAGACCAATCCTATAGCATGAGATGTGATATCTCAATGCTTCTAATACCAAACCTGAGACCCTTCCGATAGCATGAGATGTGATATCTCAATGCTTCAAAAACCAAACATGAGAACCATCCTATAACATGAGATGTGAAATCCAAATCCTTCCCTTCCCAAACCTGAGACTCTTCCTATAGCATGAGATGTGATATCTCAATGCTTCTACCAAACCTGAAACCCTTCCTATAGCATGAGATGTGATATCCAACTCTTTCCCATTCCAATCCTGAGACACTTCCTATAGCATGAGATGTGATATCACAATGCTTCTAATACCAAACCTGAGACCCATCCTATAACATGAGGTGTGATATCCAAATCCTTCCCCTTCCAAACCTGAGACCCTTCCTTTGGTATTAGAAGCATTGAGATATCACATCTCATGCTATAGGAAGGGTCTCAGGATTGGAATGGGAAGGAGTTGGATATCACATCTCATGCTATAGGAAGGGTCTCAGGTTTGGTATTACAAACATTGTGATATTACATCTCATGCTATAGGAAGGGTTTCAGGATTGGATTGGGAAGGAGTTGGATATCACATCTCATGCTATAGGAAGGGTCTCAGGTTTGGAATGGGATGGATTTGTACATCACATCTCTTGCTATAGGAAGGGCCTCAGGTTTGGTAAGAGAAACATTAAGATATCCCATCTCATGCTATCGGAAGGGTCTCAGGATTAGAATGGGAAGGAGTTGGATATCACATCTCAAGCTATCTCAGGATTGGAATGGGAAGGAGTTTGATATCACATCTCAAGCTATAGGAAGGGTCTCAAGTTTGGAAGGGGAAGGATTTGGATTTCACATCTCATGTTTTAGGACGGGTCTCAGGTTTGGTATTAGAAACATTGAGATATCACATCTCATGGTATAGGAAGGGTTTCAGGATTGGAATGGGAAGGAGTTGGATATCACATCTCATGCAATAGGAAGGGTCTCAGGTTTGATAGAAGCATTGAGATATCACATCTCATGCTATAGGAAGGGTCTCAGGATTGGAATGGGAAGGAGTTGGATATCACATCTCATGCCATAGGAAGAGTCTCAGGTTTGGTATAAGCATTGAGATATCACATCTCTGCTATCGTAAGGGTCTCAGGATTGGAATAGGAAGGAGTTGGATATCCCATCTCATGCTTAAAGAAGGGTCTCAGGTTTGGTATTAGAAGCATTGAGATATCACATCTCATGCTATAGGAAGGGTCTAAGGATTGGAATGGGAAGGAGTTGGATATCACATCTTATGCTATAGGAAGGGTCTCAGGTTTGGTATTACAAGCATTGTGATATTATATCTCATGCTATAGGAAGGGTCTCAGGATTGGATTGGGAAGGAGTTGGATATCACATCTCATGCTATAGGAAGGGTCTCAGGTTTGGAATGGGAAGGGTTTGTACATCACATCTCTTGCTATAGGAAGGGCCTCAGGTTTGGTATGACAAACATTGAGATATCACATCTCATGTTATAGGAAGGATATCAGGTTTGGTATTAGAAGCATTGAGATATCACATCTCATGCTATAGGAAGGGTCTCCGGATTGGAATGGGAAGTAGTTGTATATGACATCTCATGCCATAGGAAGGGTAGCACATATGCTATAGGAATGGTCTCAGGTTTGGTACAAGCATTGAGATATCACATCTCTGCTATCGGAAGGGTCTCAGGTTTGGAAAGGGAAGGAGTTGGATATCACGTCTCATGCTATAGGAAGGTTCTCAGGTTTGGTATTAGAAGCATTGAGATATCACATCTCATGCTATAGGAAGGGTCTCAGTATTGGAATGGGAAGGAGTTGGATATCACATCTCATGCTACAGGAAGGGTCTCAGGTTTGGAATGGGAAGGAATTGGATATCACATCTCATGTTATAGGAAGGATCTCAGGTCTGGTATTAGAAGCATTGTGATATCACATCTCATGCCATAGGAAGGGTCTCAGGTTTGGAGTGGGAAGGAGTTGGATATCACATCCCATGCTATAGGAAGGGTCTCAGGTTTGGTAGAAGCATTGAGATATCACATCTCATGCTATGGGAAGGGTCTCCGGATTGGAATGGGTAGTAGTTGTATATTACATCTCATGCCATAGGAAGGCTCTCAGGTTTGGTATTAGAAGCATTGAGATATCACATCTCATGCTATAGTAAGGGTCTCAGGATTGGCATGGGAAGGAGTTTGATATCACATCTCATGCTAAAGGAAGGGTCTCCGGTTTGGAATGGGAAGGAGTTGGATATCACATCTCATGTTATAGGAAGGATCTCAGGTTTGGTATTAGAAGCATTGAGATATCACATCTCATGCTATAGGAAGGGTCTCAGGATTGGAATGGGAAGGAGATGGATATCACATCTCATGCTAAAGGAAGGGTCTCATGTTTGGTAGAAGCATTGAGATATCACATCTCATGCTATAGGAAGGGTCTCCGGATTGGAATGGGAAGTAGTTGTACATGACATCTCATGCCATAGGAAGGGTAGCACATATGCTATAGGAAGGGTCTCAGGTTTGGAACACGGGAAGGAGTTGGATATCACATCTCATGCTTTAAGAAGGGTCTCAGTTTTGGTATTAGAAGCATTGAGATATCACATCTCATGCTATAGGAAGGGTCTCAGGATTGGAATGGGAACAAGTTGGATATCACATCTCATGCTATAGGAAGGGTCTCAGGATTGGATTGGGAAGGAGTCGGATATCACATCCCATGCTATAGGAAAGGTCTCAGGTTTGGAATGGGAATGATTTGTATATCACATCTCTTGCTATAGGAAGGGCCTCAGGTTTGGTATCAGAAACATTGAGATATCACATCTCATGGTATAGGAAGGATCTCAGTATTGGAATGGAAAGGGGTTGGATATCACATCTCATGTTATAGGAAGGATATCAGGTTTGGTATTAGAAGCATTGAGATATCACATCTCATGCTATAGGAAGGGTCTCATGATTGGAATGGGAAGGAGTTGGATATCACATCTCATGCTATAGGAAGGGTCTCAGGATTGGAATGGGAAGGAATTGGATATCCCATCTCATGTCATAGGAAGGATCTCAGGTTTGCTATTAGAAGCACTGAGATATCACATCTCATGCTATAGGAATGGTCTCAGGATTGGAATGGGAAGGAGTTGGATATTACATTCTTGCTATAGGAAGGGTCTCAGGTTTGGAATGGGAAGGAGTTGGATATCCCATCTCATGTCATAGGAAGGATCTCAGGTTTGCTATTAGAAGCACTGAGATATCACATCTCATGCTATAGGAATGGTCTCAGGATTGGAATGGGAAGGAGTTGGATATTACATTCTTGCTATAGGAAGGGTCTCAGGTTTGGAACGGGAAGGAGTTGGATATCACATCTCATGCTTTAAGAAGGGTCTCAGTTTTGGTATTAGAAGCATTGAGATATCACATCTCATGCTATAGGAAGGGTCTCAGGATTGGAATGGGAAGGAGTTGGATATCACATCTCATGCTATAGGAAGGGTCTCAGGTTTGGAATGGGGAGGATTTGTATATCACATCTCTTGCTATAGGAAGGGCCTCAGGTTTGGTATGAGAAACATTGAGATATCACATCTCATGGTATAGGAAGGATCTCAGGATTGGAATGGGAAGGAGTTGGATATCACATCTCATGTTATAGGAAGGATATCAGGTTTGGTATTAGAAGCATTGAGATATCACATCTCATGCTATAGGAAGTGTCTCTGTTTTGGGATGGGAAGGAGTTGGAGATAACATCTCATGCTATATGAAGGGTCTCTGGTTTGGTATTAGAAGCTTTGAGATATCACATTTCATACTATAGGAAGGGTCTCTGGTTTGGGATGGGAAGGAGTTGGATATCACATCTCATGCTATAACAAGGGTCTCAGGTTTGGTATTAGAAGCATTGAGATATCACATCTCATGCTATAGGAAGGGTCTCAGGTTTGGAATGGGAAGGAGTTGGATATCACATCTCAGGCTATAGGAAGGATCTCAGTTTTGGAATGAGAAGGAGTTGGATATCACATATCATGTTATATGAAGGCTCTCAGGTTTGGTATTAGAAGCATTGAGATATCACATCTCATGCTATAGTAAGGGTCTCAGGATTGGCATGGGAAGGAGTTTGATATCACATCTCATGCTAAAGGAAGGGTCTCCGGTTTGGAATGGGAAGGAGTTGGATATCACATCTCATGTTATAGGAAGGATCTCAGGTTTGGTATTAGAAACATTGAGATAACACATCTCATGCTATAGGAAGGGTCTCAGGATTGAAATGGGAAGGAGTTGGATATCACATCTCATGCTATCGTAAGGGTCTCAGGATTGGAATAGGAAGGAGTTGGATATCCCATCTCATGCTTTAAGAAGGGTCTCAGGTTTGGTATTAGAAGCATTGAGATATCACATCTCATGCTATAGGAAGGGTCTAAGGATTGGAATGGGAAGGAGTTGGATATCACACATGCTATAGGAAGGGTCTCAGGTTTGGTATTACAAGCATTGTGATATTACCTCTCATGCTATAGGAAGGGTCTCAGGATTGGATTGGGAAGTAGTTGGATATCACATCTGATGCTATAGGAAGGGTCTCAGGTTTGGAATGGGAAGGATTTGTACATCACATCTCTTGCTATAGGAAGGGCCTCAGGTTTGGTATGAGAAACATTGAAATATCACATCTCATGGTATAGGAAGGATCTCAGGATTGGAATGTGAAGGAGTTGGATATCACATCTCGTGTTATAGGAAGGATATCAAGTTTGGTATTAGAAGCATTGAGATATCACATCTCATGCTATAGGAAGGGTCTCAGGTTTGGTAGAAGCATTGAGATATCACATCCCATGCTATAGGAAGGGTCTCAGGATTGGAATGGGAAGGAGTAGTATATGACCTCTCATGCCATAGGAATGGTCTCAGGTTTGGTACAAGCATTGAGATATCACATCTCTGCTATCGGAAGGGTCTCAGGTTTGGAAAGGGAAGGAGTTGGATATCACGTCTCATGCTATAGGAAGGTTCTCAGGTTTGGTATTAGAAGCATTGAGATATCACATCTCATGCTATAGGAAGGGTCTCAGTATTGGAATGGGAAGGAGTTGGATATCACATCTCATGCTACAGGAAGGGTCTCAGGTTTGGAATGGGAAGGAATTGGATATCACATCTCATGTTATAGGAAGGATCTCAGGTCTGGTATTAGAAGCATTGTGATATCACATCTCATGCCATAGGAAGGGTCTCAGGTTTGGAGTGGGAAGGAGTTGGATATCACATCCCATGCTATAGGAAGGGTCTCAGGTTTGGTAGAAGCATTGAGATATCACATCTCATGCTATAGGAAGGGTCTCCGGATTGGAATGGGTAGTAGTTGTATATTACATCTCATGCCATAGGAAGGGTCTCAGGTTTGGTATAAGCATTGAGATATCACATCTCTGCTATCGGAGGGGTCTCAGGATTGGAATGGGAAGGAGTTGGATATCTCATCTCATGTTATAGGAAGGGTCTCAGGTTTGGTATTAGAAGCATTGAGATATCACATCTCATGCTATAGGAAAGGTCTCAGGATTGGGATGGGAAGGACTTGGATATCTCATCTCATGTTATAGGACGGGTCTCAGGTGTGGTATTAGAAGGATTGAGATATCACATCGCATGCTGTAGGAAGGGTCTCAGGTTTGGAATGGGAAGGAATTGGATATCACATCTCATGTCATAGGAAGGATCTCAGGTTTGCTATTAGAAGCATTGAGATATCACTTCTCAAGCTATAGGAAGGGTCTCAGGTTTGGAAAGGGAAGGATTTGGATTTCACATCTCATGTTGTAGGATGGTTCTCATGTTTGGTTTTAGAAGCATTGAGATATCACATCTCATGCTATCGGAAGGGTCTCAGGTTTGGAAAGGGAAGGATTTGGATTTCACATATGTTATAGGATGGTTCTCAGGTTTGGTTTTAGAAGCAGTAAGATATCACATCTCATGTTATAGGAAAGGTCTCAGGATTGGAATGGGAAGGAGTTGGATATCACATCACATGCTAAAGGAAAGGTCTCAGGTTTGGAAGGGGAAGGATTTGGATATCCCATCTCATGTCATAGGAAGGATCTCAGGTTTGCTATTAGAAGCACTGAGATATCACATCTCATGCTATCGGAAGGGTCTCAGGTTTGGAATGGGAAGGAGTTGGATACAAATCTCATGTTATATGAAGGATCTCAGGTTTGGTATTAGAAGCATTGAGATATCACATATCATGCTATAGGAAAGGTCTCAGGATTGGAATGGGAAGGAGTTGGATGTCACATCACATGCTAAAGGAAAGGTCTCAGGTTTGGAAGGGGAAGGATTTGGATCTCACATATGTTTTAGGACGGGTGTCAGGTTTGGTATTAGAAGCATTGAGATATCACATCTCATGGTATAGGAAGGGTCTCAGGATTGGAATGGGAAGGAGTTGGATAGCACATCTCAAGCTATCTCAGGATTGGAATGGGAAGGAGTTTGATATCACATCTCAAGCTATAGGAAGGGTCTCAGGTTTGGAAAGGGAATGATTTGGATTTCACATGTTACAGGATAGTTCTCATGTTTGGTTTTAGAAGCATTGAGATATCACATCTCATGTTATAGGAAGGATCTCAGGTTTGGTATTAGAAGCATTGAGATATCACATCTCATGCTATAGGAAGGGTCTCAGGTTTGGAATGGGAAGGAGTTGGATATCACATCTCATGCTATAGGAAGGATCTCCGGTTTGGTGTTAGAAGCATTGAGATATCAGATCTCATGCTATCGGAAGGATCTCAGGTTTGGTATTAGAAGCATTGAGATATCACATCTCATGCTACCAGAAGGGTCTCAGGATTGGAATGGGAAGGAGTCGGATATCACATCTCATGCTAAAGGGAGGGTTTCAGGTTTGGAAGTGGAAGGATTTGGATATCACATCTCATGTTATAGGAACTTCTCAGGTTTGGTATTAGAAGCATTGAGATATCACATCTCATGCTATCGGAAGGATCTCAGGTTTGGTATTAGAAGCATTGAGATATCACATCTCATGCTATAGGAAGGGTCTCAGGATTGGAATGGGAAGAAGTTGGATATCACATCTCATGCTATAGGAAGGGTCTCAGGTTTGGTATTACAAACATTGTGATATTACATCTCATGCTATAGGAAGGGTTTCAGGATTGGATTGGGAAGGAGTTGGATATCACATCTCATGCAGGAAGGGTCTCAGGTTTGGAATGGGAAGGATTTGTACATCACATCTCTTGCTATAGGAAGGGCCTCAGGTTTGGTAAGAGAAACATTAAGATGTCACATCTCATGCTATCGGAAGGGTCTCAGGATTGGAATGGGAAGGAGTTGGATATCACATCTCAAGCTATCTCAGGATTGGAATGGGAAGGAGTTTGATATCACATCTCAAGCTATAGGAAGGGTCTCAAGTTTGGAAGGGGAAGGATTTGGATTTCACATCTCATGTTTTAGGATGGGTCTCAGGTTTGGTATTAGAAACATTGAGATATCACATCTCATGGTATAGGAAGGGTTTCAGGATTGGAATGGGAAGGAGTTGGATATCACATCTCATGCAATAGGAAGGGTCTCAGGTTTGATAGAAGCATTGAGATATCACATCTCATGCTATAGGAAGGGTCTCAGGAGTGGAATGGGAAGGAGTTGGATATCACATCTCATGCCATAGGAAGAGTCTCAGGTTTGGTATAAGCATTGAGATATCACATCTCTGCTATCGTAAGGGTCTCAGGATTGGAATAGGAAGGAGTTGGATATCCCATCTCATGCTTTAAGAAGGGTCTCAGGTTTGGTATTAGAAGCATTGAGATATCACATCTCATGCTATAGGAAGGGTCTAAGGATTGGAATGGGAAGGAGTTGGATATCACATCTTATGCTATAGGAAGGGTCTCAGGTTTGGTATTACAAGCATTGTGATATTATATCTCATGCTATAGGAAGGGTCTCAGGATTGGATTGGGAAGGAGTTGGATATCACATCTCATGCTATAGGAAGGGTCTCAGGTTTGGAATGGGAAGGGTTTGTACATCACATCTCTTGCTATAGGAAGGGCCTCAGGTTTGGTATGAGAAACATTGAGATATCACATCTCATGTTATAGGAAGGATATCAGGTTTGGTATTAGAAGCATTGAGATATCACATCTCATGATATAGGAGGGGTCTCAGGATTGGAATGGGAAGGAGTTGGATATCACATCTCATGCTATAGGAAGGGTCTCAGGTTTGGTAGAAGCATTGAGATATCACATCTCATGCTATAGGAAGGGTCTCTGGATTGGAATGGGAAGTAGTTGTATATGACATCTCATGCAATAGGAAGGGTAGCACATATGCTATAGGAAGGGTCTCAGGTTTGGAACACGGGAAGGAGTTGGATATCACATCTCATGCTTTAAGAAGGGTCTCAGTTTTGGTATTAGAAGCATTGAGATATCACATCTCATGCTATAGGAAGGGTCTCAGGATTGGAATGGGAACGAGTTGGATATCACATCTCATGCTATAGGAAGGGTCTCAGGATTGGATTGGGAAGGAGTCGGATATCACATCCCATGCTATAGGAGAGGTCTCAGGTTTGGAATGGGAATGATTTGTATATCACATCTCTTGCTATAGGAAGGGCCTCAGGTTTGGTATCAGAAACATTGAGATATCACATCTCATGGTATAGGAAGGATCTCAGTATTGGAATGGAAAGGGGTTGGATATCACATCTCATGTTATAGGAAGGATATCAGGTTTGGTATTAGAAGCATTGAGATATCACATCTCATGCTATAGGAAGGGTCTCAGGATTGGAATGGGAAGGAGTTGGATATCAGATCTCATGCTATAGGAAGGGTCTCAGGTTTGGTAGAAGCATTAAGATATCACATCTCATGCTATAGGAAGGGTCTCAGGATTGGAATGGGAAGGAGTAGTATATGACATCTCATGCCATAGGAAGGGTCTCAGGTTTGGTATAAGCATTGAGATATCACATCTCTGCTATCGGAAGGGTCTCGGGATTGGAATGGGAAGGAGTTGGATATTACATTCTTGCTATAGGAAGGGTCTCAGGTTTGGAACGGGAAGGAGTTGGATATCCCATCTCATGTCATAGGAAGGATCTCAGGTTTGCTATTAGAAGCACTGAGATATCACATCTCATGCTATAGGAATGGTCTCAGGATTGGAATGGGAAGGAGTTGGATATTACATTCTTGCTATAGGAAGGGTCTCAGGTTTGGAACGGGAAGGAGTTGGATATCACATCTCATGCTTTAAGAAGGGTCTCAGTTTTGGTATTAGAAGCATTGAGATATCACATCTCATGCTCTAGGAAGGGTCTCAGGATTGGAATGGGAAGGAGTTGGATATCACATCTCATGCTATAGGAAGGGTCTCAGGTTTGGTATTACAAGCATTGCGATATTACATCTCATGCTATAGGAAGGGTCTCAGGTTTGGAATGGGGAGGATTTGTATATCACATCTCTTGCTATAGGAAGGGCCTCAGGTTTGGTATGAGAAACATTGAGATATCACATCTCATGGTATAGGAAGGATCTCAGGATTGGAATGGGAAGGAGTTGGATATCACATCTCATGTTATAGGAAGGATATCAGGTTTGGTATTAGAAGCATTGAGATATCACATCTCATGCTATAGGAAGGGTCTCTGTTTTGGGATGGGAAGGAGTTGGAGATAACATCTCATGCTATATGAAGGGTCTCAGGTTTGGTATTAGAAGCTTTGAGATATCACATTTCATACTATAGGAAGGGTCTCTGGTTTGGGATGGGAAGGAGTTGGATATCACATCTCATGCTATAACAAGGGTCTCAGGTTTGGTATTAGAAGCATTGAGATATCACATCTCATGCTATAGGAAGGGTCTCAGGTTTGGAATGGGAAGGAGTTGGATATCACATCTCAGGCTATAGGAAGGATCTCAGGTTTGGAATGAGAAGGAGTTGGATATCACATATCATGTTATATGAAGGCTCTCAGGTTTGGTATTAGAAGCATTGAGATATCACATCTCATGCTATAGTAAGGGTCTCAGGATTGGCATGGGAAGGAGTTTGATATCACATCTCATGCTAAAGGAAGGGTCTCCGGTTTGGAATGGGAAGGAGTTGGATATCACATCTCATGTTATAGGAAGGATCTCAGGTTTGGTATTAGAAACATTGAGATAACACATCTCATGCTATAGGAAGGGTCTCAGGATTGAAATGGGAAGGAGTTGGATATCACATCTCATGCTATCGTAAGGGTCTCAGGATTGGAATAGGAAGGAGTTGGATATCCCATCTCATGCTTTAAGAAGGGTCTCAGGTTTGGTATTAGAAGCATTGAGATATCACATCTCATGCTATAGGAAGGGTCTAAGGATTGGAATGGGAAGGAGTTGGATATCACACATGCTATAGGAAGGGTCTCAGGTTTGGTATTACAAGCATTGTGATATTACATCTCATGCTATAGGAAGGGTCTCAGGATTGGATTGGGAAGGAGTTGGATATCACATCTGATGCTATAGGAAAGGTCTCAGGTTTGGAATGGGAAGGATTTGTACATCACATCTCTTGCTATAGGAAGGGCCTCAGGTTTGGTATGAGAAACATTGAAATATCACATCTCATGGTATAGGAAGGATCTCAGGATTGGAATGTGAAGGAGTTGGATATCACATCTCGTGTTATAGGAAGGATATCAAGTTTGGTATTAGAAGCATTGAGATATCACATCTCATGCTATAGGAAGGGTCTCAGGTTTGGTAGAAGCATTGAGATATCACATCTCATGCTATAGGAAGGGTCTCAGGATTGGAATGGGAAGGAGTAGTATATGACCTCTCATCCCATAGGAAGGGTCTCAGGTTTGGTACAAGCATTGAGATATCACATCTCTGCTATCGGAAGGGTCTCAGGTTTGGAAAGGGAAGGAGCTGGATATCACGTCTCATGCTATAGGAAGGTTCTCAGGTTTGGTATTAGAAGCATTGAGATATCACATCTCATGCTATAGGAAGGGTCTCAGTATTGGAATGGGAAGGAGTTGGATATCACATCTCATGCTACAGGAAGGGTCTCAGGTTTGGAATGGGAAGGAATTGGATATCACATCTCATGTTATAGGAAGGATCTCAGGTCTGGTATTAGAAGCATTGTGATATCACATCTCATGCCATAGGAAGGGTCTCAGGTTTGGAGTGGGAAGGAGTTGGATATCACATCTCATGCTATAGGAAGGGTCTCAGGTTTGGTAGAAGCATTGAGATATCACATCTCATGCTATAGGAAGGGTCTCCGGATTGGAATGGGTAGTAGTTGTATATTACATCTCATGCCATAGGAAGGGTCTCAGGTTTGGTATAAGCATTGAGATATCACATCTCTGCTATCGGAAGGGTCTCAGGATTGGAATGGGAAGGAGTTGGATATCTCATCTCATGTTATAGGACGGGTCTCAGGTGTGGTATTAGAAGGATTGAGATATCACATCGCATGCTGTAGGAAGGGTCTCAGGTTTGGAATGGGAAGGAATTGGATATCACATCTCATGTCATAGGAAGGATCTCAGGTCTGCTATTAGAAGCATTGAGATATCACTTCTCATGCTATAGGAATGGTCTCAGGATTGGAATGGGAAGGAGTTGGATATTACATTCTTGCTATATGAAGGGTCTCAGGTTTGGAATGGGAAGGAGTTGGATGTCACATATGCTATAGGAAGGGTCTCAGGTTTGGAACGGGAAGTAGTTGGATATCACATCTCATGCTTTAAGAAGGGTCTCAGTTTTGGTATTAAAAGCATTGAGATATCACATCTCATGCTATAGGAAGGGTCTCAGGATTGGAATGGGAAGGAGTTGGATATCACATCTCATGCTATAGGAATGGTCTCAGGTTTGGTATTACAAGCATTGTGATATTACATCTCATGCTATAGGAAGGGTCTCAGGATTGGATTGGGAAAGAGTCGGATATCACATCTCATGCTATAGGAAGGGTCTCAGGTTTGGAATGGGAAGGATTTGTATATCACATCTCTTGCTATAGGAAGGGCCTCAGGTTTGGTATGAGAAACATTGAGATATCACATCTCATGGTATAGGAAGGATCTCAGTATTGGAATGGAAAGGAGTTGGATATCACATCTCATGTTATAGGAAGGATATCAGGTTTGGTATTAGAAGCATTGAGACATCACATCTCATGCTATAGGAAGGGTCTCAGGATTGGAATGGGAAGCAGTAGTATATGACATCTCATGCCATAGGAAGGGTCTCAGGTTTGGTATAAGCATTGAGATATCACATCTCTGCTATCGGAAGGGTCTCGGGATTGGAATGGTAAGGAGTTTATATATCACATCTCATGTTATAGGAAGGATATCATGTTTGGTATTAGAAGCATTGAGATATCACATCTCATGCTATAGGAAGGATCTCAGGATTGGAATGGGAAGGACTTGGATATCACATCTCATGCTATAGGGAGGGTCACAGGTTTGATATTAGAAGCATTGAGATATCACATCTCATGCTATCGGAAGGGTCTCAGGATTGGAATGGGAAGGAGTTGGATATCACATCTCATGCTAAAGGAAGGGTCTCAGGCTTGGAAGGGGAAGGATTTGGATATCACATCTCATGTTGTAGGACGGGTCTCAGGTTTGGTACTACAAGCATTGAGATATCACATCTCATGGTATAGGAAGGGTCTCAGGATTGGAATGGGAAGGAGTTGGATATCACATCTCAAGCTATAGGAAGGGTCTCAGGATTGCAATGGGAAGGAGTTTGATATCACATCTCATGCCATAGGAAGGGTCTCAGTTTTGGTAGAAGCATTGAGAAATGACATCTCATGCTATCGGAAGGGTCTCAGGATTGGATTGGGAAGGAGTTGGATATCCCATCTCATGCTATATGAAGGGTTTCAGGTTTGGTATTAGAAGCATTGAGATATCACATCTCGTGCTATAGGAAGGGTCTCAGGATTGGAATGGGAAGGAGTAGGATATCACATCTCATGCTATAGGAAGGGTCTCAGGTTTGGTATTAGAAGCATTGAGATATCAATTCTCATGGTATAGGAAGGGTCTCAGAATTGGAATGGGAAGGAGTTGGATATCACATCCATGTTATAGGAAGGGTCTCAGGATTGGAATGCGAAGGATTTGGATATCACATCTCTTGCTATAGGAAGGGTCTCAGGTTTTTTATTAGACACATTGAGATATCACATCTCATGCTAAAGGAAGGGTTTCAGGATTCGAATGGGAAGGATTTGGATATCATATCTCATGTTATAGGACGGGTCCCAGGTTTGGTATTAGAAGCACTGAGATATCACATCTCATGCTATCAGAAGGGTCTCAGGATTGGAATGGGAAGGAGTTGGATATCACATCTCATGCTAAAGGGAGGGTCTCAGGTTTGGAAGGGGAAGGATTTGGATATCACATCTCATGTTATCGGAAGGATCTCAGGTTTGGTATTAGAAGCATTGAGATATCACATCTCATGCTATAGGAAGGGTCTCAGGATTGGAATGGGAAGGAGATGGATATCACATCTCATGCTAAAGGAAGGGTCTCATGTTTGGTAGAAGCATTGAGATATCACATCTCATGCTATAGGAAGGGTCTCCGGATTGGAATGGGAAGTAGTTGTACATGACATCTCATGCCATAGGAAGGGTAGCACATATGCTATAGGAAGGGTCTCAGGTTTGGAACACGGGAAGGAGTTGGATATCACATCTCATGCTTTAAGAAGGGTCTCAGTTTTGGTATTAGAAGCATTGAGATATCACATCTCATGCTATAGGAAGGGTCTCAGGATTGGAATGGGAACGAGTTGGAAATCACATCTCATGCTATAAGAAGGGTCTCAGGATTGGATTGGGAAGGAGTCGGATATCACATCCCATGCTATAGGAAAGGTCTCAGGTTTGGAATGGGAATGATTTGTATATCACATCTCTTGCTATAGGAAGGCCCTCAGGTTTGGTATCAGAAACATTGAGATATCACATCTCATGGTATAGGAAGGATCTCAGTATTGGAATGGAAAGGGGTTGGATATCACATCTCATGTTATAGGAAGGATATCAGGTTTGGTATTAGAAGCATTGAGATATCACATCTCATGCTATAGGAAGGGTCTCAGGATTGGAATGGGAAGGAGTTGGATATCACATCTCATGCTATAGGAAGGGTCTCAGGTTTGGTAGAAGCATTGAGATATCACATCTCATGCTATAGGAAGGGTCTCAGGATTGGAATGGGAAGGAGTAGTATATGACATCTCATGCCATAGGAAGGGTCTCAGGTTTGGTATAAGCATTGAGATATCACATCTCTGCTATCGGAAGGGTCTCGGGATTGGAATGGGAAGGAGTTGGATATTACATTCTTGCTATAGGAAGGGTCTCAGGTTTGGAACGGGAAGGAGTTGGATATCCCATCTCATGTCATAGGAAGGATCTCAGGTTTGCTATTAGAAGCACTGAGATATCACATCTCATGCTATAGGAATGGTCTCAGGATTGGAATGGGAAGGAGTTGGATATTACATTCTTGCTATAGGAAGGGTCTCAGGTTTGGAACGGGAAGGAGTTGGATATCACATCTCATGCTTTAAGAAGGGTCTCAGTTTTGGTATTAGAAGCATTGAGATATCACATCTCATGCTATAGGAAGGGTCTCAGGATTGGAATGGGAAGGAGTTGGATATCACATCTCATGCTATAGGAAGGGTCTCAGGTTTGGTATTACAAGCATTGCGATATTACATCTCATGCTATAGGAAGGGTCTCAGGTTTGGAATGGGGAGGATTTGTATATCACATCTCTTGCTATAGGAAGGGCCTCAGGTTTGGTATGAGAAACATTGAGATATCACATCTCATGGTATAGGAAGGATCTCAGGATTGGAATGGGAAGGAGTTGGATATCACATCTCATGTTATAGGAAGGATATCAGGTTTGGTATTAGAAGCATTGAGATATCACATCTCATGCTATAGGAAGGGTCTCTGTTTTGGGATGGGAAGGAGTTGGAGATAACATCTCATGCTATATGAAGGGTCTCAGGTTTGGTATTAGAAGCTTTGAGATATCACATTTCATACTATAGGAAGGGTCTCTGGTTTGGGATGGGAAGGAGTTGGATATCACATCTCATGCTATAACAAGGGTCTCAGGTTTGGTATTAGAAGCATTGAGATATCACATCTCATGCTATAGGAAGGGTCTCAGGTTTGGAATGGGAAGGAGTTGGATATCACATCTCAGGCTATAGGAAGGATCTCAGGTTTGGAATGAGGAGTTGGATATCACATATCATGTTATATGAAGGCTCTCAGGTTTGGTATTAGAAGCATTGAGATATCACATCTCATGCTATAGTAAGGGTCTCAGGATTGGCATGGGAAGGAGTTTGATATCACATCTCATGCTAAAGGAAGGGTCTCCGGTTTGGAATGGGAAGGAGTTGGATATCACATCTCATGTTATAGGAAGGATCTCAGGTTTGGTATTAGAAACATTGAGATAACACATCTCATGCTATAGGAAGGGTCTCAGGATTGAAATGGGAAGGAGTTGGATATCACATCTCATGCTATCGTAAGGGTCTCAGGATTGGAATAGGAAGGAGTTGGATATCCCATCTCATGCTTTAAGAAGGGTCTCAGGTTTGGTATTAGAAGCATTGAGATATCACATCTCATGCTATAGGAAGGGTCTAAGGATTGGAATGGGAAGGAGTTGGATATCACACATGCTATAGGAAGGGTCTCAGGTTTGGTATTACAAGCATTGTGATATTACATCTCATGCTATAGGAAGGGTCTCAGGATTGGATTGGGAAGGAGTTGGATATCACATCTGATGCTATAGGAAAGGTCTCAGGTTTGGAATGGGAAGGATTTGTACATAACATCTCTTGCTATAGGAAGGGCCTCAGGTTTGGTATGAGAAACATTGAAATATCACATCTCATGGTATAGGAAGGATCTCAGGATTGGAATGTGAAGGAGTTGGATATCACATCTCGTGTTATAGGAAGGATATCAAGTTTGGTATTAGAAGCATTGAGATATCATATCTCATGCTATAGGAAGGGTCTCAGGTTTGGTAGAAGCATTGAGATATCACATCTCATGCTATAGGAAGGGTCTCAGGATTGGAATGGGAAGGAGTAGTATATGACCTCTCATGCCATAGGAAGGGTCTCAGGTTTGGTACAAGCATTGAGATATCACATCTCTGCTATCGGAAGGGTCTCAGGTTTGGAAAGGGAAGGAGTTGGATATCACGTCTCATGCTATAGGAAGGTTCTCAGGTTTGGTATTAGAAGCATTGAGATATCACATCTCATGCTATAGGAAGGGTCTCAGTATTGGAATGGGAAGGAGTTGGATATCACATCTCATGCTACAGGAAGGGTCTCAGGTTTGGAATGGGAAGGAATTGGATATCACATCTCATGTTATAGGAAGGATCTCAGGTCTGGTATTAGAAGCATTGTGATATCACATCTCATGCCATAGGAATGGTCTCAGGATTGGAATGGGAAGGAGTTGGATATTACATTCTTGCTATAGGAAGGGTCTCAGGTTTGGAACGGGAAGGAGTTGGATATCACATCTCATGCTTTAAGAAGGGTCTCAGTTTTGGTATTAGAAGCATTGAGATATCACATCTCATGCTCTAGGAAGGGTCTCAGGATTGGAATGGGAAGGAGTTGGATATCACATCTCATGCTATAGGAAGGGTCTCAGGTTTGGTATTACAAGCATTGCGATATTACATCTCATGCTATAGGAAGGGTCTCAGGTTTGGAATGGGGAGGATTTGTATATCACATCTCTTGCTATAGGAAGGGCCTCAGGTTTGGTATGAGAAACATTGAGATATCACATCTCATGGTATAGGAAGGATCTCAGGATTGGAATGGGAAGGAGTTGGATATCACATCTCATGTTATAGGAAGGATATCAGGTTTGGTATTAGAAGCATTGAGATATCACATCTCATGCTATAGGAAGGGTCTCTGTTTTGGGATGGGAAGGAGTTGGAGATAACATCTCATGCTATATGAAGGGTCTCAGGTTTGGTATTAGAAGCTTTGAGATATCACATCTCTGCTATCGGAAGGGTCTCGGGATTGGAATGGTAAGGAGTTTATATATCACATCTCATGTTATAGGAAGGATATCATGTTTTGTATTAGAAGCATTGAGATATCACATCTCATGCTATAGGAAGGATCTCATGATTGGAATGGGAAGGACTTGGATATCACATCTCATGCTATAGGGAGGGTCTCAGGTTTGATATTAGAAGCATTGAGATATCACATCTCATGCTATCGGAAGGGTCTCAGGATTGGAATGGGAAGGAGTTGGATATCACATCTCATGCTAAAGGAAGGGTCTCAGGCTTGGAAGGGGAAGGATTTGGATATCACATCTCATGTTGTAGGACGGGTCTCAGGTTTGGTACTACAAGCATTGAGATATCACATCTCATGGTATAGGAAGGGTCTCAGGATTGGAATGGGAAGGAGTTGGATATCACATCTCAAGCTATAGGAAGGGTCTCAGGATTGCAATGGGAAGGAGTTTGATATCACATCTCATGCCATAGGAAGGGTCTCAGTTTTGGTAGAAGCATTGAGAAATGACATCTCATGCTATCGGAAGGGTCTCAGGATTGGATTGGGAAGGAGTTGGATATCCCATCTCATGCTATATGAAGGGTGTCAGGTTTGGTATTAGAAGCATTGAGATATCACATCTCGTGCTATAGGAAGGGCCTCAGGATTGGAATGGGAAGGAGTAGGATATAACATCTCATGCTATAGGAAGGGTCTCAGGTTTGGTATTAGAAGCATTGAGATATCAATTCTCATGGTATAGGAAGGGTCTCAGAATTGGAATGGGAAGGAGTTGGATATCACATCCATGTTATAGGAAGGGTCTCAGGATTGGAATGCGAAGGATTTGGATATCACATCTCTTGCTATAGGAAGGGTCTCAGGTTTTTTATTAGACACATTGAGATATCACATCTCATGCTAAAGGAAGGGTTTCAGGATTCGAATGGGAAGGATTTGGATATCATATCTCATGTTATAGGACGGGTCCCAGGTTTGGTATTAGAAGCACTGAGATATCACATCTCATGCTATCAGAAGGGTCTCAGGATTGGAATGGGAAGGAGTTGGATATCACATCTCATGCTAAAGGGAGGGTCTCAGGTTTGGAAGGGGAAGGATTTGGATATCACATCTCATGTTATCGGAAGGATCTCAGGTTTGGTATTAGAAGCATTGAGATATCACATCTCATGCTATAGGAAGGGTCTCAGGATTGGAATGGGAAGGAGATGGATATCACATCTCATGCTAAAGGAAGGGTCTCATGTTTGGTAGAAGCATTGAGATATCACATCTCATGCTATAGGAAGGGTCTCCGGATTGGAATGGGAAGTAGTTGTATATGACATCTCATGCCATAGGAAGGGTAGCACATATGCTATAGGAAGGGTCTCAGGTTTGGAACACGGGAAGGAGTTGGATATCACATCTCATGCTTTAAGAAGGGTCTCAGTTTTGGTATTAGAAGCATTGAGATATCACATCTCATGCTATAGGAAGGGTCTCAGGATTGGAATGGGAACGAGTTGGAAATCACATCTCATGCTATAGGAAGGGTCTCAGGATTGGATTGGGAAGGAGTCGGATATCACATCCCATGCTATAGGAAAGGTCTCAGGTTTGGAATGGGAATGATTTGTATATCACATCTCTTGCTATAGGAAGGCCCTCAGGTTTGGTATCAGAAACATTGAGATATCACATCTCATGGTATAGGAAGGATCTCAGTATTGGAATGGAAAGGGGTTGGATATCACATCTCATGTTATAGGAAGGATATCAGGTTTGGTATTAGAAGCATTGAGATATCACATCTCATGCTATAGGAAGGGTCTCAGGATTGGAATGGGAAGGAGTTGGATATCACATCTCATGCTATAGGAAGGGTCTCAGGTTTGGTAGAAGCATTGAGATATCACATCTCATGCTATAGGAAGGGTCTCAGGATTGGAATGGGAAGGAGTAGTATATGACATCTCATGCCATAGGAAGGGTCTCAGGTTTGGTATAAGCATTGAGATATCACATCTCTGCTATCGGAAGGGTCTCGGGATTGGAATGGGAAGGAGTTGGATATTACATTCTTGCTATAGGAAGGGTCTCAGGTTTGGAACGGGAAGGAGTTGGATATCCCATCTCATGTCATAGGAAGGATCTCAGGTTTGCTATTAGAAGCACTGAGATATCACATCTCATGCTATAGGAATGGTCTCAGGATTGGAATGGGAAGGAGTTGGATATTACATTCTTGCTATAGGAAGGGTCTCAGGTTTGGAACGGGAAGGAGTTGGATATCACATCTCATGCTTTAAGAAGGGTCTCAGTTTTGGTATTAGAAGCATTGAGATATCACATCTCATGCTATAGGAAGGGTCTCAGGATTGGAATGGGAAGGAGTTGGATATCACATCTCATGCTATAGGAAGGGTCTCAGGTTTGGTATTACAAGCATTGCGATATTACATCTCATGCTATAGGAAGGGTCTCAGGTTTGGAATGGGGAGGATTTGTATATCACATCTCTTGCTATAGGAAGGGCCTCAGGTTTGGTATGAGAAACATTGAGATATCACATCTCATGGTATAGGAAGGATCTCAGGATTGGAATTGGAAGGAGTTGGATATCACATCTCATGTTATAGGAAGGATATCAGGTTTGGTATTAGAAGCATTGAGATATCACATCTCATGCTATAGGAAGGGTCTCTGTTTTGGGATGGGAAGGAGTTGGAGATAACATCTCATGCTATATGAAGGGTCTCAGGTTTGGTATTAGAAGCTTTGAGATATCACATTTCATACTATAGGAAGGGTCTCTGGTTTGGGATGGGAAGGAGTTGGATATCACATCTCATGCTATAACAAGGGTCTCAGGTTTGGTATTAGAAGCATTGAGATATCACATCTCATGCTATAGGAAGGGTCTCAGGTTTGGAATGGGAAGGAGTTGGATATCACATCTCAGGCTATAGGAAGGATCTCAGTTTTGGAATGAGAAGGAGTTGGATATCACATATCATGTTATATGAAGGCTCTCAGGTTTGGTATTAGAAGCATTGAGATATCACATCTCATGCTATAGTAAGGGTCTCAGGATTGGCATGGGAAGGAGTTTGATATCATATCTCATGCTAAAGGAAGGGTCTCCGGTTTGGAATGGGAAGGAGTTGGATATCACATCTCATGTTATAGGAAGGATCTCAGGTTTGGTATTAGAAACTTTGAGATAACACATCTCATGCTATAGGAAGGGTCTCAGGATTGAAATGGGAAGGAGTTGGATATCACATCTCATGCTATCGTAAGGGTCTCAGGATTGGAATAGGAAGGAGTTGGATATCCCATCTCATGCTTTAAGAAGGGTCTCAGGTTTGGTATTAGAAGCATTGAGATATCACATCTCATGCTATAGGAAGGGTCTAAGGATTGGAATGGGAAGGAGTTGGATATCACACATGCTATAGGAAGGGTCTCAGGTTTGGTATTACAAGCATTGTGATATTACATCTCATGCTATAGGAAGGGTCTCAGGATTGGATTGGGAAGGAGTTGGATATCACATCTGATGCTATAGGAAGGGTCTCAGGTTTGGAATGGGAAGGATTTGTACATCACATCTCTTGCTATAGGAAGGGCCTCAGGTTTGGTATGGGAAACATTGAAATATCACATCTCATGGTATAGGAAGGATCTCAGGATTGGAATGTGAAGGAGTTGGATATCACATCTCGTGTTATAGGAAGGATATCAAGTTTGGTATTAGAAGCATTGAGATATCACATCTCATGCTATAGGAAGGGTCTCAGGTTTGGTAGAAGCATTGAGATATCACATCTCATGCTATAGGAAGGGTCTCAGGATTGGAATGGGAAGGAGTAGTATATGACCTCTCATGCCATAGGAATGGTCTCAGGTTTGGTACAAGCATTGAGATATCACATCTCTGCTATCGGAAGGGTCTCAGGTTTGGAAAGGGAAGGAGTTGGATATCACGTTCCATGCTATAGGAAGGTTCTCAGGTTTGGTATTAGAAGCATTGAGATATCACATCTCATGCTATAGGAAGGGTCTCAGTATTGGAATGGGAAGGAGTTGGATATCACATCTCATGCTACAGGAAGGGTCTCAGGTTTGGAATGGGAAGGAATTGGATATCACATCTCATGTTATAGGAAGGATCTCAGGTCTGGTATTAGAAGCATTGTGATATCACATCTCATGCCATAGGAAGGGTCTCAGGTTTGGAGTGGGAAGGAGTTGGATATCACATCTCATGCTATAGGAAGGGTCTCAGGTTTGGTAGAAGCATTGAGATATCACATATCATGCTATAGGAAGGGTGTCCGGATTGGAATGGGTAGTAGTTGTATATTACATCTCATGCCATAGGAAGGGTCTCAGGTTTGGTATAAGCATTGAGATATCACATCTCTGCTATCGGAAGGGTCTCAGTATTGGAATGGGAAGGAGTTGGATATCCCATCTCATGTTATAGGAAGGGTCTCAGGTTTGGTATTAGAAGCATTGAGATATCACATCTCATGCTATAGGAAAGGTCTCAGGATTGGGATGGGAAGGACTTGGATATCTCATCTCATGTTATAGGACGGGTCTCAGGTGTGGTATTAGAAGGATTGAGATATCACATTGCATGCTGTAGGAAGGGTCTCAGGTTTGGAATGGGAAGGAATTGGATATCACATCTCATGTCATAGGAAGGATCTCAGGTTTGCTATTAGAAGCATTGAGATATTACTTCTCAAGCTATAGGAAGGGTCTCAGGTTTGGAAAGGGAAGGATTTGGATTTCACATCTCATGTTGTAGGATGGTTCTCATGTTTGGTTTTAGAAGCATTGAGATATCACATCTCATGCTATCGGAAGGGTCTCAGGTTTGGAAAGGGAAGGATTTGGATTTCACATATGTTATAGGATGGTTCTCAGGTTTGGTTTTAGAAGCAGTAAGATATCACATCTCATGCTATAGGAAGGGTCTCAGGTTTGGAATGGGAAGGAGTTGGATACAAATCTCATGTTATAGGAAGGATGTCAGGTTTGGTATTAGAAGCATTGAGATATCACATATCATGCTATAGGAAAGGTCTCAGGATTGGAATGGGAAGGAGTTGGATATCACATCACATGCTAAAGGAAAGGTCTCAGGTTTGGAAGGGGAAGGATTTGGATCTCACATATGTTTTAGGACGGGTGTCAGGTTTGGTATTAGAAGCATTGAGATATCACATCTCATGGTATAGGAAGGGTCTCAGGATTGGAATGGGAAGGAGTTGGATAGCACATCTCAAGCTATCTCAGGATTGGAATGGGAAGGAGTTTGATATCACATCTCAAGCTATAGGAAGGGTCTCAGGTTTGGAAAGGGAATGATTTGGATTTCACATGTTACAGGATAGTTCTCATGTTTGGTTTTAGAAGCATTGAGATATCACATCTCATGTTATAGGAAGGATCTCAGGTTTGGTATTAGAAGCATTGAGATATCACATCTCATGCTATATGAAGGGTCTCAGGTTTGGAATGGGAAGGAGTTGGATATCACATCTCATGCTATAGGAAGGATCTCAGGTTTGGTGTTAGAATCATTGAGATATCAGATCTCATGCTATCGGAAGGATCTCAGGTTTGGTATTAGAAGCATTGAGATATCACATCTCATGCTACCAGAAGGGTCTCAGGATTGGAATGGGAAGGAGTCGGATATCACATCTCATGCTAAAGGGAGGGTTTCAGGTTTGGAAGTGGAAGGATTTGGATATCACATCTCATGTTATAGGAAGATCTCAGGTTTGGTATTAGAAGCATTGAGATATCACATCTCATGCTATCGGAAGGATCTCAGGTTTGGTATTAGAAGCATTGAGATATCACATCTCATGCTATAGGAAGGGTCTCAGGATTGGAATGGGAAGGAGTTGGATATCACATCTCATGCTATAGGAAGGGTCTCAGGTTTGGAATGGGAAGGATTTGTACATCACATCTCTTGCTATAGGAAGGGCCTCAGGTTTGGTAAGAGAAACATTACGATATCACATCTCATGCTATCGGAAGGGTCTCAGGATTGGAATGGGAAGGAGTTGGATATCACATCTCAAGCTATCTCAGGATTGGAATGGGAAGAAGTTTGATATCACATCTCAAGCTATAGGAAGGGTCTCAAGTTTGGAAGGGGAAGGATTTGGATTTCACATCTCATGTTTTAGGACGGGTCTCAGGTTTGGTATTAGAAACATTGAGATATCACATCTCATGGTATAGGAAGGGTTTCAGGATTGGAATGGGAAGGAGTTGGATATCACATCTCATGCAATAGGAAGGGTCTCAGGTTTGATAGAAGCATTGAGATATCACATCTCATGCTATAGGAAGGGTCATAGGATTGGAATGGGAAGGAGTTGGATATCACATCTCATGCCATAGGAAGAGTCTCAGGTTTGGTATAAGCATTGAGATATCACATCTCTGCTATTGTAAGGGTCTCAGGATTGGAATAGGAAGGAGTTGGATATCCCATCTCATGCTTTAAGAAGGGTCTCAGGTTTGGTATTAGAAGCATTGAGATATCACATCTCATGCTATAGGAAGGGTCTAAGGATTGGAATGGGAAGGAGTTGGATATCACATCTTATGCTATAGGAAGGGTCTCAGGTTTGGAATTACAAGCATTGTGATATTATATCTCATGCTATAGGAAGGGTCTCAGGATTGGATTGGGAAGGAGTTGGATATCACATCTCATGCTATAGGAAGGGTCTCAGGTTTGGAATGGGAAGGGTTTGTACATCACATCTCTTGCTATAGGAAGGGCCTCAGGTTTGGTATGAGAAACATTGAGATATCACATCTCATGTTATAGGAAGGATATCAGGTTTGGTATTAGAAGCATTGAGATATCACATCTCATGATATAGGAAGGGTCTCAGGATTGGAATGGGAAGGAGTTGGATATCACATCTCATGCTATAGGAAGGGTCTCAGGTTTGGTAGAAGCATTGAGATATCACATCTCATGCTATAGGAAGGGTCTCCGGATTGGAATGGGAAGTAGTTGTATATGACATCTCATGCCATAGGAAGGGTAGCACATATGCTATAGGAAGGGTCTCAGGTTTGGAACACGGGAAGGAGTTGGATATCACATCTCATGCTTTAAGAAGGGTCTCAGTTTTGGTATTAGAAGCATTGAGATATCACATCTCATGCTATAGGAAGGGTCTCAGGATTGGAATGGGAACGAGTTGGATATCACATCTTATGCTATAGGAAGGGTCTCAGGATTGGATTGGGAAGGAGTCGGATATCACATCCCATGCTATAGGAAAGGTCTCAGGTTTGGAATGGGAATGATTTGTATTTCACATCTCTTGCTATAGGAAGGGCCTCAGGTTTGATATCAGAAACATTGAGATATCACATCTCATGGTATAGGAAGGATCTCAGTATTGGAATGGAAAGGGGTTGGATATCACATCTCATGTTATAGGAAGGATATCAGGTTTGGTATTAGAAGCATTGAGATATCACATCTCATGCTATAGGAAGGGTCTCAGGATTGGAATGGGAAGGAGTTGGATATCACATCTCATGCTATAGGAAGGGTCTCAGGTTTGGTAGAAGCATTAAGATATCACATCTCATGCTATAGTAAGGGTCTCAGGATTGGAATGGGAAGGAGTAGTATATGACATCTCATGCCATAGGAAGGGTCTCAGGTTTGGTATAAGCATTGAGATATCACATCTCTGCTATCGGAAGGGTCTCGGGATTGGAATGGGAAGGAGTTGGATATTACATTCTTGCTATAGGAAGGGTCTCAGGTTTGGAACGGGAAGGAGTTGGATATCCCATCTCATGTCATAGGAAGGATCTCAGGTTTGCTATTAGAAGCACTGAGATATCACATCTCATGCTATAGGAATGGTCTCAGGATTGGAATGGGAAGGAGTTGGATATTACATTCTTGCTATAGGAAGGGTCTCAGGTTTGGAACGGGAAGGAGTTGGATATCACATCTCATGCTTTAAGAAGGGTCTCAGTTTTGGTATTAGAAGCATTGAGATATCACATCTCATGCTCTAGGAAGGGTCTCAGGATTGGAATGGGAAGGAGTTGGATATCACATCTCATGCTATAGGAAGGGTCTCAGGTTTGGTATTACAAGCATTGCGATATTACATCTCATGCTATAGGAATGGTCTCAGGTTTGGAATGGGGAGGATTTGTATATCACATCTCTTGCTATAGGAAGGGCCTCAGGTTTGGTATGAGAAACATTGAGATATCACATCTCATGGTATAGGAAGGATCTCAGGATTGGAATGGGAAGGAGTTGGATATCACATCTCATGTTATAGGAAGGATATCAGGTTTGGTATTAGAAGCATTGAGATATCACATCTCATGCTATAGGAAGGGTCTCTGTTTTGGGATGGGAAGGAGTTGGAGATAACATCTCATGCTATATGAAGGGTCTCAGGTTTGGTATTAGAAGCTTTGAGATATCACATTTCATACTATAGGAAGGGTCTCTGGTTTGGGATGGGAAGGAGTTGGATATCACATCTCATGCTATAACAAGGGTCTCAGGTTTGGTATTAGAAGCATTGAGATATCACATCTCATGCTATAGGAAGGGTCTCAGGTTTGGAATGGGAAGGAGTTGGATATCACATATCATGTATATGAAGGCTCTCAGGTTTGGTATTAGAAGCATTGAGATATCACATCTCATGCTATAGTAAGGGTCTCAGGATTGGCATGGGAAGGAGTTTGATATCACATCTCATGCTAAAGGAAGGGTCTCCGGTTTGGAATGGGAAGGAGTTGGATATCACATCTCATGTTATAGGAAGGATCTCAGGTTTGGTATTAGAAACATTGAGATAACACATCTCATGCTATAGGAAGGGTCTCAGGATTGAAATGGGAAGGAGTTGGATATCACATCTCATGCTATCATAAGGGTCTCAGGATTGGAATAGGAAGGAGTTGGATATCCCATCTCATGCTTTAAGAAGGGTCTCAGGTTTGGTATTAGAAGCATTGAGATATCACATCTCATGCTATAGGAAGGGTCTAAGGATTGGAATGGGAAGGAGTTGGATATCACACATGCTATAGGAAGGGTCTCAGGTTTGGTATTACAAGCATTGTGATATTACATCTCATGCTATAGGAAGGGTCTCAGGATTGGATTGGGAAGGAGTTGGATATCACATCTGATGCTATAGGAAAGGTCTCAGGTTTGGAATGGGAAGGATTTGTACATCACATCTCTTGCTATAGGAAGGGCCTCAGGTTTGGTATGAGAAACATTGAAATATCACATCTCATGGTATAGGAAGGATCTCAGGATTGGAATGTGAAGGAGTTGGATATCACATCTCGTGTTATAGGAAGGATATCAAGTTTGGTATTAGAAGCATTGAGATATCACATCTCATGCTATAGGAAGGGTCTCAGGTTTGGTAGAAGCATTGAGATATCACATCTCATGCTATAGGAAGGGTCTCAGGATTGGAATGGGAAGGAGTAGTATATGACCTCTCATGCCATAGGAAGGGTCTCAGGTTTGGTACAAGCATTGAGATATCACATCTCTGCTATCGGAAGGGTCTCAGGTTTGGAAAGGGAAGGAGTTGGATATCACGTCTCATGCTATAGGAAGGTTCTCAGGTTTGGTATTAGAAGCATTGAGATATCACATCTCATGCTATAGGAAGGGTCTCAGTATTGGAATGGGAAGGAGTTGGATATCACATCTCATGCTACAGGAAAGGTCTCAGGTTTGGAATAGGAAGGAATTGGATATCGCATCTCATGTTATAGGAAGGATCTCAGGTCTGGTATTAGAAGCATTGTGATATCACATCTCATGCCATAGGAAGGGTCTCAGGTTTGGAGTGGGAAGGAGTTGGATATCACATCTCATGCTATAGGAAGGGTCTCAGGTTTGGTAGAAGCATTGAGATATCACATCTCATGCTATAGGAAGGGTCTCCGGATTGGAATGGGTAGTAGTTGTATATTACATCTCATGCCATAGGAAGGGTCTCAGGTTTGGTATAAGCATTGAGATATCACATCTCTGCTATCGGAAGGGTCTCAGGATTGGAATGGGAAGGAGTTGGATATCCCATCTCATGTTATAGGAAGGGTCTCAGGTTTGGTATTAGAAGCATTGAGATATCACATCTCATGCTATAGGAAAGGTCTCAGGATTGGGATGGGAAGGACTTGGATATCTCATCTCATGTTATAGGACGGGTCTCAGGTGTGGTATTAGAAGGATTGAGATATCACATCGCATGCTGTAGGAAGGGTCTCAGGTTTGGAATGGGAAGGAATTGGATATCACATCTCATGTCATAGGAAGGATCTCAGGTTTGCTATTAGAAGCATTGAGATATCACTTCTCATGCTATAGGAATGGTCTCAGGATTGGAATGGGAAGGAGTTGGATATTACATTCTTGCTATATGAAGGGTCTCAGGTTTGGAATGGGAAGGAGTTGGATGTCACATATGCTATAGGAAGGGTCTCAGGTTTGGAACGGGAAGTAGTTGGATATCACATCTCATGCTTTAAGAAGGGTCTCAGTTTTGGTATTAAAAGCATTGAGATATCACATCTCATGCTATAGGAAGGGTCTCAGGATTGGAATGGGAAGGAGTTGGATATCACATCTCATGCTATAGGAATGGTCTCAGGTTTGGTATTACAAGCATTGTGATATTACATCTCATGCTATAGGAAGGGTCTCAGGATTGGATTGGGAAAGAGTCGGATATCACATCTCATGCTATAGGAAGGGTCTCAGGTTTGGAATGGGAAGGATTTGTATATCACATCTCTTGCTATAGGAATTGCCTCAGGTTTGGTATGAGAAACATTGAGATATCACATCTCATGGTATAGGAAGGATCTCAGTATTGGAATGGAAAGGAGTTGGATATCACATCTCATGTTATAGGAAGGATATCAGGTTTGGTATTAGAAGCATTGAGACATCACATCTCATGCTATAGGAAGGGTCTCAGGATTGGAATGGGAAGGAGTTGGATATCACATCTCATGCTATAGGAAGGGTCTCAAGTTTGGTAGAAGCATTGAGATATCACATCTCATGCTATAGGAAGGGTCCCAGGATTGGAATGGGAAGCAGTAGTATATGACATCTCATGCCATAGGAAGGGTCTCAGGTTTGGTATAAGCATTGAGATATCACATCTCTGCTATCGGAAGGGTCTCGGGATTGGAATGGTAAGGAGTTTATATATCACATCTCATGTTATAGGAAGGATATCATGTTTGGTATTAGAAGCATTGAGATATCACATCTCATGCTATAGGAAGGATCTCAGGATTGGAATGGGAAGGACTTGGATATCACATCTCATGCTATAGGGAGGGTCTCAGGTTTGATATTAGAAGCATTGAGATATCACATCTCATGCTATCAGAAGGGTCTCAGGATTGGAATGGGAAGGAGTTGGATATCACATCTCATGCTAAAGGAAGGGTCTCAGGCTTGGAAGGGGAAGGATTTGGATATCACATCTCATGTTGTAGGACGGGTCTCAGGTTTGGTACTACAAGCATTGAGATATCACATCTCATGGTATAGGAAGGGTCTCAGGATTGGAATGGGAAGGAGTTGGATATCACATCTCAAGCTATAGGAAGGGTCTCAGGATTGGAATGGGAAGGAGTTTGATATCACATCTCATGCCATAGGAAGGGTCTCAGTTTTGGTAGAAGCATTGAGAAATGACATCTCATGCTATCGGAAGGGTCTCAGGATTGGATTGGGAAGGAGTTGGATATCCCATCTCATGCTATATGAAGGGTGTCAGGTTTGGTATTAGAAGCATTGAGATATCACATCTCGTGCTATAGGAAGGGTCTCAGGATTGGAATGGGAAGGAGTAGGATATCACATCTCATGCTATAGGAAGGGTCTCAGGTTTGGTATTAGAAGCATTGAGATATCAATTCTCATGGTATAGGAAGGGTCTCAGAATTGGAATGGGAAGGAGTTGGATATCACATCCATGTTATAGGAAGGGTCTCAGGATTGGAATGCGAAGGATTTGGATATCACATCTCTTGCTATAGGAAGGGTCTCAGGTTTTTTATTAGACACATTGAGATATCACATCTCATGCTAAAGGAAGGGTTTCAGGATTCGAATGGGAAGGATTTGGATATCATATCTCATGTTATAGGACGGGTCCCAGGTTTGGTATTAGAAGCACTGAGATATCACATCTCATGGTATAGGAAGGGTCTCAGGATTGGAATGGGAAGGAGTTGGATATCCCTTCTCATGCTATAGGAAGGGTCTCAGGTTGGAATGGGAAGGAGTTGGATATCACATCTCATGTTATAGGAAGGGTCTCGGGATTGGAATGGGAAGGATTTGGATATCATATCTCTTGCTATAGGAAGGGTCTCATGTTTTTTATTAGAAACAGAAATATCACATCTCATGGTATAGGAAGGGTTTCAGGATTGGAATTGGAAGGATTTGGATATCACATCTCATGCTAAAGGAAGGGTCTCAGGTTTGGAAGGGGAAGGAGTAGGATATCACATCTCATGCTAAAGGAAGGGTCTCAGGTTTGATAGAAGCATTGAAATATTACAGCTCATGCTATAGGAAGGGTCTCAGGATTGGAATGGGAAGGAGTTGGATATCACATCTCATGCTAAAGGAAGGGTCTCAGGTTTGATAGAAGCATTGAGATATCACATCTCATGCTATAGGAAGGGTCTCAGGTTTGGTATAAGCATTGAGATATCACATCTCTGCTATCGGAAGGGTCTCAGGATAGGAATGGGAAGGACTTAGATATCACATCTCATGCTATAGGGAGGGTCTCAGTTTTGATATTAGAAGCATTGAGATATCACATCTCATGCTATCGGAAGGGTCTCAGGATTGGAATGGGAAGGAGTTGGATATCACATCTCAAGCTATCTCAGGATTGGAATGGGAAGGAGTTTGATATCACATCTCAAGCTATAGGAAGGGTCTCAGGTTTGGAAGGGGAAGGATTTGGATCTCACATCTCATGTTTTAGGACGGGTCTCAGGTTTGGTATTAGAAGCATTGAGATATCACATCTCATGGTATAATAAGGGTCTCAGGATTGGAATGGGAAGGAGTTTGATATCACATCTCAAGCTATAGGAAGGGTCTCAGGTTTGGGAAGTGAAGAATTTGGATAGCACATCTCATGTTATAGGATGGTTCTCATGTTTGGTTTTAGAAGCATTGAGATATCACATCTCATGCTATAGGAAAGGTCTCAGGATTGGGATGGGAAGGACTTGGATATCTCATCTCATGTTATAGGACGGGTCTCAGGTGTGGTATTAGAAGGATTGAGATATCACATTGCATGCTGTAGGAAGGGTCTCAGGTTTGGAATGGGAAGGAATTGGATATCACATCTCATGTCATAGGAAGGATCTCAGGTTTGCTATTAGAAGCATTGAGATATCACTTCTCATGCTATAGGAATGGTCTCAGGATTGGAATGGGAAGGAGTTGGATATTACATTCTTGCTATATGAAGGGTCTCAGGTTTGGAATGGGAAGGAGTTGGATGTCACATATGCTATAGGAAGGGTCTCAGGTTTGGAACGGGAAGTAGTTGGATATCACATCTCATGCTTTAAGAAGGGTCTCAGTTTTGGTATTAGAAGCATTGAGATATCACATCTCATGCTATAGGAAGGGTCTCAGGATTGGAATGGGAAGGAGTTGGATATCACATCTCATGCTATAGGAATGGTCTCAGGTTTGGTATTACAAGCATTGTGATATTACATCTCATGCTATAGGAAGGGTCTCAGGATTGGATTGGGAAAGAGTCGGATATCACATCTCATGCTATAGGAAGGGTCTCAGGTTTGGAATGGGAAGGATTTGTATATCACATCTCTTGCTATAGGAAGGGCCTCAGGTTTGGTATGAGAAACATTGAGATATCACATCTCATGGTATAAGAAGGATCTCAGTATTGGAATGGAAAGGAGTTGGATATCACATCTCATGTTATAGGAAGGGTCTCAAGTTTGGTAGAAGCATTGAGATATCACATCTCATGCTATAGGAAGGGTCTCAGGATTGGAATGGGAAGGAGTTGGATATCACATCTCATGCTATAGGAAGGGTCTCAAGTTTGGTAGAAGCATTGAGATATCACATCTCATGCTATAGGAAGGGTCTCAGGATTGGAATGGGAAGCAGTAGTATATGACATCCCATGCCATAGGAAGGGTCTCAGGTTTGGTATAAGCATTGAGATATCACATCTCTGCTATCGGAAGGGTCTCGGGATTGGAATGGTAAGGAGTTTATATATCACATCTCATGTTATAGGAAGGATATCATGTTTGGTATTAGAAGCATTGAGATATCACATCTCATGCTATAGGAAGGATCTCAGGATTGGAATGGGAAGGACTTGGATATCACATCTCATGCTATAGGGAGGGTCTCAGGTTTGATATTAGAAGCATTGAGATATCACATCTCATGCAATCGGAAGGGTCTCAGGATTGGAATGGGAAGGAGTTGGATATCACATCTCATGCTAAAGGAAGGGTCTCAGGCTTGGAAGGGGAAGGATTTGGATATCACATCTCATGTTGTAGGACGGGTCTCAGGTTTGGTACTACAAGCATTGAGATATCACATCTCATGGTATAGGAAGGTTCTCAGGATTGGAATGGGAAGGAGTTGGATATCACATCTCAAGCTATAGGAAGGGTCTCAGGATTGGAATGGGAAGGAGTTTGATATCACATCTCATGCCATAGGAAGGGTCTCAGTTTTGGTAGAAGCATTGAGAAATGACATCTCATGCTATCGGAAGGGTCTCAGGATTGGATTGGGAAGGAGTTGGATATCCCATCTCATGCTATATGAAGGGTGTCAGGTTTGGTATTAGAAGCATTGAGATATCACATCTCGTGCTATAGGAAGGGTCTCAGGATTGGAATGGGAAGGAGTAGGATATCACATCTCATGCTATAGGAAGGGTCTCAGGTTTGGTATTAGAAGCATTGAGATATCAATTCTCATGGTATAGGAAGGGTCTCAAATATGGAATGGGAAGGAGTTGGATATCACATCCATGTTATAGGAAGGGTCTCAGGATTCGAATGGGAAGGATTTGGATATCATATCTCATGTTATAGGACGGGTCCCAGGTTTGGTATTAGAAGCACTGAGATATCACATCTCATGGTATAGGAAGGGTCTCAGGATTGGAATGGGAAGGAGTTGGATATCCCTTCTCATGCTATAGGAAGGGTCTCAGGTTAGAATGGGAAGGAGTTGGATATCACATCTCATGTTATAGGAAGGGTCTCGGGATTGGAATGGGAAGGATTTGGATATCATATCTCTTGCTATCGGAAGGGTCTCATGTTTTTTTATTAGAAACAGAAATATCACATCTCATGGTATAGGAAGGGTTTCAGGATTGGAATGGGAAGGATTTGGATATCACATCTCATGCTAAAGGAAGGGTCTCAGGTTTGGAAGGGGAAGGAGTTGGATATCACATCTCATGCTAAAGGAAGGGTCTCAGGTTTGATAGAAGCATTGAAATATTACAGCTCATGCTATAGGAAGGGTCTCAGGATTGGAATGGGAAGGAGTTGGATATCACATCTCATGCTAAAGGAAGGGTCTCAGGTTTGATAGAAACATTGAGATATCACATCTCATGCTATAGGAAGGGTCTCAGGTTTGGTATAAGCATTGAGATATCACATCTCTGCTATCGGAAGGGTCTCAGGATAGGAATGGGACGGACTTGGATATCACATCTCATGCTATAGGGAGGGTCTCAGTTTTGATATTAGAAGCATTGAGATATCACATCTCATGCTATCGGAAGGGTCTCAGGATTGGAATGGGAAGGAGTTGGATATCACATCTCAAGCTATCTCAGGATTGGAATGGGAAGGAGTTTGATATCACATCTCAAGCTATAGGAAGGGTCTCAGGTTTGGAAGGGGAAGGATTTGGATCTCACATCTCATGTTTTAGGACGGGTCTCAGGTTTGGTATTAGAAGCATTGAGATATCACATCTCATGGTATAATAAGGGTCTCAGGATTGGAATGGGAAGGAGTTTGATATCACATCTCAAGCTATAGGAAGGGTCTCAGGTTTGGGAAGGGAAGGATTTGGATAGCACATCTCATGTTATAGGATGGTTCTCATGTTTGGTTTTAGAAGCATTGAGATATCACATCTCATGCTATCGGAAAGGTCTCAGGTTTGGAATGGGAAGGAGTTGGATATCACATCTCATGTTATAGGAAGGATCTCAGGTTTGGTATTAGAGGCATTGAGATATCATATCTCATGCTATATGAAGGGTCTCAGGATTGGAATGTGAAGGATTTGGATATCACATCTCATGCTAAAGGAAGGGTCTCGGGTTTGGCAGAAGCATTGAGATATCACATCTCATGCTATAGGAAGGGTCTCAGGATTGGAATGGGAAGGATTTGGATATCACATCTCATGCCATAGTAAGGGTCTCAGGTTTGGTATAAGCATTGAGATATCACATCTCTGCTATCGGAAGGGTCTCAGGATTGGATTGGGAAGGAGTTGGATATCCCTTCTCATGCTATAGGAAGGGTCTCAGGTTGGAATGGGAAGGAGTTGGATATCACATCTCATGTTATAGGTAGGGTCTCAGGATTGGAATGGGAAGGATTTGGATATCACATCTCTTGCTATAGGAAGGGTCTCAGTTTTTTATTAGAAACATTGAGATATCACATCTCATGCTATAGGAAGGGTTTCAGGATTGGAATGGGAAGGATTTGGATATCACATCTCATGCTAAAGGAAGGGTCTCAGGTTTGGAAGGGGAAGGAGTTGGATATCCCTTCTCATGCTATAGGAAGGGTCTCAGGTTAGAATGGGAAGGAGTTGGATATCACATCTCATGTTATAGGAAGGGTCTCGGGATTGGAATGGGAAGGATTTGGATATCATATCTCTTGCTATAGGAAGGGTCTCATGTTTTTTTATTAGAAACAGAAATATCACATCTCATGGTATAGGAAGGGTTTCAGGATTGGAATGGGAAGGATTTGGATATCACATCTCATGCTAAAGGAAGGGTCTCAGGTTTGGAAGGGGAAGGAGTTGGATATCACATCTCATGCTAAAGGAAGGGTCTCAGGTTTGATAGAAGCATTGAAATATTACAGCTCATGCTATAGGAAGGGTCTCAGGATTGGAATGGGAAGGAGTTGGATATCACATCTCATGCTAAAGGAAGGGTCTCAGGTTTGATAGAAACATTGAGATATCACATCTCATGCTATAGGAAGGGTCTCAGGTTTGGTATAAGCATTGAGATATCACATCTCTGCTATCGGAAGGGTCTCAGGATAGGAATGGGACGGACTTGGATATCACATCTCATGCTATAGGGAGGGTCTCAGTTTTGATATTAGAAGCATTGAGATATCACATCTCATGCTATCGGAAGGGTCTCAGGATTGGAATGGGAAGGAGTTGGATATCACATCTCAAGCTATCTCAGGATTGGAATGGGAAGGAGTTTGATATCACATCTCAAGCTATAGGAAGGGTCTCAGGTTTGGAAGGGGAAGGATTTGGATCTCACATCTCATGTTTTAGGACGGGTCTCAGGTTTGGTATTAGAAGCATTGAGATATCACATCTCATGGTATAATAAGGGTCTCAGGATTGGAATGGGAAGGAGTTTGATATCACATCTCAAGCTATAGGAAGGGTCTCAGGTTTGGGAAGGGAAGGATTTGGATAGCACATCTCATGTTATAGGATGGTTCTCATGTTTGGTTTTAGAAGCATTGAGATATCACATCTCATGCTATCGGAAAGGTCTCAGGTTTGGAATGGGAAGGAGTTGGATATCACATCTCATGTTATAGGAAGGATCTCAGGTTTGGTATTAGAGGCATTGAGATATCATATCTCATGCTATATGAAGGGTCTCAGGATTGGAATGTGAAGGATTTGGATATCACATCTCATGCTAAAGGAAGGGTCTCGGGTTTGGCAGAAGCATTGAGATATCACATCTCATGCTATAGGAAGGGTCTCAGGATTGGAATGGGAAGGATTTGGATATCACATCTCATGCCATAGTAAGGGTCTCAGGTTTGGTATAAGCATTGAGATATCACATCTCTGCTATCGGAAGGGTCTCAGGATTGGATTGGGAAGGAGTTGGATATCCCTTCTCATGCTATAGGAAGGGTCTCAGGTTGGAATGGGAAGGAGTTGGATATCACATCTCATGTTATAGGTAGGGTCTCAGGATTGGAATGGGAAGGATTTGGATATCACATCTCTTGCTATAGGAAGGGTCTCAGTTTTTTATTAGAAACATTGAGATATCACATCTCATGCTATAGGAAGGGTTTCAGGATTGGAATGGGAAGGATTTGGATATCACATCTCATGCTAAAGGAAGGGTCTCAGGTTTGGAAGGGGAAGGAGTTGGATATCACAACTCATGGTAAAGGAAGGGTCTCAGGTTTGATAGAAGCATTGAGATATTACAGCTCATGCTATAGGAAGGGTCTCAGGATTGGAATGGGAAGGAGTTGGATATCACATCTCATGCTAAAGGAAGGGTCTCAGGTTTGATAGAAGCATTGAGATATCACATCTCATGCTATAGGAAGGGTCTCAGGTTTGGTATAAGCATTGAGATATCACATCTCTGCTATCGGAAGGGTCTCAGGATAGGAATGGGAAGGACTTAGATATCACATCTCATGCTATAGGGAGGGTCTCAGTTTTGATATTAGAAGCATTGAGATATCACATCTCATGCTATCGGAAGGGTCTCAGGATTGGAATGGGAAGGAGTTGGATATCACATCTCAAGCTATCTCAGGATTGGAATGGGAAGGAGTTTGATATCACATCTCAAGCTATAGGAAGGGTCTCAGGTTTGGAAGGGGAAGGATTTGGATCTCACATCTCATGTTTTAGGACGGTCTCAGGTTTGGTATTAGAAGCATTGAGATATTTTCTTTTATTTTTTATTTATTTGCATTTGTTAAGCGCGCTTGCAGCCCGTAAGGCATCGAGGCGCTGTTACAGAGGATACGCAAACTTACGATTACAGACAGGTGCCAGGAGGGCTCTTAGTTACAGATTGGTAGGCATATATGCAGTGGACTATACAGGTTCAGGTTAAACAAAGAGTCTGGTTTTGATAGCCTTACGGAAGGCTAGGTGGGATTGAATGAGTCTTAGGTGAGGTGGCAGAGCGTTCCAGTGCGTGGCTGCTAGGGTGGGGAAGCTGGAGCCACCAGCGCGCACTTTCCCAGTAGTAGGCGTGACAATTGTGTTGGCATAAGGGGACCTGAGAGGTCTCGTGGCGGTGTGCCTAGTAATTCTGTTGGTCAGGTAAGGAGGGGCAAGTTCGTGAAGGCATTTGTGTGTGAGAGCAAGAGTTTTAAAGACAATTCTCTCTTTGACAGGGAGCCAGTGTGCTTGCCTTCTGATTTCGGAGATATGGTTTCTTCTTGAGGTACCGGTGGCTGCCCTTAGCGCATTGTTCTGGGCTAGCTGCAATTTGGCCAGGTTTTTTCTGGATGTCCCCACGAGAAGGGCATTACAGTAGTCAAGTCTTGACCCGATAATTGCCCTGGCAATCGTGAGGCAATTTTGACGGGCCAAGAAGGGCCTGGCTGCATTGAGGACTTTGGAGTAGTAGGCTGAGGATGCAGCGATAGCATTGACCTGTTTATCCATGGACAGGTCGGAGTCAAGGTAGACTCCGAGTGTCTTAACATGGTTCGAGACCTTGATTGGAATGTTATCAAGTGAGAAGGAGGCGTACTGATCTCCGAGGTTACCCAGAGTGAAGGGTGACCCAATGAGGAGGAGTTCGGTCTTTTCGCTGTTGAGGCACAGCCAATTCTCCGCCATCCAGGATTGGATGGTAGTGTAGATAGAGGTGAGGGTGTTGGAATCTGCTAGGTAGTCGCTCGTGAGTGGGATCAGTACCTGCGTATTGTCAGCATAGTTGGTATATGAAATACCAAGGGAATCCAAGATGCTAAACAGGGGCCTTCTAAAGAGGTTATAGAGTGTTGGGGCGATACAGGATCCCTGAGGGACACCGCAGGTGAGGAGGCTAGGGGTGGCGGCGGCAGCTTCAGAAAAGACTTTCATGGCCCTTTCTTGGAGAAAGGAGGTGATCCACTGGCAGGCTTTCGGGGAGAAGTTGGCTTGGGTGGCTAGGTGGTGACACAAGGTGTTGTGGTCAACCAGATCGAACGCTGCGGATAGATCCAGGAGCAGTAGGAGGGCAGGTTTGCCTGCATCTCTGAGGTCATCCATTTGGTTCTTTAGATCTAGGAGGGCCGTTTCAGTGCCATGTCGGGGGCGGAACCCAGATTGCCGCAGGCCGAGGAGACGGTTGTCCTCTAAGAACTTTTGGACCTGCAGGTAGGCTGCTTTGGCCAAGATTTTGAGCAGGAATGGTACAGTTGTGATGGGCCTGTAATTCCCCGGGACGGTTGGGTCGAGTGAGGGTTTCTTGAGGAGTGGGCGTACCCACGCTTCCTTGAGTCCTGATGGGACATGGCCTGATTGGAAGGAGGAGTTGATAAAGGCTGTAAGGAAGGGGGCGAGAGTATGTGCGGAGTCTTTGATGAGGCTGGCTGGGCAGGCATCGCCTTTACAATTGGAGGGTTTAATATAGTTGAGGAGGATGATGACCTCTTGCTCAGTGATGTCTTTGAATTCGAACATCGGGGATGACGTGGACTTGATGGGTGGCTTGGCGTGGATGTTCGCTATGATATGGGAAAGGGCTTTTTGGTGGCCACAAATTTTTGTTTGGAGGGTGTTGAGCTTCTCTAGCATGGCAGATTGAATGCTGTTGCACCACTTGTCATCTTTGATAACTGAGGAGGGGGGGGCAGATGGTTTTTCAAGTTCCCTGAAGATTGTGAATAGTTCCTTAGATCCTGACTTGGCGTCGGAGATCCTGGCGTTGAAGGAGGCAGCCTTTGCCAGTGTGATGTTAGTCTTGTAGGATTTGGAAATGGCTTTGAACTTCTGTTTAGTGGCTTCAGAGGGGTTTGCTTTCCAGGAGGATAGTGCAATCCTCTTTTGCGCACGTTGGTCAAGGAGTTCTTTAGAGAACCATGAGTTAGCATGTTTGGCTTTCTTAGCTTTTTTGAGAGTCAGGGGAGCAATGGCGTCCACGGCTGACGTGATGACATCCTTGAAGGTGTCAGCTAAGGTGTCAGGGTTATTAGATGAAGGTGCCTGAAGGGCTGGGTTAAGGAGGTAGGGTGCTAGGTTCTCGACTGTGAGGAGGCGTGAGCTCCTGGCGTAGGTGGCGAGGCATGGTGATGGCGGAGAGAGAGCCACTTTTCTGGTTCCGAGGTTGAATTGGATGTAGTGATGGTCAGACCAGGGGATAGGGGTATTGGCCGTGATGAGAAGGGAGCAGTTGTGATGACTGATCCAGTCAAGGGTGCGCCCTTTGATGTGCGTGGTGTCAGAAATGGAGTGCACAAAGCTGATGTTGGAGAGTGCCTTCTTGAGGTGTTTCGCTGGGGAGTCTTTAGGGTCATTCAGCCCTAGGTTGAGGTCACCAAGGAGTAGAACCTGAGAGGTCTTTTTGATGTTGTGAGACAATGCAGGGATAAGGGTGTCATGGAAGTCCGTACATGGGCCAGGGGGTCTGCATACAATGTGCATGGATATGGTGCAGTTGGGCGAGACATTGATTTTTAGCGGGAGGTAGTCACTATTGCTATCAAGGATGCCTTCAACTTCTCTGATGGTAAGGGTGTCCCTCGCGATGAGGGCAACGCCTCCACCTCTCTGAGAGGTGCGGTCTTTCCTAAAAATGGAATATCCAGGTGGGATGGCGAGTGATAAGACTGGGCCTGAGCTTTCATTCAGCCAGGTTTCAGTAAGGATGAGGAGGTCGAGCTTGTTGTTTATGAGCAGGTCGTTGATGTCAAGGGCGTGAGCTGGTATGGAGCGGGCATTAAGCAGGGCGCAGCTTAGCATGTAGGCATGGGGAGGCGTGGGAATAGGTGGGCTGGTGGGTGAGGATGGAGTGTCAGAAGTACTAGGTGGTGTGGTCGAGGGTGTGGCAACAGTAGGATGAATAGGCACAGAAACATCATTGAGCTGCACAAAATCAAGTGTGGTCATGGGTGTGGCAACAGTAGGATGAATAGGCACAGAAACATCATTGAGCTGCACAAAATCAAGTGTGGTCATGGGTGTGGCAACAGTAGGATGAATAGGCACAGAAACATCATTGAGCTGCACAAAATCAAGTGTGGTCATGGGTGTGGCAACAGTAGGATGAATAGGCACAGAAACATCATTGCGCTGCACAAAATCAAGTGTGGTCATGGGGGCGGCAACAGTATGCGCTACAGGCATGGGTGCAGTAGGACTGAAGGGCGAAGGTTGTGGGGCAAAGTTAAAGTTCATAGTAGGGTTGGTGATCGTGAAGTATTGTTTGTTGACAAGACCCTTGATGATGAACTGTCGTGCCGTGGCAGAGCATGTGTGTGCTGGCCGCTGGCTTCTTATGCCCAACCTAACAGTGCGGGACCGTAGTCGCGCATTCCTGCTGTGGTACAGCAGAGGGCGTGTGTTTGCTAGCAAGGTAGGCGCACATGAAGGTTGTAGCATGGGGGCATTAATGCTAATGGCCTTACCTTGTACTGGTTTAACAAGGCGTGGGGGCGCCAACTGCGCCATCGAGCAGCGGAGAGCTGCAGAGAGAAATGCGGCCTTGGGGGAGTAACTGGCAGTTCTTGGGTGTCTGGGCTGAGGTGAAACTTAAGTTTCTGGGACACCACTCCTACCAAGAGAGTGCAGATTCTTCATTCCCTGAAGGGGAAACTGTTAATATATATTGTGCAGCGTGTCGCGTTTAGCTCTCTCATAGCATGAGGGAATTTTATGGCGAGGCGCGTGGTGTTTAATATTTGGTTAGAGCTGCAATATGCTCTGGATGCAGCGTGTGGAGTCGTGCTTCTTGTGCCTGGGACCGTTGGGAAGCTGGACCCCCGCTTTGCGTATGTTTGTATAGGGGTGTTTTCTGAGACGGGGCTTCCCGTGCCTCCGTTATACAGCAGTCTTATGTGGATGGGTTAACAGCCGGGCCTTGGTGTCGAGTGATTCGGGTTTCCCTGGGGGACGGGAGGGAGGGGGACGGGACGCCTGGCTTGACACCCCCAAAACTCTGTGCCGCGGACACACCGAGGCTCAAGAGTCTCCTGTGCAATGACAGCCCCTGCGCAGGGGGGGCGGGGGGGTGGGGGAGGGGGCCCACAGCCGCCGAATCTACAGGTGCTCTCCGCTGTGCGGAGCGCCCGCGACCACCTTACTTGTTGCACGAGGTGTCCGCGGCGCCTTGGGGCCCCCTCCTTAAGAGCTTCACGCGTCTCTCCTCTGCTCTTGTAAACTGGGAGGCAGCTCTCGCGTTGTGTAGTTGCGGCGGGGACCGTTAGGTCGGGCCAAACTTCCGCGAGGAGATTTTTATGTGCAACTGCACTTCCCCGCTACAGAGCTTTTCAAAGTCCGGTGCTCTTCCAATTTCTTCTTTTTTCTTTATTTTCTCCTTCTTTTCCCCTTTTCCTTCAGTGGCGCACCTCGTTTGTCAGGTATAATAAGGGTCTCAGGATTGGAATGGGAAGGAGTTTGATATCACATCTCAAGCTATAGGAAGGGTCTCGGGTTTGGGAAGGGAAGGATTTGGATAGCACATCTCATGTTATAGGATGGTTCTCATGTTTGGTTTTAGAAGCATTGAGATATCATATCTCATGCTATCGGAAAGGTCTCAGGTTTGGAATGGGAAGGAGTTGGATATCACATCTCATGTTATAGGAAGGATCTCAGGTTTGGTATTAGAAGCATTGAGATATCATATCTCATGCTATAGGAAGGGTCTCAGGATTGGAATGTGAAGGATTTGGATATCACATCTCATGCTAATGGAAGGGTCTCAGGTTTGGCAGAAGCATTGAGATATCACATCTCATGCTATAGGAAGGGTCTCAGGATTGGAATGGGAAGGATTTGGATATCACATCTCATGCCATAGTAAGGGTCTCAGGTTTGGTATAAGCATTGAGATATCACATCTCTGCTATCGGAAGGGTCTCAGGATTGGATTGGGAAGGAGTTGGATATCCCTTCTCATGCTATAGGAAGGGTCTCAGGTTGGAATGGGAAGGATTTGGATATCACATCTCATGTTATAGGTAGGGTCTCAGGATTGGAATGGGAAGGATTTGGATATCACATCTCTTGCTATAGGAAGGGTCTCGGGTTTTTATTAGAAACATTGAGATATCACATCTCATGCTATAGGAAGGGTTTCAGGATTGGAATGGGAAGGATTTGGATATCACATCTCATGCTAAAGGAAGGGTATCAGGTTTGGAAGGGGAAGGATTTGGATATCATATCTCATGTTATAGGACGGGTCCCAGGTTTGGTATTAGAAGCATTGAGATATCACATCTCATGGTATAGGAAGGGTCTCAGGATTGGAATGGGAAGGAGTTGGATATCACATCTCATCCAATAGGAAGGGTCTCAGGTTTGGAATGGGAAATAATTGGATATCACATCTCATGTTATAGGAAGGATCTCAGGATTGGAATGGGAAGGATTTGAATATCACATCTCTTGCTATAGGAAGGGTCTCAGGATTGGAATGGGAAGGAGTTCGATTTCCCTTCTCATGCTATAGGAAGGGTCTCAGGTTGGAATGGGAAGGACTTGGATAACACATCTCATGTTATAGGAAGGGTCTCAGGATTGGAATGGGAAGGATTTGGATATCACATCTCTTGCTATAGGAAGGGTCTCAGGTTTTTTATTAGAAACATTGAGTTATCACATCTCATGCTATAGGAAGGGTTTCAGGATTGGAATGGGAAGGATTTGGATATCACATCTCATGCTAAAGGAAGGGTCTTAGGTTTGGAAGGGGAAGGATTTGGATATCACATCTCATGTTATAGGACGGGTCCCAGGTTTGGTATTAGAAGCATTGAGATATCACAACTCATGCTATAGGAAGGGTCTCAGGATTGGAATGGGAAGGAGTTGGATATCACATGTCATGCTAAAGGAAGGGTCTCAGGTTTGATAGAAGCATTGAGATTTCACATCTCATGCTATAGGAAGGGTCTCAGGATTGGAATGGGAAGGAGTTGGATATCACATCTCATGCCATAGGAAGGGTCTCAGATTTGGTATAAGCATTGAGATATAACATCTCTGCTATCGGAAGGGTCTCAGGATAGGAATGGGAAGGACTTAGATATCACATCTCATGCTATAGGGAGGGTCTCAGTTTTGATATTAGAGGCATTGAGATATCACATCTCATGCTATCGGAAGGGTCCCAGGATTGGAATGGGAAGGAGTTGGATATCACATCTCAAGCTATCTCAGGATTGGAATGGGAAGGAGTTTGATATCACATCTCAAGCTATAGGAAGGGTCTCAGGTTTGGAAAGGGAAGGATTTGGATTTCACATCTCATGTTGTAGGATGGTTCTCATGTTTGGTTTTAGAAGCATTGAGATATCACATCTCATGCTATCGGAAGGGTCTCAGGTTTGGAAAGGGAAGGATTTGGATTTCACATATGTTATAGGATGGTTCTCAGATTTGGTTTTAGAAGCATTAAGATATCACATCTCATGCTATAGGAAGGGTCTCAGGTTTGGAATGGGAAGGAGTTGGATACACATCTCATGTTATAGGAAGGATCTCAGGTTTGGTATTAGAAGCATTGAGATATCACATATCATGCTACAGGAAAGGTCTCAGGATTGGAATGGGAAGGAGTTGGATATCACATCTCATGCTAAAGGAAAGGTCTCAGGTTTGGAAGGGGAAGGATTTGGATCTCACAAATGTTTTAGGACCGGTGTCAGGTTTGGTATTAGAAGCATTGAGATATCACATCTCATGGTATAGGAAGGGTCTCAGGATTGGAATGGGAAGGAGTTGGATAGCACATCTCAAGCTATCTCAGGATTGGAATGGGAAGGAGTTTGATATCACATCTCAAGCTATAGGAAGGGTCTCAGGTTTGGAAAGGGAATGATTTGGATTTCACATGTTACAGGATAGTTCTCATGTTTGGTTTTAGAAGCATTAAGATATCACATCTCATGTTATAGGAAGGATCTCGGGTTTGGTATTAGAAGCATTGAGATATCACATCTCATGCTATAGGAAGGGTCTCAGGTTTGGAATGGGAAGGAGTTGGATATCACATCTCATGCTATAGGAAGGATCTCAGGTTTGGTATTAGAAGCATTGAGATATCAGATCTCATGCTATCGGAAGGATCTCAGGTTTGGTATTAGAAGCATTGAGATATCACATCTCATGCTACCAGAAGGGTCTCAGGATTGGAATGGGAAGGAGTCGGATATCACATCTCATGCTAAAGGGAGGGTTTCAGGTTTGGAAGTGGAAGGATTTGGATATCACATCTCATGTTATAGGAAGATCTCAGGTTTGGTATTAGAAGCATTGAGATATCACATCTCATGCTATCGGAAGGATCTCAGGTTTGGTATTAGAAGCATTGAGATATCACATCTCATGCTATCAGAAGGGTCTCAGGATTGGAATGGGAAGGAGTCGGATATTACATCTCATGCTAAAGGGAGGGTCTCAGGTTTGGAAGGGGAAGGATTTGAATATCACATCACATGTTATAGGAAGGATCTCAGGTTTGGTATTAGAGGCATTGAGATATCACATCTCATGCTATAGGAAGGGTCTCAGGATTGGAATGGGAAGGAGTTGGATATCACATCTCATGCTAAAGGAAGGGTCTCAGTTTTGGTGGAAGCATTGAGATATCACATCTCATGCTATAGGAAGGGTCTCAGTTTTGGTAGAAGCATTGAGATATCACATCTCTGCTATCGGAAGGGTCTCAGGATAGGAATGGGAAGGACTTAGATATCACATCTCATGCTATAGGGAGGGTCTCAGTTTTGATATTAGAAGCATTGAGATATCACATCTCATGCTATCGGAAGGGTCTCAGGATTGGAATGGGAAGGAGTTGGATATCACATCTCAAGCTATCTCAGGATTGGAATGGGAAGGAGTTTGATATCACATCTCAAGCTATAGGAAGGGTCTCAGGTTTGGAAGGGGAAGGATTTGGATCTCACATCTCATGTTTTAGGACGGGTCTCAGGTTTGGTATTAGAAGCATTGAGATATCACATCTCATGGTATAATAAGGGTCTCAGGATTGGAATGGGAAGGAGTTTGATATCACATCTCAAGCTATAGGAAGGGTCTCAGGTTTGGGAAGGGAAGGATTTGGATAGCACATCTCATGTTATAGGATGGTTCTCATGTTTGGTTTTAGAAGCATTGAGATATCACATCTCATGCTATCGGAAAGGTCTCAGGTTTGGAATGGGAAGGAGTTGGATATCACATCTCATGTTATAGGAAGGATCTCAGGTTTGGTATTAGAGGCATTGCGATATCATATCTCATGCTATTTGAAGGGTCTCAGGATTGGAATGTGAAGGATTTGGATATCACATCTCATGCTAAAGGAAGGGTCTCGGGTTTGGCAGAAGCATTGAGATATCACATCTCATGCTATAGGAAGGGTCTCAGGATTGGAATGGGAAGGATTTGGATATCACATCTCATGCCATAGTAAGGGTCTCAGGTTTGGTATAAGCATTGAGATATCACATCTCTGCTATCGGAAGGGTCTCAGGATTGGATTGGGAAGGAGTTGGATATCCCTTCTCATGCTATAGGAAGGGTCTCAGGATTGGAATGGGAAGGATTTGGATATCACATCTCTTGCTATAGGAAGGGTCTCAGTTTTTTATTAGAAACATTGAGATATCACATCTCATGCTATAGGAAGGGTTTCAGGATTGGAATGGGAAGGATTTGGATATCACATCTCATGCTAAAGGAAGGGTCTCAGGTTTGGAAGGGGAAGGAGTTGGATATCACAACTCATGGTAAAGGAAGGGTCTCAGGTTTGATAGAAGCATTGAGATATTACAGCTCATGCTATAGGAAGGGTCTCAGGATTGGAATGGGAAGGAGTTGGATATCACATCTCATGCTAAAGGAAGGGTCTCAGGTTTGATAGAAGCATTGAGATATCACATCTCATGCTATAGGAAGGGTCTCAGGTTTGGTATAAGCATTGAGATATCACATCTCTGCTATCGGAAGGGTCTCAGGATAGGAATGGGAAGGACTTAGATATCACATCTCATGCTATAGGGAGGGTCTCAGTTTTGATATTAGAAGCATTGAGATATCACATCTCATGCTATCGGAAGGGTCTCAGGATTGGAATGGGAAGGAGTTGGATATCACATCTCAAGCTATCTCAGGATTGGAATGGGAAGGAGTTTGATATCACATCTCAAGCTATAGGAAGGGTCTCAGGTTTGGAAGGGGAAGGATTTGGATCTCACATCTCATGTTTTAGGACGGGTCTCAGGTTTGGTATTAGAAGCATTGAGATATTTTTTTTTATTTTTTATTTATTTGCATTTGTTAAGCGCGCTTGCAGCCCGTAAGGCATCGAGGCGCTGTTACAGAGGATACGCAAACTTAGGATTACAGACAGGTGCCAGGAGGGCTCTTAGTTACAGATTGGTAGGCATATATGCAGTGGACGATACAGGTTCAGGTTAAACAAAGAGTCTGGTTTTGATAGCCTTACGGAAGGCTAGGTGGGATTGAATGAGTCTTAGGTGAGGTGGCAGAGCGTTCCAGTGCGTGGCTGCTAGGGTGGGGAAGCTGGAGCCACCAGCGCGCACTTTCCCAGTAGTAGGCGTGACAATTGTGTTGGCATAAGGGGACCTGAGAGGTCTCGTGGCGGTGTGCCTAGTAATTCTGTTGGTCAGGTAAGGAGGGGCAAGTTCGTGAAGGCATTTGTGTGTGAGAGCAAGAGTTTTAAAGACAATTCTCTCTTTGACAGGGAGCCAGTGTGCTTGCCTTCTGATTTCGGAGATATGGTTTCTTCTTGAGGTACCGGTGGCTGCCCTTAGCGCATTGTTCTGGGCTAGCTGCAATTTGGCCAGGTTTTTGCTGGATGTCCCCACGAGAAGGGCATTACAGTAGTCAAGTCTTGACCCGATAATTGCCCTGGCAATCGTGAGGCAATTTTGACGGGCCAAGAAGGGCCTGGCTGCATTGAGGACTTTGGAGTAGTAGGCTGAGGATGCAGCGATAGCATTGACCTGTTTATCCATGGACAGGTCGGAGTCAAGGTAGACTCCGAGTGTCTTAACATGGTTCGAGACCTTGATTGGAATGTTATCAAGTGAGAAGGAGGCGTACTGATCTCCGAGGTTACCCAGAGTGAAGGGTGACCCAATGAGGAGGAGTTCGGTCTTTTCGCTGTTGAGGCACAGCCAATTCTCCGCCATCCAGGATTGGATGGTAGTGTAGATAGAGGTGAGGGTGTTGGAATCTGCTAGGTAGTCGCTCGTGAGTGGGATCAGTACCTGCGTATCGTCAGCATAGTTGGTATATGAAATACCAAGGGAATCCAAGATGCTAAACAGGGGCCTTGTAAAGAGGTTATAGAGTGTTGGGGCGATACAGGATCCCTGAGGGACACCGCAGGTGAGGAGGCTAGGGGTGGCGGCGGCAGCTTCAGAAAAGACTTTCATGGCCCTTTCTTGGAGAAAGGAGGTGATCCACTGGCAGGCTTTCGGGGAGAAGTTGGCTTGGGTGGCTAGGTGGTGACACAAGGTGTTGTGGTCAACCAGATCGAACGCTGCGGATAGATCCAGGAGCAGTAGGAGGGCAGGTTTGCCTGCATCTCTGAGGTCATCCATTTGGTTCTTTAGATCTAGGAGGGCCGTTTCAGTGCCATGTCGGGGGCGGAACCCAGATTGCCGCAGGCCGAGGAGACGGTTGTCCTCTAAGAACTTTTGGACCTGCAGGTAGGCTGCTTTGGCCAAGATTTTGAGCAGGAATGGTACAGTTGTGATGGGCCTGTAATTCCCCGGGACGGTTGGGTCGAGTGAGGGTTTCTTGAGGAGTGGGCGTACCCACGCTTCCTTGAGTCCTGATGGGACATGGCCTGATTGGAAGGAGGAGTTGATAAAGGCTGTAAGGAAGGGGGCGAGAGTATGTGCGGAGTCTTTGATGAGGCTGGCTGGGCAGGCATCGCCTTTACAATTGGAGGGTTTAATATAGTTGAGGAGGATGATGACCTCTTGCTCAGTGATGTCTTTGAATTCGAACATCGGGGATGACGTGGACTTGATGGGTGGCTTGGCGTGGATGTTCGCTATGATATGGGAAAGGGCTTTTTGGTGGCCACAAATTTTTGTTTGGAGGGTGTTGAGCTTCTCTAGCATGGCAGATTGAATGCTGTTGCACCACTTGTCATCTTTGATAACTGAGGAGGGGGGGCAGATGGTTTTTCAAGTTCCCTGAAGATTGTGAATAGTTCCTTAGATCCTGACTTGGCGTCGGAGATCCTGGCGTTGAAGGAGGCAGCCTTTGCCAGTGTGATGTTAGTCTTGTAGGATTTGGAAATGGCTTTGAACTTCTGTTTAGTGGCTTCAGAGGGGTTTGCTTTCCAGGAGGATAGTGCAATCCTCTTTTGCGCACGTTGGTCAAGGAGTTCTTTAGAGAACCATGAGTTAGCATGTTTGGCTTTCTTAGCTTTTTTGAGTCAGGGGAGCAATGGCGTCCACGGCTGACGTGATGACATCCTTGAAGGTGTCAGCTAAGGTGTCAGGGTTATTAGATGAAGGTGCCTGAAGGGCTGGGTTAAGGAGGTAGGGTGCTAGGTTCTCGACTGTGAGGAGGCGTGAGCTCCTGGCGTAGGTGGCGAGGCATGGTGATGGCGGAGAGAGAGCCACTTTTCTGGTTCCGAGGTTGAATTGGATGTAGTGATGGTCAGACCAGGGGATAGGGGTATTGGCCGTGATGAGAAGGGAGCAGTTGTGATGACTGATCCAGTCAAGGGTGCGCCCTTTGATGTGCGTGGTGTCAGAAATGGAGTGCACAAAGCTGATGTTGGAGAGTGCCTTCTTGAGGTGTTTCGCTGGGGAGTCTTTAGGGTCATTCAGCCCTAGGTTGAGGTCACCAAGGAGTAGAACCTGAGAGGTCTTTTTGATGTTGTGAGACAATGCAGGGATAAGGGTGTCATGGAAGTCCGTACATGGGCCAGGGGGTCTGTATACAATGTGCATGGATATGGTGCAGTTGGGCGAGAAATTGATTTTTAGCGGGAGGTAGTCACTATTGCTATCAAGGATGCCTTCAGCTTCTCTGATGGTAAGGGTGTCCCTCGCGATGAGGGCAACGCCTCCACCTCTCTGAGAGGTGCGGTCTTTCCTAAAAATGGAATATCCAGGTGGGATGGCGAGTGATAAGACTGGGCCTGAGCTTTCATTCAGCCAGGTTTCAGTAAGGATGAGGAGGTCGAGCTTGTTGTTTATGAGCAGGTCGTTGATGAGACCGTGTGTAGGGTCTTTCGGCAGTGTCTCCTACGAGCCCTAAAGCTCTGAGATCATTACCTAACAAGACCTTTCCCGGGACGTTTCTCTGAATGCTCACTGGAATCCTGACTGCTGTACCATTTAAAGTAAGATTTACAGGTATTACTGGAAACATACGGAGGGGGCCGTCAGCCAACTTAGTGGGCATCAGAGTAGCTCTGGCAACTTCCTCTGAGTCTACCAAGGTAGAATCCACTACAGTGCGACTGCACCCACTATCCCTAAGAGCTGGAGTATCTACTCCATTGATCAGCACACTGTCTTTAAAGTAGTGCTTGGTATTATCCGGAATCCTAGCATAAGCCTCTGCGACTTTAGGCTCCCAGGAACCCAGGGACACTAAAACTACCTCAGCCTCTATTCCGCTGGGAAATGAGTCTGAGGAGAAGGATGCTCCTGTAATCTCTTCTTCCTCGTAGGAGGAGAAGGCCAGATTAGCGGAGTGGACCCCCAAAGGTCTAACCTTACAACGGGGATCCCCCTTCACATGGTCAGTTGCTCCACAAGCAAAACAAGATCCAATGGGTCTGTTTACATAGGGAGGCTTATTGTAACCAGAGTTCTGTTTCGGAGGCGGACCTCCACTACCCTGTGAGTTCTCTTGTGTCTTACCCTTGTTTTTCTTTTTGTGGCCCTTATGGGAAGAAGATTTAGCAGATTCTCCACCCTCCATATCTTTGGACTTTTTCCCTTCCTCCTGCTTACCAGGATGAGTTTTGTCCTTATGGGACACTCGATGTGACACCCATAAGTCTGCTGCAATGGCCAGCTTCTTAGGATCTATCTCCTTCGAATCGGCCAAATGCTGCTTAAGCTCCGGGGAAGAAGAAGCAAAAATGTGTTCCAGCATGACAAGATTTATCATGCCTTCGAAGGTAGAAACCTTATAACCTTCGACCCAGCCAGTTAAGTTTTTCAAGGATTCAGTGACATAAGATACCCAAGTACCACCTTCCTTTTTCTTATACTCTCTAAAACGTTTCAAATATTGGGCCGGAGTCTTCCCAAACTTTAAAATGAGAGTTTGCTTTAGCATTGCGAAATCAGCTCGCTCAGCCTTCGACATTTCCATAATGGCACTACAGCCAGAATGGGGCAGTCTGCTGAGTAGCCAGGCAATCTTATCAGCATTGTCAACTTGTTGAACTTCGCATGCATACTCAAACGCATTCAGCCAGTCCATAATGTCATTCCGTTCTTCATACACACTGAGCAGATCTTTCGGAAACCGTGGATGAGTGGAGGCCCCAGACCCATGTCCAGGACCCTTGGACCCATTTGCAACCTGAAGCTTGGCCAGTTCCAACTGGTGATCCCTGTCTTTTTGTTTTTCTGCCTGTTCGATTTTTAGTTTGGCTATGCTGAATTCAAGCTCCTGCTGCCTAAACCGCAGCTCTTGCTTCTTGAATTCAAGCATAGCCTCCCCATCAGCACTGGCAGAGGAAACATTAGACATCTCGTCCTCCCTGTCCTCGTGGTCGCGATGGATCAGTGCAGCGGCAGAACCGTCGGTTCTGCCAGTGAGAGCAGCCCCACCACCTTCTGCACTGTCCTCAGAAGTTATAGCGTCAAGCTGCGCTTCTTGCCACGCCACGATTCTCTGGATCATTTCCAATTTTGTGCCTTGAGAGGAAACACCTCTCTCCGCACACATCTTTTTCAGCGTTTCTGATTTGGAAGCATTTAAAGTTAACAACGTATTTGTTTCCATACTGTTAGATAGGACTATGGCCTTTTTAAAGTTATATTACAACAATTCACTACGTGTACTGGTTGGAATAACCTGAAATGCCTTAGTTCGTGCGCAACACTGGATACCTTCAGTCGTATCCCACCGCTGTACACCAATTTGTTAAGACGGATTTCTGAACTCTGTCCTGGCGGCGCAGAAGTTCAGAAGGCCAACCTAATTACTTGGAACAGGGTAACCTCTGGACGAGCCAGACCAATCAAGGTAGCGATCGCGGCGGTCAAGACTAGGTCTCAAGAGGGGTGAGGGTGACTGAAAGCCCGCAATGAGCACACAAAACCAGAACACTCACAAACTACTCCAAACAGGTGTTATATCAAAAATATATACACATTTATTTTAAGGCCTTTAAAACAATGACCGTAGCGAGAAAATCACAATATCACAATATTAAACCAACACATACCATATCCACACAATATATATACAAATACTACAGTCACAAGCGTTATATGCACGAAATGTGTAGTCCACCTGAAAGGGAAGGAAAACAGGCAGTGCGATAATGCTTTCGACTCAGTTCGCCTTTAGAGGCACCTAACTAGATGGAAGTCCGAGCCCTGCGAAGAGTGGAGCCTTGTGCTCAAAGTACCTGCACGCGCTGGTGCCAACGGGCAAAAGGAGAAGCTCTTCGGAGGAAGTCAGGCAGTTCGGGTTAGTGCACAATAGAAGAAGAACAGGTTCCGCGACTCAAGCGCAGCCTCCACAGCGGGCAGAAGCAGAGCGCGAGTACGGACAAAAAGGGTGCTGTTTTACACAGCGGGGAAAAGCAATGGGCTACTGCAGGAGGGCGACCAGATCCTAGCTATGCTACTCACCGGTCCCCGATGCAAGCAGACCCAGGCTTCTCCACTTCAGTTTCAGCAGCTGGCAGGTTCAGAAGAGCCGGGAAAGCCTCGTCATCGTGTAGAGCAAAAAGACGTCCCCATCGTAGAAACCTGCACAGTTTGTTGCCGCAGCAGGACAACGGAGCGGCCGTGTGTATCTGAGCCAAAAGTACACTCCTCCCTTCAGACCTGGGAACGCCAAGTGCACGAAGCGTGGGAGAGTGACAAGGACTCGAGATACTACACAACCTGGCGGCGGTTACAGAGCAAGACTCCCGTGTAAGCTGGTCAGTCAACTGGATGGCCCAGAGACGCTTCCGAAGGCTTACTTGGCAGGAGATGGTGAAGATGCCAGGAATAGCTGTTCCTGCTATTCCAAAGGTCGAAGCACCAGTACAGGCCTTCTGGTTCGATCAAAGGAGGAAAGGGTTTCACAGGACGACAGCAGTGCAAAGGAGGAGTCCTTCAGCGGGTCACCAGCGATTCCTCGGTCCAGCCTCTTGGTTGCAGGATACTTGGCTCCTGTATTCCTTCGTTCGTGAGAACTCAGGAGATCGACATGGTAGTGGTGTTTCCAGCCCCCTCTTATCCATGGTTCCCTTCGCGCCAAAACGGAGGGGAGCCAATGGGAGATCCGCTCATCAACACACACACCATTCGTGGACCAATCACGGACCACGGTGGTCCCAGGCATTCACACCACCCTAGACTCTCTGGCACCCAGGATGTGTATTGGGACCAGACATCCCAGCCCACACCCTGGAGGCACACAACCGACATGTAGAAGCCCGCGAAAGCATCCGTGTTTCGTGGGAAAGTACATGCCCAAATAAGGAAGGCCCCGGGTCGCTCGACCTGGGGAAGGTGAAGGGAGCAAGACGGTCAGTGGACAGGACAAAGGAGCCTCATGGTCTGGCCATTTTGGGAGCCAGGCCACCATTTTGGGTTCAGTGCGAAAAACGCGCTCAGAACGCCAAAAGGAGCTCAAAATACACAAAACGATCGCTGCCACCATTCCAGTCCCTGAATGACTTGCACCGATCAAATACAATCCTAAACGAGTATCTAGGGCCTGTAGAAGGCTAGAGACCCAAGAGAGCTGTAATTTAGCTTACAGTGCCCTCTTGTGTCATGTTGCACGAAAGCCGCAACATGATAAAAGAAACTACGGGAAACAGCGTTCCCCGGTACTGACTGTCTTAAGGGCATGTCAGTTTCCCCGTAAGAAAGGAGCGAAAGCCCAGAGGAGTGCGGCAGAAGGCTGCACTTCTCTGGCAAAGTCAAGAACAAGGTGAAAAACAACAGCAAAAAGTTTAGGGGTTGCCACATGGAAGGAAAATTACCTACAATTACGAAATCTTTCCTAACAATGTTATAGGAAGGATCTCAGGATTGGAATGGGAAGGATTTGGATATCACATCTCTTGCTATAGGAAGGGTCTCAGGATTGGAATGGGAAGGAGTTGGATATCCCTTCTCATACTATAGGAAGGGTCTCAGGTTGGAATGGGAAGGAGTTGGATATCACATCTCATGTTATAGGAAGGGTCTCAGGATTGGAATGGGAAGGATTTGGATATCACATCTCTTGCTATTGGAAGGGTCTCAGGTTTTTTATTAGAAACATTGAGATATCACATCTCATGCTATAGGAAGGGTTTCAGGATTGGAATGGGAAGGAGTTGGATATCACATCTCATGTTATAGGAAGGGTCTCAGGATTGGAATGGGAAGGATTTGGATATCACATCTCTTGCTATAGGAAGGGTCTCAGGTTTTTTATTAGAAACATTGAGATATCACATCTCATGCTAAAGGAAGGGTTTCAGGATTGGAATGGGAAGGATTTGGATATCATATCTCATGTTATAGGACGGGTCCCAGGTTTGGTATTAGAAGCATTGAGATATCACTTCTCATGCTATCGGAAGGATCTCAGGTTTAGTATTAGAAGCATTGAGATATCACATCTCATGCTATCAGAAGGGTCTCAGGATTGGAATGGGAAGGAGTTGGATATCACATCTCATGCTAAAGGGAGGGTCTCAGGTTTGGAAGGGGAAGGATTTGGATATCACATCTCATGTTATCGGAAGGATCTCAGGTTTGGTATTAGAAGCATTGAGATATCACATCTCATGCTATAGGAAGGGTCTCAGGATTGGAATGGGAAGGAGATTGATATCACATCTCATGCTAAAGGAAGGGTCTCATGTTTGGTAGAAGCATTGAGATATCACATCTCATGCTATAGGAAGGGTCTCAGGATTGAAATGGGAAGGAGTTGGATATCACATCTCATGCCATAGGAAGGGTCTCAGGTTTGGTATAAGCATTGAGATATCACATCTCTGCTATCGGAAGGGTCTCAGGATTGGAATGCGAAGGACTTAGATATCACATCTCATGCTATAGGGAGGGTCTCAGTTTTGATATTAGAAGCATTGAGATATCACATCTCATGCTATCGGAAGGGTCTCAGGATTGGAATAGGAAGGAGCTGGATATCACATCTCTTGCTATAGGAAGGGTCTCAGGTTTTTTATTAGAAACATTGAGATATCACATCTCATGCTAAAGGAAGGGTTTCAGGATTGGAATGGGAAGGATTTGGATATAATATCTCATGTTATAGGACGGGTCCCAGGTTTGGTATTAGAAGCATTGAGATATCACTTCTCATGCTATCGGAAGGATCTCAGGTTTAGTATTAGAAGCATTGAGATATCACATCTCATGCTATCAGAAGGGTCTCAGGATTGGAATGGGAAGGAGTTGGATATCACATATCATGCTAAAGGAAGGGTCTCATGTTTGGTAGAAGCATTGAGATATCACATCTCATGCTATAGGAAGGGTCTCAGGATTGAAATGGGAAGGAGTTGGATATCACATCTCATGCCATAGGAAGGGTCTCAGGTTTGGTATAAGCATTGAGATATCACATCTCTGCTATCGGAAGGGTCTCAGGATTGGAATGGGAAGGTCTTAGATATCACATCTCATGCTATAGGGAGGGTCTCAGTTTTGATATTAGAAGCTTTGATATATCACATCTCATGCTATCGGAAGGGTCTCAGGATTGGAATGGGAAGGAGCTGGATATCACATCTCATGCTAAAGGAAGGGTCTCAGGTTTGGAAGGGGAAGGATTTGGATATCACATCTCATGTTATAGGACGGGTCTCAGGTTTGGTATTAAAAGCATTAAGATATCACATCTCATGGTATAGGAAGGGTTTCAGGATTGGAATGGGAAGGAGTTGGATATCATATCTCATGCTATAGGAAGGGTCTCAGGATTGGAATGGGAAGGAGTTTGATATTAAATCTCATGCCATAGGAAGGGTCTCAGGTTTGGTATTAGAAGCATTGAGATATCACATCTCATGCTATAGGAAGTGTCTGAGGATTGGAATGGGAAGGAGTTGGAAATCCCATCTCATGTTATAGGAAGGGTCTCAGGTTTGGTAGAAGCATTGAGATATCACATCTCATGCTATAGGAAGAGTCTCAGGATTGGAATGGGAAGGAGTTGGATATCATGTCTCATGCTATAGGGAGGGTCTCAAGTTTGATATTAGAAGCATTGAGATATCACATCTCATGCTATAGGAAGGGTCCCAGGATTGGAATGGGAAGGAGTTGGATATCACATCTCATGCTATAGGAAGGGTCTCAGGTTTGGTATAAGCAGTGAGGTATCACATCTCATGCTATAGGAAGGGCCTCAGGATTGGAATGGGAAGGAGTTGGATATCACATCTCATGTTATAGGAAGGATCTCAGGTTCGGTATTAGAAGCATTGAGACATCACATCTCATGCTATAGGAAGGGTCTCAGGTTGGAATGGGAAGGAGTTGGATATCACATCTCATGTTATAGGTAGGGTCTCAGGATTGAAATGGGAAGGATTTGGATATCACATCTCTTGCTATAGGAAGGGTCTCAGTTTTTTATTAGAAACATTGAGATATCACATCTCATGCTATAGGAGGGGTTTCAGGATTGGAATGGGAAGGATTTGGATATCACATCTCATGCTAAAGGAAGGGTCTCAGGTTTGGAAGGGGAAGGATTTGGATATCATATCTCATGTTATAGGACGGGTCCCAGGTTTGGTATTAGAAGCATTGAGATATCACATCTCATGGTATAGGAAGGGTGTCAGGATTGGAATGGGAAGGTGTTGGATATCACATCTCATCCAATAGGAAGGGTCTCAGGTTTGGAATGGGAAATAATTGGGTATCACATCTCATGTTATAGGAAGGATCTCAGGATTGGAATGGGAAGGAATTGTATATCACTTCTCTTGCTATAGGAAGGGTCTCAGGATTGGAATGGGAAAGAGTTGGATATCCCTTCTCATGCTATAGGAAGGGTCTCAGGATTGGAATGGGAAGGATTTGGATATCACATCTCTTGCTATTGGAAGGGTCTCAGGTTTTTTATTAGAAAAATTGAGATATCACATCTCATGCTATAGGAAGGGTTTCAGGATTGGAATGGGAAGGATTTGGATATCACATCTCTTGCTATTGGAAGGGTCTCAGGTTTTTTATTAGAAAAATTGAGATATCACATCTCATGCTATAGGAAGGGTTTCAGGATTGGAATGGGAAGGAGTTGGATATCCCTTCTCATGCTATAGGCAGGGTCTCAGTTTGGAATGGGAAGGAGTTGGATATCACATCTCATGTTATAGGAAGGGTCTCAGGATTGGAATGGGAAGGATTTGGATATCACATCTCTTGCTATTGGAAGGGTCTCAGGTTTTTTATTAGAAAAATTGAGATATCACATCTCATGCTATAGGAAGGGTTTCAGGATTGGAATGGGAAGGAGTTGGATATCACATCTCATGTTATAGGAAGGGTCTCAGGATTGGAATGGGAAGGATTTGGATAACACATCTCTTGCTATAGGAAGGGTCTCAGGTTTTTTATTAGAAACATTGAGATATCACATCTCATGCTAAAGGAAGGGTTTCAGGATTGGAATGGGAAGGATTTGGATATAATATCTCATGTTATAGGACGGGTCCCAGGTTTGGTATTAGAAGCATTGAGATATCACTTCTCATGCTATCGGAAGGATCTCAGGTTTAGTATTAGAAGCATTGAGATATCACATCTCATGCTATCAGAAGGGTCTCAGGATTGGAATGGGAAGTAGTTGGATATCACATCTCATGTTAAAGGGAGGGTCTCAGGTTTGGAAGGGGAAGGATTTGGATATCACATCTCATGTTATCGGAAGGATCTCAGGTTTGGTATTAGAAGCATTGAGATATCACATCTCATGCTATAGGAAGGGTCTCAGGATTGGTATGGGAAGGAGATGGATATCACATCTCATGCTAAAGGAAGGGTCTCATGTTTGGTAGAAGCATTGAGATATCACATCTCATGCTATAGGAAGGGTCTCAGGATTGAAATGGGAAGGAGTTGGATATCACATCTCATGCCATAGGAAGGGTCTCAGGTTTGGTATAAGCATTGAGATATCACATCTCTGCTATCGGAAGGGTCTCAGGATTGGAATGGGAAGGACTTAGATATCACATCTCATGCTATAGGGAGGGTCTCAGTTTTGATATTAGAAGCATTGAGATATCACATCTCATGCTATCGGAAGGGTCTCAGGATTGGAATGGGAAGGAGCTGGATATCACATCTCATGCTAAAGGAAGGGTCTCAGGTTTGGAAGGGGAAGGATTTGGATATCACATCTCATGTTATAGGACGGGTCTCAGGTTTGGAATTAGAAGCATTAAGATATCACATCTCATGGTATAGGAAGGGTTTCAGGATTGGAATGGGAAGGAGTTGGATATCATATCTCATGCTATAGGAAGGGTCTCAGGATTGGAATGGGAAGGAGTTTGATATCAAATCTCATGCCATAGGAAGGGTCTCAGGTTTGGTATTAGAAGCATTGAGATATCACATCTCATGCTATAGGAAGTGTCTGAGGATTGGAATGGGAAGGAGTTGGATATCCCATCTCATGTTATAGGAAGGGTCTCAGGTTTGGTAGAAGCATTGAGATATCACATCTCATGCTATAGGAAGAGTCTCAGGATTGGAATGGGAAGGAGTTGGATATCACGTCTCATGCTATAGGGAGGGTCTCAAGTTTGATATTAGAAGCATTGAGATATCACATCTCATGCTATAGGAAGGGTCTCAGGATTGGAATGGGAAGGAGTTGGATATCACATCTCATGCCATAGGAAGGGTCTCAGGTTTGGTATTAGAAGCATTGAGATATCACATCTCATGCTATAGGAAGTGTCTGAGGATTGGAGTGGGAAGGAGTTGGATATCCCATCTCATGTTATAGGAAGGGTCTCAGGTTTGGTAGAAGCATTGAGATATCACATCTCATGCTATAGGAAGAGTCTCAGGATTGGAATGGTAAGGAGTTGGATATCACGTCTCATGCTATAGGGATGGTCTCAAGTTTGATATTAGAAGCATTGAGATATCACATCTCATGCCATAGGAAGGGTCTCAGGCTTGGTATAAGCATTGAGATATCACATCTATGCTATCCGAAGGGTCTCAGGATTGGAATGGGAAGGAGTTGGATATCCCATCTCATGTCATAGGAAGGGTCTCAGGTTTGGTATTAGAAGCATTGAGATATCACATCTCATGTTATAGGAAGGATCTCAGGATTGGAATGGGAAGGATTTGGATATCACATCTCTTGCTATAGGAAGGGTCTCAGGATTGGAATGGGAAGGAGTTGGATATCCCTTCTCATGCAATAGGAAGGGTCTCAGGTTGGTATGGGAAGGAGTTGGATATCACATCTCATGTTATAGGAAGGGTCTCAGGATTGGAATGGGAAGGATTTGGATATCACATCTCTTGCTATTGGAAGGGTCTCAGGTTTTTTATTAGAAACATTGAGATATCACATCTCATGCTATAGGAAGGGTTTCAGGATTGGAATGGGAAGGAGTTGGATATCACATCTCATGTTATAGGAAGGGTCTCAGGTTGGAATGGGAAGGAGTTGGATATTCCAAGAAAAAGTAAGGTAAAAATACCGTACTTAAGACTGGTGCTCTCAGTTGACCTTAAATAAGGTTGCTCAATCATATATAGCTCTTGCGTAAAATAATTCAAATGTCAGACAAAATATATTTCCAAATGGTACAAAGTTTTTCCAAGAGAAATGTTTAATTCACATTTCCTGGTTTTATATCTTTCTTGATTAGTTCAGATATTGCGAGGCAACTCAAAATCGATAGGTCAATTATTAACAATAGTACATATGCCAATGCATTTCGGTCTGAGACCATCTTCAGGGCTGTACTGAAGTGAGTGTAGAATCTGCACCGTGTTAACATCAATTATTCATCAGAATACACATAAATATAATAGAAATAAAGCAAGGCACATACCCCAAATAGATCCAAATGGATGTTGTACATGTAAGAGAAAAATAAATATGAAAAATATGTCAACATACATTATATCGCTAACCATTCATAGTTGTTTTTCCTCTTTGTATTTTGTGTCCTGTACCTGCTAATTGTGAGTTGTCCTCTCCTGTGAATGCGTTCGTAGAACGTCTCCAGTGTTCCTGTTAATTGCCAGAGGGGAATATATATTACTATTATTCTAGCTATATCCAATTGAGAAGCTATTTCAACCTGAAAAGTTAAATGGGCTCTTACCTGCACTCGTATGATTCGCGCGCGGGACCGATCGCGCTCCCTGTGAGAGCGAAAGTGAACTGCGCGCGGCCAAAAAATGCTTTTAAGGGTAGTCATGGGAACCTGGGCGGGGCGTCGAGCAGCAGCAAAGTTGCTGTCGCACGTACGCCTCGGGACCCACCGCCCTACGGGAGCGCAGGGGGGCGGGACTGTTGCCATGACCCCAAGGTGTGTGTATGCTCTGTGTTACTGATGATGGAATTAACTCGAGTGAAAGAAAGGTGTGGATAAAGCCTAGGCAATTAGTGGAAACTATACACGTGACTTCGTTCTATATCTGTGTATATGTTCTATGAATGTCAACCAATGTAGGTGTCAAAATAAGGATGGATACTGGTTGTGTGGAGTGGATCATGCGATCCATACCCATTCCTACACTCCTAAATATTTTAAACTGTTGCATGATGTGCAATTAATACATGTAAGTGCAAAAACACCAGAAAACAACACCAAGTTCAATCACACGTTTTCAATGTGTCCCCAGTTGTATCTGGATCTAAGTCCATTGCGCTTCTTCATCCACGAAGAATTCAAAGACTAATTCTTGAACCAACCGTGAATCTGGCTTTTTTAGAGAAAACACATATAATTGATCTCTTCATTGATTCCCTTCGGTGTAAGGGAACTTAGTCTGTCTATCCAAAACGTTTCTCGTTGATCAATTCTTTTTTGTAGATCCTCGTATCTTTCTCTTCTTTGGACTCTTTCCAGGACTACAAATTTAATCTGTGCCAGATTGTGTTGTTTACTCTGCCAGTGTCTTGCTACTGCAGAGCTTGCAGTCTTGTTCCTGATACAAGATCTGTGTTCGTTCCACCTGATCTTTGCTGTGCGCTGTGTTTGTCCGACGTAGTATAAACCACAAGGGCATTTAATTCCATATATGATTCCTGCCGTGTCACATGTGGCATAGCATTTCAATTTGATTTTTTCTCCAGTATATGGATGATTTATGGTTTGTCCTTTCATGATATATCCACAGTTGCTGCAGTTGAGGCATGGAAATGTACCTATGCGGTCCGTGCTTCTCTTCTTTTGTGGGGGTCTCGTGTGGACTAATCTGTCTTTCAAATTAGAACTTCTCTGGTAGGCAAATGTGGGGGTTTCTTTAAATAGGTGTTCTACCCTTTTATCACATGTAACTGTGTTCCAATTTTTCTTTATGATTGACTTAATCCGATTGCTTTGGCGTGAATATTTCGATACAAACACCAGTGGGGGAGAGATATCCTGTTTGTTGATTTTGGGTTTGAGTAATTCTTCTCTATCTTGTGTAGCCGTGCGTATTTCTGCTGATGTAACTTCCTCTGTTGAATAACCGCGGGCTAGAAATTTCTTGCCCATTTCTCTCACAGCTCTTTCGTATTCACTTTGGTTACTCACAATCCTTTTCACTCGAAGCAACTGACTGTAAGGTAAATTCTTGATCAGACTGGGTTGATGAAAACTGAGTCTATGTAGCAGACTGTTCCTATCTGTGCTTTTCCGATAGATAGTGGTTTGATATCCAGTTTCTGTGACATTAATCTCAACGTCCAGAAAGGAGTTGGATATCACATCTCATGTTATAGGTAGGGTCTCAGGATTGAAATGGGAAGGATTTGGATATCACATCTCTTGCTATAGGAAGGGTCTCAGTTTTTTATTAGAAACATTGAGATATCACATCTCATGCTATAGGAGGGGTTTCAGGATTGGAATGGGAAGGATTTGGATATCACATCTCATGCTAAAGGAAGGGTCTCAGGTTTGGAAGGGGAAGGATTTGGATATCATATCTCATGTTATAGGACGGGTCCCATGTTTGGTATTAGAAGCATTGAGATATCACATCTCATGGTATAGGAAGGGTGTCAGGATTGGAATGGGAAGGTGTTGGATATCACATCTCATCCAATAGGAAGGGTCTCAGGTTTGGAATGGGAAATAATTGGGTATCACATCTCATGTTATAGGAAGGATCTCAGGATTGGAATGGGAAGGAATTGGATATCACTTCTCTTGCTATAGGAAGGGTCTCAGGATTGGAATGGGAAGGAGTTGGATATCCCTTCTCATGCTATAGGAAGGGTCTCAGGATTGGAATGGGAAGGATTTGGATATCACATCTCTTGCTATTGGAAGGGTCTCAGGTTTTTTATTAGAAAAATTGAGATATCACATCTCATGCTATAGGAAGGGTTTCAGGATTGGAATGGGAAGGAGTTGGATATCCCTTCTCATGCTATAGGAAGGGTCTCAGTTTGGAATGGGAAGGAGTTGGATATCACATCTCATGTTATAGGAAGGGTCTCAGGATTGGAATGGGAAGGATTTGGATATCACATCTCTTGCTATTGGAAGGGTCTCAGGTTTTTTATTAGAAAAATTGAGATATCACATCTCATGCTATAGGAAGGGTTTCAGGATTGGAATGGGAAGGAGTTGGATATCACATCTCATGTTATAGGAAGGGTCTCAGGATTGGAATGGGAAGGATTTGGATAATACATCTCTTGCTATAGGAAGGGTCTCAGGTTTTTTATTAGAAACATTGAGATATCACATTCCAATCCTGAGACCCTTCCGATAGCAGAGATGTGATATCTCAATGCTTATACCAAACCTGAGACCCTTCCTATGGCATGAGATGTGATATCCAACTCCTTGCCATTCAAATCCTGAGACCCTCCCTATAACAAGAGATGTCATATCCAACTCCTTCCCATTCCAAACCTGAGACCCTTCCTTTAGCATGAGATGTGATATCCAAATCCTTCACATTCCAACCCCTAGACCAATCCTATAGCATGAGATGTGATATCTCAATGCTTCTAATACCAAACCTGAGACCCTTCCGATAGCATGAGATGTAATATCTCAATGCTTCAAAAACCAAACATGAGAACCATCCTATAACATGAGATGTGAAATCCAAATCCTTCCCTTCCCAAACCTGAGACTCTTCCTATAGCATGAGATGTGATATCTCAATGCTTCTAATATCAAACTTGAGACCCTCCCTATAGCATGAGATGTGATATCCAAGTCCTTCCCATTCCAATCCTGAGACACTTCCTATAGCATGAGATGTGATATCTCAATGCTTCTAATACCAAACCTGAGACTCTTCCTATAACATGAGATGGGATATCCAACTCCTTCCCATTCCAATCCTGAGACTCTTCTGATAGCAGAGATGTGATATCTCAATGCTTATACCAAACCTGAGACCCTTCCTACGGCATGAGATGTCATATACAACTCCTTCCCATTCCAATCCTGAGACCCTTCCTATAGCATGAGATGTGATATCTCAATACTTATACCAAACCTGAGACCCTTCCTATAACATGAGATGTGATATCCAACTCCTTCCATTCCAATCCTGAGACCCTTCCTATAGCATGAGATTTGATATCTCAATGCTTATACCAAACCTGAGACTCTTCCTATAGCATGAGATGTGATATCCAAGTCTTTCCCATTCCAATCCTTAGACCCTTCCTACAGCATGCAATATGATATCTCAATGATTCTAATAACAATCCTGAGACCCTTCCTATAGCATGAGATTTGATGTCTCAATGCTTCTAATACCAAACCTGAGATCCTTCCTATAACATGAGATGTGATATCCAACTCCTTCCATTCCAATCCTGAGACCCTTCCTATAGCCTGAGATTTGATATCTCAATGCTTATACCAAACCTGAGACCCTTCCTATAGCATGAGATGTGATATCCAAGTCTTTCCCATTCCAATCCTTAGATCCTTCCTACAGCATACAAAATGATATCTCAATGATTCTAATAACAATCCTGAGACCCGTCCTTTACCATGAGATGGGATATCCAATTCCTTCCCATTCCAATCCTGAGACACTTCCGATAGCAGAGATGTGATATCTCAATGCTTATACCAAACCTGAGACCCTTCCTATAACATGAGATCGGATATCCAACTCCTTCCCGTTCCAAACCTGAGACCCTTCCTTTAGCATGAGATGTAATATCCAGCTCCTTCCCATTCCAATCCTGAGACACTTCCGATAGCATGAGATGTGATATCTCAATGCTTCTAATATCAAAACTGGAACCCTCCCTATAGCATGATATGTGATATCTAAGTCCTTCCCATTCCAATCCTGAGACCCTTCCTATAGCATGAGATGTGATATCTCAATGCTTCTACCAAACCTGAGACCCTTCCTTTAGCATGAGATGTGATATCCAACTCCTTCCCATTCCAACCTGAGACCCTTCCTATAGCATGAGAAGGGATATCCAACTCCTTCCCAATCCAATCCTGAGACCCTTCCGATAGCAGAGATGTGATATCTCAATGCTTATACCAAACCTGAGACCCTTCCTATGGCATGAGATGTGATATCCAACTCCTTGCCATTCAAATCCTGAGACCCTCCCTATAACAAGAGATGTCATATCCAACTCCTTCCCATTCCAAACCTGAGACCCTTCCTTTAGCATGAGATGTGATATCCAAATCCTTCACATTCCAATCCAGACACCCTTCCTATAACATGAGATGTGATATCCAACTCCTTCCATTCCAATCCTGAGACCCTTCCTATAGCCTGAGATTTGATATCTCAATGCTTATACCAAACCTGAGACCCTTCCTATAGCATGAGATGTGATATCCAAGTCTTTCCCATTCCAATCCTTAGATCCTTCCTACAGCATACAAAATGATATCTCAATGATTCTAATAACAATCCTGAGACCCGTCCTTTACCATGAGATGGGATATCCAATTCCTTCCCATTCCAATCCTGAGACACTTCCGATAGCAGAGATGTGATATCTCAATGCTTATACCAAACCTGAGACCCTTCCTATAACATGAGATCGGATATCCAACTCCTTCCCGTTCCAAACCTGAGACCCTTCCTTTAGCATGAGATGTAATATCCAGCTCCTTCCCATTCCAATCCTGAGACACTTCCGATAGCATGAGATGTGATATCTCAATGCTTCTAATATCAAAACTGGAACCCTCCCTATAGCATGATATGTGATATCTAAGTCCTTCCCATTCCAATCCTGAGACCCTTCCTATAGCATGAGATGTGATATCTCAATGCTTCTACCAAACCTGAGACCCTTCCTTTAGCATGAGATGTGATATCCAACTCCTTCCCATTCCAACCTGAGACCCTTCCTATAGCATGAGAAGGGATATCCAACTCCTTCCCAATCCAATCCTGAGACCCTTCCGATAGCAGAGATGTGATATCTCAATGCTTATACCAAACCTGAGACCCTTCCTATGGCATGAGATGTGATATCCAACTCCTTGCCATTCAAATCCTGAGACCCTCCCTATAACAAGAGATGTCATATCCAACTCCTTCCCATTCCAAACCTGAGACCCTTCCTTTAGCATGAGATGTGATATCCAAATCCTTCACATTCCAATCCAGACACCCTTCCTATAACATGAGATGTGATATCCAACTCCTTCCCAATCCAATCCTGAGACCCTTGCAGAGATGTGATATCTCAATGCTTCTACCAAACCTGAAACCCTTCCTATAGCATGAGATGTGATATCCAACTCCTTCCCATTCCAATCCTGAGACACTTCCTATAGCATGAGATGTGATATCACAATGCTTCTAATACCAAACCTGAGACCCATCCTATAACATGAGATGTGATATCCAAATCCTTCCCCTTCCAAACCTGAGACCCTTCCTTTAGCATGAGATGTGATATCCAGCTCCTCCCATTCCAATCCTGAGACCCTTCCGATAGCATGAGATGTGATATCTCAATGCTTCTAATATCAAAACTAAGACCCTCCCTATAGCATGAGATGTGATATCTAAGTCCTTCCCATTCCAATCCTGAGACCCTTCCGATAGCAGAGATGTGATATCTCAATGCTTATACCAAACCTGAGACCCTTCCTATGGCATGAGATGTGATATCCAACTCCTTGCCATTCAAATCCTGAGACCCTCCCTATAACAAGAGATGTCATATCCAACTCCTTCCCATTCCAAACCTGAGACCCTTCCTTTAGCATGAGATGTGATATCCAAATCCTTCACATTCCAATCCGGAGACCAATCCTATAGCATGAGATGTGATATCTCAATGCTTCTAATACCAAACCTGAGACCCTTCCGATAGCATGAGATGTGATATCTCAATGCTTCAAAAACCAAACATGAGAACCATCCTATAACATGAGATGTGAAATCCAAATCCTTCCCTTCCCAAACCTGAGACTCTTCCTATAGCATGAGATGTGATATCTCAATGCTTCTAATATCAAACTTGAGACCCTCCCTATAGCATGAGATGTGATATCCAAGTCCTTCCCATTCCAATCCTGAGACACTTCCTGTAGCATGAGATGTGATATCTCAATGCTTCTAATACCAAACCTGAGACTCTTCCTATAACATGAGATGGGATATCCAACTCCTTCCCATTCCAATCCTGAGACTCTTCTGATAGCAGAGATGTGATATCTCAATGCTTATACCATACCTGAGACCCTTCCTACGGCATGAGATGTCATATACAACTCCTTCCCATTCCAATCCTGAGACCCTTCCTATAGCATGAGATGTGATATCTCAATGCTTATACCAAACCTGAGACCCTTCCTATAGCATGAGATGTGATATCCAACTCCTTCCCATTCCAATCCTGAGACCCTTCCTATAGCATGAGATGTGATGTCTCAATGCTTCTAATACCAAACCTGAGATCCTTCCTATAACATGAGATGTGATATCCAACTCCTTCCATTCCAATCCTGAGACCCTTCCTATAGCATGAGATTTGATATCTCAATGCTTATACCAAACCTGAGACCCTTCCTATAGCATGAGATGTGATATCCAAGTCTTTCCCATTCTAATCCTTAGACCCTTCCTACAGCATGCAATATGATATCTCAATGATTCTAATAACAATCCTGAGACCCGTCCTATAACATGAGATGGGATATCCAATTCCTTCCCATTCCAATCCTGAGACACTTCCGATAGCAGAGATGTGATATCTCAATGCTTATACCAAACCTGAGACCCTTCCTATAACATGAGATCGGATATCCAACTCCTTCCCGTTCCAAACCTGAGACCCTTCCTTTAGCATGAGATGTAATATCCAGCTCCTTCCCATTCCAATCCTGAGACACTTCCGATAGCATGAGATGTGATATCTCAATGCTTCTACCAAACCTGAGACCCTTCCTTTAGCATGAGATGTGATATCCAACTCCTTCCCATTCCAACCTGAGACCCTTCCTATAGCATGAGAAGGGATATCCAACTCCTTCCCAATCCAATCCTGAGACCCTTCCGATAGCAGAGATGTGATATCCCAATGCTTCTACAAAACCTGAGACCCATACCATGGCATGATGTGATATCAAACTCCCGTCCTATACCATGAGACTTGATATCTCAATGCTTCTAATACCAAACCTGAGACCGGTCAAATAACATGAGATGTGATATCCAAATCCTTCCCCTTCCAAACCTGAGACCCTTCCTTTAGCATGAGATGTGATATCCAAATCCTTCCCATTCCAATCCTTAAACCCTTCCTATAGCATGAGATGTGATATCTCAATGTTTCTAATAAAAAACCTGAGACCCTTCCTATAGCAAGAGATGTGATATCCAAATCCTTCCCATTCCAACCTGAGACCCTTCCTATAGCATGAGAAGGGATATCCAACTCCTTCCCATTCCAATCCTTAAACCCTTCCTATAGCATGAGATGTGATATCTCAATGTTTCTAATAAAAAACCTGAGACCCTTCCTATAGCAAGAGATGTGATATCCAAATCCTTCCCATTCCAACCTGAGACCCTTCCTATAGCATGAGAAGGGATATTCAACTCCTTCCCATTCCAATCCTGAGATCCTTCCTATAACATGAGATGTGATATCCAATTCCTTCCCATTCCAAACCTGAGACCCTTCCTATTGGATGAGATGTGATATCCAACTCCTTCCCATTGCAAACCTGAGACCCTTCCTATACCATAAGATGTGATATCTCAATGCTTCTAATACCAAACCTGGGACCCGTCCTATAACATGAGATATGATATCCAAATCCTTCCCATTCCAATCCTGAAACCCTTCCGATAGCATGAGATGTGATATCTCAATGTTTCTAATAAAAAACCTGAGACCCTTCATATAGCAAGAGATGTGATATCCAAATCCTTCCCATTTCAATCTTGAGACCCTTCCTATAACATGAGATATGATATCCAACTCCTTCCCATTCCAACATGAGACCCTTCCTATAGCATGAGAAGGGATGTCCAACTCCTTCCCAATCCAATCCTGAGACCCTTCCGATAGCAGAGATGTGATATCTCAATGCTTATACCAAACCTGAGACCCTTCCTTTAGCATGAGATTTGATATCCAAATCCTTCACATTCCAATCCTGAGACCCTTCCTATAGCATGAGATGTGATATCTCAATGCTTCTAATACCAAACCTGAGATGCTTCCTATAACATGAGATGTGATATCCAACTCCTTCCCATTCCAAACCTGAGACCCTTCCGATAGCATGAGATGTGATATCTCAATGCTTCTAAAACCAAACATGAGAACCATCCTATAACATGAGATGTGAAATCCCAATCCTTCCCTTCCCAAACCTGAGACCCTTCCTATAGCTTGAGATGTGATATCAAACTCCTTCCCATTCCAATCCTGAAATAGCTTGAGATGTGATATCCAACTCCTTCCCATTCCAATCCTGAGACCCTTATTATACCATGAGATGTGATATCTCAAGGCTTCTAATACCAAACCTGAGACCCTTCCTATGGCATGAGATGTGATATCCAACTCCTTGCCATTCAAATCCTGAGACCCTCCCTATAACAAGAGATGTCATATCCAACTCCTTCCCATTCCAAACCTGAGACGCTTCCTTTAGCATGAGATGTGATATCCAAATCCTTCACATTCCAATCGAGAGACCAATCCTATAGCATGAGATGTGATATCTCAATGCTTCTAATACCAAACCTGAGACCCTTCCGATAGCATGAGATGTGATATCTCAATGCTTCAAAAACCAAACATGAGAACCATCCTATAACATGAGATGTAAAATCCAAATCCTTCCCTTCCCAAACCTGAGACTCTTCCTATAGCATGAGATGTGATATCTCAATGCTTCTACCAAACCTGAAACCCTTCCTTTAGCATGAGATGTGATATCCAGCTCCTCCCATTCCAATCCTGAGACCCTTCCGATAGCATGAGATGTGATATCTCAATGCTTCTAATATCAAAACTGAGACCCTCCCTATAGCATGAGATGTGATATTTAAGTCCTTCCCATTCCAATCCTGAGACCCTTCCGATAGCAGAGATGTGATATCTCAATGCTTATACCAAACCTGAGACCCTTCCTATGGCATGAGATGTGATATCCAACTCCTTGCCATTCAAATCCTGAGACCCTCCCTATAACAAGAGATGTCATATCCAACTTCTTCCCATTCCAAACCTGAGACCATTCCTTTAGCATGAGATGTGATATCCAAATCCTTCACATTCCAATCCGGAGACCAATCCTATAGCATGAGATGTGATATCTCAATGCTTCTAATACCAAACCTGAGACCCTTCCGATAGCATGAGATGTAATATCTCAATGCTTCAAAAACCAAACATGAGAACCATCCTATAACATGAGATGTGAAATCCAAATCCTTCACTTCCCAAACCTGAGACTCTTCCTATAGCATGAGATGTGATATCTCAATGCTTCTAATATCAAACTTGAGACCCTCCCTATAGCATGAGATGTGATATCCAAGTCCTTCCCATTCCAATCCTGAGACACTTCCTATAGCATGAGATGTGATATCTCAATGCTTCTAATACCAAACCTGAGACTCTTCCTATAACATGAGATGGGATATCCAACTCCTTCCCATTCCAATCCTGAGACCCTTCCTATAGCATGAGATGTGATATCTCAATGCTTATCCCAAACCTGAGACCCTTCCTATAGCTTGAGATGTGATATCAAACTCCTTCCCATTCCAATCCTGAAATAGCTTGAGATGTGATATCCAACTCCTTCCCATTCCAATCCTGAGACCCTTATTATACCATGAGATGTGATATCTCAAGGCTTCTAATACCAAACCTGAGACCCTTCCTATGGCATGAGATGTGATATCCAACTCCTTGCCATTCAAATCCTGAGACCCTCCCTATAACAAGAGATGTCATATCCAACTCCTTCCCATTCCAAACCTGAGACCCTTCCTTTAGCATGAGATGTGATATCCAGATCCTTCACATTCCAATCCGGAGACCCTTCCTATAACATGAGATGTGATATCCAACTCCTTCCCAATCCAATCCTGAGACCCTTCCGATAGCAGAGATGTAATATCTCAATGCTTATACCAAACCTGAGACCCTTCCTATGGCATGAGATGTGATATCCAACTCCTTGCCATTCAAATCCTGAGACCCTCCCTATAACAAGAGATGTCATATCCAACTCCTTCCCATTCCAAACCTGAGACCCTTCCTTTAGCATGAGATGTGATATCCAAATCCTTCACATTCCAATCCAGAGACCAATCCTATAGCATGAGATGTGATATCTCAATGCTTCTAATACCAAACCTGAGACCCTTCCGATAGCATGAGATGTGATATCCAACTCCTTCCCATTCCAATCCTGAGACACTTCCTATAGCATGAGATGTGATATCACAATGCTTCTAATACCAAACCTGAAACCCATCCTATAACATGAGATGTGATATCCAAATCCTTCCCCTTCCAAACCTGAGACCCTTCCTTTAGCATGAGATGTGATATCCAGCTCCTCCCATTCCAATCCTGAGACCCTTCCGATAGCATGAGATGTGATATCTCAATTCTTCTAATATCAAAACTGAGACCCTCCCTATAGCATGAGATGTGATATCTAACTCCTTCCCATTCCAATCCTGAGACCCTTCCGATAGCAGAGATGTGATATCTCAATGCTTATACCAAACCTGAGACCCTTCCTATGGCATGAGATGTGATATCCAACTCCTTGCCATTCAAATCCTGAGACCCTCCCTATAACAAGAGATGTCATATCCAACTCCTTCCCATTCCAAACCTGAGACCCTTCCTTTAGCATGAGATGTGATATCCAAATCCTTCACATTCCAATCCGGAGACCAATCCTATAGCATGAGATGTGATATCTCAATGCTTCTAATACCAAACCTGAGACCCTTCCGATAGCATGAGATGTGATATCTCAATGCTTCAAAAACCAAACATGAGAACCATCCTATAACATGAGATGTGAAATCCAAATCCTTCCCTTCCCAAACCTGAGACTCTTCCTATATCATGAGATGTGATATCTCAATGCTTCTAATATCAAACTTGAGACCCTCCCTATAGCATGAGATGTGATATCCAAGTCCTTCCCATTCCAATCCTGAGACACTTCCTATAGCATGAGATGTGATATCTCAATGCTTCTAATACCAAACCTGAGACTCTTCCTATAACATGAGATGGGATATCCAACTCCTTCCCATTCCAATCCTGAGACTCTTCTGATAGCAGAGATGTGATATCTCGATGCTTATACCAAACCTGAGACCCTTCCTACGGCATGAGATGTCATATACAACTCCTTCCCATTCCAATCCTGAGACCCTTCCTATAGCATGAGATGTGATATCTCAATGCTTATACCAAACCTGAGACCCTTCCTATAGCATGAGATGTGATATCCAACTCCTTCCCATTCCAATCCTGAGACCCTTCCTATAGCATGAGATTTGATGTCTCAATGCTTCTAATACCAAACCTGAGATCCTTCCTATAACATGAGATGTGATATCCAACTCCTTCCATTCCAATCCTGAGACCCTTCCTATAGCATGAGATTTGATATCTCAATGCTTATACCAAACCTGAGACCCTTCCTATAGCATGAGATGTGATATCCAAGTCTTTCCCATTCCAATCCTTAGACCCTTCCTACAGCATGCAATATGATATCTCAATGATTCTAATAACAATCCTGAGACCCGTCCTATAACATGAGATGGGATATCCAATTCCTTCCCATTCCAATCCTGAGACACTTCCGATAGCAGAGATGTGATATCTCAATGCTTATACCAAACCTGAGACCCTTCCTATAACATGAGATCGGATATCCAACTCCTTCCCGTTCCAAACCTGAGACCCTTCCTTTAGCATGAGATGTAATATCCAGCTCCTTCCCATTCCAATCCTGAGACACTTCCGATAGCATGAGATGTGATATCTCAATGCTTCTAATATCAAAACTGAAACCCTCCCTATAGCATGATATGTGATATCTAAGTCCTTCCCATTCCAATCCTGAGACCCTTCCTATAGCATGAGATGTGATATCTCAATGCTTCTACCAAACCTGAGACCCTTCCTTTAGCATGAGATGTGATATCCAACTCCTTCCCATTCCAACCTGAGACCCTTCCTATAGCATGAGAAGGGATATCCAACTCCTTCCCAATCCAATCCTGAGACCCTTCCGATAGCAGAGATGTGATATCTCAATGCTTATACCAAACCTGAGACCCTTCCTAAGGCATGAGATGTGATATCCAACTCCTTGCCATTCAAATCCTGAGACCCTCCCTATAACAAGAGATGTCATATCCAACTCCTTCCCATTCCAAACCTGAGACCCTTCCTTTAGCATGAGATGTGATATCCAAATCCTTCACATTCCAATCCGGAGACCCTTCCTATAACATGAGATGTGATATCCAACTCCTTCCCATTCCAAACCTGAGACCCTTCCTTTAGCATGAGATGTCATATCCAAATCCTTCACATTCCAATCCGGAGACCCTTCCTATAACATGAGATGTGATATCCAACTCCTTCCCAATCCAATCCTGAGACCCTTCCGATAGCAGAGATGTGATATCTCAATGCTTATACCCAACCTGAGACCCTTCCGATAGCAGAGATGTGATATCTCAATGCTTATACCAAACCTGAGACCCTTCCTATGGCATGAGATGTGATATCCAACACCTTGCCATTCAAATCCTGAGACCCTCCCTATAACAAGAGATGTCATATCCAACTCCTTCCCATTCCAAACCTGAGACCCTTCCTTTAGCATGAGATGTGATATCCAAATCCTTCACATTCCAATCCGGAGACCCTTCCTATAACATGAGATGTGATATCCAACTCCTTCCCAATCCAATCCTGAGACCATTCCGATAGCAGAGATGTGATATCTCAATGCTTATACCAAACCTGAGACCCTTCCTATAGCATGAGATGTGATATCCAACTCCTTTCGATTCCAATCCTGAGACCCTTCCTATAGCATGAGATGTGATATCGCAATGCTTCTACTAAAACTGAGACCCTTCCTTTAGCATGAGATGTGATATCCAAGTCCTTCCCATTCCAATCCTGAGACCCTTCCTATAGCATGAGATGTGATATCTCAATGCTTCTAATACCAAACCTGAGATCCTTCCGATAGCATGAGATGTGATATCTCAATGCTTCTAATACCAAACCTGAGATCCTTCCTATAACATGCGATGTGATATCCAAATCCTTCCCCATCCAAACCTGAGACCCTCCCTTTAGCATGAGATGTGATATCCAACTCCTTCCCATTCCAATCCTGATACCCTTCTGATAGCATGAGATGTGATATCTCAATGCCTCTAATACCAAACCTGAGATCCTAACTCTAACATGAAATGTGATATCCAACTCCTTCCCTTTCCAAACCTGAGAGCCTTCCTACAGCATGAGATGTGATATCCAAGTCCTTCCCATTCCAATCTTGAGACCCTTCCTATAACATGAGATGTGATATCCAACTCTTTCCCATTCCAACCTGAGACCTTTCCTATAGCATGAGATGGGATATCCAACAACTCCTTCCAAATCCAATCCTGATACCCTTCCGATAGCATGAGATGTGATATCCCAATGCTTCTACAAAACCTGAGACCCATACCATGGCATGATGTGATATCAAACTCCCGTCCTATACCATGAGACTTGATATCTCAATGCTTCTAATACCAAACCTGAGACCGGTCAAATAACATGAGATGTGATATCCAAATCCTTCCCCTTCCAAACCTGAGACCCTTCCTTTAGCATGAGATGTGATATCCAAATCCTTCCCATTCCAATCCTTAAACCCTTCCTATAGCATGAGATGTGATATCTCAATGTTTCTAATAAAAAACCTGAGACCCTTCCTATAGGATGAGAAGGGATATCCAACTCCTTCCCATTCCAATCCTTAAACCCTTCCTATAGCATGAGATGTGATATCTCAATGTTTCTAATAAAAAACCTGAGACCCTTCCTATAGCAAGAGATGTGATATCCAAATCCTTCCCATTCTAACCTGAGACCCTTCCTATAGCATGAGAAGGGATATCCAACTCCTTCCCATTCCAATCCTGAGATCCTTCCTATAACATGAGATGTGATATCCAATTCCTTCCCATTCCAAACCTGAGACCCTTCCTATTGGATGAGATGTGATATCCAACTCCTTCCCATTCCAAACCTGAGACCCTTCCTATACCATAAGATGTGATATCTCAATGCTTCTAATACCAAACCTGGGACCCGTCCTATAACATGAGATATGATATCCAAATCCTTCCCATTCCAATCCTGAAACCCTTCCGATAGCATGAGATGTGATATCTCAATGTTTCTAATAAAAAACCTGAGACCCTTCATATAGCAAGAGATGTGATATCCAAATCCTTCCCATTTCAATCTTGAGACCCTTCCTATAACATGAGATATGATATCCAACTCCTTCCCATTCCAACATGAGACCCTTCCTATAGCATGAAAAGGGATGTCCAACTCCTTCCCAATCCAATCCTGAGACCCTTCCGATAGCAGAGATGTGATATCTCAATGCTTATACCAAACCTGAGACCCTTCCTTTAGCATGAGATTTGATATCCAAATCCTTCACATTCCAATCCTGAGACCCTTCCTATAGCATGAGATGTGATATCTCAATGCTTCTAATACCAAACCTGAGACCCTTCCTATAGCTTGAGATGTGATATCAAACTCCTTCCCATTCCAATCCTGAAATAGCTTGAGATGTGATATCCAACTCCTTCCCATTCCAATCCTGAGACCCTTATTATACCATGAGATGTGATATCTCAAGGCTTCTAATACCAAACCTGAGACCCTTCCTATGGCATGAGATGTGATATCCAACTCCTTGCCATTCAAATCCTGAGACCCTCCCTATAACAAGAGATGTCATATCCAACTCCTTCCCATTCCAAACCTGAGACGCTTCCTTTAGCATGAGATGTGATATCCAAATCCTTCACATTCCAATCCAGAGACCAATCCTATAGCATGAGATGTGCTATCTCAATGCTTCTAATACCTGTTAGGAAAGATTTCGTTATTGTAGGGAACTTTCCTTCCATGTGGCAACCCCTAAACTTTTTGCTATTGTTTTCAACCTGTTTTCTTGACTTTGCCAGAGAAGTGCAGCCTTCTGCTGTACTCCTCTGGGCTTTCGCTCCTTTCTTACGGGGAAACTGACATGCCCTTAAGACAGTCAGTACCGGGGAACGCTGTTTCCCGTAGTTTCTTTTATCGTGTCGCCATTTTAGTGCAACACGACACAAGAGGGCACTGTAAGCTAAGTTACAGCTCTCTTGGGTCTCTAGCCTTCTACAGACCCTAGACACTCTTATAGGATGGTTTTTGGATCGGTGCAAGTCATTCAGGGACTGGGCTGGTGGCAGCGATCATTTGGTTTATTTTGAGCTCCTTTTGCCGTTCTGAGCACCTTTTTGCCGCGAACACAAAAGGGTGGCCCGGCTACCCAAAATGGCCGGACCACGAGGCTCCTTTGTCTCGTCCACTGTCCGTCTTGCTCCCTTTACCTTCCCCCGGGTCAGGCGACCCGGGGCCTTCCTTATTTGGGCATGTAGTTTCCCGCGAAACACGGTTGCTTTCGCGGGCTTCTACATGTCGTTTGAGTGCCCCCAGGATGTGGGCTGGGCTGTCTGGTCCCAATACACATCCTGGGTGCCAGAGAGTCTAGGGTGGTGTGAATGCCTGGGACCACTGTGGTCCGTGATTGGTCCACGTATGGTATGTGTGTTGATGAGCGGATCTCCCATTGGCTCCCCTCCGTTTTGGCGCGAAGGGAACCGTGGATAAGAGGGAGCTGGAAACACCACTACCATGTCGATCTCCTGAGTTCTTGCGAACCCAGGGATACAGGAGCCAAGTATCCTGCGAACACGAGGCTGGACCGAGGAATCACTGGTGACCCCCTGAAGAACTTCTGCTCCTCATTGCTGTCGTCCGGTGAAGCCCTTTCCACCTAAGATCGAACAAGAAGGCCTGTACTGGCGCTTCGACCTATTGGAATAGCAGGACCAGCTATTCCCGGCACCTTCATCAACTCCTGCTGTAAGCCTTCGGAAGTGTCTCTGGGCCATCCAGTTGACTGACCAGCTTACTAAGGAGGCCTGCTCTGTAATCGCCGACAGGTTGGGTGGTATTCTGAGTCCGGGGCATGCTCACACGCTTCGTTTGCTTAGCAGTCCTAAGCTAGAGGTGAGCAGTGCTCGTTTGGCTTGAATACACCCGGCCGTTCCGTTGCCCTGCTGTGGCGACAAAACTGTGCTTGTTTCTTCGATCGGGACGTCTTTTTACTCTGCACGACGACGAGACGTTCCCTGCTCTTCAGAACCTGCCAGAAGCTGCATCTATCGAGGAGAAGCTCGGGCCTGCTTGCTTCGGGGACCGGTGAGTAGATTAGCTAGGATCTGGTCGCCCTCCTGCAGTGCCTCTTGCTTTTCCCCGCTGTAAATACAGCACCCCTTGTCCGTACTCGCGCCCTGCTTCTGCCTCACAGTGGAGGCTGCGCTAGAGTCGCGGACCGTGTTCTCCTTCATTAGAGCTCCCTACAGAGCTGTTCAACGTCCTCCGAAGAGCTTCACCTTCTGCCCATTGGCACCGGCGTGTGCAGGTACTTTTGAGCGCTAGGCTCCACTCTTCGTAGGGATTGGACTACCATCTAGTTAGGGGCCTCAGAAGGCGGACATATCACACGCATTGGTTCGCACTGCCTGTTTTCCTTCCCCTGCAGGTGGATAACATATTTCGTGCTGCTAATGCTGTGAAACTGTGTATTCTGTATATATATTGGGTGGATAGTGTATGTGTTGGTTTAATATCGTTGTATATTGCTGCTTTTACTGTGGTTATTAGTTTCAAGGCCTTATAATAAATGTGTATCTATTTTTGATATAAACAACTGTTTGGAGTAGTTTGTAAGCGCTCTTGCTTTGTGTGCTCATTGCGGGCTTTCAGTCACCCTCACCCCTCTTGAGACCTAGTCTTGACCGCCGCGATCGCTACCTTGATTGGTCTGGCTTGTCCAGAGGTTACCCTGTTCCAAGTAATTAGGTTGGCCTTCTGAACCTCTGCGCCACCAGGACAGAGTTCAGAAATCCGTCTTAACAAATTGGTGTACAGCGGTGGGATACGACTGAAGGTATCCAGTGTTGCGCACGAGCTAAGGCGTTTTCAGGTTATTCCAACCAGGACACGCAGTAAAGTATTGAATATAACGTTAAAAAGGCCATAGTCCTATCGACAGTATGGAAACGAATACTTTATTAACCTTAAATGCTTCGAAATCTGAAACATTGAAGAAGATGTGTGCGGAGAGAGGGGTTTCCTCTCAAGGCACTAAATTGGAAATGATCCAGAGAATCGTGGCGTGGCAAGAAGCGCAGCTTGACGCTATAACTTCCGAGGACAGTGCAGAAGGTGGTGGGGCTGCTCTCACTGGCAGAACCGACGGTTCTGCCGCTGCACTGATCCATCACGACCACGAGGACAGGGAGGATGTAATGTCTAACGTTTCCTCTGCCAGTGTTGATGGGGAGGCTATGCTTGAATTCAAGAAGCAAGAGCTGCGGTTTAGGCAGCAGGAGCTTGAATTCAGCATAGCCAAACTGAAAATCGACCAGGCAGAAAAACAAAAAGACAGGGATCACCAGTTGGAACTGGCCAAGCTTCAGTTCGCAAATGGGTCCAAGGGTCCTGGACATGGTTCTGGGGCTTCCTCTCATCCACGGTTTCCAAAAGATCTGCTCAGTGTGTATGAGGAACGAAATGACATTATGGACTGGTTAAATGCGTTTGAGTATGCATGCGAGGTTCAAGAGGTTGATAATGCGGATAAGATTGCATGGTTACTCAGCAGACTGCCCCATTCTGGTTGCAGTGCCATTATGGAAATGTCGAAGGCTGAGCGCGCTGATTTTGCAATGTTGAAGCAGACTCTCATTTTAAAGTTTGGGAAGACTCCGACCCAATATTTGAAAAGGTTTAGAGAGTATAAGAAAAAGGAAGGTGGTACTTGGGTGTCGTATGTAGCTGAGTCCCTGAAAAACTTGACTGGCTGGGTTGAAGGTTATAAGGTTTCTACCTTCGAAGGCATGATCAATCTGGTCATGCTGGAACACATTTTTGCTTCTTCTTCCCCGGAGCTTAAGCAGCATTTGGCCGATTCGAAGGAGATAGATCCTAAGAAGCTGGCCATTGCAGCAGATTTATGGGTGTCACATCGAGTGTCCCATAAGGACAAAACTCATCCTGGTAAGCAGGAGGAAGGGAAAAAGTCCAAAGATGTGGAGGGTGGGGAATCTGCTAAATCTTCTTCCCATAAGGGCCACAAAAAGAAAAATAAGGGTAAGCCATCCGAGAACTCACAGGGTAGTGGAGGTTCGCCTCCGAAACAGAACTCTGGTTATAATAAGCCTCCCTACGTAAACAGACCCAATGGGGCTTGTTTTTCTTGTGGAGCAACTGACCATGTGAAGGGGGATCCCCGTTGTAAGGTTAGACCTTTGGGGGTCCACTCCGCTAATCTGGCCTTCTCCTCCTACGAGGAAGAAGAGATTACAGGAGCATCCTTCTCCTCAGACTCATTTCCCAGCGGAATAGAGGCTGAGGTAGTTTTAGTGTCCCTGGGTTCCTGGGAGCCTAAAGTCGCAGAGGCGTATGCTAGGATTCCGGATAATACCAAGCACTACTTTAAAGACAGTGTGCTGATCAATGGAGTGGATACTCCAGCTCTTAGGGATAGTGGGTGCAGTCGAACTGTAGTGGATTCTACCTTGGTAGACTCAGAGGAAGTTGCCAGAGCTACTCTGATGCCCACTAAGTTGGCTGACGGCCCCCTCCGTATGTTTCCCGTGATCCCTGTTAATCTAACTTTAAATGGTACAGCAGTTAGGATTCCAGTGAGCATTCAGAGAAACGTCCCGGGAAAGGTCTTGTTGGGCAATGATCTCAGAGCTCTAGGGCTCGTAGGAGACACTGCCGAAAGACCCTACACACGGTCTCAAGCACGGGCAGCATTGGCCAAGTCCAATACGCCGCCCCAGCCGAAGGGGAAACCCAAGGCGAAAGGAGTCAACAAGTCCCGACGGGGGAAAGAGAATATTCCCCCGAACTCGCCTACCACTGCGGTGGAGGGAGTTGGTCAATCGCCCGAGCCTGACGAGGAGGTGGCGATGCCTGAAGTGTTCGACCCCAACGACCATCCTGAACTAAAAGACTTGTTAGTTGAAGGAGGTCCTGATAGGGACGACTTCAGTAAGGGCCAACGTGAGTGCCCATCTCTGGAAGGCCTAAGGAGACAGGCCTGCTCCCAGCTTGAGGGTGAACCTCCTGGGAAGCATCGGATTTATTGGGAAGGTGGACTCCTGTACAGTGAGCCCACAGAGTCTACAGAAGGAGACCATAGGAGGTTGGTGGTTCCCCTTTCTGTTAGACCCTTCCTCCTGCAGTTGGCGCATGAAGTTCCCCTTGCTGGTCACCTTGGAATGAAGAGGACCAAGCAAAGGTTATCTATGCACTTCTACTGGCCCAAGATGGGGGTGCAAGTAGAAAGTCACTGCAGGAGTTGTGCCTCCTGCCAGTTGTCTGGTAAGGTTGGCGCGACAATCCAAGCTCCGTTGGTACCGCTCCCAGTTGTGGGGGTACCATTTGAAAGGGTAGGGATCGACATCGTTGGTCCCCTTGACCCGCAAACATCCTCAGGCAATAGGTTTATCCTGGTGCTGGTCGACCATGCAACCAGGTATCCTGAGGCCATCCCATTAAAGACTGTAACTGCCAAGTCAGTTGCAAAAGCGTTACTCGGCATATTTACTAGGGTTGGCTTCCCTAAAGAAGTTGTGTCAGATCGTGGCAGCAACTTTATGTCGAAGTATATGCAGGCTATGTGGAAAGAATGTGGGGTCACCTACAAGTTCTCTTCTGCATACCACCCCCAGACCAATGGTCTGGTGGAGCGTTTCAACAGAACGCTAAAGAGCATGATTGGGGCTCTGGAGGAGCCCCAGAGGAGGAAATGGGACCTTCTTTTACCATGCTTGTTGTTTGCCTACAGAGAGGTACCACAGGAGGGTGTTGGCTTCAGCCCCTTCGAACTTCTGTTCGGTCATCCCGTACGGGGACCCTTAGCCATCGTCAAAGAGGGATGGGAGATGCCCACTCCCCCTGTTACTACCAATGTAGTTGACTATGTGCTAGGGCTCAGAAAACGGATGGTACTCCTGATGGGCTTGGCTAGTGAAAAGTTGAAGGCCGGACAAGCGCTGGTGAAACATTGGTACGACCAGAAAGCTTCCTTAATTCACTTTACCCCTGGTCAGCAAGTCCTGATCATGAACCCTATAAGGCCTCGCGCTTTACAGGACAAATGGTCAGGCCCTTACACAGTGGTGGAGCCCCTGGGTGAGGTGAACTATTTAGTGGACCTTGGAAGGCCTGGACAGGCTCCAAAAGTGTTCCACGTAAATAGGCTGAAGGCTTTCGTCCCAAGAGTCGAAATCGCAGCACTGCTACTGGCGTCAGACGTTGAGGAAGAGGAGTCAGAACCTCTTCCCGACCTGTTCCAAAGCGGTCCTTCAGATAGCTCCGTTGAGGGTGTCCGAGTGGCCCCTCACCTGACTTCTGATCAGCAGGCTGAGGTGAAAAGTTTGCTTAGGCAGTTTTCCCCCCTGTTTTCACAGTCGCCTGGTTTGACACCTTGGTGCAAACATAACATTGACACAGGAGACAGTGTACCTACCAAAAGTAGGGGATACAGGATGTCGGATAAAGTACGGTCTTATATTAAGACCGAGGTCAACAAGATGTTAGACCTTGGGGTGATTGAACCCTCTAGTAGTCCTTGGTCCAGTCCTGTGGTTCTGGTTCCAAAAGCAGGCACTTCTGAATTGAGGTTCTGCGTGGATTACAGGGCTCTGAATGCTGTCACCAAGACAGACGCTCACCCCTTGCCTCGAACTGACGAGCTGGTGGATACCTTGGGTGCCTCCAAGTACCTCAGCACGTTTGACCTGACTGCGGGCTATTGGCAAATAGCTTTAGCAGAACATGCCAAGGAGAAGACAGCATTTTCAACTCCCGACGGGCTTTACCAATTCCGGGTAATGCCGTTCGGATTGAAGAATGCACCTGCCACTTTCCAGAGGCTTGTGAATCATGTGTTGAATGGGTTGGACGAATTCTGTCTTGCATATCTGGACGATATAGCAGTTTTCAGTGCCACCTGGGAAGACCATGTGAAACACCTCGGGATTGTGCTCCAGGCTCTTCAGAAAGCCCACTTGACCATAAAGGCGAGTAAATGCCAGATTGGACAAGGCTCAGTGGTTTACCTTGGGCATGAAGTAGGTGGAGGAAGGATACAGCCTCTCCCCAGTAAAGTACAAGCAGTACAAGACTGGCCTACCCCCACTACACAAACCCAAGTGAGAGCCTTCTTAGGACTCACGGGTTATTACCGCAATTTTATGGCAGACTATGGCACCATAGCTGCTCCTCTGACTGCCCTCACAACTCCGAAGAAACCCAAGAAGGTAACTTGGACTGACGAGTGTGAGAAGGCCTTCAATGGCTTGAAAGACTCCTTGTGCCAGGCCCCTGTGCTCAGGGCCCCTGATTATCAAAGACCTTTTATCGTGCAGACGGATGCCTCTGACACTGGGATAGGAGCTGTACTATCACAAGTAGATGAGAAGGGTAAGGAACACCCTATCGGTTTTATTAGTCGCCAGCTTAAGGACAGAGAGCTCAGATGGTCCACGGTAGAGAAAGAATGTTTCTCTGTTGTGTGGGCCCTAAGGAAGCTGCGGCCCTACCTCTATGGGACCCACTTCACTGTGCAGACTGACCATAAGCCGTTAAAGTGGCTAATGAACATGAAGGGGGAGAATCCAAAGTTGCTTAGGTGGTCCATAAGTCTACAAGGCTTCGACTTCACTATTGAGCATAGGCCAGGTGTCCAACATAGCAATGCTGATGGGTTGTCCAGAATGTTTTACCGACCTGAACAAGAGACTCATCCAGGGGTGGATTAGTTCCCCCTGTCCATAGTCTGGGAGGGGCGAGTGTTAGGAAAGATTTCGTTATTGTAGGGAACTTTCCTTCCATGTGGCAACCCCTAAACTTTTTGCTATTGTTTTCAACCTGTTTTCTTGACTTTGCCAGAGAAGTGCAGCCTTCTGCTGTACTCCTCTGGGCTTTCGCTCCTTTCTTACGGGGAAACTGACATGCCCTTAAGACAGTCAGTACCGGGGAACGCTGTTTCCCGTAGTTTCTTTTATCGTGTCGCCATTTTAGTGCAACACGACACAAGAGGGCACTGTAAGCTAAGTTACAGCTCTCTTGGGTCTCTAGCCTTCTACAGACCCTAGACACTCTTATAGGATGGTTTTTGGATCGGTGCAAGTCATTCAGGGACTGGGCTGGTGGCAGCGATCATTTGGTTTATTTTGAGCTCCTTTTGCCGTTCTGAGCACCTTTTTGCCGCGAACACAAAAGGGTGGCCCGGCTACCCAAAATGGCCGGACCACGAGGCTCCTTTGTCTCGTCCACTGTCCGTCTTGCTCCCTTTACCTTCCCCCGGGTCAGGCGACCCGGGGCCTTCCTTATTTGGGCATGTAGTTTCCCGCGAAACACGGTTGCTTTCGCGGGCTTCTACATGTCGTTTGAGTGCCCCCAGGATGTGGGCTGGGCTGTCTGGTCCCAATACACATCCTGGGTGCCAGAGAGTCTAGGGTGGTGTGAATGCCTGGGACCACTGTGGTCCGTGATTGGTCCACGTATGGTATGTGTGTTGATGAGCGGATCTCCCATTGGCTCCCCTCCGTTTTGGCGCGAAGGGAACCGTGGATAAGAGGGAGCTGGAAACACCACTACCATGTCGATCTCCTGAGTTCTTGCGAACCCAGGGATACAGGAGCCAAGTATCCTGCGAACACGAGGCTGGACCGAGGAATCACTGGTGACCCCCTGAAGAACTTCTGCTCCTCATTGCTGTCGTCCGGTGAAGCCCTTTCCACCTAAGATCGAACAAGAAGGCCTGTACTGGCGCTTCGACCTATTGGAATAGCAGGACCAGCTATTCCCGGCACCTTCATCAACTCCTGCTGTAAGCCTTCGGAAGTGTCTCTGGGCCATCCAGTTGACTGACCAGCTTACTAAGGAGGCCTGCTCTGTAATCGCCGACAGGTTGGGTGGTATTCTGAGTCCGGGGCATGCTCACACGCTTCGTTTGCTTAGCAGTCCTAAGCTAGAGGTGAGCAGTGCTCGTTTGGCTTGAATACACCCGGCCGTTCCGTTGCCCTGCTGTGGCGACAAAACTGTGCTTGTTTCTTCGATCGGGACGTCTTTTTACTCTGCACGACGACGAGACGTTCCCTGCTCTTCAGAACCTGCCAGAAGCTGCATCTATCGAGGAGAAGCTCGGGCCTGCTTGCTTCGGGGACCGGTGAGTAGATTAGCTAGGATCTGGTCGCCCTCCTGCAGTGCCTCTTGCTTTTCCCCGCTGTAAATACAGCACCCCTTGTCCGTACTCGCGCCCTGCTTCTGCCTCACAGTGGAGGCTGCGCTAGAGTCGCGGACCGTGTTCTCCTTCATTAGAGCTCCCTACAGAGCTGTTCAACGTCCTCCGAAGAGCTTCACCTTCTGCCCATTGGCACCGGCGTGTGCAGGTACTTTTGAGCGCTAGGCTCCACTCTTCGTAGGGATTGGACTACCATCTAGTTAGGGGCCTCAGAAGGCGGACATATCACACGCATTGGTTCGCACTGCCTGTTTTCCTTCCCCTGCAGGTGGATAACATATTTCGTGCTGCTAATGCTGTGAAACTGTGTATTCTGTATATATATTGGGTGGATAGTGTATGTGTTGGTTTAATATCGTTGTATATTGCTGCTTTTACTGTGGTTATTAGTTTCAAGGCCTTATAATAAATGTGTATCTATTTTTGATATAAACAACTGTTTGGAGTAGTTTGTAAGCGCTCTTGCTTTGTGTGCTCATTGCGGGCTTTCAGTCACCCTCACCCCTCTTGAGACCTAGTCTTGACCGCCGCGATCGCTACCTTGATTGGTCTGGCTTGTCCAGAGGTTACCCTGTTCCAAGTAATTAGGTTGGCCTTCTGAACCTCTGCGCCACCAGGACAGAGTTCAGAAATCCGTCTTAACAATACCAAACCTGAGACCCTTCCGATAGCATGAGATGTGATATCTCAATGCTTCAAAAACCAAACATGAGAACCATCCTATAACATGAGATGTGAAATCCAAATCCTTCCCTTCCCAAACCTTAGACTCTTCCTATAGCATGAGATGTGATATCTCAATGCTTCTACCAAACCTGAAACCCTTCCTTTAGCATGAGATGTGATATCCAGCTCCTCCCATTCCAATCCTGAGACCCTTCCGATAGCAGAGATGTGATATCTCAATGCTTATACCAAACCTGAGACCCTTCCTATGGCATGAGATGTCATATACAACTCATTCCCATTCCAATCCTGAGACCCTTCCTATAGCATGAGATGTGATATCTCAATGCTTATACCAAACCTGAGACCCTTCCTATAGCATGAGATGTGATATCCAACTCCTTCCCATTCCAATCCTGAGACCCTTCCTATAGCATGAGATGTGATGTCTCAATGCTTCTAATACCAAACCTGAGATCCTTCCTATAACATGAGATGTGATATCCAACTCCTTCCATTCCAATCCTGAGACCCTTCCTATAGCATGAGATTTGATATCTCAATGCTTATACCAAACCTGAGACCCTTCCTATAGCATGAGATGTGATATCCAAATCCTTCACATTCCAATCCGGAGACCCTTCCTATAACATGAGATGTGATATCCAACTCCTTCCCAATCCAATCCTGAGACCCTTCCGATAGCAGAGATGTGATATCTCAATGCTTATACCAAACCTGAGACCCTTCCTTTAGCATGAGATGTGATATCCAAATCCTTCACATTCCAATCCGGAGACCCTTCCTATAACATGAGATGTGATATCCAACTCCTTCCCAATCCAATCCTGAGACCCTTCCGATAGCAGAGATGTGATATCTCAATGCTTATACCAAACCTGAGACCCTTCCTATGGCATGAGATGTGATATCCAACTCCTTGCCATTCAAATCCTGAGACCCTCCCTATAACAAGAGATGTCATATCCAACTCCTTCCCATTCCAAACCTGAGACCCTTCCTTTAGCATGAGATGTGATATCCAAATCCTTCACATTCCAATCCAGAGACCAATCCTATAGCATGAGATGTGATATCTCAATGCTTCTAATACCAAACCTGAGACCCTTCCGATAGCATGAGATGTGATATCTCAATGCTTCAAAAACCAAACATGAGAACCGTCCTATAACATGAGATGTGAAATCCAAATCCTTCCCTTCCCAAACCTGAGACTCTTCCTATAGCATGAGATGTGATATCTCAATGCTTCTAATATCAAACTTGAGACCCTCCCTATAGCATGAGATGTGATATCCAAGTCCTTCCCATTCCAATCCTGAGACACTTCCTATAGCATGAGATGTGATATCTCAATGCTTCTAATACCAAACCTGAGACTCTTCCTATAACATGAGATGGGATATCCAACTCCTTCCCATTCCAATCCTGAGACTCTTCTGATAGCAGAGATGTGATATCTCAATGCTTATACCAAACCTGAGACCCTTCCTACGGCATGAGATGTCATATACAACTCCTTCCCATTCCAATCCTGAAACCCTTCCTATAGCATGAGATGTGATATCTCAATGCTTATACCAAACCTGAGACCCTTCCTATAGCATGAGATGTGATATCCAACTCCTTCCCATTCCAATCATGAGACCTTTCCTATAGCATGAGATGTGATGTCTCAATGCTTTTAATACCAAACCTGAGATCCTTCCTATAACATGAGATGTGATATCCAACTCCTTCCATTCCAATCCTGAGACCCTTCCTATAGCATGAGATTTGATATCTCAATGCTTATACCAAACCTGAGACCCTTCCTATAGCATGAGATGTGATATCCAAGTCTTTCCCATTCTAATCCTTAGACCCTTCCTACAGCATGCAATATGATATCTCAATGATTCTAATAACAATCCTGAGACCCGTCCTATAACATGAGATGGGATATCCAACTCCTTCCCATTCCAATCCTGAGACACTTCCGATAGCAGAGATGTGATATCTCAATGCTTATACCAAACCTGAGACCCTTCCTATAACATGAGATCGGATATCCAACTCCTTCCCGTTCCAAACCTGAGACCCTTCCTTTAGCATGAGATGTAATATCCAGCTCCTTCCCATTCCAATCCTGAGACACTTCCGATTGCATGAGATGTGATATCTCAATGCTTCTAATATCAAAACTGAAACCCTCCCTATAGCATGAGATGTGATATCCAACTCCTTCCCTTTCCAACCTGAGACCCTTCCTATAGCATGAGAAGGGATATCCAACTCCTTCCCAATCCAATCCTGAGACCCTTCCGATAGCAGAGATGTGATATCTCAATGCTTATACCAAACCTGAGACCCTTCCTATGGCATGAGATGTGATATCCAACTCCTTGCCATTCAAATCCTGAGACCCTTCCTATAGCATGAGAAGGGATATCCAACTCCTTCCCAATCCAATCCTGAGACCCTTCCGATAGCAGAGATGTGATATCTCAATGCTTATACCAATCCTGAGACCCTTCCTATAGCATGAGATGTGATGTCTCAATGCTTCTAATACCAAACCTGAGATCCTTCCTATAACATGAGATGTGATATCCAACTCCTTCCATTCCAATCCTGAGACCCTTCCTATAGCATGAGATTTGATATCTCAATGCTTATACCAAACCTGAGACCCTTCCTATAGCATGAGATGTGATATCCAAGTCTTTCCCATTCCAATCTTTAGACCCTTCATACAGCATGCAATATGATATCTCTATGATTCTAATAACAATCCTGAGACCCGTCCTATAACATGAGATGGGATATCCAATTCCTTCCCATTCCAATCCTGAGACACTTCCTATAGCAGAGATGTGATATCTCAATGCTTATACCAAACCTGAGACCCTTCCTATAACATGAGATCGGATATCCAACTCCTTCCCGTTCCAAACCTGAGACCCTTCCTTTAGCATGAGATGTAATATCCAGCTCCTTCCCATTCCAATCCTGAGACACTTCCGATAGCATGAGATGTGATATCTCAATGCTTCTACCAAACCTGAGACCCTTCCTTTAGCATGAGATGTGATATCCAACTCATTCCCATTCCAACCTGAGACCCTTCCTATAGCATGAGAAGGGATATCGAACTCCTTCCCAATCCAATCCTGAGACACTTCCGATAGCAGAGATGTGATATCTCAATGCTTATACCAAACCTGAGACCCTTCCTATGGCATGAGATGTTGTTAGGAAAGATTTCGTTATTGTAGGGAACTTTCCTTCCATGTGGCAACCCCTAAACTTTTTGCTATTGTTTTCAACCTGTTTTCTTGACTTTGCCAGAGAAGTGCAGCCTTCTGCTGTACTCCTCTGGGCTTTCGCTCCTTTCTTACGGGGAAACTGACATGCCCTTAAGACAGTCAGTACCGGGGAACGCTGTTTCCCGTAGTTTCTTTTATCGTGTCGCCATTTTAGTGCAACACGACACAAGAGGGCACTGTAAGCTAAGTTACAGCTCTCTTGGGTCTCTAGCCTTCTACAGACCCTAGACACTCTTATAGGATGGTTTTTGGATCGGTGCAAGTCATTCAGGGACTGGGCTGGTGGCAGCGATCATTGGGTTTATTTTGAGCTCCTTTTGCCGTTCTGAGCACGTTTTTGCCGCGAACACAAAAGGGTGGCCCGGCTACACAAAATGGCCGGACCACGAGGCTCCTTTGTCTAGTCCACTGTCCGTCTTGCTCCCTTTACCTTCCCCCGGGTCAGGCGACCCGGGGCCTTCCTTATTTGGGCATGTAGTTTCCCGCGAAACACGGTTGCTTTCGCGGGCTTCTACATGTCGTTTGAGTGCCCCCAGGATGTGGGCTGGGCTGTCTGGTCCCAATACACATCCTGGGTGCCAGAGAGTCTAGGGTGGTGTGAATGCCTGGGACCACTGTGGTCCGTGATTGGTCCACGTATGGTATGTGTGTTGATGAGCGGATCTCCCATTGGCTCCCCTCCGTTTTGGCGCGAAGGGAACCGTGGATAAGAGGGAGCTGGAAACACCACTACCATGTCGATCTCCTGAGTTCTCACGAACCCAGGGATACAGGAGCCAAGTATCCTGCGAACAAGAGGCTGGACCGAGGAATCACTGGTGACCCCCTGAAGAACTTCTGCTCCTCATTGCTGTCGTCCGGTGAAGCCCTTTCCACCTAAGATCGAACAAGAAGGCCTGTACTGGCGCTTCGACCTATTGGAATAGCAGGACCAGCTATTCCCGGCACCTTCATCAATTCCTGCTGTAAGCCTTCGGAAGTGTCTCTGGGCCATCCAGTTGACTGACCAGCTTACTAAGGAGGCCTGCTCTGTAATCGCCGACAGGTTGGGTGGTATTCTGAGTCCGGGGCATGCTCACACGCTTCGTTTGCTTAGCAGTCCTAAGCTAGAGGTGAGCAGTGCTCGTTTGGCTTGAATACACCCGGCCGTCCCGTTGCCCTGCGGTGGCGACAAAACTGTGCTTGTTTCTTCGATCGGGACGTCTTTTTACTCTGCACGACGACGAGACGTTCCCTGCTCGTCAGAACCTGCCAGAAGCTGCATCTATCGAGGAGAAGCTCGGGCCTGCTTGCTTCGGGGACCGGTGAGTAGATTAGCTAGGATCTGGTCGCCCTCCTGCAGTGCCCCTTGCTTTTCCCCGCTGTAAATACAGCACCCCTTGTCCGTACTCGCGCCCTGCTTCTGCCTCACAGTGGAGGCTGCGCTAGAGTCGCGGACCGTGTTCTCCTTCATTAGAGCTCCCTACAGAGCGTCCAACGTCCTCCGAAGAGCTTCACCTTCTGCCCATTGGCACCGGCGTGTGCAGGTACTTTTGAGCGCTAGGCTCCACTCTTCGTAGGGATTGGACTACCATCTAGTTAGGGGCCTCAGAAGGCGGACATATCACAAGCATTGGTTCGCACTGCCTGTTTTCCTTCCCCTGCAGGTGGATAACATATTTCGTGCTGCTAATGCTGTGAAACTGTGTATTCTGTATATATATTGGGTGGATAGTGTATGTGTTGGTTTAATATCGTTGTATGTTGCTGCTTTTACTGTGGTCATTAGTTTTGAGGCCTTATAATAAATGTGTATCTATTTTTGATATAAACAACTGTTTGGAGTAGTTTGTAAGCGCTCTTGCTTTGTGTGCTCATTGCGGGCTTTCAGTCACCCTCACCCCTCTTGAGACCTAGTCTTGACCGCCGCGATCGCTACCTTGATTGGTCTGGCTTGTCCAGAGGTTACCCTGTTCCAAGTAATTAGGTTGGCCTTCTGAACTTCTGCGCCACCAGGACAGAGTTCAGAAATCCGTCTTAACAAATTGGTGTACAGCGGTGGGATACGACTGAAGGTATCCAGTGTTGCGCACGAGCTAAGGCGTTTTCAGGTTATTCCAACCAGGACACGCAGTAAAGTATTGAATATAACGTTAAAAAGGCCATAGTCCTATCGACAGTATGGAAACGAATACTTTATTAACCTTAAATGCTTCGAAATCTGAAACATTGAAGAAGATGTGTGCGGAGAGAGGGGTTTCCTCTCAAGGCACTAAATTGGAAATGATCCAGAGAATCGTGGCGTGGCAAGAAGCGCAGCTTGACGCTATAACTTCCGAGGACAGTGCAGAAGGTGGTGGGGCTGCTCTCACTGGCAGAACCGACGGTTCTGCCGCTGCACTGATCCATCACGACCACGAGGACAGGGAGGATGTAATGTCTAACGTTTCCTCTGCCAGTGTTGATGGGGAGGCTATGCTTGAATTCAAGAAGCAAGAGCTGCGGTTTAGGCAGCAGGAGCTTGAATTCAGCATAGCCAAACTGAAAATCGACCAGGCAGAAAAACAAAAAGACAGGGATCACCAGTTGGAACTGGCCAAGCTTCAGTTCGCAAATGGGTCCAAGGGTCCTGGACATGGTTCTGGGGCTTCCTCTCATCCACGGTTTCCAAAAGATCTGCTCAGTGTGTATGAGGAACGAAATGACATTATGGACTGGTTAAATGCGTTTGAGTATGCATGCGAGGTTCAAGAGGTTGATAATGCGGATAAGATTGCATGGTTACTCAGCAGACTGCCCCATTCTGGTTGCAGTGCCATTATGGAAATGTCGAAGGCTGAGCGCGCTGATTTTGCAATGTTGAAGCAGACTCTCATTTTAAAGTTTGGGAAGACTCCGACCCAATATTTGAAAAGGTTTAGAGAGTATAAGAAAAAGGAAGGTGGTACTTGGGTGTCGTATGTAGCTGAGTCCCTGAAAAACTTGACTGGCTGGGTTGAAGGTTATAAGGTTTCTACCTTCGAAGGCATGATCAATCTGGTCATGCTGGAACACATTTTTGCTTCTTCTTCCCCGGAGCTTAAGCAGCATTTGGCCGATTCGAAGGAGATAGATCCTAAGAAGCTGGCCATTGCAGCAGATTTATGGGTGTCACATCGAGTGTCCCATAAGGACAAAACTCATCCTGGTAAGCAGGAAGAAGGGAAAAAGTCCAAAGATGTGGAGGGTGGGGAATCTGCTAAATCTTCTTCCCATAAGGGCCACAAAAAGAAAAATAAGGGTAAGCCATCCGAGAACTCACAGGGTAGTGGAGGTTCGCCTCCGAAACAGAACTCTGGTTATAATAAGCCTCCCTACGTAAACAGACCCAATGGGGCTTGTTTTTCTTGTGGAGCAACTGACCATGTGAAGGGGGATCCCCGTTGTAAGGTTAGACCTTTGGGGGTCCACTCCGCTAATCTGGCCTTCTCCTCCTACGAGGAAGAAGAGATTACAGGAGCATCCTTCTCCTCAGACTCATTTCCCAGCGGGATAGAGGCTGAGGTAGTTTTAGTGTCCCTGGGTTCCTGGGAGCCTAAAGTCGCAGAGGCGTATGCTAGGATTCCGGATAATACCAAGCACTACTTTAAAGACAGTGTGCTGATCAATGGAGTGGATACTCCAGCTCTTAGGGATAGTGGGTGCAGTCGAACTGTAGTGGATTCTACCTTGGTAGACTCAGAGGAAGTTGCCAGAGCTACTCTGATGCCCACTAAGTTGGCTGACGGCCCCCTCCGTATGTTTCCCGTGATCCCTGTTAATCTAACTTTAAATGGTACAGCAGTTAGGATTCCAGTGAGCATTCAGAGAAACGTCCCGGGAAAGGTCTTGTTGGGCAATGATCTCAGAGCTCTAGGGCTCGTAGGAGACACTGCCGAAAGACCCTACACACGGTCTCAAGCACGGGCAGCATTGGCCAAGTCCAATACGCCGCCCCAGCCGAAGGGGAAACCCAAGGCGAAAGGAGTCAACAAGTCCCGACGGGGGAAAGAGAATATTCCCCCGAACTCGCCTACCACTGCGGTGGAGGGAGTTGGTCAATCGCCCGAGCCTGACGAGGAGGTGGCGATGCCTGAAGTGTTCGACCCCAACGACCATCCTGAACTAAAAGACTTGTTAGTTGAAGGAGGTCCTGATAGGGACGACTTCAGTAAGGGCCAACGTGAGTGCCCATCTCTGGAAGGCCTAAGGAGACAGGCCTGCTCCCAGCTTGAGGGTGAACCTCCTGGGTTGCAAAGGATTTACCAGGAAGGTGGACTCCTTTATAGTGAGCCCACAGAGTCTACAGAAGGAGACCATAGGAGGTTGGTGGTTTCCCTTGCTGTTAGGCCCTTCCTCCTGCAGTTGGCGCATGTCGTTCCCCTTGCTGGTCACCTTGGTATGAGGAGGACCAAGCAAAGGTTATCCATGCACTTCTACTGGCCCAAGATGGGGGAGCAAGTAGAAAGTCACTGCAGGAGTTGTGCCGCCTGCCAGTTGTCTGGTAAGGTTGGTGCGACAATCCAAGCTCCGTTGGTACCGCTCCCAGTTGTGGGGGTACCATTTGAAAGGGTAGGGATCGACATGGTTGGTCCCCTTGACCCGCAAACATCCTCAGGCAATAGGTTTATCCTGGTGCTGGTCGACCATGCAACCAGGTATCCTGAGGCCGTCCCATTTACAACTGTAACTGCCAAGCCAGTTGCAGAAGCTTTACTCGGCATGTTTACTAGGGTTGGCTTCCCTAAAGAAGTTGTGCCGGGTGATGGCAGCAACTTTATGTCGAAGTATAGGCAGGCTATGTGGAAAGAATGTGGGGTCACCTACAGGTTCTCTTCTGCATACCGCCCCCAGACCGATGGTCTGGGGGGGCGTCTTAACAGGACGTTAAAAAGCATGATTGGGGCTCTGGAGGAGCCTCAGAGAAGAAAATGGGATCTTCTTGTTTCATGCTTGCTGTTTGCCTACCGAGAGGTACCGCAGGAGGGTGTTGGCTTCAGCCCCTTCGAACTTCTGTTCGGTCATCCCGTACGGGGACCCTTAGCCATCATCAAAGAGGGATGGGAGATGCCCACTCCCCCTGTTACTACCAATGTAGTTGATTATGTGCTAGGGCTCAGAAAACGGATGGTACTTCTGATGGGCTTGGCTAGTGATAAATTGAAGGCAGGGCAAGCGCTGGTGAAACATTGGTATGACCAGAAAGCTTCCCTCATCAACTTTACACTTGGTCAGCAAGTCCTGATCATGAATCTCATAAGGCCTCGAGCTTTACAGGACAAATGGTCAGGCCCTTACCCAGTGGTGGAGCCCCTGGGTGAGGTTAACTATTCAGTGGACCTTGGAAGGCCTGGACAGGCTCCCAAAGTGTTTCACATGAATAGGCTGAAGGCTTTCGGCCCAAGCGTCGAAATCGCAGCACTGCTACTGGCTTCAGATGTTGAGGAAGAGGAGTCTGAACCTCTCCCCGACCTGTTCCCAAGCAGTCCTTCAGTTAGCTCTTTTGAGGGTGTCCGAGTGGCCCCTCACCAAAATGGACAAGGCTCAGTGGTTTACCTTGGACATGAAGTAGTTGGAGGGAGGAGACAGCCTCTACTCAGTCAGGTACAAGCCGTACAAGACTGGCCTACCCCCACTACGCAAACCCAAGTGAGAGCCTTCTTAGGACTCACGGGTTATTACCGCAATTTTGTGGCAGACTATGGCACCATAGCTGCTCCTCTGACTGCCCTCACAACTCCGAAGAAACCCAAGAAGGTAACGTGGACTGACGAGTGTGAGAAGGCCTTCAATGGCTTGAAAGACTCCTTGTGCCAGGCCCCTGTGCTCAGGGCCCCTGATTATCAAAGACCTTTTATCGTGCAGACGGATGCCTCTGACACTGGGATAGGAGCTGTACTATCACAAGTAGATGAGAAGGGTAAGGAACACCCTATCGGTTTTATTAGTCGCCAGCTTAAGGACAGAGAGCTCAGATGGTCCACGGTAGAGAAAGAATGTTTCTCTGTTGTGTGGGCCCTAAGGAAGCTGCGGCCCTACCTCTATGGGACCCACTTCACTGTGCAGACTGACCATAAGCCGTTAAAGTGGCTAATGAACATGAAGGGGGAGAATCCAAAGTTGCTTAGGTGGTCCATAAGTCTACAAGGCTTCGACTTCACTATTGAGCATAGGCCAGGTGTCCAACATAGCAATGCTGATGGGTTGTCCAGAATGTTTTACCGACCTGAACAAGAGACTCATCCAGGGGTGGATTAGTTCCCCCTGTCCATAGTCTGGGAGGGGCGAGTGTTAGGAAAGATTTCGTTATTGTAGGGAACTTTCCTTCCATGTGGCAACCCCTAAACTTTTTGCTATTGTTTTCAACCTGTTTTCTTGACTTTGCCAGAGAAGTGCAGCCTTCTGCTGTACTCCTCTGGGCTTTCGCTCCTTTCTTACGGGGAAACTGACATGCCCTTAAGACAGTCAGTACCGGGGAACGCTGTTTCCCGTAGTTTCTTTTATCGTGTCGCCATTTTAGTGCAACACGACACAAGAGGGCACTGTAAGCTAAGTTACAGCTCTCTTGGGTCTCTAGCCTTCTACAGACCCTAGACACTCTTATAGGATGGTTTTTGGATCGGTGCAAGTCATTCAGGGACTGGGCTGGTGGCAGCGATCATTGGGTTTATTTTGAGCTCCTTTTGCCGTTCTGAGCACGTTTTTGCCGCGAACACAAAAGGGTGGCCCGGCTACACAAAATGGCCGGACCACGAGGCTCCTTTGTCTAGTCCACTGTCCGTCTTGCTCCCTTTACCTTCCCCCGGGTCAGGCGACCCGGGGCCTTCCTTATTTGGGCATGTAGTTTCCCGCGAAACACGGTTGCTTTCGCGGGCTTCTACATGTCGTTTGAGTGCCCCCAGGATGTGGGCTGGGCTGTCTGGTCCCAATACACATCCTGGGTGCCAGAGAGTCTAGGGTGGTGTGAATGCCTGGGACCACTGTGGTCCGTGATTGGTCCACGTATGGTATGTGTGTTGATGAGCGGATCTCCCATTGGCTCCCCTCCGTTTTGGCGCGAAGGGAACCGTGGATAAGAGGGAGCTGGAAACACCACTACCATGTCGATCTCCTGAGTTCTCACGAACCCAGGGATACAGGAGCCAAGTATCCTGCGAACAAGAGGCTGGACCGAGGAATCACTGGTGACCCCCTGAAGAACTTCTGCTCCTCATTGCTGTCGTCCGGTGAAGCCCTTTCCACCTAAGATCGAACAAGAAGGCCTGTACTGGCGCTTCGACCTATTGGAATAGCAGGACCAGCTATTCCCGGCACCTTCATCAATTCCTGCTGTAAGCCTTCGGAAGTGTCTCTGGGCCATCCAGTTGACTGACCAGCTTACTAAGGAGGCCTGCTCTGTAATCGCCGACAGGTTGGGTGGTATTCTGAGTCCGGGGCATGCTCACACGCTTCGTTTGCTTAGCAGTCCTAAGCTAGAGGTGAGCAGTGCTCGTTTGGCTTGAATACACCCGGCCGTCCCGTTGCCCTGCGGTGGCGACAAAACTGTGCTTGTTTCTTCGATCGGGACGTCTTTTTACTCTGCACGACGACGAGACGTTCCCTGCTCGTCAGAACCTGCCAGAAGCTGCATCTATCGAGGAGAAGCTCGGGCCTGCTTGCTTCGGGGACCGGTGAGTAGATTAGCTAGGATCTGGTCGCCCTCCGGCAGTGCCCCTTGCTTTTCCCCGCTGTAAATACAGCACCCCTTGTCCGTACTCGCGCCCTGCTTCTGCCTCACAGTGGAGGCTGCGCTAGAGTCGCGGACCGTGTTCTCCTTCATTAGAGCTCCCTACAGAGCGTCCAACGTCCTCCGAAGAGCTTCACCTTCTGCCCATTGGCACCGGCGTGTGCAGGTACTTTTGAGCGCTAGGCTCCACTCTTCGTAGGGATTGGACTACCATCTAGTTAGGGGCCTCAGAAGGCGGACATATCACAAGCATTGGTTCGCACTGCCTGTTTTCCTTCCCCTGCAGGTGGATAACATATTTCGTGCTGCTAATGCTGTGAAACTGTGTATTCTGTATATATATTGGGTGGATAGTGTATGTGTTGGTTTAATATCGTTGTATGTTGCTGCTTTTACTGTGGTCATTAGTTTTGAGGCCTTATAATAAATGTGTATCTATTTTTGATATAAACAACTGTTTGGAGTAGTTTGTAAGCGCTCTTGCTTTGTGTGCTCATTGCGGGCTTTCAGTCACCCTCACCCCTCTTGAGACCTAGTCTTGACCGCCGCGATCGCTACCTTGATTGGTCTGGCTTGTCCAGAGGTTACCCTGTTCCAAGTAATTAGGTTGGCCTTCTGAACTTCTGCGCCACCAGGACAGAGTTCAGAAATCCGTCTTAACAGATGTGATATCCAACTCCTTGCCATTCAAATCCTGAGACCCTCCCTATAACAAGAGATGTCATATCCAACTCCTTCCCATTCCAAACCTGAGACCCTTCCTTTAGCATGAGATGTGATATCCAAATCCTTCACATTCCAATCCGGAGACCCTTCCTATAACATGAGATGTGATATCCAACTCCTTCCCAATCCAATCCTGAGACACTTCCGATAGCAGAGATGTGATATCTCAATGCTTATACCAAACCTGAGACCCTTCCTATGGCATGAGATGTGATATCCAACTCCTTGCCATTCAAATCCTGAGACCCTCCCTATAACAAGAGATGTCATATCCAACTCCTTCCCATTCCAAACCTGAGACCCTTCCTTTAGCATGAGATGTGATATCCAAATCCTTCACATTCCAATCCGGAGACCCTTCCTATAACATGAGATGTGATATCCAACTCCTTCCCAATCCAATCCTGAGACCCTTCCGATAGCAGAGATGTGATATCTCAATGCTTATACCAAACCTGAGACCCTTCCTATAGCATGAGATGTGATATCCAACTCCTTCCGATTCCAATCCTGAGACCCTTCCTATAGCATGAGATGTGATATCGCAATGCTTCTACCAAAACTGAGACCCTTCCTTTAGCATGAGATGTGATATCCAAGTCCTTCCCATTCCAATCCTGAGACCCTTCCTATAGCATGAGATGTGATATCTCAATGCTTCTAATACCAAACCTGAGATCCTTCCGATAGCATGAGATGTGATATCTCAATGCTTCTAATACCAAACCTGAGATCCTTCCTATAACATGAGATGTGATATCCAAATCCTTCCCCATCCAAACCTGAGACCCTCCCTTTAGCATGAGATGTGATATCCAACTCCTTCCCATTCCAATCCTGATACCCTTCTGATAGCATGAGATGTGATATCTCAATGCCTCTAATACCAAACATGAGATCCTACCTCTAACATGAAATGTGATATCCAACTATTTCCCTTTCCAAACCTGAGAGCCTTCCTACAGCATGAGATGTAATATCCAAGTCATTCCCATTCCAATCTTGAGACCCTTCCTATAACATGAGATGTGATAGCCAACTCTTTCCTATTCCAACCTGAGACCTTTCCTATAGCATGAGATGGGATATCCAACAACTCCTTCCAAATCCAATCCTGATACCCTTCCGATAGCATGAGATGTGATATCCCAATGCTTCTACAAAACCTGAGACCCATACCATGGCATGATGTGATATCAAACTCCCGTCCTATACCATGAGACTTGATATCTCAATGCTTCTAATACCAAACCTGAGACCGGTCAAATAACATGCGATGTGATATCCAAATCCTTCCCCTTCCAAACCTGAGACCCTTCCTTTAGCATGAGATGTGATATCCAAATCCTTCCCATTCCAATCCTTAAACCCTTCCTATAGCATGAGATGTGATATCTCAATGTTTCTAATAAAAAACCTGAGACCCTTCCTATAGCAAGAGATGTGATATCCAAATCCTTCCCATTCCAACCTGAGACCCTTCCTATAGCATGAGATGTGATATCTCAATGTTTCTAATAAAAAACCTGAGACCCTTCCTATAGCAAGAGATGTGATATCCAAATCCTTCCCATTCCAAACCTGAGACCCTTCCGATTGGATGAGATGTGATATCCAACTACTTCCCATTCCAAACCTGAGACCCTTCCTATACCATAAGATGTGATATCTCAATGCTTCTAATACCAAACCTGGGACCCGTCCTATAACATGAGATATGATATCCAAATCCTTCCCATTCCAATCCTGAAACCCTTCCGATAGCATGAGATGTGATATCTCAATGTTTCTAATAAAAAACCTGAGACCCTTCATATAGCAAGAGATGTGATATCCAAATACTTCCCATTTCAATCTTGAGACCCTTCCTATAACATGAGATATGATATCCAACTCCTTCCCATTCCAACATGAGACCCTTCCTATAGCATGAGAAGGGATGTCCAACTACTTCCCAATCCAATCCTGAGACCCTTCCGATAGCAGAGATGTGATATCTCAATGCTTATACCAAACCTGAGACCCTTCCTATAACATGAGATCGGATATCCAACTCCTTCCCGTTCCAAACCTGAGACCCTTCCTTTAGCATGAGATGTAATATCCAGCTCCTTCCCATTCCAATCCTGAGACACTTCCAATAGCATGAGATGTGATATCTCAATGCTTCTAATATCAAAACTGAAACCCTCCCTATAGCATGAGATGTGATATCCAACTCCTTCCCTTTCCAACCTGAGACCCTTCCTATAGCATGAGAAGGGATATCCAACTCCTTCCCAATCCAATCCTGAGACCCTTCCGATAGCAGAGATGTGATATCTCAATGCTTATACCAAACCTGAGACCCTTCCTATGGCATGAGATGTGATATCCAACTCCTTCCCATTCCAAACCTGAGACCCTTCCTTTAGCATGAGATGTGATATCCAAATCCTTCACATTCCAATCCGGAGACCCTTCCTATAACATGAGATGTGATATCCAACTCCTTCCCAATCCAATCCTGAGACCCTTCCGATAGCAGAGATGTGATATCTCAATGCTTATACCAAACCTGAGACCCTTCCTATAGCATGAGATGTGATATCCAACTCCTTCCGATTCCAATCCTGAGACCCTTCCTATAGCATGAGATGTGATATCGCAATGCTTCTACCAAAACTGAGACCCTTCCTTTAGCATGAGATGTGATATCCAAGTCCTTCCCATTCCAATCCTGAGACCCTTCCTATAGCATATGTGATATCTCAATGCTTCTAATACCAAACCTGAGATCCTTCCGATAGCATGAGATGTGATATCTCAATGCTTCTAATACCAAACCTGAGATCCTTCCTATAACATGAGATGTAATATCCAAATCCTTCCCCATCCAAACCTGATACCCTTCTGATAGCATGAGATGTGATATCTCAATGCCTCTAATACCAAACCTGAGATCCTACCTCTAACATGAAATGTGATATCCAACTCCTTCCCTTTCCAAACCTGATTGCCTTCCTACAGCATGAGATGTGATATCCAAGTCCTTCCCATTCCAATCTTGAGACCCTTCCTATAACATGAGATGTGATATCCAACTCTTTCCCATTCCAACCTGAGACCTTTCCTATAGCATGAGATGGGATATCCAACAACTCCTTCCAAATCCAATCCTGATACCCTTCCGATAGCATGAGATGTGATATCCCAATGCTTCTACAAAACCTGAGACCCATACCATGGCATGATGTGATATCAAACTCCCGTCCTATACCATGAGACTTGATATCTCAATGCTTCTAATACCAAACCTGAGACCGGTCAAATAACATGAGATGTGATATCCAAATCCTTCCCCTTCCAAACCTGAGACCCTTCCTTTAGCATGAGATGTGATATCCAAATCCTTCCCATTCCAATCCTTAAACCCTTCCTATAGCATGAGATGTGATATCTCAATGTTTCTAATAAAAAACCTGAGACCCTTCCTATAGCAAGAGATGTGATATCCAAATCCTTCCCATTCCAACCTGAGACCCTTCCTATAGCATGAGAAGGGATATCCAACTCCTTCCCATTCCAATCCTTAAACCCTTCCTATAGCATGAGATGTGATATCTCAATGTTTCTAATAAAAAACCTGAGACCCTTCCTATAGCAAGAGATGTGATATCCAAATCCTTCCCATTCCAACCTGAGACCCTTCCTATAGCATGAGAAGGGATATCCAACTCCTTCCAATTCAAATACTGCGACCCTTCCAATAGCATATGTGATATCTCAATGCTTCTAATATCAAAACTGAGACCCTCCCTATAGCATGAGATGTGATATCTAACTCGTTCCCATTCCAATCGAGACCCTTCCTATAACATGAGATGTGATATCTCTATGCTTCTAATACCAAACCTGAGCCCCTTCTCGTAGTATATGTGATATCCAACTCCTTCCCATTCCAAACTTGTGACCCTTCCTGTAGCATGAAATGTGATTTTCACCCCTTCCAATACCAAACCCGAGACCATTCCCACAGCCTGAGATTTGAAATCTCATTTCTTCCAATACCAAACCCGAGACCCTTCCGATAGGATGAGATTTACTATCTCACTCCTTAAAATACCAAACTCGAGTCCCTTCCTAAAGGATGCGATTCTAATACCAAACCTGAGACCCTCCCTATAACAAGAGATGTCATATCCAACTCCTTCCCATTCCAATCATGAGACTCTTCCTATAGCATGACATGTGATATCGAACTTCCCATTCCAATCCTGAGACTCAGACCTCCCCGCCTAACCTTCTCACCACTCCTAGCTCCCGGATGGATCATGCACTCCTGCTGTCTCCTCTCTCCCTTCTTCTGCTTCCTTTCCTCTCTCTTCCTCATCTGCCCTAGGTCAGGCTCCTTCTACACCTCCGCAGGGATTACTGATTTGTACCCCTCCCCACTCTCAACTCTCACTCAGTTTCAAAAACTCATCTGACATCTGCCATTTCCTGGAAGAACCCGACCTTGATGTTCTTGGTCTAACCGAGACATGGTTGACGGCCAGCGCTGTCTCGAGCTTTGACACTTTCCTCCCTGATGACAAGTTCCTCTCCATGCCCAGATCCAACCGTTCTTGAGGGGGGAGCATCCTTGATTCCTGTAGTGAATTGCTTTCCTTTGCAGGCCGACTCCTCTCACGAATGCCTTGTCTGCATGCATTCTCTCTTTCCTGGCCATTCTCTCACCGTGGCTATTTGCCTACCCCCTTCCTCTCTCAGTGGATGGACTTCTCCATCCTAGCCTCCTACCACTCAACTCCGCCTACTTGGAGAATTCAACATGAACCTGTATGCTTCCTGACCTGGACTTTTACGAGATCTGCAACTATACATGTCACTGGCCCTACACACTGCAGGGAATACTCAGGATTTTCTGATCTCAGACCTCCCCCTCTGTTACCCTCTCAACAATCCTCTCCCGTGGTGATCAAGTTCTCATCTCCAAAGAAGGCTACCTACCAGCTGTTCCTCCTCAGTGGAGTTCTCCCTTTCTGTCCCTGCTCCCTGCACCGTTTCGCGTTGCAAACACTCGCTTCCCAGCTCTCTGGTTTAGACGCGTGTTCCCTGCCTTCTCTCCTCTTCCCGCTGCCTTCAAATCAACAAATGAGCTTCAAAAGATACACGGTGCTCAGAATGCTTTATAACACCCATTATTCATCATATAGCCGTAACCCGCTAGACGTATTGAAATGTGCTGTAAACTAGCAAAACCAGCTAGAAAATGTACTTTCCTCGCGTTTTTGTAAATGCGAATTCTGATGGGTTCCCATGTATGTACTGTGTCCGTGCGTTTGTTGTCGAATCCTGAAGTTTTTAACCACTGTTCTCCCATACAAGGGGGGTTCAACATCTACTGCTGTTCACAGGTTCACAGGCTGAATGTATACGGTTGAAATCGTCAAGGCATTATCAGCTTTCCTGACAGTTTTGGAACGTGTATTTGCCATCTATTAATACAGTTGCCTTGTGGTCATCCTCCCTTTTAGTTTACAGGCTGCACTCCCCTGGTGATCACATTCTCCTCTCCAGAGCAGGGTAACTACCAGCTGCTCCTCCTCAGAGGCGTTCCTCCTTTCTGTTCCTGCTCCCTGCACCGTGTTGCATGTACTCGCTTCCAAGCTCTCTGGTTTAGATGCGTGTTTCCTGCCTTCTCTCCTCTTCCTACAGCCTTCCAATGAGCTCCACAAGACACAGTGTTCAGAATTCTTTATAACCCCATTATTCAACATATAGCTGTAACCCGCTAGACGTATTAAAACGTCCTAAAACCTGCAAAAATAGCTAGAAAATGTACTTCCCTCGCGTTTTGGAAAATGCAGGGTACACGCGTCTAAACCAGAGAGCAGGGAAGCGATCATTTCAGCAGTATAAATTCAGCCTGTGAACAACACATTTTGATCCTCCCTTTTATGGGAGAAGAGTGGTTCAAAAGAACAGGATTCGACTGAACAAACGCACGAACAGAGTACAAAATGGGAATCCACCAGAATTCGCATTTACCAAAACGCGGGGAAAGTACATTTTCTAGCTGTGTTTGCTAGTTTTTAGCACGTTTCAATACGTCTAGCGGGTTACGGCTATATGTTGAATAATGGGTGTTATAAAGCATTCTGAACACTATCTTGTGGAGCTCCTTGGAAGGCTTTAGGAAGAGCAGAGAAGGCAGGGAACACGCATCTAAACCAGAGAGGTGGGAAGCGAGTACATGCAACGCGAAACGGTGCAGGGAGCATGGACAGAAAGAAGGAACGCCTCTGAGGAGGAGCAGCTGGTAGTTAGCCTGCTCTGGAGAGGAGAATGTGATCACCAGGGGAGTGCAGCCTGTAAACTAAAAGGGACGATGACCACAAGGCGACTGCATTAACAGATGGCAAATACACGTTCCAAAAAAGTCAGGAAAGCTGATAATGCCTTGAAGATTTCAGCCGTATACATTCAGCCTGTGAACAGCAGTAGATGTTGACCCCCCCCCCCCCCCCCCTTAGTATGGGAGAACAGTGGTTAAAAACTTCAGGATTCGACATCAAACGCACGGACACAGTACATACAACATGGGAACCCACCAGAATTCGCATTTACAAAAACGGGAGGGAAGTACATTTTCTAGCTATTTTTGCTAGTTTTTAGCACGTTTCAATACGTCTAGCGGGTTACAGCTATATGTTGAATAATGGGTTTATGAAGCATTCTGAACACTATCTTGTGGAGCTCATTGGAAGGCTGTAGGAAGAGGAGAGAAGGCAGGGAACACGCATCTAAACCAGAGAGGTGGGAAGCGAGTACATGCAACGCGAAACGGTGCAGGGAGCAGGGACAGAAAGAAGGAACGCCTCTGAGGAGGAGCAGCTGGTAGTTAGCCTGCTCTGGAGAAGAGAATGTGATCACCAGGGGAGTGCAGCCTGTAAACTAAAAGGGACGATGACCACAAGGCGACTGCATTAACAGATGGCAAATACACGTTCCAAAACAGTCAGGAAAGCTGATAATGCCTTGAAGATTTCAGCCGTATACATTCAGCCTGTGAACAGCAGTAGATGTTGAACCCCCCTTGTATGGGAGAACAGTGGTTAAACACTTCAGGATTCGACAACAAACGCACGGGCACAGTACATACATGGGAACCCATCAGAATTCGCATTTACAAAAACGCGAGGAAAGTACATTTTCTAGCTGGTTTTGCTAGTTTACAGCACATTTCAATACGTCTAGCGGGTTACAGCTATATGATGAATAATGGGTGTTATAAAGCATTCTGAGCAATGTGTATCTTTTGAAGCTCATTTGTTGATTTGAAGGCAGCGGGAAGAGGAGAGAAGGCAGGGAACACGCTTCTAAACCAGAGAGCTGGGAAGCGAGTACTGCAACGCGAAACTGTGCAGGGAGCAGGGACAGAAAGAAGAACGCCTCTGAGGAGGAACAGCGTCTAAACCAGAGAGCAGGGAAGCGAGTGTTTGCAACGCGAAACGGAGCAGGGATCAGCGACAGAAAGGATGAACGCCTATGAGGAGGAGCAGCTGGTAGTTAACCTGCTCTGGAGAGGAGAATGTGATCTCCAGGGGAGTGCAGCCTGTAAAGTAGAAGGGACGATGAACACGGCGACTGCATTAACAGATGGCAAATACACGTTCCAAAACAGTCAGGAAAGCTGATAATGCCTTGAAGATTTCAGCTGTATACAATCAGCCTGTGAACAGCAGTAGATGTTGGACCCCCCCTTGTATTGGAGAATAGTGGTTAAAAACTTCAGGATTCGACAACAAACGCACGGACACAGTACATACACCGTGTATCTTTTGAAGCTCATTTGTTGATTTGAAGGCAGCGGGAAGAGGAGAGAAGGCAGGGAACACGCGTCGAAACCAGAGAGCTGGGAAGCGAGTACTTGCAACGCGAAACGGTGCAGGGAGCAGGGACAGAAAGGGAGAACTCCACTGAGGAGGAACAGCTGGCAGTTAGCCTTCTTTGGAGATGAGAACTTGATCACCACGGGAGAGGATTGTTGAGAGGGTTACAGAGGGGGAGGTCTGAGATCTGAAAATCCTGAGTATTCCCTGCAGTGTGTAGGGCCAGATACATGAAGAGTTGCAGATCTCGTAAAAGTCCAGGTCGGGAAGCATACAGGTTCATGTGGAATTCTCCAAGTAGGCGGAGTTGAGTGGTAGGAGGCTAGGATGGAGAAGTCCATCCACTGAGAGAGGAAGGGGGTAGGCAAATAGCCACGGTGAGAGATTCGCCAGGAAAGAGAGAATGCATGCAGACAAGGCATTCGTGAGAGGAGTCGGCCTGCAAAGGAAAGCAATTTACTACAGGAATCAAGGATACTCCCCCTCAAGAACGGTTGGATCTGGGCATGGAGAGGAACTTGTCATCAGGGAGGAAAGTGTCAAAGCTCGAGATAGCGCTGGCCGTCAACCATGTCTCGGTTAGACCAAGAACATCAAGGTCGGGTACTTCCAGGAAATGGCAGATGTCAGATGTGTGTTTGAAACTGAGTGAGAGTTGAGAGTGGGGAGGGGTACAAATCAGTAATCACTGCGGAGGTGTAGAAGGAGATGAGGAAGGAGAGAGGAAAGGAAGCAGAAGAAGGGAGCGAAGAGACAGCAGGAGTTCATGATCAATCCGGGAGCTAGGAGTGGTGAGAAGGTTAGACGGGGAGGTCTGAGTCTCAGGATTGGAATGGGAAGTTCGATATCACATGTCATGCTATAGGAAGAGTCTCAGGATTGGAATGGGAAGGAGTTGGATATGACATCTCTTGTTGTAGGGAGAGTCTCAGGTTTGGTATTAGAATCACATCCTTTAGGAAGGGACTCGAGTTTGGTATTTTAAGGAGTGAGATAGTAAATCTCATCCTATCGGAAGGGTCTCGGGTTTGGTATTGGAAGAAATGAGATTTCAAATCTCAGGCTGTGAGAATGGTCTCGGGTTTGGCATTGGAAGGGGTGAGAAATCACATTTCATGCTACAGGAAGGGTCACACGTTTGGAATGGGAAGGAGTTGGATATCACATGAAGGGGCACAGGTTTGGTATTAGTAGCAAAGAGATATCACATCTCGTTATAGGAAGGGTCTCGATTGGAATGGGAAGGAGTTGGATATCACATCTCATGCTATAGGGAGGGTCTCAGTTTTGATATTAGAAGCACTGAGATATCACATATGCTATTGGAAGGGTCTCAGTATTGGAATTGGAAGGAGTTGGATATCACATCTCATGCTATAGGGAGGTTCTCAGGTTTGATATTAGAAGCATTGAGATATCACATCTCATGCTATGGGAAGGGTCTCAGGATTGGAATGGGAAGGAGTAGGATATCACATATGCTAAAGGAAAGGTCTCAGGTTTGGAAGGGGAAGGATTTGGATCTCACATCTCATGTTTTAGGACGGGTCTCAGGTTTGGTATTAGAACCCTTGAGATATCACATATGGTATGATAAGGGTCTCAGGATTGGAAAGGGAAGGAGTTGGACATCACATCTCAAGCTATCTCAGGATTGGAATGGGAAAGAGTTTGATATCACATCTCGAGCTATAGGAAGGGTCTCAGGTTTGGGAAGGGAAGGATTGGGATTTCACATCTCATGTTATAGGATGGTTCTCAGCTTTGGTATTAGAAGCATTGAGATATCACATCTCATGCTATAGGAAGGGTCTCAGGATTGGAATGTGAAGGATTTGGATATCACATCATGCTAAAGGTAGGGTCTCAGGTTTGGTATAAGCATTGAGATATCACATCTCTGCTATCGGAAGGGTCTCAGGATTGGATTGGGAAGGAGTTGGATATCCCTTATGCTATAGGAAGGGTATCAGGTTGGAATGGGAAGGAGTTGGATATCACATCTCATGCTATAGGAATGGTTTCAGGATTGGAATGGGAAGGAGTTGGATATCCCTTCTCATGCTAAAGGAAGGTCAGGTTGGAATGGGAAGGAGTTGGATATCACATCTCGTTATAGGAAGGGTCTCAGAATTGGAATGGGAAGGATTTGGATATCACATCTCTTGCTATAGGAAGGGTCTCAGGTTTTTTATTAGAAACATTGAGCCATCACATCTCATGCTATAGGAAGGGTTTCAGAATTGGAATGGAAGGATTTGGATATCACATCTCATGCTAATTGAAGGGTCTCAGGTTTGGAAGGGGAAGGATTTGGATATCATATCTCATGTTATAGGACGGGTCCCAGGTTTGGTATTAGAAGCATTGAGATATCACATCTCATGCTATAGGAGGTGTCTCAGGATTGGAATGGGAAGGAGTTGGATATCACGTCTCATGTTATAGGAAGGGTCTCAGGATTGGAATGGCAAGGAGTTGGATATCACATCTCATGCTAAAGGAAGGGTCTCAGGATTGATAGAAGCATTGAGATCACATCTCATGCTATAGGAAGGAACTCAGGATTGCAATGGGAAGTAGTTGGATATCACATATCATGCCATAGGATGGGTCATCAGGTTTGGTATAAGCATTGAGATATCACATCTCTGCTATCGGAAGGGTCTCAGGATAGGAATGGGAAGGACTTAGATACTCATACTATAGGGAGGGTCTCAGTTTTGATATTAGAAGCATTGAGCTATCACATCTCATGCTATCGGAAGGGTCTCAGGATTGGAATGGGATGGAGTTGGATACAACATCTCAAGCTATCAGGATTGGAATGGGAAGGAGTTTGATATCACTTCTCAAGCTATAGGAAGGGTCTCAGGTTTGGAAGGGGAAGTATTTGGATCTCACATCTCATGTTTTAGGACGGGTCTCAGGTTTGGTATTAGAAGCATTGAGATATCACATCTCATGCTATCGGAAGGGTCTCAGGTTTGGAAAGGGAAGGATTTGCAGTTCACATGTTATAGGATGGTTCTCAGGTTTGGTTTTAGAAGCATTACGATATAACATCTCATGCTATAGGAAGGGTCTCGGGTTTGGAATGGGAAGGAGTTGGATATCACATTGAATGGGAAGGAGTTTGATATCACATCTCAAGCTATAGGAAGGGTCTCAGGTTTGGAAAGGGAATGATTTGGATTTCACATCTCATGTTATAGGATGGTTCTCATGTTTGGTTTTAGAAGCATTGAGATATCACATCTCATGCTATCAGAAGGGTCTCAGGTTTGGAATGGGAAGGAGTTTGATATCACATCTCATGCTATAGGAAGGATCTCAGGTTTGGTATTAGAAGCATTGAGATATCACATCTCATGCTATAGGAAGGGTCTCAGGATTGGAATCGGAAGGAGTTGTATATGACATCTCATGCTGTTAAGACGGATTTCTGAACTCTGTCCTGGTGGCGCAGAAGTTCAGAAGGCCAACCTAATTACTTGGAACAGGGTAACCTCTGGACGAACCAGACCAATCAAGGTAGCGATCGGATTTGGATATCACATCTCATGCTAAAGGAAGGGTCTTAGGTTTGGAAGGGGAAGGATTTGGATATCACATCTCATGTTATAGGACGGGTCCCAGGTTTGGTATTAGAAGCATTGAGATATCACAACTCATGCTATAGGAAGGGTCTCAGGATTTGAATGGGAAGGAGTTGGATATCACATGTCATGCTAAAGGAAGGGTCTCAGGTTTGATAGAAGCATTGAGATTTCACATCTCATGCTATAGGAAGGGTCTCAGGATTGGAATGGGAAGGAGTTGGATATCACATCTCATGCCATAGGAAGGGTCTCAGATTTGGTATAAGCATTGAGATATCACATCTCTGCTATCGGAAGGGTCTCAGGATAGGAATGGGAAGGACTTAGATATCACATCTCATGCTATAGGGAGGGTCTCAGTTTTGATATTAGAAGCATTGAGATATCACATCTCATGCTATCGGAAGGGTCCCAGGATTGGAATGGGAAGGAGTTGGATATCACATCTCAAGCTATCTCAGGATTGGAATGGGAAGGAGTTTGATATCACATCTCAAGCTATAGGAAGGGTCTCAGGTTTGGAAAGGGAAGGATTTGGATTTCACATCTCATGTTGTAGGATGGTTCTCATGTTTGGTTTTAGAAGCATTGAGATATCACATCTCATGCTATCGGAAGGGTCTCAGGTTTGGAAAGGGAAGGATTTGTATTTCACATATGTTATAGGATGGTTCTCAGGTTTGGTTTTAGAAGCAGTAAGATATCACATCTCATGCTATAGGAAGGGTCTCAGGTTTGGAATGGGAAGGAGTTGGATACAAATCTCATGTTATAGGAAGGATCTCAGGTTTGGTATTAGAAGCATTGAGATATCACATATCATGCTATAGGAAAGGTCTCAGGATTGGAATGGGAAGGAGTTGGATATCACATCACATGCTAAAGGAAAGGTCTCAGGTTTGGAAGGGGAAGGATTTGGATCTCACATATGTTTTAGGACGGGTGTCAGGTTTGGTATTAGAAGCATTGAGATATCACATCTCATGGTATAGGAAGGGTCTCAGGATTGGAATGGGAAGGAGTTGGATAGCACATCTCAAGCTATCTCAGGATTGGAATGGGAAGGAGTTTGATATCACATCTCAAGCTATAGGAAGGGTCTCAGGTTTGGAAAGGGAATGATTTGGATTTCACATGTTACAGGATAGTTCTCATGTTTGGTTTTAGAAGCATTGAGATATCACATCTCATGTTATAGGAAGGATCTCAGGTTTGGTATTAGAAGCATTGAGATATCACATCTCATGCTATAGGAAGGGTCTCAGGATTGGAATGGGAAGGAGTTGGATAGCACATCTCAAGCTATCTCAGGATTGGAATGGGAAGGAGTCGGATATCACATCTCATGCTAAAGGGAGGGTTTCAGGTTTGGAAGTGGAAGGATTTGGATATCACATCTCATGTTATAGGAAGATCTCAGGTTTGGTATTAGAAGCATTGAGATATCACATCTCATGCTATCGGAAGGATCTCAGGTTTGGTATTAGAAGCATTGAGATATCACATCTCATGCTATAGGAAGGGTCTCAGGATTGGAATGGGAAGGAGTTGGATATCACATCTCATGCTATAGGAAGGGTCTCAGGTTTGGTATTACAAACATTGTGATATTACATCTCATGCTATAGGAAGGGTTTCAGGATTGGATTGGGAAGGAGTTGGATATCACATCTCATGCTATAGGAAGGGTCTCAGGTTTGGAATGGGAAGGATTTGTACATCACATCTCTTGCTATAGGAAGGGCCTCAGGTTTGGTAAGAGAAACATTAAGATATCACATCTCATGCTATCGGAAGGGTCTCAGGATTGGAATGGGAAGGAGTTGGATATCACATCTCAAGCTATCTCAGGATTGGAATGGGAAGGAGTTTGATATCACATCTCAAGCTATAGGAAGGGTCTCAAGTTTGGAAGGGGAAGGATTTGGATTTCACATCTCATGTTTTAGGACGGGTCTCAGGTTTGGTATTAGAAACATTGAGATATCACATCTCATGGTATAGGAAGGGTTTCAGGATTGGAATGGGAAGGAGTTGGATATCACATCTCATGCAATAGGAAGGGTCTCAGGTTTGATAGAAGCATTGAGATATCACATCTCATGCTATAGGAAGGGTCTCAGGATTGGAATGGGAAGGAGTTGGATATCACATCTCATGCCATAGGAAGAGTCTCAGGTTTGGTATAAGCATTGAGATATCACATCTCTGCTATCGTAAGGGTCTCAGGATTGGAATAGGAAGGAGTTGGATATCCCATCTCATGCTTTAAGAAGGGTCTCAGGTTTGGTATTAGAAGCATTGAGATATCACATCTCATGCTATAGGAAGGGTCTAAGGATTGGAATGGGAAGGAGTTGGATATCACATCTTATGCTATAGGAAGGGTCTCAGGTTTGGTATTACAAGCATTGTGATATTATATCTCATGCTATAACAAGGGTCTCAGGATTGGATTGGGAAGGAGTTGGATATCACATCTCATGCTATAGGAAGGGTCTCAGGTTTGGAATGGGAAGGGTTTGTACATCACATCTCTTGCTATAGGAAGGGCCTCAGGTTTGGTATGAGAAACATTGAGATATCACATCTCATGTTATAGGAAGGGTCTCAGGTTTGGTAGAAGCATTGAGATATCACATCTCATGCTATAGGAAGGGTCTCCGGATTGGAATGGGAAGTAGTTGTATATGACATCTCATGCCATAGGAAGGGTAGCACATATGCTATAGGAAGGGTCTCAGGTTTGGAACACGGGAAGGAGTTGGATATCACATCTCATGCTTTAAGAAGGGTCTCAGTTTTGGTATTAGAAGCATTGAGATATCACATCTCATGCTATAGGAAGGGTCTCAGGATTGGAATGGGAACGAGTTGGATATCACATCTCTTGCTATAGGAAGGGCCTCAGGTTTGGTATCAGAAACATTGAGATATCACATCTCATGGTATAGGAAGGATCTCAGTATTGGAATGGAAAGGGGTTGGATATCACATCTCATGTTATAGGAAGGATATCAGGTTTGGTATTAGAAGCATTGAGATATCACATCTCATGCTATAGGAAGGGTCTCAGGATTGGAATGGGAAGGAGTAGTATATGACATCTCATGCCATAGGAAGGGTCTCAGGTTTGGTATAAGCATTGAGATATCACATCTCTGCTATCGGAAGGGTCTCGGGATTGGAATGGGAAGGAGTTGGATATTACATTCTTGCTATAGGAAGGGTCTCAGGTTTGGAATGGGAAGGAGTTGGATATCCCATCTCATGTCATAGGAAGGATCTCAGGTTTGCTATTAGAAGCACTGAGATATCACATCTCATGCTATAGGAATGGTCTCAGGATTGGAATGGGAAGGAGTTGGATATTACATTCTTGCTATAGGAAGGGTCTCAGGTTTGGAACGGGAACGAGTTGGATATCACATCTCATGCTATAGGAAGGGTCTCAGGTTTAGTATTACAAGCATTGCGATATTACATCTCATGCTATAGGAAGGGTCTCAGGTTTGGAATGGGGAGGATTTGTATATCACATCTCTTGCTATAGGAAGGGCCTCAGGTTTGGTATGAGAAACATTGAGATATCACATCTCATGGTATAGGAAGGATCTCAGGATTGGAATGGGAAGGAGTTGGATATCACATCTCATGTTATAGGAAGGATATCAGGTTTGGTATTAGAAGCATTGAGATATCACATCTCATGCTATAGGAAGTGTCTCTGTTTTGGGATGGGAAGGCGTTGGAGATAACATCTCATGCTATATGAAGGGTCTCAGGTTTGGTATTAGAAGCTTTGAGATATCACATTTCATACTATAGGAAGGGTCTCTGGTTTGGGATGGGAAGGAGTTGGATATCACATCTCATGCTATAACAAGGGTCTCAGGTTTGGTATTAGAAGCATTGAGATATCACATCTCATGCTATAGGAAGGGTCTCAGGTTTGGATTGGGAAGTAGTTGGATATCACATCTGATGCTATAGGAAGGGTCTCAGGTTTGGAATGGGAAGGATTTGTACATCACATCTCTTGCTATAGGAAGGGCCTCAGGTTTGGTATGAGAAACATTGAAATATCACATCTCATGGTATAGGAAGGATCTCAGGATTGGAATGTGAAGGAGTTGGATATCACATCTCGTGTTATAGTATTAGAAGCATTGAGATATCACATCTCATGCTATAGGAATGGTCTCAGGTTTGGTAGAAGCATTGAGATATCACATCTCATGCTATAGGAAGGGTCTCAGGATTGGAATGGGAAGGAGTAGTATATGACCTCTCATGCCATAGGAATGGTCTCAGGTTTGGTACAAGCATTGAGATATCACATCTCTGCTATCGGAAGGGTCTCAGGTTTGGAAAGGGAAGGAGTTGGATATCACGTCTCATGCTATAGGAAGGTTCTCAGGTTTGGTATTAGAAGCATTGAGATATCACATCTCATGCTATAGGTAGGGTCTCAGTATTGGAATGGGAAGGAGTTGGATATCACATCTCATGCTACAGGAAGGGTCTCAGGTTTGGAATGGGAAGGAATTGGATATCACATCTCATGTTATAGGAAGGATCTCAGGTCTGGTATTAGAAGCATTGAGATATCACATCTCATGCTATAGGAAGGGTCTCAGGTTTGGAATGGGAAGGAGTTGGATATCACATCTCATGCTATAGGAAGGATCTCAGGTTTGGTGTTAGAAGCATTGAGATATCACATCTCATGCTACCAGAAGGGTCTCAGGATTGGAATGGGAAGGAGTCGGATATCACATCTCATGCTAAAGGGAGGGTTTCAGGTTTGGAAGTGGAAGGATTTGGATATCACATCTCATGTTATAGGAAGATCTCAGGTTTGGTATTAGAAGCATTGAGATATCACATCTCATGCTATCGGAAGGATCTCAGGTTTGGTATTAGAAGCATTGAGATATCACATCTCATGCTATAGGAAGGGTCTCAGGATTGGAATGGGAAGGAGTTGGATATCACATCTCATGCTATAGGAAGGGTCTCAGGTTTGGTATTACAAACATTGTGATATTACATCTCATGCTATAGGAAGGGTTTCAGGATTGGATTGGGAAGGAGTTGGATATCACATCTCATGCTATAGGAAGGGTCTCAGGTTTGGAATGGGAAGGATTTGTACATCACATCTCTTGCTATAGGAAGGGCCTCAGGTTTGGTAAGAGAAACATTAAGATATCACATCTCATGCTATCGGAAGGGTCTCAGGATTGGAATGGGAAGGAGTTGGATATCACATCTCAAGCTATCTCAGGATTGGAATGGGAAGGAGTTTGATATCACATCTCAAGCTATAGGAAGGGTCTCAAGTTTGGAAGGGGAAGGATTTGGATTTCACATCTCATGTTTTAGGACGGGTCTCAGGTTTGGTATTAGAAACATTGAGATATCACATCTCATGGTATAGGAAGGGTTTCAGGATTGGAATGGGAAGGAGTTGGATATCACATCTCATGCAATAGGAAGGGTCTCAGGTTTGATAGAAGCATTGAGATATCACATCTCATGCTATAGGAAGGTCTCAGGATTGGAATGGGAAGGAGTTGGATATCACATCTCATGCCATAGGAAGAGTCTCAGGTTTGGTATAAGCATTGAGATATCACATCTCTGCTATCGTAAGGGTCTCAGGATTGGAATAGGAAGGAGTTGGATATCCCATCTCATGCTTTAAGAAGGGTCTCAGGTTTGGTATTAGAAGCATTGAGATATCACATCTCATGCTATAGGAAGGGTCTAAGGATTGGAATGGGAAGGAGTTGGATATCACATCTTATGCTATAGGAAGGGTCTCAGGTTTGGTATTACAAGCATTGTGATATTATATCTCATGCTATAGGAAGGGTCTCAGGATTGGATTGGGAAGGAGTTGGATATCACATCTCATGCTATAGGAAGGGTCTCAGGTTTGGAATGGGAAGGGTTTGTACATCACATCTCTTGCTATAGGAAGGGCCTCAGGTTTGGTATGAGAAACATTGAGATATCACATCTCATGTTATAGGAAGGGTCTCAGGTTTGGTAGAAGCATTGAGATATCACATCTCATGCTATAGGAAGGGTCTCCGGATTGGAATGGGAAGTAGTTGTATATGACATCTCATGCCATAGGAAGGGTAGCACATATGCTATAGGAAGGGTCTCAGGTTTGGAACACGGGAAGGAGTTGGATATCACATCTCATGCTTTAAGAAGGGTCTCAGTTTTGGTATTAGAAGCATTGAGATATCACATCTCATGCTATAGGAAGGGTCTCAGGATTGGAATGGGAACGAGTTGGATATCACATCTCATGCTATAGGAAAGGTCTCAGGTTTGGAATGGGAATGATTTGTATATCACATCTCTTGCTATAGGAAGGGCCTCAGGTTTGGTATCAGAAACATTGAGATATCACATCTCATGGTATAGGAAGGATCTCAGTATTGGAATGGAAAGGGGTTGGATATCACATCTCATGTTATAGGAAGGATATCAGGTTTGGTATTAGAAGCATTGAGATATCACATCTCATGCTATAGGAAGGGTCTCAGGATTGGAATGGGAAGGAGTAGTATATGACATCTCATGCCATAGGAAGGGTCTCAGGTTTGGTATAAGCATTGAGATATCACATCTCTGCTATCGGAAGGGTCTCGGGATTGGAATGGGAAGGAGTTGGATATTACATTCTTGCTATAGGAAGGGTCTCAGGTTTGGAATGGGAAGGAGTTGGATATCCCATCTCATGTCATAGGAAGGATCTCAGGTTTGCTATTAGAAGCACTGAGATATCACATCTCATGCTATAGGAATGGTCTCAGGATTGGAATGGGAAGGAGTTGGATATTACATTCTTGCTATAGGAAGGGTCTCAGGTTTGGAACGGGAACGAGTTGGATATCACATCTCATGCTATAGGAAGGGTCTCAGGTTTGGTATTACAAGCATTGCGATATTACATCTCATGCTATAGGAAGGGTCTCAGGTTTGGAATGGGGAGGATTTGTATATCACATCTCTTGCTATAGGAAGGGCCTCAGGTTTGGTATGAGAAACATTGAGATATCACATCTCATGGTATAGGAAGGATCTCAGGATTGGAATGGGAAGGAGTTGGATATCACATCTCATGTTATAGGAAGGATATCAGGTTTGGTATTAGAAGCATTGAGATATCACATCTCATGCTATAGGAAGTGTCTCTGTTTTGGGATGGGAAGGAGTTGGATATCACATCTCATGCTATAACAAGGGTCTCAGGTTTGGTATTAGAAGCATTGAGATATCACATCTCATGCTATAGGAAGGGTCTCAGGTTTGGATTGGGAAGTAGTTGGATATCACATCTGATGCTATAGGAAGGGTCTCAGGTTTGGAATGGGAAGGATTTGTACATCACATCTCTTGCTATAGGAAGGGCCTCAGGTTTGGTATGAGAAACATTGAAATATCACATCTCATGGTATAGGAAGGATCTCAGGATTGGAATGTGAAGGAGTTGGATATCACATCTCGTGTTATAGTATTAGAAGCATTGAGATATCACATCTCATGCTATAGGAATGGTCTCAGGTTTGGTAGAAGCATTGAGATATCACATCTCATGCTATAGGAAGGGTCTCAGGATTGGAATGGGAAGGAGTAGTATATGACCTCTCATGCCATAGGAATGGTCTCAGGTTTGGTACAAGCATTGAGATATCACATCTCTGCTATCGGAAGGGTCTCAGGTTTGGAAAGGGAAGGAGTTGGATATCACGTCTCATGCTATAGGAAGGTTCTCAGGTTTGGTATTAGAAGCATTGAGATATCACATCTCATGCTATAGGTAGGGTCTCAGTATTGGAATGGGAAGGAGTTGGATATCACATCTCATGCTACAGGAAGGGTCTCAGGTTTGGAATGGGAAGGAATTGGATATCACATCTCATGTTATAGGAAGGATCTCAGGTCTGGTATTAGAAGCATTGTGATATCACATCTCATGCCATAGGAAGGGTCTCAGGTTTGGAGCGGGAAGGAGTTGGATATCACATCTCATGCTATAGGAAGGGTCTCAGGTTTGGTAGAAGCATTGAGATATCACATCTCATGCTATAGGAAGGGTCTCCGGATTGGAATGGGTAGTAGTTGTATATTACATCTCATGCCATAGGAAGGGTCTCAGGTTTGGTATAAGCATTGAGATATCACATCTCTGCTATCGGAAGGGTCTCAGGATTGGAATGGGAAGGAGTTGGATATCCCATCTCATGTTATAGGAAGGGTCTCAGGTTTGGTATTACAAGCATTGCGATATTACATCTCATGCTATAGGAAGGGTCTCAGGTTTGGAATGGGGAGGATTTGTATATCACATCTCTTGCTATAGGAAGGGCCTCAGGTTTGGTATGAGAAACATTGAGATATCACATCTCATGGTATAGGAAGGATCTCAGGATTGGAATGGGAAGGAGTTGGATATCACATCTCATGTTATAGGAAGGATATCAGGTTTGGTATTAGAAGCATTGAGATATCACATCTCATGCTATAGGAAGTGTCTCTGTTTTGGGATGGGAAGGAGTTGGAGATAACATCTCATGCTATATGAAGGGTCTCAGGTTTGGTATTAGAAGCTTTGAGATATCACATTTCATACTATAGGAAGGGTCTCTGGTTTGGGATGGGAAGGAGTTGGATATCACATCTCATGCTATAACAAGGGTCTCAGGTTTGGTATTAGAAGCATTGAGATATCACATCTCATGCTATAGGAAGGGTCTCAGGTTTGGAATGGGAAGGAGTTGGATATCACATCTCAGGCTATAGGAAGGATCTCAGTTTTGGAATGAGAAGGAGTTGGATATCACATATGTTATATGAAGGCTCTCAGGTTTGGTATTAGAAGCATTGAGATATCACATCTCATGCTATAGTAAGGGTCTCAGGATTGGCATGGGAAGGAGTTTGATATCACATCTCATGCTAAAGGAAGGGTCTCCGGTTTGGGATGGGAAGGAGTTGGATATCACATCTCATGTTATAGGAAGGATCTCAGGTTTGGTATTAGAAACATTGAGATAACACATCTCATGCTATAGGAAGGGTCTCAGGATTGAAATGGGAAGGAGTTGGATATCACATCTCATGCTATCGTAAGGGTCTCAGGATTGGAATAGGAAGGAGTTGGATATCCCATCTCATGCTTTAAGAAGGGTCTCAGGTTTGGTATTAGAAGCATTGAGATATCACATCTCATGCTATAGGAAGGGTCTAAGGATTGGAATGGGAAGGAGTTGGATATCACACATGCTATAGGAAGGGTCTCAGGTTTGGTATTACAAGCATTGTGATATTACATCTCATGCTATAGGAAGGGTCTCAGGATTGGATTGGGAAGTAGTTGGATATCACATCTGATGCTATAGGAAGGGTCTCAGGTTTGGAATGGGAAGGATTTGTACATCACATCTCTTGCTATAGGAAGGGCCTCAGGTTTGGTATGAGAAACATTGAAATATCACATCTCATGGTATAGGAAGGATCTCAGGATTGGAATGTGAAGGAGTTGGATATCACATCTCGTGTTATAGGAAGGATATCAAGTTTGGTATTAGAAGCATTGAGATATCACATCTCATGCTATAGGAAGGGTCTCAGGTTTGGTAGAAGCATTGAGATATCACATCTCATGCTATAGGAAGGGTCTCAGGATTGGAATGGGAAGGAGTAGTATATGACCTCTCATGCCATAGGAATGGTCTCAGGTTTGGTACAAGCATTGAGATATCACATCTCTGCTATCGGAAGGGTCTCAGGTTTGGTATTAGAAGCATTGAGATATCACATCTCATGCTATAGGAAGGGTCTCAGTATTGGAATGGGAAGGAGTTGGATATCACATCTCATGCTACAGGAAGGGTCTCAGGTTTGGAATGGGAAGGAATTGGATATCACATCTCATGTTATAGGAAGGATCTCAGGTCTGGTATTAGAAGCATTGTGATATCACATCTCATGCCATAGGAAGGGTCTCAGGTTTGGAGTGGGAAGGAGTTGGATATCACATCTCATGCTATAGGAAGGGTCTCAGGTTTGGTAGAAGCATTGAGATATCACATCTCATGCTATAGGAAGGGTCTCCGGATTGGAATGGGTAGTAGTTGTATATTACATCTCATGCCATAGGAAGGGTCTCAGGTTTGGCATAAGCATTGAGATATCACATCTCTGCTATCGGAAGGGTCTCAGGATTGGAATGGGAAGGAGTTGGATATCCCATCTCATGTTATAGGAAGGGTCTCAGGTTTGGTATTAGAAGCATTGAGATATCACATCTCATGCTATAGGAAAGGTCTCAGGATTGGGATGGGAAGGACTTGGATATCTCATCTCATGTTATAGGACGGGTCTCAGGTGTGGTATTAGAAGGATTGAGATATCACATCGCATGCTGTAGGAAGGGTCTCAGGTTTGGAATGGGAAGGAATTGGATATCACATCTCATGTCATAGGAAGGATCTCAGGTTTGCTATTAGAAGCATTGAGATATCACTTCTCAAGCTATAGGAAGGGTCTCAGGTTTGGAAAGGGAAGGATTTGCAGTTCACATGTTATAGGATGGTTCTCAGGTTTGGTTTTAGAAGCATTACGATATAACATCTCATGCTATAGGAAGGGTCTCAGGTTTGGAATGGGAAGGAGTTGGATATCACATTGAATGGGAAGGAGTTTGATATCACATCTCAAGCTATAGGAAGGGTCTCAGGTTTGGAAAGGGAATGATTTGGATTTCACATCTCATGTTATAGGATGGTTCTCATGTTTGGTTTTAGAAGCATTGAGATATCACATCTCATGCTATCAGAAGGGTCTCAGGTTTGGAATGGGAAGGAGTTTGATATCACATCTCATGCTATAGGAAGGATCTCAGGTTTGGTATTAGAAGCATTGAGATATCACATCTCATGCTATAGGAAGGGTCTCAGGATTGGAATCGGAAGGAGTTGTATATGACATCTCATGCTGTTAAGACGGATTTCTGAACTCTGTCCTGGTGGCGCAGAAGTTCAGAAGGCCAACCTAATTACTTGGAACAGGGTAACCTCTGGACGAACCAGACCAATCAAGGTAGCGATCGGATTTGGATATCACATCTCATGCTAAAGGAAGGGTCTTAGGTTTGGAAGGGGAAGGATTTGGATATCACATCTCATGTTATAGGACGGGTCCCAGGTTTGGTATTAGAAGCATTGAGATATCACAACTCATGCTATAGGAAGGGTCTCAGGATTTGAATGGGAAGGAGTTGGATATCACATGTCATGCTAAAGGAAGGGTCTCAGGTTTGATAGAAGCATTGAGATTTCACATCTCATGCTATAGGAAGGGTCTCAGGATTGGAATGGGAAGGAGTTGGATATCACATCTCATGCCATAGGAAGGGTCTCAGATTTGGTATAAGCATTGAGATATCACATCTCTGCTATCGGAAGGGTCTCAGGATAGGAATGGGAAGGACTTAGATATCACATCTCATGCTATAGGGAGGGTCTCAGTTTTGATATTAGAAGCATTGAGATATCACATCTCATGCTATCGGAAGGGTCCCAGGATTGGAATGGGAAGGAGTTGGATATCACATCTCAAGCTATCTCAGGATTGGAATGGGAAGGAGTTTGATATCACATCTCAAGCTATAGGAAGGGTCTCAGGTTTGGAAAGGGAAGGATTTGGATTTCACATCTCATGTTGTAGGATGGTTCTCATGTTTGGTTTTAGAAGCATTGAGATATCACATCTCATGCTATCGGAAGGGTCTCAGGTTTGGAAAGGGAAGGATTTGTATTTCACATATGTTATAGGATGGTTCTCAGGTTTGGTTTTAGAAGCAGTAAGATATCACATCTCATGCTATAGGAAGGGTCTCAGGTTTGGAATGGGAAGGAGTTGGATACAAATCTCATGTTATAGGAAGGATCTCAGGTTTGGTATTAGAAGCATTGAGATATCACATATCATGCTATAGGAAAGGTCTCAGGATTGGAATGGGAAGGAGTTGGATATCACATCACATGCTAAAGGAAAGGTCTCAGGTTTGGAAGGGGAAGGATTTGGATCTCACATATGTTTTAGGACGGGTGTCAGGTTTGGTATTAGAAGCATTGAGATATCACATCTCATGGTATAGGAAGGGTCTCAGGATTGGAATGGGAAGGAGTTGGATAGCACATCTCAAGCTATCTCAGGATTGGAATGGGAAGGAGTTTGATATCACATCTCAAGCTATAGGAAGGGTCTCAGGTTTGGAAAGGGAATGATTTGGATTTCACATGTTACAGGATAGTTCTCATGTTTGGTTTTAGAAGCATTGAGATATCACATCTCATGTTATAGGAAGGATCTCAGGTTTGGTATTAGAAGCATTGAGATATCACATCTCATGCTATAGGAAGGGTCTCAGGTTTGGAATGGGAAGGAGTTGGATATCACATCTCATGCTATAGGAAGGATCTCAGGTTTGGTGTTAGAAGCATTGAGATATCAGATCTCATGCTATCGGAAGGATCTCAGGTTTGGTATTAGAAGCATTGAGATATCACATCTCATGCTACCAGAAGGGTCTCAGGATTGGAATGGGAAGGAGTCGGATATCACATCTCATGCTAAAGGGAGGGTTTCAGGTTTGGAAGTGGAAGGATTTGGATATCACATCTCATGTTATAGGAAGATCTCAGGTTTGGTATTAGAAGCATTGAGATATCACATCTCATGCTATCGGAAGGATCTCAGGTTTGGTATTAGAAGCATTGAGATATCACATCTCATGCTATAGGAAGGGTCTCAGGATTGGAATGGGAAGGAGTTGGATATCACATCTCATGCTATAGGAAGGGTCTCAGGTTTGGTATTACAAACATTGTGATATTACATCTCATGCTATAGGAAGGGTTTCAGGATTGGATTGGGAAGGAGTTGGATATCACATCTCATGCTATAGGAAGGGTCTCAGGTTTGGAATGGGAAGGATTTGTACATCACATCTCTTGCTATAGGAAGGGCCTCAGGTTTGGTAAGAGAAACATTAAGATATCACATCTCATGCTATCGGAAGGGTCTCAGGATTGGAATGGGAAGGAGTTGGATATCACATCTCAAGCTATCTCAGGATTGGAATGGGAAGGAGTTTGATATCACATCTCAAGCTATAGGAAGGGTCTCAAGTTTGGAAGGGGAAGGATTTGGATTTCACATCTCATGTTTTAGGACGGGTCTCAGGTTTGGTATTAGAAACATTGAGATATCACATCTCATGGTATAGGAAGGGTTTCAGGATTGGAATGGGAAGGAGTTGGATATCACATCTCATGCAATAGGAAGGGTCTCAGGTTTGATAGAAGCATTGAGATATCACATCTCATGCTATAGGAAGGGTCTCAGGATTGGAATGGGAAGGAGTTGGATATCACATCTCATGCCATAGGAAGAGTCTCAGGTTTGGTATAAGCATTGAGATATCACATCTCTGCTATCGTAAGGGTCTCAGGATTGGAATAGGAAGGAGTTGGATATCCCATCTCATGCTTTAAGAAGGGTCTCAGGTTTGGTATTAGAAGCATTGAGATATCACATCTCATGCTATAGGAAGGGTCTAAGGATTGGAATGGGAAGGAGTTGGATATCACATCTTATGCTATAGGAAGGGTCTCAGGTTTGGTATTACAAGCATTGTGATATTATATCTCATGCTATAGGAAGGGTCTCAGGATTGGATTGGGAAGGAGTTGGATATCACATCTCATGCTATAGGAAGGGTCTCAGGTTTGGAATGGGAAGGGTTTGTACATCACATCTCTTGCTATAGGAAGGGCCTCAGGTTTGGTATGAGAAACATTGAGATATCACATCTCATGTTATAGGAAGGGTCTCAGGTTTGGTAGAAGCATTGAGATATCACATCTCATGCTATAGGAAGGGTCTCCGGATTGGAATGGGAAGTAGTTGTATATGACATCTCATGCCATAGGATGGGTAGCACATATGCTATAGGAAGTGTCTCAGGTTTGGAACACGGGAAGGAGTTGGATATCACATCTCATGCTTTAAGAAGGGTCTCAGTTTTGGTATTAGAAGCATTGAGATATCACATCTCATGCTATAGGAAGGGTCTCAGGATTGGAATAGGGAACGAGTTGGATATCACATCTCATGCTATAGGAAAGGTCTCAGGTTTGGAATGGGAATGATTTGTATATCACATCTCTTGCTATAGGAAGGGCCTCAGGTTTGGTATCAGAAACATTGAGATATCACATCTCATGGTATAGGAAGGATCTCAGTATTGGAATGGAAAGGGGTTGGATATCACATCTCATGTTATAGGAAGGATATCAGGTTTGGTATTAGAAGCATTGAGATATCACATCTCATGCTATAGGAAGGGTCTCAGGATTGGAATGGGAAGGAGTAGTATATGACATCTCATGCCATAGGAAGGGTCTCAGGTTTGGTATAAGCATTGAGATATCACATCTCTGCTATCGGAAGGGTCTCGGGATTGGAATGGGAAGGAGTTGGATATTACATTCTTGCTATAGGAAGGGTCTCAGGTTTGGAATGGGAAGGAGTTGGATATCCCATCTCATGTCATAGGAAGGATCTCAGGTTTGCTATTAGAAGCACTGAGATATCACATCTCATGCTATAGCAATGGTCTCAGGATTGGAATGGGAAGGAGTTGGATATTACATTCTTGCTATAGGAAGGGTCTCAGGTTTGGAACGGGAACGAGTTGGATATCACATCTCATGCTTTAAGAAGGGTCTCAGTTTTGGTATTAGAAGCATTGAGATATCACATCTCATGCTATAGGAAGGGTCTCAGGATTGGAATGGGAAGGAGTTGGATATCACATCTCATGCTATAGGAAGGGTCTCAGGTTTGGTATTACAAGCATTGCGATATTACATCTCATGCTATAGGAAGGGTCTCAGGTTTGGAATGGGGAGGATTTGTATATCACATCTCTTGCTATAGGAAGGGCCTCAGGTTTGGTATGAGAAACATTGAGATATCACATCTCATGGTATAGGAAGGATCTCAGGATTGGAATGGGAAGGAGTTGGATATCACATCTCATGTTATAGGAAGGATATCAGGTTTGGTATTAGAAGCATTGAGATATCACATCTCATGCTATAGGAAGTGTCTCTGTTTTGGGATGGGAAGGAGTTGGAGATAACATCTCATGCTATATGAAGGGTCTCAGGTTTGGTATTAGAAGCTTTGAGATATCACATTTCATACTATAGGAAGGGTCTCTGGTTTGGGATGGGAAGGAGTTGGATATCACATCTCATGCTATAACAAGGGTCTCAGGTTTGGTATTAGAAGCATTGAGATATCACATCTCATGCTATAGGAAGGGTCTCAGGTTTGGAATGGGAAGGAGTTGGATATCACATCTCAGGCTATAGGAAGGATCTCAGTTTTGGAATGAGAAGGAGTTGGATATCACATATCATGTTATATGAAGGCTCTCAGGTTTGGTATTAGAAGCATTGAGATATCACATCTCATGCTATAGTAAGGGTCTCAGGATTGGCATGGGAAGGAGTTTGATATCACATCTCATGCTAAAGGAAGGGTCTCCGGTTTGGAATGGGAAGGAGTTGGATATCACATCTCATGTTATAGGAAGGATCTCAGGTTTGGTATTAGAAACATTGAGATAACACATCTCATGCTATAGGAAGGGTCTCAGGATTGAAATGGGAAGGAGTTGGATATCACATCTCATGCTATCGTAAGGGTCTCAGGATTGGAATAAGAAGGAGTTGGATATCCCATCTCATGCTTTAAGAAGGGTCTCAGGTTTGGTCTTAGAAGCATTGAGATATCACATCTCATGCTATAGGAAGGGTCTAAGGATTGGAATAGGAAGGAGTTGGATATCACACATGCTATAGGAAGGGTCTCAGGTTTGGTATTACAAGCATTGTGATATTACATCTCATGCTATAGGAAGGGTCTTAGGATTGGATTGGGAAGTAGTTGGATATCACATCTGATGCTATAGGAAGGGTCTCAGGTTTGGAATGGGAAGGATTTGTACATCACATCTCTTGCTATAGGAAGGGCCTCAGGTTTGGTATGAGAAACATTGAAATATCACATCTCATGGTATAGGAAGGATCTCAGGATTGGAATGTGAAGGAGTTGGATATCACATCTCGTGTTATAGGAAGGATATCAAGTTTGGTATTAGAAGCATTGAGATATCACATCTCATGCTATAGGAATGGTCTCAGGTTTGGTAGAATCATTGAGATATCACATCTCATGCTATAGGAAGGGTCTCAGGATTGGAATGGGAAGGAGTAGTATATGACCTATCATGCCATAGGAATGGTCTCAGGTTTGGTACAAGCATTGAGATATCACATCTCTGCTATCGGAAGGGTCTCAGGTTTGGAAAGGGAAGGAGTTGGATATCACGTCTCATGCTATAGGAAGGTTCTCAGGTTTGGTATTAGAAGCATTGAGATATCACATCTCATGCTATAGGTAGGGTCTCAGTATTGGAATGGGAAGGAGTTGGATATCACATCTCATGCTACAGGAAGGGTCTCAGGTTTGGAATGGGAAGGAATTGGATATCACATCTCATGTTATAGGAAGGATCTCAGGTCTGTTATTAGAAGCATTGTGATATCACATCTCATGCCATAGGAAGGGTCTCAGGTTTGGAGTGGGAAGGAGTTGGATATCACATCTCATGCTATAGGAAGGGTCTCAGGTTTGGTAGAAGCATTGAGATATCACATCTCATGCTATAGGAAGGGTCTCCGGATTGGAATGGGTAGTAGTTGTATATTACATCTCATGCCATAGGAAGGGTCTCAGGTTTGGTATAAGCATTGAGATATCACATCTCTGCTATCGGAAGGGTCTCATGATTGGAATGGGAAGGAGTTGGATATCCCATCTCATGTTATAGGAAGGGTCTCAGGTTTGGTATTAGAAGCATTGAGATATCACATCTCATGCTATAGGAAAGGTCTCAGGATTGGGATGGGAAGGACTTGGATATCTCATCTCATGTTATAGGACGGGTCTCAGGTGTGGTATTAGAAGGATTGAGATATCACATCACATGCTGTAGGAAGGGTCTCAGGTTTGGAATGGGAAGGAATTGGATATCACATCTCATGTCATAGGAAGGATCTCAGGTTTGCTATTAGAAGCATTGAGATATCAGTTCTCAAGCTATAGGAAGGGTCTCAGGTTTGGAAAGGAAAGGATTTGGATTTCACATCTCATGTTGTAGGATGGTTCTCATGTTTGGTTTTAGAAGCATTGAGATATCACATCTCATGCTATAGGAAGGGTCTAAGGATTGGAATGGGAAGGAGTTGGATATCACACATGCTATAGGAAGGGTCTCAGGTTTGGTATTACAAGCATTGTGATATTACATCTCATGCTATAGGAAGGGTCTTAGGATTGGATTGGGAAGTAGTTGGATATCACATCTGATGCTATAGGAAGGGTCTCAGGTTTGGAATGGGAAGGATTTGTACATCACATCTCTTGCTATAGGAAGGGCGTCAGGTTTGGTATGAGAAACATTGAAATATCACATCTCATGGTATAGGAAGGATCTCAGGATTGGAATGTGAAGGAGTTGGATATCACATCTCGTGTTATAGGAAGGATATCAAGTTTGGTATTAGAAGCATTGAGATATCACATCTCATGCTATAGGAATGGTCTCAGGTTTGGTAGAAGCATTGAGATATCACATCTCATGCTATAGGAAGGGTCTCAGGATTGGAATGGGAAGGAGTAGTATATGACCTCTCATGCCATAGGAATGGTCTCAGGTTTGGTACAAGCATTGAGATATCACATCTCTGCTATCGGAAGGGTCTCAGGTTTGGAAAGGGAAGGAGTTGGATATCACGTCTCATGCTATAGGAAGGTTCTCAGGTTTGGTATTAGAAGCATTGAGATATCACATCTCATGCTATAGGTAGGGTCTCAGTATTGGAATGGGAAGGAGTTGGATATCACATCTCATGCTACAGGAAGGGTCTCAGGTTTGGAATGGGAAGGAATTGGATATCACATCTCATGTTATAGGAAGGATCTCAGGTCTGGTATTAGAAGCATTGTGATATCACATCTCATGCCATAGGAAGGGTCTCAGGTTTGGAGTGGGAAGGAGTTGGATATCACATCTCATGCTATAGGAAGGGTCTCAGGTTTGGTAGAAGCATTGAGATATCACATCTCATGCTATAGGAAGGGTCTCCGGATTGGAATGGGTAGTAGTTGTATATTACATCTCATGCCATAGGAAGGGTCTCAGGTTTGGTATAAGCATTGAGATATCACATCTCTGCTATCGGAAGGGTCTCAGGATTGGAATGGGAAGGAGTTGGATATCCCATCTCATGTTATAGGAAGGGTCTCAGGTTTGGTATTAGAAGCATTGAGATATCACATCTCATGCTATAGGAAAGGTCTCAGGATTGGGATGGGAAGGACTTGGATATCTCATCTCATGTTATAGGACGGGTCTCAGGTGTGGTATTAGAAGGATTGAGATATCACATCGCATGCTGTAGGAAGGGTCTCAGGTTTGGAATGGGAAGGAATTGGATATCACATCTCATGTCATAGGAAGGATCTCAGGTTTGCTATTAGAAGCATTGAGATATCACATCTCATGCTATAGGAATGGTCTCAGGTTTGGTAGAAGCATTGAGATATCACATCTCATGCTATAGGAAGGGTCTCAGGATTGGAATGGGAAGGAGTAGTATATGACCTCTCATGCCATAGGAATGGTCTCAGGTTTGGTACAAGCATTGAGATATCACATCTCTGCTATCGGAAGGGTCTCAGGTTTGGAAAGGGAAGGAGTTGGATATCACGTCTCATGCTATAGGAAGGTTCTCAGGTTTGGTATTAGAAGCATTGAGATATCACATCTCATGCTATAGGTAGGGTCTCAGTATTGGAATGGGAAGGAGTTGGATATCACATCTCATGCTACAGGAAGGGTCTCAGGTTTGGAATGGGAAGGAATTGGATATCACATCTCATGTTATAGGAAGGATCTCAGGTCTGGTATTAGAAGCATTGTGATATCACATCTCATGCCATAGGAAGGGTCTCAGGTTTGGAGTGGGAAGGAGTTGGATATCACATCTCATGCTATAGGAAGGGTCTCAGGTTTGGTAGAAGCATTGAGATATCACATCTCATGCTATAGGAAGGGTCTCCGGATTGGAATGGGTAGTAGTTGTATATTACATCTCATGCCATAGGAAGGGTCTCAGGTTTGGTATAAGCATTGAGATATCACATCTCTGCTATCGGAAGGGTCTCAGGATTGGAAAGGGAAGGAGTTGGATATCCCATCTCATGTTATAGGAAGGGTCTCAGGTTTGGTATTAGAAGCATTGAGATATCACATCTCATGCTATAGGAAAGGTCTCAGGATTGGGATGGGAAGGACTTGGATATCTCATCTCATGTTATAGGACGGGTCTCAGGTGTGGTATTAGAAGGATTGAGATATCACATCGCATGCTGTAGGAAGGGTCTCAGGTTTGGAATGGGAAGGAATTGGATATCACATCTCATGTCATAGGAAGGATCTCAGGTTTGCTATTAGAAGCATTGAGATATCACATCTCATGCTATAGGAATGGTCTCAGGTTTGGTAGAAGCATTGAGATATCACATCTCATGCTATAGGAAGGGTCTCAGGATTGGAATGGGAAGGAGTAGTATATGACCTCTCATGCCATAGGAATGGTCTCAGGTTTGGTACAAGCATTGAGATATCACATCTCTGCTATCGGAAGGGTCTCAGGTTTGGAAAGGGAAGGAGTTGGATATCACGTCTCATGCTATAGGAAGGTTCTCAGGTTTGGTATTAGAAGCATTGAGATATCACATCTCATGCTATAGGTAGGGTCTCAGTATTGGAATGGGAAGGAGTTGGATATCACATCTCATGCTACAGGAAGGGTCTCAGGTTTGGAATGGGAAGGAATTGGATATCACATCTCATGTTATAGGAAGGATCTCAGGTCTGGTATTAGAAGCATTGTGATATCACATCTCATGCCATAGGAAGGGTCTCAGGTTTGGAGTGGGAAGGAGTTGGATATCACATCTCATGCTATAGGAAGGGTCTCAGGTTTGGTAGAAGCATTGAGATATCACATCTCATGCTATAGGAAGGGTCTCCGGATTGGAATGGGTAGTAGTTGTATATTACATCTCATGCCATAGGAAGGGTCTCAGGTTTGGTATAAGCATTGAGATATCACATCTCTGCTATCGGAAGGGTCTCAGGATTGGAATGGGAAGGAGTTGGATATCCCATCTCATGTTATAGGAAGGGTCTCAGGTTTGGTATTAGAAGCATTGAGATATCACATCTCATGCTATAGGAAAGGTCTCAGGATTGGGATGGGAAGGACTTGGATATCTCATCTCATGTTATAGGACGGGTCTCAGGTGTGGTATTAGAAGGATTGAGATATCACATCGCATGCTGTAGGAAGGGTCTCAGGTTTGGAATGGGAAGGAATTGGATATCACATCTCATGTCATAGGAAGGATCTCAGGTTTGCTATTAGAAGCATTGAGATATCACTTCTCAAGCTATAGGAAGGGTCTCAGGTTTGGAAAGGAAAGGATTTGGATTTCACATCTCATGTTGTAGGATGGTTCTCATGTTTGGTTTTAGAAGCATTGAGATATCACATCTCATGCTATAGGAAGGGTCTAAGGATTGGAATGGGAAGGAGTTGGATATCACACATGCTATAGGAAGGGTCTCAGGTTTGGTATTACAAGCATTGTGATATTACATCTCATGCTATAGGAAGGGTCTTAGGATTGGATTGGGAAGTAGTTGGATATCACATCTGATGCTATAGGAAGGGTCTCAGGTTTGGAATGGGAAGGATTTGTACATCACATCTCTTGCTATAGGAAGGGCCTCAGGTTTGGTATGAGAAACATTGAAATATCACATCTCATGGTATAGGAAGGATCTCAGGATTGGAATGTGAAGGAGTTGGATATCACATCTCGTGTTATAGGAAGGATATCAAGTTTGGTATTAGAAGCATTGAGATATCACATCTCATGCTATAGGAATGGTCTCAGGTTTGGTAGAAGCATTGAGATATCACATCTCATGCTATAGGAAGGGTCTCAGGATTGGAATGGGAAGGAGTAGTATATGACCTCTCATGCCATAGGAATGGTCTCAGGTTTGGTACAAGCATTGAGATATCACATCTCTGCTATCGGAAGGGTCTCAGGTTTGGAAAGGGAAGGAGTTGGATATCACGTCTCATGCTATAGGAAGGTTCTCAGGTTTGGTATTAGAAGCATTGAGATATCACATCTCATGCTATAGGTAGGGTCTCAGTATTGGAATGGGAAGGAGTTGGATATCACATCTCATGCTACAGGAAGGGTCTCAGGTTTGGAATGGGAAGGAATTGGATATCACATCTCATGTTATAGGAAGGATCTCAGGTCTGGTATTAGAGGCATTGTGATATCACATCTCATGCCATAGGAAGGGTCTCAGGTTTGGAGTGGGAAGGAGTTGGATATCACATCTCATGCTATAGGAAGGGTCTCAGGTTTGGTAGAAGCATTGAGATATCACATCTCATGCTATAGGAAGGGTCTCCGGATTGGAATGGGTAGTAGTTGTATATTACATCTCATGCCATAGGAAGGGTCTCAGGTTTGGTATAAGCATTGAGATATCACATCTCTGCTATCGGAAGGGTCTCAGGATTGTAATGGGAAGGAGTTGGATATCCCATCTCATGTTATAGGAAGGGTCTCAGGTTTGGTATTAGAAGCATTGAGATATCACATCTCATGGTATAGGAAAGGTCTCAGGATTGGGATGGGAAGGACTTGGATATCTCATCTCATGTTATAGGACGGGTCTCAGGTGTGGTATTAGAAGGATTGAGATATCACATCGCCTGCTGTAGGAAGGGTCTCAGGTTTGGAATGGGAAGGATTTGGATTTCACATATGTTATAGGATGGTTCTCAGTTTTGGTATTAGAAGCATTGAGATATCACATCTCATGCTATAGGAAGGGTCTCAGGTTTGGAATGGGAAGGATTTGGATTTCACATCTCATGTTGTAGGATGGTTCTCATGTTTGGTTTTAGAAGCATTGAGATATCACATCTCATGCTATCGGAAGGGTCTCAGGTTTGGAAAGGGAAGGATTTGGATTTCACATATGTTATAGGATGGTTCTCAGTTTTGGTATTAGAAGCATTGAGATATCACATCTCATGCTATAGGAAGGGTCTCAGGATTGGAATGGGAACGAGTTGGATATCACATCTCATGCTATAGGAAGGGTCTCAGGATTGGATTGGGAAGGAGTCGGATATCACATCCCATGCTATAGGAAAGGTCTCAGGTTTGGAATGGGAATGATTTGTATATCACATCTCTTGCTATAGGAAGGGCCTCAGGTTTGGTATCAGAAACATTGAGATATCACATCTCATGGTATAGGAAGGATCTCAGTATTGGAATGGAAAGGGGTTGGATATCACATCTCATGTTATAGGAAGGATATCAGGTTTGGTATTAGAAGCATTGAGATATCACATCTCATGCTATAGGAAGGGTCTCAGGATTGGAATGGGAAGGAGTTGGATATCACATCTCATGCTATAGGAAGGGTCTCAGGTTTGGTAGAAGCATTGAGATATCACATCTCATGCTATAGGAAGGGTCTCAGGATTGGAATGGGAAGGAGTAGTATATGACATCTCATGCCATAGGAAGGGTCTCAGGTTTGGTATAAGCATTGAGATATCACATCTCTGCTATCGGAAGTGTCTCAGGATTGGAATGGGAAGGAATTGGATATCCCATCTCATGTCATAGGAAGGATCTCAGGTTTGCTATTAGAAGCACTGAGATATCACATCTCATGCTATAGGAATGGTCTCAGGATTGGAATGGGAAGGAGTTGGATATTACATTCTTGCTATAGGAAGGGTCTCAGGTTTGGAATGGGAAGGAGTTGGATATCCCATCTCATGTCATAGGAAGGATCTCAGGTTTGCTATTAGAAGCACTGAGATATCACATCTCATGCTATAGGAATGGTCTCAGGATTGGAATGGGAAGGAGTTGGATATTACATTCTTGCTATAGGAAGGGTCTCAGGTTTGGAACGGGAAGGAGTTGGATATCACATCTCATGCTTTAAGAAGGGTCTCAGTTTTGGTATTAGAAGCATTGAGATATCACATCTCATGCTATAGGAAGGGTCTCAGGATTGGAATGGGAAGGAGTTGGATATCACATCTCATGCTATAGGAAGGGTCTCAGGTTTGGTATTACAAGCATTGCGATATTACATCTCATGCTATAGGAAGGGTCTCAGGTTTGGAATGGGGAGGATTTGTATATCACATCTCTTGCTATAGGAAGGGCCTCAGGTTTGGTATGAGAAACATTGAGATATCACATCTCATGGTATAGGAAGGATCTCAGGATTGGAATGGGAAGGAGTTGGATATCACATCTCATGTTATAGGAAGGATATCAGGTTTGGTATTAGAAGCATTGAGATATCACATCTCATGCTATAGGAAGTGTCTCTGTTTTGGGATGGGAAGGAGTTGGAGATAACATCTCATGCTATATGAAGGGTCTCAGGTTTGGTATTAGAAGCTTTGAGATATCACATTTCATACTATAGGAAGGGTCTCTGGTTTGGGATGGGAAGGAGTTGGATATCACATCTCATGCTATAACAAGGGTCTCAGGTTTGGTATTAGAAGCATTGAGATATCACATCTCATGCTATAGGAAGGGTCTCAGGTTTGGAATGGGAAGGAGTTGGATATCACATCTCAGGCTATAGGAAGGATCTCAGTTTTGGAATGAGAAGGAGTTGGATATCACATATCATGTTATATGAAGGCTCTCAGGTTTGGTATTAGAAGCATTGAGATATCACATCTCATGCTATAGTAAGGGTCTCAGGATTGGCATGGGAAGGAGTTTGATATCACATCTCATGCTAAAGGAAGGGTCTCCGGTTTGGGATGGGAAGGAGTTGGATATCACATCTCATGTTATAGGAAGGATCTCAGGTTTGGTATTAGAAACATTGAGATAACACATCTCATGCTATAGGAAGGGTCTCAAGATTGAAATGGGAAGGAGTTGGATATCACATCTCATGCTATCGTAAGGGTCTCAGGATTGGAATAGGAAGGAGTTGGATATCCCATCTCATGCTTTAAGAAGGGTCTCAGGTTTGGTATTAGAAGCATTGAGATATCACATCTCATGCTATAGGAAGGGTCTAAGGATTGGAATGGGAAGGAGTTGGATATCACACATGCTATAGGAAGGGTCTCAGGTTTGGTATTACAAGCATTGTGATATTACATCTCATGCTATAGGAAGGGTCTCAGGATTGGATTGGGAAGTAGTTGGATATCACATCTGATGCTATAGGAAGGGTCTCAGGTTTGGAATGGGAAGGATTTGTACATCACATCTCTTGCTATAGGAAGGGCCTCAGGTTTGGTATGAGAAACATTGAAATATCACATCTCATGGTATAGGAAGGATCTCAGGATTGGAATGTGAAGGAGTTGGATATCACATCTCGTGTTATAGGAAGGATATCAAGTTTGGTATTAGAAGCATTGAGATATCACATCTCATGCTATAGGAAGGGTCTCAGGTTTGGTAGAAGCATTGAGATATCACATCTCATGCTATAGGAAGGGTCTCAGGATTGGAATGGGAAGGAGTAGTATATGACCTCTCATGCCATAGGAATGGTCTCAGGTTTGGTACAAGCATTGAGATATCACATCTCTGCTATCGGAAGGGTCTCAGGTTTGGAAAGGGAAGGAGTTGGATATCACGTCTCATGCTATAGGAAGGTTCTCAGGTTTGGTATTAGAAGCATTGAGATATCACATCTCATGCTATAGGAAGGGTCTCAGTATTGGAATGGGAAGGAGTTGGATATCACATCTCATGCTACAGGAAGGGTCTCAGGTTTGGAATGGGAAGGAATTGGATATCACATCTCATGTTATAGGAAGGATCTCAGGTCTGGTATTAGAAGCATTGTGATATCACATCTCATGCCATAGGAAGGGTCTCAGGTTTGGAGTGGGAAGGAGTTGGATATCACATCTCATGCTATAGGAAGGGTCTCAGGTTTGGTAGAAGCATTGAGATATCACATCTCATGCTATAGGAAGGGTCTCCGCATTGGAATGGGTAGTAGTTGTATATTACATCTCATGCCATAGGAAGGGTCTCAGGTTTGGTATAAGCATTGAGATATCACATCTCTGCTATCGGAAGGGTCTCAGGATTGGAATGGGAAGGAGTTGGATATCCCATCTCATGTTATAGGAAGGGTCTCAGGTTTGGTATTAGAAGCATTGAGATATCACATCTCATGCTATAGGAAAGGTCTCAGGATTGGGATGGGAAGGACTTGGATATCTCATCTCATGTTATAGGACGGGTCTCAGGTGTGGTATTAGAAGGATTGAGATATCACATCGCATGCTGTAGGAAGGGTCTCAGGTTTGGAATGGGAAGGAATTGGATATCACATCTCATGTCATAGGAAGGATCTCAGGTTTGCTATTAGAAGCATTGAGATATCACTTCTCAAGCTATAGGAAGGGTCTCAGGTTTGGAAAGGGAAGGATTTGGATTTCACATCTCATGTTGTAGGATGGTTCTCATGTTTGGTTTTAGAAGCATTGAGATATTACATCTCATGCTATCGGAAGGGTCTCAGGTTTGGAAAGGGAAGGATTTGGATTTCACATATGTTATAGGATGGTTCTCAGGTTTGGTTTTAGAAGCAGTAAGATATCACATCTCATGTTATAGGAAAGGTCTCAGGATTGGAATGGGAAGGAGTTGGATATCACATCACATGCTAAAGGAAAGGTCTCAGGTTTGGAAGGGGAAGGATTTGGATATCCCATCTCATGTCATAGGAAGGATCTCAGGTTTGCTATTAGAAGCACTGAGATATCACATCTCATGCTATCGGAAGGGTCTCAGGTTTGGAATGGGAAGGAGTTGGATACAAATCTCATGTTATAGGAAGGATCTCAGGTTTGGTATTAGAAGCATTGAGATATCACATATCATGCTATAGGAAAGGTCTCAGGATTGGAATGGGAAGGAGTTGGATATCACAACACATGCTAAAGGAAAGGTCTCAGGTTTGGAAGGGGAAGGATTTGGATCTCACATATGTTTTAGGACGGGTGTCAGGTTTGGTATTAGAAGCATTGAGATATCACATCTCATGGTATAGGAAGGGTCTCAGGATTGGAATGGGAAGGAGTTGGATAGCACATCTCAAGCTATCTCAGGATTGCAATGGGAAGGAGTTTGATATCACATCTCAAGCTATAGGAAGGGTCTCAGGTTTGGAAAGGGAATGATTTGGATTTCACATGTTACAGGATAGTTCTCATGTTTGGTTTTAGAAGCATTGAGATATCACATCTCATGTTATAGGAAGGATCTCAGATTTGGTATTAGAAGCATTGAGATATCACATCTCATGCTATAGGAAGGGTCTCAGGTTTGGAATGGGAAGGAGTTGGATATCACATCTCATGCTATAGGAAGGATCTCAGGTTTGGTGTTAGAAGCATTGAGATATCAGATCTCATGCTATCGGAAGGATCTCAGGTTTGGTATTAGAAGCATTGAGATATCACATCTCATGCTACCAGAAGGGTCTCAGGATTGGAATGGGAAGGAGTCGGATATCACATCTCATGCTAAAGGGAGGGTTTCAGGTTTGGAAGTGGAAGGATTTGGATATCACATCTCATGTTATAGGAAGATCTCAGGTTTGGTATTAGAAGCATTGAGATATCACATCTCATGCTATCAGAAGGATCTCAGGTTTGGTATTAGAAGCATTGAGATATCACATCTCATGCTATAGGAAGGGTCTCAGGATTGGAATGGGAAGGAGTTGGATATCACATCTCATGCTATAGGAAGGGTCTCAGGTTTGGTATTACAAACATTGTGATATTACATCTCATGCTATAGGAAGGGTTTCAGGATTGGATTGGGAAGGAGTTGGATATCACATCTCATGCTATAGGAAGGGTCTCAGGTTTGGAATGGGAAGGATTTGTACATCACATCTCTTGCTATAGGAAGGGCCTCAGGTTTGGTAAGAGAAACATTAAGATATCACATCTCATGCTATCGGAAGGGTCTCAGTATTGGAATGGGAAGGAGTTGGATATCACATCTCAAGCTATCTCAGGATTGGAATGGAAAGGAGTTTGATATCACATCTCAAGCTATAGGAAGGGTCTCAAGTTTGGAAGGGGAAGGATTTGGATTTCACATCTCATGTTTTAGGACGGGTCTCAGGTTTGGTATTAGAAACATTGAGATATCACATCTCATGGTATAGGAAGGGTTTCAGGATTGGAATGGGAAGGAGTTGGATATCACATCTCATGCAATAGGAAGGGTCTCAGGTTTGATAGAAGCATTGAGATATCACATCTCATGCTATAGGAAGGGTCTCAGGATTGGAATGGGAAGGAGTTGGATATCACATCTCATGCCATAGGAAGAGTCTCAGGTTTGGTATAAGCATTGAGATATCACATCTCTGCTATCGTAAGGGTCTCAGGATTGGAATAGGAAGGAGTTGGATATCCCATCTCATGCTTTAAGAAGGGTCTCAGGTTTGGTATTAGAAGCATTGAGATATCACATCTCATGCTATAGGAAGGGTCTAAGGATTGGAATGGGAAGGAGTTGGATATCACATCTTATGCTATAGGAAGGGTCTCAGGTTTGGTATTACAAGCATTGTGATATTATATCTCATGCTATAGGAAGGGTCTCAGGATTGGATTGGGAAGGAGTTGGATATCACATCTCATGCTATAGGAAGGGTCTCAGGTTTGGAATGGGAAGGGTTTGTACATCACATCTCTTGCTATAGGAAGGGCCTCAGGTTTGGTATGAGAAACATTGAGATATCACATCTCATGTTATAGGAAGGATATCAGGTTTGGTATTAGAAGCATTGAGATATCACATCTCATGATATAGGAAGGGTCTCAGGATTGGAATGGGAAGGAGTTGGATATCACATCTCATGCTATAGGAAGGGTCTCAGGTTTGGTAGAAGCATTGAGATATCACATCTCATGCTATAGGAAGGGTCTCCGGATTGGAATGGGAAGTAGTTGTATATGACATCTCATGCCATAGGAAGGGTAGCACATATGCTATAGGAAGGGTCTCAGGTTTGGAACACGGGAAGGAGTTGGATATCACATCTCATGCTTTAAGAAGGGTCTCAGTTTTGGTATTAGAAGCATTGAGATATCACATCTCATGCTATAGGAAGGGTCTCAGGATTGGAATGGGAACGAGTTGGATATCACATCTCATGCTATAGGAAGGGTCTCAGGATTGGATTGGGAAGGAGTCGGATATCACATCCCATGCTATAGGAAAGGTCTCAGGTTTGGAATGGGAATGATTTGTATATCACATCTCTTGCTATAGGAAGGGCCTCAGGTTTGGTATCAGAAACATTGAGATATCACATCTCATGGTATAGGAAAGGATCTCAGTATTGGAATGGAAAGGGGTTGGATATCACATCTCATGTTATAGGAAGGATATCAGGTTTGGTATTAGAAGCATTGAGATATCACATCTCATGCTATAGGAAGGGTCTCAGGATTGGAATGGGAAGGAGTTGGATATCACATCTCATGCTATAGGAAGGGTCTCAGGTTTGGTAGAAGCATTAAGATATCACATCTCATGCTATAGGAAGGGTCTCAGGATTGGAATGGGAAGGAGTAGTATATGACATCTCATGCCATAGGAAGGGTCTCAGGTTTGGTATAAGCATTGAGATATCACATCTCTGCTATCGGAAGGGTGTCGGGATTGGAATGGGAAGGAGTTGGATATTACATTCTTGCTATAGGAAGGGTCTCAGGTTTGGAACGGGAAGGAGTTGGATATCCCATCTCATGTCATAGGAAGGATCTCAGGTTTGCTATTAGAAGCACTGAGATATCACATCTCATGCTATAGGAATGGTCTCAGGATTGGAATGGGAAGGAGTTGGATATTACATTCTTGCTATAGGAAGGGTCTCAGGTTTGGAACGGGAAGGAGTTGGATATCACATCTCATGCTTTAAGAAGGGTCTCAGTTTTGGTATTAGAAGCATTGAGATATCACATCTCATGCTCTAGGAAGGGTCTCAGGATTGGAATGGGAAGGAGTTGGATATCACATCTCATGCTATAGGAAGGGTCTCAGGTTTGGTATTACAAGCATTGCGATATTACATCTCAGGCTATAGGAAGGGTCTCAGGTTTGGAATGGGGAGGATTTGTATATCACATCTCTTGCTATAGGAAGGGCCTCAGGTTTGGTATGAGAAACATTGAGATATCACATCTCATGGTATAGGAAGGATCTCAGGATTGGAATGGGAAGGAGTTGGATATCACATCTCATGTTATAGGAAGGATATCAGGTTTGGTATTAGAAGCATTGAGATATCACATCTCATGCTATAGGAAGGGTCTCTGTTTTGGGATGGGAAGGAGTTGGAGATAACATCTCATGCTATATGAAGGGTCTCAGGTTTGGTATTAGAAGCTTTGAGATATCACATTTCATACTATAGGAAGGGTCTCTGGTTTGGGATGGGAAGGAGTTGGATATCACATCTCATGCTATAACAAGGGTCTCAGGTTTGGTATCAGAAGCATTGAGATATCACATCTCATGCTATAGGAAGGGTCTCAGGTTTGGAATGGGAAGGAGTTGGATATCACATCTCAGGCTATAGGAAGGATCTCAGGTTTGGAATGAGAAGGAGTTGGATATCACATATCATGTTATATGAAGGCTCTCAGGTTTGGTATTAGAAGCATTGAGATATCACATCTCATGCTATAGTAAGGGTCTCAGGATTGGCATGGGAAGGAGTTTGATATCACATCTCATGCTAAAGGAAGGGTCTCCGGTTTGGAATGGGAAGGAGTTGGATATCACATCTCATGTTATAGGAAGGATCTCAGGTTTGGTATTAGAAACATTGAGATAACACATCTCATGCTATAGGAAGGGTCTCAGGATTGAAATGGGAAGGAGTTGGATATCACATCTCATGCTATCGTAAGGGTCTCAGGATTGGAATAGGAAGGAGTTGGATATCCCATCTCATGCTTTAAGAAGGGTCTCAGGTTTGGTATTAGAAGCATTGAGATATCACATCTCATGCTATAGGAAGGGTCTAAGGATTGGAATGGGAAGGAGTTGGATATCACACATGCTATAGGAAGGGTCTCAGGTTTGGTATTACAAGCATTGTGATATTACATCTCATGCTATAGGAAGGGTCTCAGGATTGGAATGTGATGGAGTTGGATATCACATCTCGTGTTATAGGAAGGATATCAAGTTTGGTATTAGAAGCATTGAGATATCACATCTCATGCTATAGGAAGGGTCTCAGGTTTGGTAGAAGCATTGAGATATCACATCTCATGCTATAGGAAGGGTCTCAGGATTGGAATGGGAAGGAGTAGTATATGACCTCTCATGCCATAGGAAGGGTCTCAGGTTTGGTACAAGCATTGAGATATCACATCTCTGCTATCGGAAGGGTCTCAGGTTTGGAAAGGGAAGGAGTTGGATATCACGTCTCATGCTATAGGAAGGTTCTCAGGTTTGGTATTAGAAGCATTGAGATATCACATCGCATGCTGTAGGAAGGGTCTCAGGATTGGAATGGGAAGGAGTTGGATATTACATCTCATGCTATAGGAAGGGTCTCAGGTTTGGTATAAGCATTGAAATATCACATCTCTGCTATCGGAAGTGTCTCAGGATTGGAATGGGAAGGAGTTGGATATCCCATCTCATGTTATAGGACGGGTCTCAGGTTTGTTATTAGAATCATTGAGATATCATATTGCATGCTGTAGGAAGGGTCTAAGGATTGGAATGGGAAGGACTTGAATATCACATCTCATGCTATAGGTAGGCTCTCAGGTTTGGAAAGGGAAGGAGTTGGATATCACATTTCATGTAAGAGGAAGGATCTCAGGTTTGGTATTAGAGGCATTGAGATATCACATCTCATGCTATAGGAAGGGTCTCAGGATTAGAATGGGAAGGAGTTGGATATCACATCTCATGCTATAGGAAGGGTCTCAGGTGTGGTATAAGCATTGAGATGTCACATCTCATGCTATAGGAAGGGTCTCAGGATTGGAATGGGAAGGAGTTGGATATCACATCTCATGTTATAGGAAGGATCTCAGGTTTGGTATTAGAAGCATTGAGATATCACATCTCATGCTATAGGAAGGGTCTCAGGATTGGAATGGGAAGGAGTTGTATATGACATCTCATGCCATAGGAAGGGTCTCAGGTTTGGTATAAGCATTGAGATATCACATCTCTGCTATTGGAAGGGTCTCAGGATTGGAATGGGAAGGAGTTGGATATCCCATCTCATGTTATAGGAAAAGTCTAAGGTTTGGTATTAGAAGCATTGAGATATCACATCTGATGCTATAGGAAGTGTCTCAGGATTGGAATGGGAAGGAGTTTGATATCACATCTCATGCCATGTATGGGTCTCAGGTTTTGTAGAAGGCTATAGGAAGGGTCTCATGATTGGAATGGGAAGGACTTGGATATCACATCTCATGCTATAGGGAGGGTCTCAAGATTGATATTAGAAGCATTGAGATATTGCATCTCATGATATCGGAAGGGTCTCAGGATTTGAATGGGAAGGAGTTGGATATCACATCTCATGATAAAGGAAGGGTCTAAGGTTTGGAAGGGGAAGGATTTGGATATCACATCTCATGTTATAGGACGGGTCTCAGGTTTGGTATTAGAAGCATTGAGATATCAAGTCTCATGTTATAGGAAGGGGATCAGAATTGGAATGGGAAGGAGTTGGATGTCACATCTCAAGCTATAGGAAGGGTCTCAGGATTGGAATGGGAAGGACTTGGATATCACATCTCATGCTATAGGGAGGGTCTCAAGTTTGATATTAGAAGCATTGAGATATCACATCTCATGATATCGGAAGGGTCTCAGGATTGGAATGGGAAGGAGTTGGATATCACATCTCATGATAAAGGAAGGGTCTAAGGTTTGGAAGGGGAAGGATTTGGATATCACATCTCATGTTATAGGACGGGTCTCAGGTTTGGTATTAGAAGCATTGAGATATCAAGTCTCATGGTATAGGAAGGGGCTCAGAATTGGAATGGGAAGGAGTTGGATATCAAGTCTCATGGTATAGGAAGGGGCTCAGAATTGGAATGGGAAGGAGTTGGATATCACATCTCATGCTAAAGGGAGGGTCTCAGGTTTGGAAGGGGAAGGATTTGGATATCACATCTCATGTTATAGGAAGGATCTCAGGTTTGGTATTAGAAGCATTGAGATATCACATCTCATGCTATTGGAAGGATCTCAGGATTGAAATGGGAAGGAGTTGGATATCACATCTCATGCTATCGTAAGGGTCTCAGGATTGGAATAGGAAGGAGTTGGATATCCCATCTCATGCTTTAAGAAGGGTCTCAGGTTTGGTATTAGAAGCATTGAGATATCACATCTCATGCTATAGGAAGGGTCTAAGGATTGGAATGGGAAGGAGTTGGATATCACACATGCTATAGGAAGGGTCTCAGGTTTGGTATTACAAGCATTGTGATATTACATCTCATGCTATAGGAAGGGTCTCAGGATTGGAATGTGATGGAGTTGGATATCACATCTCGTGTTATAGGAAGGATATCAAGTTTGGTATTAGAAGCATTGAGATATCACATCTCATGCTATAGGAAGGGTCTCAGGTTTGGTAGAAGCATTGAGATATCACATCTCATGCTATAGGAAGGGTCTCAGGATTGGAATGGGAAGGAGTAGTATATGACCTCTCATGCCATAGGAAGGGTCTCAGGTTTGGTACAAGCATTGAGATATCACATCTCTGCTATCGGAAGGGTCTCAGGTTTGGAAAGGGAAGGAGTTGGATATCACGTCTCATGCTATAGGAAGGTTCTCAGGTTTGGTATTAGAAGCATTGAGATATCACATCGCATGCTGTAGGAAGGGTCTCAGGATTGGAATGGGAAGGAGTTGGATATTACATCTCATGCTATAGGAAGGGTCTCAGGTTTGGTATAAGCATTGAAATATCACATCTCTGCTATCGGAAGTGTCTCAGGATTGGAATGGGAAGGAGTTGGATATCCCATCTCATGTTATAGGACGGGTCTCAGGTTTGTTATTAGAATCATTGAGATATCATATTGCATGCTGTAGGAAGGGTCTAAGGATTGGAATGGGAAGGACTTGAATATCACATCTCATGCTATAGGTAGGCTCTCAGGTTTGGAAAGGGAAGGAGTTGGATATCACATTTCATGTAAGAGGAAGGATCTCAGGTTTGGTATTAGAGGCATTGAGATATCACATCTCATGCTATAGGAAGGGTCTCAGGATTAGAATGGGAAGGAGTTGGATATCACATCTCATGCTATAGGAAGGGTCTCAGGTGTGGTATAAGCATTGAGATGTCACATCTCATGCTATAGGAAGGGTCTCAGGATTGGAATGGGAAGGAGTTGGATATCACATCTCATGTTATAGGAAGGATCTCAGGTTTGGTATTAGAAGCATTGAGATATCACATCTCATGCTATAGGAAGGGTCTCAGGATTGGAATGGGAAGGAGTTGTATATGACATCTCATGCCATAGGAAGGGTCTCAGGTTTGGTATAAGCATTGAGATATCACATCTCTGCTATTGGAAGGGTCTCAGGATTGGAATGGGAAGGAGTTGGATATCCCATCTCATGTTATAGGAAAAGTCTAAGGTTTGGTATTAGAAGCATTGAGATATCACATCTGATGCTATAGGAAGTGTCTCAGGATTGGAATGGGAAGGAGTTTGATATCACATCTCATGCCATGTATGGGTCTCAGGTTTTGTAGAAGGCTATAGGAAGGGTCTCATGATTGGAATGGGAAGGACTTGGATATCACATCTCATGCTATAGGGAGGGTCTCAAGATTGATATTAGAAGCATTGAGATATTGCATCTCATGATATCGGAAGGGTCTCAGGATTTGAATGGGAAGGAGTTGGATATCACATCTCATGATAAAGGAAGGGTCTAAGGTTTGGAAGGGGAAGGATTTGGATATCACATCTCATGTTATAGGACGGGTCTCAGGTTTGGTATTAGAAGCATTGAGATATCAAGTCTCATGTTATAGGAAGGGGATCAGAATTGGAATGGGAAGGAGTTGGATGTCACATCTCAAGCTATAGGAAGGGTCTCAGGATTGGAATGGGAAGGACTTGGATATCACATCTCATGCTATAGGGAGGGTCTCAAGTTTGATATTAGAAGCATTGAGATATCACATCTCATGATATCGGAAGGGTCTCAGGATTGGAATGGGAAGGAGTTGGATATCACATCTCATGATAAAGGAAGGGTCTAAGGTTTGGAAGGGGAAGGATTTGGATATCACATCTCATGTTATAGGACGGGTCTCAGGTTTGGTATTAGAAGCATTGAGATATCAAGTCTCATGGTATAGGAAGGGGCTCAGAATTGGAATGGGAAGGAGTTGGATATCAAGTCTCATGGTATAGGAAGGGGCTCAGAATTGGAATGGGAAGGAGTTGGATATCACATCTCATGCTAAAGGGAGGGTCTCAGGTTTGGAAGGGGAAGGATTTGGATATCACATCTCATGTTATAGGAAGGATCTCAGGTTTGGTATTAGAAGCATTGAGATATCACATCTCATGCTATTGGAAGGATCTCAGGATTGGTATTAGAAGCATTGAGATATCACATCTCATGCTATCAGAAGGGTCTCAGGTTTGGAAGGGGAAGGATTTGGATATCACATCTCATGTTATCGGAAGGATCTCAGGTTTGGTATTAGAAGAATTGAGATATCACATCTCATGCTATAGGAAGGGTCTCAGGATTGGAATGGGAAGGAGTTGGATATCACATCTCATGCTAAAGGAAGGGTCTCAGGTTTGGTAGAAGCATTGAGATATCACATCTCATGCTATAGGAAGGGTCTCAGGATTGGAATGGGAAGGAGTTTGATATCACATCTCATGCTATAGGAAGGGTCTCAGGTTTGGTATAAGCATTGAGATATCACATCTCATGCTATAGGAAGGGTCTCAGGATTGGAATGGGAAGGAGTTGTATATGACATCTCATGCCGTAGGAAGGGTCTCAGGTTTGGTATAAGCATTGAGATATCACATCTCATGCTATAGGAAGGGTCTCAGGATTGGAATGGGAAGGAGTTGGATATCACATCTCATGCTATAGGAAGGGTCTCAGGTTTGGTATAAGCATTGAGATATCACATCTCATGCTATAGGAAGGGTTTCAGGATTGGAATGGGAAGGAGTTGTATATGACATCTCATGCCGTAGGAAGGTTCTCAGGTTTGGTATAAGCATTGAGATATCACATCTCTGCTATCGGAAGGGTCTCAGGATTGGAATGGGAAGGAGTTGGATATCCCATCTCATGTTATAGGAAGAGTCTCAGGTTTGGTATTAGAAGCATTGAGATATCACATCTCATGCTATAGGAAGTGTCTCAGGATTGGAATGGGAAGGACTTGGATATCACATCTCATGCAATAGGGAGGCTCTAAAGTTTGATATTAGAAGCATTGAGATATCACATCTCATGCTATAGGAAGGGTCTCAGGATTGGAATGGGAAGGAGTTGGATATCACATCTCATGCTATAGGAAGGGTCTCAGGTTTGGTATAAGCAGTGAGATATCACATCTCATGCTATAGGAAGTGTCTCAGGATTGGAATGGGAAGGAGTTGGATATCACATCTCATGTTATAGGAAGGATCTCAGGTTTGGTATTAGAAGCATTGAGATATCACATCTCATGTTATAGGACGGGTCTCAGGTTTGTTATTAGAATCATTGAGATATCATATTGCATGCTGTAGGAAGGGTCTAAGGATTGGAATGGGAAGGACTTGAATATCACATCTCATGCTATAGGTAGGCTCTCAGGTTTGGAAAGGGAAGGAGTTGGATATCACATTTCATGTTAGAGGAAGGATCTCAGGTTTGGTATTAGAGGCATTGAGATATCACATCTCATGCTATAGGAAGGGTCTCAGGATTGGAATGGGAAGGAGTTGGATATCACATTTCATGCTATAGGAAGGGTCTCAGGTTTGGTATAAGCATTGAGATGTCACATCTCATGCTATAGGAAGGGTCTCAGGATTGGAATGGGAAGGAGTTGGATATCACATCTCATGTTATAGGAAGGATCTCAGGTTTGGTATTAGAAGCATTGAGATATCACATCTCATGCTATAGGAAGGGTCTCAGGATTGGAATGGGAAGGAGTTGTATATGACATCTCATGCCATAGGAAGGGTCTCAGGTTTGGTATAAGCATTGAGATATCACATCTCTGCTATCGGAAGGGTCTCAGGATTGGAATGGGAAGGAGTTGGATATCCCATCTCAGGTTATAGGAAGAGTCTCAGGTTTGGTATTAGAAGCATTAAGATATCACATCTGATGCTATAGGAAGTGTCTCAGGATTGGAATGGGAAGGAGTTGGATATCACATCTCATGCTAAAGGGAGGGTCTCAGGTTTGGAAGGGGAAGGATTTGGATATCACGTCTCATGTTATAGGAAGGATCTCAGGTTTGGTATTAGAAGCATTGAGATATCACATCTCATGCTATCGGAAGGATCTCAGGTTTGGTATTAGAGGCATTGGGATATCACATCTCATGCTAAAGGGAGGGTCTCAGGTTTGGAAGGGGAAGGATTTGGATATCACATCTCTTGTTATAGGAAGGATCACAGGTTTGGTATTAGAAGCATTGAGATATCACATCTCATGCTATCGGAAGGGTCTCAGGATTGGAATGGGAAGGAGTTGGATATCACATCTCATGCTAAACGGAGGGTCTCAGGTTTGGAAGGGGAAGGATTTGGATATCACATCTCATGTTATAGGAAGGATCTCAGGTTTGGTATTAGAGGCATTGAGATATCACATCTCATGCTATCTATCATAAGGGTCTCAGGATTGGAATGGGAAGGAGTTGGATATCACATCTCATGCTAAAGGGAGGGTCTCAGGTTTGGAAGGGGAAGGATTTGGATATCACATCACATGTTATAAGAAGGATCTCAGGTTTGGTATTAGAAGCATTGAGATATCACATCTCATGCTATCGGAAGGGTCTCAGGATTGGAACGGGAAGGAGTCGGATATCACATCTCATGCTATAGGAAGGCTCTCAGGTTTGGAAGGGGAAAGAGTTGGATATCACATTTCATGTTAGAGGTAGGATCTCAGGTTTGGTATTAGAGGCATTGAGATATCACATCTCATGCTATCAGAAGGGTCTCAGGATTGGAATGGGAAGGAGTTGGATATCACATCTCATGCTAAAGGGAGGGTCTCAGGTTTGGAAGGGGAAGGATTTGGATATCACGTCTCATGTTATAGGAAGGATCTCAGGTTTGGTATTAGAAGCATTGAGATATCACATCTCATGCTATCGGAAGGATCTCAGGTTTGGTGGTTTGGTATTAGAGGCATTGAGATATCACATCTCATGCTAAAGGGAGGGTCTCAGGTTTGGAAGGGGAAGGATTTGGATATCACATCTCATGTTATCGGAAGGATTTCAGGTTTGGTATTAGAAGCATTGAGATATCACATCTCATGCTATCGGAAGGGTCTCAAGATTGCAATGGGACGGAGTTGGATATCACATCTCATGCTAAAGGGAGGGTCTCAGGTTTGGAAGGGGAAGGATGTGGATATCACATTTCATGTTAGAGGTAGGATCTCAGGTTTGGTATTGGAGGCATTGAGATATCACATCTCATGCTATCAGAAGGGTCTCAGGATGGGAATGGGAAGGAGTTGGATATCACATCTCATGCTAAAGGGAGGGTCTCAGGTTTGGAAGGGGAAGGATTTGGATATCACATCTCATGTTATCGGAAGGATCTCAGGTTTGGTATTAGAAGCATTGAGATATCACATCTCATGCTATAGGAAGGGTCTCAGGTTTGGTATTAGAAGCATTGAGATATCAAGTCTCATGGTATAGGAAGGGTCTCGGAATTGGAATGGGAAGGAGTTGGATATCTCAAGCTTTAGGATGGGTCTCAGGATTGGAATGGGAAGGGGTTTGATATCACAACTCATGCCATAGTATGGGTCTCAGGTTTGGTAGAAACATTGGGATATCACATCTCATGCTATCGGAAGGGTATCAGGATTTGATTTGGAAGGAGTTGGATATCCCATCTCATGCTATAGGAAGGGTCTCAGGTTGGAATGGGAAGGAGTTGGATATCACATCTCATGTTATAGGAAGGGTCCCAGGATTGGAATGGGAAGGACTTGGATATCATATCTCATGCTATAGGAAGGCTCTCAGGTTTGGAAGGGGAAGGAGTTGGATATCACATTTCATGTTAGAGGAAGGATCTCAGGTTTGGTATTAGAGGCATTAAGATATCACATCTCATGTTATAGGAAGGGTCTCACGTTTGGTATAAGCATTGAGATATCACATCTCATGCTATAGGAAGGGTCTCAGGATTGGAATGGGAAGGAGTTGGATATCACATCTCAAGCTATAGGAAGGGTCTCACGTTTGGTATAAGCATTGAGATATCACATCTCATGCTATAGGAAAGGTCTCAGGATTGGAATGGGAAGGTGTTGGATATCACATCTCATGTTATAGGAAAGATCTCAGGTTTGGTATTAGAAGCATTGCGACATCACATCTCATGTTATAGGAAGGGTCTCAGGATTGGAATGGGAAGAAGTTGGCTATCACATCTCATGCTATAGGAAGGGTCTCAGGTTTGGTATAAGCATTGAGATATCACATCTCATGCTATAGGAAGGGTCTCAGGATTGGAATGGGAAGGAGTTGTATATGACATCTCATGCCATAGGAAGGGTCTCAGGTTTGGAATAAGCATTGAGATATCACATCTCATGCTATAGGAAGGGTCTCAGGATTGGAATGGGACGGACTTGGATATCACATCTCATGCTATAGGGAGGGTCTCAGGTTTGGAAGGGGAAGGATTTGGATATCACATCGCATGTTATAGGAAGGATCTCAGGTTTGGTAAGGGAAGGAGTTGGATATCACATTTCATGTTAGAGGTAGGATCTCAGGTTTGGTATTAGAGGCATTGAGGTATCACATCTCATGCTATCAGAAGGGTCTCAGGATTGGAATGGGAAGGAGTTGGATATCACATCTCATGCTAAAGGGAGGGTCTCAGGTTTGGAAGGGGAAGGATTTGGATATCACATCGCATGTTATAGGAAGGATCTCAGGTTTGGTATTAGAATCATTGAGATATCACATCTCATGCTATCTGAAGTATCTCAGGTTTGGTATTAGAGGCATTGAGATATCACATCTCATGCTATCATAAGGGTCTCAGGATTGGAATGGGAAGGAGTTGGATATCACTTCTCATGCTAAAGGGAGGGTCTCAGGTTTGGAAGGGGAAGGATTTGGATATCACATCACATGTTATAAGAAGGATCTCAGGTTTGGTATTAGAAGCATTGAGATATCACATCTCATGCTATCAGAAGGGTCTCAGGATTGGAATGGGAAGGAGTTGGATATCACATCTCATGCTATAGGAAGGGTCTCAGGTTTGGAACGGGAAGGAGTTGGATATCACATCTCATGTTATAGGAAGAGTCTCAGGTTTGGTATAAGCATTGAGATATCACATCTCTGCAATCGGAAGTGTCTCAGGATTGGGATGGGAAGGAGTTGGATATCACATCTCATGCTATAGGAAGGGTCTCAGGTTTGGAACGGGAAGGGGTTGGATATCCCATCTCATGTTATAGGACGGGTCTCAGGTTTGGTATTAGAAGCATTGAGATATCACATCGCATGCTGTAGGAAGGGTCTCAGGATTGGAATGGGAAGGAGTTGGATATTACATCTCATGCTATAGGAAGGGTCTCAGGTTTGGTATAAGCATTGAGATATCACATCTCTGCTATCGGAAGTGTCTCAGGATTGGAATGGGAAGGAGTTGGATATCCCATCTCATGTTATAGGACGGGTCTCAGGTTTGTTATTAGAATCATTGAGATATCATATTGCATGCTGTAGGAAGGGTCGAAGGATTGGAATGGGAAGGACTTGAATATCACATCTCATGCTATAGGTAGGCTCTCAGGTTTGGAAAGGGAAGGAGTTGGATATCACATTTCATGTTAGAGGAAGGATCTCAGGTTTGGTATTAGAGGCATTGAGATATCACATCTCATGCTATAGGAAGGGTCTCAGGATTGGAATGGGAAGGAGTTGGATATCACATTTCATGCTATAGGAAGGGTCTCAGGTTTGGTATAAGCATTGAGATGTCACATCTCATGCTATAGGAAGGGTCTCAGGATTGGAATGGGAAGGAGTTGGATATCACATCTCATGTTATAGGAAGGATCTCAGGTTTGGTATTAGAAGCATTGAGATATCACATCTCATGCTATAGGAAGGGTCTCAGGGTTGGAATGGGAAGGAGTTGTATATGACATCTCATGCCATAGGAAGGGTCTCAGGTTTGGTATAAGCATTGAGATATCACATCTCTGCTATCGGAAGTGTCTCAGGATTGGAATGGGAAGGAGTTGGATATCCCATCTCATGTTATAGGACGGGTCTCAGGTTTGTTATTAGAATCATTGAGATATCATATTGCATGCTGTAGGAAGGGTCTATGGATTGGAATGGGAAGGACTTGAATATCACATCTCATGCTATAGGTAGGCTCTCAGGTTTGGAAAGGGAAGGAGTTGGATATCACATTTCATGTTAGAGGAAGGATCTCAGGTTTGGTATTAGAGGCATTGAGATATCACATCTCATGCTATAGGAAGGGTCTCAGGATTGGAATGGGAAGGAGTTGGATATCACATCTCATGCTATAGGAAGGGTCTCAGGTGTGGTATAAGCATTGAGATGTCACATCTCATGCTATAGGAAGGGTCTCAGGATTGGAATGGGAAGGAGTTGGATATCACATCTCATGTTATAGGAAGGATCTCAGGTTTGGTATTAGAAGCATTGAGATATCACATCTCATGCTATAGGAAGGGTCTCAGGATTGGAATGGGAAGGAGTTGTATATGACATCTCATGCCATAGGAAGGGTCTCAGGTTTGGTATAAGCATTGAGATATCACATCTCTGCTATCGGAAGGGTCTCAGGATTGGAATGGGAAGGAGTTGGATATCCCATCTCATGCCATGTATGGGTCTCAGGTTTTGTAGAATCATTGGGATATCACATCTCATGCTATCGGAAGGGTATCAGGATTGGATTTGGAAGGAGTTGGATATCACATCTCATGTTATAGGAAGGGTCTCAGGATTGGAATGGGAAGGACTTGGATATCACATCTCATGCTATAGGAAGGCTCTCAGGTTTGGAAGGGGAAGGAGTTGGATATCACATTTCATGTTAGAGGTAGGATCGCAGGTTTGGTATTAGAGGCATTGAGATATCACATCTCATGCTATCAGAAGGGTCTCAGGATTGGAATGGGAAGGAGTTGGATATCACATCTCATGCTAAAGGGAGGGTCTCAGGTTTGGAAGGGGAAGGATTTGGATATCACATCTCATGTTATAGGAAGGATCTCAGGTTTGGTATTAGAAGCAATGAGATATCACATCTCATGCTATCGGAAGGATCTCAGGTTTGGTATTAGAGGCATTGAGATATCACATCTCATGCTATCAGAAGGGTCTCAGGATTGGAATGGGAAGGAGTTGGATATCACTTCTCATGCTAAAGGGAGGGTCTCAGGTTTGGAAGGGGAAGGCTTTGGATATCACATCACATGTTATAAGAAGGATCTCATGTTTGGTATTAGAAGCATTGAGATATCACATCTCATGCTATCAGAAGGGTCTCAGGATTGGAATGGGAAGGAGTTGGATATCACATCTCATGCTATAGGAAGGGTCTCAGGTTTGGAACGGGAAGGAGTTGGATATCACATCTCATGTTATAGGAAGAGTCTCAGGTTTGGTATAAGCATTGAGATATCACATCTCTGCAATCGGAAGTGTCTCAGGATTGGGATGGGAAGGAGTTGGATATCACATCTCATGCTATAGGAAGGGTCTCAGGTTTGGAACGGGAAGGAGTTGGATATCCCATCTCATGTTATAGGACGGGTCTCAGGTTTGGTATTAGAAGCATTGAGATATCACATCGCATGCTGTAGGAAGGGTCTCAGGATTGGAATGGGAAGGAGTTGGATATTACATCTCATGCTATAGGAAGGGTCTCAGGTTTGGCATAAGCATTGAGATATCACATCTCTGCTATCGGAAGTGTCTCAGGATTGGAATGGGAAGGAGTTGGATATCCCATCTCATGTTATAGGACGGGTCTCAGGTTTGTTATTAGAATCATTGAGATATCATATTGCATGCTGTAGGAAGGGTCTAAGGATTGGAATGGGAAGGACTTGAATATCACATCTCATGCTATAGGTAGGCTCTCAGGTTTGGAAAGGGAAGGAGTTGGATATCACATTTCATGTTAGAGGAAGGATCTCAGGTTTGGTATTAGAGGCATTGAGATATCACATCTCATGCTATAGGAAGGGTCTCAGGATTGGAATGGGAAGGAGTTGGATATCACATCTCATGCTATAGGAAGGGTCTCAGGTGTGGTATAAGCATTGAGATGTCACATCTCATGCTATAGGAAGGGTCTCAGGATTGGAATGGGAAGGAGTTGGATATCACATCTCATGTTATAGGAAGGATCTCAGGTTTGGTATTAGAAGCATTGAGATATCACATCTCATGCTATAGGAAGGGTCTCAGGATTGGAATGGGAAGGAGTTGTATATGACATCTCATGCCATAGGAAGGGTCTCAGGTTTGGTATAAGCATTGAGATATCACATCTCTGCTATCGGAAGGGTCTCAGGATTGGAATGGGAAGGAGTTGGATATCCCATCTCATGTTATAGGAAGAGTCTCAGGTTTGGTATTAGAAGCACTGAGATATCACATCTGATGCTATAGGAAGTGTCTCAGGATTGGAATGGGAAGGAGTTTGATATCACATCTCATGCCATGTATGGGTCTCAGGTTTTGTAGAATCATTGGGATATCACATCTCATGCTATCGGAAGGGTATCAGGATTGGATTTGGAAGGAGTTGGATATCACATCTCATGTTATAGGAAGGGTCTCAGGATTGGAATGGGAAGGACTTGGATATCACATCTCATGCTATAGGAAGGCTCTCAGGTTTGGAAGGGGAAGGAGTTGGATATCACATTTCATGTTAGAGGTAGGATCTCAGTTTTGGTATTAGAGGCATTGAGATATCACATCTCATGCTATCAGAAGGGTCTCAGGATTGGAATGGGAAGGAGTTGGATATCACATCTCATGCTAAAGGGAGGGTCTCAGGTTTGGAAGGGGAAGGATTTGGATATCACATCTCATGTTATAGGAAGGATCTCAGGTTTGGTATTAGAAGCAATGAGATATCACATCTCATGCTATCGGAAGGATCTCAGGTTTGGTATTAGAGGCATTGAGATATCACATCTCATGCTATCAGAAGGGTCTCAGGATTGGAATGGGAAGGAGTCGGATATCACATCTCATGCTAAAGGGAGGGTCTCAGGTTTGGAAGTGGAAGGATTTGGATATCACATCTCATGTTATAGGAAGGATCTCAGGTTTGGTATTAGAAGCATTGAGATATCACATCTCATGCTATAGGAAGGGTCTCAGTATTGGAATGGGAAGGAGTTGGATATCACATCTCAAGCTATAGAAAGGGTCTCAGGATTGGAATGGGAAGGAGTTGGATATCACATCTTAAGCTATAGTAAGGGTCTCAGGATTGGAATGGGAAGGAGTTGGATATCACATCTCATGCTATAGGAAGGGTCTCAGGTTTGGTATTAGCATTGAGATATCCCATCTCATGCTATAGGAAGGGTCTCAGGTTTGGAATCGGAAGGAGTTGTATATGACATCTCATGCCATAGGTAGGGTCTCAGGTTTGGTATAAGCATTGAGATATCACATCTCTGCTATCGGAAGGGTCTCAGGATTGGAATGGGAAGGAGTTGGATATCCCATCTCGTTATAGGAAGGGTCTCAGGTTTGGTATAAGAAGCATTGAGATATCACATCTCATGGTATAGGACGGGTCTCAGAATTGGAATGGGAAGGAGTTAGATATCACTTCTCAAGCTATAGGAAGGGTCTCAGGATTGGAATGGGAAGGAGTTGGATATCACATCTCATGCTAAAGGGAGGGTCTCAGGTTTGGAAGGGGAAGGATTTGGATATCACATTGCATGTTATAGGAAGGATCTCAGGTTTGGTATTAGAATCATTGAGATATCACATCTCATGCTATCGGAAGTATCTCAGGTTTGGTATTAGAGGCATTGAGATATCACATCTCATGCTATCATAAGGGTCTCAGGATTGGAATGGGAAGGAGTTGGATATCACTTCTCATGCTAAAGGGAGGGTCTCAGGTTTGGAAGGGGAAGGATTTGGATATCACATCACATGTTATAAGAAGGATCTCAGGTTTGGTATTAGAAGCATTGAGATATCACATCTCATGCTATCAGAAGGGTCTCAGGATTGGAATGGGAGGGAGTTGGATATCACATCTCATGCTATAGGAAGGGTCTCAGGTTTGGAACGGGAAGGAGTTGGATATCACATCTCATGTTATAGGAAGAGTCTCAGGTTTGGTATAAGCATTGAGATATCACATCTCTGCAATCGGAAGTGTCTCAGGATTGGGATGGGAAGGAGTTGGATATCACATCTCATGCTATAGGAAGGGTCTCAGGTTTGGAACGGGAAGGAGTTGGATATCCCATCTCATGTTATAGGACGAGTCTCAGGTTTGGTATTAGAAGCATTGAGATATCACATCGCATGCTGTAGGAAGGGTCTCAGGATTGGAATGGGAAGGAGTTGGATATTACATCTCATGCTATAGGAAGGGTCTCAGGTTTGGTATAAGCATTGAGATATCACATCTCTGCTATCGGAAGTGTCTCAGGATTGGAATGGGAAGGAGTTGGATATCCCATCTCATGTTATAGGACGGGTCTCAGGTTTGTTATTAGAATCATTGAGATATCATATTGCATGCTGTAGGAAGGGTCTAAGGATTGGAATGGGAAGGACTTGAATATCACATCTCATGCTATAGGTAGGCTCTCAGGTTTGGAAAGGGAAGGAGTTGGATATCACATTTCATGTTAGAGGAAGGATCTCAGGTTTGGTATTAGAGGCATTGAGATATCACATCTCATGCTATAGGAAGGGTCTCAGGATTGGAATGGGAAGGAGTTGGATATCACATTTCATGCTATAGGAAGGGTCTCAGGTTTGGTATAAGCATTGAGATGTCACATCTCATGCAATAGGAAGGGTCTCAGGATTGGAATGGGAAGGAGTTGGATATCACATCTCATGTTATAGGAAGGATCTCAGGTTTGGTATTAGAAGCATTGAGATATCACATCTCATGCTATAGGAAGGGTCTCAGGGTTGGAATGGGAAGGAGTTGTATATGACATCTCATGCCATAGGAAGGGTCTCAGGTTTGGTATAAGCATTGAGATATCACATCTCTGCTATCGGAAGTGTCTCAGGATTGGAATGGGAAGGAGTTGGATATCCCATCTCATGTTATAGGACGGGTCTCAGGTTTGTTATTAGAATCATTGAGATATCATATTGCATGCTGTAGGAAGGGTCTAAGGATTGGAATGGGAAGGACTTGAATATCACATCTCATGCTATAGGTAGGCTCTCAGGTTTGGAAAGGGAAGGAGTTGGATATCACATCTCATGCCATAGGAAGAGTCTCAGGTTTGGTATAAGCATTGAGATATCACATCTCTGCTATCGTAAGGGTCTCAGGATTGGAATAGGAAGGAGTTGGATATCCCATCTCATGCTTTAAGAAGGGTCTCAGGTTTGGTATTAGAAGCATTGAGATATCACATCTCATGCTATAGGAAGGGTCTAAGGATTGGAATGGGAAGGAGTTGGATATCACATCTTATGCTATAGGAAGGGTCTCAGGTTTGGTATTACAAGCATTGTGATATTATATCTCATGCTATAGGAAGGGTCTCAGGATTGGATTTGGAAGGAGTTGGATATCACATCTCATGCTATAGGAAGGGTCTCAGGTTTGGAATGGGAAGGGTTTGTACATCACATCTCTTGCTATAGGAAGGGCCTCAGGTTTGGTATGAGAAACATTGAGATATCACATCTCATGTTATAGGAAGGATATCAGGTTTGGTATTAGAAGCATTGAGATATCACATCTCATGATATAGGAAGGGTCTCAGGATTGGAATGGGAAGGAGTTGGATATCACATCTCATGCTATAGGAAGGGTCTCAGGTTTGGTAGAAGCATTGAGATATCACATCTCATGCTATAGGAAGGGTCTCCGGATTGGAATGGGAAGTAGTTGTATATGACATCTCATGCCATAGGAAGGGTAGCACATATGCTATAGGAAGGGTCTCAGGTTTGGAACACGGGAAGGAGTTGGATATCACATCTCATGCTTTAAGAAGGGTCTCAGTTTTGGTATTAGAAGCATTGAGATATCACATCTCATGCTATAGGAAGGGTCTCAGGATTGGAATGGGAACGAGTTGGATATCACATCTCATGCTATAGGAAGGGTCTCAGGATTGGATTGGGAAGGAGTCGGATATCACATCCCATGCTATAGGAAAGGTCTCAGGTTTGGAATGGGAATGATTTGTATATCACATCTCTTGCTATAGGAAGGGCCTCAGGTTTGGTATCAGAAACATTGAGATATCACATCTCATGGTATAGGAAGGATCTCAGTATTGGAATGGAAAGGGGTTGGATATCACATCTCATGTTATAGGAAGGATATCAGGTTTGGTATTAGAAGCATTGAGATATCACATCTCATGCTATAGGAAGGGTCTCAGGATTGGAATGGGAAGGAGTTGGATATCACATCTCATGCTATAGGAAGGGTCTCAGGTTTGGTAGAAGCATTAAGATATCACATCTCATGCTATAGGAAGGGTCTCAGGATTGGAATGGGAAGGAGTAGTATATGACATCTCATGCCATAGGAAGGGTCTCAGGTTTGGTATAAGCATTGAGATATCACATCTCTGCTATCGGAAGGGTGTCGGGATTGGAATGGGAAGGAGTTGGATATTACATTCTTGCTATAGGAAGGGTCTCAGGTTTGGAACGGGAAGGAGTTGGATATCCCATCTCATGTCATAGGAAGGATCTCAGGTTTGCTATTAGAAGCACTGAGATATCACATCTCATGCTATAGGAATGGTCTCAGGATTGGAATGGGAAGGAGTTGGATATTACATTCTTGCTATAGGAAGGGTCTCAGGTTTGGAACGGGAAGGAGTTGGATATCACATCTCATGCTTTAAGAAGGGTCTCAGTTTTGGTATTAGAAGCATTGAGATATCACATCTCATGCTCTAGGAAGGGTCTCAGGATTGGAATGGGAAGGAGTTGGATATCACATCTCATGCTATAGGAAGGGTCTCAGGTTTGGTATTACAAGCATTGCGATATTACATCTCAGGCTATAGGAAGGGTCTCAGGTTTGGAATGGGGAGGATTTGTATATCACATCTCTTGCTATAGGAAGGGCCTCAGGTTTGGTATGAGAAACATTGAGATATCACATCTCATGGTATAGGAAGGATCTCAGGATTGGAAAGGGAAGGAGTTGGATATCACATCTCATGTTATAGGAAGGATATCAGGTTTGGTATTAGAAGCATTGAGATATCACATCTCATGCTATAGGAAGGGTCTCTGTTTTGGGATGGGAAGGAGTTGGAGATAACATCTCATGCTATATGAAGGGTCTCAGGTTTGGTATTAGAAGCTTTGAGATATCACATTTCATACTATAGGAAGGGTCTCTGGTTTGGGATGGGAAGGAGTTGGATATCACATCTCATGCTATAACAAGGGTCTCAGGTTTGGTATCAGAAGCATTGAGATATCACATCTCATGCTATAGGAAGGGTCTCAGGTTTGGAATGGGAAGGAGTTGGATATCACATCTCAGGCTATAGGAAGGATCTCAGGTTTGGAATGAGAAGGAGTTGGATATCACATATCATGTTATATGAAGGCTCTCAGGTTTGGTATTAGAAGCATTGAGATATCACATCTCATGCTATAGTAAGGGTCTCAGGATTGGCATGGGAAGGAGTTTGATATCACATCTCATGCTAAAGGAAGGGTCTCCGGTTTGGAATGGGAAGGAGTTGGATATCACATCTCATGTTATAGGAAGGATCTCAGGTTTGGTATTAGAAACATTGAGATAACACATCTCATGCTATAGGAAGGGTCTCAGGATTGAAATGGGAAGGAGTTGGATATCACATCTCATGCTATCGTAAGGGTCTCAGGATTGGAATAGGAAGGAGTTGGATATCCCATCTCATGCTTTAAGAAGGGTCTCAGGTTTGGTATTAGAAGCATTGAGATATCACATCTCATGCTATAGGAAGGGTCTAAGGATTGGAATGGGAAGGAGTTGGATATCACACATGCTATAGGAAGGGTCTCAGGTTTGGTATTACAAGCATTGTGATATTACATCTCATGCTATAGGAAGGGTCTCAGGATTGGAATGTGATGGAGTTGGATATCACATCTCGTGTTATAGGAAGGATATCAAGTTTGGTATTAGAAGCATTGAGATATCACATCTCATGCTATAGGAAGGGTCTCAGGTTTGGTAGAAGCATTGAGATATCACATCTCATGCTATAGGAAGGGTCTCAGGATTGGAATGGGAAGGAGTAGTATATGACCTCTCATGCCATAGGAAGGGTCTCAGGTTTGGTACAAGCATTGAGATATCACATCTCTGCTATCGGAAGGGTCTCAGGTTTGGAAAGGGAAGGAGTTGGATATCACGTCTCATGCTATAGGAAGGTTCTCAGGTTTGGTATTAGAAGCATTGAGATATCACATCGCATGCTGTAGGAAGGGTCTCAGGATTGGAATGGGAAGGAGTTGGATATTACATCTCATGCTATAGGAAGGGTCTCAGGTTTGGTATAAGCATTGAAATATCACATCTCTGCTATCGGAAGTGTCTCAGGATTGGAATGGGAAGGAGTTGGATATCCCATCTCATGTTATAGGACGGGTCTCAGGTTTGTTATTAGAATCATTGAGATATCATATTGCATGCTGTAGGAAGGGTCTAAGGATTGGAATGGGAAGGACTTGAATATCACATCTCATGCTATAGGTAGGCTCTCAGGTTTGGAAAGGGAAGGAGTTGGATATCACATTTCATGTAAGAGGAAGGATCTCAGGTTTGGTATTAGAGGCATTGAGATATCACATCTCATGCTATAGGAAGGGTCTCAGGATTAGAATGGGAAGGAGTTGGATATCACATCTCATGCTATAGGAAGGGTCTCAGGTGTGGTATAAGCATTGAGATGTCACATCTCATGCTATAGGAAGGGTCTCAGGATTGGAATGGGAAGGAGTTGGATATCACATCTCATGTTATAGGAAGGATCTCAGGTTTGGTATTAGAAGCATTGAGATATCACATCTCATGCTATAGGAAGGGTCTCAGGATTGGAATGGGAAGGAGTTGTATATGACATCTCATGCCATAGGAAGGGTCTCAGGTTTGGTATAAGCATTGAGATATCACATCTCTGCTATTGGAAGGGTCTCAGGATTGGAATGGGAAGGAGTTGGATATCCCATCTCATGTTATAGGAAAAGTCTAAGGTTTGGTATTAGAAGCATTGAGATATCACATCTGATGCTATAGGAAGTGTCTCAGGATTGGAATGGGAAGGAGTTTGATATCACATCTCATGCCATGTATGGGTCTCAGGTTTTGTAGAAGGCTATAGGAAGGGTCTCATGATTGGAATGGGAAGGACTTGGATATCACATCTCATGCTATAGGGAGGGTCTCAAGATTGATATTAGAAGCATTGAGATATTGCATCTCATGATATCGGAAGGGTCTCAGGATTTGAATGGGAAGGAGTTGGATATCACATCTCATGATAAAGGAAGGGTCTAAGGTTTGGAAGGGGAAGGATTTGGATATCACATCTCATGTTATAGGACGGGTCTCAGGTTTGGTATTAGAAGCATTGAGATATCAAGTCTCATGTTATAGGAAGGGGATCAGAATTGGAATGGGAAGGAGTTGGATGTCACATCTCAAGCTATAGGAAGGGTCTCAGGATTGGAATGGGAAGGACTTGGATATCACATCTCATGCTATAGGGAGGGTCTCAAGTTTGATATTAGAAGCATTGAGATATCACATCTCATGATATCGGAAGGGTCTCAGGATTGGAATGGGAAGGAGTTGGATATCACATCTCATGATAAAGGAAGGGTCTAAGGTTTGGAAGGGGAAGGATTTGGATATCACATCTCATGTTATAGGACGGGTCTCAGGTTTGGTATTAGAAGCATTGAGATATCAAGTCTCATGGTATAGGAAGGGGCTCAGAATTGGAATGGGAAGGAGTTGGATATCAAGTCTCATGGTATAGGAAGGGGCTCAGAATTGGAATGGGAAGGAGTTGGATATCACATCTCATGCTAAAGGGAGGGTCTCAGGTTTGGAAGGGGAAGGATTTGGATATCACATCTCATGTTATAGGAAGGATCTCAGGTTTGGTATTAGAAGCATTGAGATATCACATCTCATGCTATTGGAAGGATCTCAGGATTGGTATTAGAAGCATTGAGATATCACATCTCATGCTATCAGAAGGGTCTCAGGTTTGGAAGGGGAAGGATTTGGGTATCACATCTCATGTTATCGGAAGGATCTCAGGTTTGGTATTAGAAGAATTGAGATATCACATCTCATGCTATAGGAAGGGTCTCAGGATTGGAATGGGAAGGAGTTGGATATCACATCTCATGCTAAAGGAAGGGTCTCAGGTTTGGTAGAAGCATTGAGATATCACATCTCATGCTATAGGAAGGGTCTCAGGATTGGAATGGGAAGGAGTTTGATATCACATCTCATGCTATAGGAAGGGTCTCAGGTTTGGTATAAGCATTGAGATATCACATCTCATGCTATAGGAAGGGTCTCAGGATTGGAATGGGAAGGAGTTGTATATGACATCTCATGCCGTAGGAAGGGTCTCAGGTTTGGTATAAGCATTGAGATATCACATCTCATGCTATAGGAAGGGTCTCAGGATTGGAATGGGAAGGAGTTGGATATCACATCTCATGCTATAGGAAGGGTCTCAGGTTTGGTATAAGCATTGAGATATCACATCTCATGCTATAGGAAGGGTTTCAGGATTGGAATGGGAAGGAGTTGTATATGACATCTCATGCCGTAGGAAGGTTCTCAGGTTTGGTATAAGCATTGAGATATCACATCTCTGCTATCGGAAGGGTCTCAGGATTGGAATGGGAAGGAGTTGGATATCCCATCTCATGTTATAGGAAGAGTCTCAGGTTTGGTATTAGAAGCATTGAGATATCACATCTCATGCTATAGGAAGTGTCTCAGGATTGGAATGGGAAGGACTTGGATATCACATCTCATGCTATAGGGAGGCTCTAAAGTTTGATATTAGAAGCATTGAGATATCACATCTCATGCTATAGGAAGGGTCTCAGGATTGGAATGGGAAGGAGTTGGATATCACATCTCATGCTATAGGAAGGGTCTCAGGTTTGGTATAAGCAGTGAGATATCACATCTCATGCTATAGGAAGTGTCTCAGGATTGGAATGGGAAGGAGTTGGATATCACATCTCATGTTATAGGAAGGATCTCAGGTTTGGTATTAGAAGCATTGAGATATCACATCTCATGTTATAGGACGGGTCTCAGGTTTGTTATTAGAATCATTGAGATATCATATTGCATGCTGTAGGAAGGGTCTAAGGATTGGAATGGGAAGGACTTGAATATCACATCTCATGCTATAGGTAGGCTCTCAGGTTTGGAAAGGGAAGGAGTTGGATATCACATTTCATGTTAGAGGAAGGATCTCAGGTTTGGTATTAGAGGCATTGAGATATCACATCTCATGCTATAGGAAGGGTCTCAGGATTGGAATGGGAAGGAGTTGGATATCACATTTCATGCTATAGGAAGGGTCTCAGGTTTGGTATAAGCATTGAGATGTCACATCTCATGCTATAGGAAGGGTCTCAGGATTGGAATGGGAAGGAGTTGGATATCACATCTCATGTTATAGGAAGGATCTCAGGTTTGGTATTAGAAGCATTGAGATATCACATCTCATGCTATAGGAAGGGTCTCAGGATTGGAATGGGAAGGAGTTGTATATGACATCTCATGCCATAGGAAGGGTCTCAGGTTTGGTATAAGCATTGAGATATCACATCTCTGCTATCGGAAGGGTCTCAGGATTGGAATGGGAAGGAGTTGGATATCCCATCTCAGGTTATAGGAAGAGTCTCAGGTTTGGTATTAGAAGCATTAAGATATCACATCTGATGCTATAGGAAGTGTCTCAGGATTGGAATGGGAAGGAGTTGGATATCACATCTCATGCTAAAGGGAGGGTCTCAGGTTTGGAAGGGGAAGGATTTGGATATCACGTCTCATGTTATAGGAAGGATCTCAGGTTTGGTATTAGAAGCATTGAGATATCACATCTCATGCTATCGGAAGGATCTCAGGTTTGGTATTAGAGGCATTGGGATATCACATCTCATGCTAAAGGGAGGGTCTCAGGTTTGGAAGGGGAAGGATTTGGATATCACATCTCTTGTTATAGGAAGGATCACAGGTTTGGTATTAGAAGCATTGAGATATCACATCTCATGCTATCGGAAGGGTCTCAGGATTGGAATGGGAAGGAGTTGGATATCACATCTCATGCTAAACGGAGGGTCTCAGGTTTGGAAGGGGAAGGATTTGGATATCACATCTCATGTTATAGGAAGGATCTCAGGTTTGGTATTAGAGGCATTGAGATATCACATCTCATGCTATCTATCATAAGGGTCTCAGGATTGGAATGGGAAGGAGTTGGATATCACATCTCATGCTAAAGGGAGGGTCTCAGGTTTGGAAGGGGAAGGATTTGGATATCACATCACATGTTATAAGAAGGATCTCAGGTTTGGTATTAGAAGCATTGAGATATCACATCTCATGCTATCGGAAGGGTCTCAGGATTGGAACGGGAAGGAGTCGGATATCACATCTCATGCTATAGGAAGGCTCTCAGGTTTGGAAGGGGAAAGAGTTGGATATCACATTTCATGTTAGAGGTAGGATCTCAGGTTTGGTATTAGAGGCATTGAGATATCACATCTCATGCTATCAGAAGGGTCTCAGGATTGGAATGGGAAGGAGTTGGATATCACATCTCATGCTAAAGGGAGGGTCTCAGGTTTGGAAGGGGAAGGATTTGGATATCACGTCTCATGTTATAGGAAGGATCTCAGGTTTGGTATTAGAAGCATTGAGATATCACATCTCATGCTATCGGAAGGATCTCAGGTTTGGTGGTTTGGTATTAGAGGCATTGAGATATCACATCTCATGCTAAAGGGAGGGTCTCAGGTTTGGAAGGGGAAGGATTTGGATATCACATCTCATGTTATCGGAAGGATTTCAGGTTTGGTATTAGAAGCATTGAGATATCACATCTCATGCTATCGGAAGGGTCTCAAGATTGGAATGGGACGGAGTTGGATATCACATCTCATGCTAAAGGGAGGGTCTCAGGTTTGGAAGGGGAAGGATGTGGATATCACATTTCATGTTAGAGGTAGGATCTCAGGTTTGGTATTGGAGGCATTGAGATATCACATCTCATGCTATCAGAAGGGTCTCAGGATGGGAATGGGAAGGAGTTGGATATCACATCTCATGCTAAAGGGAGGGTCTCAGGTTTGGAAGGGGAAGGATTTGGATATCACATCTCATGTTATCGGAAGGATCTCAGGTTTGGTATTAGAAGCATTGAGATATCACATCTCATGCTATAGGAAGGGTCTCAGGTTTGGTATTAGAAGCATTGAGATATCACATCTCATGCTATAGGAAAGGTCTCAGGATTGGAATGGGAAGGTGTTGGATATCACATCTCATGTTATAGGAAAGATCTCAGGTTTGGTATTAGAAGCATTGCGACATCACATCTCATGTTATAGGAAGGGTCTCAGGATTGGAATGGGAAGAAGTTGGCTATCACATCTCATGCTATAGGAAGGGTCTCAGGTTTGGTATAAGCATTGAGATATCACATCTCATGCTATAGGAAGGGTCTCAGGATTGGAATGGGAAGGAGTTGTATATGACATCTCATGCCATAGGAAGGGTCTCAGGTTTGGAATAAGCATTGAGATATCACATCTCATGCTATAGGAAGGGTCTCAGGATTGGAATGGGACGGACTTGGATATCACATCTCATGCTATAGGGAGGGTCTCAGGTTTGGAAGGGGAAGGATTTGGATATCACATCGCATGTTATAGGAAGGATCTCAGGTTTGGTAAGGGAAGGAGTTGGATATCACATTTCATGTTAGAGGTAGGATCTCAGGTTTGGTATTAGAGGCATTGAGGTATCACATCTCATGCTATCAGAAGGGTCTCAGGATTGGAATGGGAAGGAGTTGGATATCACATCTCATGCTAAAGGGAGGGTCTCAGGTTTGGAAGGGGAAGGATTTGGATATCACATCGCATGTTATAGGAAGGATCTCAGGTTTGGTATTAGAATCATTGAGATATCACATCTCATGCTATCTGAAGTATCTCAGGTTTGGTATTAGAGGCATTGAGATATCACATCTCATGCTATCATAAGGGTCTCAGGATTGGAATGGGAAGGAGTTGGATATCACTTCTCATGCTAAAGGGAGGGTCTCAGGTTTGGAAGGGGAAGGATTTGGATATCACATCACATGTTATAAGAAGGATCTCAGGTTTGGTATTAGAAGCATTGAGATATCACATCTCATGCTATCAGAAGGGTCTCAGGATTGGAATGGGAAGGAGTTGGATATCACATCTCATGCTATAGGAAGGGTCTCAGGTTTGGAACGGGAAGGAGTTGGATATCACATCTCATGTTATAGGAAGAGTCTCAGGTTTGGTATAAGCATTGAGATATCACATCTCTGCAATCGGAAGTGTCTCAGGATTGGGATGGGAAGGAGTTGGATATCACATCTCATGCTATAGGAAGGGTCTCAGGTTTGGAACGGGAAGGGGTTGGATATCCCATCTCATGTTATAGGACGGGTCTCAGGTTTGGTATTAGAAGCATTGAGATATCACATCGCATGCTGTAGGAAGGGTCTCAGGATTGGAATGGGAAGGAGTTGGATATTACATCTCATGCTATAGGAAGGGTCTCAGGTTTGGTATAAGCATTGAGATATCACATCTCTGCTATCGGAAGTGTCTCAGGATTGGAATGGGAAGGAGTTGGATATCCCATCTCATGTTATAGGACGGGTCTCAGGTTTGTTATTAGAATCATTGAGATATCATATTGCATGCTGTAGGAAGGGTCGAAGGATTGGAATGGGAAGGACTTGAATATCACATCTCATGCTATAGGTAGGCTCTCAGGTTTGGAAAGGGAAGGAGTTGGATATCACATTTCATGTTAGAGGAAGGATCTCAGGTTTGGTATTAGAGGCATTGAGATATCACATCTCATGCTATAGGAAGGGTCTCAGGATTGGAATGGGAAGGAGTTGGATATCACATTTCATGCTATAGGAAGGGTCTCAGGTTTGGTATAAGCATTGAGATGTCACATCTCATGCTATAGGAAGGGTCTCAGGATTGGAATGGGAAGGAGTTGGATATCACATCTCATGTTATAGGAAGGATCTCAGGTTTGGTATTAGAAGCATTGAGATATCACATCTCATGCTATAGGAAGGGTCTCAGGGTTGGAATGGGAAGGAGTTGTATATGACATCTCATGCCATAGGAAGGGTCTCAGGTTTGGTATAAGCATTGAGATATCACATCTCTGCTATCGGAAGTGTCTCAGGATTGGAATGGGAAGGAGTTGGATATCCCATCTCATGTTATAGGACGGGTCTCAGGTTTGTTATTAGAATCATTGAGATATCATATTGCATGCTGTAGGAAGGGTCTATGGATTGGAATGGGAAGGACTTGAATATCACATCTCATGCTATAGGTAGGCTCTCAGGTTTGGAAAGGGAAGGGGTTGGATATCACATTTCATGTTAGAGGAAGGATCTCAGGTTTGGTATTAGAGGCATTGAGATATCACATCTCATGCTATAGGAAGGGTCTCAGGATTGGAATGGGAAGGAGTTGGATATCACATCTCATGCTATAGGAAGGGTCTCAGGTGTGGTATAAGCATTGAGATGTCACATCTCATGCTATAGGAAGGGTCTCAGGATTGGAATGGGAAGGAGTTGGATATCACATCTCATGTTATAGGAAGGATCTCAGGTTTGGTATTAGAAGCATTGAGATATCACATCTCATGCTATAGGAAGGGTCTCAGGATTGGAATGGGAAGGAGTTGTATATGACATCTCATGCCATAGGAAGGGTCTCAGGTTTGGTATAAGCATTGAGATATCACATCTCTGCTATCGGAAGGGTCTCAGGATTGGAATGGGAAGGAGTTGGATATCCCATCTCATGCCATGTATGGGTCTCAGGTTTTGTAGAATCATTGGGATATCACATCTCATGCTATCGGAAGGGTATCAGGATTGGATTTGGAAGGAGTTGGATATCACATCTCATGTTATAGGAAGGGTCTCAGGATTGGAATGGGAAGGACTTGGATATCACATCTCATGCTATAGGAAGGCTCTCAGGTTTGGAAGGGGAAGGAGTTGGATATCACATTTCATGTTAGAGGTAGGATCGCAGGTTTGGTATTAGAGGCATTGAGATATCACATCTCATGCTATCAGAAGGGTCTCAGGATTGGAATGGGAAGGAGTTGGATATCACATCTCATGCTAAAGGGAGGGTCTCAGGTTTGGAAGGGGAAGGATTTGGATATCACATCTCATGTTATAGGAAGGATCTCAGGTTTGGTATTAGAAGCAATGAGATATCACATCTCATGCTATCGGAAGGATCTCAGGTTTGGTATTAGAGGCATTGAGATATCACATCTCATGCTATCAGAAGGGTCTCAGGATTGGAATGGGAAGGAGTTGGATATCACTTCTCATGCTAAAGGGAGGGTCTCAGGTTTGGAAGGGGAAGGCTTTGGATATCACATCACATGTTATAAGAAGGATCTCAGGTTTGGTATTAGAGGCATTGAGATATCACATCTCATGCTATAGGAAGGGTCTCAGGATTGGAATGGGAAGGAGTTGGATATCACATCTCATGCTATAGGAAGGGTCTCAGGTGTGGTATAAGCATTGAGATGTCACATCTCATGCTATAGGAAGGGTCTCAGGATTGGAATGGGAAGGAGTTGGATATCACATCTCATGTTATAGGAAGGATCTCAGGTTTGGTATTAGAAGCATTGAGATATCACATCTCATGCTATAGGAAGGGTCTCAGGATTGGAATGGGAAGGAGTTGTATATGACATCTCATGCCATAGGAAGGGTCTCAGGTTTGGTATAAGCATTGAGATATCACATCTCTGCTATCGGAAGGGTCTCAGGATTGGAATGGGAAGGAGTTGGATATCCCATCTCATGCCATGTATGGGTCTCAGGTTTTGTAGAATCATTGGGATATCACATCTCATGCTATCGGAAGGGTATCAGGATTGGATTTGGAAGGAGTTGGATATCACATCTCATGTTATAGGAAGGGTCTCAGGATTGGAATGGGAAGGACTTGGATATCACATCTCATGCTATAGGAAGGCTCTCAGGTTTGGAAGGGGAAGGAGTTGGATATCACATTTCATGTTAGAGGTAGGATCGCAGGTTTGGTATTAGAGGCATTGAGATATCACATCTCATGCTATCAGAAGGGTCTCAGGATTGGAATGGGAAGGAGTTGGATATCACATCTCATGCTAAAGGGAGGGTCTCAGGTTTGGAAGGGGAAGGATTTGGATATCACATCTCATGTTATAGGAAGGATCTCAGGTTTGGTATTAGAAGCAATGAGATATCACATCTCATGCTATCGGAAGGATCTCAGGTTTGGTATTAGAGGCATTGAGATATCACATCTCATGCTATCAGAAGGGTCTCAGGATTGGAATGGGAAGGAGTTGGATATCACTTCTCATGCTAAAGGGAGGGTCTCAGGTTTGGAAGGGGAAGGCTTTGGATATCACATCACATGTTATAAGAAGGATCTCAGGTTTGGTATTAGAAGCATTGAGATATCACATCTCATGCTATCAGAAGGGTCTCAGGATTGGAATGGGAAGGAGTTGGATATCACATCTCATGCTATAGGAAGGGTCTCAGGTTTGGAACGGGAAGGAGTTGGATATCACATCTCATGTTATAGGAAGAGTCTCAGGTTTGGTATAAGCATTGAGATATCACATCTCTGCAATCGGAAGTGTCTCAGGATTGGGATGGGAAGGAGTTGGATATCACATCTCATGCTATAGGAAGGGTCTCAGGTTTGGAACGGGAAGGAGTTGGATATCCCATCTCATGTTATAGGACGGGTCTCAGGTTTGGTATTAGAAGCATTGAGATATCACATCGCATGCTGTAGGAAGGGTCTCAGGATTGGAATGGGAAGGAGTTGGATATTACATCTCATGCTATAGGAAGGGTCTCAGGTTTGGCATAAGCATTGAGATATCACATCTCTGCTATCGGAAGTGTCTCAGGATTGGAATGGGAAGGAGTTGGATATCCCATCTCATGTTATAGGACGGGTCTCAGGTTTGTTATTAGAATCATTGAGATATCATATTGCATGCTGTAGGAAGGGTCTAAGGATTGGAATGGGAAGGACTTGAATATCACATCTCATGCTATAGGTAGGCTCTCAGGTTTGGAAAGGGAAGGAGTTGGATATCACATTTCATGTTAGAGGAAGGATCTCAGGTTTGGTATTAGAGGCATTGAGATATCACATCTCATGCTATAGGAAGGGTCTCAGGATTGGAATGGGAAGGAGTTGGATATCACATCTCATGCTATAGGAAGGGTCTCAGGTGTGGTATAAGCATTGAGATGTCACATCTCATGCTATAGGAAGGGTCTCAGGATTGGAATGGGAAGGAGTTGGATATCACATCTCATGTTATAGGAAGGATCTCAGGTTTGGTATTAGAAGCATTGAGATATCACATCTCATGCTATAGGAAGGGTCTCAGGATTGGAATGGGAAGGAGTTGTATATGACATCTCATGCCATAGGAAGGGTCTCAGGTTTGGTATAAGCATTGAGATATCACATCTCTGCTATCGGAAGGGTCTCAGGATTGGAATGGGAAGGAGTTGGATATCCCATCTCATGTTATAGGAAGAGTCTCAGGTTTGGTATTAGAAGCACTGAGATATCACATCTGATGCTATAGGAAGTGTCTCAGGATTGGAATGGGAAGGAGTTTGATATCACATCTCATGCCATGTATGGGTCTCAGGTTTTGTAGAATCATTGGGATATCACATCTCATGCTATCGGAAGGGTATCAGGATTGGATTTGGAAGGAGTTGGATATCACATCTCATGTTATAGGAAGGGTCTCAGGATTGGAATGGGAAGGACTTGGATATCACATCTCATGCTATAGGAAGGCTCTCAGGTTTGGAAGGGGAAGGAGTTGAATATCACATTTCATGTTAGAGGTAGGATCTCAGTTTTGGTATTAGAGGCATTGAGATATCACATCTCATGCTATCAGAAGGGTCTCAGGATTGGAATGGGAAGGAGTTGGATATCACATCTCATGCTAAAGGGAGGGTCTCAGGTTTGGAAGGGGAAGGATTTGGAAATCACATCTCATGTTATAGGAAGGATCTCAGGTTTGGTATTAGAAGCAATGAGATATCACATCTCATGCTATCGGAAGGATCTCAGGTTTGGTATTAGAGGCATTGAGATATCACATCTCATGCTATCAGAAGGGTCTCAGGATTGGAATGGGAAGGAGTCGGATATCACATCTCATGCTAAAGGGAGGGTCTCAGGTTTGGAAGTGGAAGGATTTGGATATCACATCTCATGTTATAGGAAGGATCTCAGGTTTGGTATTAGAAGCATTGAGATATCACATCTCATGCTATAGGAAGGGTCTCAGTATTGGAATGGGAAGGAGTTGGATATCACATCTCAAGCTATAGAAAGGGTCTCAGGATTGGAATGGGAAGGAGTTGGATATCACATCTTAAGCTATAGTAAGGGTCTCAGGATTGGAATGGGAAGGAGTTGGATATCACATCTCATGCTATAGGAAGGGTCTCAGGTTTGGTATTAGCATTGAGATATCCCATCTCATGCTATAGGAAGGGTCTCAGGTTTGGAATCGGAAGGAGTTGTATATGACATCTCATGCCATAGGTAGGGTCTCAGGTTTGGTATAAGCATTGAGATATCACATCTCTGCTATCGGAAGGGTCTCAGGATTGGAATGGGAAGGAGTTGGATATCCCATCTCGTTATAGGAAGGGTCTCAGGTTTGGTATAAGAAGCATTGAGATATCACATCTCATGGTATAGGACGGGTCTCAGAATTGGAATGGGAAGGAGTTAGATATCACTTCTCAAGCTATAGGAAGGGTCTCAGGATTGGAATGGGAAGGAGTTGGATATCACATCTCATGCTAAAGGGAGGGTCTCAGGTTTGGAAGGGGAAGGATTTGGATATCACATTGCATGTTATAGGAAGGATCTCAGGTTTGGTATTAGAATCATTGAGATATCACATCTCATGCTATCGGAAGTATCTCAGGTTTGGTATTAGAGGCATTGAGATATCACATCTCATGCTATCATAAGGGTCTCAGGATTGGAATGGGAAGGAGTTGGATATCACTTCTCATGCTAAAGGGAGGGTCTCAGGTTTGGAAGGGGAAGGATTTGGATATCACATCACATGTTATAAGAAGGATCTCAGGTTTGGTATTAGAAGCATTGAGATATCACATCTCATGCTATCAGAAGGGTCTCAGGATTGGAATGGGAGGGAGTTGGATATCACATCTCATGCTATAGGAAGGGTCTCAGGTTTGGAACGGGAAGGAGTTGGATATCACATCTCATGTTATAGGAAGAGTCTCAGGTTTGGTATAAGCATTGAGATATCACATCTCTGCAATCGGAAGTGTCTCAGGATTGGGATGGGAAGGAGTTGGATATCACATCTCATGCTATAGGAAGGGTCTCAGGTTTGGAACGGGAAGGAGTTGGATATCCCATCTCATGTTATAGGACGGGTCTCAGGTTTGGTATTAGAAGCATTGAGATATCACATCGCATGCTGTAGGAAGGGTCTCAGGATTGGAATGGGAAGGAGTTGGATATTACATCTCATGCTATAGGAAGGGTCTCAGGTTTGGTATAAGCATTGAGATATCACATCTCTGCTATCGGAAGTGTCTCAGGATTGGAATGGGAAGGAGTTGGATATCCCATCTCATGTTATAGGACGGGTCTCAGGTTTGTTATTAGAATCATTGAGATATCATATTGCATGCTGTAGGAAGGGTCTAAGGATTGGAATGGGAAGGACTTGAATATCACATCTCATGCTATAGGTAGGCTCTCAGGTTTGGAAAGGGAAGGAGTTGGATATCACATTTCATGTTAGAGGAAGGATCTCAGGTTTGGTATTAGAGGCATTGAGATATCACATCTCATGCTATAGGAAGGGTCTCAGGATTGGAATGGGAAGGAGTTGGATATCACATTTCATGCTATAGGAAGGGTCTCAGGTTTGGTATAAGCATTGAGATGTCACATCTCATGCAATAGGAAGGGTCTCAGGATTGGAATGGGAAGGAGTTGGATATCACATCTCATGTTATAGGAAGGATCTCAGGTTTGGTATTAGAAGCATTGAGATATCACATCTCATGCTATAGGAAGGGTCTCAGGGTTGGAATGGGAAGGAGTTGTATATGACATCTCATGCCATAGGAAGGGTCTCAGGTTTGGTATAAGCATTGAGATATCACATCTCTGCTATCGGAAGTGTCTCAGGATTGGAATGGGAAGGAGTTGGATATCCCATCTCATGTTATAGGACGGGTCTCAGGTTTGTTATTAGAATCATTGAGATATCATATTGCATGCTGTAGGAAGGGTCTAAGGATTGGAATGGGAAGGACTTGAATATCACATCTCATGCTATAGGTAGGCTCTCAGGTTTGGAAAGGGAAGGAGTTGGATATCACATTTCATGTTAGAGGAAGGATCTCAGGTTTGGTATTAGAGGCATTGAGATATCACATCTCATGCTATAGGAAGGGTCTCAGGATTGGAATGGGAAGGAGTTGGATATCACATCTCATGCTATAGGAAGGGTCTCAGGTGTGGTATAAGCATTGAGATGTCACATCTCATGCTATAGGAAGGGTCTCAGGATTGGAATGGGAAGGAGTTGGATATCACATCTCATGTTATAGGAAGGATCTCAGGTTTGGTATTAGAAGCATTGAGATATCACATCTCATGCTATAGGAAGGGTCTCAGGATTGGAATGGGAAGGAGTTGTATATGACATCTCATGCCATAGGAAGGGTCTCAGGTTTGGTATAAGCATTGAGATATCACATCTCTGCTATCGGAAGGGTCTCAGGATTGGAATGGGAAGGAGTTGGATATCCCATCTCATGTTATAGGAAGAGTCTCAGGTTTGGTATTAGAAGCATTGAGATATCACATCTGATGCTATATCAAGTGTCTCAGGATTGGAATGGGAAGGAGTTTGATATCACATCTCATGCCATGTATGGGTCTCAGGTTTTGTAGAATCATTGGGATATCACATCTCATGCTATCGGAAGGGTATCAGGATTGGATTTGGAAGGAGTTGGATATCACATCTCATGTTATAGGAAGGGTCTCAGGATTGGAATGGGAAGGACTTGGATATCACATCTCATGCTATAGGAAGGCTCTCAGGTTTGGAAGGGGAAGGAGTTGGATATCACATTTCATGTTAGAGGTAGGATCTCAGGTTTGGTATTAGAGGCATTGAGATATCACATCTCATGCTATCAGAAGGGTCTCAGGATTGGAATGGGAAGGAGTTGGATATCACGTCTCATGCTAAAGGGAGGGTCTCAGGTTTGGAAGGGGAAGGATTTGGATATCACATCTCATGTTATAGGAAGGATCTCAGGTTTGGTATTAGAAGCAATGAGATATCACATCTCATGCTATCGGAAGGATCTCAGGTTTGGTATTAGAGGCATTGAGATATCACATCTCATGCTATCAGAAGGGTCTCAGGATTGGAATGGGAAGGAGTCGGATATCACATCTCATGCTAAAGGGAGGGTCTCAGGTTCGGAAGTGGAAGGATTTGGATATCACATCTCATGTTATAGGAAGGATCTCAGGTTTGGTATTAGAAGCATTGAGATATCACATCTCATGCTATAGGAAGGGTCTCAGTATTGGAATGGGAAGGAGTTGGATATCACATCTCAAGCTATAGAAAGGGTCTCAGGATTGGAATGGGAAGGAGTTGGATATCACATCTCAAGCTATAGTAAGGGTCTCAGGATTGGAATGGGAAGGAGTTGGATATCACATCTCATGCTATAGGAAGGGTCTCAGGTTTGGTATTAGCATTGAGATATCCCATCTCATGCTATATGAAGGGTCTCAGGTTTGGAATCGGAAGGAGTTGTATATGACATCTCATGCCATAGGTAGGGTCTCAGGTTTGGTATAAGCATTGAGATATCACATCTCTGCTATCGGAAGGGTCTCAGGATTGGAATGGGAAGGAGTTGGATATCCCATCTCGTTATAGGAAGGGTCTCAGGTTTGGTATAAGAAGCATTGAGATATCACATCTCATGGTATAGGACGGGTCTCAGAATTGGAATGGGAAGGAGTTAGATATCACTTCTCAAGCTATAGGAAGGGTCTCAGGATTGGAATGGGAAGGAGTTGGATATCACATCTCATGCTAAAGGGAGGGTCTCAGGTTTGGAAGGGGAAGGATTTGGATATCACATCGCATGTTATAGGAAGGATCTCAGGTTTGGTATTAGAATCATTGAGATATCACATCTCATGCTATCGGAAGTATCTCAGGTTTGGTATTAGAGGCATTGAGATATCACATCTCATGCTATCATAAGGGTCTCAGGATTGGAATGGGAAGGAGTTGGATATCACTTCTCATGCTAAAGGGAGGGTCTCAGGTTTGGAAGGGGAAGGATTTGGATATCACATCACATGTTATAAGAAGGATCTCAGGTTTGGTATTAGAAGCATTGAGATATCACATCTCATGCTATCAGAAGGGTCTCAGGATTGGAATGGGAGGGAGTTGGATATCACATCTCATGCTATAGGAAAGGTCTCAGGTTTGGAACGGGAAGGAGTTGGATATCACATCTCATGTTATAGGAAGAGTCTCAGGTTTGGTATAAGCATTGAGATATCACATCTCTGCAATCGGAAGTGTCTCAGGATTGGGATGGGAAGGAGTTGGATATCACATCTCATGCTATAGGAAGGGTCTCAGGTTTGGAACGGGAAGGAGTTGGATATCCCATCTCATGTTATAGGACGGGTCTCAGGTTTGGTATTAGAAGCATTGAGATATCACATCGCATGCTGTAGGAAGGGTCTCAGGATTGGAATGGGAAGGAGTTGGATATTACATCTCATGCTATAGGAAGGGTCTCAGGTTTGGTATAAGCATTGAGATATCACATCTCTGCTATCGGAAGTGTCTCAGGATTGGAATGGGAAGGAGTTGGATATCCCATCTCATGTAATAGGACGGGTCTCAGGTTTGTTATTAGAATCATTGAGATATCATATTGCATGCTGTAGGAAGGGTCTAAGGATTGGAATGGGAAGGACTTGAATATCACATCTCATGCTATAGGTAGGCTCTCAGGTTTGGAAAGGGAAGGAGTTGGATATCACATTTCATGTTAGAGGAAGGATCTCAGGTTTGGTATTAGAGGCATTGAGATATCACATCTCATGCTATAGGAAGGGTCTCAGGATTGGAATGGGAAGGATTTGGATATCACATTTCATGCTATAGGAAGGGTCTCAGGTTTGGTATAAGCATTGAGATGTCACATCTCATGCTATAGGAAGGGTCTCAGGATTGGAATGGGAAGGAGTTGGATATCACATCTCATGTTATAGGAAGGATCTCAGGTTTGGTATTAGAAGCATTGAGATATCACATCTCATGCTATAGGAAGGGTCTCAGGGTTGGAATGGGAAGGAGTTGTATATGACATCTCATGCCATAGGAAGGGTCTCAGGTTTGGTATAAGCATTGAGATATCACATCTCTGCTATCGGAAGGGTCTCAGGATTGGAATGGGAAGAAGTTGGATATCCCATCTCATGTTATAGGAAGAGTCTCAGGTTTGGTATTAGAAGCATTGAGATATCACATCTGATGCTATAGGAAGTGTCTCAGGATTGGAATGGGAAGGAGTTTGATATCACATCTCATGCCATGTATGGGTCTCAGGTTTTGTAGAAGCATTGGGATATCACATCTCATGCTATCGGAAGGGTATCAGGATTGGATTTGGAAGGAGTTGGATATCACATCTCATGTTATAGGAAGGGTCTCAGGATTGGAAAGGGAAGGACTTGGATATCACATCTCATGCTATAGGAAGGCTCTCAGGTTTGGAAGGGGAAGGAGTTGGATATCACATTTCATGTTAGAGGTAGGATCTCAGGTTTGGTATTAGAGGCATTGAGATATCACATCTCATGCTATCAGAAGGGTCTCAGGATTGGAATGGGAAGGAGTTGGATATCACATCTCATGCTAAAGGGAGGGTCTCAGGTTTGGAAGGGGAAGGGTTTGGATATCACGTCTCATGTTATAGGAAGGATCTCAGGTTTGGTATTAGAAGCATTGAGATATCACATCTCATGCTATCGGAAGGATCTCAGGTTTGGTATTAGAGGCATTGAGATATCACATCTCATGCTAAAGAGAGGGTCTCAGGTTTGGAAGGGGAAGGATTTGGATATCACATCTCTTGTTATAGGAAGGATCACAGGTTTGGTATTAGAAGCATTGAGATATCACATCTCATGCTATCGGAAGGGTCTCAGGATTGGAATGGGACGGAGTTGGATATCACATCTCATGCTAAAGGGAGGGTCTCAGGTTTGGAAGGGGAAGGATGTGGATATCACATTTCATGTTAGAGGTAGGATCTCAGGTTTGGTATTGGAGGCATTGAGATATCACATCTCATGCTATCAGAAGGGTCTCAGGATGGGAATGGGAAGGAGTTGGATATCACATCTCATGCTAAAGGGAGGGTCTCAGGTTTGGAAGGGGAAGGATTTGGATATCACATCTCATGTTATCGGAAGGATCTCAGGTTTGGTATTAGAAGCATTGAGATATCACATCTCATGCTATAGGAAGGGTCTCAGGTTTGGTATTAGAAGCATTGAGATATCAAGTCTCATGGTATAGGAAGGGTCTCAGAATTGGAATGGGAAGGAGTTGGATATCTCAAGCTATAGGAAGGGTCTCAGGATTGGAATGGGAAGGGGTTTGATATCACAACTCATGCCATAGTATGGGTCTCAGGTTTGGTAGAAACATTGGGATATCACATCTCATGCTATCGGAAGGGTATCAGGATTTGATTTGGAAGGAGTTGGATATCCCATCTCATGCTATAGAAAGGGTCTCAGGTTGGAATGGGAAGGAGTTGGATATCACATCTCATGTTATAGGAAGGGTCCCAGGATTGGAATGGGAAGGACTTGGATATCATATCTCATGCTATAGGAAGGCTCTCAGGTTTGGAACGGGAAGGAGTTGGATATCACATTTCATGTTAGAGGAAGGATCTCAGGTTTGGTATTAGAGGCATTAAGATATCACATCTCATGTTATAGGAAGGGTCTCACGTTTGGTATAAGCATTGAGATATCACATCTCATGCTATAGGAAGGGTCTCAGGATTGGAATGGGAAGGAGTTGGATATCACATCTCAAGCTATAGGAAGGGTCTCACGTTTGGTATAAGCATTGAGATATCACATCTCATGCTATAGGAAGGGTCTGAGGATTGGAATGGGAAGGTGTTGGATATCACATCTCATGTTATAGGAAAGATCTCAGGTTTGGTATTAGAAGCATTGCGACATCACATCTCATGTTATAGGAAGGGTCTCAGGATTGGAATGGGAAGAAGTTGGCTATCACATCTCATGCTATAGGAAGGGTCTCAGGTTTGGTATAAGCATTGAGATATCACATCTCATGCTATAGGAAGGGTCTCAGGATTGGAATGGGAAGGAGTTGTATATGACATCTCATGCCATAGGAAGGGTCTCAGGTTTGGAATAAGCATTGAGATATCACATCTCATGCTATAGGAAGGGTCTCAGGATTGGAATGGGACGGACTTGGATATCACATCTCATGCTATAGGGAAGGTCTCAGGTTTGGAAGGGGAAGGATTTGGATATCACATCGCATGTTATAGGAAGGATCTCAGGTTTGGTAAGGGAAGGAGTTGGATATCACATTTCATGTTAGAGGTAGGATCTCAGGTTTGGTATTAGAGGCATTGAGGTATCACATCTCATGCTATCAGAAGGGTCTCAGGATTGGAATGGGAAGGAGTTGGATATCACATCTCATGCTAAAGGGAGGGTCTCAGGTTTGGAAGGGGAAGGATTTGGATATCACATCGCATGTTATAGGAAGGATCTCAGGTTTGGTATTAGAATCATTGAGATATCACATCTCATGCTATCGGAAGTATCTCAGGTTTGGTATTAGAGGCATTGAGATATCACATCTCATGCTATCATAAGGGTCTCAGGATTGGAATGGGAAGGAGTTGGATATCACTTCTCATGCTAAAGGGAGGGTCTCAGGTTTGGAAGGGGAAGGATTTGGATATCACATCACATGTTATAAGAAGGATCTCAGGTTTGGTATTAGAAGCATTGAGATATCACATCTCATGCTATCAGAAGGGTCTCAGGATTGGAATGGGAAGGAGTTGGATATCACATCTCATGCTATAGGAAGGGTCTCAGGTTTGGAACGGGAAGGAGTTGGATATCACATCTCATGTTATAGGAAGAGTCTCAGGTTTGGTATAAGCATTGAGATATCACATCTCTGCAATCGGAAGTGTCTCAGGATTGGGATGGGAAGGAGTTGGATATCACATCTCATGCTATAGGAAGGGTCTCAGGTTTGGAACGGGAAGGAGTTGGATATCCCATCTCATGTTATAGGACGGGTCTCAGGTTTGGTATTAGAAGCATTGAGATATCACATCGCATGCTGTAGGAAGGGTCTCAGGATTGGAATGGGAAGGAGTTGGATATTACATCTCATGCTATAGGAAGGGTCTCAGGTTTGGTATAAGCATTGAAATATCACATCTCTGCTATCGGAAGTGTCTCAGGATTGGAATGGGAAGGAGTTGGATATCCCATCTCATGTTATAGGACGGGTCTCAGGTTTGTTATTAGAATCATTGAGATATCATATTGCATGCTGTAGGAAGGGTCTAAGGATTGGAATGGGAAGGACTTGAATATCACATCTCATGCTATAGGTAGGCTCTCAGGTTTGGAAAGGGAAGGAGTTGGATATCACATTTCATGTTAGAGGAAGGATCTCAGGTTTGGTATTAGAGGCATTGAGATATCACATCTCATGCTATAGGAAGGGTCTCAGGATTGGAATGGGAAGGAGTTGGATATCACATCTCATGCTATAGGAAGGGTCTCAGGTGTGGTATAAGCATTGAGATGTCACATCTCATGCTATAGGAAGGGTCTCAGGATTGGAATGGGAAGGAGTTGGATATCACATCTCATGTTATAGGAAGGATCTCAGGTTTGGTATTAGAAGCATTGAGATATCACATCTCATGCTATAGGAAGGGTCTCAGGATTGGAATGGGAAGGAGTTGTATATGACATCTCATGCCATAGGAAGGGTCTCAGGTTTGGTATAAGCATTGAGATATCACATCTCTGCTATTGGAAGGGTCTCAGGATTGGAATGGGAAGGAGTTGGATATCCCATCTCATGTTATAGGAAGAGTCTCAGGTTTGGTATTAGAAGCATTGAGATATCACATCTGATGCTATAGGAAGTGTCTCAGGATTGGAATGGGAAGGAGTTTGATATCACATCTCATGCCATGTATGGGTCTCAGGTTTTGTAGAAGCATTGGGATATCACATCTCATGCTATCGGAAGGGTATCAGGATTGGATTTGGAAGGAGTTGGATATCACATCTCATGTTATAGGAAGGGTCTCAGGATTGGAATGGGAAGGACTTGGATATCACATCTCATGCTATACGAAGGCTCTCAGGTTTGGAAGGGGAAGGAGTTGGATATCACATTTCATGTTATAGGAAGGATCTCAGGTTTGGTATTAGAAGCATTGAGATATCACATCTCATGCTATAGGAAGGGTCTCAGGATTGGAATGGGAAGGAGTTGGATATCACATCTCATGCTAAAGGGAGGGTCTCAGGTTTGGAAGGGGAAGGATTTGGATATCACATCTCATGTTATAGGAAGGATCTCAGGTTTGGTATTAGAAGCATTGAGATATCACATCTCATGCTATCGGAAGGATCTCAGGTTTGGTATTAGAGGCATTGAGATATCACATCTCATGTTATCTGAAGGGTCTCAGGATTGGAATGGGAAGGAGTCGGATATCACATCTCATGCTAAAGGGAGGGTCTCAGGTTTGGAAGTGGAAGGATTTGGATATCACATCTCATGTTATAGGAAGGATCTCAGGTTTGGTATTAGAAGCATTGAGATATCACATCTCATGCTATAGGAAGGGTCTCAGGATTGGAATGGGAAGGAGTTGGATATCACATCTCAAGCTATAGAAAGGGTCTCAGGATTGGAATGGGAAGGAGTTGGATATCACATCTCAAGCTATAGTAAGGGTCTCAGGATTGGTATGGGAAGGAGTTGGATATCACATCTCATGCTATAGGAAGGGGCTCAGGTTTGGTATTAGCATTGAGATATCCCATCTCATGCTATAGGAAGGGTCTCGGGTTTGGAATCGGAAGGAGTTGTATATGACATCTCATGCCATAGGTAGGGTGTCAGGTTTGGTATAAGCATTGAGATATCACATCTCTGCTATCGGAAGGGTCTCAGGATTGGAATGGGAAGGAGTTGGATATCCCATCTCGTTATAGGAAGGGTCTCAGGTTTGGTATTAGAAGCATTGAGATATCACATCTCATGGTATAGGACGGGTCTCAGAATTGGAATGGGAAGGAGTTGGATATCACATCTCAAGCTATAGGAAGGGTCGCAGGATTGGAATGGGAAGGACTTGGATATCACATCTCATGTTATAGGAAGGGTCTCAGGTTTGGTATTAGAAGCATTGAGATATCACATCTCATGCTATAGGAAGGGTCTTAGGATTGGAATGGGAAGGAGTTATATATCACATCTCAAGCTATAGGAAGGGTCTCAGGATTGGAATGGGAAGGACTTGGATATCACATCTCATGATATAGGAAGGGTCTCAGGTTTGGTATTAGAAGCATTGAGATATCACATCTCATGCTATAGGAAGGGTCTCAGGATTGGAATGGGAAGGACTTGGATAACACATCTCATGTTATAGGAAGGGTCTCAGGTTTGGTATTAGAAGCATTGAGATATCACATCTCATGCTATAGGAAGGGTCTCAGAATTGGAATGGGAAGGAGTTGGATATCACATCTCAAGCTATAGGAAGGGTCTCAGGATTGGAATGGGAAGGAGTTTGATATCACATCTCATGCGATGTATGGGTCTCAGGTTTTGTAGAAGCATTGGGATATCACATCTCATGCTATCGGAAGGGTATCAGGATTGGATTTGGAAGGAGTTGGATATCCCATCTCATGATATAGGAAGGGTCTCAGGTTGGAATGGGAAGGAGTTGGATATCACATCTCATGTTATAGGAAGGGTCTCAGGAATGGAATGGGAAGGACTTGGATATCACATCTCATGCTATAGGAAGGCTCTCAGGTTTGGAAGGGGAAGGAGTTGGATATCACACTACATGTTAGAGGTAGGATCTCAGGTTTGGTATTAGAGGCATTGAGATATCACATCTCATGCTATCAGAAGGATCTCAGGATCGGAATGGGAAGGAGTTGGATGTCACATCTCATGCTAAAGGGAAGGTGTCAGGTTTGGAAGGGGAAGGATTTGGATATCACATCTCATGTTATAGGAAGGATCTCAGGTTTGGTATTAGACACATTGAGATATCACATCTCATGCTATCGGAAGGATCTCAGGTTTGGTATTAGAGGCATTGAGATATCACATCTCATGCTATCAGAAGGGTCTCAGGATTGGAATGGGAAGGAGTCGGATATCACATCTCATGCTAAAGGGAGGGTCTCAGGTTTACTATTAGAAGCATTGAGATATCACATCTCATGTTATAGGAAGGAACTCAGGTTTGGTATTAGAGGCATTGAGATATCACATCTCATGCTATCAGAAGGGTCTCAGGATTGGAATGGGAAGGAGTCGGATATCACATCTCATGCTAAAGGGAGGGTCTCAGGTTTGGAAGGGGAAGGATTTGGATATCACATCTCATGTTATAGGAAGGATCTCGGGTTTGGTATTAAAAGCATTGAGATATCACATCTCATGCTATCGGAAGGATCTCAGGTTTGGTATTAGAGGCATTGAGATATCACATCTCATGCTATCAGAACGGTCTCGGGATTGGAATGGGAAGGAGTTGGATATCACATCTCATGCTAAAGGGAGGGTCTCGAGTTTGGAAGGGGAAGGATTTGGATATCACATCTCATGTTATAGGAAGGATCTCAGGTTTGGTATTAGCATTGAGATATCCCATCTGATGCTATAGGAAGGGTCTCAGGTTTGGAATCGGAAGGAGTTGTATATGACATCTCATGCCATAGGAAGGGTCTCAGGTTTGGTATAAGCATTGAGATATCCCATCTGATGCTATAGGAAGGGTCTCAGGTTTGGAATCGGAAGGAGTTGTATATGACATCTCTGCTATCGGAAGGGTCTCAGGATTGGAATGGGAAGGAGTTGGATATCCCATCTCGTTATAGGAAGGATCTCAGGTTTGGTATTAGAAGCATTGAGATATCACATCTCATGGTATAGGACGGGTCTCAGAATTGGAATGGGAAGGAGTTGGATATCACATCTCAAACTATAGGAAGGGTCTCCGGATTGGAATGGGAAGGACTTGGATATCACATCTCATGTTATAGGAAGGGTCTCAGGTTTGGTATTAGAAGCATTAAGATATCACATCTCATGCTATAGGAAGGGTCTCAGGATTGGAATGGGAAGGACTTGGATATCACATCTCATGTTATAGGAAGGGTCTCAGGTTTGGTATTAGAAGCATTGAGATATCACATCTCATGCTAAAGGAAGGGTCTCTGGATTGGAATGGGAAGGACTTGGATATCACATCTCATGATAAAGGAAGGGTCTAAGGTTTGGAAGGGGAAGGATTTGGATATCACATCTCATGTTATAGGACCGGTCTCAGGTTTGGTATTAGAAGCATTGAGATATCAAGTCTCATGGTATAGGACGGGTCTCAGAATTGGAATGGGAAGCAGTTGGATATCACATCTCAAGCTATAGGAAGGGTCTCAGGATTGGAATGGGAAGGAGTTTGAAATCACATCTCATGCCATGTATGGGTCTCAGGTTTTGTAGAAGCATTGGGATATCACATCTCATGCTATCGGAAGGGTATCAGGATTGGATCTGGAAGGAGTTGGATATCCCATCTCATGCTATAGAAAGGGTCTCAGGTTGAAATGGGAAGGAGTTGGATATCACATCTCATGTTATAGGAAGGGTCTCAGGATTGGAACGGGAAGGACTTGGATATCACATCTCATGCTATAGGAAGGCTCTCAGGTTTGGAAGGGGAAGGAGTTGGATATCACATTTCATGTTAGAGGAAGGATCTCAGGTTTGGTATTAGAGGCATTGAGATATCACATCTCATGCTATCAGAAGGGTCTCAGGATTGGAATGGGAAGGAGTTGGATATCACATCTCATGCTAAAGGAAGGGTCTCAGGATTGGAATGGGAAGGAGTTTGATATCACATCTCATGCCATGTATGGGTCTCAGGTTTTGTAGAAGCATTGGGATATCACATCTCATGCTATCGGAAGGGTATCAGGATTGGATCTGGAAGGAGTTGGATATCACATTTCATGTTAGAGGAAGGATCTCAGGTTTGGTATTAGAAGCATTGAGATATCAAGTCTCATGGTATAGGACGGGTCTCAGAATTGGAATGGGAAGGAGTTGGATATCACATCTCAAGCTATAGGAAGGGTCTCAGGATTGGAATGGGAAGGAGTTTGATATCACATCTCATGCCATGTATGGGTCTCAGGTTTTGTAGAAGCATTGGGATATCACATCTCATGCTATCGGAAGGGTATCAGGATTGGATCTGGAAGGAGTTGGATATCCCATCTCATGCTATCAGAAGGGTCTCAGGATTGGAATGGGAAGGTCTTGGATATCACATCTCATGATAAAGGAAGGGTCTAAGGTTTGGAAGGGGAAGGATTTGGATATCACATCTCATGTTATAGGACCGGTCTCAGGTTTGGTATTAGAAGCATTGAGATATCAAGTCTCATGGTATAGGACGGGTCTCAGAATTGGAATGGGAAGGAGTTGGATATCACATCTCAAGCTATAGGAAGGGTCTCAGGATTGGAATGGGAAGGAGTTTGATATCACATCTCATGCCATGTATGGGTCTCAGGTTTTGTAGAAGCATTGGGATATCACATCTCATGCTATCGGAAGGGTATCAGGATTGGATCTGGAAGGAGTTGGATATCCCATCTCATGCTATAGGAAGGGTCTCAGGTTGGAATGGGAAGGAGTTGGATATCACATCTCATGTTATAGGAAGGGTCTCAGGATTGGAATGGGAAGGACTTGGATATCACATCTCATGCTATAGGAAGGCTCTCAGGTTTGGAAGGGGAAGGAGTTGGATATCACATTTCATGTTAGAGGAAGGATCTCAGGTTTGGTATTAGAGGCATTGAGATATCACATCTCATGCTATCAGAAGGGTCTCAGGATTGGAATGGGAAGGAGTTGGATATCACATCTCATGCTAAAGGGAGGGTCTCAGGTTTGGAAGGGGAAGGATTTGGAGATCACATCTCATGTTATAGGAAGGATCTCAGGTTTGGTATTAGAAGCATTGAGATATCACATCTCATGCTATCGGAAGGATCTCAGGTTTGGTATTAGAGGCATTGAGATATCACATCTCATGCTATCCGAAGGGTCTCAGGATTGGAATGGGAAGGAGTCGGATATCACATCTCATGCTAAATGGAGGGCCTCAGGTTTGGAAGTGGAAGGATTTGAATATCACATCTCATGTTATAGGAAGGATCTCAGGTTTGGTATTAGAAGCATTGAGATATCACATCTCATGCTATAGGAAGGGTCTCAGGATTGGAATGGGAAGGAGTTGGATATCACATCTCAAGCTATAGGAAGGGTCTCAGGATTGGAATCGGAAGGAGTTGGATATCACATCTCAAGCTATAGGAAGGGTCTCAGAATTGGAATGGGAAGGAGTTGGATATCACATCTCATGCTATAGGAAGGGTCTCAGGTTTGGTATAAGCATTGAGATATCCCATCTCATTCTATAGGAAGGGTCTCAGGTTTGGAATCGGAAGGAGTTGTATATGACATCTCATGCCATAGGAAGGGTCTCAGGTTTGGTATAAGCATTGAGATATCACATCTCTGCTATCGGAAGGGTCTCAGGATTGGAATGGGAAGGAGTTGGATATCCCATCTCGTTATAGGAAGGGTCTCAGGTTTGGTATTAGAAGCATTGAGATATCACATCTCATGCTATGGGAAGGGTTTCAGAATTGGAATGGGAAGGAGTTGGATATCACATCTCAAGCTATAGGAAGGGTCTCAGGATTGGAATGGGAAGGACTTTGATATCACATCTCATGTTATAGGAAGGGTCTCAGGTTTGGTATTAGAAGCATTGAGATATCACATCTCATGCTATAGGAAGGGTCTCAGGATTGGAATGGGAAGGACTTGGATATCACATCTCATGTTATAGGAAGGGTCTAAGGTTTGGTATTAGAAGCATTGAGATATCACATCTCATGCTATGGGAAGGGTCTCAGAATTGGAATGGGAAGGAGTTGGATATCACATCTCAAGCTATAGGAAGGGTCTCAGGATTGGAATGGGAAGGAGTTTGATATCAAATCTCATGCCATGTATGGGTCTCAGGTTTTGTATAAGCATTGGGATATCACATCTCATGCTATCGGAAGGGTATCAGGATTGGATTTGGAAGAAGTTGGATATCCCATCTCATGCTATAGGAAGGGTCTCAGGTTGGAATGGGAAGGAGTTGGATATCACATCTCATGTTATAGGAAGGATCTCAGGTTTGGTATTAGAAGCATTGAGATATCACATCTCATGCTATAGGAAGGGTCTCAGGATTGGAATGGGAAGGAGTTGGATATCACATCTCAAGCTATAGGAAGGGTCTCAGGATTGGAATCGGAAGGAGTTGGATATCACATCTCAAGCTATAGGAAGGGTCTCAGAATTGGAATGGGAAGGAGTTGGATATCACATCTCATGCTATAGGAAGGGTCTCAGGTTTGGTATAAGCATTGAGATATCCCATCTCATTCTATAGGAAGGGTCTCAGGTTTGGAATCGGAAGGAGTTGTATATGACATCTCATGCCATAGGAAGGGTCTCAGGTTTGGTATAAGCATTGAGATATCACATCTCTGCTATCGGAAGGGTCTCAGGATTGGAATGGGAAGGAGTTGGATATCCCATCTCGTTATAGGAAGGGTCTCAGGTTTGGTATTAGAAGCATTGAGATATCACATCTCATGCTATGGGAAGGGTTTCAGAATTGGAATGGGAAGGAGTTGGATATCACATCTCAAGCTATAGGAAGGGTCTCAGGATTGGAATGGGAAGGACTTGGATATCACATCTCATGTTATAGGAAGGGTCTCAGGTTTGGTATTAGAAGCATTGAGATATCACATCTCATGCTATAGGAAGGGTCTCAGGATTGGAATGGGAAGGACTTGGATATCACATCTCATGTTATAGGAAGGGTCTCAGGTTTGGTATTAGAAGCATTGAGATATCACATCTCATGCTATGGGAAGGGTCTCAGAATTGGAATGGGAAGGAGTTGGATATCACATCTCAAGCTATAGGAAGGGTCTCAGGATTGGAATGGGAAGGAGTTTGATATCAAATCTCATGCCATGTATGGGTCTCAGGTTTTCTATAAGCATTGGGATATCACATCTCATGCTATCGGAAGGGTATCAGGATTGGATTTGGGAGAAGTTGGATATCCCATCTCATGCTATAGGAAGGGTCTCAGGTTGGAATGGGAAGGAGTTGGATATCACATCTCATGTTATAGGAAGGGTCTCAGGATTGGAATGGGAAGGACTTGGATATCACATCTCATGCTATAGGAAGGCTCTCAGGTTTGGAAGGGGAAGGAGTTGGATATCACATTACATGTTAGAGGTAGTATCTCAGGTTTGGTATTAGAGGCATTGAGATATCACATCTCATGCTATCAGAAGGATCTCAGGATCAGAATGGGAAGGAGTTGGATATCACATCTCATGCTAAAGGGAGGGTCTCAGGTTTGGAAGAGGAAGGATTTGGATATCACATCTCATGTTATAGGAAGGATCTCAGGTTTGGTATTAGAAGCATTGAGATATCACATCTAATGCTATAGGAAGGGTCTCAGGATTGGAATGGGAAGGAGTTGGATATCACATCTCAAGCTATAGGAAGGGTCTCAGGATTGGAATCGGAAGGAGTTGGATATCACATCTCAAGCTATAGGAAGGGTCTCAGGATTGGAATGGGAAGGAGTTGGATATCACATCTCATGCTATAGGAAGGGTCTCAGGTTTGGTATTAGAAGCATTGAGATATCACATCTCATGCTATCGGAAGGATCTCAGGTTTGGTATTAGAGGCATTGAGATATCACATCTCATGCTATCCGAAGGGTCTCAGGATTGGAATGGGAAGGAGTCGGATATCACATCTCATGCTAAATGGAGGGCCTCAGGTTTGGAAGTGGAAGGATTTGGATATCACATCTCATGTTATAGGAAGGATCTCAGGTTTGGTATTAGAAGCATTGAGATATCACATCTCATGCTATAGGAAGGGTCTCAGGATTGGAATGGGAAGGAGTTGGATATCACATCTCAAGCTATAGGAAGGGTCTCAGGATTGGAATCGGAAGGAGTTGGATATCACATCTCAAGCTATAGGAAGGGTCTCAGGATTGGAATGGGAAGGAGTTGGATATCACATCTCATGCTATAGGAAGGGTCTCAGGTTTGGTATAAGCATTGAGATATCCCATCTCATTCTATAGGAAGGGTCTCAGGTTTGGAATCGGAAGGAGTTGTATATGACATCTCATGCCATAGGAAGGGTCTCAGGTTTGGTATAAGCATTGAGATATCACATCTCTGCTATCGGAAGGGTCTCAGGATTGGAATGGGAAGGAGTTGGATATCCCATCTCGTTATAGGAAGGGTCTCAGGTTTGGTATTAGAAGCATTGAGATATCACATCTCATGCTATGGGAAGGGTTTCAGAATTGGAATGGGAAGGAGTTGGATATCACATCTCAAGCTATAGGAAGGGTCTCAGGATTGGAATGGGAAGGACTTGGATATCACATCTCATGTTATAGGAAGGGTCTCAGGTTTGGTATTAGAAGCATTGAGATATCACATCGCATGCTATAGGAAGGGTCTCAGGATTGGAATGGGAAGGACTTGGATATCACATCTCATGTTATAGGAAGGGTCTCAGGTTTGGTATTAGAAGCATTGAGCTATCACATCTCATGCTATGGGAAGGGTCTCAGAATTGGAATGGGAAGGAGTTGGATATCACATCTCAAGCTATAGGAAGGGTCTCAGGATTGGAATGGGAAGGAGTTTGATATCAAATCTCATGCCATGTATGGGTCTCATGTTTTGTAGAAGCATTGGGATATCACATCTCATGCTATCGGAAGGGTATCAGGATTGGATTTGGAAGAAGTTGGATATCCCATCTCATGCTATAGGAAGGGTCTCAGGTTGGAATGGGAAGGAGTTGGATATCACATCTCATGTTATAGGAAGGGTCTCAGGATTGGAATGGGAAGGACTTGGATATCACATCTCATGCTATAGGAAGGCTCTCAGGTTTGGAAGGGGAAGGAGTTGGATATCACATTACATGTTAGAGGTAGGATCTCAGGTTTGGTATTAGAGGCATTGAGATATCACATCTCATGCTATCAGAAGGATCTCAGGATCAGAATGGGAAGGAGTTGGATATCACATCTCATGCTAAAGGGAGGGTCTCAGGTTTGGAAGAGGAAGGATTTGGATATCACATCTCATGTTATAGGAAGGATCTCAGGTTTGGTATTAGACGCATTGAGATATAACATCTCATGCTATCGGAAGGATCTCAGGTTTGGTATTAGAGGCATTGAGATATCACATCTCATGATATCAGAAGGGTCTCAGGATTGGAATGGGAAGGAGTCGGATATCACATCTCATGCTAAAGGGAGGGTCTCAGGTTGGGTATTAGAAGCATTGAGATATCACATCTCATGTTATAGGAAGGGTCTCAGGTTTGGTATTAGAAGCATTGAGACATCACATCTCATGCTATCAGAAGGGTCTCAGGATTGGAATGGGAAAGAGTCGGATATCACATCTCATGCTAAAGGGAGGTTCTCAGGTTTGGAAGGGGAAGGATTTGGATATCACATCTCATGTTATAGGAAGGATCTCAGGTTTGGTATTAGAAGCATTGAGATATCAGATCTCATGCTATCGGAAGGATCTCAGGTTTGGTATTAGAGGCATTGAGATATCACATCTCATGCTATCAGAAGGGTCTCGGGATTGGAATGGGAAGGAGTTGGATATCACATCTCATGTGGGTCTCGGGTTTGGAAGGGGAAGTATTTGGATATCACATCTCATGTTACAGGAAGGATCTCAGGTTTGGTATTAGCATTGAGATATCACATCTCATGCTATCGGAAGGGTATCAGGATTGGATCTGGAAAGAGTTGGATATCCCATCTCATGCTATAGGAAGGGTCTCAGGTTTGGTATAAGCATTGAGATATCCCATCTCATGCTATAGGAAGGGTCTCAGGTTTGGAATCGGAAGGAGTCGTATATGACATCTCATGCCATAGGAAGGGTCTCAGGTTTGGTATAAGCATTGAGATATCACATCTCTGCTATCTGAAGGGTCTCAGGATTGGAATGGGAAGGAGTTGGATATCCCATCCCGTTATAGGAAGGGTCTCAGGTTTGGTATTAGAAGCATTGAGATATCACATCTCATGGTATAGGACGGGTCTCAGAATTGGAATGGGAAGGAGTTGGATATCACATCTCAAGCTATAGGAAGGGTCTCAGTATTGGAATGGGAAGGACTTGGATATCACATCTCATGTTATAGGAAGGATCTCAGGTTTGGTATTAGAAGCATTGAGATATCACATCTCATGCTATAGGAAGGGTCTCAGGATTGGAATGGGAAGGACTTGGATATCACATCTCATGTTATAGGAAGGGTCTCAGGTTTGGTATTAGAAGCATTGAGATATCATATCTCATGCTATGGGAAGGGTCTCAGAATTGGAATGGGAAGGAGTTGGATATCACATCTCAAGCTATAGGAAGGGTCTCAGAATTGGAATGGGAAGGAGTTGGATATCACATCTCATGCTATAGGAAGGGTCTCAGGTTTGGTATAAGCATTGAGATATCCCATCTCATTCTATAGGAAGGGTCTCAGGTTTGGAATCGGAAGGAGTTGTATATGACATCTCATGCCATAGGAAGGGTCTCAGGTTTGGTATAAGCATTGAGATATCACATCTCTGCTATCGGAAGGGTCTCAGGATTGGAATGGGAAGGAGTTGGATATCAGGGTCTCAGGTTTGGTATTAGAAGCATTGAGATATCACATCTCATGCTATGGGAAGGGTTTCAGAATTGGAATGGGAAGGAGTTGGATATCACATCTCAAGCTATAGGAAGGGTCTCAGGATTGGAATGGGAAGGACTTGGATATCACATCTCATGTTATAGGAAGGGTCTCAGGTTTGGTATTAGAAGCATTGAGATATCACATCTCATGCTATAGGAAGGGTCTCAGGATTGGAATGGGAAGGACTTGGATATCACATCTCATGTTATAGGAAGGGTCTCAGGTTTGGTATTAGAAGCATTGAGATATCACATCTCATGCTATGGGAAGGGTCTCAGAATTGGAATGGGAAGGAGTTGGATATCACATCTCAAGCTATAGGAAGGGTCTCAGGATTGGAATGGGAAGGAGTTTGATATCAAATCTCATGCCATGTATGGGTCTCAGGTTTTGTAGAAGCATTGGGATATCACATCTCATGCTATCGGAAGGGTATCAGGATTGGATTTGGAAGAAGTTGGATATCCCATCTCATGCTATAGGAAGGGTCTCAGGTTGGAATGGGAAGGAGTTGGATATCACATCTCATGTTATAGGAAGGGTCTCAGGATTGGAATGGGAAGGACTTGGATATCACATCTCATGCTATAGGAAGGCTCTCATGTTTGGAAGGGGAAGGAGTTGGATATCACATTACATGTTAGAGGTAGGATCTCAGGTTTGGTATTAGAGGCATTGAGATATCACATCTCATGCTATCAGAAGGATCTCAGGATCAGAATGGGAAGGAGTTGGATATCACATCTCATGCTAAAGGGAGGGTCTCAGGTTTGGAAGAGGAAGGATTTGGATATCACATCTCATGTTATAGGAAGGATCTCAGGTTTGGTATTAGAAGCATTGAGATATCACATCTAATGCTATAGGAAGGGTCTCAGGATTGGAATGGGAAGGAGTTGGATATCACATCTCAAGCTATAGGAAGGGTCTCAGGATTGGAATCGGAAGGAGTTGGATATCACATCTCAAGCTATAGGAAGGGTCTCAGGATTGGAAGGCGAAGGAGTTGGATATCACATCTCATGCTATAGGAAGGGTCTCAGGTTTGGTATTAGAAGCATTGAGATATCACATCTCATGCTATCGGAAGGATCTCAGGTTTGGTATTAGAGGCATTGAGATATCACATCTCATGCTATCCGAAGGGTCTCAGGATTGGAATGGGAAGGAGTTGGATATCACATCTCATGCAATAGGAAGGGTCTCAGGATTGGAATGGGAAGGAGTTTTATATGACATCTCATGCCATAGGAAGGATCTCAGGTTTGGTCTCAGAAGCATTGAGACATCACATCTCATGTTATAGGAAGGGTCTCAGGATTGGAATGGGAAGAAGTTGGATATCACATCTCATGCTATAGGAAGGGTCTCAGGTTTGGTATAAGCATTGAGATATCACATCTCATGCTATAGGAAGGGTCTCAGGATTGGAATGGGAAGGAGTTGTATATGACATCTCATGCCATAGGAAGGGTCTCAGGTTTGGTATAAGCATTGAGATATCACATCTCTGCTATCGGAAGGGTCTCAGGATTGGAATGGGAAGGAGTTGGATATCACATCTCTTGCTATAGGAAGGGCCTCAGGTTTTGAATTAGAAGCATTGAGACATCACATCTCATGCTATAGGAAGGGTCTCAGGTTTGGTATAAGCATTGAGATATCACATCTCTGCTATCGGAAGGGTCTCAGGATTGGAATGGGAAGGACTTGGATATCACATCTCATGTTATAGGAAGGGTCTCAGGTTTGGTATTAGAAGCATTGAGATATCACATCTCATGCTATAGGAAGGGTCTCAGGATTGGAATGGGAAGGACTTGGATATCACATCTCATGTTATAGGAAGGGTCTCAGGTTTGGTATTGGAAGCATTGAGCTATCACATCTCATGCTATGGGAAGGGTCTCAGAATTGGAATGGGAAGGAGTTGGATATCACATCTCAAGCTATAGGAAGGGTCTCAGGATTGGAATGGGAAGGAGTTTGATATCAAATCTCATGCCATGTATGGGTCTCAGGTTTTGTAGAAGCATTGGGATATCACATCTCATGCTATCGGAAGGGTATCAGGATTGGATTTGGAAGAAGTTGGATATCCCATCTCATGCTATAGGAAGGGTCTCAGGTTGGAATGGGAAGGAGTTGGATATCACATCTCATGTTATAGGAAGGGTCTCAGGATTGGAATGGGAAGGACTTGGATATCACATCTCATGCTATAGGAAGGCTCTCAGGTTTGGAAGGGGAAGGGGTTGGATATCACATTACATGTTAGAGGTAGGATCTCAGGTTTGGTATTAGAGGCATTGAGATATCACATCTCATGCTATCAGAAGGATCTCAGGATCAGAATGGGAAGGAGTTGGATATCACATCTCATGCTAAAGGGAGGGTCTCAGGTTTGGAAGAGGAAGGATTTGGATATCACATCTCATGTTATAGGAAGGATCTCAGGTTTGGTATTAGACGCATTGAGATATAACATCTCATGCTATCGGAAGGATCTCAGGTTTGGTATTAGAGGCATTGAGATATCACATCTCATGATATCAGAAGGGTCTCAGGATTGGAATGGGAAGGAGTCGGATATCAAATCTCATGCTAAAGGGAGGGTCTCAGGTTGGGTTTTAGAAGCATTGAGATATCACATCTCATGTTATAGGAAGGGTCTCAGGTTTGGTATTAGAAGCATTGAGACATCACATCTCATGCTATCAGAAGGGTCTCAGGATTGGAATGGGAAAGAGTCGGATATCACATCTCATGCTAAAGGGAGGTTCTCAGGTTTGGAAGGGGAAGGATTTGGATATCACATCTCATGTTATAGGAAGGATCTCAGGTTTGGTATTAGAAGCATTGAGATATCAGATCTCATGCTATCGGAAGGATCTCAGGTTTGGTATTAGAGGCATTGAGATATCACATCTCATGCTATCAGAAGGGTCTCGGGATTGGAATGGGAAGGAGTTGGATATCACATCTCATGTGGGTCTCGGGTTTGGAAGGGGAAGTGTTTGGATATCACATCTCATGTTACAGGAAGGATCTCAGGTTTGGTATTAGCATTGAGATATCACATCTCATGCTATCGGAAGGGTATCAGGATTGGATCTGGAAAGAGTTGGATATCCCATCTCATGCTATAGGAAGGGTCTCAGGTTTGGTATAAGCATTGAGATATCCCATCTCATGCTATAGGAAGGGTCTCAGGTTTGGAATCGGAAGGAGTCGTATATGACATCTCATGCCATAGGAAGGGTCTCAGGTTTGGTATAAGCATTGAGATATCACATCTTTGCTATCTGAAGGGTCTCAGGATTGGAATGTGAAGGAGTTGGATATCCCATCCCGTTATAGGAAGGGTCTCAGGTTTGGTATTAGAAGCATTGAGATATCACATCTCATGGTATAGGACGGGTCTCAGAATTGGAATGGGAAGGAGTTGGATATCACATCTCAAGCTATAGGAAGGGTCTCAGTATTGGAATGGGAAGGACTTGGATATCACATCTCATGTTATAGGAAGGATCTCAGGTTTGGTATTAGAAGCATTGAGATATCACATCTCATGCTATAGGAAGGGTCTCAGGATTGGAATGGGAAGGACTTGGATATCACATCTCATGTTATAGGAAGGGTCTCAGGTTTGGTATTAGAAGCATTGAGATATCATATCTCATGCTATGGGAAGGGTCTCAGAATTGGAATGGGAAGGAGTTGGATATCACATCTCAAGCTATAGGAAGGGTCTCAGGATTGGAATGGGAAGGAGTTTGATATCACATCTCATGCCATGTATGGGTCTCAGGTTTTGTAGAAGCATTGGGATATCACATCTCATGCTATCGGAAGGGTATCAGGATTGGATTTGGAAGGAGTTGGATATCCCATCTCATGCTATAGGAAGGGTCTCAGGTTGGAATGGGAAGGAGTTGGATATCACATCTCATGTTATAGGAAGGGTCTCAGGATTGGAATGGGAAGGACTTGGATATCACATCTCATGCTATAGGAAGGCTCTCAGGTTTGGAAGGGGAAGGAGTTGGATATCACATTACATGTTAGAGGTAGGATCTCAGGTTTGGTATTAGAGGCATTGAGATATCACATCTCGTGCTATCAGAAGGATCTCAGGATCGGAATGGGAAGGAGTTGGATATCACATCTCATGCTAAAGGGAGGGTCTCAGGTTTGGAAGGGGAAGGATTTGGATATCACATCTCATGTTATAGGAAGGATCTCAGGTTTGGTATTAGAAGCATTGAGATATCAGATCTCATGCTATCGGAAGGATCTCAGGTTTGGTATTAGAGGCATTGAGATATCACATCTCATGCTATCAGAAGGATCTCGGGATTGGAATGGGAAGGAGTTGGATATCACATCTCATGTCGGTCTCGGGTTTGGAAGGGGAAGTATTTGGATATCACATCTCATGTTACAGGAAGGATCTCAGGTTTGGTATTAGCATTGAGATATCACATCTCATGCTATCGGAAGGGTATCAGGATTGGATCTGGAAGGAGTTGGATATCCCATCTCATGCTATAGGATGGGTCTCAGGTTTGGTATAAGCATTGAGATATCCCATCTCATGCTATAGGAAGGGTCTCAGGTTTGGTATAAGCAGTGAGATATCACATCTCATGCTATAGGAAGTGTCTCAGGATTGGAATGGGAAGGAGTTGGATATCACATCTCATGTTATAGGAAGGATCTCAGGTTTGGTATTAGAAGCATTGAGATATCACATCTCATGCTATAGGAAGGGTCTAAGGTTTGGAAGGGGAAGGATTTGGGTATCACATCTCATGTTATAGGACCGGTCTCAGGTTTGGTATTAGAAGCATTGAGATATCAAGTCTCATGGTATAGGACGGGTCTCAGAATTGGAATGGGAAGGAGTTGGATATCACATCTCAAGCTATAGGAAGGGTCTCAGGATTGGAATGGGAAGGAGTTTGATATCACATCTCATGCCATTGTATGGGTCTCAGGTTTTGTAGAAGCATTGGGATATCACATCTCATGCTATCAGAAGGGTATCAGGATTGGATTTGGAAGGAGTTGGATATCCCATCTCATGCTATAGGAAGGGCCTAAGGTTGGAATGTGAAGGAGTTGGATATCACATCTCATGTTATAGGAAGGGTCTCAGGATTGGAATGGGAAGGACTTGGATATCACATCTCATTCTATAGGAAGGCTCTCAGGGTTGGAAGGGGAAGGAGTTGGATATCACATTTCATGTAGAGGTAGGATCTCAGGTTTGGTATTAGAGGCATTGAGATATCACATCTCATGCTATCAGAAGGGTCTCAGGATTGGAATGGGAAGGAGTTGGATATCACATCTCATGCTAAAGGGAGGGTCTAAGATTTGGAAGGGGAAGGATTTGGACATCACATCTCATGTTATATGAAGGATCTCAGGTTTGGTATTAGAAGCATTGAGATATCACATCTCATGCTATCGGAAGGGTCTCAGGTTTGGTATAAGCATTGAGATATCACATCTCTGCTATCGGAAGGGTCTCAGGATTGGAATGGGAAGGACTTGGATATCACAATTCATGTTATAGGAAGGGTCTCAGGTTTGGTATTAGAAGCATTGAGATATCACATCTCATGCTATAGGAAGGGTCTCAGGATTGGAATGGGAAGGACTTGGATATCACATCTCATGTTATAGGAAGGGTCTCAGGTTTGGTATTAGAAGCATTGAGATATCACATCTCATGCTATAGGAAGGGTCTCAGGAATGGAATGGGATAGACTTGGATATCACATCTCATGATAAAGGAAGGGTCTAAGGTTCGGAAGGGGAAGGATTTGGATATCACATCTCATGTTATTGGACCGGTCTCAGGTTTGGTATTAGAAGCATTGAGATATCAAGTCTCATGGTATAGGACGGGAGTTTGATATCACATCATGCCATGGTATGGGTCTCAGGTTTTGTAGAAGCATTGGGATATCACATCTCATGCTATCGGAAGGGTATCAGGATTGGATTTGGAAGGAGTTGGATATCCCATCTCATGCTATAGGAAGGGTCTCAGGTTGGAATGGGAAAGAGTTGGATATCACATCTCATGTTATAGGAAGGGTCTCAGGATTGGAATGGGAAGGACTTGGATATCACATCTCATGCTGTAGGAAGGCTCTCAGGTTTGGAAAGGGAAGGAGTTGGATATCACATTTCATGTTAGAGGTAGGATCTCAGGTTTGGTATTAGAGGCATTGAGATATCACATCTCATGCTATCAGAAGGGTATCAGGATTGGAATGGGAAGGAGTTGGATATCACATCTCATGCTAAAGGGAGGGTCTCAGGTTTGGAAGGGAAAGGATTTGGATACAACATCTCATGTTATAGGAAGTATCTCAGGTTTGGTATTAGAAGCATTGAGATATCACATCTCATGCTATCAGAAGGATCTCAGGTTTGGTATTAGAAGCATTGAGATATCACATCTCATGCTATAGGAAGGGTCTCAGGATTGGAATGGGAAGGAGTTGGATATCACATCTCATGCTAAAGGAAGGGTCTCAGTTTTGGTAGAAGCATTGCGATATCACATCTCATGCTATAGGAAGGGTCTCAGGATTGGAATCGGAAGGAGTTGGATATCACATCTCATGCTATAGGAAGGGTCTCAGGTTTGGTGTAAGAATTGAAATATCACATCTCTGCTATCGGAAGGGTCTCAGGATTGGAATCGGAAGGACTTAGATATCACATCTCATGCTATAGGGAGGGTCTCAGTTTTGATATTAGAAGCATTGAGATATCACATCTCATGCTATCGGAAGGGTCTCAGGATTGGAATGGGAGGAGCTGGATATCACATCTCATGCTATAGGAAGGGTTTCAGGTTTGGTAGAAGCATTGAGATATCACATCTCATGCTATAGGAAGAGTCTCAGGTTTGGGAAGGGAAGGATTTGGATTTCACATCTCATGTTATAGGATGGTTCTCATGTTTGGTTTTTGAAGCATTGAGATATCACATCTCATGCTATCGGAAGGGTCTAAGGTTTGGTATTAGAAGCATTGAGATATCACATCTCATGCTAAAGGAAGGGTCTCAGGTTTGGAATGGGAAGGAGTTGGATATGACATCTCTTGTTATAGGGAGGGTCTCAGGATTTGAATGGCAAGGAGTTGGATATCACATCTCATGCCATAGGAAGGGTCTCAGGTTTGGTATAAGCATTGAGATATCACATCTCTGCTATCGGAAGGGTCTCAGGATTGGATTGGGAAGGAGTTGGATATCACATCTCATGTTATAGGAAGGGTCTCCGGATTGGAATGTGAAGGATTTGGATATCACATCTCATGCTAAAGGAAGGGTCTCAGGTTTGGAATGGGAAGGAGTTGGATATGACATCTCGTGTTATAGGGAGGATCTCAGGATTTGAATGGCAAAGAGTTGGATATCACATCTCATGCCATAGGAAGGGTCTCAGGTTTGGTATAAGCATTGAGATATCACATCTCTGCTATCGGAAGGGTCTCAGGATTGGATTGGGAAGGAGTTGGATATCCCTTCTCATGCTATAGGAAGGGTCTCAGGTTGGAATGGGAAGGAGTTGGATATCACATCTCATGCTAAAGGAAGGGTCTCAGGTTTGGTAGAAGCATTGAGATATCACATCTCATGCTATAGGAAGGGTCTCAGGATTGGAATGGGAAGGACTTAGATATCACATATCATGCTATAGGGAGGGTTTCAGTTTTGATATTAGAAGCATTGAGATATCACATCTCATGCTATCGGAAGTGTCTCAGGTTTGGAACGGGAAGGAGTTGGATATCCGATCTCATGTTATAGGAAGGGTCTCAGGTTTGGTATAAGCATTGAGATACCACATCTCTGCTATCGGAAGTGTCTCAGGATTGGAATGCGAAGGAATTGGATATCCCATCTCATGTTATAGGACGGGTCTCAGTATTGTTATTAGAATCATTGAGATATCATATTGCATGCTGTAGGAAGGGTCTAAGGATTGGAATGGGAAAGACTTGGATATCACATCTCATGCTATAGGAAGGGTCTCAGGTTTGGTATAAGCATTGAGATATCAAATCTCATGCTATAGGAAGGGTCTCAGGATTGGAATGGAAGGAGTTGGATATCACATCTCATGTTATAGGAATGATCTCAGGTTTGGTATTAGAAGCATTGAGACATCACATCTCATGCTATAGGAAGGGTCTCAGGATTGGAATGGGAAGGAGTTGGATATCACATCTCATGCTATAGGAAGGGTCTCAGGTTTGGTATAAGCATTGAGATATCACATCTCATGCTATAGGAAGGGTCTCAGGATTGGAATGGGAAGGAGTTGTATATGACATCTCATGCCGTAGGAAGGGTCTCAGGTTTGGTATAAGCATTGAGATATCACATCTCTGCTATCGGAAGAGTCTCAGGATTGGAATGGGAAGGAGTTGGATATCCCATCTCATGTTATAGGAAGAGTCTCAGGTTTGGTATTAGAAGCATTGAGATATCACATCTCATGCTATAGGAAGTGTCTCAGGATTGGAATGGGAAGGACTTGGATATCACATCTCATGCTATTGGGAGGGTCTCAAGTTTGATATTAGAAGCATTGAGATATCACATCTCATGCTATAGGAAGGGTCTCAGGATTGGAATGGGAAGGAGCTGGATGTCACATCTCATGCTAAAGGAAGGGTCTCAGGTTTGGAACGGGAAGGAGTTGGATATCACATCTCATGTTATAGGAAGGGTCTCAGGTTTGGTATAAGCATTGAGATATCACATCTCTGCTATCGGAAGTGTCTCAGGATTGGAATGCGAAGGAGTTGGATATCCCATCTCATGTTATAGGACGGGTCTCAGGTTTGTTATTAGAATCATTGAGATATCATATTGCATGCTGTAGGAAGGGTCTAAGGATTGGAATGGGAAGGACTTGGATATCACATCTCATGCTATAGATAGGCTCTCAGGTTTGGAAAGGGAAGGAGTTGGATATCACATTTCATGTTAGAGGAAGGATCTCAGGTTTGGTATTAGAGGCATTGAGATATCACATCTCATGCTATAGGAAGGGTCTGAGGTTGGAATGGGAAGGAGTTGGATATCACATCTCATGTTATAGGAAGGCTCTCAGGTTTGGAAGGGGAAAGAGTTGGATATCACATTTCATGTTAGAGGTAGGATCTCAGGTTTGGTATTAGAAGCATTGAGACATCACATCTCATGCTATAGGAAGGGTCTCAGGATTGGAATGGGAAGGAGTTGGATATCACATCTCATGCTATAGGAAGGGTCTCAGGTTTGGTATAAGCATTGAGATATCACATCTCATGCTATAGGAAGGGTCTCAGGATTGGAATGGGAAGGAGTTGTATATGACATCTCATGCCGTAGGAAGGGTCTCAGGTTTGGTATAAGCATTGAGATATCACATCTCTGCTATCGGAAGAGTCTCAGGATTGGAATGGGAAGGAGTTGGATATCCCATCTCATGTTATAGGAAGAGTCTCAGGTTTGGTATTAGAAGCATTGAGATATCACATCTCATGCTATAGGAAGTGTCTCAGGATTGGAATGGGAAGGACTTGGATATCACATCTCATGCTATTGGGAGGGTCTCAAGTTTGATATTAGAAGCATTGAGATATCACATCTCATGCTATAGGAAGGGTCTCAGGATTGGAATGGGAAGGAGCTGGATGTCACATCTCATGCTAAAGGAAGGGTCTCAGGTTTGGAACGGGAAGGAGTTGGATATCACATCTCATGTTATAGGAAGGGTCTCAGGTTTGGTATAAGCATTGAGATATCACATCTCTGCTATCGGAAGTGTCTCAGGATTGGAATGCGAAGGAGTTGGATATCCCATCTCATGTTATAGGACGGGTCTCAGGTTTGTTATTAGAATCATTGAGATATCATATTGCATGCTGTAGGAAGGGTCTAAGGATTACAATGGGAAGGACTTGGATATCACATCTCATGCTATAGATAGGCTCTCAGGTTTGGAAAGGGAAGGAGTTGGATATCACATTTCATGTTAGAGGAAGGATCTCAGGTTTGGTATTAGAGGCATTGAGATATCACATCTCATGCTATAGGAAGGGTCTGAGGTTGGAATGGGAAGGAGTTGGATATCACATCTCATGTTATAGGAAGGCTCTCAGGTTTGGAAGGGGAAAGAGTTGGATATCACATTTCATGTTAGAGGTAGGATCTCAGGTTTGGTATTAGAGGCATTGAGATATCACATCTCATGCTATCAGAAGGGTCTCAGGATTGGAATGGGAAGGAGTTGGATATCACATCTCATGCTAAAGGGAGGGTCTCAGGTTTGGAAGGGGAAGGATTTGGATATCACATCTCATGTTATAGGAAGGATCTCAGGTTTGGTATTAGAAGCATTGAGATATCACATCTCATGCTATCGGAAGGATCTCAGGTTTGGTATTAGAAGCATTGAGATATCACATCTCATGCTATCAGAAGGGTCTCAGGATTGGAATGGGAAGGAGTTGGATATCACATCTCATGCTAAAGGGAGGGTCTCAGGTTTGGAAGGGGAAGGATTTGGATATCACATCTCATGTTATCGGAAGGATCTCAGGTTTGGTGTTAGAAGTATTGAGATATCACATCTCATGCTATAGGAAGGGTCTCAGGATTGGAATGGGAAGGAGTTGGATATCACATCTCATGCTAAAGGAAGGGTCTCAGGTTTGGTAGAAGCATTGAGATATCACATCTCATGCTATAGGAAGGGTCTTAGGATTGGAATGGGAAGGACTTAGATATCACATATCATGCTATAGGGAGGGTTTCAGTTTTGATATTAGAAGCATTGAGATATCACATCTCATGCTATCGGAAGTGTCTCAGGATTGGAATGGGAAGGAGCTGGATATCACATCTCATGCTAAAGGAAGGGTCTCAGGTTTGGAACGGGAAGGAGTTGGATATCCGATCTCATGTTATAGGTAGGGTCTCATGTTTGGTATAAGCATTGAAATATCACATCTCTGCTATCGGAAGTGTCTCAGGATTGGAATGGGAAGGAATTGGATATCCCATCTCATGTTATAGGACGGGTCTCAGGATTGTTATTAGAATCATTGAGATATCATATTGCATGCTGTAGGAAGGGTCTAAGGATTGGAATGGGAAAGACTTGGATATCACATCTCATGCTATAGGAAGGGTCACAGGTTTGGTATAAGCATTGAGATATCAAATCTCATGCTATAGGAAGGGTCTCAGGATTGGAATGGAACGAGTTGGATATCACATCTCATGTTATAGGAAGGATCTCAGGTTTGGTATTAGAAGCATTGAGACATCACATCTCATGCTATAGGAAGGGTCTCAGGATTGGAATGGGAAGGAGTTGGATATCACATCTCATGCTCTAGGAAGGGTCTCAGGTTTGGTATAAGCATTGAGATATCCCATCTCATGCTATAGGAAGGGTCTCAGGATTGGAATGGGAAGGAGTTGTATATGACATCTCATGCCGTAGGAAGGGTCTCAGGTTTGGTATAAGCATTGAGATATCACATCTCTGCTATCGGAAGAGTCTCAGGATTGGAATGGGAAGGAGTTGGATATCCCATCTCATGTTATAGGAAGAGTCTCAGGTTTGGTATTAGAAGCATTGAGATATCACATCTCATGCTATAGGAAGTGTCTCAGGTTTGGAATGGGAAGGACTTGGATATCACATCTCATGCTATAGGGAGGGTCTCAAGTTTGATATTAAAAGCATTGCGATATCACATCTCATGCTATAGGAAGGGTCTCAGGATTGGAATGGGAAGGACTTAGATATCACATATCATTTTTGTTGGTCTCAGTTTTGATATCAGAAGCATTGAGATATCACATCTCTGCTATCGGAAGAGTCTCAGGATTGGAATGGGAAGGAGTTGGATATCCCATCTCATGTTATAGGAAGAGTCTCATGTTTGGTATTAGAAGCATTGAGATATCACATCTCATGCTATAGGAAGTGTCTCAGGTTTGGAATGGGAAGGACTTGGATATCACATCTCATGCTATAGGGAGGGTCTCAAGTTTGATATTAAAAGCATTGCGATATCACATCTCATGCTATAGGAAGGGTCTCAGGATTGGAATGGGAAGGACTTAGATATCACATATCATTTTTGTTGGTCTCAGTTTTGATATCAGAAGCATTGAGATATCACATCTCATGCTATCGGAAGTGTCTCAGTATTGGAATGGGAAGGAGATGGATATCACATCTCATGCTAAAGGAAGGGTCTCAGGTTTGGAACGGGAAGGAGTTGGATATCACATCTCATGTTATAGGAAGGGTCTCAGGTTTGGTATAAGCATTGAGATATCACATCTCTGCCATCGGAAGTGTCTCAGGATTGGAATGGGAAGGAGTTGGATATCCCATCTCATGTTATAGGACGGGTCTCAGGTTTGTTATTAGAATCATTGAGATATCATATTGCATGCTGTAGGAAGGGTCTAAGGATTGGAATGGGAAGGACTTGGATATCACATCTCATGCTATAGATAGACTCTCAGGTTTGGAAAGGGAAGGAGTTGGATATCACATTTCATGTTAGAGGAAGGATCTCAGGTTTGGTATTAGAGGCATTGAGAAATCACATCTCATGCTATAGGAAGGGTCTGAGGTTGGAATGGGAAGGAGTTGGATATCACATCTCATGTTATAGGAAGGCTCTCAGGTTTGGAAGGGGAAAGAGTTGGATATCACATTTCATGTGAGAGGTAGGATCTCAGGTTTGGTATTAGAGGCATTGAGATATCACATCTCATGCTATCAGAAAGGTCTCAGGATTGGAATGGGAAGGACTTGGATATCACATCTCATGCTAAAGGGAGGGTCTCAGGTTTGGAAGGGGAAGGATTTGGATCTCACATCTCATGATATAGGAAGGATCTCAGGTTTGGTATTAGAAGCATTGAGATATCACATCTCATGCTATCGGAAGGATCTCAGGTTTGGTATTAGAAGCATTGAGATATCACATCTCATGCTATCAGAAGGGTCTCAGGATTGGAATGGGAAGGAGTTGGATATCACATCTCATGCTAAAGGGAGGGTCTCAGGTTTGGAAGGGGAAGGATTTGGATATCACATCTCATGTTATCGGAAGGATCTCAGGTTTGGTATTAGAAGTATTGAGATATCACATCTCATGCTATAGGAAGGGTCTCAGGATTGGAATGGGAAGGAGTTGGATATCACATCTCATGCTAAAGGAAGGGTCTCAGGTTTGGTAGAAGCATTGAGATATCACATCTCATGCTATAGGAAGGGTCTTAGGATTGGAATGGGAAGGACTTAGATATCACATATCATGCTATAGGGAGGGTTTCAGTTTTGATATTAGAAGCATTGAGATATCACATCTCTTGCTATCGGAAGTGTCTCAGGATTGGAATGGGAAGGAGCTGGATATCACATCTCATGCTAAAGGAAGGGTCTCAGGTTTGGAACGGTTAGGAGTTGGATATCCGATCTCATGTTATAGGAAGGGTCTCAGGTTTGGTATAAGCATTGAGATATCACATCTCTGCTATCGGAAGTGTCTCAGGATTGGAATGGGAAGGAATTGGATATCCCATCTCATGTTATAGGACGGGTCTCAGGATTGTTATTAGAATCATTGAGATATCATATTGCATGCTGTAGGAAGGGTCTAAGGATTGGAATGGGAAGGACTTGGGTATCACATCTCATGCTATAGGAAGGGTCTCAGGTTTGGTATAAGCATTGAGATATCAAATCTCATGCTATAGGAAGGGTCTCAGGATTGGAATGGAAGGAGTTGGATATCACATCTCATGTTATAGGAAGGATCTCAGGTTTGGTATTAGAAGCATTGAGACATCACATCTCATGCTATAGGAAGGGTCTCAGGATTGGAATGGGAAGGAGGTGGATATCACATCTCATGCTATAGGAAGGGTCTCAGGTTTGGTATAAGCATTGAGATATCACATCTCATGCTATAGGAAGGGTCTCAGGATTGGAATGGGAAGGAGTTGTATATGACATCTCATGCCGTAGGAAGGGTCTCAGGTTTGGTATAAGCATTGAGATATCACATCTCTGCTATCGGAAGGGTCTCAGGATTGGAATGGGAAGGAGTTGGATATCCCATCTCATGTTATAGGAAGAGTCTCAGGTTTGGTTTTAGAAGCATTGAGATATCACATCTCATGCTATAGGAAGGGTCTCAGGATTGGAATGGGAAGGAGTTGGATATCACATTTCATGTGAGAGGTAGGATCTCAGGTTTGGTATTAGAGGCATTGAGATATCACATCTTATGCTATCAGAAAGGTCTCAGGATTGGAATGGGAAGGAGTTGGATATCACATCTCATGCTAAAGGGAGGGTCTCAGGTTTGGAAGGGGAAGTATTTGGATCTCACATCTCATGATATAGGAAGGATCTCAGGTTTGGTATTGTTAAGACGGATTTCTGAACTCTGTCCTGGTGGCGCAGAAGTTCAGAAGGCCAACCTAATTACTTGGAACAGGGTAACCTCTGGACAAGCCAGACCAATCAAGGTAGCGATCGCGGCGGTCAAGACTAGGTCTCAAGAGGGGTGAGGGTGACTGAAAGCTCGCAATGAGCACACAAAGCAAGAGCGCTTACAAACTACTCCAAACAGTTGTTATATCAAAAATAGATACACATTTATTTTAAGGCCTTTAAAATAATGACCGTAGCGAGAAAATCACAATATCACAATACTAAGCCAACACATACCATATCCACACAATATATATACAAATACACAGTCGCAAGCGTTTAAAGCACGAAATATGTAGTCCACCTGAAAGGGAAGGAAAACAGGCAGTGCGATAATGCTTTCGACTCAGTTCGCCTTCATAGGCACCTAACTAGATGGAAGTCCGAGCCCTGCGAAGAGTGGAGCCTTGTGCTCAAAGTACCTGCACACGCTGGTGCCAACGGGCAAAAGGAGAAGCTCTTCGGAGGAAGTCAGGCAGTTCGGGTTAGTGCACAGCAGAAGAAGAACAGGTTCCGCAACTCAAGCGCAGCCTCCACAGCGGGCAGAAGCAGAGCGCGAGTACGGCAAAAGGGTGCTGTTTTTACACAGCAGGGAAAAGCAATGGGATACTGCAGGAGGGCGACCAGATCCTAGATATACTACTCACCGGTCCCCGAAGCAAGCAGACCCAGGCTTCTCCACGTTAGTTTCAGCAGCTGGCAGGTTCAGAAGAGCAGGGAACGCCTTGTAGTCGTGTAGAGCAAAAAGACGTCCCAATCGACGAAACCGGCACAGTTTGTTGCCGCAGCAGGACAACGGAGCGGCCGTGCGTACCTGAGTCAAAAGTACACTCCTCCCTTCAGAACTGGGAACGCCAAGTGCACGAAGCGTGGGAGAGTGACAAGGACTCGGGATACTGCACAACCTGGTGGCGGTTACAGAGCAAGACTCCCTTGTAAGCTGGTCAGTCAACTGTATGGCCCAGAGACGCTTCCGAAGGCTTACTTGGCAGGAGATGGTTGAAGATGCCGGGAATAGCTGTTCCTGCTATTCCAAAGGTCGAAGCACCAGTACAGGCCTTCTGGTTCGATCAAGGAGGAAAGGGTTTCACAGGACGACAGCAGTGCAAAGGAGGATTACTTCAGCGGGTCACCAGCGATTCCTCGGTCCAGCCTCGTGGTTGCAGGATACTTGGCTCCTGTATTCCTTCGTTCGTGAGAACTCAGGAGATCGACATGGTAGTGGTGTTTCCAGCCCCCTCTTATCCACGGTTCCCTTCGCGCCAAAACGGAGGGGAGCCAATGGGAGATCCGCTCATCAACACACATACCATACGTGGACCAATCACGGACCACGGTGGTCCCAGGCATTCACACCACCCTAGACTCTCTGGCACCCAGGATGTGTATTGGGACCAGACATCCCAGCCCACACCCTGGAGGCACACAAACGACATGTAGAAGCCCGCGAAAGCATCTGCGTTTCGCGGGAAAGTACATGCCCAAATAAGGAAGGCCCCGGGTCGATCGACCTGGGGAAGGTGAAGGGAGCAAGACGGTCAGTGGACAGGACAAAGGAGCCTCGTGGTCTGGCCATTTTGGGAGCCAGGCCACCATTTTGGGTTCAGTGCGAAAAACGTGCTCAGAACGCCAAAAGGAGCTCAAAATAAACAAAACGATCGCTGCCACCATTCCAGTCCCTGAATGACTTGCACCGATCAAATACCATCCTAAACGAGTATCTAGGGCCTGTAGAAGGCTAGAGACCCAAGAGAGCTGTAACTTAGCTTACAGTGCCCTCTTGTGTCATGTTGCACTAAAGCCGCAACACGATAAAAGAAACTACGGGAAACAGCGTTCCCCGGTACTGACTGTCTTAAGGGCATGTCAGTTTCCCCGTAAGAAAGGAGCGAAAGCCCAGAGAAGTGCGGCAGAAGGCTGTACTTCTCTGGCAAAGTCAAGAACAAGGTTAAAAACAATAGCAAAAAGTTTAGGGGTTGCCACATGGAAGGAAAATTCCCTACAATTACGAAATATTTCCTAACACTCGCCCCTCCCAGACTATGGACAGGGGGAACTAATCCACCCCTGGATGAGTCTCTTGTTCAGGTCGGTTAAACATTCTGGACAACCCATCAGCATTGCTATGTTGGACACCTGGCCTATGCTCAATAGTGAAGTCGAAGCCTTGAAGACTTATGGACCACCTAAGCAACTTTGGATTCTCCCCCTTCATGTTCATTAGCCACTTTAACGGCTTATGGTCAGTTTGCACAGTGAAGTGGGTCCCATAGAGGTAGGGCCTCAGCTTCCTTAGGGCCCACACAACAGAGAAACATTCTTTCTCTACCGTGGACCATCTGAGCTCTCTGTCCTTAAGCTGGCGACTAATAAAACCGATAGGGTGTTCCTTACCCTTCTCATCTACTTGTGATAGTACAGCTCCTATCCCAGTGTCAGAGGCGTCCGTCTGCACGATAAAAGGTCTTTGATAATCAGGGGCCCTGAGGACAGGGGCCTGGCACAAGGAGTCTTTCAAGCCATTGAAGGCCTTCTCACACTCGTCGGTCCAAGTTACCTTCTTGGGTTTCTTCGGAGTTGTGAGGGCAGTCAGAGGAGCAGCTATGGTGCCATAGTCTGCCATAAAATTCCGATAATACCCCGTGAGTCCTAAGAAGGCTCTCACTTGGGTTTGCGTAGTGGGGGTAGGCCAGTCTTGTACTGCTTGTACTTTACTGGGTAGAGGCTGTATCCTCCCTCCACCTACTTCATGTCCAAGGTAAACCACTGAGCCTTGTCCAATCTGGCATTTACTAGCCTTTATGGTCAAGTGGGCTTTCTGAAGAGCCTGGAGCACAATCCCGAGGTGTTTCACATGGTCTTCCCAGGTGGCACTGAAAACTGCTATATCGTCCAGATATGCAAGACAGAATTCGTCCAACCCATTCAACACATGATTCACAAGCCTCTGGAAAGTGGCAGGTGCATTCTTCAACCCGAACGGCATTACCCGGAATTGGTAAAGGCCGTCTGGAGTAGAAAATGCTGTCTTCTCCCTGGCATGTTCTGCTAAAGCTATTTGCCAATAGCCAGCAGTGAGGTCAAACGTGCTGAGGTACTTGGAGGCACCCAAAGTATCCACCAGCTCATCTGTTCGAGGCAAGGGGTGGGCATCTGTCTTGGTGACAGCATTCAGAGCCCTGTAATCCACGCAGAACCTCAATTCAGAAGTGCCTGCCTTTGGAACCAAGACCACAGGGCTGGACCAAGGACTACTAGAGGGTTCAATCACCCCAAGGTCTAACATCTTGTTGACCTCGGTCTTAATATAAGACCGTACTTTATCCGACATTCTGTATCCCCTACTTTTGGTAGGTACACTGTCTCCTGTGTCAATGTTATGTTTGCACCAAGGTGTCAAACCAGGCGACTGTGAAAACAGGGGGGAAAACTGCCTAAGCAAATTTTTCACCTCAACCTGCTGATCAGAAGTCAGGTGAGGGGCCACTCGGACACCCTCAATGGAGCTATCTGAAGGACCGCCGTGGAACAGGTCGGGGAGAGGTTCTGACTCCTCTTCCTCAACGTCTGAAGCCAGTAGCAGTGCTGCGATTTCGACTCTTGGGACGAAAGCCTTCAGCCTATTTACGTGGAACACTTTTGGAGCCTGTCCAGGCCTTCCAAGGTCCACTAAATAGTTCACCTCACCCAGGGGCTCCACCACTGTGTAAGGGCCTGACCATTTGTCCTGTAAAGCGCGAGGCCTTATGGGATTCATGATCAGGACTTGCTGACCAGGTGTAAAGTTGATGAGGGAAGCTTTCTGGTCGTACCAATGTTTCACCAGCGCTTGCCCTGCCTTCAATTTATCACTAGCCAAGCCCATCAGAAGTACCATCCGTTTTCTGAGCCCTAGCACATAGTCAACTACATTGGTAGTAACAGGGGGAGTGGGCATCTCCCATCCCTCCTTGACAATGGCTAAGGGTCCCCGTACGGGATGACCGAACAGAAGTTCGAAGGGGCTGAAGCCAACACCCTCCTGTGGTACCTCTCGGTAGGCAAACAGCGAGCATGGTAAAAGAAGATCCCATTTTCTTCTCTGGGGCTCCTCCAGAGCCCCAATCATGCTCTTTAACGTTCTGTTGAAGCGTTCCACCAGACCATTGGTCTGGGGGTGGTATGCAGAAGAGAACTTGTAGGTTACCCCACATTCTTTCCACATAGCCTGCATATACTTCGACATAAAGTTGCTGCCACGATCTGACACAACTTCTTTAGGGAAGCCAACCCTAGTAAATATGCCGAGTAAAGCTTTTGCAACTGACTTGGCAGTTACGGTTTTTAATGGGATGGCCTCAGGATACCTGGTTGCATGGTCGACCAGCACCAGGATAAACCTATTGCCCGAGGATGTTTGCGGGTCAAGGGGACCAACGATGTCGATCCCTACCCTTTCAAATGGTACCCCCACAACTGGGAGCGGTACCAACGGAGCTTGGATTGTCGCGCCAACCTTGCCAGACAACTGGCAGGAGGCACAACTCCTGCAGTGACTTTCTACTTGCACCCCCATCTTGGGCCAGTAGAAGTGCATGGATAACCTTTGCTTGGTCCTCTTCCTACCAAGGTGACCAGCAAGGGGAACTTCATGCGCCAACTGCAGGAGGAAGGGTCTAACAGCAAGGGGAACCACCAACCTCCTATGGTCTCCTTCTGTAGACTCTGTGGGCTCACTATACAGGAGTCCACCTTCCCAATAAATCCTATGCGTCCCATGAGGTTCACCCTCAAGCTGGGAGCAGGCCTGTCTCCTTAGGCCTTCCAGAGATGGGCACTCGCGTTGGCCTTTACTGAATTCGTCCCTATCAGGACCTCCTTCAACTAACAAGTCGTTTAGTTCAGGATGATCGTTGGGGTCGAATACTTCAGGCATCGCCACTTCCTCGTCAGGCTCGGGCGATCGACCAACTTCCTCCACCGCAGTGGTAGGCGAGCTCGGGGGAATATTCTCTTTCCCTCGTCGTGACTTGTTGACTCCTTTCGCCTTGGGTTTCCCCTTCGGCTGGGGCGGCGTATTGGACTTGGCCAATGCTGCCCGTGCTTGAGACCGTGTGTAGGGTCGTTCGGCAGTGTCTCCTACGAGCCCTAGAGCTCTGAGATCATTACCTAGTAAGACCTTTCCCGGGACGTTTCTCTGAATGCTCACTGGAATCCTAACTGCTGTACCATTTAAAGTAAGATTTACAGGGATCACGGGAAACATACGGAGGGGGCCGTCAGCCAACTTAGTGGGCATCAGAGTAGCTCTGGCAACTTCCTCTGAGTCTACCAAGGTAGAATCCACTACAGTGCGACTGCACCCACTATCCCTAAGAGCTGGAGTATCTACTCCATTGATCAGCACACTGTCTTTAAAGTAGTGCTTGGTATTATCCGGAATCCTAGCATACGCCTCTGCGACTTTAGGCTCCCAGGAACCCAGGGACACTAAAACTACCTCAGCCTCTATTCCGCTGGGAAATGAGTCTGAGGAGAAGGATGCTCCTGTAATCTCTTCTTCCTCGTAGGAGGAGAAGGCCAGATTAGCCGAGTGGACCCCCAAAGGTCTAACCTTATAACGGGGATCCCCCTTCACATGGTCAGTTGCTCCACAAGCAAAACAAGATCCAATGGGTCTGTTTACGTAGGGAGGCTTATTGTAACCGGAGTTCTGTTTCGGAGGCGGACGTCCACTACCCTGTGAGTTCTCTTGTGTCTTACCCTTGTTTTTCTTTTTGTGGCCCTTTTGGGAAGAAGATTTAGCAGATTCCCCACCCTCCATATCTTTGGACTTTTTCCCCTCCTCCTGCTTACCAGGATGAGTTTTGTCCTTATGGGACACTCGATGTGACACCCATAAGTCTGCTGCCATGGTCAGCTTCTTAGGATCTATCTCCTTCGAATCGGCCAAATGCTGCTTAAGCTCCGGGGAAGAAGAAGCAAAAATGTGTTCCAGCATGACAAGATTTATCATGCCGTCGAAGGTAGAAACCTTATAGCCTTCGACCCAGCCAGTTAAGTTTTTCAAAGATTCAGCGACATAAGATACCCAAGTACCACCTTCCTTTTTCTTATACTCTCGAAAACGCTTTAAATATTGGGCCGGAGTCTTCCCAAACTTTAAAATGAGAGTCTGCTTCAACATTGCGAAATCAGCTCGCTCAGCCTTCGACATCTCCATAATGGCACTACAGCCAGAATGGGGCAGTCTACTGAGCAACCACGCAATCTTATCAGCATTGTCAACTTTCTGGACTTCGCATGCATACTCAAACGCATTCAGCCAGTCCATAATGTCATTCCGTTCTTCATACACACTGAGCAGATCTTTTGGAAACCGTGGATGAGAGGAGGCCCCAGACCCATGTCCAGGACCCGTGGACCCATTTGCAACCTGAAGCTTGGCCAGTTCCAACTGGTGATCCCTGTCTTTTTGTTTTTCTGCCTGTTCGATTTTTAGTTTGGCTATGCTGAATTCAAGCTCCTGCTGCCTAAACCGCAGCTCTTGCTTCTTGAATTTAAGCATAGCCTCCCCATCAGCACTGGCAGAGGAAACATTAGACATCTCGTCCTCCCTGTCCTCGTGGTCGCGGTGGATCAGTGCGGCGGCAGAACCGTCGGTTCTACCAGTGAGAGCAGCCCCACCACCTTCCGCACTGTCCTCAGAAGTAATAGCGTCAAGCTGCGCTTCTTGCCACGCCACGATTCTCTGGATCATTTCCAATTTTGTGCCTTGAGAGGAAACACCTTTCTCTGCACACATCTTTTTCAGCGTTTCTGATTTGGAAGCATTTAAAGTTAACAACGTACTTGTTTCCATACTGTGTGATAGGACTATGGCCTTTTTAAAGTTATACTATAACAATTCACTACGTGCACTGGTTGGAATAACCTGAAATGCCCTAGTTCGAGCGCAACACTGGATACCTTCAGTCGTATCCCACCGCTGTACACCAATTTGTTAAGACGGATTTCTGAACTCTGTCCTGGTGGCGCAGAAGTTCAGAAGGCCAACCTAATTACTTGGAACAGGGTAACCTCTGGACAAGCCAGACCAATCAAGGTAGCGATCGCGGCGGTCAAGACTAGATCTCAAGAGGGGTGAGGGTGACTGAAAGCTCTCAATGAGCACACGAAGCAAGAGCGCTAACAAACTACTCCAAACAGTTGTTATATCAAAAATAAACACACATTTATTTTAAGGCCTTTAAAACAACGACCGTAGCGAGAAAATCACAATATCACAATATTAAACCAACACATACCATATCAACACAATATATATACAAATACACAGTCGCAAGCGTTTAAAGCACGAAATATGTAGTCCACCTGAAAGGGAAGGAAAACAGGCAGTGCGATAATGCTTTCGACTTAGTTCGCCTTCATAGGCACCTAACTAGATGGAAGTCCGAGCCCTGCGAAGAGTGGAGCCTTGTGCTCAAAGTACCTGCCACGCCGGTGCCAACGGGCAAAAGGGGAAGCTCTTCGGAGGAAGTCAGGCAGTTCGCGTTAGTGCACAGCAGAAGAAGAACAGGTTCCGCAACTCAAGCGCAGCCTCCACAGCGGGCAGAAGCAGAGCGCGAGTACGGACGAAAAGGGTGCTGTTTTTACACAGCAGGGAAAAGCAATGGGATACTGCAGGAGGGCGACCAGATCCTAGATATACTACTCACCGGTCCCCGAAGCAAGCAGACCCAGGCTTCTCCACGTTAGTTTCAGCAGCTGGCAGGTTCAGAAGAGCAGGGAACGCCTTGTAGTCGTGTAGAGCAAAAAGACGTCCCAATCGACGAAACCGGCACAGTTTTGTTGCCGCACAGGACAACGGAGCGGCCGTGTGTATTCGAGCCAAATGAACACTCCTCCCTTCAGACCTGGGAACGCCAAGTGCACGAAGCGTGGGAGAGTGACAAGGACTCGCAATACAACACAACCTGGCGGCGGTTGCAGAGCCAAACTCCTTTGTAAGCTGGTCAGTCAACTGGATGGCCCAGAGACGCTTCCGAAGGCTTACTTGGCAGGAGATGGTTGAAGATGCCGGGAATAGCTGGTCCTGCTATTCCAAAGGTCGAAGCACCAGTACAGGCCTTCTGGTTCGATCAAAGGAGGACAGGGGTTCTCCGGACGACAGCAGTGCAAAGGAGGATTCCTTCAGCGGGTCACCAGCGATTCCTCGGTCCAGCCTCTTGGTTGCAGGATACTTGGCTCCTGTATTCCTTTGTTCGTGAGAACTCAGGAGATCGACATGGTAGTGGTGTTTCCAGCCCCCTCTTATCCACGGTTCCCTTCGCGCCAAAACGGAGAGGAACCAATGGGAGATCCGCTCATCAAAACACATACCATACGTGGACCAATCACGGACCACGGTGGTCCCAGGCATTCACACCACCCCAGACTCTCTGGCACCCAGGATGTGTATTGGGACCAGACATCCCAGCCCACACCCTGGAGGCACACAATCGACATGTAGAAGCCCGCGAAAGCAACCACGTTTCGCGGGAAAGTACATGCCCAAATAAGGAAGGCCCCGGGTCGCCCGACCTGGGGAAGGTGAAGGGAGCAAGACGGTCAGTGGACAAGACAAAGGAGCCTCGTGGTCTGGCCATTTTGGAGAGCCAGGCCACCATTTTGGGTTCAGGGCAAAAACGTGCTCAGAACGCCAAAAGGAGCTCAAAATAAACAAAACGATCGCTGCCACCATTCGAGTCCCTGAATGACTTGCACCGATCAAATACCATCCTAAAAGAGTATCTAGGGTCTGTAGAAGGCTAGAGACCCAAGAGAGCTGTAACTTAGCTTACAGTGCCCTCTTGTGTCATGTTGCACTAAAGCCGCAACACGATAAAAGAAACTACGGGAAACAGCGTTCCCCGGTACTGACTGTCTTAAGGGCATGTCAGTTTCCCCGTAAGAAAAGGAGCGAAAGCCCAGAGAAGTGCGGCAGAAGGCTGTACTTCTCTGGCAAAGTCAAGAACAAGGTTAAAAACAATAGCAAAAAGTTTAGGGGTTGCCACATGGAAGGAAAATTCCCTACAATTACGAAATCTTTCCTAACACTCGCCCCTCCCAGACTATGGACAGGGGGAACTAATCCACCCCTGGATGAGTCTCTTGTTCAGGTCGGTTAAACATTCTGGACAACCCATCAGCATTGCTATGTTGGACACCTGGCCTATGCTCAATAGTGAAGTCGAAGCCTTGTAGACTTATGGACCACCTAAGCAACTTTGGATTCTCCCCCTTCATGTTCATTAGCCACTTTAACGGCTTATGGTCAGTCTGCACAGTGAAGTGGGTCCCATAGAGGTCGGGCCTCAGCTTCCTTAGGGCCCACACAACAGAGAAACATTCTTTCTCTACCGTGGACCATCTGAGCTCTCTGTCCTTAAGCTGGCGACTAATAAAACCGATAGGGTGTTCCTTACCCTTCTCATCTACTTGTGATAGTACAGCTCCTATCCCAGTGTCAGAGGCATCCGTCTGCACGATAAAAGGTCTTTGATAATCAGGGGCCCTGAGCACAGGGGCCTGGCACAAGGAGTCTTTTAAGCCATTGAAGGCCTTCTCACACTCGTCGGTCCAAGTTACCTTCTTGGGTTTCTTCGGAGTTGTGAGGGCAGTCAGAGGAGTGCTATGGTGCCATAGTCTGCCACAAAATTGCGATAATACCCCATGAGTCCTAAGAAGGCTCTCACTTGGGTTTGCGTAGTGGGGGTAGGCCAGTCTTGTACTGCTTGTACTTTACTGGATAGAGGCTGTCTCCTCCCTCCACCTACTTCATGTCCAAGGCAAACCACTGAGCCTGGTCCATTTTGGTGAGGGGCCACTCGGACACCCTCAAAAGAGCTTTCTGAAGGACTGCTTTGGAACAGGTCAGGGAGAGGTTCAGACTCCTCTTCCTCAACGTCTGAAGCCAATAGCAGTGCTGCGATTTCGCCGCTTGGGACGAAAGCCTTCAGCCTATTCATGTGAAACACTTTGGGAGCCTGTCCAGGCCTTCCAAGGTCCACTGAATAGTTAACCTCACCCAGGGGCTCCACCACTGGGTAAGGGCCTGACCATTTGTCCTGTAAAGCTCGAGGCCTTATGAGATTCATGATCAGGACTTGCTGACCAAGTGTAAAGTTGATGAGGGAAGCTTTCTGGTCGTACCAATGTTTCACCAGCGCTTGCCCTGCCTTCAATTTATCACTAGCCAAGCCCATCAGAAGTACCATCCGTTTTCTGAGCCCTAGCACATAATCAACTACATTGGTAGTAACAGGGGGAGTGGGCATCTCCCATCCCTCCTTGACAATGGCTAAGGGTCCCCGTACGGGATGACCGAACAGAAGTTCGAAGGGGCTGAAGCCAACACCCTCCTGTGGTACCTCTCGGTAGGCAAACAGTAAGCATGAAACAAGAAGATCCCATTTCCTTCTCTGAGGCTCCTCCAGAGCCCCAATCATGCTCTTTAACGTCCTGCTGAAACGCCCCCCCAGACCATTGGTCTGGGGGCGGTATGCAGAAGAGAACCTGTAGGTGTCCCCACATTCTTTCCACATAGCCTGCCTATACTTCGACATAAAGTTGCTGCCATGATCCGACACAACTTCTTTAGGGAAGCCAACCCTAGTAAACATGCCGAGTAAAGCTTCTGCAACTGGCTTGGCAGTTACAGTTGTAAATGGGACGGCCTCAGGATACCTGGGTGCCTGGTCGACCAGCACCAGGATAAACCTATTGCCTGAGGATGTTTGCGGGTCAAGGGGACCAACCATGTCGATCCCTACCCTTTCAAATGGTACCCCCACAACTGGGAGCAGTACCAACGGAGCTTGGATTGTCGCGCCAACCTTACCAGACAACTGGCAGGCGGCACAACTCCTGCAGTGACTTTCTACTTGCTCCCCCATCTTGGGCCAGTAGAAGTGCATGGATAACCTTTGCGTGGTCTTCCTCATACCGAGGTGACCAGCAAGGGGAACTTCATGCGCCAACTGCAGGAGGAAGGGCCTAACAGCAAGGGGAACCACCAACCTCCTATGGTCTCCTTCTGTAGACTCTGTGGGCTCACTATACAGGAGTCCACCTTCCTGGTAAATCCTATGCATCCCAGGAGGTTCACCCTCAAGCTGGGAGCAGGCCTGTCTCCTTAGGCCTTCCAGAGATGGGCACTCACGTTGGCCTTTACTGAATTCGTCCCTATCAGGACCTCCTTCAACTAACAAGTCTTTTAGTTCAGGATGATCGTTGGGGTCGAATACTTCAGGCATCGCCACCTCCTCGTCAGGCCCGGGCGATTGACCAACTTCCTCCACCGCAGTGGTAGGCGAGCTCGGGGGAATATTCTCTTTCCCTCGTCTTGACTTGTAGACTCCTTTCGCCTTGGGTTTCCCCTTCGGCTGGGGCGGCGTATTGGACTTGGCCAATGCTGCCCGTGCTTGAGACCGTGTGTAGGGTCTTTCGGCAGTGTCTCCTACGAGCCCTAAAGCTCTGAGATCATTGCCCAACAAGACCTTTCCCGGGACGTTTCTCTGAATGCTCACTGGAATCCTGACTGCTGTACCATTTAAAGTAAGATTTACAGGGATCACGGGAAACATACGGAGGGGGCCGTCAGCCAACTTAGTGGGCATCAGAGTAGCTCTGGCAACTTCCTCTGAGTCTACCAAGGTAGAATCCACTACAGTGCGACTGCACCCACTATCCCTAAGAGCTGGAGTATCCACTCCATTGATCAGCACACTGTCTTTAAAGTAGTGCTTGGTATTATCCGGAATCCTAGCATAAGCCTCTGCGACTTTAGGCTCCCAGGAACCCAGGGACACTAAAACTACCTCAGCCTCTATTCCGCTGGGAAATGAGTCTGAGGAGAAGGATGCTCCTGTAATCTCTTCTTCCTCGTAGGAGGAGAAGGCCAGATTAGCGGAGTGGACCCCCAAAGGTCTAACCTTACAACGGGGATCCCCCTTCACATGGTCAGTTGCTCCACAAGAAAAACAAGCCCCATTGGGTCTGTTTACTTATGGAGGCTTATTGTAACCAGAGTTCTGTTTCGGAGGCTGACCTCCACTACCCTGTGAGTTCTCTTGTGTCTTACCCTTGTTTTTCTTTTTGTGGCCCTTATGGGAAGAAGATTTAGCAGATTCCCCACCCTCCACATCTTTGGACTTTTTCCCTTCCTCCTGCTTACCAGGATGAGTTTTGTCCTTATGGGACACTCGATGTGACACCCATAAGTCTGCAGCAATGGCCAGCTTCTTAGGATCTATCTCCTTCGAATCGGCCAAATGCTGCTTAAGCTCCGGGGAAGAAGAAGCAAAAATGTGTTCCAGCATGACAAGATTTATCATGCCTTCGAAGGTAGAAACCTTATAACCTTCGACCCAGCCAGTTAAGTTTTTCAAAGATTCAGCGACATAAGATACCCAAGTACCACCTTCCTTTTTCTTATACTCTCGAAAACGCTTTAAATATTGGGCCGGAGTCTTCCCAAACTTTAAAATGAGAGTTTGCTTTAACATTGCGAAATCAGCCCGCTCAGCCTTCGACATTTCCATAATGGCACTGCAGCCAGAATGGGGCAGTCTACTGAGCAACCACGCAATCTTATCAGCATTGTCAACTTCTTGAACCTCGCATGCATACTCAAACGCATTCAGCCAGTCCATAATGTCATTCCTTTCTTCATACACACTGAGCAGATCTTTTGGAAACCGTGGATGAGAGGAAGCCCCAGACCCATGTCTAGGACCCTTGGATCCATTTGCAACCTGAAGCTTGGCCAGTTCCAACTGGTGATCCCTGTCTTTCTGTTTTTCTGCCTGTTCGATTTTTAGTTTGGCTATGCTGAATTCAAGCTCCTGCTGCCTAAACCGCAGCTCTTGCTTCTTGAATTCAAGCATAGCCTCCCCATCAGCACTGGCAGAGGAAACATTAGACATTACATCCTCCCTGTCCTCGTGGTCGCGATGGATCAGTGCACCGGCAGAACCGTCGGTTCTGCCAGTGAGAGCAGCCCCACCACCTTCCGCACTGTCCTCAGAAGTTATAGCGTCAAGCTGCGCTTCTTGCCACGCCACGATTCTTCGGATCATTTCCAATTTAGTGCCTTGAGAGGAAACACCTCTCTCTGCACACATCTTTTTCAGCGTTTCTGATTTGGAAGCATTTAAAGTTAACAAGGTATTTGCTTCCATACTGTTTGATAGGACTATGGCCTTTTAAAAGTTATATTACAACAATTCACTACGTGTACTGTTTGGAATAACCTGAAATGCCTTAGTTCGAGCGCAACACTGGATACCTTCAGTCGTATCCCACCGCTGTACACCAATTTGTTAAGACGGATTTCTGAACTCTGTCCTGGTGGCGCAGAAGTTCAGAAGGCCAACCTAATTACTTGGAACAGGGTAACCTCTGGACGAGCCAGACCAATCAAGGTAGCGATCGCGGCGGTCAAGACTAGGTCTCAAGAGGGGTGAGGGTGACTGAAAGCCCGCAATGAGCACACAAAGCAAGAGCGCTTACAAACTACTCCAAACAGTTGTTATATCAAAAATAGATACACATTTATTTTAAGGCCTTTAAAATAATGACCGTAGCAAGAAAATCACAATATCACAATATTAAACCAACACATACCATATCAACACAATATATATACAAATACACAGTCGCAAGTGTTTAAAGCACGAAATATGTAGTCCACCTGAAAGGAAAGGAAAACAGGCAGTGCGATAACGCTTTAGACTCAGTTTGCCTTTAGAGGCACCTAACTAGATGGAAGTCCGAGCCCTGCGAAGAGTGGAGCCTTGTGCTCAAAGTACCTGCCACGCCGGTGCCAACGGGCAAAAGGGGAAGCTCTTCGGAGGAAGTCAGGCAGTTCGGGTTAGTGCACAGCAGAAGGAGAACAGGTTCCGCAACTCAAGCGCAGCCTCCACAGCGAGCAGAAGCAGAGCGCGAGTACGGCAAAAGGGTGCTGTTTTTACACAGCAGGGAAAAGCAATGGGATACTGCAGGAGGGCGACCAGATCCTAGCTAAACTACTCACCGGTCCCCGAAGCAAGCAGACCCAGGCTTCTCCACGTTAGTTTCAGCAGCTGGCAGGTTCAGAAGAGCAGGGAACGCCTCGTAGTCGTGTAGAGCAAAAAGACGTCCCAATCGACGAAACCAGCACAGTTTTGTTGCCGCAGCAGGACAACGGAGCGGCCGTATGTATTCAAGCCAAATGTACACTCCTCCCTTCAGACTTGGGAACGCCAAGTGTACGAAGCGTGGGAGAGTGACAAGGACTCGAAATACAACACAACCTGGCGGCAGTTACAGAGCAGGACTCCCTTGTAAGCTGGTCAGTCAACTGGATGGCCCAGAGACACTTCCGAAGGCTTACTTGGCAGGAGATGATGAAGTCGCCGGGAATAGCTGTTCCTGCTATTCCAAAGGTCGAAGCACCAGTACAGGCCTTCTGGTTCGATCCAAGGAGGAAAGGGTTTCACAGGATGACAGCAGTGCAAAGGAGGATTCCTTCAGCGGGTCACCAGCGATTCCTCGGTCCAGCCTCGTGGTTGCAGGATACTTGGCTCCTGTATTCCTTCGTTCGTGAGAACTCAGGAGATCGACATGGTAGTGGTGTTTCCAATTCCCTCTTATCCACGGTTCCCTTCGCGCCAAAACGGAGGGGAGCCAATGGGAGATCCGCTCATCAACACACATACCATACGTGGACCAATCACGGACCACGGTGGTCCCAGGCATTCACACCACCCCAGACTCTCTGGCACCCAGGATGTGTATTGGGACCAGACATCCCAGCCCACACCCTGGAGGCACACAATCGACATGTAGAAGCCCGCGAAAGCAACCACGTTTCGCGGGAAAGTACATGCCCAAATAAGGAAGGCCCTGGGTCGCCCGACCTGGGGAAGGTGAAGGGAGCAAGACGGTCAGTGGACAAGACAAAGGAGCCTCGTGGTCTGGCCATTTTGGAGAGCCAGGCCACCATTTTGGGTTCAGGGCAAAAACGTGCTCAGAACGCCAAAAGGAGCTCAAAATAAACAAAACGATCGCTGCCACCATTCGAGTCCCTGAATGACTTGCACCAATCAAATACCATCCTAAAAGAGTATCTAGGGTCTGTAGAAGGCTAGAGACCCAAGAGAGCTGTAACTTAGCTTACAGTGCCCTCTTGTGTCATGTTGCACTAAAGCCGCAACACGATAAAAGAAACTACGGGAAACAGCGTTCCCCGGTACTGACTGTCTTAAGGGCATGTCAGTTTCCCCGTAAGAAAAGGAGCGAAAGCCCAGAGAAGTGCGGCAGAAGGCTGTAGTTCTCTGGCAAAGTCAAGAACAAGGTTAAAAACAATAGCAAAAAGTTTAGGGGTTGCCACATGGAAGGAAAATTCCCTACAATTACGAAATCTTTCCAACCTGAGACCCTTCCTATAGCATGAGATGGGAGATCCAACTCCTTCCAAATCCAATCCTGATACCCTTCCGATAGCATGAGATGTGATATCCCAATGCTTCTACCAAACCTGAGACTCATACTATGGCATGAGATGTGATATCAAACTCCTTCCCATTCCAATCCTGAGACCCTTCCTATAGCTTGAGATGTGATATCCAACTCCTTCCCATTCCAATTCTGAGACCCTTCCTATACCATGAGACTTGATATCTCAATGCTTCTAATACCAAACCTGAGACCCGTCCGTCCCATTCCAATCCTGAGACCCTTCCTATAACATCAGATGTGATATCCAACTCCTTCCCATTCCAACCTGAGACCCTTCCTATAGCATGAGATGGGATATCCAACTCCTTCCAAATCCAATCCTGATACCCTTCCGATAGCATGAGATGTGATATCTCAATGCTTACCAAACCAGAGACCCGTCCTATAACATGAGATGGGATATCCAACTCCTTCCCATTCCAATCCTGAGCCACTTCCAATAGCAGAGATGTGATATCTCAATGCTTATACCAAACCTGAGACCCTTCCTATAACATGAGATGTGATATCCAACTCATTCCCGTTCCAAACCTGAGACACTTCCTATAGCATATGTGATATCCAACTCCTTCCCATTCCAAACATGAGACCCTTCTTATAGCAAGAATGTAATATCCAACTCCTACCCATTCCAATCCTGAGACCATTCCTATAGCATGAGATGTGATATATCAATGCTTCTAATACCAAACCTGAGATCCTTCCTATGACATGATATGTGATATTCAAATCCTTCCCATTCCAAACCTGAGACCCTTCCTACAGCATGCGATGTGATATCTCAATGCTTCTAATATCAAACCTGAGACCCGTCCTATAACATGAGATGGGATATCCAACTCCTTCCCGTTCCAAACCTGATACCCTTCCTATAGCATGAGATGTGATATCCAATTCCTTCCCATCCCAATCCTGAGACACCTCCGATAGCAGAGATGTGATATCTCAATGCTTATACCAAACCTGAGACTCTTACTATAACATGAGATGTGATATCCAACTCCTTCCCGTTCCAAACCTGAGACCCTTCCTATAGCATGAGATGTGATATCCAACTCCTTCCCATTCCAATCCTGAGACCCTTCCTACAACATGAGATGGGAATATCCAACTCCTTCCCATTCCAATCCTGAGACCCTTCCTATAGCATGATATGTTATATCTCACTGCTTATACCAAACCTGAGACCCTTCCTATAGCATGAGATGTGATATCCAACTCCTTCCCATTCCAATCCTGAGACCATTCCTATAGCATGAGATGTGATATCTCAATGCTTCTAATATCAAACTTGAGACCCTCCCTATAGCATGAGATGTGATATCCAAGTCCTTCCCATTCCAATCCTGAGACACTTCCTATAGCATGAGATGTGATATCTCAATGCTTCTAATACCAAACCTAAGACTCTTCCTATAACATGAGATGGGATATCCAACTCCTTCCCATTCCAAGCCCGAGACCCTTCCGATAGCAGAGATGTGATATCTCAATGCTTATACCAAACCATAGACCCTTCCTACGGCATGAGATGTCACATACAACTCCTTCCCATTCCAATCCTGAGACCCTTCCTATAGCATGAGATGTGATATCTCAATGCTTATACCAAACCTGAGACCCTTCCTATAGCATGAGATGTGATATCCAACTCCTTCCCATCCCAATCCTGAGACACTTCCGATTGCAGAGATGTGATATTTCAATGCTTATACCAAACCTGAGACTCTTCCTATAACATGAGATGGGATATCCAACTCCTTCCCGTTCCAAACCTGAGACCCTTCCTATAGCATGAGATGTGATATCCAACTCCTTCCCATTCCAATCCTGAGACCCTTCCGATAGCATGAGATGTATTATCTCAATGCCTCTTTACCAAACCTGAGATCCTACCTCTAACATGAAATGTGATATCCAACTCCTTCCCCTTCCAAATCTGAGAGCCTTCCTATAGCATGAGATGTGATATCCAAGTCCTTCCCATTCCAATCCTGAGACCCTTCCTATAACATGATATGTGATGTCTCAATGCTTCTAATACCAAACCTGAGATCTTTCCTATAACATGAGATGTGATATCCAACTCCTTCCCATTCCAATCCTGAGACCCTTCCTATAGCATGAGATGTGATATCTCAATGCCTCTTTACCAAACTTGAGATCCTACCTCTAACATGAAATGTGATATCCAACTCCTTCCCCTTCCAAACCTGAGAGCCTTCCTATAGCATGAGATGTGATATCCAAGTCCGTCCCATTCCAATCCTGAGACCCTTCCTATAACATCAGATGTGATATCCAACTCCTTCCCATTCCAACCTGAGACCCTTCCTATAGCATGAGATGGGATATCCAACTCCTTCCAAATCCAATCCTGATACCCTTCCGATAGCATGAGATGTGATATCCCAATGCTTCTGCAAAACCTGAGACCCATACATGGCAGGAGATGTGATATCAAACTCCTTCCCATTCCAATCCTGAGACACTTCCTATAGCATGAGATGGGATATCTCAATGCTTCCTATAACATGAGATGTGATATTCAAATCCTTCCTTTTCCAAACCTTAGACCCTCCCTATAGCATGAGATGTGACATCCAAGTCCTTCCCATTCCAATCCTGAGACCCTTCCGATAGCAGAGATGTGATATCTCAATGCTTATACCAAACCTGAGACCCTTCCTATGGCATGAGATGTCATATACAACTCCTTCCCATTCCAATCCTGAGACCCTTCCTATAGCATGAGATGTGATATCTCAATGCTTATACCAAACCTGAGACCCTTCCTATAGCATGAGATGTGATATCCAACTTCTTCCCATTCCAATCCTGAGACCCTTCCTATAACATGAGATGTGATGTCTCAATGCTTCTAATACCAAACCTGAGATCCTTCTTATGGCCTGAGATGTCATATAAAACTCCTTCCCATTCCAATCCTGAGACCCTTCCTATAGCATGAGATTTGATATCTCAATGCTTCTAATACCAAACCTGAGATCCTTCCGATAGCATGAGATGTGATATCTCAATGATTCTAATACCAAACCTGAGATCATTCCTATAACACGAGATGTGATATTCAAATCCTTCGCCTTCCAAACCTGAGACCCTCCCTTTAGCATGAGATGTGATATCCAACTCCTTCCCATTCCAATCCTGAGACCCTTCTGATAGCATGAGATGTGATATCTCAATGCCTATAATACCAAACCTGAGATCCTACCTCTAACATGAAATTTGATATCCAACTCCTTCCCCTTCCAAACCTGAGAGCGTTCCTATAGCATGAGATGTGATATCGAAGTATTTCCCATTCCAATCCTGAGACCCTTCCTATAACATGAGATGTGATATCCAACTCCTTCCCATTCCAACCTGAGACCCTTCCTATAGCATGAGATGGGATATCCAACTACTTCCAAATCCAATCCTGATACCCTTCCGATGGCATGAGATGTGATATCCCAATGCTTCTACCAAACCTGAGACCCATACTATGACATGAGATCTGATATCAAACTCCTTCCCATTCCAATCCTGAGACCCTTCCTATAGCTTGAGATGTGATATCCAACTCCTTCCCTTTCCAATTCGGGGACCCTTCCTATACCATGAGACTTGATATCTCAATGCTTCTACCAAACCTGAGACCCATACTATGGCATGAGATGTGATATCAAACTCCTTCCCATTCCAATCCTGAGACCCTTCCTCTAACATGAGATGTGATATCCAAATTCTTCCCCTACCAAACCTTAGACCCTTACTTTATCATGAGAGGTGATATCCAACTCCTTCCCATTCCAATCCTGAGACCCTTCCGATATCATGAGATTTGTTATCTCAATGCTTCTAATATCAAACTTGACACCCTCCCTATAGCATGAGATGTGATATCCAAGTCCTTCCCATTCCAATCCTGAGACCCTTCCTATAGCATGAGATGTGATATCTCAATGCTTCTAATACCAAACCTGAGACTCTTAATATAACATGAGATGGGATATCCAACTCCTTCCCATTCCAATCCTGAGACCCTTCCGATAGCAGAGATGTGATATCTCAATGCTTATACCAAACCTGAGACCCTTCCTATAGCATGAGATGTGATGTCTCAATGCTTCTAATTCAAAACCTGAGGCCCTTCCTATAGCAAGAGATATGATATCCAACTCCTTCCCATTCCAATCCTGAGACCCTTCCGATAGCAGAGATGTGATATCTCAATGCTTATACCAAACCTGAGACCCTTCCTATGGCATGAGATGTCATATACAACTCCTTCCCATTCCAATCCTGAGACCCTTCCTATAGCATGAGATGTGATATCTCAATGCTTATACCAAACCTGAGACCCTTCCTATAGCATGAGATGTGATATCCAACTTCTTCCCATTCCAATCCTGAGACCCTTCCTATAACATGAGATGTGATGTCTCAATGCTTCTGAGACCAAACCTGAGATCCTTCCTATGGCATGAGATGTCATATAAAACTCCATCCCATTCCAATCCTGAGACCCTTCCTATTGCATGAGATGTGATATCCAACTCCTTCCCATTCCAATCCTGAGACCCTTCCTATAGCATGAGATTTGATATCTCAATGCTTCTAATACCAAACCTGAGATCCTTCCGATAGCATGAGATGTGATACTCAATGCTTCTAATACCAAACCTGAGATCATTCCTATAACACGAGATCTGATATCCAAATCCTTCGCCTTCCAAACCTGAGACCCTCCCTTTAGCATGAGATGTGATATCCAACTCCTTCCCATTCCAATCCTGAGACCCTTCTGATAGCATGAGATGTGATATCTCAATGCCTCGAATACCAAACCTGAGATCCTACCTCTAACATGAAATTTGATATCCAACTCCTTCCCCTTCCAAACCTGAGAGCCTTCCTATAGCATGAGATGTGATATCGAAGTATTTCCCATTCCAATCCTGAGACCCTTCCTATAACATGAGATGTGATATCCAACTCCTTCCCATTCCAACCTGAGACCCTTCCTATAGCATGAGATGGGATATCCAACTACTTCCAAATCCAATTCTGATACCCTTCCGATAGCATGAGATGTGATATCTCATTCCCGCTAATACCAAACCTGAGATCCTTCCGATAGCATGAGATGTGATATCTCAATGCTTCTAATACCAAACCTGAGATCCTTCCTATAACATGAGATGTGATATCCAAATCCTTCCCCTTCCAAACCTGAGACCCTCCCTTTAGCATGAGATGTGATATCCAACTCCTTCCCATTCCAATCCTGAGACCCTTCTGATAGCATGAGATGTGATATTCAATGCCTCTAATACCAAACCTGAGAACCTACCTCTAACATGAAATGTGATATCCAACTCCTTCCCTTTCCAAACGTGAGAGCCTCCATATAGCATGAGATGTGATATTCAAGTCCTTCCCATTCCAATCCTGAGACCCTTCCTATAGCATGAGATGTGATATCTCAATGCTTCTAATACCAAACCTGAGACCCTTCCTATAACATAAGATGGGATATCCAACTCCTTCCCATTCCAATCCTGAGACCCTTCCGATAGCAGAGATGTGATATCTCAATGCTTATACCAAACCTGAGACCCTTCCTATGGCATGAGATGTCATATACAACTCCTTCCCATTCCAATCCTGAGACCCTTCCTATAGCATGAGATGTGATATCTCAATGCTTATACCAAACCTGAGACCCTTCCTATAGCATGAGATGTGATATCCAACTCCTTCCCATTCCAATCCTGAGACCCTTCCTATAACATGAGATGTGATGTCTCAATGCTTCTAATACCAAACCTGAGATCCTTCCTATAACATGAGATGTGATATCAAAATCCTTCCCCTTCCAAACCTGAGACCCTCCCTTTAGCATGAGATGTGATATCCAACTCCTTCCCATTCCAATCCTGAGACCCTTCTGATAGCATGAGATGTGATTTTCAATGCCTCTAATACCAAACCTGAGATCCTCCCTCTAACATGAAATGTGATATCCAACTCCTTCCCTTTCCAAACGTGAGAGCCTCCATATAGCATGAGATGTGATATTCAAGTCCTTCCCATTCCAATCCTGAGACCCTTCCTATAGCATGAGATGTGATATCTCAATGCTTTTAATACCAAACCTGAGACCCTTCCTATAACATAAGATGGGATATCCAACTCCTTCCCATTCCAATCCTGAGACCCTTCCAATAGCAGAGATGTGATATCTCAATGCTTCTACCAAACCTGAGACCCATACTATGGCATGAGATGTGATATCAAACTCCTTCCCATTCCAATCCTGAGACCCTTCCTCTAACATGAGATGTGATATCCAAATCCTTCCCCTTCCAAACCTTAGACCCTTACTTTATCATGAGATGTGATATCCAACTCCTTCCCATTCCAATCCTGAGACCCTTCCGATATCATGAGATTTGTTATCTCAATGCTTCTAATATCAAACTTGACACCCTCCCTATAGCATGAGATGTGATATCCAAGTCCTTCCCATTCCAATCCTGAGACCCTTCCTATAGCATGAGATGTGATATCTCAATGCTTCTAATACCAAACCTGTGACTCTTCCTATAACATGAGATGGGATATCCAACTCCTTCCCATTCCAATCCTGAGACCCTTCCGATAGCAGAGATGTGATATCTCAATGCTTATACCAAACCTGAGACCCTTCCTATAGCATGAGATGTGATGTCTCAATGCTTCTAATTCAAAACCTGAGGCCCTTCCTATAGCAAGAGATGTGATATCCAACTCCTTCCCATTCCAATCCTGAGACCCTTCCGATAGCAGAGATGTGATATCTCAATGCTTATACCAAACCTGAGACCCTTCCTATGGCATGAGATGTCATATACAACTCCTTCCCATTCCAATCCTGAGACCCTTCCTATAGCATGAGATGTGATATCTCAATGCTTATACCAAACCTGAGACCCTTCCTATAGCATGAGATGTGATATCCAACTTCTTCCAATTCCAATCCTGAGACCCTTCCTATAACATGAGATGTGATGTCTCAATGCTTCTAATACCAAACCTGAGATCCTTCCTATGGCATGAGATGTCATATAAAACTCCTTCCCATTCCAATCCTGAGACCCTTCCTATAGCATGAGATGTGATATCCAACTCCTTCCCATTCCAATCCTGAGACCCTTCCTATAGCATGAGATTTGATATCTCAATGCTTCTAATACCAAACCTGAGATCCTTCCGATAGCATGAGATGTGATATCTCAATGCTTCTAATACCAAACCTGAGATCATTCCTATAACACGAGATGTGATATCCAAATCCTTCGCCTTCCAAACCTGAGACCCTCCCTTTAGCATGAGATGTGATATCCAACTCCTTCCCATTCCAATCCTGAGACCCTTTTGATAGCATGAGATGTGATATCTCAATGCCTCTAATACCAAACCTGAGATCCTACCTCTAACATGAAATTTGATATCCAACTCCTTCCCCTTCCAAACCTGAGAGCCTTCCTATAGCATGAGATGTGATATCGAAGTATTTCCCATTCCAATCCTGAGACCCTTCCTATAACATGAGATGTGATATCCAACTCCTTCCTATTCCAACCTGAGACCCTTCATATAGCATGAGATGGGATATCCAACTACTTCCAAATCCAATTCTGATACCCTTCCGATAGCATGAGATGTGATATCTCAATCCCTCTAATACCAAACCTGAGATCCTTCCGATAGCATGAGATGTGATATCTCAATGCTTCTAATACCAAACCTGAGATCCTTCCTATAACATGAGATGTGATATCAAAATGCTTCCCCTTCCAAACCTGAAACCCCCCCTTTAGCATGAGATGTGATATCCAACTCCTTCCCATTCCAATCCTGAGACCCTTCTGATAGCATGAGATGTGATATTCAATGCCTCTAATACCAAACCTGAGATCCTACCTCTAACATGAAATGTGATATCCAACTCCTTCCCTTTCCAAACGTGAGAGCCTCCATATAGCATGAGATGTGATATTCAAGTCCTTCCCATTCCAATCCTGAGACCCTTCCTATAGCATGAGATGTGATATCTCAATGCTTCTAATACCAAACCTGAGACCCTTCCTATAACATAAGATGGGATATCCAACTCCTTCCCATTCCAATCCTGAGACCCTTCCGATAGCAGAGATGTGATATCTCAATGCTTATACCAAACCTGAGACCCTTCCTATGGCATGAGATGTCATATACAACTCCTTCCCATTCCAATCCTGAGACCCTTCCTATAGCATGAGATGTGATATCCAACTCCTTCCCATTCCAATCCTGAGACCCTTCCTATAACATGAGATGTGATGTCTCAATGCTTCTAATACCAAACCTGAGATCCTTCCTATGGCATGAGATGTCATTTAAAACGCCTTCCCATTCCATTCCTGAGACCCTTCCTATAGCATGAGATGTGATATCCAACTCCTTCCCATTCCGATCCTGAGACCCTTCCTATAGCATGATATGTGATATCTCAATGCTTCTAACAACAAACCTGAGATCCTTCCTATAACATGAGATGTGATATCCAAATCCTTCCCCGTCCAAACCTGAGACCCTCCCTTTAGCATGAGATGTGATATCCAACTCCTTCCCATTCCAATCCTGAGACCCTTCTGATAGCATGAGATGTGATATCTCAATGCCTCTAATACCAAACCTGAGATCCTACCTCTAACATGAAATGTGATATCCAACTCCTTCCCCTTCCAAACCTGGAGCCTTCCTATAGCATGAGATGTGATATCGAAGTATTTCCCATTCCAATCCTGAGACCCTTCCTATAACATGAGATGTGATATCCAACTCCTTCCCATTCCAACCTGAGACCCTTCCTATAGCATGAGATGGGATATCAAACTACTTCCAAGTCCAATCCTGATACGCTTCCGATAGCATGAGATGTGATATCTCAATCCCTCTAATACCAAACCTGAGATACTTCCTATAACATGAGATGTGATATCAAAATCCTTCCCCTTCCAAATCTGAGACCCTCCCTTTAGCATGAGATGTGATATCCAACTCCTTCCCATTCCAATCCTGAGACCCTTCTGATAGCATGAGATGTGATTTTCAATGCCTCTAATACCAAACCTGAGATCCTACCTCTAACATGAAATGTGATATCCAACTCCTTCCCTTTCCAAACGTGAGAGCCTCCATATAGCATGAGATGTGATATTCAAGTCCTTCCCATTCCAATCCTGAGACCCTTCCTATAGCATGAGATGTGATATCTCAATGCTTCTAATACCAAACCTGAGACCCTTCCTATAACATAAGATGGGATATCCAACTCCTTCCCATTCCAATCCTGAGACCCTTCCTATAGCATGAGATGTGATATCTCAATGCTTCTAATACCAAACCTGAGACCCTTCCTATAACATGAGATGGGATATCCAACTCCTTCCCATGCCAATCCTGAGACCCTTCCGATAGCAGAGATGTGATCTCTCAATGCTTATACCAAACCTGAGACCCTTGCTATGGCCTGAGATGTCATATACAACTCCTTCCCATTCCAATCCTGAGACCCTTCCTATAGCATTCGATGTGATATCTCAATGCTTATACCAAACCTGAGACCCTTCCTATAGCATGAGATGTGATATCCAACTCCTTCCCATTCCAATCGTGAGACCCTTCCTATAGAATGAGATGTGATATCTCAATGCCTCTAATACCAAACCAGAGATCCTTCCTCTAACATGAAATGTGATATCCAATTCCTTCCCTTTCCAAACCTGAGAGCCTACGTATAGCATGAGATGTGATATCCAAGTCCTTCCCATTCCAATCCTTAGACACTTCCTACAGCATGAGATGTGATATCTCAATGATTCTAATACCAAACCTGAGACCCGTCCTATAACATGAGATGGGATATCCAACTCCTTCCCATTTCAATCCTGAGACACTTCCGATAGCAGAAATGTGATATCTCAATGCTTATACCAAACCTGAGACCCTTCCTATAACATGAGATGTGATATCCAACTCCTTCCCGTTCCAAACCTGAGACCCTTCCTATAGCATATGTGATATCCAACTCCTTCCCATTCCAAACATGAGACCCTTCCTATGGCAAGAATGTAATATCCAACTCCTTACCATTCCAATCCTGAGACCATTCCTATAGCATGAGATGTGATATCTCAATGCTTCTAATACCAAACCTGAGATCCTTCCTATTACATGAGATGTGATATCCAATTCCTTCCCATTCCAAACCTGAGACCCTTCCTACAGCATGTGATGTGATATCTCAATGCTTCTAATACCAAACCTGAGACCTGTCCTATAACATGAGTTGGGATATCCAACTCCTTCCTGTTCAAAACCTGAGACCCTTCCTATAGCATGAGATGTGATATTCAACTCCTTCCCATCCCAATACTGAGACACTTTCGATAGCAGAGATGTGATATCTCAATTCTTATACCAAACCTGAGACCCTTCCTATAACATGAGATGTGATATCCAACTCCTTCCCGTTCCAAACCTGAGAACCTTCCTATAGCATGAGATGTGATATCCAACTCCTTCCCATTCCAATTTGAGACCCTTCCGATAGCATGAGATGTGATATCTCAATGCCTCTAATACCAAACCTGAGATCCTTCCGATAGCATGAGATGTGATATCTCAATGCTTCTAATACCAAACCTGAGATCCTTCCTGTAACATGAGATGTGATATCCAAATCCTTCCCCTTCCAAACCTGAGACCTTCCCTTTAGCATGAGATTTGATATCCAACTCGTTCCCATTCTAATCCTGAGACCCTTCTGATAGCATGAGATGTGATATCTCAATGCCTCTAATACCAAACCTGAGATCCTACCTCTAAAATGAAATGTGATATCCAACTCCTTCCCTTTCCAAACCTGAGAGCCTTCCTATAGCATGAGATGTGATATCCAAGTCCTTCTCATTCCAATCCGGAGACCCTTCCTATAACATGAGATGTGATATCCAACTCCTTCCGATTCCAACCTGAGACCCTTCCTATAGCATGAGATGGGATATCCAACTCCTTCCAAATCCAATCCTGATACCCTTCCGATGGCATGAGATGTGATATCCCAATGCTTCTACCAAACCTGAGACCCATACTATGACATGAGATCTGATATCAAACTCCTTCCCATTCCAATCCTGAGACCCTTCCTATAGCTTGAGATGTGATATCCAACTCCTTCCCTTTCCAATTCGGAGACTCTTCTTATAACATGAGACTTGATATCTCAATGCTTCTACCAAACCTGAGACCCATACTATGGCATGAGATGTGATATCAAACTCCTTCCCATTCCAATCCTGAGACCCTTCCTCTAACATGAGATGTGATATCCAAATCCTTCCCCTTCCAAACCTTAGACCCTTAATTTATCATGAGATGTGATATCCAACTCCTTCCCATTCCAATCCTGAGACCCTTCCGATATCATGTGATTTGTTATCTCAATGCTTCTAATATCAAACTTGACACCCTCCTTATAGCATGAGATGTGATATCCAAGTCCTTCCAATTCCAATCCTGAGACGCTTCCTATAGCATGAGATGTGATGCTTCTAATACCAAACCTGAGACTCTTCCTATAACATGAGATGGGATATCCAACTCCTTCCCATTCCAATCCTGAGACCCTTCCGATAGCAGAGATGTGATATCTCAATGCTTATACCAAACCTGAGACCCTTCCTATAGCATGAGATGTGATGTCTCAATGCTTCTAATTCAAAACCTGAGGCCCTTCCTATAGCAAGAGATGTGATATCCAACTCCTTTCCATTCCAATCCTGAGACCCTTCCGATAGCAGAGATGTGATATCTCAATGCTTATACCAAACCTGAGACACTTCCAATGGCTTTAGATGTCATATACAACTCCTTCCCATTCCAATCCTGAGACCCTTCCTATAGCATGAGATGTGATATCTCAATGCTTATACCAAACCTGAGACCCTTCCTATAGCATGAGATGTGATATCCAACTTCTTCCCATTCCAATCCTGAGACCCTTCCTATAACATGAGATGTGATGTCTCAATGCTTCTAATACCAAACCTGAGATCCTTCCTATGGCATGAGATGTCATATAAAACTCCTTCCCATTCCAATCCTGAGACCCTTCCTATAGCATGAGATGTGATATCCAACTCCTTCCAATTCCAATCCTGAGACCCTTCCTATAGCATGAGATTTGATATCTCAATGCTTCTAATACCAAACCTGAGATCCTTCCGATAGCATGAGATGTGATATATCAATGATTCTAATACCAAACCTGAGATCATTCCTATAACACGAGATGTGATATTCAAATCCTTCGCCTTCCAAACCTGAGACCCTCCCTTTAGCATGAGATGTGATATCCAACTCCTTCCCATTCCAATCCTGAGACCCTTCTGATAGCATGAGATGTGATATCTCAATGCCTATAATACCAAACCTGAGATCCTACCTCTAACATGAAATTTGATATCCAACTCCTTCCCCTTCCAAACCTGAGAGCGTTCCTATAGCATGAGATGTGATATCGAAGTATTTCCCATTCCAATCCTGAGACCCTTCCTATAACATGAGATGTGATATCCAACTCCTTCCCATTCCAACCTGAGACCCTTCCTATAGCATGAGATGGGATATCCAACTACTTCCAAATCCAATCCTGATACCCTTCCGATGGCATGAGATGTGATATCCCAATGCTTCTACCAAACCTGAGACCCATACTATGACATGAGATCTGATATCAAACTCCTTCCCATTCCAATCCTGAGACCCTTCCTATAGCTTGAGATGTGATATCCAACTCCTTCCCTTTCCAATTCGGAGACCCTTCCTATACCATGAGACTTGATATCTCAATGCTTCTACCAAACCTGAGACCCATACTATGGCATGAGATGTGATATCAAACTCCTTCCCATTCCAATCCTGAGACCCTTCCTCTAACATGAGATGTGATATCCAAATTCTTCCCCTACCAAACCTTAGACCCTTACTTTATCATGAGATGTGATATCCAACTCCTTCCCATTCCAATCCTGAGACCCTTCCGATATCATGAGATTTGTTATCTCAATGCTTCTAATATCAAACTTGACACCCTCCCTATAGCATGAGATGTGATATCCAAGTCCTTCCCATTCCAATCCTGAGACCCTTCCTATAGCATGAGATATGATATCTCAATGCTTCTAATACCAAACCTGAGACTCTTAATATAACATGAGATGGGATACCCAACTCCTTCCCATTCCAATCCTGAGACCCTTCCGATAGCAGAGATGTGATATCTCAATGCTTATACCAAACCTGAGACCCTTCCTATGGCATGAGATGTCATATACAACTCCTTCCCATTCCAATCCTGAGACCCTTCCTATAGCATGAGATGTGATATCTCAATGCTTATACCAAACCTGAGACCCTTCCTATAGCATGAGATGTGATATCCAACTTCTTCCCATTCCAATCCTGAGACCCTTCCTATAACATGAGATGTGATGTCTCAATGCTTCTGAGACCAAACCTGAGATCCTTCCTATGGCATGAGATGTCATATAAAACTCCTTCCCATTCCAATCCTGAGACCCTTCCTATTGCATGAGATGTGATATCCAACTCCTTCCCATTCCAATCCTGAGACCCTTCCTATAACATGAGATGTGATGTCTCAATGCTTCTAATACCAAACCTGAGATCCTTCCGATAGCATGAGATGTGATATCTCAATGCTTCTAATACCAAACCTGAGATCATTCCTATAACACGAGATGTGATATCCAAATCCTTTGCCTTCCAAACCTGAGACCCTCCCTTTAGCATGAGATGTGATATCCAACTCCTTCCCATTCCAATCCTGAGACCCTTCTGATAGCATGAGATGTGATATCTCAATGCCTCTAATACCAAACCTGAGATCCTACCTCTAACATGAAATTTGATATCCAACTCCTTCCCCTTCCAAACCTGAGAGCCTTCCTATAGCATGAGATGTGATATCGAAGTATTTCCCATTCCAATCCTGAGACCCTTCCTATAACATGAGATGTGATATCCAACTCCTTCCCATTCCAACCTGAGACCCTTCCTATAGCATGAGATGGGATATCCAACTACTTCCAAATCCAATTCTGATACCCTTCCGATAGCATGAGATGTGATATCTCATTCCCGCTAATACCAAACCTGAGATCCTTCCGATAGCATGAGATGTGATATCTCAATGCTTCTAATACCAAACCTGAGATCCTTCCTATAACATGAGATGTGATATCAAAATCCTTCCCCTTCCAAACCTGAGACACTCCCTTTAGCATGAGATGTGATATCCAACTCCTTCCCATTCCAATCCTGAGACCCTTCTGATAGCATGAGATGTGATATTCAATGCCTCTAATACCAAACCTGAGATCCTACCTCTAACATGAAATGTGATATCCAACTCCTTCCCTTTCCAAACGTGAGAGCCTCCATATAGCATGAGATGTGATATTCAAGTCCTTCCCATTCCAATCCTGAGACCCTTCCTATAGCATGAGATGTGATATCTCAATACTTCTAATACCAAACCTGAGACCCTTCCTATAACATAAGATGGGATATCCAACTCCTTCCCATTCCAATCCTGAGACCCTTCCGATAGCAGAGATGTGATATCTCAATGCTTATACCAAACCTGAGACCCTTCCTATGGCATGAGATGTCATATACAACTCCTTCCCATTCCAATCCTGAGACCCTTCCTATAGCATGAGATGTGATATCTCAATGCTTATACCAAACCTGAGACCCTTCCTATAGCATGAGATGTGATATCCAACTCCTTCCCATTCCAATCCTGAGACCCTTCCTATAACATGAGATGTGATGTCTCAATGCTTCTAATACCAAACCTGAGATCCTTCCTATGGCATGAGATGTCATTTAAAACGCCTTCCCATTCCATTCCTGAGACCCTTTCTATAGCATGAGATGTGATATCCAACTCCTTCCCATTCCGATCCTGAGATCCTTCCGATAGCATGAGATGTGATATCTCAATGCTTCTAATACCAAACCTGAGATCCTTCCTATAACATGAGATGTGATATCAAAATCCTTCCCCTTCCAAACCTGAGACCCTCCCTTTAGCATGAGATGTGATATCCAACTCCTTCCCATTCCAATCCTGAGACCCTTCTGATAGCATGAGATGTGATTTTCAATGCCTCTAATACCAAACCTGAGATCCTACCTCTAACATGAAATGTGATATCCAACTCCTTCCCTTTCCAAACGTGAAAGCCTCCATATAGCATGAGATGTGATATTCAAGTCCTTCCCATTCCAATCCTGAGACCCTTCCTATAGCATGAGATGTGATATCTCAATGCTTCTAATACCAAACCTGAGACCCTTCCTATAACATAAGATGGGATATCCAACTCCTTCCCATTCCAATCCTGAGACCCTTCCAATAGCAGAGATGTTGTATCTCAATGCTTCTACCAAACCTGAGACCCATACTATGGCATGAGATGTGATATCAAACTCCTTCCCATTCCAATCCTGAGACCCTTCCTCTAACATGAGATGTGATATCCAAATCCTTCCCCTTCCAAACCTTAGACCCTTACTTTATCATGAGATGTGATATCCAACTCCTTCCCATTCCAATCCTGAGACCCTTCCGATATCATGAGATTTGTTATCTCAATGCTTCTAATATCAAACTTGACACCCTCCCTATAGGATGAGATGTGATATCCAAGTCCTTCCCATTCCAATCCTGAGACCCTTCCTATAGCATGAGATGTGATATCTCAATGCTTCTAATACCAAACCTGTGACTCTTCCTATAACATGAGATGGGATATCCAACTCCTTCCCATTCCAATCCTGAGACCCTTCCGATAGCAGAGATGTGATATCTCAATGCTTATACCAAACCTGAGACCCTTCCTATAGCATGAGATGTGATGTCTCAATGCTTCTAATTCAAAACCTGAGGCCCTTCCTATAGCAAGAGATGTGATATCCAACTCCTTCCCATTCCAATCCTGAGACCCTTCCGATAGCAGAGATGTGATATCTCAATGCTTATACCAAACCTGAGACCCTTCCTATGGCATGAGATGTCATATACAACTCCTTCCCATTCCAATCCTGAGACCCTTCCTATAGCATGAGATGTGATATCTCAATGCTTATACCAAACCTGAGACCCTTCCTATAGCATGAGATGTGATATCCAACTTCTTCCAATTCCAATCCTGAGACCCTTCCTATAACATGAGATGTGATGTCTCAATGCTTCTAATACCAAACCTGAGATCCTTCCTATGGCATGAGATGTGATATCCAACTCCTTCCCATTCCAATCCTGAGACCCTTCCTATAGCATGAGATGTGATATCCAACTCCTTCCCATTCCAATCCTGAGACCCTTCCTATAGCATAAGATTTGATATCTCAATGCTTCTAATACCAAACCTGAGATCCTTCCGATAGCATGAGATGTGATATCTCAATGCTTCTAATACCAAACCTGAGATCATTCCTATAACACGAGATGTGATATCCAAATCCTTCACCTTCCAAACCTGAGACCCTCCCTTTAGCATGAGATGTGATATCCAACTTCTTCCCATTCCAATCCTGAGACCCTTCTGATAGCATGAGATGTGATATCTCAATGCTTCTAATACCAAACCTGAGACCCTTCCTATAACATAAGATGGGATATCCAACTCCTTCCCATTCCAATCCTGAGACCCTTCCGATAGCAGAGATGTGATATCTCAATGCTTATACCAAACCTGAGACCCTTCCTATGGCATGAGATGTCATATACAACTCCTTCCCATTCCAATCCTGAGACCCTTCCTATAGCATGAGATGTGATATCTCAATGCTTATACCAAACCTGAGACCCTTCCTATAGCATGAGATGTGATATCCAACTCCTTCCCATTCCAATCCTGAGACCCTTCCTATAACATGAGATGTGATGTCTCAATGCTTCTAATACCAAACCTGAGATCCTTCCTATGGCATGAGATGTCATTTAAAACGCCTTCCCATTCCATTCCTGAGACCATTCCTATAGCATGAGATGTGATATCCAACTCCTTCCCATTCCGATCCTGAGACCCTTCCTATAGCATGATATGTGATATCTCAATGCTTCTAACAACAAACCTGAGATCCTTCCTATAACATGAGATGTGATATCCAAATCCTTCCCCGTCCAAACCTGAGACCCTCCCTTTAGCATGAGATGTGATATCCAACTCCTTCCCATTCCAATCCTGAGACCCTTCTGATAGCATGAGATGTGATATCTCAATGCCTCTAATACCAAACCTGAGATCCTACCTCTAACATGAAATGTGATATCCAACTCCTTCTCCTTCCAAACCTGGAGCCTTCCAAAAGCATGAGATGTGATATCGAAGTATTTCCCATTCCAATCCTGAGACCCTTCCTATAACATGAGATGTGATATCCAACTCCTTCCCATTCCAACCTGAGACCCTTCCTATAGCATGAGATGGGATATCAAACTACTTCCAAGTCCAATCCTGATACCCTTCCGATAGCATGAGATGTGATATCTCAATCCCTCTAATACCAAACCTGAGATCCTTCCGATAGCATGAGATGTGATATCTCAATGCTTCTAATACCAAACCTGAGATCCTTCCTATAACATGAGATGTGATATCAAAATCCTTCCCCTTCCAAACCTGAGACCCTCCCTTTAGCATGAGATGTGATATCCAACTCCTTCCCATTCCAATCCTGAGACCCTTCTGATAGCATGAGATGTGATTTTCAATGCCTCTAATACCAAACCTGAGATCCTACCTCTAACATGAAATGTGATATCCAACTCCTTCCCTTTCCAAACGTGAGAGCCTCCATATAGCATGAGATGTGATATTCAAGTCCTTCCCATTCCAATCCTGAGACCCTTCCTATAGCATGAGATGTGATATCTCAATGCTTCTAATACCAAACCTGAGACCCTTCCTATAACATAAGATGGGATATCCAACTCCTTCCCATTCCAATCCTGAGACCCTTCCAATAGCAGAGATGTGATATCTCAATGCTTATACCAAACCTGAGACCCTTCCTATGGCATGAGATGTCATATACAACTCCTTCCCATTCCAATCCTGAGACCCTTCCTATAGCATGAGATGTGATATCCAACTCCTTCCCATTCCAATCCTGAGACCCTTCCTATAACATGAGATGTGATGTCTCAATGCTTCTAATACCAAACCTGAGATCCTTCCTATGGCATGAGATGTCATATAAAACTCCTTCCCATTCCATTCCTGAGACCCTTCCTATAGCATGAGATGTGATATCCAACTCCTTCCCATTCCAATCCTGAGACCCTTCCTATAGCATGAGATGTGATATCTCAATGCTTCTAACAACAAACCTGAGATCCTTCCTATAACATGAGATGTGATATCCAAATCCTTCCCCTTCCAAACCAGAGACCCTCCCTTTAGCATGAGATGTGATATCCAACTCCTTCCCATTCCAATCCTGAGACCGTTCTGATAGCATGAGATGTGATATCTCAATGCTTCTAATACCAAACCTGAGATCCTTTTGATAGCATGAGATGTGATATTTCAATTCTTCTAATACCAAACCTGAGATCCTTCCTATAACACGAGATGTGATATCCAAATCCTTCCCCTTCCAAACCTGAGACCCTCCCTTTAGCATGAGATGTGATATCCAACTCCTTCCCATTCCAATCCTGAGACCCTTCTGATAGCATGAGATGTTATATCTCAATGCCTCTAATACCAAACCTGAGATACTACCTCTAACATGAAATGTGATATCCAACTCCTTCCCTTTCCAAACCTGAGAGCCTTCCTATAGCATGAGATGTGATATCCAAGTCCTTCTCATTCCAATCCGGAGACCCTTCCTGTAACATGAGATGTGATATCCAACTCCTTCCGATTCCAACCTGAGACCCTTCCTATAGCATGAGATGGGATATCCAACTCCTTCCAAATCCAATCCTGATACCCTTCCGATGGCATGAGATGTGATATCCCAATGCTTCTAATACCAAATCTAAGATCCTTCCTATAACATGAGATGTGATATCCAACTCCTTCCCATTCCAATCCTGAGACCCTTCCTATAGCATGAGATGTGATATCTCAATGCTTATACCAAACCTGGGAGCCTTCCTATAACATGAGATTTGATATCGAAGTCCTTCCCATTCCAATCCTGAGACCCTTCCTATAACATGAGATGTGATATCCAACTCCTTCCCATTCCAATCCTGAGACCCTTCATATAGCATGAGATGTGATGTCTCAATGCTTCTAATACCAAATCTAAGATCCTTCCTATAACATGAGATGTGATATCCAACTCCTTCCCATTCCAATCCTGAGACCCTTCTGATAGCATGAGATGTTATATCTCAATGCCTCTAATACCAAACCTGAGATACTACCTCTAACATGAAATGTGATATCCAACTCCTTCCCTTTCCAAACCTGAGAGCCTTCCTATAGCATGAGATGTGATATCCAAGTCCTTCTCATTCCAATCCGGAGACCCTTCCTGTAACATGAGATGTGATATCCAACTCCTTCCGATTCCAACCTGAGACCCTTCCTATAGCATGAGATGTGATATCCAAATCCTTCCCATTCCAATCCTGAGACCCTTCCTATAGCATGAGATGTGATATCTCAATGCCTCTAATACCAAACCTGAGATCCTTCCTCTAACATGAAATGTGATATCCAACTCCTTCCCATTCCAATCCTGAGACCCTTCCTATAACATGAGATGTGATATCTCAATGCTTATACCAAACCTGAGACCCTTCCTATGGCATGAGATGTCATATACAACTCCTTCCCATTCCAATCCTGAGACCCTTCCTATAGCATGAGATGTGATATCTCAATGCTTATACCAAACCTGAGACCCTTCCTATAGCATGAGATGTGATATCCAACTTCTTCCCATTCCAATCCTGAGACCCTTCCTATAACATGAGATGTGATGTCTCAATGCTTCTAATACCAAACCTGAGATCCTTCCTATGGCATGAGATGTCATATAAAACTCCTTCCCATTCCAATCCTGAGACCCTTCCTATAGCATGAGATGTGATATCCAACTCCTTCCCATTCCAATCCTGATACCCTTCCGATGGCATGAGATGTGATATCCCAATGCTTCTACCAAACCTGAGACCCATACTATGACATGAGATCTGATATCAAACTCCTTCCCATTCCAATCCTGAGACCCTTCCTATAGCTTGAGATGTGATATCCAACTCTTTCCCTTTCCAATTCGGGGACCCTTCCTATACCATGAGACTTGATATCTCAATGCTTCTACCAAACCTGAGACCCATACTATGGCATGAGATGTGATATCAAACTCCTTCCCATTCCAATCCTGAGACCCTTCCTCTAACATGAGATGTGATATCCAAATTCTTCCCCTACCAAACCTTAGACCCTTACTTTATCATGAGATGTGATATCCAACTCCTTCCCATTCCAATCCTGAGACCCTTCCGATATCATGAGATTTGTTATCTCAATGCTTCTAATATCACATCTCAATGAGATATCACATCTCATGCTATAGGAAGGGTCTCAGGATTGGAATGGGAAGGACTTAGATATCACATATCATGCTATAGGGAGGGTTTCTGTTTTGATATTAGAAGCATTGAGATATCACATCTCATGCTAAAGGGAGGGTCTCAGGATTGGAATGGGAAGGAGCTGGATATCACATCTCATGCTAAAGGAAGGGTCTCAGGTTTGGAACGGGAAGTAGTTGGATATCCGATCTCATGTTATAGGAAGGGTCTAAGGTCTGGTATAAGCATTGAGATATCACATCTCTGCTATCGGAAGTGTCTCAGGATTGGAATGGGAAGGAGTTGGATATCCCATCTCATGTTATAGGAAGGGTCTCAGGTTTGGTATAAGCATTGAGATATCACATCTCATGCTATAGGAAGGGTCTCAGGATTGGAATGGGAAGGAGTTGGATATCACATCTCATGCTATAGGAAGGGTCTCAGGTTTGGTATAAGCATTGAGATATCACATCTCATGCTATAGGAAGGGTCTCAGGATTGGAATGGGAAGGAGTTGTATATGACATCTCATGCCGTAGGAAGGGTCTCAGGTTTGGTATAAGCATTGAGATATCACATCTCATGCTATAGGAAGAGTCTCAGGATTGGAATGGGAAGGAGTTGGATATCACATCTCATGCTATAGGAAGGGTCTCAGGTTTGGTATAAGCATTGAGATATCACATCTCATGCTATAGGAAGGGTCTCAGGATTGGAATGGGAAGGAGTTGTATATGACATCTCATGCCGTAGGAAGGGTCTCAGGTTTGGTATAAGCATTGAGATATCACATCTCTGCTATCGGAAGGGTCTCAGGATTGGAATGGGAAGGAGTTGGATATCCCATCTCATGTTATAGGAAGAGTCTCAGGTTTGGTATTAGAAGCATTGAGATATCACATCTCATGCTATAGGAAGTGTCTCAGGATTGGAATGGGAAGGACTTGGATATCACATCTCATGCTATAGGGAGGCTCTCAAGTTTGATATTAGAAGCATTGAGATATCACATCTCATGCTATAGGAAGGGTCTCAGGATTGGAATGGGAAGGAGTTGGATATCACATCTCATGCTATAGGAAGGGTCTCAGGTTTGGTATAAGCAGTGAGATATCACATCGCATGCTGTAGGAAGGGTCTCAGGTTTGGTATTAGAAGCATTGAGATATCACATCTCATGCTATAGGAAGGATCTCAGGTTTGGTATTAGAAGTATTAAGATATCACATCTCATGCTATAGGAAGGGTCTCAGGATTGGAATGGGAAGGAGTTGGATATCACATCTCATGCTAAAGGAAGGGTCTCAGGTTTGGTAGAAGCATTGAGATATCACATCTCATGCTATAGGAAGGGTCTCAGGATTGGAATGGGAAGGACTTAGATATCACATATCATGCTATAGGGAGGGTCTCAGTTTTGATATTAGAAGCATTGAGATATCACATCTCATGTTATAGGAAGGATCTCAGGTTTGGTATTAGAAGCATTGAGATATCACATCTAATGCTATAGGAAGGGTCTCAGGATTGGAATGGGAAGGAGTTGGATATCACATCTCAAGCTATAGGAAGGGTCTCAGGATTGGAATCGGAAGGAGTTGGATATCACATCTCAAGCTATAGGAAGGGTCTCAGGATTGGAATGGGAAGGAGTTGGATATCACATCTCATGCTATAGGAAGGGTCTCAGGTTTGGTATTAGAAGCATTGAGATATCACATCTCATGCTATCGGAAGGATCTCAGGTTTGGTATTAGAGGCATTGAGATATCATATTGCATGCTGTAGGAAGGGTCTAAGGATTGGAATGGGAAGGACTTGGATATCACATCTCATGCTATAGGAAGGGTCTCAGGTTGGAATGGGAAGGAGTTGGATATCACATCTCATGTTAAAGGGAGGGTCTCAGAATTGGAAGGGGAAGGATTTGGATATCACATCTCATGTTATAGGAAGGATCTCAGGTTTGGTATTAGAAGCATTGAGATATCACATCTCATGCTATCGGAAGGATCTCAGGTTTGGTATTAGAAGCATTGAGATATCACATCTCATGCTATCAGAAGGGTCTCAGGATTGGAATGGGAAGGAGATGGATATCACATATGCTAAAGGGAGGGTCTCAGGTTTGGAAGGGGAAGGATTTGGATATCACATCTCATGTTATCGGAAAGGATCTCAGGTTTGGTATTAGAAGTATTGAGATATCACATCTCATGCTATAGGAAGGGTCTCAGGATTGGAATAACATGAGATGTGATATCCAAATCCTTCCCCTTCCAAACCTGAGACCCTCCCTTTAGCATGAGATGTGATATCCAACTCCTTCCCATTCCAATCCTGAGACCCTTCTGATAGCATGAGATGTGATATCTCAATGCTTCTAATACCAAACCTGAGACCCTTCCTATAACATAAGATGGGATATCCAACTCCTTCCCATTCCAATCCTGAGACCCTTCCGATAGCAGAGATGTGATATCTCAATGCTTATACCAAACCTGAGACCCTTCCTATGGCATGAGATGTCATATACAACTCCTTCCCATTCCAATCCTGAGACCCTTCCTATAGCATGAGATGTGATATCTCAATGCTTATACCAAACCTGAGACCCTTCCTATAGCATGAGATGTGATATCCAACTCCTTCCCATTCCAATCCTGAGACCCTTCCTATAACATGAGATGTGATGTCTCAATGCTTCTAATACCAAACCTGAGATCCTTCCTATAACATGAGATGTGATATCAAAATCCTTCCCCTTCCAAACCTGAGACCCTCCCTTTAGCATGAGATGTGATATCCAACTCCTTCCCATTCCAATCCTGAGACCCTTCTGATAGCATGAGATGTGATTTTCAATGCCTCTAATACCAAACCTGAGATCCTACCTCTAACATGAAATGTGATATCCAACTCCTTCCCTTTCCAAACGTGAGAGCCTCCATATAGCATGAGATGTGATATTCAAGTCCTTCCCATTCCAATCCTGAGACCCTTCCTATAGCATGAGATGTGATATCTCAATGCTTTTAATACCAAACCTGAGACCCTTCCTATAACATAAGATGGGATATCCAACTCCTTCCCATTCCAATCCTGAGACCCTTCCAATAGCAGAGATGTGATATCTCAATGCTTCTACCAAACCTGAGACCCATACTATGGCATGAGATGTGATATCAAACTCCTTCCCATTCCAATCCTGAGACCCTTCCTCTAACATGAGATGTGATATCCAAATCCTTCCCCTTCCAAACCTTAGACCCTTACTTTATCATGAGATGTGATATCCAACTCCTTCCCATTCCAATCCTGAGACCCTTCCGATATCATGAGATTTGTTATCTCAATGCTTCTAATATCAAACTTGACACCCTCCCTATAGCATGAGATGTGATATCCAAGTCCTTCCCATTCCAATCCTGAGACCCTTCCTATAGCATGAGATGTGATATCTCAATGCTTCTAATACCAAACCTGTGACTCTTCCTATAACATGAGATGGGATATCCAACTCCTTCCCATTCCAATCCTGAGACCCTTCCGATAGCAGAGATGTGATATCTCAATGCTTATACCAAACCTGAGACCCTTCCTATAGCATGAGATGTGATGTCTCAATGCTTCTAATTCAAAACCTGAGGCCCTTCCTATAGCAAGAGATGTGATATCCAACTCCTTCCCATTCCAATCCTGAGACCCTTCCGATAGCAGAGATGTGATATCTCAATGCTTATACCAAACCTGAGACCCTTCCTATGGCATGAGATGTCATATACAACTCCTTCCCATTCCAATCCTGAGACCCTTCCTATAGCATGAGATGTGATATCTCAATGCTTATACCAAACCTGAGACCCTTCCTATAGCATGAGATGTGATATCCAACTTCTTCCAATTCCAATCCTGAGACCCTTCCTATAACATGAGATGTGATGTCTCAATGCTTCTAATATCAAACCTGAGATCCTTCCTATGGCATGAGATGTCATATAAAACTCCTTCCCATTCCAATCCTGAGACCCTTCCTATAGCATGAGATGTGATATCCAACTCCTTCCCATTCCAATCCTGAGACCCTTCCTATAGCATGAGATTTGATATCTCAATGCTTCTAATACCAAACCTGAGATCCTTCCGATAGCATGAGATGTGATATCTCAATGCTTCTAATACCAAACCTGAGATCATTCCTATAACACGAGATGTGATATCCAAATCCTTCGCCTTCCAAACCTGAGACCCTCCCTTTAGCATGAGATGTGATATCCAACTCCTTCCCATTCCAATCCTGAGACCCTTCTGATAGCATGAGATGTGATATCTCAATGCCTCTAATACCAAACCTGAGATCCTACCTCTAACATGAAATTTGATATCCAACTCCTTCCCCTTCCAAACCTGAGAGCCTTCCTATAGCATGAGATGTGATATCGAAGTATTTCCCATTCCAATCCTGAGACCCTTCCTATAACATGAGATGTGATATCCAACTCCTTCCTATTCCAACCTGAGACCCTTCCTATAGCATGAGATGGGATATCCAACTACTTCCAAATCCAATTCTGATACCCTCCCGATAGCATGAGATGTGATATCTCAATCCCTCTAATACCAAACCTGAGATCCTTCCGATAGCATGAGATGTGATATCTCAATGCTTCTAATACCAAACCTGAGTTCCTTCCTATAACATGAGATGTGATATCAAAATGCTTCCCCTTCCAAACCTGAAACCCTCCCTTTAGCATGAGATGTGATATCCAACTCCTTCCCATTCCAATCCTGAGACCCTTCTGATAGCATGAGATGTGATATTCAATGCCTCTAATACCAAACCTGAGATCCTACCTCTAACATGAAATGTGATATCCAACTCCTTCCCTTTCCAAACGTGAGAGCCTCCATATAGCATGAGTTGTGATATTCAAGTCCTTCCCATTCCAATCCTGAGACCCTTCCTATGAGCATGAGATGTGATATCTCAATGCTTCTAATACCAAACCTGAGACCCTTCCTATAACATAAGATGGGATATCCAACTCCTTCCCATTCCAATTCTGAGACCCTTCCGATAGCAGAGATGTGATATCTCAATGCTTATACCAAACCTGAGACCCTTCCTATGGCATGAGATGTCATATACAACTCCTTCCTATTCCAATCCTGAGACCCTTCCTATAGCATGAGATGTGATATCTCAATGCTTATACCAAACCTGAGACCCTTCCTATAGCATGAGATGTGATATCCAACTCCTTCCCATTCCAATCCTGAGACCCTTCCTATAACATGAGATGTGATGTCTCAATGCTTCTAATACCAAACCTGAGATCCTTCCTATGGCATGAGATGTCATTTAAAACGCCTTCCCATTCCATTCCTGAGACCCTTCCTATAGCATGAGATGTGATATCCAACTCCTTCCCATTCCGATCCTGAGACCCTTCCTATAGCATGATATGTGATATCTCAATGCTTCTAACAACAAACCTGAGATCCTTCCTATAACATGAGATGTGATATCCAAATCCTTCCCCGTCCAAACCTGAGACCCTCCCTTTAGCATGAGATGTTATATCCAACTCCTTCCCATTCCAATCCTGAGACCCTTCTGATAGCATGAGATGTGATATCTCAATGCCTCTAATACCAAACCTGAGATCCTACATCTAACATGAAATGTGATATCCAACTCCTTCCCCTTCCAAACCTGGAGCCTTCCTATAGCATGAGATGTGATATCGAAGTATTTCCCATTCCAATCCTGAGACCCTTCCTATAACATGAGATGTGATATCCAACTCCTTCCCATTCCAACCTGAGACCCTTCCTATAGCATGAGATGGGATATCAAACTACTTCCAAGTCCAATCCTGATACCCTTCCGATAGCATGAGATGTGATATCTCAATCCCTCTAATACCAAACCTGAGTTCCTTCCGATAGCATGAGATGTGATATCTCAATGCTTCTAATACCAAACCTGAGATCCTTCCTATAACATGAGATGTGATATCAAAATCCTTCCCCTTCCAAACCTGAGACCCTCCCTTTAGCATGAGATGTGATATCAAAATCCTTCCCCTTCCAAACCTGAGACCCTTCCTATAGCATGAGATGTGATATCCAACTCCTTCCCATTCCAATCCTGAGACCCTTCCTATAACATGAGATGTGATGTCTCAATGCTTCTAATATCAAACCTGAGATCCTTCCTATGGCATGAGATGTCATATAAAACTCCTTCCCATTCCAATCCTGAGACCCTTCCTATAGCATGAGATGTGATATCCAACTCCTTCCCATTCCAATCCTGAGACCCTTCCTATAGCATGAGATTTGATATCTCAATGCTTCTAATACCAAACCTGAGATCCTTCCGATAGCATGAGATGTGATATCTCAATGCTTCTAATACCAAACCTGAGATCATTCCTATAACACGAGATGTGATATCCAAATCCTTCGCCTTCCAAACCTGAGACCCTCCCTTTAGCATGAGATGTGATATCCAACTCCTTCCCATTCCAATCCTGAGACCCTTCTGATAGCATGAGATGTGATATCTCAATGCCTCTAATACCAAACCTGAGATCCTACCTCTAACATGAAATTTGATATCCAACTCCTTCCCCTTCCAAACCTGAGAGCCTTCCTATAGCATGAGATGTGATATCGAAGTATTTCCCATTCCAATCCTGAGACCCTTCCTATAACATGAGATGTGATATCCAACTCCTTCCTATTCCAACCTGAGACCCTTCCTATAGCATGAGATGGGATATCCAACTACTTCCAAATCCAATTCTGATACCCTCCCGATAGCATGAGATGTGATATCTCAATCCCTCTAATACCAAACCTGAGATCCTTCCGATAGCATGAGATGTGATATCTCAATGCTTCTAATACCAAACCTGAGTTCCTTCCTATAACATGAGATGTGATATCAAAATGCTTCCCCTTCCAAACCTGAAACCCTCCCTTTAGCATGAGATGTGATATCCAACTCCTTCCCATTCCAATCCTGAGACCCTTCTGATAGCATGAGATGTGATATTCAATGCCTCTAATACCAAACCTGAGATCCTACCTCTAACATGAAATGTGATATCCAACTCCTTCCCTTTCCAAACGTGAGAGCCTCCATATAGCATGAGTTGTGATATTCAAGTCCTTCCCATTCCAATCCTGAGACCCTTCCTATGAGCATGAGATGTGATATCTCAATGCTTCTAATACCAAACCTGAGACCCTTCCTATAACATAAGATGGGATATCCAACTCCTTCCCATTCCAATTCTGAGACCCTTCCGATAGCAGAGATGTGATATCTCAATGCTTATACCAAACCTGAGACCCTTCCTATGGCATGAGATGTCATATACAACTCCTTCCTATTCCAATCCTGAGACCCTTCCTATAGCATGAGATGTGATATCTCAATGCTTATACCAAACCTGAGACCCTTCCTATAGCATGAGATGTGATATCCAACTCCTTCCCATTCCAATCCTGAGACCCTTCCTATAACATGAGATGTGATGTCTCAATGCTTCTAATACCAAACCTGAGATCCTTCCTATGGCATGAGATGTCATTTAAAACGCCTTCCCATTCCATTCCTGAGACCCTTCCTATAGCATGAGATGTGATATCCAACTCCTTCCCATTCCGATCCTGAGACCCTTCCTATAGCATGATATGTGATATCTCAATGCTTCTAACAACAAACCTGAGATCCTTCCTATAACATGAGATGTGATATCCAAATCCTTCCCCGTCCAAACCTGAGACCCTCCCTTTAGCATGAGATGTTATATCCAACTCCTTCCCATTCCAATCCTGAGACCCTTCTGATAGCATGAGATGTGATATCTCAATGCCTCTAATACCAAACCTGAGATCCTACATCTAACATGAAATGTGATATCCAACTCCTTCCCCTTCCAAACCTGGAGCCTTCCTATAGCATGAGATGTGATATCGAAGTATTTCCCATTCCAATCCTGAGACCCTTCCTATAACATGAGATGTGATATCCAACTCCTTCCCATTCCAACCTGAGACCCTTCCTATAGCATGAGATGGGATATCAAACTACTTCCAAGTCCAATCCTGATACCCTTCCGATAGCATGAGATGTGATATCTCAATCCCTCTAATACCAAACCTGAGTTCCTTCCGATAGCATGAGATGTGATATCTCAATGCTTCTAATACCAAACCTGAGATCCTTCCTATAACATGAGATGTGATATCAAAATCCTTCCCCTTCCAAACCTGAGACCCTCCATATAGCATGAGATGTGATATTCAAGTCCTTCCCATTCCAATCCTGAGACCCTTCCTATAGCATGAGATGTGATATCTCAATGCTTCTAATACCAAACCTGAGACCCTTCCTATAACATAAGATGGGATATCCAACTCCTTCCCATTCCAATCCTGAGACCCTTCCAATAGCAGAGATGTTGTATCTCAATGCTTCTACCAAACCTGAGACCCATACTATGGCATGAGATGTGATATTAAACTCCTTCCCATTCCAATCCTGAGACCCTTCCTCTAACATGAGATGTGATATCCAAATCCTTCCCCTTCCAAACCTTAGACCCTTACTTTATCATGAGATGTGATATCCAACTCCTTCCCATTCCAATCCTGAGACCCTTCCGATATCATGAGATTTGTTATCTCAATGCTTCTAATATCAAACTTGACACCCTCCCTATAGCATGAGATGTGATATCCAAGTCCTTCCCATTCCAATCCTGAGACCCTTCCTATAGCATGAGATGTGATATCTCAATGCTTCTAATACCAAACCTGTGACTCTTCCTATAACATGAGATGGGATATCCAACTCCTTCCCATTCCAATCCTGAGACCCTTCCGATAGCAGAGATGTGATATCTCAATGCTTATACCAAACCTGAGACCCTTCCTATAGCATGAGATGTGATGTCTCAATGCTTCTAATTCAAAACCTGAGGCCCTTCCTATAGCAAGAGATGTGATATCCAACTCCTTCCCATTCCAATCCTGAGACCCTTCCGATAGCAGAGATGTGATATCTCAATGCTTATACCAAACCTGAGACCCTTCCTATGGCATGAGATGTCATATACAACTCCTTCCCATTCCAATCCTGAGACCCTTCCTATAGCATGAGATGTGATATCTCAATGCTTATACCAAACCTGAGACCCTTCCTATAGCATGAGATGTGATATCCAACTTCTTCCAATTCCAATCCTGAGACCCTTCCTATAACATGAGATGTGATGTCTCAATGCTTCTAATACCAAACCTGAGATCCTTCCTATGGCATGAGATGTGATATCCAACTCCTTCCCATTCCAATCCTGAGACCCTTCCTATAGCATGAGATGTGATATCCAACTCCTTCCCATTCCAATCCTGAGACCCTTCCTATAGCATGAGATTTGATATCTCAATGCTTCTAATACCAAACCTGAGATCCTTCCGATAGCATGAGATGTGATATCTCAATGCTTCTAATACCAAACCTGAGATCATTCCTATAACACGAGATGTGATATCCAAATCCTTCGCCTTCCAAACCTGGGACCCTCCCTTTAGCATGAGATGTGATATCCAACTTCTTCCCATTCCAATCCTGAGACCCTTCTGATAGCATGAGATGTGATATCTCAATGCCTCTAATACCAAACCTGAGATCCTACCTCTAACATGAAATTTGATATCCAACTCCTTCCCCTTCCAAACCTGAGAGCCTTCCTATAGCATGAGATGTGATATCGAAGTATTTCCCATTCCAATCCTGAGACCCTTCCTATAGCATGAGATGTGATATCTCAATGCTTCTAATAACAAACCTGAGACCCTTCCTATAACATAAGATGGGATATCCAACTCCTTCCCATTCCAATCCTGAGACCCTTCCGATAGCAGAGATGTGATATCTCAATGCTTATACCAAACCTGAGACCCTTCCTATGGCATGAGATGTCATATACAACTCCTTCCCATTCCAATCCTGAGACCCTTCCTATAGCATGAGATGTGATATCTCAATGCTTATACCAAACCTGAGACCCTTCCTATAGCATGAGATGTGATATCCAACTCCTTCCCATTCCAATCCTGAGACCCTTCCTATAACATGAGATGTGATGTCTCAATGCTTCTAATACCAAACCTGAGATCCTTCCTATGGCATGAGATGTCATTTAAAACGCCTTCCCATTCCATTCCTGAGACCATTCCTATAGCATGAGATGTGATATCCAACTCCTTCCCATTCCGATCCTGAGACCCTTCCTATAGCATGATATGTGATATCTCAATGCTTCTAACAACAAACCTGAGATCCTTCCTATAACATGAGATGTGATATCCAAATCCTTCCCCGTCCAAACCTGAGACCCTCCCTTTAGCATGAGATGTGATATCCAACTCCTTCCCATTCCAATCCTGAGACCCTTCTGATAGCATGAGATGTGATATCTCAATGCCTCTAATACCAAACCTGAGATCCTACCTCTAACATGAAATGTGATATCCAACTCCTTCTCCTTCCAAACCTGGAGCCTTCCTATAGCATGAGATGTGATATCGAAGTATTTCCCATTCCAATCCTGAGACCCTTCCTATAACATGAGATGTGATATCCAACTCCTTCCCATTCCAACCTGAGACCCTTCCTATAGCATGAGATGGGATATCAAACTACTTCCAAGTCCAATCCTGATACCCTTCCGATAGCATGAGATGTGATATCTCAATCCCTCTAATACCAAACCTGAGATCCTTCCGATAGCATGAGATGTGATGTCTCAATGCTTCTAATACCAAACCTGAGATCCTTCCTATGGCATGAGATGTGATATCCAACTCCTTCCCATTCCAATCCTGAGACCCTTCCTATAGCATGAGATGTGATATCCAACTCCTTCCCATTCCAATCCTGAGACCCTTCCTATAGCATGAGATTTGATATCTCAATGCTTCTAATACCAAACCTGAGATCCTTCCGATAGCATGAGATGTGATATCTCAATGCTTCTAATACCAAACCTGAGATCATTCCTATAACACGAGATGTGATATCCAAATCCTTCGCCTTCCAAACCTGAGACCCTCCCTTTAGCATGAGATGTGATATCCAACTTCTTCCCATTCCAATCCTGAGACCCTTCTGATAGCATGAGATGTGATATCTCAATGCCTCTAATACCAAACCTGAGATCCTACCTCTAACATGAAATTTGATATCCAACTCCTTCCCCTTCCAAACCTGAGAGCCTTCCTATAGCATGAGATGTGATATCGAAGTATTTCCCATTCCAATCCTGAGACCCTTCCTATAGCATGAGATGTGATATCTCAATGCTTCTAATACCAAACCTGAGACCCTTCCTATAACATAAGATGGGATATCCAACTCCTTCCCATTCCAATCCTGAGACCCTTCCGATAGCAGAGATGTGATATCTCAATGCTTATACCAAACCTGAGACCCTTCCTATGGCATGAGATGTCATATACAACTCCTTCCCATTCCAATCCTGAGACCCTTCCTATAGCATGAGATGTGATATCTCAATGCTTATACCAAACCTGAGACCCTTCCTATAGCATGAGATGTGATATCCAACTCCTTCCCATTCCAATCCTGAGACCCTTCCTATAACATGAGATGTGATGTCTCAATGCTTCTAATACCAAACCTGAGATCCTTCCTATGGCATGAGATGTCATTTAAAACGCCTTCCCATTCCATTCCTGAGAACATTCCTATAGCATGAGATGTGATATCCAACTCCTTCCCATTCCGATCCTGAGACCCTTCCTATAGCATGATATGTGATATCTCAATGCTTCTAACAACAAACCTGAGATCCTTCCTATAACATGAGATGTGATATCCAAATCCTTCCCCGTCCAAACCTGAGACCCTCCCTTTAGCATGAGATGTGATATCCAACTCCTTCCCATTCCAATCCTGAGACCCTTCTGATAGCATGAGATGTGATATCTCAATGCCTCTAATACCAAACCTGAGATCCTACCTCTAACATGAAATGTGATATCCAACTCCTTCTCCTTCCAAACCTGGAGCCTTCCTATAGCATGAGATGTGATATCGAAGTATTTCCCATTCCAATCCTGAGACCCTTCCTATAACATGAGATGTGATATCCAACTCCTTCCCATTCCAACCTGAGACCCTTCCTATAGCATGAGATGGGATATCAAACTACTTCCAAGTCCAATCCTGATACCCTTCCGATAGCATGAGATGTGATATCTCAATCCCTCTAATACCAAACCTGAGATCCTTCCGATAGCATGAGATGTGATATCTCAATGCTTCTAGTACCAAACCTGAGATCCTTCCTATAACATGAGATGTGATATCAAAATCCTTCCCCTTCCAAACCTGAGACCCTCCCTTTAGCATGAGATGTGATATCCAACACCTTCCCATTCCAATCCTGAGACCCTTCTGATAGCATGAGATGTGATTTTCAATGCCTCTAATACCAAACCTGAGATCCTACCTCTAACATGAAATGTGATATCCAACTCCTTCCCTTTCCAAACGTGAGAGCCTCCATATAGCATGAGATGTGATATTCAAGTCCTTCCCATTCCAATCCTGAGACCCTTCCTATAGCATGAGATGTGATATCTCAATGCTTCTAATACCAAACCTGAGACCCTTCCTATAACATAAGATGGGATATCCAACTCCTTCCCATTCCAATCCTGAGACCCTTCCAATAGCAGAGATGTGATATCTCAATGCTTATACCAAACCTGAGACCCTTCCTATGGCATGAGATGTCATATACAACTCCTTCCCATTCCAATCCTGAGACCCTTCCTATAGCATGAGATGTGATATCCAAATCCTTCCCATTCCAATCCTGAGACCCTTCCCATAACAAGAGATGTGATGTCTCAATGCTTCTAATACCAAACCTGAGATCCTTCCTATGGCATGAGATGTCATATAAAACTCCTTCCCATTCCATTCCTGAGACCCTTCCTATACCATGAGATGTGATATCCAACTCCTTCCCATTCCAATCCTGAGACCCTTCCTATAGCATGAGATGTGATATCTCAATGCTTCTAACAACAAACCTGAGATCCTTCCTATAACATGAGATGTGATATCCAAATCCTTCCCCTTCCAAACCAGAGACCCCCCCTTTAGCATGAGATGTGATATCCAACTCCTTCCCATTCCAATCCTGAGACCGTTCTGATAGCATGAGATGTGATATCTCAATGCTTCTAATACCAAACCTGAGATCCTTCCGATAGCATGAGATGTGATATCTCAATGCTTCTAATACCAAACCTGAGATCATTCCTATAACACGAGATGTGATATCCAAATCCTTCGCCTTCCAAACCTGAGACCCTCCCTTTAGCATGAGATGTGATATCCAACTCCTTCCCATTCCAATCCTGAGACCCTTCTGATAGCATGAGATGTGATATCTCAATGCCTCTAATACCAAACCTGAGATCCTACCTCTAACATGAAATTTGATATCCAACTCCTTCCCCTTCCAAACCTGAGAGCCTTCCTATAGCATGAGATGTGATATCGAAGTATTTCCCATTCCAATCCTGAGACCCTTCCTATAACATGAGATGTGATATCCAACTCCTTCCTATTCCAACCTGAGACCCTTCCTATAGCATGAGATGGGATATCCAACTACTTCCAAATCCAATTCTGATACCCTCCCGATAGCATGAGATGTGATATCTCAATCCCTCTAATACCAAACCTGAGATCCTTCCGATAGCATGAGATGTGATATCTCAATGCTTCTAATACCAAACCTGAGTTCCTTCCTATAACATGAGATGTGATATCAAAATGCTTCCCCTTCCAAACCTGAAACCCTCCCTTTAGCATGAGATGTGATATCCAACTCCTTCCCATTCCAATCCTGAGACCCTTCTGATAGCATGAGATGTGATATTCAATGCCTCTAATACCAAACCTGAGATCCTACCTCTAACATGAAATGTGATATCCAACTCCTTCCCTTTCCAAACTTGAGAGCCTCCATATAGCATGAGTTGTGATATTCAAGTCCTTCCCATTCCAATCCTGAGACCCTTCCTATGAGCATGAGATGTGATATCTCAATGCTTCTAATACCAAACCTGAGACCCTTCCTATAACATAAGATGGGATATCCAACTCCTTCCCATTCCAATTCTGAGACCCTTCCGATAGCAGAGATGTGATATCTCAATGCTTATACCAAACCTGAGACCCTTCCTATGGCATGAGATGTCATATACAACTCCTTCCTATTCCAATCCTGAGACCCTTCCTATAGCATGAGATGTGATATCTCAATGCTTATACCAAACCTGAGACCCTTCCTATAGCATGAGATGTGATATCCAACTCCTTCCCATTCCAATCCTGAGACCCTTCCTATAACATGAGATGTGATGTCTCAATGCTTCTAATACCAAACCTGAGATCCTTCCTATGGCATGAGATGTCATTTAAAACGCCTTCCCATTCCATTCCTGAGACCCTTCCTATAGCATGAGATGTGATATCCAACTCCTTCCCATTCCGATCCTGAGACCCTTCCTATAGCATGATATGTGATATCTCAATGCTTCTAACAACAAACCTGAGATCCTTCCTATAACATGAGATGTGATATCCAAATCCTTCCCCGTCCAAACCTGAGACCCTCCCTTTAGCATGAGATGTGATATCCAACTCCTTCCCATTCCAATCCTGAGACCCTTCTGATAGCATGAGATGTGATATCTCAATGCCTCTAATACCAAACCTGAGATCCTACATCTAACATGAAATGTGATATCCAACTCCTTCCCCTTCCAAACCTGGAGCCTTCCTATAGCATGAGATGTGATATCGAAGTATTTCCCATTCCAATCCTGAGACCCTTCCTATAACATGAGATGTGATATCCAACTCCTTCCCATTCCAACCTGAGACCCTTCCTATAGCATGAGATGGGATATCAAACTACTTCCAAGTCCAATCCTGATACCCTTCCGATAGCATGAGATGTGATATCTCAATCCCTCTAATACCAAACCTGAGTTCCTTCCGATAGCATGAGATGTGATATCTCAATGCTTCTAATACCAAACCTGAGATCCTTCCTATAACATGAGATGTGATATCAAAATCCTTCCCCTTCCAAACCTGAGACCCTCCCTTTAGCATGAGATGTGATATCCAACTCCTTCCCATTCCAATCCTGAGACCCTTCTGATAGCATGAGATGTGATTTTCAATGCCTCTAATACCAAACCTGAGATCCTACCTCTAACATGAAATGTGATATCCAACTCCTTCCCTTTCCAAACGTGAAAGCCTCCATATAGCATGAGATGTGATATTCAAGTCCTTCCCATTCCAATCCTGAGACCCTTCCTATAGCATGAGATGTGATATCTCAATGCTTCTAATACCAAACCTGAGACCCTTCCTATAACATAAGATGGGATATCCAACTCCTTCCCATTCCAATCCTGAGACCCTTCCAATAGCAGAGATGTTGTATCTCAATGCTTCTACCAAACCTGAGACCCATACTATGGCATGAGATGTGATATTAAACTCCTTCCCATTCCAATCCTGAGACCCTTCCTCTAACATGAGATGTGATATCCAAATCCTTCCCCTTCCAAACCTTAGACCCTTACTTTATCATGAGATGTGATATCCAACTCCTTCCCATTCCAATCCTGAGACCCTTCCGATATCATGAGATTTGTTATCTCAATGCTTCTAATATCAAACTTGACACCCTCCCTATAGCATGAGATGTGATATCCAAGTCCTTCCCATTCCAATCCTGAGACCCTTCCTATAGCATGAGATGTGATATCTCAATGCTTCTAATACCAAACCTGTGACTCTTCCTATAACATGAGATGGGATATCCAACTCCTTCCCATTCCAATCCTGAGACCCTTCCGATAGCAGAGATGTGATATCTCAATGCTTATACCAAACCTGAGACCCTTCCTATAGCATGAGATGTGATGTCTCAATGCTTCTAATTCAAAACCTGAGGCCCTTCCTATAGCAAGAGATGTGATATCCAACTCCTTCCCATTCCAATCCTGAGACCCTTCCGATAGCAGAGATGTGATATCTCAATGCTTATACCAAACCTGAGACCCTTCCTATGGCATGAGATGTCATATACAACTCCTTCCCATTCCAATCCTGAGACCCTTCCTATAGCATGAGATGTGATATCTCAATGCTTATACCAAACCTGAGACCCTTCCTATAGCATGAGATGTGATATCCAACTTCTTCCAATTCCAATCCTGAGACCCTTCCTATAACATGAGATGTGATGTCTCAATGCTTCTAATACCAAACCTGAGATCCTTCCTATGGCATGAGATGTGATATCCAACTCCTTCCCATTCCAATCCTGAGACCCTTCCTATAGCATGAGATGTGATATCCAACTCCTTCCCATTCCAATCCTGAGACCCTTCCTATAGCATGAGATTTGATATCTCAATGCTTCTAATACCAAACCTGAGATCCTTCCGATAGCATGAGATGTGATATCTCAATGCTTCTAATACCAAACCTGAGATCATTCCTATAACACGAGATGTGATATCCAAATCCTTCGCCTTCCAAACCTGAGACCCTCCCTTTAGCATGAGATGTGATATCCAACTTCTTCCCATTCCAATCCTGAGACCCTTCTGATAGCATGAGATGTGATATCTCAATGCCTCTAATACCAAACCTGAGATCCTACCTCTAACATGAAATTTGATATCCAACTCCTTCCCCTTCCAAACCTGAGAGCCTTCCTATAGCATGAGATGTGATATCGAAGTATTTCCCATTCCAATCCTGAGACCCTTCCTATAGCATGAGATGTGATATCTCAATGCTTCTAATACCAAACCTGAGACCCTTCCTATAACATAAGATGGGATATCCAACTCCTTCCCATTCCAATCCTGAGACCCTTCCGATAGCAGAGATGTGATATCTCAATGCTTATACCAAACCTGAGACCCTTCCTATGGCATGAGATGTCATATACAACTCCTTCCCATTCCAATCCTGAGACCCTTCCTATAGCATGAGATGTGATATCTCAATGCTTATACCAAACCTGAGACCCTTCCTATAGCATGAGATGTGATATCCAACTCCTTCCCATTCCAATCCTGAGACCCTTCCTATAACATGAGATGTGATGTCTCAATGCTTCTAATACCAAACCTGAGATCCTTCCTATGGCATGAGATGTCATTTAAAACGCCTTCCCATTCCATTCCTGAGACCATTCCTATAGCATGAGATGTGATATCCAACTCCTTCCCATTCCGATCCTGAGACCCTTCCTATAGCATGATATGTGATATCTCAATGCTTCTAACAACAAACCTGAGATCCTTCCTATAACATGAGATGTGATACCCAAATCCTTCCCCGTCCAAACCTGAGACCCTCCCTTTAGCATGAGATGTGATATCCAACTCCTTCCCATTCCAATCCTGAGACCCTTCTGATAGCATGAGATGTGATATCTCAATGCCTCTAATACCAAACCTGAGATCCTACCTCTAACATGAAATGTGATATCCAACTCCTTCTCCTTCCAAACCTGGAGCCTTCCTATAGCATGAGATGTGATATCGAAGTATTTCCCATTCCAATCCTGAGACCCTTCCTATAACATGAGATGTGATATCCAACTCCTTCCCATTCCAACCTGAGACCCTTCCTATAGCATGAGATGGGATATCAAACTACTTCCAAGTCCAATCCTGATACCCTTCCGATAGCATGAGATGTGATATCTCAATCCCTCTAATACCAAACCTGAGATCCTTCCGATAGCATGAGATGTGATGTCTCAATGCTTCTAATACCAAACCTGAGATCCTTCCTATGGCATGAGATGTGATATCCAACTCCTTCCCATTCCAATCCTGAGACCCTTCCTATAGCATGAGATGTGATATCCAACTCCTTCCCATTCCAATCCTGAGACCCTTCCTATAGCATGAGATTTGATATCTCAATGCTTCTAATACCAAACCTGAGATCCTTCCGATAGCATGAGATGTGATATCTCAATGCTTCTAATACCAAACCTGAGATCATTCCTATAACACGAGATGTGATATCCAAATCCTTCGCCTTCCAAACCTGAGACCCTCCCTTTAGCATGAGATGTGATATCCAACTTCTTCCCATTCCAATCCTGAGACCCTTCTGATAGCATGAGATGTGATATCTCAATGCCTCTAATACCAAACCTGAGATCCTACCTCTAACATGAAATTTGATATCCAACTCCTTCCCCTTCCAAACCTGAGAGCCTTCCTATAGCATGAGATGTGATATCGAAGTATTTCCCATTCCAATCCTGAGACCCTTCCTATAGCATGAGATGTGATATCTCAATGCTTCTAATACCAAACCTGAGACCCTTCCTATAACATAAGATGGGATATCCAACTCCTTCCCATTCCAATCCTGAGACCCTTCCGATAGCAGAGATGTGATATCTCAATGCTTATACCAAACCTGAGACCCTTCCTATGGCATGAGATGTCATATACAACTCCTTCCCATTCCAATCCTGAGACCCTTCCTATAGCATGAGATGTGATATCTCAATGCTTATACCAAACCTGAGACCCTTCCTATAGCATGAGATGTGATATCCAACTCCTTCCCATTCCAATCCTGAGACCCTTCCTATAACATGAGATGTGATGTCTCAATGCTTCTAATACCAAACCTGAGATCCTTCCTATGGCATGAGATGTCATTTAAAACGCCTTCCCATTCCATTCCTGAGACCATTCCTATAGCATGAGATGTGATATCCAACTCCTTCCCATTCCGATCCTGAGACCCTTCCTATAGCATGATATGTGATATCTCAATGCTTCTAACAACAAACCTGAGATCCTTCCTATAACATGAGATGTGATATCCAAATCCTTCCCCGTCCAAACCTGAGACCCTCCCTTTAGCATGAGATGTGATATCCAACTCCTTCCCATTCCAATCCTGAGACCCTTCTGATAGCATGAGATGTGATATCTCAATGCCTCTAATACCAAACCTGAGATCCTACCTCTAACATGAAATGTGATATCCAACTCCTTCTCCTTCCAAACCTGGAGCCTTCCTATAGCATGAGATGTGATATCGAAGTATTTCCCATTCCAATCCTGAGACCCTTCCTATAACATGAGATGTGATATCCAACTCCTTCCCATTCCAACCTGAGACCCTTCCTATAGCATGAGATGGGATATCAAACTACTTCCAAGTCCAATCCTGATACCCTTCCGATAGCATGAGATGTGATATCTCAATCCCTCTAATACCAAACCTGAGATCCTTCCGATAGCATGAGATGTGATATCTCAATGCTTCTAGTACCAAACCTGAGATCCTTCCTATAACATGAGATGTGATATCAAAATCCTTCCCCTTCCAAACCTGAGACCCTCCCTTTAGCATGAGATGTGATATCCAACACCTTCCCATTCCAATCCTGAGACCCTTCTGATAGCATGAGATGTGATTTTCAATGCCTCTAATACCAAACCTGAGATCCTACCTCTAACATGAAATGTGATATCCAACTCCTTCCCTTTCCAAACGTGAGAGCCTCCATATAGCATGAGATGTGATATTCAAGTCCTTCCCATTCCAATCCTGAGACCCTTCCTATAGCATGAGATGTGATATCTCAATGCTTCTAATACCAAACCTGAGACCCTTCCTATAACATAAGATGGGATATCCAACTCCTTCCCATTCCAATCCTGAGACCCTTCCAATAGCAGAGATGTGATATCTCAATGCTTATACCAAACCTGAGACCCTTCCTATGGCATGAGATGTCATATACAACTCCTTCCCATTCCAATCCTGAGACCCTTCCTATAGCATGAGATGTGATATCCAACTCCTTCCCATTCCAATCCTGAGACCCTTCCCATAACAAGAGATGTGATGTCTCAATGCTTCTAATACCAAACCTGAGATCCTTCCTATGGCATGAGATGTCATATAAAACTCCTTCCCATTCCATTCCTGAGACCCTTCCTATAGCATGAGATGTGATATCCAACTCCTTCCCATTCCAATCCTGAGACCCTTCCTATAGCATGAGATGTGATATCTCAATGCTTCTAACAACAAACCTGAGATCCTTCCTATAACATGAGATGTGATATCCAAATCCTTCCCCTTCCAAACCAGAGACCCCCCCTTTAGCATGAGATGTGATATCCAACTCCTTCCCATTCCAATCCTGAGACCGTTCTGATAGCATGAGATGTGATATCTCAATGCTTCTAATACCAAACCTGAGATCCTTTTGATAGCATGAGATGTGATATTTCAATTCTTCTAATACCAAACCTGAGATCCTTCCTATAACACGAGATGTGATATCCAAATCCTTCCCCTTCCAAACCTGAGACCCTCCCTTTAGCATGAGATGTGATATCCAACTCCTTCCCATTCCAATCCTGAGACCCTTCTGATAGCATGAGATGTTATATCTCAATGCCTCTAATACCAAACCTGAGATACTACCTCTAACATGAAATGTGATATCCAACTCCTTCCCTTTCCAAACCTGAGAGCCTTCCTATAGCATGAGATGTGATATCCAAGTCCTTCTCATTCCAATCCGGAGACCCTTCCTGTAACATGAGATGTGATATCCAACTCCTTCCGATTCCAACCTGAGACCCTTCCTATAGCATGAGATGGGATATCCAACTCCTTCCAAATCCAATCCTGATACCCTTCCGATGGCATGAGATGTGATATCCCAATGCTTCTAATACCAAATCTAAGATCCTTCCTATAACATGAGATGTGATATCCAACTCCTTCCCATTGCAATCCTGAGACCCTTCCTATAGCATGAGATGTGATATCTCAATGCTTATACCAAACCTGGGAGCCTTCCTATAACATGAGATTTGATATCGAAGTCCTTCCCATTCCAATCCTGAGACCCTTCCTATAACATGAGATGTGATATCCAACTCCTTCCCATTCCAATCCTGAGACCCTTCATATAGCATGAGATGTGATGTCTCAATGCTTCTAATACCAAATCTAAGATCCTTCCTATAACATGAGATGTGATATCCAACTCCTTCCCATTCCAATCCTGAGACCCTTCCTATAGCATGAGATGTGATATCTCATTGCTTATACCAAACCTGAGACCCTTCCTATAGCATGAGATGTGATATCCAAATCCTTCCCATTCCAATCCTGAGACCCTTCCTATAGCATGAGATGTGATATCTCAATGCCTCTAATACCAAACCTGAGATCCTTCCTCTAACATGAAATGTGATATCCAACTCCTTCCCATTCCAATCCTGAGACCCTTCCTATAACATGAGATGTGATATCTCAATGCTTATACCAAACCTGAGACCCTTCCTATAGCATGAGATGTGATATCCAAATCCTTCCCATTCCAATCCTGAGACCCTTCCTATAGCATGAGATGTGATATCTCAATGCCTCTAATACCAAACCTGAGATCCTTCCTCTAACATGAAATGTGATATCCAACTCCTTCCCATTCCAATCCTGAGACCCTTCCTATAGCATGAGATGTGATATCTCAATGCCTCTAATACCAAACCTGAGATCCTACCTCTGACATGAAATGTGATATCCAACTCCTTCCCCTTCCAAACCTGGAGCCTTCCTATAGCATGAGATGTGATATCGAAGTATTTCCCATTCCAATCCTGAGACCCTTCCTATAACATGAGATGTGATATCCAACTCCTTCCCATTCCAACCTGAGACCCTTCCTATAGCATGAGATGGGATATCAAACTACTTCCAAGTCCAATCCTGATACCCTTCCGATAGCATGAGATGTGATATCTCAATCCCTCTAATACCAAACCTGAGATCCTTCCGATAACATGAGATGTGATATCTCAATGCTTCTAATACCAAACCTGAGATCCTTCCTATAACATGAGATGTGATATCAAAATCCTTCCCCTTCCAAACCTGAGACCCTCCCTTTAGCATGAGATGTGATATCCAACTCCTTCCCATTCCAATCCTGAGACCCTTCTGATAGCATGAGATGTGATTTTCAATGCCTCTAATACCAAACCTGAGATCCTACCTCTAACATGAAATGTGATATCCAACTCCTTCCCTTTCCAAACGTGAGAGCCTCCATATAGCATGAGATGTGATATTCAAGTCCTTCCCATTCCAATCCTGAGACCCTTCCTATAGCATGAGATGTGATATCTCAATGCTTCTAATACCAAACCTGAGACCCTTCCTATAAGATAAGATGGGATATCCAACTCCTTCCCATTCCAATCCTGAGACCCTTCCAATAGCAGAGATGTGATATCTCAAATTTTATACCAAACCTGAGACCCTTCCTATGGCATGAGATGTCATATACAACTCCTTCCCATTCCAATCCTGAGACCCTTCCTATAGCATGAGATGTGATATCTCAATGCTTATACCAAACCTGAGACCCTTCCAATAGCATGAGATGTGATATCCAACTCCTTCGCATTCCAATCCTGAGACCCTTCCTATAACATGAGATGTGATGTCTCAATGCTTCTAATACCAAACCTGAGATCCTTCCTATGGCATGAGATGTCATATAAAACTCCTTCCCATTCCATTCCTGAGACCCTTCCTATAGCATGAGATGTGATATCCAACTCCTTCCCATTCCAACCCTGAGACCCTTCCTATAGCATGAGATGTGATATCTCAATGCTTCTAACAACAAACCTGAGATCCTTCCTATAACATGAGATGTGATATCCAAATCCTTCCCCTTCCAAACCAGAGACCCTCCCTTTAGCATGAGATGTGATATCCAACTCCTTCCCATTCCAATCCTGAGACCGTTCTGATAGCATGAGATGTGATATCTCAATGCTTCTAATACCAAACCTGAGATCCTTTTGATAGCATGAGATGTGATATTTCAATTCTTCTAATACCAAACCTGAGATCCTTCCTATAACACGAGATGTGATATCCAAATCCTTCCCCTTCCAAACCTGATACCCTCCCTTTAGCATGAGATGTGATATCCAACTCCTTCCCATTCCAATCCTGAGACCCTTCTGATAGCATGAGATGTTATATCTCAATGCCTCTAATACCAAACCTGAGATACTACCTCTAACATGAAATGTGATATCCAACTCCTTCCCCTTCCAAACCTGGGAGCCTTCCTATAACATGAGATGTGATATCGAAGTCCTTCCCATTCCAATCCTGAGACCCTTCCTATAACATGAGATGTGATATCCAACTCCTTCCCATTCCAATCCTGAGACCCTTCCTATAGCATGAGATGTGATGTCTCAATGCTTCTAATACCAAATCTAAGATCCTTCCTATAACATGAGATGTGATATCCAACTCCTTCCCATTCCAATCCTGAGACCCTTCCTATAGCATGAGATGTGATATCTCAATGCTTATACCAAACCTGAGACCCTTCCTATAGCATGAGATGTGATATCCAACTCCTTCCCATTCCAATCCTGAGACCCTTCCTATAGCATGAGATGTGATATCTCAATGCTTATACCAAACCTGAGACCCTTCCTATAGCATGAGATGTGATATCCAAATCCTTCCCATTCCAATCCTGAGACCCTTCCTATAGCATGAGATGTGATATCTCAATGCCTCTAATACCAAACCTGAGATCCTTCCTCTAACATGAAATGTGATATCCAACTCCTTCCCATTCCAATCCTGAGACCCTTCCTATAACATGAGATGTGATATCTCAATGCTTCTAATACCAAACCTGAGATCATTCCTATAACACGAGATGTGATATCCAAATCCTTCCCCTTCCAAACCTGAGACCCTTCCTATAGCATGAGATGTGATATCCAACTCCTTCCCATTCCAATCCTGAGACCCTTCCTATAGCATGAGATGTGATATCTCAATGCTTCTAATAATAAACCTGAGATCCTTCCTATAACATGAGATGTGATATCCAAATCCTTCCCCTTCCAAACCTGAGACCCTCCCTTTAGCATGAGATGTGATATCCAACTCCTTCCCATTCCAATCCTGAGACCCTTCTGATAGCATGAGATGTTATATCTCAATGCCTCTAATACCAAACCTGAGATCCTACCTCTAACATGAGATGTGATATCCAACTTCTTCCCATTCCAATTCTGAGACCCTTCCTATAGCATGAGATGTGATGTCTCAATGGTTCTAATACCAAATCTGAGATCCTTCCTATAACATGAGATGTGATATCCAACTCCTTCCCATTCCAATCCTGAGACCCTTCCTATAGCATGATATGTGATATCTCAATGCTTATACCAAACCTGAGACCCTTCCTATAGCATGAGATGTGATATCCAAATCCTTCCCATTCCAATCCTGAGACCCTTCCTATAGCATGAGATGTGATATCTCAATGCCTCTAATACCAAACCTGAGATCCTTCCTCTAACATGAAATGTGATATCCAAATCCTTCCCTTTCCAAACCTGAGAGCCTATCTATAGCATGAGATGTGATATCCAACTCCTTCCCATTCCAATCCTGAGACCCTTCCTATAGCATGAGATGTGATATCTCAATGCTTATACCAAACCTGAGACCCTTCCTATAGCATGAAATGTGATATCCAACTCCTTCCCCTTCCAAACCTGGGAGCCTTCCTATAACATGAGATGTGATATCCAACTTCTTCCCATTCCAATCCTGAGACCCTTCCTATAGCATGAGATGTGATGTCTCAATGGTTCTAATACCAAATCTGAGATCCTTCCTATAACATGAGATGTGATATCCAACTCCTTCCCATTCCAATCCTGAGACCCTTCCTATAGCATGATATGTGATATCTCAGTGCTTATACCAAACCTGAGACCCTTCCTATAGCATGAGATGTGATATCCAAATCCTTCCCATTCCAATCCTGAGACCCTTCCTATAGCATGAGATGTGATATCTCAATGCCTCTAATACCAAACCTGAGATCCTTCCTCTAACATGAAATGTGATATCCAAATCCTTCCCTTTCCAAACCTGAGAGCCTATCTATAGCATGAGATGTGATATCCAACTCCTTCCCATTCCAATCCTGAGACCCTTCCTATAGCATGAGATGTGATATCTCAATGCTTATACCAAACCTGAGACCCTTCCTATAGCATGAGATGTGATATCCAAATCCTCCCATTCCAAACCTGAGACCCTCCCTTTAGCATGAGATGTGATATCCAACTCCTTCCCATTCCAATCCTGAGACCCTTCTGATAGCATGAGATGTGATATCTCAATGCCTCTAATACCAAACCTGAGATCCTACCTCTAACATGAAATGTGATATCCAACTCCTTCTCCTTCCAAACCTGGAGCCTTCCTATAGCATGAGATGTGATATCGAAGTATTTCCCATTCCAATCCTGAGACCCTTCCTATAACATGAGATGTGATATCCAACTCCTTCCCATTCCAACCTGAGACCCTTCCTATAGCATGAGATGGGATATCAAACTACTTCCAAGTCCAATCCTGATACCCTTCCGATAGCATGAGATGTGATATCTCAATCCCTCTAATACCAAACCTGAGATCCTTCCGATAGCATGAGATGTGATATCTCAATGCTTCTAGTACCAAACCTGAGATCCTTCCTATAACATGAGATGTGATATCAAAATCCTTCCCCTTCCAAACCTGAGACCCTCCCTTTAGCATGAGATGTGATATCCAACACCTTCCCATTCCAATCCTGAGACCCTTCTGATAGCATGAGATGTGATTTTCAATGCCTCTAATACCAAACCTGAGATCCTACCTCTAACATGAAATGTGATATCCAACTCCTTCCCTTTCCAAACGTGAGAGCCTCCATATAGCATGAGATGTGATATTCAAGTCCTTCCCATTCCAATCCTGAGACCCTTCCTATAGCATGAGATGTGATATCTCAATGCTTCTAATACCAAACCTGAGACCCTTCCTATAACATAAGATGGGATATCCAACTCCTTCCCATTCCAATCCTGAGACCCTTCCAATAGCAGAGATGTGATATCTCAATGCTTATACCAAACCTGAGACCCTTCCTATGGCATGAGATGTCATATACAACTCCTTCCCATTCCAATCCTGAGACCCTTCCTATAGCATGAGATGTGATATCCAACTCCTTCCCATTCCAATCCTGAGACCCTTCCTATAACAAGAGATGTGATGTCTCAATGCTTCTAATACCAAACCTGAGATCCTTCCTATGGCATGAGATGTCATATAAAACTCCTTCCCATTCCATTCCTGAGACCCTTCCTATAGCATGAGATGTGATATCCAACTCCTTCCCATTCCAATCCTGAGACCCTTCCTATAGCATGAGATGTGATATCTCAATGCTTCTAACAACAAACCTGAGATCCTTCCTATAACATGAGATGTGATATCCAAATCCTTCCCCTTCCAAACCAGAGACCCTCCCTTTAGCATGAGATGTGATAACCAACTCCTTCCCATTCCAATCCTGAGACCGTTCTGATAGCATGAGATGTGATATCTCAATGCTTCTAATACCAAACCTGAGATCCTTTTGATAGCATGAGATGTGATATTTCAATTCTTCTAATACCAAACCTGAGATCCTTCCTATAACACGAGATGTGATATCCAAATCCTTCCCCTTCCAAACCTGAGACCCTCCCTTTAGCATGAGATGTGATATCCAACTCCTTCCCATTCCAATCCTGAGACCCTTCTGATAGCATGAGATGTTATATCTCAATGCCTCTAATACCAAACCTGAGATACTACCTCTAACATGAAATGTGATATCCAACTCCTTCCCTTTCCAAACCTGAGAGCCTTCCTATAGCATGAGATGTGATATCCAAGTCCTTCTCATTCCAATCCGGAGACCCTTCCTGTAACATGAGATGTGATATCCAACTCCTTCCGATTCCAACCTGAGACCCTTCCTATAGCATGAGATGGGATATCCAACTCCTTCCAAATCCAATCCTGATACCCTTCCGATGGCATGAGATGTGATATCCCAATGCTTCTAATACCAAATCTAAGATCCTTCCTATAACATGAGATGTGATATCCAACTCCTTCCCATTCCAATCCTGAGACCCTTCCTATAGCATGAGATGTGATATCTCAATGCTTATACCAAACCTGGGAGCCTTCCTATAACATGAGATTTGATATCGAAGTCCTTCCCATTCCAATCCTGAGACCCTTCCTATAACATGAGATGTGATATCCAACTCCTTCCCATTCCAATCCTGAGACCCTTCATATAGCATGAGATGCGATGTCTCAATGCTTCTAATACCAAATCTAAGATCCTTCCTATAACATGAGATGTGATATCCAACTCCTTCCCATTCCAATCCTGAGACCCTTCCTATAGCATGAGATGTGATATCTCATTGCTTATACCAAACCTGAGACCCTTCCTATAGCATGAGATGTGATATCCAAATCCTTCCCATTCCAATCCTGAGACCCTTCCTATAGCATGAGATGTGATATCTCAATGCCTCTAATACCAAACCTGAGATCCTTCCTCTAACATGAAATGTGATATCCAACTCCTTCCCATTCCAATCCTGAGACCCTTCCTATAACATGAGATGTGATATCTCAATGCTTATACCAAACCTGAGACCCTTCCTATAGCATGAGATGTGATATCCAAATCCTTCCCATTCCAATCCTGAGACCCTTCCTATAGCATGAGATGTGATATCTCAATGCCTCTAATACCAAACCTAAGATCCTTCCTCTAACATGAAATGTGATATCCAACTCCTTCCCATTCCAATCCTGAGACCCTTCCTATAGCATGAGATGTGATATCTCAATGCCTCTAATACCAAACCTGAGATCCTACCTCTAACATGAAATGTGATATCCAACTCCTTCCCCTTCCAAACCTGGAGCCTTCCTATAGCATGAGATGTGATATCGAAGTATTTCCCATTCCAATCCTGAGACCCTTCCTATAACATGAGATGTGATATCCAACTCCTTCCCATTCCAACCTGAGACCCTTCCTATAGCATGAGATGGGATATCAAACTACTTCCAAGTCCAATCCTGATACCCTTCCGATAGCATGAGATGTGATATCTCAATCCCTCTAATACCAAACCTGAGATCCTTCCGATAACATGAGATGTGATATCTCAATGCTTCTAATACCAAACCTGAGATCCTTCCTATAACATGAGATGTGATATCAAAATCCTTCCCCTTCCAAACCTGAGACCCTCCCTTTAGCATGAGATGTGATATCCAACTCCTTCCCATTCCGATCCTGAGACCCTTCTGATAGCATGAGATGTGATTTTCAATGCCTCTAATACCAAACCTGAGATCCTACCTCTAACATGAAATGTGATATCCAACTCCTTCCCTTTCCAAACGTGAGAGCCTCCATATAGCATGAGATGTGATATTCAAGTCCTTCCCATTCCAATCCTGAGACCCTTCCTATAGCATGAGATGTGATATCTCAATGCTTCTAATACCAAACCTGAGACCCTTCCTATAACATAAGATGGGATATCCAACTCCTTCCCATTCCAATCCTGAGACCCTTCCAATAGCAGAGATGTGATATCTCAATGCTTATACCAAACCTGAGACCCTTCCTATGGCATGAGATGTCATATACAACTCCTTCCCATTCCAATCCTGAGACCCTTCCTATAGCATGAGATGTGATATCTCAATGCTTATACCAAACCTGAGACCCTTCCTATAGCATGAGATGTGATATCCAACTCCTTCGCATTCCAATCCTGAGACCCTTCCTATAACATGAGATGTGATGTCTCAATGCTTCTAATACCAAACCTGAGATCCTTCCTATGGCATGAGATGTCATATAAAACTCCTTCCCATTCCATTCCTGAGACCCTTCCTATAGCATGAGATGTGATATCCAACTCCTTCCCATTCCAACCCTGAGACCCTTCCTATAGCATGAGATGTGATATCTCAATGCTTCTAACAACAAACCTGAGATCCTTCCTATAACATGAGATGTGATATCCAAATCCTTCCCCTTCCAAACCAGAGACCCTCCCTTTAGCATGAGATGTGATATCCAACTCCTTCCCATTCCAATCCTGAGACCGTTCTGATAGCATGAGATGTGATATCTCAATGCTTCTAATACCAAACCTGAGATCCTTTTGATAGCATGAGATGTGATATTCCAATTCTTCTAATACCAAACCTGAGATCCTTCCTATAACACGAGATGTGATATCCAAATCCTTCCCCTTCCAAACCTGAGACCCTCCCTTTAGCATGAGATGTGATATCCAACTCCTTCCCATTCCAATCCTGAGACCCTTCTGATAGCATGAGATGTTATATCTCAATGCCTCTAATACCAAACCTGAGATACTACCTCTAACATGAAATGTGATATCCAACTCATTCCCTTTCCAAACCTGAGAGCCTTCCTATAGCATGAGATGTGATATCCAAGTCCTTCTCATTCCAATCCGGAGACCCTTCCTGTAACATGAGATGTGATATCCAACTCCTTCCGATTCCAACCTGAGACCCTTCCTATAGCATGAGATGGGATATCCAACTCCTTCCAAATCCAATCCTGATACCCTTCCGATGGCATGAGATGTGATATCCCAATGCTTCTAATACCAAATCTAAGATCCTTCCTATAACATGAGATGTGATATCCAACTCCTTCCCATTGCAATCCTGAGACCCTTCCTATAGCATGAGATGTGATATCTCAATGCTTATACCAAACCTGGGAGCCTTCCTATAACATGAGATTTGATATCGAAGTCCTTCCCATTCCAATCCTGAGACCCTTCCTATAACATGAGATGTGATATCCAACTCCTTCCCATTCCAATCCTGAGACCCTTCATATAGCATGAGATGTGATGTCTCAATGCTTCTAATACCAAATCTAAGATCCTTCCTATAACATGAGATGTGATATCCAACTCCTTCCCATTCCAATCCTGAGACCCTTCCTATAGCATGAGATGTGATATCTCATTGCTTATACCAAACCTGAGACCCTTCCTATAGCATGAGATGTGATATCCAAATCCTTCCCATTCCAATCCTGAGACCCTTCCTATAGCATGAGATGTGATATCTCAATGCCTCTAATACCAAACCTGAGATCCTTCCTCTAACATGAAATGTGATATCCAACTCCTTCCCATTCCAATCCTGAGACCCTTCCTATAACATGAGATGTGATATCTCAATGCTTATACCAAACCTGAGACCCTTCCTATAGCATGAGATGTGATATCCAAATCCTTCCCATTCCAATCCTGAGACCCTTCCTATAGCATGAGATGTGATATCTCAATGCCTCTAATACCAAACCTGAGATCCTTCCTCTAACATGAAATGTGATATCCAACTCCTTCCCATTCCAATCCTGAGACCCTTCCTATAGCATGAGATGTGATATCTCAATGCCTCTAATACCAAACCTGAGATCCTACCTCTGACATGAAATGTGATATCCAACTCCTTCCCCTTCCAAACCTGGAGCCTTCCTATAGCATGAGATGTGATATCGAAGTATTTCCCATTCCAATCCTGAGACCCTTCCTATAACATGAGATGTGATATCCAACTCCTTCCCATTCCAACCTGAGACCCTTCCTATAGCATGAGATGGGATATCAAACTACTTCCAAGTCCAATCCTGATACCCTTCCGATAGCATGAGATGTGATATCTCAATCCCTCTAATACCAAACCTGAGATCCTTCCGATAACATGAGATGTGATATCTCAATGCTTCTAATACCAAACCTGAGATCCTTCCTATAACATGAGATGTGATATCAAAATCCTTCCCCTTCCAAACCTGAGACCCTCCCTTTAGCATGAGATGTGATATCCAACTCCTTCCCATTCCAATCCTGAGACCCTTCTGATAGCATGAGATGTGATTTTCAATGCCTCTAATACCAAACCTGAGATCCTACCTCTAACATGAAATGTGATATCCAACTCCTTCCCTTTCCAAACGTGAGAGCCTCCATATAGCATGAGATGTGATATTCAAGTCCTTCCCATTCCAATCCTGAGACCCTTCCTATAGCATGAGATGTGATATCTCAATGCTTCTAATACCAAACCTGAGACCCTTCCTATAACATAAGATGGGATATCCAACTCCTTCCCATTCCAATCCTGAGACCCTTCCAATAGCAGAGATGTGATATCTCAAATTTTATACCAAACCTGAGACCCTTCCTATGGCATGAGATGTCATATACAACTCCTTCCCATTCCAATCCTGAGACCCTTCCTATAGCATGAGATGTGATATCTCAATGCTTATACCAAACCTGAGACCCTTCCAATAGCATGAGATGTGATATCCAACTCCTTCGCATTCCAATCCTGAGACCCTTCCTATAACATGAGATGTGATGTCTCAATGCTTCTAATACCAAACCTGAGATCCTTCCTATGGCATGAGATGTCATATAAAACTCCTTCCCATTCCATTCCTGAGACCCTTCCTATAGCATGAGATGTGATATCCAACTCCTTCCCATTCCAACCCTGAGACCCTTCCTATAGCATGAGATGTGATATCTCAATGCTTCTAACAACAAACCTGAGATCCTTCCTATAACATGAGATGTGATATCCAAATCCTTCCCCTTCCAAACCAGAGACCCTCCCTTTAGCATGAGATGTGATATCCAACTCCTTCCCATTCCAATCCTGAGACCGTTCTGATAGCATGAGATGTGATATCTCAATGCTTCTAATACCAAACCTGAGATCCTTTTGATAGCATGAGATGTGATATTTCAATTCTTCTAATACCAAACCTGAGATCCTTCCTATAACACGAGATGTGATATCCAAATCCTTCCCCTTCCAAACCTGATACCCTCCCTTTAGCATGAGATGTGATATCCAACTCCTTCCCATTCCAATCCTGAGACCCTTCTGATAGCATGAGATGTTATATCTCAATGCCTCTAATACCAAACCTGAGATACTACCTCTAACATGAAATGTGATATCCAACTCCTTCCCCTTCCAAACCTGGGAGCCTTCCTATAACATGAGATGTGATATCGAAGTCCTTCCCATTCCAATCCTGAGACCCTTCCTATAACATGAGATGTGATATCCAACTCCTTCCCATTCCAATCCTGAGACCCTTCCTATAGCATGAGATGTGATGTCTCAATGCTTCTAATACCAAATCTAAGATCCTTCCTATAACATGAGATGTGATATCCAACTCCTTCCCATTCCAATCCTGAGACCCTTCCTATAGCATGAGATGTGATATCTCAATGCTTATACCAAACCTGAGACCCTTCCTATAGCATGAGATGTGATATCCAACTCCTTCCCATTCCAATCCTGAGACCCTTCCTATAGCATGAGATGTGATATCTCAATGCTTATACCAAACCTGAGACCCTTCCTATAGCATGAGATGTGATATCCAAATCCTTCCCATTCCAATCCTGAGACCCTTCCTATAGCATGAGATGTGATATCTCAATGCCTCTAATACCAAACCTGAGATCCTTCCTCTAACATGAAATGTGATATCCAACTCCTTCCCATTCCAATCCTGAGACCCTTCCTATAACATGAGATGTGATATCTCAATGCTTCTAATACCAAACCTGAGATCATTCCTATAACACGAGATGTGATATCCAAATCCTTCCCCTTCCAAACCTGAGACCCTTCCTATAGCATGAGATGTGATATCCAACTCCTTCCCATTCCAATCCTGAGACCCTTCCTATAGCATGAGATGTGATATCTCAATGCTTCTAATAATAAACCTGAGATCCTTCCTATAACATGAGATGTGATATCCAAATCCTTCCCCTTCCAAACCTGAGACCCTCCCTTTAGCATGAGATGTGATATCCAACTCCTTCCCATTCCAATCCTGAGACCCTTCTGATAGCATGAGATGTTATATCTCAATGCCTCTAATACCAAACCTGAGATCCTACCTCTAACATGAGATGTGATATCCAACTTCTTCCCATTCCAATTCTGAGACCCTTCCTATAGCATGAGATGTGATGTCTCAATGGTTCTAATACCAAATCTGAGATCCTTCCTATAACATGAGATGTGATATCCAACTCCTTCCCATTCCAATCCTGAGACCCTTCCTATAGCATGATATGTGATATCTCAATGCTTATACCAAACCTGAGACCCTTCCTATAGCATGAGATGTGATATCCAAATCCTTCCCATTCCAATCCTGAGACCCTTCCTATAGCATGAGATGTGATATCTCAATGCCTCTAATACCAAACCTGAGATCCTTCCTCTAACATGAAATGTGATATCCAAATCCTTCCCTTTCCAAACCTGAGAGCCTATCTATAGCATGAGATGTGATATCCAACTCCTTCCCATTCCAATCCTGAGACCCTTCCTATAGCATGAGATGTGATATCTCAATGCTTATACCAAACCTGAGACCCTTCCTATAGCATGAAATGTGATATCCAACTCCTTCCCCTTCCAAACCTGGGAGCCTTCCTATAACATGAGATGTGATATCCAACTTCTTCCCATTCCAATCCTGAGACCCTTCCTATAGCATGAGATGTGATGTCTCAATGGTTCTAATACCAAATCTGAGATCCTTCCTATAACATGAGATGTGATATCCAACTCCTTCCCATTCCAATCCTGAGACCCTTCCTATAGCATGATATGTGATATCTCAGTGCTTATACCAAACCTGAGACCCTTCCTATAGCATGAGATGTGATATCCAAATCCTTCCCATTCCAATCCTGAGACCCTTCCTATAGCATGAGATGTGATATCTCAATGCCTCTAATACCAAACCTGAGATCCTTCCTCTAACATGAAATGTGATATCCAAATCCTTCCCTTTCCAAACCTGAGAGCCTATCTATAGCATGAGATGTGATATCCAACTCCTTCCCATTCCAATCCTGAGACCCTTCCTATAGCATGAGATGTGATATCTCAATGCTTATACCAAACCTGAGACCCTTCCTATAGCATGAGATGTGATATCCAAATCCTCCCATTCCAAACCTGAGACCCTCCCTTTAGCATGAGATGTGATATCCAACTCCTTCCCATTCCAATCCTGAGACCCTTCTGATAGCATGAGATGTGATATCTCAATGCCTCTAATACCAAACCTGAGATCCTACCTCTAACATGAAATGTGATATCCAACTCCTTCTCCTTCCAAACCTGGAGCCTTCCTATAGCATGAGATGTGATATCGAAGTATTTCCCATTCCAATCCTGAGACCCTTCCTATAACATGAGATGTGATATCCAACTCCTTCCCATTCCAACCTGAGACCCTTCCTATAGCATGAGATGGGATATCAAACTACTTCCAAGTCCAATCCTGATACCCTTCCGATAGCATGAGATGTGATATCTCAATCCCTCTAATACCAAACCTGAGATCCTTCCGATAGCATGAGATGTGATATCTCAATGCTTCTAGTACCAAACCTGAGATCCTTCCTATAACATGAGATGTGATATCAAAATCCTTCCCCTTCCAAACCTGAGACCCTCCCTTTAGCATGAGATGTGATATCCAACACCTTCCCATTCCAATCCTGAGACCCTTCTGATAGCATGAGATGTGATTTTCAATGCCTCTAATACCAAACCTGAGATCCTACCTCTAACATGAAATGTGATATCCAACTTCTTCCCTTTCCAAACGTGAGAGCCTCCATATAGCATGAGATGTGATATTCAAGTCCTTCCCATTCCAATCCTGAGACCCTTCCTATAGCATGAGATGTGATATCTCAATGCTTCTAATACCAAACCTGAGACCCTTCCTATAACATAAGATGGGATATCCAACTCCTTCCCATTCCAATCCTGAGACCCTTCCAATAGCAGAGATGTGATATCTCAATGCTTATACCAAACCTGAGACCCTTCCTATGGCATGAGATGTCATATACAACTCCTTCCCATTCCAATCCTGAGACCCTTCCTATAGCATGAGATGTGATATCCAACTCCTTCCCATTCCAATCCTGAGACCCTTCCTATAACAAGAGATGTGATGTCTCAATGCTTCTAATACCAAACCTGAGATCCTTCCTATGGCATGAGATGTCATATAAAACTCCTTCCCATTCCATTCCTGAGACCCTTCCTATAGCATGAGATGTGATATCCAACTCCTTCCCATTCCAATCCTGAGACCCTTCCTATAGCATGAGATGTGATATCTCAATGCTTCTAACAACAAACCTGAGATCCTTCCTATAACATGAGATGTGATATCCAAATCCTTCCCCTTCCAAACCAGAGACCCTCCCTTTAGCATGAGATGTGATAACCAACTCCTTCCCATTCCAATCCTGAGACCGTTCTGATAGCATGAGATGTGATATCTCAATGCTTCTAATACCAAACCTGAGATCCTTTTGATAGCATGAGATGTGATATTTCAATTCTTCTAATACCAAACCTGAGATCCTTCCTATAACACGAGATGTGATATCCAAATCCTTCCCCTTCCAAACCTGAGACCCTCCCTTTAGCATGAGATGTGATATCCAACTCCTTCCCATTCCAATCCTGAGACCCTTCTGATAGCATGAGATGTTATATCTCAATGCCTCTAATACCAAACCTGAGATACTACCTCTAACATGAAATGTGATATCCAACTCCTTCCCTTTCCAAACCTGAGAGCCTTCCTATAGCATGAGATGTGATATCCAAGTCCTTCTCATTCCAATCCGGAGACCCTTCCTGTAACATGAGATGTGATATCCAACTCCTTCCGATTCCAACCTGAGACCCTTCCTATAGCATGAGATGGGATATCCAACTCCTTCCAAATCCAATCCTGATACCCTTCCGATGGCATGAGATGTGATATCCCAATGCTTCTAATACCAAATCTAAGATCCTTCCTATAACATGAGATGTGATATCCAACTCCTTCCCATTCCAATCCTGAGACCCTTCCTATAGCATGAGATGTGATATCTCAATGCTTATACCAAACCTGGGAGCCTTCCTATAACATGAGATTTGATATCGAAGTCCTTCCCATTCCAATCCTGAGACCCTTCCTATAACATGAGATGTGATATCCAACTCCTTCCCATTCCAATCCTGAGACCCTTCATATAGCATGAGATGCGATGTCTCAATGCTTCTAATACCAAATCTAAGATCCTTCCTATAACATGAGATGTGATATCCAACTCCTTCCCATTCCAATCCTGAGACCCTTCCTATAGCATGAGATGTGATATCTCATTGCTTATACCAAACCTGAGACCCTTCCTATAGCATGAGATGTGATATCCAAATCCTTCCCATTCCAATCCTGAGACCCTTCCTATAGCATGAGATGTGATATCTCAATGCCTCTAATACCAAACCTGAGATCCTTCCTCTAACATGAAATGTGATATCCAACTCCTTCCCATTCCAATCCTGAGACCCTTCCTATAACATGAGATGTGATATCTCAATGCTTATACCAAACCTGAGACCCTTCCTATAGCATGAGATGTGATATCCAAATCCTTCCCATTCCAATCCTGAGACCCTTCCTATAGCATGAGATGTGATATCTCAATGCCTCTAATACCAAACCTAAGATCCTTCCTCTAACATGAAATGTGATATCCAACTCCTTCCCATTCCAATCCTTAGACCCTTCCTATAGCATGAGATGTGATATCTCAATGCCTCTAATACCAAACCTGAGATCCTACCTCTAACATGAAATGTGATATCCAACTCCTTCCCCTTCCAAACCTGGAGCCTTCCTATAGCATGAGATGTGATATCGAAGTATTTCCCATTCCAATCCTGAGACCCTTCCTATAACATGAGATGTGATATCCAACTCCTTCCCATTCCAACCTGAGACCCTTCCTATAGCATGAGATGGGATATCAAACTACTTCCAAGTCCAATCCTGATACCCTTCCGATAGCATGAGATGTGATATCTCAATCCCTCTAATACCAAACCTGAGATCCTTCCGATAACATGAGATGTGATATCTCAATGCTTCTAATACCAAACCTGAGATCCTTCCTATAACATGAGATGTGATATCAAAATCCTTCCCCTTCCAAACCTGAGACCCTCCCTTTAGCATGAGATGTGATATCCAACTCCTTCCCATTCCAATCCTGAGACCCTTCTGATAGCATGAGATGTGATTTTCAATGCCTCTAATACCAAACCTGAGATCCTACCTCTAACATGAAATGTGATATCCAACTCCTTCCCTTTCCAAACGTGAGAGCCTCCATATAGCATGAGATGTGATATTCAAGTCCTTCCCATTCCAATCCTGAGACCCTTCCTATAGCATGAGATGTGATATCTCAATGCTTCTAATACCAAACCTGAGACCCTTCCTATAACATAAGATGGGATATCCAACTCCTTCCCATTCCAATCCTGAGACCCTTCCAATAGCAGAGATGTGATATCTCAATGCTTATACCAAACCTGAGACCCTTCCTATGGCATGAGATGTCATATACAACTCCTTCCCATTCCAATCCTGAGACCCTTCCTATAGCATGAGATGTGATATCTCAATGCTTATACCAAACCTGAGACCCTTCCTATAGCATGAGATGTGATATCCAAATCCTTCGCATTCCAATCCTGAGACCCTTCCTATAACATGAGATGTGATGTCTCAATGCTTCTAATACCAAACCTGAGATCCTTCCTATGGCATGAGATGTCATATAAAACTCCTTCCCATTCCATTCCTGAGACCCTTCCTATAGCATGAGATGTGATATCCAACTCCTTCCCATTCCAACCCTGAGACCCTTCCTATAGCATGAGATGTGATATCTCAATGCTTCTAACAACAAACCTGAGATCCTTCCTATAACATGAGATGTGATATCCAAATCCTTCCCCTTCCAAACCAGAGACCCTCCCTTTAGCATGAGATGTGATATCCAACTCCTTCCCATTCCAATCCTGAGACCGTTCTGATAGCATGAGATGTGATATCTCAATGCTTCTAATACCAAACCTGAGATCCTTTTGATAGCATGAGATGTGATATTTCAATTCTTCTAATACCAAACCTGAGATCCTTCCTATAACACGAGATGTGATATCCAAATCCTTCCCCTTCCAAACCTGAGACCCTCCCTTTAGCATGAGATGTGATATCCAACTCCTTCCCATTCCAATCCTGAGACCCTTCTGATAGCATGAGATGTTATATCTCAATGCCTCTAATACCAAACCTGAGATACTACCTCTAACATGAAATGTGATATCCAACTCCTTCCCCTTCCAAACCTGGGAGCCTTCCTATAACATGAGATGTGATATCGAAGTCCTTCCCATTCCAATCCTGAGACCCTTCCTATAACATGAGATGTGATATCCAACTCCTTCCCATTCCAATCCTGAGACCCTTCCTATAGCATGAGATGTGATGTCTCAATGCTTCTAATACCAAATCTAAGATCCTTCCTATAACATGAGATGTGATATCCAACTCCTTCCCATTCCAATCCTGAGACCCTTCCTATAGCATGAGATGTGATATCTCAATGCTTATACCAAACCTGAGACCCTTCCTATAGCATGAGATGTGATATCCAACTCCTTCCCATTCCAATCCTGAGACCCTTCCTATAGCATGAGATGTGATATCTCAATGCTTATACCAAACCTGAGACCCTTCCTATAGCATGAGATGTGATATCCAAATCCTTCCCATTCCAATCCTGAGACCCTTCCTATAGCATGAGATGTGATATCTCAATGCCTCTAATACCAAACCTGAGATCCTTCCTCTAACATGAAAGGTGATATCCAACTCCTTCCCATTCCAATCCTGAGACCCTTCCTATAACATGAGATGTGATATCTCAATGCTTCTAATACCAAACCTGAGATCATTCCTATAACACGAGATGTGATATCCAAATCCTTCCCCTTCCAAACCTGAGACCCTTCCTATAGCATGAGATGTGATATCCAACTCCTTCCCATTCCAATCCTGAGACCCTTCCTATAGCATGAGATGTGATATCTCAATGCTTCTAATAATAAACCTGAGATCCTTCCTATAACATGAGATGTGATATCCAAATCCTTCCCCTTCCAAACCTGAGACCCTCCCTTTAGCATGAGATGTGATATCCAACTCCTTCCCATTCCAATCCTGAGACCCTTCTGATAGCATGAGATGTTATATCTCAATGCCTCTAATACCAAACCTGAGATCCTACCTCTAACATGAGATGTGATATCCAACTTCTTCCCATTCCAATCCTGAGACCCTTCCTATAGCATGAGATGTGATGTCTCAATGGTTCTAATACCAAATCTGAGATCCTTCCTATAACATGAGATGTGATATCCAACTCCTTCCCATTCCAATCCTGAGACCCTTCCTATAGCATGATATGTGATATCTCAATGCTTATACCAAACCTGAGACCCTTCCTATAGCATGAGATGTGATATCCAAATCCTTCCCATTCCAATCCTGAGACCCTTCCTATAGCATGAGATGTGATATCTCAATGCCTCTAATACCAAACCTGAGATCCTTCCTCTAACATGAAATGTGATATCCAAATCCTTCCCTTTCCAAACCTGAGAGCCTATCTATAGCATGAGATGTGATATCCAACTCCTTCCCATTCCAATCCTGAGACCCTTCCTATAGCATGAGATGTGATATCTCAATGCTTATACCAAACCTGAGACCCTTCCTATAGCATGAAATGTGATATCCAACTCCTTCCCCTTCCAAACCTGGGAGCCTTCCTATAACATGAGATGTGATATCCAACTTCTTCCCATTCCAATCCTGAGACCCTTCCTATAGCATGAGATGTGATGTCTCAATGGTTCTAATACCAAATCTGAGATCCTTCCTATAACATGAGATGTGATATCCAACTCCTTCCCATTCCAATCCTGAGACCCTTCCTATAGCATGATATGTGATATCTCAATGCTTATACCAAACCTGAGACCCTTCCTATAGCATGAGATGTGATATCCAAATCCTTCCCATTCCAATCCTGAGACCCTTCCTATAGCATGAGATGTGATATCTCAATGCCTCTAATACCAAACCTGAGATCCTTCCTCTAACATGAAATGTGATATCCAAATCCTTCCCTTTCCAAACCTGAGAGCCTATCTATAGCATGAGATGTGATATCCAACTCCTTCCCATTCCAATCCTGAGACCCTTCCTATAGCATGAGATGTGATATCTCAATGCTTATACCAAACCTGAGACCCTTCCTATAGCATGAGATGTGATATCCAAATCCTCCCATTCCAATCCTGAGACCCTTCCTATTGCATGAGATGTGATATCTCAATGCCTCTAATACCAAACCTGAGATCCTTCCTCTAACATGAAATGTGATATCCAACTCCTTCCCTTTCCAAACCTGAGAGACTACCTATAGCATGAGATGTGATATCCAAGTCCTTCCCATTCCAATCCTTAGACACTTCCTACAGCATGAGATGTGATATCTCAATGATTCTAATACCAAACCTGAGACCCGTCCTATAACATGAGATGGGATATCCAACTCCTTCCCATTTCAATCCTGAGACACTTCCGATAGCAGAGATGTGATATCTCAATGCTTATACCAAACCTGAGACCCTTCCTATAACATGAGATGTGATATCCAACTCCTTCCCATTCCAATCCTGAGACCCTAACTATAACATGAGATGTGATGTCTCAATGCTTCTAATACCAAACCTGAGATCGTTCCTATGGCATGAGATGTCATATAAAACTCCTTCCCATTCCAATCCTGAGACCCTTCCTATAGCATGAGATGTGATATCCAACTCCTTCCGATTCCAATCCTGAGACCCTTCCTATAGCATGAGATTTGATATCTCAATGCTTCTAATACCAAACCTGAGATCATTCCTATAACACGAGATGTGATAGCCAAATCCTTCCCCTTCCAAACCTGAGACCCTCCCTTTAGCATGAGATGTGATATCCAAGCCCTTCCCATTCCAATCCTGAGACCCTTCTGATAGCATGAGATGTGATATCTCAATGCCTCTAATACCAAACCTGAGATCCTACCTCTAACATGAAATGTGATATCCAACTCGTTCCCCTTCCAAACCTGATAGCCTTCCTATAGCATGAGATGTGATATTGAAGTATTTCCCATTCCAATCCTGAGACCCATCCTATAACATGAGATGTGATATCCAACTCCTTCCCATTCCAACCTGAGACCCTTCCTATAGCATGAGATGGGATATCCAACTACTTCCAAATCCAATCCTGATACCCTTCCGATAGCATGAGATGGGATATCTCAATCCCTCTAATACCAAACCTGAGATCCTTCCGATAGCATGAGATGTGATATCTCAATGCTTCTAATACCAAACCTGAGATCCTTCCTATAACATGAGATGTGATATCAAAATCCTTCCCCTTCCAAACCTGAGACCCTCCCTTTAGCATGAGATGTGATATCCAACTCCTTCCCATTCCAATCCTGAGACCCTTCTGATAGCATGAGATGTGATATTCAATGCCTCTAATACCAAACCTGAGATCCTACCTCTAACATGAAATGTGATATCCAATTCCTTCCCTTTCCAAACGTGAGAGCCTCCCTATAGCATGAGATGTGATATTCACGTCCTTCCCATTCCAATCCTGAGACCCTTCCTATAGCATGAGATGTGATATCTAAATGCTTCTAATACCAAACCTGAGACCCTTCCTATAACATAAGATGGGATACCCAACTCCTTCTCATTCCAATCCTGAGACCCTTCCGATAGCAGAGATGTGATATCTCAATGCTTATACCAAACCTGAGACCCTTCCTATGGCATGAGATGTCATATACAACTCCTTCCCATTCCATTCCTGAGACCCTTCCTATAGCATGAGATGTGATATCTCAATGCTTATACCAAACCTGAGACCCTTCCTATAGCATGAGATGTGATATCCAACTCCTTCCCATTCCAATCCTGAGACCCTTCCTATAACATGAGATGTGATGTCTCAATGCTTCTAATACCAAACCTGAGATCCTTCCTATGGCATGAGATGTCATATAAAACTCCTTCCCATTCCATTCCTGAGACCCTTCCTATAGCATGAGATGTGATATCCAACTCCTTCCCATTCCAATCCTGAGACCCTTCCTATAGCATGAGATGTGATATCTCAATGCTTCTAATACCTGTTAAGACGGATTTCTGAACTCTGTCCTGGTGGCGCAGAAGTTCAGAAGGCCAACCTAATTACTTGGAACAGGGTAACCTCTGGACAAGCCAGACCAATCAAGGTAGCGATCGCGGCGGTCAAGACTAGGTCTCAAGAGGGGTGAGGGTGACTGAAAGCCCGCAGTGAGCACACAAAGCAAGAGCGCTTACAAACTACTCCAAACAGTTGTTTATATCAAAAATAGATACACATTTATTATAAGGCCTCAAAACTAATGACCACAGTAAAAGCAGCAACATACAACGATATTAAACCAACACATACACTATCCACCCAATATATATACAGAATACACAGTTTCACAGCATTAGCAGCACGAAATATGTTATCCACCTGCAGGGGAAGGAAAACAGGCAGTGCGAACCAATGCTTGTGATATGTCCGCCTTCTGAGGCCCCTAACTAGATGGTAGTCCAATCCCTACGAAGAGTGGAGCCTAGCGCTCAAAAGTACCTGCACACGCCGGTGCCAATGGGCAGAAGGTGAAGCTCTTCGGAGGACGTTGGACGCTCTGTAGGGAGCTCTAATGAAGGAGAACACGGTCCGCGACTCTAGCGCAGCCTCCACTGTGAGGCAGAAGCAGGGCGCGAGTACGGACAAGGGGTGCTGTATTTACAGCGGGGAAAAGCAAGGGGCACTGCAGGAGGGCGACCAGATCCTAGCTAATCTACTCACCGGTCCCCGAAGCAAGCAGGCCCGAGCTTCTCCTCGATAGATACAGCTTCTGGCAGGTTCTGAAGAGCAGGGAACGTCTCGTCGTCGTGCAGAGTAAAAAGACGTCCCGATCGAAGAAACAAGCACAGTTTTGTCGCCACAGCAGGGCAACGGAACGGCCGGGTGTATTCAAGCCAAACGAGCACTGCTCACCTCTAGCTTAGGACTGCTAAGCAAACGAAGCGTGTGAGCATGCCCCGGACTCAGAATACCACCCAACCTGTCGGCGATTACAGAGCAGGCCTCCTTAGTAAGCTGGTCAGTCAACTGGATGGCCCAGAGACACTTCCGAAGGCTTACAGCAGGAGTTGATGAAGGTGCCGGGAATAGCTGGTCCTGCTATTCCAATAGGTCGAAGCGCCAGTACAGGCCTTCTTGTTCGATCTTAGGTGGAAAGGGCTTCACCGGACGACAGCAATGAGGAGCAGGAGTTCTTCAGGGGGTCACCAGCGATTCCTCGGTCCAGCCTCGTGTTCGCAGGATACTTGGCTCCTGTATCCCTGGGTTCGTAAGAACTCAGGAGATCGACATGGTAGTGGTGTTTCCAGCTCCCTCTTATCCACGGTTCCCTTCGCGCCAAAACGGAGGGGAGCCAATGGGAGATCCGCTCATCAACACACATACCATACGTGGACCAATCACGGACCACAGTGGTCCCAGGCATTCACACCACCCTAGACTCTCTGGCACCCAGGATGTGTATTGGGACCAGACAGCCCAGCCCACATCCTGGGGGCACTCAGACGACATGTAGAAGCCCGCGAAAGCAACCGTGTTTCGCGGGAAACTACATGCCCAAATAAGGAAGGCCCCGGGTCGCCTGACCCGGGGGAAGGTAAAGGGAGCAAGACGGACAGTGGACGAGACAAAGGAGCCTCGTGGTCCGGCCATTTTGGGTAGCCGGGCCACCCTTTTGTGTTCGCGGCAAAAAGGTGCTCAGAACGGCAAAAGGAGCTCAAAATAAACCAAATGATCGCTGCCACCAGCCCAGTCCCTGAATGACTTGCACCGATCCAAAAACCATCCTATAAGAGTGTCTAGGGTCTGTAGAAGGCTAGAGACCCAAGAGAGCTGTAACTTAGCTTACAGTGCCCTCTTGTGTCGTGTTGCACTAAAATGGCGACACGATAAAAGAAACTACGGGAAACAGCGTTCCCCGGTACTGACTGTCTTAAGGGCATGTCAGTTTCCCCGTAAGAAAGGAGCGAAAGCCCAGAGGAGTACAGCAGAAGGCTGCACTTCTCTGGCAAAGTCAAGAAAACAGGTTGAAAACAATAGCAAAAAGTTTAGGGGTTGCCACATGGAAGGAAAGTTCCCTACAATAACGAAATCTTTCCTAACACTCGCCCCTCCCAGACTATGGACAGGGGGAACTAATCCACCCCTGGATGAGTCTCTTGTTCAGGTCGGTAAAACATTCTGGACAACCCATCAGCATTGCTATGTTGGACACCTGGCCTATGCTCAATAGTGAAGTCGAAGCCTTGTAGACTTATGGACCACCTAAGCAACTTTGGATTCTCCCCCTTCATGTTCATTAGCCACTTTAACGGCTTATGGTCAGTCTGCACAGTGAAGTGGGTCCCATAGAGGTAGGGCCGCAGCTTCCTTAGGGCCCACACAACAGAGAAACATTCTTTCTCTACCGTGGACCATCTGAGCTCTCTGTCCTTAAGCTGGCGACTAATAAAACCGATAGGGTGTTCCTTACCCTTCTCATCTACTTGTGATAGTACAGCTCCTATCCCAGTGTCAGAGGCATCCGTCTGCACGATAAAAGGTCTTTGATAATCAGGGGCCCTGAGCACAGGGGCCTGGCACAAGGAGTCTTTCAAGCCATTGAAGGCCTTCTCACACTCGTCAGTCCAAGTTACCTTCTTGGGTTTCTTCGGAGTTGTGAGGGCAGTCAGAGGAGCAGCTATGGTGCCATAGTCTGCCATAAAATTGCGGTAATAACCCGTGAGTCCTAAGAAGGCTCTCACTTGGGTTTGTGTAGTGGGGGTAGGCCAGTCTTGTACTGCTTGTACTTTACTGGGGAGAGGCTGTATCCTTCCTCCACCTACTTCATGCCCAAGGTAAACCACTGAGCCTTGTCCAATCTGGCATTTACTCGCCTTTATGGTCAAGTGGGCTTTCTGAAGAGCCTGGAGCACAATCCCGAGGTGTTTCACATGGTCTTCCCAGGTGGCACTGAAAACTGCTATATCGTCCAGATATGCAAGACAGAATTCGTCCAACCCATTCAACACATGATTCACAAGCCTCTGGAAAGTGGCAGGTGCATTCTTCAATCCGAACGGCATTACCCGGAATTGGTAAAGCCCGTCGGGAGTTGAAAATGCTGTCTTCTCCTTGGCATGTTCTGCTAAAGCTATTTGCCAATAGCCCGCAGTCAGGTCAAACGTGCTGAGGTACTTGGAGGCACCCAAGGTATCCACCAGCTCGTCAGTTCGAGGCAAGGGGTGAGCGTCTGTCTTGGTGACAGCATTCAGAGCCCTGTAATCCACGCAGAACCTCAATTCAGAAGTGCCTGCTTTTGGAACCAGAACCACAGGACTGGACCAAGGACTACTAGAGGGTTCAATCACCCCAAGGTCTAACATCTTGTTGACCTCGGTCTTAATATAAGACCGTACTTTATCCGACATCCTGTATCCCCTACTTTTGGTAGGTACACTGTCTCCTGTGTCAATGTTATGTTTGCACCAAGGTGTCAAACCAGGCGACTGTGAAAACAGGGGGGAAAACTGCCTAAGCAAACTTTTCACCTCAGCCTGCTGATCAGAAGTCAGGTGAGGGGCCACTCGGACACCCTCAACGGAGCTATCTGAAGGACCGCTTTGGAACAGGTCGGGAAGAGGTTCTGACTCCTCTTCCTCAACGTCTGACGCCAGTAGCAGTGCTGCGATTTCGACTCTTGGGACGAAAGCCTTCAGCCTATTTACGTGGAACACTTTTGGAGCCTGTCCAGGCCTTCCAAGGTCCACTAAATAGTTCACCTCACCCAGGGGCTCCACCACTGTGTAAGGGCCTGACCATTTGTCCTGTAAAGCGCGAGGCCTTATGGGGTTCATGATCAGGACTTGCTGACCAGGTGTAAAGTGAATTAAGGAAGCTTTCTGGTCGTACCAATGTTTCACCAGCGCTTGTCCTGCTTTCAACTTTTCACTAGCCAAGCCCATCAGGAGTACCATCCGTTTTCTGAGCCCTAGCACATAGTCAACTACATTGGTAGTAACAGGGGGAGTGGGCATCTCCCATCCCTCTTTGACGATGGCTAAGGGTCCCCGTACGGGATGACCGAACAGAAGTTCGAAGGGGCTGAAGCCAACACCCTCCTGTGGTACCTCTCTGTAGGCAAACAACAAGCATGGTAAAAGAAGGTCCCATTTCCTCCTCTGGGGCTCCTCCAGAGCCCCAATCATGCTCTTTAACGTTCTGTTGAAACGTTCCACCAGACCATTGGTCTGGGGGTGATATGCAGAAGAGAACTTGTAGGTGACCCCACATTCTTTCCACATAGCCTGCATATACTTCGACATAAAGTTGCTGCCACGATCTGACACAACTTCTTTAGGGAAGCCAACCCTAGTAAATATGCCGAGTAACGCTTTTGCAACTGACTTGGCAGTTACAGTCTTTAATGGGATGGCCTCAGGATACCTGGTTGCATGGTCGACCAGCACCAGGATAAACCTATTGCCTGAGGATGTTTGCGGGTCAAGGGGACCAACGATGTCGATCCCTACCCTTTCAAATGGTACCCCCACAACTGGGAGCGGTACCAACGGAGCTTGGATTGTCGCGCCAACCTTACCAGACAACTGGCAGGAGGCACAACTCCTGCAGTGACTTTCTACTTGCACCCCCATCTTGGGCCAGTAGACGTGCATAGATAACCTTTGCTTGGTCCTCTTCATTCCAAGGTGACCAGCAAGGGGAACTTCATGCGCCAACTGCAGGAGGAAGGGTCTAACAGAAAGGGGAACCACCAACCTCCTATGGTCTCCTTCTGTAGACTCTGTGGGCTCACTGTACAGGAGTCCACCTTCCCAATAAATCCGATGCTTCCCAGGAGGTTCACCCTCAAGCTGGGAGCAGGCCTGTCTCCTTAGGCCTTCCAGAGATGGGCACTCACGTTGGCCCTTACTGAAGTCGTCCCTATCAGGACCTCCTTCAACTAACAAGTCTTTTAGTTCAGGATGGTCGTTGGGGTCGAACACTTCAGGCATCGCCACCTCCTCGTCAGGCTCGGGCGATTGACCAACTCCCTCCACCGCAGTGGTAGGCGAGTTCGGGGGAATATTCTCTTTCCCCCGTCGGGACTTGTTGACTCCTTTCGCCTTGGGTTTCCCCTTCGGCTGGGGCGGCGTATTGGACTTGGCCAATGCTGCCCGTGCTTGAGACCGTGTGTAGGGTCTTTCGGCAGTGTCTCCTACGAGCCCTAGAGCTCTGAGATCATTGCCCAACAAGACCTTTCCCGGGACGTTTCTCTGAATGCTCACTGGAATCCTAACTGCTGTACCATTTAAAGTTAGATTAACAGGGATCACGGGAAACATACGGAGGGGGCCGTCAGCCAACTTAGTGGGCATCAGAGTAGCTCTGGCAACTTCCTCTGAGTCTACCAAGGTAGAATCCACTACAGTTCGACTGCACCCACTATCCCTAAGAGCTGGAGTATCCACTCCATTGATCAGCACACTGTCTTTAAAGTAGTGCTTGGTATTATCCGGAATCCTAGCATACGCCTCTGCGACTTTAGGCTCCCAGGAACCCAGGGACACTAAAACTACCTCAGCCTCTATTCCGCTGGGAAATGAGTCTGAGGAGAAGGATGCTCCTGTAATCTCTTCTTCCTCGTAGGAGGAGAAGGCCAGATTAGCGGAGTGGACCCCCAAAGGTCTAACCTTACAACGGGGATCCCCCTTCACATGGTCAGTTGCTCCACAAGAAAAACAAGCCCCATTGGGTCTGTTTACGTAGGGAGGCTTATTATAACCAGAGTTCTGTTTCGGAGGCGAACCTCCACTACCCTGTGAGTTCTCGGATGGCTTACCCTTATTTTTCTTTTTGTGGCCCTTATGGGAAGAAGATTTAGCAGATTCCCCACCCTCCACATCTTTGGACTTTTTCCCTTCCTCCTGCTTACCAGGATGAGTTTTGTCCTTATGGGACACTCGATGTGACACCCATAAATCTGCTGCAATGGCCAGCTTCTTAGGATCTATCTCCTTCGAATCGGCCAAATGCTGCTTAAGCTCCGGGGAAGAAGAAGCAAAAATGTGTTCCAGCATGACCAGATTGATCATGCCTTCGAAGGTAGAAACCTTATAACCTTCAACCCAGCCAGTCAAGTTTTTCAGGGACTCAGCTACATACGACACCCAAGTACCACCTTCCTTTTTCTTATACTCTCTAAACCTTTTCAAATATTGGGTCGGAGTCTTCCCAAACTTTAAAATGAGAGTCTGCTTCAACATTGCAAAATCAGCGCGCTCAGCCTTCGACATTTCCATAATGGCACTGCAACCAGAATGGGGCAGTCTGCTGAGTAACCATGCAATCTTATCCGCATTATCAACCTCTTGAACCTCGCATGCATACTCAAACGCATTTAACCAGTCCATAATGTCATTTCGTTCCTCATACACACTGAGCAGATCTTTTGGAAACCGTGGATGAGAGGAAGCCCCAGAACCATGTCCAGGACCCTTGGACCCATTTGCGAACTGAAGCTTGGCCAGTTCCAACTGGTGATCCCTGTCTTTTTGTTTTTCTGCCTGGTCTATTTTCAGTTTGGCTATGCTGAATTCAAGCTCCTGCTGCCTAAACCGCAGCTCTTGCTTCTTGAATTCAAGCATAGCCTCCCCATCAACACTGGCAGAGGAAACGTTAGACATTACATCCTCCCCGTCCTCGTGGTCGTGATGGATCAGTGCAGCGGCAGAACCGTCGGTTCTGCCAGTGAGAGCAGCCCCACCACCTTCTGCACTGTCCTCGGAAGTTATAGCGTCAAGCTGCGCTTCTTGCCACGCCACGATTCTCTGGATCATTTCCAATTTAGTGCCTTGAGAGGAAACCCCTCTCTCTGCACACATCTTCTTCAATGTTTCAGATTTCGAAGCATTTAAGGTTAATAAAGTATTCGTTTCCATACTGTTGATAGGACTATGGCCTTTTTAACGTTATATTCAATACTTTACTGCGTGTCCTGGTTGGAATAACCTGAAAACGCCTTAGCTCGTGCGCAACACTGGATACCTTCAGTCGTATCCCACCGCTGTACACCAATTTGTTAAGACGGATTTCTGAACTCTGTCCTGGTGGCGCAGAAGTTCAGAAGGCCAACCTAATTACTTGGAACAGGGTAACCTCTGGACAAGCCAGACCAATCAAGGTAGCGATCGCGGCGGTCAAGACTAGGTCTCAAGAGGGGTGAGGGTGACTGAAAGCCCGCAGTGAGCACACAAAGCAAGAGCGCTTACAAACTACTCCAAACAGTTGTTTATATCAAAAATAGATACACATTTATTATAAGGCCTCAAAACTAATGACCACAGTAAAAGCAGCAACATACAACGATATTAAACCAACACATACACTATCCACCCAATATATATACAGAATACACAGTTTCACAGCATTAGCAGCACGAAATATGTTATCCACCTGCAGGGGAAGGAAAACAGGCAGTGCGAACCAATGCTTGTGATATGTCCGCCTTCTGAGGCCCCTAACTAGATGGTAGTCCAATCCCTACGAAGAGTGGAGCCTAGCGCTCAAAAGTACCTGCACACGCCGGTGCCAATGGGCAGAAGGTGAAGCTCTTCGGAGGACGTTGGACGCTCTGTAGGGAGCTCTAATGAAGGAGAACACGGTCCGCGACTCTAGCGCAGCCTCCACTGTGAGGCAGAAGCAGGGCGCGAGTACGGACAAGGGGTGCTGTATTTACAGCGGGGAAAAGCAAGGGGCACTGCAGGAGGGCGACCAGATCCTAGCTAATCTACTCACCGGTCCCCGAAGCAAGCAGGCCCGAGCTTCTCCTCGATAGATACAGCTTCTGGCAGGTTCTGAAGAGCAGGGAACGTCTCGTCGTCGTGCAGAGTAAAAAGACGTCCCGATCGAAGAAACAAGCACAGTTTTGTCGCCACAGCAGGGCAACGGAACGGCCGGGTGTATTCAAGCCAAACGAGCACTGCTCACCTCTAGCTTAGGACTGCTAAGCAAACGAAGCGTGTGAGCATGCCCCGGACTCAGAATACCACCCAACCTGTCGGCGATTACAGAGCAGGCCTCCTTAGTAAGCTGGTCAGTCAACTGGATGGCCCAGAGACACTTCCGAAGGCTTACAGCAGGAGTTGATGAAGGTGCCGGGAATAGCTGGTCCTGCTATTCCAATAGGTCGAAGCGCCAGTACAGGCCTTCTTGTTCGATCTTAGGTGGAAAGGGCTTCACCGGACGACAGCAATGAGGAGCAGGAGTTCTTCAGGGGGTCACCAGCGATTCCTCGGTCCAGCCTCGTGTTCGCAGGATACTTGGCTCCTGTATCCCTGGGTTCGTAAGAACTCAGGAGATCGACATGGTAGTGGTGTTTCCAGCTCCCTCTTATCCACGGTTCCCTTCGCGCCAAAACGGAGGGGAGCCAATGGGAGATCCGCTCATCAACACACATACCATACGTGGACCAATCACGGACCACAGTGGTCCCAGGCATTCACACCACCCTAGACTCTCTGGCACCCAGGATGTGTATTGGGACCAGACAGCCCAGCCCACATCCTGGGGGCACTCAGACGACATGTAGAAGCCCGCGAAAGCAACCGTGTTTCGCGGGAAACTACATGCCCAAATAAGGAAGGCCCCGGGTCGCCTGACCCGGGGGAAGGTAAAGGGAGCAAGACGGACAGTGGACGAGACAAAGGAGCCTCGTGGTCCGGCCATTTTGGGTAGCCGGGCCACCCTTTTGTGTTCGCGGCAAAAAGGTGCTCAGAACGGCAAAAGGAGCTCAAAATAAACCAAATGATCGCTGCCACCAGCCCAGTCCCTGAATGACTTGCACCGATCCAAAAACCATCCTATAAGAGTGTCTAGGGTCTGTAGAAGGCTAGAGACCCAAGAGAGCTGTAACTTAGCTTACAGTGCCCTCTTGTGTCGTGTTGCACTAAAATGGCGACACGATAAAAGAAACTACGGGAAACAGCGTTCCCCGGTACTGACTGTCTTAAGGGCATGTCAGTTTCCCCGTAAGAAAGGAGCGAAAGCCCAGAGGAGTACAGCAGAAGGCTGCACTTCTCTGGCAAAGTCAAGAAAACAGGTTGAAAACAATAGCAAAAAGTTTAGGGGTTGCCACATGGAAGGAAAGTTCCCTACAATAACGAAATCTTTCCTAACAATACCAAACCTGAGATCCTTCCTATAACATGAAATGTGATATCCAAATCCTTCCCCTTCCAAACCAGAGACCCTCCCTTTAGCATGAGATGTGATATTCAACTCCTTCCCATTCCAATCCTGAGACCGTTCTGATAGCATGAGATGTGATATCTCAATGCTTCTAATACCAAACCTGAGATCCTTCCGCTAGCATGAGATGTGATATTTCAATTCTTCTAATACCAAACCTGAGATCCTTCCTATAACACGAGATGTGATATCCAAATCCTTCCCCTTCCAAACCTGAGACCCTCCCTTTAGCATGAGATGTGATATCCAATTCCTTCCCATTCCAATCCTGAGACCCTTCTGATAGCATGAGATGTTATATCTCAATGCCTCTAATACCAAACGTGAGATCCTACCTCTAACATGAAATGCGATATCCAACTCCTTCCCCTTCCAAACCTGGGAGCCTTCCTATAACATGAGATGTGATATCGAAGTCCTTCCCATTCCAATCCTGAGACCCTTCCTATAACATGAGATGTGATATCCAACTCCTTCCCATTCCAATTCTGAGACCCTTCCTATAGCATGAGATGTGATGTCTCAATGCTTCTAATACCAAATCTGAGATCCTTCCTATAACCTGAGATGTGATATCCAACTCCTTCCCATTCCAATCCTGAGACCCTTCCTATAGCATGAGATGTGATATCTCAATGCTTATACCAAACCTGAGATCCTTCCTATAGCATGAGATGTGATATCCAAATCCTTCCCATTCCAATCCTGAGACCCTTCCTATAGCATGAGATGTGATATCTCAATGCCTCTAATACCAAACCTGAGATCCTTCCTCTAACATGAAATGTGATATCCAACTCCTTCCCTTTCCAATCCTGAGACCCTCCCTTTAGCGTGAGATGTGATATCCAACTCCTTCCCATTCCAATCCTGAGACCCTTTTGATAGCATGAGATGTGATATTTCAATACCTCTAATACCAAACCTGAGATCCTACCTCTAACATGAAATGTGATATCCAACTCCTTCCCCTTCCAAACCTGAGAGCCTTCCTATAGCATGAGATGTGATATCCAAGTCCTTCCCATTCCAATCCTGATACCCTTCCTATAACATGAGATGTGATATCCAACTCCTTCCCATTCCAACCTGAGACCCTTCCTATAGCATGAGATGGGATATCCAACTCCTTCCAAATCCAATCCTGATACCCTTCCGATAGCATGAGATGTGATATCCCAATGCTTCTACAAAACCTGAGACCCATACCATGGCATGAGATGTGATATCAAACACCTTCCCATTCCCATCCTGAGACCCTTCCTATAGCTTGAGATGTGATATCCAACTCCTTCCCATTCCAATTCTGAGACCCGTCCTATACCATGAGACTTGATATCTCAATGCTTCTAATACCAAACCTGAGACTGGTCCTATAACATGAGATGTGATATCCAAATCCTTTCCCTTCCAAACCTTAGACCCTTCCTTTATCATGAGATGTGATATCTCAATGCTTCTAATGCCAAACCTGAGACCCTTCCTATAACGAGATGGGATATCCAACTCCTTCCCATTCCAATCCTGAGACCCTTCCTATAGCATGAGATGTGATATCTCAATGCTTCTAATACCAAACCTGAGACCCTTCCTATAACATAAGATGGGATATCCAACTCCTTCTCATTCCAATCCTGAGACCCTTCCGATAGCAGAGATGTGATATCTCAATGCTTATACCAAACCTGAGACCCTTCCTATGGCATGAGATGTCATATACAACTCCTTCCCATTCCAATCCTGGGACCCTTCCTATAGCATGAGATGTGATATCTCAATGCTTATACCAAACCTGAGACCCTTCCTATAGCATGAGATGTGATATCCAACTCCTTCCCATTCCAATCCTGAGACCCTTCCTATAACATGAGATGTGATGTCTCAATGCTTCTAATACCAAACCTGAGATCCTTCCTATGGCATGAGATGTCATATAAAACTCCTTCCCATTCCATTCCTGAGACCCTTCCTATAGCATGAGATGTGATATCCAACTCCTTCCCATTCCAATCCTGAGACCCTTCCTATAGCTTGAGATGTGATATCCAACTCCTTCCCATTCCAATTTGAGACCCGTCCTATACCATGAGATGTGATATCTCAATGCTTCTAATACCAAACCTGAGACCCTTCCTATAACGAGATGGGATATCCAACTCCTTCCCATTCCAATCCTGAGACCCTTCCGATAGCAGAGATGTGATATCTCAATGCTTATACCAAACCTGAGACCCTTCCTATGGCATGAGATGTCATATACAACTCCTTCCGATTCCAAACCTGAGACCCTTCCTATAGCATCAGATGGGATATCTCAATGCTAATACCAAACCTGAGATCCTTCCTGTAACATGAGATGTGATATCCAAATCCTTCCCCTTCCAAACCGGAGACCCTCCCTTTAGCATGAGATGTGATATCCAACTCTTTCCCATTCCAATCCCGAGACCCTTCGGATAGCATGAGATGTGATATCTCAATACCTCTAATACCAAACCTGAGATCCTTCCGATAGCATGAGATGTGATTTCTCAATGCTTCTAATACCAAACCTGAGATCCTTCCTATAACATGAGATGTGATATCCAAATCCTTCCCCTTCCAAACCTGAGACCCCCCTTTAGCATGAGATGTGATATCCGACTCTTTCCCATTCCAATCCTGAGACCCTTCTGATAGCATGAGATGTGATATCTCAATGCCTCTAATACCAAACCTGAGATCCTTCCTATAACATGAGATGTGATATCTCAATGCTTCTAATACCAAACCTGAGACCCTCCCTTTAGCATGAGATGTGATATCCGACTCCTTCCCATTCCAATCCTGAGACCCTTCTGATAGCATGAGATGTGATATCTCAATGCCTCTAATACCAAACCTGAGATCCTTCCGATAGCATGATATGTGATATCTCAATGCGTCTAATACCAAACCTGAGATCCTTCCTATAACATGAGATGTGATATCCAAATCCTTCCCCTTCCAAACCTGAGACCCTCGCTTTAGCATGAGATGTGATATCCAACTCCTTCCCATTCCGATCCTGAGATCCTTCTGATAGCAGGAGATGTGATATCTCAATGCCTCTAATACCAAACCTGAGATCCTACATCTAACATGTAATGTGATATCCAACTCCTTCCCCTTCTAAACCTGAGAGCCTTCCTATAGCATGAGATGTGATATCCAAGTCCTTCCCATTCCAATCCTGAGACCCTTCCTATAACATGAGATGTGATATCCAACTCCTTCCCATTCCAACCTGAGACCCTTCCTATAGCATGAGATGGGATATCCAACTCCTTCCAAATCCAATCCTGATACCGTTCCGATAGCATGAGATGTGATATCCCAATGCTTCTACAAAACCTGAGACCCATACATGGCATGAGATGTGATATCCAACTCCTTCCCATTCCAATTCTGAGACCCTTCCCATAGCATGAGATGTGATATCTCAATGCTTCTAATACCAAACCTGAGACCCATCCTATAACATGAGATGTGATATCCAAGTCCTTCCCATTCTGATCCTAAGACACTTCCTATAGCATGAGATGTGATATCTCAATGCTTCTAATACCAAACCTGAGACCCTTCCTATAACATGAGATGTGATATCCAACTCCTTCCCATTCCAATTCTGAGACCCGTCCTATACCATGAGATGTGATATCTCAATGCTTCTAATACCAAACCTGAGACCCTTCCTATAACGAGATGGGATATCCAACTCCTTCCCATTCCAATCCTGAGACCCTTCCGATAGCAGAGATGTGATATCTCAATGCTTATACCAAACCTGAGACCCTTCCTATGGCATGAGATGTCATATACAACTCCTTCCGATTCCAAACCTGAGACCCTTCCTATAGCATGAGATGGGATATCTCAATGCTTATACCAAACCTGAGACCCTTCCTATAGCATGAGATGTGATATCCAACTCCTTCCCATTCCAATCCTGAGACCCTTCCTATAGCTTGAGATGTGATATCCAACTCCTTCCCATTCCAATCCTGAGACCCTTCCTATAGCTTGAGATGTGATATCCAACTCCTTCCCATTCCAATCCTGAGACCTTTCCTATAGCATGAGATGTGATATCTCAATGCTTCTAATACCAAACCTGAGATCCTTCCTATAACATGAGATGTGATATCCAAATCCTTCCACTTCCAAACCTGAGACCCTCCCTTTAGCATGAGATGTGATATCCGACTCCTTCCCATTCCAATCCTGAGACCCTTCTGATAGCATGAGATGTGATATCTCAATGCCTCTAATACCAAACCTGAGATCCTTCCGATAGCATGAGATGTGATATCTCAATGCCTCTAATACCAAACGTGAGATCCTTCCTCTAACATGAAATGTGATATCAAACTCCTTCCCCTTCCAAACCTGAGAGCCTTCCTATAGCATGAGATGTGATATCCAAGTCCTTCCCATTCCAATCCTGAGACCCTTCCTATAACATGAGATGTGATATCCAACTCCTTCCCATTCCAACCTGAGACCCTTCCTATAGCTTGAGATGTGATATCCAACTCCTTCCCATTCCAATTCTGAGACCCATCCTATACCATGAGACTTGATATCTCAATGCTTCTAATACCAAACCTGAGACTGGTCCTATAACATGAGATGTGATATCCAAATCCTTCCCCTTCCAAACCTTAGACCCTTCCTTTATCATGAGATGTGATATCCAAGACCTTCCCATTCCAATCCTGAGACCCTTCCTATAGCATGAGATGTGATATCTCAATGCTTCTAATACCAAACCTGAGACCCTTCCTATAACATGAGATGTGATATCCAAGTCCTTCCCATTCCAATCCTGAGACCCTTCCTATAGCATGAGATGTGATATCTCAATGCTTCTAATACCAAACCTGAGACCCTTCCTATAACATGAGATGTGATATCCAAAACCTTCCCATTCCAATCCTGAGACCCTTCCTATAGCTTGAGATGTGATATCCAACTCCTTCCCATTCCAATTCTGAGACCCGTCCTATATCATGAGATGTGATATCTCAATGCTTCTAATACCAAACCTGAGACAGTTCCTATAACGAGATGGGATATCCAACTCCTTCCCATTCCAATCCTGAGACCCTTCCGATAGCAGAGATGTGATATCTCAATGCTTATACCAAACCTGAGACCCTTCCTATGGCATGAGATGTCATATACAACTCCTTCCGATTCCAAACCTGAGACCCTTCCTATAGCATCAGATGGGATATCTCAATGCTAATACCAAACCTGAGGTCCTTCCTGTAACATGAGATGTGATATCCAAATCCTTCCCCTTCCAAACCCGAGACCCTCCCTTTGTCATGAGATGTGATATCCAACTCCTTCCCATTCCAATCCCGAGACCCTTCTGATAGCATCAGATGGGATATCTCAATGCTAATACCAAACCTGAGGTCCTTCCTATAACATGAGATGTGATATCCAAATCCTTCCCCTTCCAAACCTGAGACCCTCCCTTTAGCATGAGATGTGATATCCATCTCCTTCCCATTCCAATCCTGAGACCCTGCTGATAGCATGAGATGTGATATCTCAATGCTTCTAATACCAAACCTGAGATCCTTCCGATAGCATGAGATGTGATATCTCAATGCTTCTAATACCAAACCTGAGATCCTTCCTATAACATGAGATGTGATATCCAAATCCTTCCCCTTCCAATTCTGAGACCCTCCCTTTAACATGAGATGTGATATCCAACTCCTTCCCATTCCAACCTGAGACCCTTCCTATAGCATGAGATGTGATATCCAAGTCCTTCCCATTCCAATCCTTAGACCCTTCCTACAGCATGCAATATGATATCTCAATGCCTCTAATACCAAACCTGAGATCCTTCCTCTAACATGAAATGTGATATCCAACTCCTTCCCTTTCCAAACCTGAGAGCCTATCTATAGCATGAGATGTGATATCCAAGCCCTTTCCATTCCAATCCTTAGACCCTTCCTACAGCATGCAATATGATATCTCAATGATTCTAATAACAAACCTGAGACCCGTCCTATAACATGAGATGGGATATCCAACTCCTTCCATTTCCAATCCTGAGACACTTCCGATAGCAGAGATGTGATATCTCAATGCTTATACCAAACCTGAGACTCTTCCTTTAGCATGAGATGTGATATCCAGCTCCTTCCCATTCCAATCGTGAGACACTTCCGATAGCATGAGATGTTATATCTCAATGCTTCTAATATCAAAACTGAGACCCTCCCTATAGCATGATATGTGATATCTAAGTCCTTCCCATTCCAATCCTGAGACCCTTCCTATAGCATGAGATGTGATATCTCAATGCTTCTACCAAACCTGAGACCCTTCCTTTAGCATGAGATGTGATATCCAACTCCTTCCCATTCCAATCCTGAGACCCTTCCTATAGCATGAGATGTGATATCTCAATACTTCTAATACCAAACCTGAGATCCTTCCTATAGCATGAGATGTGATATCTCAATGCTTCTAATACCAAACCTGAGACCCTTCCTACAGCATGCGATGTGATATCTCACTGCTTATACCAAACCTGAGACCCTTCCTATAGCATGAGATGTGATATCCAACTCCTTCCCATTCCAATCCTGAGACCCTTCCTATAGCATGGGATGTGATATCTCAATGCTTCTAATATCAAACTTGAGAGCCTCCCTATAGCATGAGATGTGATATCCAAGTCCTTCCCATTCCAATCCTGAGACACTTCCTATAGCATGAGATGTGATATCTCAATGCTTCTAATACCAAACCTGAGACTCTTCCTATAACATGAGATGGGATATCCAACTCCTTCCCATTCCAATCCTGAGACCCTTCCGATAGCAGAGATGTGATATCTCAATGCTTATACCAAACCTGAGACCCTTCCTACGGCATGAGATGTCATATAAAACTCCTTCCCATTCCAATCCTGAGACCCTTCCTATAGCATGAGATGTGATATCTCAATGCTTATACCAAACCTGAGACCCTTCCTATAGCATGAGATGTGATATCCAACTCCTTCCCATTCCAATCCTGAGACCCTTCCTATAGCATGAGATGTGATATCTCAATGCTTATACCAAACCTGAGACCCTTCCTATAGCATGAGATGTGATATCCAACTCCTTCCCATTCCAATCCTGAGACCCTTCCTATAGCATGAGATGTGATATCTCAATACTTCTAATACCAAACCTGAGATCCTTCCGATAACATGAGATGTGATATCCAAATCCTTCCCCTTCCAAACCTGAGACCCTCCCTTTAGCATGAGATGTGATATCCATCTCCTTCCCATTCCAATCCTGAGACCCTTCTGATAGCATGAGATGTGATATCTCAATGCTTCTAATACCAAACCTGAGATCCTTCCGATAGCATGAGATGTGATATCTCAATGCTTCTAATACCAAACCTGAGACCCTTCCTATAACATGAGATTGGAATATCCAACTCCTTCCCATTCCAATCATGAGACCCTTCCGATAGCAGAGATGTGATATCTCAATTCTTATACCAAACCTGAGATCCTTCCTATAACATGAGATGTGATATCCAACTCCTTCCCATTCCAATCCTGAGACACTTCCTATAGCATGAGATGTGATATCTCACTGCTTATACCAAACCTGAGACCCTTCCTATAGCATGAGATGTGATATCTAACTCCTTCCCATTCCAATCCTGAGACCCTTCCTATAGCATGAGATGTGATATCTCAATGCTTCTAATACCAAACATGAGACTCTTCCTATAACATGAGATGGGATATCCAACTCCTTCCCATTCCAATCCTGAGACCCTTCCGATAGCAGAGATGTGATATCTCAATGCTTATACCAAACCTGAGACCCTTCCTACGGCATGAGATGTCATATACAACTCCTTCCCATTCCAATCCTGAGACCCTTCCTATAGCATGAGATGTGATATCTCAATGCTTATACCAAACCTGAGACCCTTCCTATAGCATGAGATGTGATATCCAACTCCTTCCCATTCCAATCCTGAGACCCTTCCTATAGCATGAGATGTGATATCTCAATGCTTATACCAAACCTGAGACCCTTCCTACGGCATGAGATGTCATATACAACTCCTTCCCATTCCAATCCTGAGACCCTTCCTATAGCATGAGATGTGATATCTCAATGCTTATACCAAACCTGAGACCCTTCCTATAGCATGAGATGTGATATCCAACTCCTTCCCATTCCAATCCTGAGACCCTTCCTATAGCATGAGATGTGATATCTCAATGCTTATACCAAACCTGAGACCCTTCCTATAACATGAGATGGGATATCCAACTCCTTCCGATTCCAATCCTGAGACACTTCCGATAGCAGAGATGTGATATCTCAATGCTTATACCAGACCTTAGACCCTTCCTATAACATGAGATCGGATATCCAACTCCTTCCAGTTCCAAAACTGACACCCTTCTTTTAGCATGAGATGTGATATCCATCTCCTTCCCATTCCAATCCTGAGACACTTCCGATAGCATGAGATGTGATATCTCAATGCTTCTAATATCAAAACGGAAACCCTCCCTATAGCATGATATGTGATATCTAAGTCCTTCCCATTCCAATCCTGAGACCCTTCCTATAGCATGAGATGTGATATCTCAATGCTTCTACCAAACCTGAGACCCTTCCTTTAGCATGAGGTGTGATATCCAACTCCTTCCCATTCCAATCCTGAGACCCTTCCTATAGCATGAGATGTGATATCTCAATACTTCTAATACCAAACCTGAGATCCTTCCGATAACATGAGATGTGATATCCAAATCCTTCCCCTTCCAAACCTGAGACCCTCCCTTTAGCATGAGATGTGATATCCATCTCCTTCCCATTCCAATCCTGAGACCCTTCTGATAGCATGAGATGTGATATCTCAATGCTTCTAATACCAAACCTGAGATCCTTCCGATAGCATGAGATGTGATATCTCAATGCTTCTAATACCAAACCTGAGACCCTTCCTATAACATGAGATTGGAATATCCAACTCCTTCCCATTCCAATCCTGAGACCCTTCCGATAGCAGAGATGTGATATCTCAATTCTTATACCAAACCTGAGATCCTTCCTATAGCATGAGATGTGATATCTAACTCCTTCCCATTCCAATCCTGAGACCCTTCCTATAGCATGAGATGTGATATCTCAATGCTTCTAATATCAAACTTGAGAGCCTCCCTATAGCATGAGATGTGATATCCAAGTCCTTCCCATTCCAATCCTGAGACACTTCCTATAGCATGAGATGTGATATCTCAATGCTTCTAATACCAAACCTGAGACTCTTCCTATAACATGAGATGGGATATCCAACTCCTTCCCATTCCAATCCTGAGACCCTTCCGATAGCAGAGATGTGATATCTCAATGCTTATACCAAACCTGAGACCCTTCCTACGGCATGAGATGTCATATACAACTCCTTCCCATTCCAATCCTGAGACCCTTCCTATAGCATGAGATGTGATATCTCAATGCTTATACCAAACCTGAGACCCTTCCTATAGCATGAGATGTGATATCCAACTCCTTCCCATTCCAATCCTGAGACCCTTAGTATAGCATGAGATGTGATATCTCAATGCTTATACCAAACCTGAGACCCTTCCTACGGCATGAGATGTCATATACAACTCCTTCCCATTCCAATCATGAGACCCTTCCTATAGCATGAGATGTGATATCTCAATGCTTATACCAAACCTGAGACCCTTCCTATAGCATGAGATGTGATATCCAACTCCTTCCCATTCCAATCCTGAGACCCTTCCTATAGCATGAGATGTGATATCTCAATGCTTATACCAAACCTGAGACCCTTCCCATAACATGAGATGGGATATCCAACTCCTTCCCATTCCAATCCTGAGACACTTCCGATAGCAGAGATGTGATATCTCAATGCTTATACCAGACCTTAGACCCTTCCTATAACATGAGATCGGATATCCAACTCCTTCCCGTTCCAAACCTGAGACCCTTCCTTTAGCATGAGATGTGATATCCAGCTCCTTCCCATTCCAATCCTGAGACACTTCCGATAGCATGAGATGTGATATCTCAATGCTTCTAATATCAAAACGGAAACCCTCCCTATCGCATGATATGTGATATCTAAGTCCTTCCCATTCCAATCCTGAGACCCTTCCTATAGCATGAGATGTGATATCTCAATGCTTCTAATACCAAACCTGAGATCCTTCCGATAGCATGAGATCGGATATCCAACTCCTTCCCATTCCAATCCTGAGACACTTCCGATAGCAGAGATGTGATATCTCAATGCTTATACCAGACCTTAGACCCTTCCTATAACATGAGATCGGATATCCAACTCCTTCCCGTTCCAAACCTGAGACCCTTCCTTTAGCATGAGATGTGATATCCAGCTCCTTCCCATTCCAATCCTGAGACACTTCCTATAGCATGAGATGTGATATCTCATTGCTTCTACCAAACCTGAGACCCTTCCTTTAGCATGAGATGTGATATCCAACTCCTTCCCATTCCAATCCTGAGACCCTTCCTATAGCATGAGATGTGATATCTCAATACTTCTAATACCAAACCTGAGATCCTTTCCGATAACATGAGATGTGATATCCAAATCCTTCCCCTTCCAAACCTGAGACCCTCCCTTTAGCATATGTGATATCCATCTCCTTCCCATTCCAATCCTGAGACCCTTCTGATAGCATGAGATGTGATATCTCAATGCTTATACCAGACCTTAGACCCTTCCTATAACATGAGATCGGATATCCAACTCCTTCCCGTTCCAAACCTGAGACCCTTCCTTTAGCATGAGATGTGATATCCAGCTCCTTCCCATTCCAATCCTGAGACACTTCCTATAGCATGAGATGTGATATCTCATTGCTTCTACCAAACCTGAGACCTTTCCTTTAGCATGAGATGTGATATCCAACTCCTTCCCATTCCAATCCTGAGACCCTTCCTATAGCATGAGATGTGATATCTCAATACTTCTAATACCAAACCTGAGATCCTTTCCGATAACATGAGATGTGATATCCAAATCCTTCCCCTTCCAAACCTGAGACCCTCCCTTTAGCATATGTGATATCCAACTCCTTCCCATTCCAACCTGAGACCCTTCCTATAGCATGAGATGTGATATCCAAGTCCTTCCCATTCCAATCCTTAGACCCTTCCTACAGCATGCAATATGATATCTCAATGCCTCTAATACCAAACCTGAGATCCTTCCTCTAACATGAAATGTGATATCCAACTCCTTCCCTTTCCAAACCTGAGAGCCTATCTATAGCATGAGATGTGATATCCAAGTCCTTTCCATTCCAATCCTTAGACCCTTCCTACAGCATGCAATATGATATCTCAATGATTCTAATAACAAACCTGAGACCCGTCCTATAACATGAGATGGGATATCCAACTCCTTCCATTTCCAATCCTGAGACACTTCCGATAGCAGAGATGTGATATCTCAATGCTTATACCAAACCTGAGACCCTTCCTATAACATGAGATGTGATATCCAACTCCTTCCCGTTCCAATCCTGAGACTCTTCCTTTAGCATGAGATGTGATATCCAGCTCCTTCCCATTCCAATCGTGAGACACTTCCGATAGCATGAGATGTGATATCTCAATGCTTCTAATATCAAAACTGAGACCCTCCCTATAGCATGATATGTGATATCTAAGTCCTTCCCATTCCAATCCTGAGACCCTTCCTATAGCATGAGATGTGATATCTCAATGCTTCTACCAAACCTGAGACCCTTCCTTTAGCATGAGATGTGATATCCAACTCCTTCCCATTCCAATCCTGAGACCCTTCCTATAGCATGAGATGTGATATCTCAATACTTCTAATACCAAACCTGAGATCCTTCCTATAGCATGAGATGTGATATCTCAATGCTTCTAATACCAAACCTGAGACCCTTCCTACAGCATGCGATGTGATATCTCACTGCTTATACCAAACCTGAGACCCTTCCTATAGCATGAGATGTGATATCCAACTCCTTCCCATTCCAATCCTGAGACCCTTCCTATAGCATGAGATGTGATATCTCAATGCTTCTAATATCAAACTTGAGAGCCTCCCTATAGCATGAGATGTGATATCCAAGTCCTTCCCATTCCAATCCTGAGACACTTCCTATAGCATGAGATGTGATATCTCAATGCTTCTAATACCAAACCTGAGACTCTTCCTATAACATGAGATGGGATATCCAACTCCTTCCTATTCCAATCCTGAGACCCTTCCGATAGCAGAGATGTGATATCTCAATGCTTATACCAAACCTGAGACCCTTCCTACGGCATGAGATGTCATATACAACTCCTTCCCATTCCAATCCTGAGACCCTTCCTATAGCATGAGATGTGATATCTCAATGCTTATACCAAACCTGAGACCCTTCCTATAGCATGAGATGCGATATCCAACTCCTTCCCATTCCAATCCTGAGACCCTTCCTATAGCATGAGATGTGATATCTCAATGCTTATACCAAACCTGAGACCCTTCCTATAACATGAGATGGGATATCCAACTCCTTCCCATTCCAATCCTGAGACACTTCCGATAGCAGAGATGTGATATCTCAATGCTTATACCAGACCTTAGACCCTTCCTATAACATGAGATCGGATATCCAACTCCTTCCCGTTCCAAACCTGAGACCCTTCCTTTAGCACGAGATGTGATATCCAGCTCCTTCCCATTCCAATCCTGACACCCTCCCTTTAGCATGAGATGTGATATCTCAATGCTTCTAATATCAAAACAGAAACCCTCCCTATAGCATGATATGTGATATCTAAGTCCTTCCCATTCCAATCCTGAGACCCTTCCTATAGCATGAGATGTGATATCTCAATGCTTCTACCAAACCTGAGACCCTTCCTTTAGCATGAGATGTGATATCCAACTCCTTCCCTTTCCAATCCTGAGACCCTTCCTATAGCATGAGATGTGATATCTCAATACTTCTAATACCAAACCTGAAATCCTTCCGATAACATGAGATGTGATATCCAAATCCTTCCCCTTCCAAACCTGAGACCCTCCCTTTAGCATGAGATGTGATATCCAACTCCTTCCCATTCCAATCCTGAGACCCTTCTGATAGCATGAGATGTGATATCTCAATGCTTCTAATACCAAACCTGAGATCCTTCCTATAGCATGAGATGTGATATCTCAATGCTTCTAATACCAAACCTGAGATCCTTCCTATAACATGAGATGTGATATCCAAATCCTTCCCCTTCCAATTCTGAGACCCTCCCTTTAACATGAGATGTGATATCCAACTCCTTCCCATTCCAATCCTGAGACACTTCCCATAGCAGAGATGTGATATCTCAATGCTTATACCAGACCTTAGACCCTTCCTATAACATGAGATCGGATATCCAACTCCTTCCCGTTCCAAACCTGAGACCCTTCCTTTAGCATGAGATGTGATATCCAGCTCCTTCCCATTCCAATCCTGAGACACTTCCGATAGCATGAGATGTGATATCTCAATGCTTCTAATATCAAAACGGAAACCCTCCCTATAGCATGATATGTGATATCTAAGTCCTTCCCATTCCAATCCTGAGACCCTTCCTATAGCATGAGATGTGATATCTCAATGCTTCTAATACCAAACCTGAGATCCTTCCGATAGCATGAGATCGGATATCCAACTCCTTCCCATTCCAATCCTGAGACACTTCCGATAGCAGAGATGTGATATCTCAATGCTTATACCAGACCTTAGACCCTTCCTATAACATGAGATCGGATATCCAACTCCTTCCCGTTCCAAACCTGAGACCCTTCCTTTAGCATGAGATGTGATATCCAGCTCCTTCCCATTCCAATCCTGAGACACTTCCTATAGCATGAGATGTGATATCTCAATGCTTCTACCAAACCTGAGACCCTTCCTTTAGCATGAGATGTGATATCCAACTCCTTCCCATTCCAATCCTGAGACACTTCCTATAGCATGAGATGTGATATCTCAATACTTCTAATACCAAACCTGAGATCCTTCCGATAACATGAGATGTGATATCCAAATCCTTCCCCTTCCAAACCTGAGACCCTCCCTTTAGCATGAGATGTGATATCCATCTCCTTCCCATTCCAATCCTGAGACCCTGCTGATAGCATGAGATGTGATATCTCAATGCTTCTAATACCAAACCTGAGATCCTTCCGATAGCATGAGATGTGATATCTCAATGCTTCTAATACCAAACCTGAGATCCTTCCTATAACATGAGATGTGATATCCAAATCCTTCCCCTTCCAATTCTGAGACCCTCCCTTTAACATGAGATGTGATATCCAACTCCTTCCCATTCCAACCTGAGACCCTTCCTATAGCATGAGATGTGATATCCAAGTCCTTCCCATTCCAATCCTTAGACCCTTCCTACAGCATGCAATATGATATCTCAATGCCTCTAATACCAAACCTGAGATCCTTCCTCTAACATGAAATGTGATATCCAACTCCTTCCCTTTCCAAACCTGAGAGCCTATCTATAGCATGAGATGTGATATCCAAGCCCTTTCCATTCCAATCCTTAGACCCTTCCTACAGCATGCAATATGATATCTCAATGATTCTAATAACAAACCTGAGACCCGTCCTATAACATGAGATGGGATATCCAACTCCTTCCATTTCCAATCCTGAGACACTTCCGATAGCAGAGATGTGATATCTCAATGCTTATACCAAACCTGAGACTCTTCCTTTAGCATGAGATGTGATATCCAGCTCCTTCCCATTCCAATCGTGAGACACTTCCGATAGCATGAGATGTTATATCTCAATGCTTCTAATATCAAAACTGAGACCCTCCCTATAGCATGATATGTGATATCTAAGTCCTTCCCATTCCAATCCTGAGACCCTTCCTATAGCATGAGATGTGATATCTCAATGCTTCTACCAAACCTGAGACCCTTCCTTTAGCATAAGATGTGATATCCAACTCCTTCCCATTCCAATCCTGAGACCCTTCCTATAGCATGAGATGTGATATCTCAATACTTCTAATACCAAACCTGAGATCCTTCCTATAGCATGAGATGTGATATCTCAATGCTTCTAATACCAAACCTGAGACCCTTCCTACAGCATGCGATGTGATATCTCACTGCTTATACCAAACCTGAGACCCTTCCTATAGCATGAGATGTGATATCCAACTCCTTCCCATTCCAATCCTGAGACCCTTCCTATAGCATGGGATGTGATATCTCAATGCTTCTAATATCAAACTTGAGAGCCTCCCTATAGCATGAGATGTGATATCCAAGTCCTTCCCATTCCAATCCTGAGACACTTCCTATAGCATGAGATGTGATATCTCAATGCTTCTAATACCAAACCTGAGACTCTTCCTATAACATGAGATGGGATATCCAACTCCTTCCCATTCCAATCCTGAGACCCTTCCGATAGCAGAGATGTGATATCTCAATGCTTATACCAAACCTGAGACCCTTCCTACGGCATGAGATGTCATATAAAACTCCTTCCCATTCCAATCCTGAGACCCTTCCTATAGCATGAGATGTGATATCTCAATGCTTATACCAAACCTGAGACCCTTCCTATAGCATGAGCTGTGATATCCAACTCCTTCCCATTCCAATCCTGAGACCCTTCCTATAGCATGAGATGTGATATCTCAATGCTTATACCAAACCTGAGACCCTTCCTATAGCATGAGATGTGATATCCAACTCCTTCCCATTCCAATCCTGAGACCCTTCCTATAGCATGAGATGTGATATCTCAATGCTTATACCAAACCTGAGACCCTTCCTATAACATGAGATGTCATATACAACTCCTTCCCATTCCAATCCTGAGACCCTTCCTATAGCATGAGATGTGATATCTCAATGCTTATACCAAACCTGAGACCCTTCCTACGGCATGAGATGTCATATACAACTCCTTCCCATTCCAATCCTGAGACCCTTCCTATAGCATGAGATGTGATATCTCAATGCTTATACCAAACCTGAGACCCTTCCTATAGCATGAGATGTGATATACAACTCCTTCCCATTCCAATCCTGAGACCCTTCCTATAGCATGAGATGTGATATCTCAATGCTTATACCAAACCTGAGACCCTTCCTATAACATGAGATGGGATATCCAACTCCTTCCCATTCCAATCCTGAGACACTTCCGATAGCAGAGATGTGATATCTCAATACTTATACCAGACCTTAGACCCTTCCTATAACATGAGATCGGATATCCAACTCCTTCCCGTTCCAAACCTGAGACCCTTCCTTTAGCATGAGATGTGATATCCAGCTCCTTCCCATTCCAATCCTGAGACCCTCCCTTTAGCATGAGATGTGATATCTCAATGCTTCTAATATCAAAACAGAAACCCTCCCTATAGCATGATATGTGATATCTAAGTCCTTCCCATTCCAATCCTGAGACCCTTCCTATAGCATGAGATGTGATATCTCAATGCTTCTACCAAACCTGAGACCCTTCCTTTAGCATGAGATGTGATATCCAACTCCTTCCCATTCCAATCCTGAGACCCTTCCTATAGCATGAGGTGTGATATCTCAATACTTCTAATACCAAACCTGAAATGCTTCCGATAACATGAGATGTGATATCCAAATCCTTCCCCTTCCAAACCTGAGACCCTCCCTTTAGCATGAGATGTGATATCCAACTCCTTCCCATTCCAATCCTGAGACCCTTCTGATAGCATGAGATGTGATATCTCAATGCTTCTAATACCAAACCTGAGATCCTTCCGATAGCATGAGATGTGATATCTCAATGCTTCTAATACCAAACCTGAGATCCTTCCTATAACATGAGATATGATATCCAAATCCTTCCCCTTCCAATTCTGAGACCCTCCCTTTAACATGAGATGTGATATCCAACTCCTTCCCATTCCAACCTGAGACCCTTCCTATAGCATGAGATGTGATATCTCAATGCTTATACCAAACCTGAGAACCTTCCTATAACATGAGATGGGATATCCAACTCCTTCCCATTCCAATCCTGAGACACTTCCCATAGCAGAGATGTGATATCTCAATGCTTATACCAGACCTTAGACCCTTCCTATAATATGAGATCGGATATCCAACTCCTTCCCGTTCCAAACCTGAGACCCTTCCTTTAGCATGAGATGTGATATCCAGCTCCTTCCCATTCCAATCCTGAGACACTTCCTATAGCATGAGATGTGATATCTCAATGCTTCTACCAAACCTGAGACCCTTCCTTTAGCATGAGATGTGATATCCAACTCCTTCCCATTCCAATCCTGAGACCCTTCCTATAGCATGAGATGTGATATCTCAATACTTCTAATACCAAACCTGAGATCCTTCCGATAACATGAGATGTGATATCCAAATCCTTCCACTTCCAAACCTGAGACCCTCCCTTTAGCATGAGATGTGATATCCATCTCCTTCCCATTCCAATCCTGAGACCCTTCTGATAGCATGAGATGTGATATCTCAATGCTTCTAATACCAAACCTGAGATCCTTCCGATAGCATGAGATGTGATATCTCAATGCTTCTAATACCAAACCTGAGATCCTTCCTATAACATGAGATGTGATATCCAAATCCTTCCCCTTCCAATTCTGAGACCCTCCCTTTAACATGAGATGTGATATCCAACTCCTTCCCATTCCAACCTGAGACCCTTCCTATAGCATGAGATGTGATATCTCAATGCCTCTAATACCAAACCTGAGATCCTTCCTCTAACATGAAATGTGATATCCAACTCCTTCCCTTTCCAAACCTGAGAGCCTATCTATAGCATGAGATGTGATATCCAAGTCCTTCCCATTCCAATCCTTAGACCCTTCATACAGCATGCAATATGATATCTCAATGATTCTAATAACAAACCTGAGACCCGTCCTATAACATGAGATGGGATATCCAACTCCTTCCATTTCCAATCCTGAGACACTTCCGATAGCAGAGATGTGATATCTCAATGCTTATACCAAACCTGAGACCCTTCCTATAACATAAGATGTGATATCCAACTCCTTCCCGTTCCAAACCTGAGACTCTTCCTTTAGCATGAGATGTGATATCCAGCTCCTTCCCATTCCAATCCTGAGACACTTCCGATAGCATGAGATGTGATATCTCAATGCTTCTAATATCAAAACTGAGACCCTCCCTATAGCATGATATGTGATATCTAAGTCCTTCCCATTCCAATCCTGAGACCCTTCCTATAGCATGAGATGTGATATCTCAATGCTTCTACCAAACCTGAGACCCTTCCTTTAGCATGATATGTGATATCCAACTCCTTCCCATTCCAATCCTGAGACCCTTCCTATAGCATGAGATGTGATATCTCAATACTTCTAATACCAAACCTGAGATCCTTCCTATAGCATGAGATGTGATATCTCAATGCTTCTAATACCAAACCTGAGACCCTTCCTACAGCATGCGATGTGATATCTCACTGCTTATACCAAACCTGAGACCCTTCCTATAGCATGAGATGTGATATCCAACTCCTTCCCATTCCAATCCTGAGACCCTTCCTATAGCATGAGATGTGATATCTCAATGCTTCTAATATCAAACTTGAGAGCCTCCCTATAGCATGAGATGTGATATCCAAGTCCTTCCCATTCCAATCCTGAGACACTTCCTATAGCATGAGATGTGATATCTCAATGCTTCTAATACCAAACCTGAGACTCTTCCTATAACATGAGATGGGATATCCAACTCCTTCCCATTCCAATCCTGAGACCCTTCCGATAGCAGAGATGTGATATCTCAATGCTTATACCAAACCTGAGACCCTTCCTACGGCATGAGATGTCATATACAACTCCTTCCCATTCCAATCCTGAGACCCTTCCTATAGCATGAGATGTGATATCTCAATGCTTATACCAAACCTGAGACCCTTCCTATAGCATGAGATGTGATATCCAACTCCTTCCCATTCCAATCCTGAGACCCTTCCTATAGCATGAGATGTGATATCTCAATGCTTATACCAAACCTGAGACCCTTCCTATAGCATGAGATGTGATATCCAACTCCTTCCCATTCCAATCCTGAGACCCTTCCTATAGCATGAGATGTGATATCTCAATGCTTATACCAAACCTGAGACCCTTCCTATAGCATGAGATGTGATATCCAACTCCTTCCCATTCCAATCCTGAGACCCTTCCTATAGCATGAGATGTGATATCTCAATGCTCATACCAAACCTGAGACCCTTCCTATAACATGAGATGGGATATCCAACTCCTTCCCATTCCAATCCTGAGACACTTCCGATAGCAGAGATGTGATATCTCAATGCTTATACCAGACCTTAGACCCTTCCTATAACATGAGATCGGATATCCAACTCCTTCCCGTTCCAAACCTGAGACCCTTCCTTTAGCATGAGATGTGATATCCAGCTCCTTCCCATTCCAATCCTGAGACCCTCCCTTTAGCATGAGATGTGATATCTCAATGCTTCTAGAACCAAAACAGAAACCCTCCCTATAGCATGATATGTGATATCTAAGTCCTTCCCATTCCAATCCTGAGACCCTTCCTATAGCATGAGATGTGATATCTCAATGCTTCTACCAAACCTGAGACCCTTCCTTTAGCATGAGATGTGATATCCAACTCCTTCCCATTCCAATCCTGAGACCCTTCCTATAGCATGAGGTGTGATATCTCAATACTTCTAATACCAAACCTGAAATCCTTCCGATAACATGAGATGTGATATCCAAATCCTTCCCCTTCCAAACCTGAGACCCTCCCTTTAGCATGAGATGTGATATCCAACTCCTTCCCATTCCAATCCTGAGACCCTTCTGATAGCATGAGATGTGATATCTCAATGCTTCTAATACCAAACCTGAGATCCTTCCGATAGCATGAGATGTGATATCTCAATGCTTCTAATACCAAACCTGAGATCCTTCCTATAACATGAGATGTGATATCCAAATCCTTCCCCTTCCAATTCTGAGACCCTCCCTTTAACATGAGATGTGATATCCAACTCCTTCCCATTCCAACCTGAGACCCTTCCTATAGCATGAGATGTGATATCTCAATGCTTATACCAAACCTGAGACCCTTCCTATAACATGAGATGGGATATCCAACTCCTTCCCATTCCAATCCTGAGACACTTCCCATAGCAGAGATGTTATATCTCAATGCTTATACCAGACCTTAGACCCTTCCTATAACATGAGATCGGATATCCAACTCCTTCCCGTTCCAAACCTGAGACCCTTCCTTTAGCATGAGATGTGATATCCAGCTCCTTCCCATTCCAATCCTGAGACACTTCCGATAGCATGAGATGTGATATCTCAATGCTTCTAATATCAAAACGGAAACCCTCCCTATAGCATGATATGTGATATCTAAGTCCTTCCCATTCCAATCCTGAGACCCTTCCTATAGCATGAGATGTGATATCTCAATGCTTCTAATACCAAACCTGAGATCCTTCCGATAGCATGAGATCGGATATCCAACTCCTTCCCATTCCAATCCTGAGACACTTCCGATAGCAGAGATGTGATATCTCAATGCTTATACCAGACCTTAGACCCTTCCTATAACATGAGATCGGATATCCAACTCCTTCCCGTTCCAAACCTGAGACCCTTCCTTTAGCATGAGATGTGATATCCAGCTCCTTCCCATTCCAATCCTGAGACACTTCCTATAGCATGAGATGTGATATCTCAATGCTTCTACCAAACCTGAGACCCTTCCTTTAGCATGAGATGTGATATCCAACTCCTTCCCATTCCAATCCTGAGACCCTTCCTATAGCATGAGATGTGATATCTCAATACTTCTAATACCAAACCTGAGATCCTTCCGATAACATGAGATGTGATATCCAAATCCTTCCCCTTCCAAACCTGAGACCCTCCCTTTAGCATGAGATGTGATATCCATCTCCTTCCCATTCCAATCCTGGGACCCTTCTGATAGCATGAGATGTGATATCTCAATGCTTCTAATACCAAACCTGAGATCCTTCCGATAGCATGAGATGTGATATCTCAATGCTTCTAATACCAAACCTGAGATCCTTCCTATAACATGAGATGTGATATCCAAATCCTTCCCCTTCCAATTCTGAGACCCTCCCTTTAACATGAGATGTGATATCCAACTCCTTCCCATTCCAACCTGAGACCCTTCCTATAGCATGAGATGTGATATCTCAATGCCTCTAATACCAAACCTGAGATCCTTCCTCTAACATGAAATGTGATATCCAACTCCTTCCCTTTCCAAACCTGAGAGCCTATCTATAGCATGAGATGTGATATCCAAGTCCTTCCCATTCCAATCCTTAGACCCTTCCTACAGCATGCAATATGATATCTCAATGATTCTAATAACAAACCTGAGACCCGTCCTATAACATGAGATGGGATATCCAACTCCTTCCATTTCCAATCCTGAGACACTTCCGATAGCAGAGATGTGATATCTCAATGCTTATACCAAACCTGAGACCCTTCCTATAACATAAGATGTGATATCCAACTCCTTCCCGTTCCAAACCTGAGACTCTTCCTTTAGCATGAGATGTGATATCCAGCTCCTTCCCATTCCAATCCTGAGACACTTCCGATAGCATGAGATGTGATATCTCAATGCTTCTAATATCAAAACTGAGACCCTCCCTATAGCATGATATGTGATATCTAAGTCCTTCCCATTCCAATCCTGAGACCCTTCCTATAGCATGAGATGTGATATCTCAATGCTTCTACCAAACCTGAGACCCTTCCTTTAGCATGATATGTGATATCCAACTCCTTCCCATTCCAATCCTGAGACCCTTCCTATAGCATGAGATGTGATATCTCAATGCTTCTAATACCAAACCTGAGATCCTTCCTATAGCATGAGATGTGATATCTCAATGCTTCTAATACCAAACCTGAGACCCTTCCTACAGCATGCGATGTGATATCTCACTGCTTATACCAAACCTGAGACCCTTCCTATAGCATGAGATGTGATATCCAACTCCTTTCCATTCCAATCCTGAGACCCTTCCTATAGCATGAGATGTGATATCTCAATGCTTCTAATATCAAACTTGAGAGCCTCCCTATAGCATGAGATGTGATATCCAAGTCCTTCCCATTCCAATCCTGAGACACTTCCTATAGCATGAGATGTGATATCTCAATGCTTCTAATACCAAACCTGAGACTCTTCCTATAACATGAGATGGGATATCCAACTCCTTCCCATTCCAATCCTGAGACCCTTCCGATAGCAGAGATGTGATATCTCAATGCTTATACCAAACCTGAGACCCTTCCTACGGCATGAGATGTCATATACAACTCCTTCCCATTCCAATCCTGAGACCCTTCCTATAGCATGAGATGTGATATCTCAATGCTTATACCAAACCTGAGACCCTTCCTATAGCATGAGATGTGATATCCAACTCCTTCCCGTTCCAAACCTGAGACTCTTCCTTTAGCATGAGATGTGATATCCAGCTCCTTCCCATTCCAATCCTGAGACACTTCCGATAGCAAGAGATGTGATATCTCAATGCTTCTAATATCAAAACTGAGACCCTCCCTATAGCATGATATGTGATATCTAAGTCCTTCCCATTCCAATCCTGAGACCCTTCCTATAGCATGAGATGTGATATCTCAATGCTTCTACCAAACCTGAGACCCTTCCTTTAGCATGATATGTGATATCCAACTCCTTCCCATTCCAATCCTGAGACCCTTCCTATAGCATGAGATGTGATATCTCAATACTTCTAATACCAAACCTGAGATCCTTCCTATAGCATGAGATGTGATATCTCAATGCTTCTAATACCAAACCTGAGACCCTTCCTACAGCATGCGATGTGATATCTCACTGCTTATACCAAACCTGAGACCCTTCCTATAGCATGAGATGTGATATCCAACTCCTTCCCATTCCAATCCTGAGACCCTTCCTATAGCATGAGATGTGATATCTCAATGCTTCTAATATCAAACTTGAGAGCCTCCCTATAGCATGAGATGTGATATCCAAGTCCTTCCCATTCCAATCCTGAGACACTTCCTATAGCATGAGATGTGATATCTCAATGCTTCTAATACCAAACCTGAGACTCTTCCTATAACATGAGATGGGATATCCAACTCCTTCCCATTCAAATCCAGAGACCCTTGCGATAGCAGAGATGTGATATCTCAATGCTTATACCAAACCTGAGACCCTTCCTACGGCATGAGATGTCATATACAACTCCTTCCCATTCCAATCCTGAGACCCTTCCTATAGCATGAGATGTGATATCTCAATGCTTATACCAAACCTGAGACCCTTCCTATAGCATGAGATGTGATATCCAACTCCTTCCCATTCCAATCCTGAGACCCTTCCTATAGCATGAGATGTGATATCTCAATGCTTATACCAAACCTGAGACCCTTCCTACGGCATGAGATGTCATATACAACTCCTTCCCATTCCAATCCTGAGACCCTTCCTATAGCATGAGATGTGATATCTCAATGCTTATACCAAACCTGAGACCCTTCCTATAGCATGATATGTGATATCCAACTACTTCCCATTCCAATCCTGAGACCCTTCCTATAGCATGAGATGTGATATCTCAATGCTTATACCAAACCTGAGACCCTTCCTATAACATGAGATGGGATATCCAACTCCTTCCCATTCCAATCCTGAGACACTTCCGATAGCAGAGATGTGATATCTCAATGCTTATACCAGACCTTAGACCCTTCCTATAACATGAGATCGGATATCCAACTCCTTCCCGTTCCAAACCTGAGACCCTTCCTTTAGCATGAGATGTGATATCCAGCTCCTTCCCATTCCAATCCTGAGACACTTCCGATAGCATGAGATGTGATATCTCAATGCTTCTAATATCAAAACGGAAACCCTCCCTATAGCATGATATGTGATATCTAAGTCCTTCCCATTCCAATCCTGAGACCCTTCCTATAGCATGAGATGTGATATCTCAATGCTTCTACCAAACCTGAGACCCTTCCTTTAGCATGAGATGTGATATCCAACTCCTTCCCATTCTAATCCTGAGACCCTTCCTATAGCATGAGATGTGATATCCCAATACTTCTAATACCAAACCTGAGATCCTTCCGATAACATGAGATGTGATATCCAAATCCTTCCCCTTCCAAACCTGAGACCCTCCATTTTAGCATGAGATGTGATATCCAACTCCTTCCCATTCCAATCCTGAGACCCTTCTGATAGCATGAGATGTGATATCTCAATGCTTCTAATACCAAACCTGAGATCCTTCCGATAGCATGAGATGTGATATCTCAATGCTTCTAATACCAAACCTGAGATCCTTCCTATAACATGAGATGTGATATCCAAATCCTTCCCCTTCCAATTCTTAGACCCTCCCTTTAACATGAGATGTGATATCCAACTCCTTCCCATTCCAACCTGAGACCCTTCCTATAGCATGAGATGTGATATCTCAATGCCTCTAATACCAAACCTGAGATCCTTCCTCTAACATGAAATGTGATATCCAACTCCTTCCCTTTCCAAACCTGAGAGCCTATCTATAGCATGAGATGTGATATCCAAGTCCTTCCCATTCCAATCCTTAGACCCTTCCTACAGCATGCAATATGATATCTCAATGATTCTAATAACAAACCTGAGACCCGTCCTATAACATGAGATGGGATATCCAACTCCTTCCCATTCCAATCCTGAGACACTTCCGATAGCAGAGATGTGATATCTCAATGCTTATACCAAACCTGAGACCCTTCCTATAACATGAGATGTGATATCCAACTCCTTCCCGTTCCAAACCTGAGACTCTTCCTTTAGCATGAGATGTGATATCCAGCTCCTTCCCATTCCAACCCTGAGACACTTCCGATAGCATGAGATGTGATATCTCAATGCTTCTAATATCAAAACTGAGACCCTCCCTATAGCATGATATGTGATATCTAAGTCCTTCCCATTCCAATCCTGAGACCCTTCTGATAGCATGAGATGTGATATCTCAATGCCTCTAATACCAAACCTGAGATCCTACCTCTAACATGAAATGTGATATCCAACTCTCTCCCCTTCCAAACCTGAGAGCCTTCCTATAGCATGAGATGTGATATCCAAGTCCTTCCCATTCCAATCCTGAGACCCTTCCTATAACATGAGATGTGATATCCAACTCCTTCCCATTTCAACCTGAGACCCTTCCTATAGCATGAGATGGGATTTCCAACTCCTTCCAAATCCAATCCTGATACCATTCCGATAGCATGAGATGTGATATCCCAATGCTTCTACCAAACCTGAGACCCATACTATGGCATGAGATGTGATATCAAACTCCTTCCCATTCCAATTCTGAGACCCTTCCTATACCATGAGACTTGCTATCTCAATGCTTCTAATACCAAACCTGAGACCCGTCCTATAACATGAGATGTGATATCCAAATCCTTCCCCTTCAAAACCTTAGACCCTTCCTTTATCATGAGATGTGATATCCAACTCCTTCCCATTCCAATCCTGAGACCCTTCCGATATCATGAGATGTGATATCTCAATGCTTCTAATATCAAACTTGAGACCCTCCCTATAGCATGAGATGTGATATCCAAGTCCTTCCCATTCCAATCCTGAGACCCTTCCTATAGCATGAGATGTGATATCTCAATGCTTCTAATACCAAACCTGAGACCCTTCCTATAACATGAGATGGGAATATCCAACTCCTTACATTCCAATCCTGAGACCCTTCCGATAGCAGAGATGTGATATCTCAATGTTTATACCAAACCTGAGATCCTTCCTATAACATGAGATGTGATATCCAACTCCTTCCCATTCCAATACTGAGACACTGCCTATAGCATGAGATGTGATATCTCACTGCTTATACCAAACCTGAGACCCTTCCTATAGCATGAGATGTGATATCCAACTCCTTCCCATTCCAATCCTGAGACCCTTCCTATAGCATGAGATGTGATATCTCAATGCTTCTAATATCAAACTTGAGAGCCTCCCTATAGCATGAGATGTGATATCCAAGTCCTTCCCATTCCAATCCTGAGACACTTCCTACAGCATGAGATGTGATATCTCAATGCCTCTAATACCAAACCTGAGACTCTTCCTATAACATGAGATGGGATATCCAACTCCTTCCCATTCCAATCCTGAGACCCTTCCGATAGCAGAGATGTGATATCTCAATGCTTACACCAAACCTGAGACCCTTCCTACGGCATGAGATGTCATATACAACTCCTTCCCATTCCAATCCTGAGACCCTTCCTATAGCATGAGATGTGATATCTCAATGCTTCTAATATCAAACTTGAGACCCTCCCTATAGCATGAGATGTGATATCCAAGTCCTTCCCATTCCAATCCTGAGACACTTCCGATAGCAGAGATGTGATATCTCAATGCTTATACCAAACCTGAGACCCTTCCTACGGCATGAGATGTCATATACAACTCCTTCCCATTCCAATCCTGAGACCCGTCCTATAGCATGAGATGTGATATCTCAATGCTTATACCAAACCTGAGACCCTTCCTATAGTATGAGATGTGATATCCAACTCCTTCCCATTCCAATCCTGAGACCCTTCTTATAGCATGAGATGTGATGTCTCAATGCTTCTAATACCAAACCTGAGATACTTCCTATAACATGAGATGTGATATCCAACTCCTTCCATTCCAATCCTGAGACCCTTCCTATAGCATGAGATTTGATATCTCAATGCTTATACCAAACCTGAGACCCTTCCTATAGCATGAGATGTGATATCCAAGTCCTTCCCATTCCAATCCTTAGACCCTTCCTACAGCATGCAATATGATATCTCAATGATTCTAATAACAATCCTGAGACCCGTCCTATAACATGAGATGGGATATCCAATTCCTTCCCATTCCAATCCTGAGACACTTCCGATAGCAGAGATGTGATATCTCAATGCTTATACCAAACCTGAGACCCTTCCTATAGCATGAGATGTGATATCCAACTCCTTCCCATTCCAATCCTGAGACCCTTCCTATAGCATGAGATGTGATATCTCAATGCTTATACCAAACCTGAGACCCTTCCTATAACATGAGATGGGATATCCAACTCCTTCCCATTCCAATCCTGAGACACTTCCGATAGCAGAGATGTGATATCTCAATGCTTATACCAGACCTTAGACCCTTCCTATAACATGAGATCGGATATCCAACTCCTTCCCGTTCCAAACCTGAGACCCTTCCTTTAGCATGAGATGTGATATCCAGCTCCTTCCCATTCCAATCCTGAGACCCTCCCTTTAGCATGAGATGTGATATCTCAATGCTTCTAATATCAAAACAGAAACCCTCCCTATAGCATGATATGTGATATCTAAGTCCTTCCCATTCCAATCCTGAGACCCTTCCTATAGCATGAGATGTGATATCTCAATGCTTCTACCAAACCTGAGACCCTTCCTTTAGCATGAGATGTGATATCCAACTCCTTCCCATTCCAATCCTGAGACCCTTCCTATAGCATGAGGTGTGATATCTCAATACTTCTAATACCAAACCTGAAATCCTTCCGATAACATGAGATGTGATATCCAAATCCTTCCCCTTCCAAACCTGAGACCCTCCCTTTAGCATGAGATGTGATATCCAACTCCTTCCCATTCCAATCCTGAGACCCTTCTGATAGCATGAGATGTGATATCTCAATGCTTCTAATACCAAACCTGAGATCCTTCCGATAGCATGAGATGTGATATCTCAATGCTTCTAATACCAAACCTGAGATCCTTCCTATAACATGAGATGTGATATCCAAATCCTTCCCCTTCCAATTCTGAGACCCTCCCTTTAACATGAGATGTGATATCCAACTCCTTCCCATTCCAACCTGAGACCCTTCCTATAGCATGAGATGTGATATCTCAATGCTTATACCAAACCTGAGACCCTTCCTATAACATGAGATGGGATATCCAACTCCTTCCCATTCCAATCCTGAGACACTTCCCATAGCAGAGATGTTATATCTCAATGCTTATACCAGACCTTAGACCCTTCCTATAACATGAGATCGGATATCCAACTCCTTCCCGTTCCAAACCTGAGACCCTTCCTTTAGCATGAGATGTGATATCCAGCTCCTTCCCATTCCAATCCTGAGACACTTCCGATAGCATGAGATGTGATATCTCAATGCTTCTAATATCAAAACGGAAACCCTCCCTATAGCATGATATGTGATATCTAAGTCCTTCCCATTCCAATCCTGAGACCCTTCCTATAGCATGAGATGTGATATCTCAATGCTTCTAATACCAAACCTGAGATCCTTCCGATAGCATGAGATCGGATATCCAACTCCTTCCCATTCCAATCCTGAGACACTTCCGATAGCAGAGATGTGATATCTCAATGCTTATACCAGACCTTAGACCCTTCCTATAATATGAGATCGGATATCCAAATCCTTCCCGTTCCAAACCTGAGACCCTTCCTTTAGCATGAGATTTGATATCCAGCTCCTTCCCATTCCAATCCTGAGACACTTCCTATAGCATGAGATGTGATATCTCAATGCTTCTACCAAACCTGAGACCCTTCCTTTAGCATGAGATGTGATATCCAACTCCTTCCCATTCCAATCCTGAGACCCTTCCTATAGCATGAGATGTGATATCTCAATACTTCTAATACCAAACCTGAGATCCTTCCGATAACATGAGATGTGATATCCAAATCCTTCCCCTTCCAAACCTGAGACCCTCCCTTTAGCATGAGATGTGATATCCATCTCCTTCCCATTCCAATCCTGAGACCCTTCTGATAGCATGAGATGTGATATCTCAATGCTTCTAATACCAAACCTGAGATCCTTCCGATAGCATGAGATGTGATATCTCAATGCTTCTAATACCAAACCTGAGATCCTTCCTATAACATGAGATGTGATATCCAAATCCTTCCCCTTCCAATTCTGAGACCCTCCCTTTAACATGAGATGTGATATCCAACTCCTTCCCATTCCAACCTGAGACCCTTCCTATAGCATGAGATGTGATATCTCAATGCCTCTAATACCAAACCTGAGATCCTTCCTCTAACATGAAATGTGATATCCAACTCCTTCCCTTTCCAAACCTGAGAGCCTATCTATAGCATGAGATGTGATATCCAAGTCCTTCCCATTCCAATCCTTAGACCCTTCCTACAGCATGCAATATGATATCTCAATGATTCTAATAACAAACCTGAGACCCGTCCTATAACATGAGATGGGATATCCAACTCCTTCCATTTCCAATCCTGAGACACTTCCGATAGCAGAGATGTGATATCTCAATGCTTATACCAAACCTGAGACCCTTCCTATAACATAAGATGTGATATCCAACTCCTTCCCGTTCCAAACCTGAGACTCTTCCTTTAGCATGAGATGTGATATCCAGCTCCTTCCCATTCCAATCCTGAGACACTTCCGATAGCAAGAGATGTGATATCTCAATGCTTCTAATATCAAAACTGAGACCCTCCCTATAGCATGATATGTGATATCTAAGTCCTTCCCATTCCAATCCTGAGACCCTTCCTATAGCATGAGATGTGATATCTCAATGCTTCTACCAAACCTGAGACCCTTCCTTTAGCATGATATGTGATATCCAACTCCTTCCCATTCCAACCCTGAGACCCTTCCTATAGCATGAGATGTGATATCTCAATACTTCTAATACCAAACCTGAGATCCTTCCTATAGCATGAGATGTGATATCTCAATGCTTCTAATACCAAACCTGAGACCCTTCCTACAGCATGCGATGTGATATCTCACTGCTTATACCAAACCTGAGACCCTTCCTATAGCATGAGATGTGATATCCAACTCCTTCCCATTCCAATCCTGAGACCCTTCCTATAGCATGAGATGTGATATCTCAATGCTTCTAATATCAAACTTGAGAGCCTCCCTATAGCATGAGATGTGATATCCAAGTCCTTCCCATTCCAATCCTGAGACACTTCCTATAGCATGAGATGTGATATCTCAATGCTTCTAATACCAAACCTGAGACTCTTCCTATAACATGAGATGGGATATCCAACTCCTTCCCATTCCAATCCTGAGACCCTTCCGATAGCAGAGATGTGATATCTCAATGCTTATACCAAACCTCAGACCCTTCCTACGGCATGAGATGTCATATACAACTCCTTCCCATTCCAATCCTGAGACCCTTCCTATAGCATGAGATGTGATATCTCAATGCTTATACCAAACCTGAGACCCTTCCTATAGCATGAGATGTGATATCCAACTCCTTCCCGTTCCAAACCTGAGACTCTTCCTTTAGCATGAGATGTGATATCCAGCTCCTTCCCATTCCAATCCTGAGACACTTCCGATAGCAAGAGATGTGATATCTCAATGCTTCTAATATCAAAACTGAGACCCTCCCTATAGCATGATATGTGATATCTAAGACCTTCCCATTCCAATCCTGAGACCCTTCCTATAGCATGAGATGTGATATCTCAATGCTTCTACCAAACCTGAGACCCTTCCTTTAGCATGATATGTGATATCCAACTCCTTCCCATTCCAATCCTGAGACCCTTCCTATAGCATGAGATGTGATATCTCAATGCTTCTAATATCAAACTTGAGAGCCTCCCTATAGCATGAGATGTGATATCCAAGTCCTTCCCATTCCAATCCTGAGACACTTCCTATAGCATGAGATGTGATATCTCAATGCTTCTAATACCAAACCTGAGACTCTTCCTATAACATGAGATGGGATATCCAACTCCTTCCCATTCAAATCCAGAGACCCTTGCGATAGCAGAGATGTGATATCTCAATGCTTATACCAAACCTGAGACCCTTCCTACGGCATGAGATGTCATATACAACTCCTTCCCATTCCAATCCTGAGACCCTTCCTATAGCATGAGATGTGATATCTCAATGCTTATACCAAACCTGAGACCCTTCCTATAGCATGAGATGTGATATCCAACTCCTTCCCATTCCAATCCTGAGACCCTTCCTATAGCATGAGATGTGATATCTCAATGCTTATACCAAACCTGAGACCCTTCCTACGGCATGAGATGTCATATACAACTCCTTCCCATTCCAATCCTGAGACCCTTCCTATAGCATGAGATGTGATATCTCAATGCTTATACCAAACCTGAGACCCTTCCTATAGCATGATATGTGATATCCAACTACTTCCCATTCCAATCCTGAGACCCTTCCTATAGCATGAGATGTGATATCTCAATGCTTATACCAAACCTGAGACCCTTCCTATAACATGAGATGGGATATCCAACTCCTTCCCATTCCAATCCTGAGACACTTCCGATAGCAGAGATGTGATATCTCAATGCTTATACCAGACCTTAGACCCTTCCTATAACATGAGATCGGATATCCAACTCCTTCCCGTTCCAAACCTGAGACCCTTCCTTTAGCATGAGAAGTGATATCCAGCTCCTTCCCATTCCAATCCTGAGACACTTCCGATAGCATGAGATGTGATATCTCAATGCTTCTAATATCAAAACGGAAACCCTCCCTATAGCATGATATGTGATATCTAAGTCCTTCCCATTCCAATCCTGAGACCCTTCCTATAGCATGAGATGTGATATCTCAATGCTTCTACCAAACCTGAGACCCTTCCTTTAGCATGAGATGTGATATCCAACTCCTTCCCATTCTAATCCTGAGACCCTTCCTATAGCATGAGATGTGATATCTCAATACTTCTAATACCAAACCTGAGATCCTTCCGATAACATGAGATGTGATATCCAAATCCTTCCCCTTCCAAACCTGAGACCCTCCATTTTAGCATGAGATGTGATATCCAACTCCTTCCCATTCCAATCCTGAGACCCTTCTGATAGCATGAGATGTGATATCTCAATGCTTCTAATACCAAACCTGAGATCCTTCCGATAGCATGAGATGTGATATCTCAATGCTTCTAATACCAAACCTGAGATCCTTCCTATAACATGAGATGTGATATCCAAATCCTTCCCCTTCCAATTCTGAGACCCTCCCTTTAACATGAGATGTGATATCCAACTCCTTCCCATTCCAACCTGAGACCCTTCCTATAGCATGCGATGTGATATCTCAATGCCTCTAATACCAAACCTGAGATCCTTCCTCTAACATGAAATGTGATATCCAACTCCTTCCCTTTCCAAACCTGAGAGCCTATCTATAGCATGAGATGTGATATCCAAGTCCTTCCCATTCCAATCCTTAGACCCTTCCTACAGCATGCAATATGATATCTCAATGATTCTAATAACAAACCTGAGACCCGTCCTATAACATGAGATGGGATATCCAACTCCTTCCCATTCCAATCCTGAGACACTTCCGATAGCAGAGATGTGATATCTCAATGCTTATACCAAACCTGAGACCCTTCCTATAACATGAGATGTGATATCCAACTCCTTCCCGTTCCAAACCTGAGACTCTTCCTTTAGCATGAGATGTGATATCCAGCTCCTTCCCATTCCAACCCTGAGACACTTCCGATAGCATGAGATGTGATATCTCAATGCTTCTAATATCAAAACTGAGACCCTCCCTATAGCATGATATGTGATATCTAAGTCCTTCCCATTCCAATCCTGAGACCCTTCTGATAGCATGAGATGTGATATCTCAATGCCTCTAATACCAAACCTGAGATCCTACCTCTAACATGAAATGTGATATCCAACTCTCTCCCCTTCCAAACCTGAGAGCCTTCCTATAGCATGAGATGTGATATCCAAGTCCTTCCCATTCCAATCCTGAGACCCTTCCTATAACATGAGATGTGATATCCAACTCCTTCCCATTCCAACCTGAGACCCTTCCTATAGCATGAGATGGGATATCCAACTCCTTCCAAATCCAATCCTGATACCATTCCGATAGCATGAGATGTGATATCCCAATGCTTCTACCAAACCTGAGACCCATACTATGGCATGAGATGTGATATCAAACTCCTTCCCATTCCAATTCTGAGACCCTTCCTATACCATGAGACTTGCTATCTCAATGCTTCTAATACCAAACCTGAGACCCGTCCTATAACATGAGATGTGATATCCAAATCCTTCCCCTTCAAAACCTTAGACCCTTCCTTTATCATGAGATGTGATATCCAACTCCTTCCCATTCCAATCCTGAGACCCTTCCGATATCATGAGATGTGATATCTCAATGCTTCTAATATCAAACTTGAGACCCTCCCTATAGCATGAGATGTGATATCCAAGTCCTTCCCATTCCAATCCTGAGACCCTTCCTATAGCATGAGATGTGATATCTCAATGCTTCTAATACCAAACCTGAGACCCTTCCTATAACATGAGATGGGAATATCCAACTCCTTACATTCCAATCCTGAGACCCTTCCGATAGCAGAGATGTGATATCTCAATGTTTATACCAAACCTGAGATCCTTCCTATAACATGAGATGTGATATCCAACTCCTTCCCATTCCAATACTGAGACACTGCCTATAGCATGAGATGTGATATCTCACTGCTTATACCAAACCTGAGACCCTTCCTATAGCATGAGATGTGATATCCAACTCCTTCCCATTCCAATCCTGAGACCCTTCCTATAGCATGAGATGTGATATCTCAATGCTTCTAATATCAAACTTGAGAGCCTCCCTATAGCATGAGATGTGATATCCAAGTCCTTCCCATTCCAATCCTGAGACACTTCCTACAGCATGAGATGTGATATCTCAATGCCTCTAATACCAAATCTGAGACTCTTCCTATAACATGAGATGGGATATCCAACTCCTTCCCATTCCAATCCTGAGACCCTTCCGATAGCAGAGATGTGATATCTCAATGCTTATACCAAACCTGAGACCCTTCCTACGGCATGAGATGTCATATACAACTCCTTCCCATTCCAATCCTGAGACCCTTCCTATAGCATGAGATGTGATATCTCAATGCTTCTAATATCAAACTTGAGACCCTCCCTATAGCATGAGATGTGATATCCAAGTCCTTCCCATTCCAATCCTGAGACACTTCCGATAGCAGAGATGTGATATCTCAATGCTTATACCAAACCTGAGACCCTTCCTACGGCATGAGATGTCATATACAACTCCTTCCCATTCCAATCCTGAGACCCTTCCTATAGCATGAGATGTGATATCTCAATGCTTATACCAAACCTGAGACCCTTCCTATAGTATGAGATGTGATATCCAACTCCTTCCCATTCCAATCCTGAGACCCTTCTTATAGCATGAGATGTGATGTCTCAATGCTTCTAATACCAAACCTGAGATCCTTCCTATAACATGAGATGTGATATCCAACTCCTTCCATTCCAATCCTGAGACCCTTCCTATAGCATGAGATTTGATATCTCAATGCTTATACCAAACCTGAGACCCTTCCTATAGCATGAGATGTGATATCCAAGTCCTTCCCATTCCAATCCTTAGACCCTTCCTACAGCATGCAATATGATATCTCAATGATTCTAATAACAATCCTGAGACCCGTCCTATAACATGAGATGGGATATCCAATTCCTTCCCATTCCAATCCTGAGACACTTCCGATAGCAGAGATGTGATATCTCAATGCTTATACCAAACCTGAGACCCTTCCTATAACATGAGATCGGATATCCAACTCCTTTTCGTTCCAAACCTGAGACCCTTCCTTTAGCATGAGATGTGATATCCAGCTCCTTCGCATTCCAATCCTGAGACCCTTCCGATAGCATGAGATGTGATATCTCAATGCTTCTAATACCAAACCTGTGATCCTTCCTATAACAAGAGATGTGATATCCAAATCCTTCCCCTTACAAACCTGAGACCCTCCCTTTAGCATGAGATGTGATATCTCAATGCCTCTAATACCAAACCTGAGATCCTTCCGATAGCATGAGATGTGATATCTCAATGCTTCTAATACCAAACCTGAGATCCTTCCTATAACATGAGACGTGATATCCAAATCCTTCCCCTTCCAAACCTGAGACCCTCCCTTTAGCATGAGATGTGATATCCAACTCCTTCCCATTCTAATCCTGAGACCCTTCTGATAGCATGAGATGTGATATCTCAATGCCTCTAATACCAAACCTGAGATCCTACCTCTAACATGAAATGTGATATCCAACTCTTTCCCCTTCCAAACCTGAGAGCCTTCCTATAGCATGAGATGTGATATCCGACTCCTTCCCATTCCAATCCTGAGACCCTTCCGATAGCATGAGATGTGATATCCCAATGCTTCTAATACCAAACCTGAGATCCTTCTTATAACATGTGATGTGATATCCAAATCCTTCCCCTTCCAAACCTGAGACCCTCCCTTTAGCATGAGATGTGATATCCAACTCCTTCCCATTCCAATCCTGAGACCCTTATGATAGATAGCATGAGATGTGATATCTCAATGCCTCTAATACCAAACCTGAGATACTTCCGATAGCATGAGATGTGATATCTCAATGCTTCTAATACCAAACCTGAGATCCTTCCTGTAACATGAGATGTGATATCCAAATCCTTCCCCTTCCAAACCTGAGACCCTCCCTTTAGCATGAGATGTGTTATCCAACTCCTTCCCATTCCAATCCTGAGACCCTTCCGATAGCATGAGATGTGATATCTCAATGCTTCTAATACCAAACCTGTGATCCTTCCTATAACAAGAGATGTGATATCCAAATCCTTCCCCTTCCAAACCTGAGACCCTCCCTTTAGCATGAGATGTGATATCTCAATGCCTCTAATACCAAACCTGAGATCCTTCCGATAGCATGAGATGTGATATCTCAATGCTTCTAATACCAAACCTGAGATCCTTCCTATAACATGAGACGTGATATCCAAATCCTTCCCCTTCCAAACCTGAGACCCTCCCTTTAGCATGAGATGTGATATCCAACTCCTTCCCATTCCAATCCTGAGACCCTTCTGATAGCATGAGATGTGATATCTCAATGCCTCTAATACCAAACCTGAGATCCTACCTCTAACATGAAATGTGATATCCAACTCTTTCCCCTTCCAAACCTGAGGGCCTTCCTATAGCATGAGATGTGATATCCGACTCCTTCCCATTCCAATCCTGAGACCCTTCCGATAGCATGAGATGTGATATCTCAATGCTTCTAATACCAAACCTGAGATCCTTCTTATAACATGTGATGTGATATCCAAATCCTTCCCCTTCCAAACCTGAGACCCTCCCTTTAGCATGAGATGTGATATCCAACTCCTTCCCATTCCAATCCTGAGACCCTTATGATAGATAGCATGAGATGTGATATCTCAATGCCTCTAATACCAAACCTGAGATACTTCCGATAGCATGAGATGTGATATCTCAATGCTTCTAATACCAAACCTGAGATCCTTCCTATAACATGAGATGTGATATCCAAATCCTTCCCCTTCCAAACCTGAGACCCTCCCTTTAGCATGAGATGTGATATCCAACTCCTTCCCATTCCAATTCTGAGCCCCTTCCTATACCATGAGACTTGATATCCAACTCCTTCCCATTCCAATTCTGAGCCCCTTCCTATACCATGAGACTTGATATCTCAATGCTTCTAATACCAAACCTGAGACCCGTCCTATAACATGAGATGTGATATCCAAATCCTTCCCCTTCCAAACCTTAGACCCTTCCTTTATCATGAGATGTGATATCCAACTCCTTCCCATTCCAATCCTGAGACCCTTCCGATATCATGAGATGTGATATCTCAATGCTTCTAATATCAAACTTGAGACCCTCCCTATAGCATGAGATGTGATATCCAAGTCCTTCCCATTCCAATCCTGAGACCCTTCCTATAGCTTGAGTTGTGACATCCAACTCCTTCCCATTCCAATTCTGATCCCCTTTCTATACCATGAGACTTGATATCTCAATGCTTCTAATACCAAACCTGAGACCCGTCCTATAACATGAGATGTGATATCCAAATCCTTCCCCTTCCAAACCTTAGACCCTTCCTTTATCATGAGATGTGATATCCAACTCCTTCCCATTCCAATCCTGAGACCCTTCCGATATCATGAGATGTAATATCTCAATGCTTCTAATATCAAACTTGAGACCCTCCCTATAGCATGAGATGTGATATCCAAGTCCTTCCCATTCCAATCCTGAGACCCTTCCTATAGCATGAGATGTGATATCTCAATGCTTCTAATACCAAACCTGAGACCCTTCCTATAACATGAGATTGGAATATCCAACTCCTTCCCATTCCAATCCTGAGACCCTTCCGATAGCAGAGATGTGATATCTCAATTCTTATACCAAACCTGAGATCCTTCCTATAACATGAGATGTGATATCCAACTCCTTCCCATTCCAATCCTGAGACACTTCCTATAGCATGAGATGTGATATCTCACTGCTTATACCAAACCTGAGACCCTTCCAATAGCATGAGATGTGATATCCAACTCCTTCCCATTCCAATCCTGAGACCCTTCCTATAGCATGAGATGTGATATCTCAATGCTTCTAATATCAAACTTGAGAGCCTCCCTATAGCATGAGATGTGATATCCAAGTCCTTCCCATTCCAATCCTGAGACACATCCTATAGCATGAGATGTGATATCTCAATGCTTCTAATACCAAACCTGAGACTCTTCCTATAACATGAGATGGGATATCCAACTCCTTCCCATTCCAATCCTGAGACCCTTCTGATAGCAGAGATGTGATATCTCAATGCTTATACCAAACCTGAGACCCTTCCTACGGCATGAGATGTCATATACAACTCCTTCCCATTCCAATCCTGAGACCCTTCCTATAGCATTAGATGTGATATCTCAATGCTTATACCAAACCTGAGACCCTTCCTATAGCATGAGATGTGATATCCAACTCCTTCCCATTCCAATCCTGAGACCCTTCCTATAGCATGAGATGTGATATCTCAATGCTTATACCAAACCTGAGACCCTTCCTACGGCATGAGATGTCATATACAACTCGTTCCCATTCCAATCCTGAGACCCTTCCTATAGCATGAGATGTGATATCTCAATGCTTATACCAAACCTGAGACCCTTCCTATAGCATGAGATGTGATATCCAACTCCTTCCCATTCCAATCCTGAGACCCTTCCTATAGCATGAGATGTGATATCTCAATGCTTATACCAAACCTGAGACCCTTCCTATAACATGAGATGGGATATCCAACTCCTTCCCATTCCAATCCTGAGACACTTCCGATAGCAGAGATGTGATATCTCAATGCTTATACCAGACCTTAGACCCTTCCTATAACATGAGATCGGATATCCAACTCCTTCCCGTTCCAAACCTGAGACCCTTCCTTTAGCATGAGATGTGATATCCAGCTCCTTCCCATTCCAATCCTGAGACACTTCCGATAGCATGAGATGTGATATCTCAATGCTTCTAATATCAAAACGGAAACCCTCCCTATAGCATGATATGTGATATCTAAGTCCTTCCCATTCCAATCCTGAGACCCTTAATATAGCATGAGATGTGATATCTCAATGCTTCTACCAAACCTGAGACCCTTCCTTTAGCATGAGATGTGATATCCAACTCCTTCCCATTCCAATCCTGAGACCCTTCCTATAGCATGAGATGTGATATCTCAATACTTCTAATACCAAACCTGAGATCCTTCCGATAACATGAGATGTGATATCCAAATCCTTCCCCTTCCAAACCTGAGACCCTCCCTTTAGCATGAGATGTGATATCCATCTCCTTCCCATTCCAATCCTGAGACCCTTCTGATAGCATGAGATGTGATATCTCAATGCTTCTAATACCAAACCTGAGATCCTTCCGATAGCATGAGATGTGATATCTCAATGCTTCTAATACCAAACCTGAGACCCTTCCTATAACATGAGATTGGAATATCCAACTCCTTCCCATTCCAATCCTGAGACCCTTCCGATAGCAGAGATGTGATATCTCAATTCTTATACCAAACCTGAGATCCTTCCTATAACATGAGATGTGATATCCAACTCCTTCCCATTCCAATCCTGAGACACTTCCTATAGCATGAGATGTGATATCTCACTGCTTATACCAAACCTGAGACCCTTCCTATAGCATGAGATGTGATATCTAACTCCTTCCCATTCCAATCCTGAGACCCTTCCTATAGCATGAGATGTGATATCTCAATGCTTCTAATACCAAACCTGAGACTCTTCCTATAACATGAGATGGGATATCCAACTCCTTCCCATTCCAATCCTGAGACCCTTCCGATAGCAGAGATGTGATATCTCAATGCTTATACCAAACCTGAGACCCTTCCTACGGCATGAGATGTCATATACAACTCCTTCCCATTCCAATCCTGAGACCCTTCCTATAGCATGAGATGTGATATCTCAATGCTTATACCAAACCTGAGACCCTTCCTATAGCATGAGATGTGATATCCAACTCCTTCCCATTCCAATCCTGAGACCCTTCCTATAGCATGAGATGTGATATCTCAATGCTTATACCAAACCTGAGACCCTTCCTACGGCATGAGATGTCATATACAACTCCTTCCCATTCCAATCCTGAGACCCTTCCTATAGCATGAGATGTGATATCTCAATGCTTATACCAAACCTGAGACCCTTCCTATAGCATGAGATGTGATATCCAACTCCTTCCCATTCCAATCCTGAGACCCTTCCTATAGCATGAGATGTGATATCTCAATGCTTATACCAAACCTGAGACCCTTCCTATAACATGATATGGGATATCCAACTCCTTCCAATTCCAATCCTGAGACACTTCCGATAGCAGAGATGTGATATCTCAATGCTTATACCAGACCTTAGACCCTTCCTATAACATGAGATCGGATATCCAACTCCTTCCAGTTCCAAACCTGAGACCCTTCCTTTAGCATGAGATGTGATATCCAGCTCCTTCCCATTCCAATCCTGAGACACTTCCGATAGCATGAGATGTGATATCTCAATGCTTCTAATATCAAAACGGAAACCCTCCCTATAGCATGATATGTGATATCTAAGTCCTTCCCATTCCAATCCTGAGACCCTTCCTATAGCATGAGATGTGATATCTCAATGCTTCTACCAAACCTGAGACCCTTCCTTTAGCATGAGATGTGATATCCAACTCCTTCCCATTCCAATCCTGAGACCCTTCCTATAGCATGAGATGTGATATCTCAATACTTCTAATACCAAACCTGAGATCCTTCCGATAACATGAGATGTGATATCCAAATCCTTCCCCTTCCAAACCTGAGACCCTCCCTTTAGCATGAGATGTGATATCCATCTCCTTCCCATTCCAATCCTGAGACCCTTCTGATAGCATGAGATGTGATATCTCAATGCTTCTAATACCAAACCTGAGATCCTTCCGATAGCATGAGATGTGATATCTCAATGCTTCTAATACCAAACCTGAGACCCTTCCTATAACATGAGATTGGAATATCCAACTCCTTCCCATTCCAATCCTGAGACCCTTCTGTTAAGACGGATTTCTGAACTCTGTCCTGGTGGCGCAGAAGTTCAGAAGGTCAACCTAATTACTTGGAACAGGGTAACCTCTGGACGAGCCAGACCAATCAAGGTAGCGATCGCGGCGGTCAAGACTAGGTCTCAAGAGGGGTGAGGGTGACTGAAAGCCCGCAATGAGCACACAAAGCAAGAGCGCTTACAAACTACTCCAAACAGGTGTTATATCAAAAATATAAACACATTTATTTTAAGGCCTTTAAAACAATGACCGTAGCAAGAAAATCACTCTATAACAATATTAAACCAACACATACCAAATCAACACAATATATATACAAATACACAGTCGCAAGCGTTTAAAGCACGAAATATGTAGTCCACCTGAAAGGGAAGGAAAACAGGCAGTGCGATAATGCTTTAGACTCAGTTCGCCTTCAGAGGCACCTAACTAGATGGAAGTCCGAGCCCTGAGAAGAGTGGAGCCTTGTGCTCAAAGTACCTGCAAGTGCTGGTGCCAACGGGCAAAAGGAGAAGCTCTTCGGAGGAGGTCAGGCAGTTCGTGTTAGTGCACAGCAGAAGAAGAACAGGTTCCGCAACTCAAGCGCAGCCTCCACAGCGAGCAGAAGCAGAGCGCGAGTACGGACGAAAAGGGTGCTGTTTTACACAGCGGGGAAAAGCAATGGGTTACTGCAGGAGGGCGACCAGATCCTAGCTAAACTACTCACCGGTCCCCGAAGCAAGCAGACCCAGGCTTCTCCACGTTAGTTTCAGCAGCTGGCAGGTTCAGAAGAGCAGGGAACGCTTTCCAGTCGTGTAGATCAAAAAGACGTCCCAATCGACGAAACCAGCACAGTTTTGTTGCCGCAGCAGGACAACGGAGCGGCCGTGCGTATCGGAGTCAAAACTACACTCCTCCCTTCAGACTTGGGAACGCCAAGTGTACGAAGCGTGGGAGAGTGACAAGGACTCGAGATCCGGCACAACCTGGCGGCGGTTACAGAGCAGGACTCCCTTGTAAGCTGGTCAGTCAACTGGATGGCCCAGAGACGCTTCCGAAGGCTTACTGCGAGGAGTTGATGAAGATGCCGGGAATAGCTGTTCCTGCTATTCCAATAGGTCGAAGCACCAATACAGGCCTTCTGGTTCGATCAAAGGAGGACGGGGGCTCTCAGGACGACAGCAGTGCAAAGGAGGATTCCTTCAGCGGGTCACCAGCGATTCCTCGGTCCAGCCTCTTGGTTGCAGGATACTTGGCTCCTGTATTCCTTCGTTCGTGAGAACTCAGGAGATCGACATGGTAGTGGTGTTTCCAGCCCCCTCTTATCCACGGTTCCCTTCGCGCCAAAACGGAGGGGAACCAATGGGAGATCCGCTAATCAAAACACATACCATACGTGGACCAATCACGGACCACGGTGGTCCCAGGCATTCACACCACCCTAGACTCTCTGGCACCCAGGATGTGTTTTGGGACCAGACATCCCAGCCCACACCCTGGAGGCACACAAACGGCATGTAGAAGCCCGCGAAAGCAACCACGTTTCGCGGGAAAGTATATGCCCAAATAAGGAAGGCCCCGGGTCGCTGGACCTGGGGAAGGTGAAGGGAGCAAGACGGACAGTGGACAGGACAAAGGAGCCTCGTGGTCTGGCCATTTTGGGGAGCCAGGCCACCATTTTGGGTTCAGTGCAAAAACGTGCTCAGAACGGCAAAAGGAGCTCAAAATATACAAAACGATCGCTGCCACCATTCCAGTCCCTGAATGACTTGCACCGATCAAATACCATCCTAAAAGAGTATCTAGGGCCTGTAGAAGGCTAGAGACCCAAGAGAGCTGTAACTTAGCTTACAGTGCTCTCTTGTGTCGTGTTGCACTAAAGCGGCGACACGATAAAAGAAACTACGGGAAACAACGTTCCCCGGTACTGACTGTCATAAGGGCATGTCAGTTTCCCCGTAAGAAAGGAGCGAAAGCCCAGGGAAGTGCGGCAGAAGGCTGTACTTCCCTGGCAAAGTCAAGAACAAGGTTAAAAACAATAGCAAAAAGTTTAGGGGTTGCCACATGGAAGGAAATTTCCCTACAATAACGAAATCTTTCCTAACACCTTCTGATAGCAGAGATGTGATATCTCAATTCTTATACCAAACCTGAGATCCTTCCTATAACATGAGATGTGATATCCAACTCCTTCCCATTCCAATCCTGAGACACTTCCTATAGCATGAGATGTGATATCTCAATGCTTCTAATATCAAACTTGAGACCCTCCCTATAGCATGAGATGTGATATCCAAGTCCTTCCCATTCCAATCCTGAGACACTTCCTATAGCATGAGATGTGATATCTCAATGCTTCTAATACCAAACCTGAGACTCTTCCTATAACATGAGATGGGATATCCAACTCCTTCCCATTCCAATCCTGAGACCCTTCCGATAGCAGAGATGTGATATCTCAATGCTTATACCAAACCTGAGACCCTTCCTACGGCATGAGATGTCATATACAACTCCTTCCCATTCCAATCCTGAGACCCTTCCTATAGCATGAGATGTGATATCTCAATGCTTATACCAAACCTGAGACCCTTCCTATAGCATGAGATGTGATATCCAACTCCTTCCCATTCCAATCCTGAGACCCTTAGTATAGCATGAGATGTGATATCTCAATGCTTATACCAAACCTGAGACCCTTCCTACGGCATGAGATGTCATATACAACTCCTTCCCATTCCAATCCTGAGACCCTTCCTATAGCATGAGATGTGATATCTCAATGCTTATACCAAACCTGAGACCCTTCCTATAGCATGAGATGTGATATCCAACTCCTTCCCATTCCAATCCTGAGACCCTTCCTATAGCATGAGATGTGATATCTCAATTCTTATACCAAACCTGAGATCCTTCCTATAACATGAGATGTGATATCCAACTCCTTCCCATTCCAATCCTGAGACCCTTCCGATAGCAGAGATGTGATATCTCAATGCTTATACCAAACCTGAGACCCTTCCTACGGCATGAGATGTCATATACAACTCCTTCCCATTCCAATCCTGAGACCCTTCCTATAGCATGAGATGTGATATCTCAATGCTTATACCAAACCTGAGACCCTTCCTATAGCATGAGATGTGATATCCAACTCCTTCCCATTCCAATCCTGAGACCCTTAGTATAGCATGAGATGTGATATCTCAATGCTTATACCAAACCTGAGACCCTTCCTACGGCATGAGATGTCATATACAACTCCTTCCCATTCCAATCCTGAGACCCTTCCTATAGCATGAGATGTGATATCTCAATGCTTATACCAAACCTGAGACCCTTCCTATAGCATGAGATGTGATATCCAACTCCTTCCCATTCCAATCCTGAGACCCTTCCTATAGCATGAGATGTGATATCTCAATGCTTATACCAAACCTGAGACCCTTCCTATAACATGAGATGGGATATCCAACTCCTTCCCATTCCAATCCTGAGACACTTCCGATAGCAGAGATGTGATATCTCAATGCTTATACCAGACCTTAGACCCTTCCTATAACATGAGATCGGATATCCAACTCCTTCCCGTTCCAAACCTGAGACCCTTCCTTTAGCATGAGATGTGATTTCCAGCTCCTTCCCATTCCAATCCTGAGACACTTCCGATAGCATGAGATGTGATATCTCAATGCTTCTAATATCAAAACGGAAACCCTCCCTATCGCATGATATGTGATATCTAAGTCCTTCCCATTCCAATCCTGAGACCCTTCCTATAGCATGAGATGTGATATCTCAATGCTTCTAATACCAAACCTGAGATCCTTCCGATAGCATGAGATCGGATATCCAACTCCTTCCCATTCCAATCCTGAGACACTTCCGATAGCAGAGATGTGATATCTCAATGCTTATACCAGACCTTAGACCCTTCCTATAACATGAGATCGGATATCCAACTCCTTCCCGTTCCAAACCTGAGACCCTTCCTTTAGCATGAGATGTGATATCCAGCTCCTTCCCATTCCAATCCTGAGACACTTCCTATAGCATGAGATGTGATATCTCAATGCTTCTACCAAACCTGAGACCCTTCCTTTAGCATGAGATGTGATATCCAACTCCTTCCCATTCCAATCCTGAGACCCTTCCTATAGCATGAGATGTGATATCTCAATACTTCTAATACCAAACCTGAGATCCTTTCCGATAACATGAGATGTGATATCCAAATCCTTCCCCTTCCAAACCTGAGACCCTCCCTTTAGCATATGTGATATCCATCTCCTTCCCATTCCAATCCTGAGACCCTTCTGATAGCATGAGATGTGATATCTCAATGCTTCTAATACCAAACCTGAGATCCTTCCGATAGCATGAGATGTGATATCTCAATGCTTCTAATACCAAACCTGAGATCCTTCCTATAACATGAGATGTGATATCCAAATCCTTCCCCTTCCAATTCTGAGACCCTCCCTTTAACATGAGATGTGATATCCAACTCCTTCCCATTCCAACCTGAGACCCTTCCTATAGCATGAGTTGTGATATCCAAGTCCTTCCCATTCCAATCCTTAGACCCTTCCTACAGCATGCAATATGATATCTCAATGCCTCTAATACCAAACCTGAGATCCTTCCTCTAACATGAAATGTGATATCCAACTCCTTCCCTTTCCAAACCTGAGAGCCTATCTATAGCATGAGATGTGATATCCAAGTCCTTTCCATTCCAATCCTTAGACCCTTCCTACAGCATGCAATATGATATCTCAATGATTCTAATAACAAACCTGAGACCCGTCCTATAACATGAGATGGGATATCCAACTCCTTCCATTTCCAATCCTGAGACACTTCCGATAGCAGAGATGTGATATCTCAATGCTTATACCAAACCTGAGACCCTTCCTATAACATGAGATGTGATAATCAACTCCTTCCCGTTCCAATCCTGAGACTCTTCCTTTAGCATGAGATGTGATATCCAGCTCCTTCCCATTCCAATCGTGAGACACTTCCGATAGCATGAGATGTGATATCTCAATGCTTCTAATATCAAAACTGAGACCCTCCCTATAGCATGATATGTGATATCTAAGTTCTTCCCATTCCAATCCTGAGACCCTTCCTATAGCATGAGATGTGATATCTCAATGCTTCTACCAAACCTGAGACCCTTCCTTTAGCATGAGATATGATATCCAACTCCTTCCCATTCCAATCCTGAGACCCTTCATATAGCATGTGATGTGATATCTCAATACTTCTAATACCAAACCTGAGATCCTTCCTATAGCATGAGATGTGATATCTCAATGCTTCTAATACCAAACCTGAGACCCTTCCTACAGCATGCGATGTGATATCTCACTGCTTATACCAAACCTGAGACCCTTCCTATAGCATGAGATGTGATATCCAACTCCTTCCCATTCCAATCCTGAGACCCTTCCTATAGCATGAGATGTGATATCTCAATGCTTCTAATATCAAACTTGAGAGCCTCCATATAGCATGAGATGTGATATCCAAGTCCTTCCCATTCCAATCCTGAGACACTTCCTATAGCATGAGATGTGATATCTCAATGCTTCTAATACCAAACCTGAGACTCTTCCTATAACATGAGATGGGATATCCAACTCCTTCCCATTCCAATCCTGAGACCCTTCCGATAGCAGAGATGTGATATCTCAATGCTTATACCAAACCTGAGACCCTTCCTACGGCATGAGATGTCATATACAACTCCTTCCCATTCCAATCCTGAGACCCTTCCTATAGCATGAGATGTGATATCTCAATGCTTATACCAAACCTGAGACCCTTCCTATAGCATGAGATGTGATATCCAACTCCTTCCCATTCCAATCCTGAGACCCTTAGTATAGCATGAGATGTGATATCTCAATGCTTATACCAAACCTGAGACCCTTCCTACGGCATGAGATGTCATATACAACTCCTTCCCATTCCAATCCTGAGACCCTTCCTATAGCATGAGATGTGATATCTCAATGCTTATACCAAACTTGAGACCCTTCCTATAGCATGAGATGTGATATCCAACTCCTTCCCATTCCAATCCTGAGACCCTTCCTATAGCATGAGATGTGATATCTCAATGCTTATACCAAACCTGAGACCCTTCCTATAACATGAGATGGGATATCCAACTCCTTCCCATTCCAATCCTGAGACACTTCCGATAGCAGAGATGTGATATCTCAATGCTTATACCAGACCTTAGACCCTTCCTATAACATGAGATCGGATATCCAACTCCTTCCCGTTCCAAACCTGAGACCCTTCCTTTAGCATGAGATGTGATATCCAGCTCCTTCCCATTCCAATCCTGAGACACTTCCGATAGCATGAGATGTGATATCTCAATGCTTCTAATATCAAAACGGAAACCCTCCCTATCGCATGATATGTGATATCTAAGTCCTTCCCATTCCAATCCTGAGACCCTTCCTATAGCATGAGATGTGATATCTCATTGCTTCTAATACCAAACCTGAGATCCTTCCGATAGCATGAGATCGGATATCCAACTCCTTCCCATTCCAATCCTGAGACACTTCCGATAGCAGAGATGTGATATCTCAATGCTTATGCCAGACCTTAGACCCTTCCTATAACATGAGATCGGATATCCAACTCCTTCCCGTTCCAAACCTGAGACCCTTCCTTTAGCATGAGATGTGATATCCAGCTCCTTCCCATTCCAATCCTGAGACACTTCCTATAGCATGAGATGTGATATCTCAATGCTTCTACCAAACCTGAGACCCTTCCTTTAGCATGAGATGTGATATCCAACTCCTTCCCATTCCAATCCTGAGACCCTTCCTATAGCATGAGATGTGATATCTCAATACTTCTAATACCAAACCTGAGATCCTTTCCGATAACATGAGATGTGATATCCAAATCCTTCCCCTTCCAAACCTGAGACCCTCCCTTTAGCATATGTGATATCCATCTCCTTCCCATTCCAATCCTGAGACCCTTCTGATAGCATGAGATGTGATATCTCAATGCTTCTAATACCAAACCTGAGATCCTTCCGATAGCATGAGATGTGATATCTCAATGCTTCTAATACCAAACCTGAGATCCTTCCTATAACATGAGATGTGATATCCAAATCCTTCCCCTTCCAATTCTGAGACCCTCCCTTTAACATGAGATGTGATATCCAACTCCTTCCCATTCCAACCTGAGACCCTTCCTATAGCATGAGATGTGATATCCAAGTCCTTCCCATTCCAATCCTTAGACCCTTCCTACAGCATGCAATATGATATCTCAATGCCTCTAATACCAAACCTGAGATCCTTCCTCTAACATGAAATGTGATATCCAACTCCTTCCCTTTCCAAACCTGAGAGCCTATCTATAGCATAAGATGTGATATCCAAGTCCTTTCCATTCCAATCCTTAGACCCTTCCTACAGCATGCAATATGATATCTCAATGATTCTAATAACAAACCTGAGACCCGTCCTATAACATGAGATGGGATATCCAACTCCTTCCATTTCCAATCCTGAGACACTTCCGATAGCAGAGATGTGATATCTCAATGCTTATACCAAACCTGAGACCCTTCCTATAACATGAGATGTGATAATCAACTCCTTCCCGTTCCAATCCTGAGACTCTTCCTTTAGCATGAGATGTGATAACCAGCTCCTTCCCATTCCAATCGTGAGACACTTCCGATAGCATGAGATGTGATATCTCAATGCTTCTAATATCAAAACTGAGACCCTCCCTATAGCATGATATGTGATATCTAAGTCCTTCCCATTCCAATCCTGAGACCCTTCCTATAGCATGAGATGTGATATCTCAATGCTTCTACCAAACCTGAGACCCTTCCTTTAGCATGAGATGTGATATCCAACTCCTTCCCATTCCAATCCTGAGACCCTTCCTATAGCATGTGATGTGATATCTCAATACTTCTAATACCAAACCTGAGATCCTTCCTATAGCATGAGATGTGATATCTCAATGCTTCTAATACCAAACCTGAGACCCTTCCTACAGCATGCGATGTGATATCTCACTGCTTATACCAAACCTGAGACCCTTCCTATAGCATGAGATGTGATATCCAACTCCTTCCCATTCCAATCCTGAGACCCTTCCTATAGCATGAGATGTGATATCTCAATGCTTCTAATATCAAACTTGAGAGCCTCCATATAGCATGAGATGTGATATCCAAGTCCTTCCCATTCCAATCCTGAGACACTTCCTATAGCATGAGATGTGATATCTCAATGCTTCTAATACCAAACCTGAGACTCTTCCTATAACATGAGATGGGATATCCAACTCCTTCCCATTCCAATCCTGAGACCCTTCCGATAGCAGAGATGTGATATCTCAATGCTTATACCAAACCTGAGACCCTTCCTACGGCATGAGATGTCATATACAACTCCGTCCCATTCCAATCCTGAGACCCTTCCTATAGCATGAGATGTGATATCTCAATGCTTATACCAAACCTGAGACCCTTCCTATAGCATGAGATGTGATATCCAACTCCTTCCCATTCCAATCCTGAGACCCTTCCTATAGCATGAGATGTGATATCTCAATGCTTATACCAAACCTGAGACCCTTCCTACGGCATGAGATGTCATATACAACTCCTTCCCATTCCAATCCTGAGACCCTTCCTATAGCATGAGATGTGATATCTCAATGCTTATACCAAACCTGAGACCCTTCCTATAGCATGAGATGTGATATCCAACTCCTTCCCATTCCAATCCTGAGACCCTTCCTATAGCATGAGATGTGATATCTCAATGCTTATACCAAACCTGAGACCCTTCCTATAACATGAGATGGGATATCCAACTCCTTCCCATTCCAATCCTGAGACACTTCCGATAGCAGAGATGTGATATCTCAATGCTTATACCAGACCTTAGACCCTTCCTATAACATGAGATCGGATATCCAACTCCTTCCCGTTCCAAACCTGAGACCCTTCCTTTAGCATGAGATGTGATATCCAGCTCCTTCCCATTCCAATCCTGAGACCCTCCCTTTAGCATGAGATGTGATATCTCAATGCTTCTAATATCAAAACAGAAACCCTCCCTATAGCATGATATGTGATATCTAAGTCCTTCCCATTCCAATCCTGAGACCCTTCCTATAGCATGAGATGTGATATCTCAATGCTTATACCAAACCTGAGACCCTTCCTATAACATGAGATGGGATATCCAACTCCTTCCCATTCCAATCCTGAGACACTTCCGATAGCAGAGATGTGATATCTCAATGCTTATACCAGACCTTAGACCCTTCCTATAACATGAGATCGGATATCCAACTCCTTCCCGTTCCAAACCTGAGACCCTTCCTTTAGCATGAGATGTGATATCCAGCTCCTTCCCATTCCAATCCTGAGACACTTCCTATAGCATGATATGTGATATCTCAATGCTTCTACCAAACCTGAGACCCTTCCTTTAGCATGAGATGTGATATCCAACTCCTTCCCATTCCAATCCTGAGACCCTTCCTATAGCATGAGATGTGATATCTCAATACTTCTAATACCAAACCTGAGATCCTTCCGATAACATGAGATGTGATATCCAAATCCTTCCCCTTCCAAACCTGAGACCCTCCCTTTAGCATGAGATGTGATATCCATCTCCTTCCCATTCCAATCCTGAGACCCTTCTGATAGCATGAGATGTGATATCTCAATGCTTCTAATACCAAACCTGAGATCCTTCCGATAGCATGAGATGTGATATCTCAATGCTTCTAATACCAAACCTGAGATCCTTCCTATAACATGAGATGTGATATCCAAATCCTTCCCCTTCCAATTCTGAGACCCTCCCTTTAACATGAGATGTGATATCCAACTCCTTCCCATTCCAACCTGAGACCCTTCCTATAGCATGAGATGTGATATCTCAATGCTTATACCAAACCTGAGACCCTTCCTATAACATGAGATGGGATATCCAACTCCTTCCCATTCCAATCCTGAGACACTTCCCATAGCAGAGATGTGATATCTCAATGCTTATACCAGACCTTAGACCCTTCCTATAACATGAGATCGGATATCCAACTCCTTCCCGTTCCAAACCTGAGACCCTTCCTTTAGCATGAGATGTGATATCCAGCTCCTTCCCATTCCAATCCTGAGACACTTCCGATAGCATGAGATGTGATATCTCAATGCTTCTAATATCAAAACGGAAACCCTCCCTATAGCATGATATGTGATATCTAAGTCCTTCCCATTCCAATCCTGAGACCCTTCCTATAGCATGAGATGTGATATCTCAATGCTTCTAATACCAAACCTGAGATCCTTCCGATAGCATGAGATCGGATATCCAACTCCTTCCCATTCCAATCCTGAGACACTTCCGATAGCAGAGATGTGATATCTCAATGCTTATACCAGACCTTAGACCCTTCCTATAACATGAGATCGGATATCCAACTCCTTCCCATTCCAACCTGAGACCCTTCCTATAGTGTGAGATGTGATATCTCAATGCCTCTAATACCAAACCTGAGATCCTTCCTCTAACATGAAATGTGATATCCAACTCCTTCCCTTTCCAAACCTGAGAGCCTATCTATAGCATGAGATGTGATATCCAAGTCCTTCCCATTCCAATCCTTAGACCCTTCCTACAGCATGCAATATGATATCTCAATGATTCTAATAACAAACCTGAGACCCGTCCTATAACATGAGATGGGATATCCAACTCCTTCCATTTCCAATCCTGAGACACTTCCGATAGCAGAGATGTGATATCTCAATGCTTATACCAAACCTGAGACCCTTCCTATAGCATAAGATGTGATATCCAACTCCTTCCCGTTCCAAACCTGAGACTCTTCCTTTAGCATGAGATGTGATATCTAAGTCCTTCCCATTCCAATCCTGAGACCCTTCCTATAGCATGAGATGTGATATCTCAATGCTTCTACCAAACCCGAGACCGTTCCTTTAGCATGATATGTGATATCCAACTCCTTCCCATTCCAATCCTGAGACCCTTCGTATAGCATGAGATGTGATATCTCAATACTTCTAATACCAAACCTGAGATCCTTCCTATAGCATGAGATGTGATATCTCAATGCTTCTAATACCAAACCTGAGACCCTTCCTACAGCATGCGATGTGATATCTCACTGCTTATACCAAACCTGAGACCCTTCCTATAGCATGAGATGTGATATCTCAATGCTTCTAATATCAAACTTGAGAGCCTCCCTATAGCATGAGATGTGATATCCAACTCCTTCCCATTCCAATCCTGAGACCCTTCCTATAGCATGAGATGTGATATCTCAATGCTTCTAATATCAAACTTGAGAGCCTCCCTATAGCATGAGATGTGATATCCAAGTCCTTCCCATTCCAATCCTGAGACACTTCCTATAGCATGAGATGTGATATCTCAATGCTTCTAATACCAAACCTGAGACTCTTCCTATAACATGAGATGGGATATCCAACTCCTTCCCATTCAAATCCAGAGACCCTTGCGATAGCAGAGATGTGATATCTCAATGCTTATACCAAACCTGAGACCCTTCCTACGGCATGAGATGTCATATACAACTCCTTCCCATTCCAATCCTGAGACCCTTCCTATAGCATGAGATGTGATATCTCAATGCTTATACCAAACCTGAGACCCTTCCTATAGCATGAGATGTGATATCCAACTCCTTCCCATTCCAATCCTGAGACCCTTCCTATAGCATGAGATGTGATATCTCAATGCTTATACCAAACCTGAGACCCTTCCTACAGCATGAGATGTCATATACAACTCCTTCCCATTCCAATCCTGAGACCCTTCCTATAGCATGAGATGTGATATCTCAATGCTTATACCAAACCTGAGACCCTTCCTATAGCATGAGATGTGATATCCAACTACTTCCCATTCCAATCCTGAGACCCTTCCTATAGCATGAGATGTGATATCTCAATGCTTATACCAAACCTGAGACCCGTCCTATAACATGAGATGGGATATCCAACTCCTTCCCATTCCAATCCTGAGACACTTCCGATAGCAGAGATGTGATATCTCAATGCTTATACCAGACCTTAGACCCTTCCTATAACATGAGATCGGATATCCAACTCCTTCCCGTTCCAAACCTGAGACCCTTCCTTTAGCATGAGATGTGATATCCAGCTCCTTCCCATTCCAATCCTGAGACACTTCCGATAGCATGAGATGTGATATCTCAATGCTTCTAATATCAAAACGGAAACCCTCCCTATAGCATGATATGTGATATCTAAGTCCTTCCCATTCCAATCCTGAGACCCTTCCTATAGCATGAGATGTGATATCTCAATGCTTCTACCAAACCTGAGACCCTTCCTTTAGCATGAGATGTGATATCCAACTCCTTCCCATTCTAATCCTGAGACCCTTCCTATAGCATGAGATGTGATATCTCAATACTTCTAATACCAAACCTGAGATCCTTCCGATAACATGAGATGTGATATCCAAATCCTTCCCCTTCCAAACCTGAGACCCTCCATTTTAGCATGAGATGTGATATCCAACTCCTTCCCATTCCAATCCTGAGACCCTTCTGATAGCATGAGATGTGATATCTCAATGCTTCTAATACCAAACCTGAGATCCTTCCGATAGCATGAGATGTGATATCTCAATGCTTCTAATACCAAACCTGAGATCCTTCCTATAACATGAGATGTGATATCCAAATCCTTCCCCTTCCAATTCTGAGACCCTCCCTTTAACATGAGATGTGATATCCAACTCCTTCCCATTCCAACCTGAGACCCTTCCTATAGCATGAGATGTGATATCTCAATGCCTCTAATACCAAACCTGAGATCCTTCCTCTAACATGAAATGTGATATCCAACTCCTTCCCTTTCCAAACCTGAGAGCCTATCTATATCATGAGATGTGATATCCAAGTCCTTCCCATTCCAATCCTTAGACCCTTCCTACAGCATGCAATATGATATCTCAATGATTCTAATAACAAACCTGAGAAGCGTCCTATAACATGAGATGGGATATCCAACTCCTTCCCATTCCAATCCTGAGACACTTCCGATAGCAGAGATGTGATATCTCAATGCTTATACCAAACCTGAGACCCTTCCTATAACATGAGATGTGATATCCAACTCCTTCCCGTTCCAAACCTGAGACTCTTCCTTTAGCATGAGATGTGATATCCAGCTCCTTCCCATTCCAATCCTGAGACACTTCCGATAGCATGAGATGTGATATCTCAATGCTTCTAATATCAAAACTGAGATCCTCCCTATAGCATGATATGTGATATCTAAGTCCTTCCCATTCCAATCCTGAGACCCTTCTGATAGCATGAGATGTGATATCTCAATGCCTCTAATACCAAACCTGAGATCCTACCTCTAACATGAAATGTGATATCCAACTCTCTCCCCTTCCAAACCTGAGAGCCTTCCTATAGCATGAGATGTGATATCCAAGTCCTTCCCATTCCAATCCTGAGACCCTTCCTATAACATGAGATGTGATATCCAACTCCTTCCCATTCCAACCTGAGACCCTTCCTATAGCATGAGATGGGATATCCAACTCCTTCCAAATCCAATCCTGATGCCATTCCGATAGCATGAGATGTGATATCCCAATGCTTCTACCAAACCTGAGACCCATACTATGGCATGAGATGTGATATCAAACTCCTTCCCATTCCAATTCTGAGACCCTTCCTATACCATGAGACTTGCTATCTCAATGCTTCTAATACCAAACCTGAGACCTGTCCTATAACATGAGATGTGATATCCAAATCCTTCCCCTTCCAAACCTTAGACCCTTCCTTTATCATGAGATGCGATATCCAACTCCTTCCTATTCCAATCCTGAGACCCTTCCGATATCATGAGATGTGATATCTCAATGCTTCTAATATCAAACTTGAGACCCTCCCTATAGCATGAGATGTGATATCCAAGTCCTTCCCATTCCAATCCTGAGACCCTTCCTATAGCATGAGATGTGATATCTCAATGCTTCTAATACCAAACCTGAGACCCTTCCTATAACATGAGATGGGAATATCCAACTCCTTACATTCCAATCCTGAGACCCTTCCGATAGCAGAGATGTGATATCTCAATGTTTATACCAAACCTGAGATCCTTCCTATAACATGAGATGTGATATCCAACTCCTTCCCATTCCAATACTGAGACACTGCCTATAGCATGAGATGTGATATCTCACTGCTTATACCAAACCTGAGACCCTTCCTATAGCATGAGATGTGATATCCAACTCCTTCCCATTCCAATCCTGAGACCCTTCCTATAGCATGAGATGTGATATCTCAATGCTTCTAATATCAAACTTGAGAGCCTCCCTATAGCATGAGATGTGATATCCAAGTCCTTCCCATTCCAATCCTGAGACACTTCCTACAGCATGAGATGTGATATCTCAATGCCTCTAATACCAAACCTGAGACTCTTTCTATAACATGAGATGGGATATCCAACTCCTTCCCATTCCAATCCTGAGACCCTTCCGATAGCAGAGATGTGATATCTCAATGCTTATACCAAACCTGAGACCCTTCCTACGGCATGAGATGTCATATACAACTCCTTCCCATTCCAATCCTGAGACCCTTCCTATAGCATGAGATGTGATATCTCAATGCTTCTAATATCAAACTTGAGACCCTCCCTATAGCATGAGATGTGATATCCAAGTCCTTCCCATTCCAATCCTGAGACACTTCCTATAGCATGAGATGTGATATCTCAATGCTTCTAATACCAAACCTGAGACTCTTCCTATAACATGAGATGGGATATCCAACTCCTTCCCATTCCAATCCTGAGACCCTTCCGATAGCAGAGATGTGATATCTCAATGCTTATACCAAACCTGAGACCCTTCCTACGGCATGAGATGTCATATACAACTCCTTCCCATTCCAATCCTGAGACCCTTCCTATAGCATGAGATGTGATATCTCAATGCTTATACCAAACCTGAGACCCTTCCTATAGTATGAGATGTGATATCCAACTCCTTCCCATTCCAATCCTGAGACCCTTCCTATAGCATGAGATGTGATGTATCAATGCTTCTAATACCAAACCTGAGATCCTTCCTATAACATGAGATGTGATATCCAACTCCTTCCATTCCAATCCTGAGACCCTTCCTATAGCATGAGATTTGATATCTCAATGCTTATACCAAACCTGAGACCCTTCCTATAGCATGAGATGTGATATCCAAGTCCTTCCCATTCCAATCCTTAGACCCTTCCTACAGCATGCAATATGATATCTCAATGATTCTAATAACAATCCTGAGACCCGTCCTATAACATGAGATGGGATATCCAATTCCTTCCCATTCCAATCCTGAGACACTTCCGATAGCAGAGATGTGATATCTCAATGCTTATACCAAACCTGAGACCCTTCCTATAACATGAGATGGGATATCCAACTCCTTTTCGTTCCAAACCTGAGACCCTTCCTTTAGCATGAGATGTGATATCCAGCTCCTTCGCATTCCAATCCTGAGACACTTCCGATAGCATGAGATGTGATATCTCAATGCTTCTAATATCAAAACTGAAACCCTCCCTATAGCATGATATGTGATATCTAAGTCCTTCCCATTCCAATCCTGAGACCCTTCCTATAGCATGAGATGTGATATCTCAATGCTTCTACCAAACCTGAGACCCTTCCTATGGCATGAGATGTGATATCCAACTCCTTCCCAATACAATCCTGAGACCCTTCCGACAGCAGAGATGTGATATCTCAATGCTTATACCAAACCTGAGACCCTTCCTATGGCATGAGATGTGATATCCAACTCCTTGCCATTCAAATCCTGAGACCCTCCCTATAACAAGAGATGTCATATCCAAATCCTTCCCATTCCAAACCTGAGACCCTTCCTTTAGCATGAGATGTGATATCCAAATCCTTCACATTCCAATCCGGAGACCCTTCCTATAACATGAGATGTGATATCCAACTCCTTCCCAATCCAATCCTGAGACCCTTCCGATAGCAGAGATGTGATATCTAAATGCTTATACCAAACCTGAGACCCTTCCTACGGCATGAGATGTGATATCCAACCCCTTGCAATTCAAATCCTGAGACCCTCCCTATAACAAGAGATGTCATATCCAACTCCTTCCCATTCCAAACCTGAGACCCTTCCTTTAGCATGAGATGTGATTTCCAAATCCTTCACATTCCAATCTGGAGCCCAATCCTATAGCATGAGATGTGATATCTCAATGCTTCTAATACCAAATCTGAGACCCTACCGATAGCATGAGATGTGATATCTCAATGCTTCAAAAACCAAACATGAGAACCATCCTATAACATGAGATGTGAAATCCAAATCCTTCCCTTCCCAAACCTGAGACTCTTCCTATAGCATGAGATGTGATATCTCAATGCTTCTACCAAACCTGAAACCCTTCCTATAGCATGAGATGTGATATCCAAATCCTTCCCCTTCCAAACCTGAGACCCTTCCTTTAGCATGAGATGTGATATCCAGCTCCTCCCATTCCAACCCTGAGACCCTTCCGATAGCATGAGATGTGATATCTCAATGCTTCTAATATCAAAACTGAGACCCTCCCTATAGCATGAGATGTGATATCTAAGTCCTTCCCATTCCAATCCTCAGACCCTTCCTATAGCATGAGATGTGATATCGCAATGCTTCTACCAAAACTGAGACCCTTCCTTTAGCATGAGATGGGATATCCAACTCCTTCCCATTCCAATTCTGAGACACTTCCGATAGCAGAGATGTGATATCTCAATGCTTATACCAGACCTTAGACCCTTCCTATAACATGAGATCGGATATCCAACTCCTTCCCGTTCCAAACCTGAGACCCTTCCTTTAGCATGAGATGTGATATCCAGCTCCTTCCCATTCCAATCCTGAGACACTTCCGATAGCATGAGATGTGATATCTCAATGCTTCTAATATCAAAACGGAAACCCTCCCTATCGCATGATATGTGATATCTAAGTCCTTCCCATTCCAATCCTGAGACCCTTCCTATAGCATGAGATGTGATATCTCAATGCTTCTAATACCAAACCTGAGATCCTTCCGATAGCATGAGATCGGATATCCAACTCCTTCCCATTCCAATCCTGAGACACTTCCGATAGCAGAGATGTGATATCTCAATGCTTATACCAGACCTTAGACCCTTCCTATAACATGAGATCGGATATCCAACTCCTTCCCGTTCCAAACCTGAGACCCTTCCTTTAGCATGAGATGTGATATCCAGCTGCTTCCCATTCCAATCCTGAGACACTTCCTATAGCATGAGATGTGATATCTCAATGCTTCTACCAAACCTGAGACCCTTCCTTTAGCATGAGATGTGATATCCAACTCCTTCCCATTCCAATCCTGAGACCCTTCCTATAGCATGAGATGTGATATCTCAATACTTCTAATACCAAACCTGAGATCCTTTCCGATAACATGAGATGTGATATCCAAATCCTTCCCCTTCCAAACCTGAGACCCTCCCTTTAGCATATGTGATATCCATCTCCTTCCCATTCCAATCCTGAGACCCTTCTGATAGCATGAGATGTGATATCTCAATGCTTCTAATACCAAACCTGAGATCCTTCCGATAGCATGAGATGTGATATCTCAATGCTTCTAATACCAAACCTGAGATCCTTCCTATAACATGAGATGTGATATCCAAATCCTTCCCCTTCCAATTCTGAGACCCTCCCTTTAACATGAGATGTGATATCCAACTCCTTCCCATTCCAACCTGAGACCCTTCCTATAGCATGAGATGTGATATCCAAGTCCTTCCCATTCCAATCCTTAGACCCTTCCTACAGCATGCAATATGATATCTCAATGCCTCTAATACCAAACCTGAGATCCTTCCTCTAACATGAAATGTGATATCCAACTCCTTCCCTTTCCAAACCTGAGAGCCTATCTATAGCATGAGATGTGATATCCAAGTCCTTTCCATTCCAATCCTTAGACCCTTCCTACAGCATGCAATATGATATCTCAATGATTCTAATAACAAACCTGAGACCCGTCCTATAACATGAGATGGGATATCCAACTCCTTCCATTTCCAATCCTGAGACACTTCCGATAGCAGAGATGTGATATCTCAATGCTTATACCAAACCTGAGACCCTTCCTATAACATGAGATGTGATAATCAACTCCTTCCCGTTCCAATCCTGAGACTCTTCCTTTAGCATGAGATGTGATATCCAGCTCCTTCCCATTCCAATCGTGAGACACTTCCGATAGCATGAGATGTGATATCTCAATGCATCTAATATCAAAACTGAGACCCTCCCTATAGCATGATATGTGATATCTAAGTCCTTCCCATTCCAATCCTGAGACCCTTCCTATAGCATGAGATGTGATATCTCAATGCTTCTACCAAACCTGAGACCCTTCCTTTAGCATGAGATGTGATATCCAACTCCTTCCCATTCCAATCCTGAGACCCTTCCTATAGCATGTGATGTGATATCTCAATACTTCTAATACCAAACCTGAGATCCTTCCTATAGCATGAGATGTGATATCTCAATGCTTCTAATACCAAACCTGAGACCCTTCCTACAGCATGCGATGTGATATCTCACTGCTTATACCAAACCTGAGACCCTTCCTATAGCATGAGATGTGATATCCAACTCCTTCCCATTCCAATCCTGAGACCCTTCCTATAGCATGAGATGTGATATCTCAATGCTTCTAATATCAAACTTGAGAGCCTCCCTATAGCATGAGATGTGATATCCAAGTCCTTCCCATTCCAATCCTGAGACACTTCCTATAGCATGAGATGTGATATCTCAATGCTTCTAATACCAAACCTGAGACTCTTCCTATAACATGAGATGGGATATCCAACTCCTTCCCATTCCAATCCTGAGACCCTTCCGATAGCAGAGATGTGATATCTCAATGCTTATACCAAACCTGAGACCCTTCCTACGGCATGAGATGTCATATACAACTCCTTCCCATTCCAATCCTGAGACCCTTCCTATAGCATGCGATGTGATATCTCAATGCTTATACCAAACCTGAGACCCTTCCTATAGCATGAGATGTGATATCCAACTCCTTCCCATTCCAATCCTGAGACCCTTCCTATAGCATGAGATGTGATATCTCAATGCTTATACCAAACCTGAGACCCTTCCTACGGCATGAGATGTCATATACAACTCCTTCCCATTCCAATCCTGAGACCCTTCCTATAGCATGAGATGTGATATCTCAATGCTTATACCAAACCTGAGACCCTTCCTATAGCATGAGATGTGATATCCAACTCCTTCCCATTCCAATCCTGAGACCCTTCCTATAGCATGAGATGTGATATCTCAATGCTTATACCAAACCTGAGACCCTTCCTATAACATGAGATGGGATATCCAACTCCTTCCCATTCCAATCCTGAGAGACTTCCGATAGCAGAGATGTGATATCTCAATGCTTATACCAGACCTTAGACCCTTCCTATAACATGAGATCGGATATCCAACTCCTTCCCGTTCCAAACCTGAGACCCTTCCTTTAGCATGAGATGTGATATCCAGCTCCTTCCCATTCCAATCCTGAGACCCTCCCTTTAGCATGAGATGTGATATCTCAATGCTTCTAATATCAAAACAGAAACCCTCCCTATAGCATGATATGTGATATCTAAGTCCTTCCCATTCCAATCCTGAGACCCTTCCTATAGCATGAGATGTGATATCTCAATGCTTCTACCAAACCTGAGACCCTTCCTTTAGCATGAGATGTGATATCCAACTCCTTCCCATTCCAATCCTGAGACCCTTCCTATAGCATGAGATGTGATATCTCAATACTTCTAATACCAAACCTGAAATCCTTCCGATAACATGAGATGTGATATCCAAATCCTTCCCCTTCCAAACCTGAGACCCTCCCTTTAGCATGAGATGTGATATCCAACTCCTTCCCATTCCAATCCTGAGACCCTTCCTATAGCATGAGATGTGATATCTCAATGCTTATACCAAACCTGAGACCCTTCCTATAACATGAGATGGGATATCCAACTCCTTCCCATTCCAATCCTGAGACACTTCCGATAGCAGAGATGTGATATCTCAATGCTTATACCAGACCTTAGACCCTTCCTATAACATGAGATCGGATATCCAACTCCTTCCCGTTCCAAACCTGAGACCCTTCCTTTAGCATGAGATGTGATATCCAGCTCCTTCCCATTCCAATCCTGAGACCCTCCCTTTAGCATGAGATGTGATATCTCAATGCTTCTAATATCAAAACAGAAACCCTCCCTATAGCATGATATGTGATATCTAAGTCCTTCCAATTCCAATCCTGAGACCCTTCCTATAGCATGAGATGTGATATCTCAATGCTTCTACCAAACCTGAGACCCTTCCTTTAGCATGAGATGTGATATCCAACTCCTTCCCATTCCAATCCTGAGACCCTTCCTATAGCATGAGATGTGATATCCAACTCCTTCCCATTCCAATCCTGAGACCCTTCCTATAGCATGAGATGTGATATCCAACTCCTTCCCATTCCAATCCTGAGACCCTTCTGATAGCATGAGATGTGATATCTCAATGCTTCTAATACCAAACCTGAGATCCTTCCTATAGCATGAGATGTGATATCTCAATGCTTCTAATACCAAACCTGAAATCCTTCCGATAACATGAGATGTGATATCCAAATCCTTCCCCTTCCAAACCTGAGACCCTCCCTTTAGCATGAGATGTGATATCCAACTCCTTCCCATTCCAATCCTGAGACCCTTCTGATAGCATGAGATGTGATATCTCAATGCTTCTAATACCAAACCTGAGATCCTTCCTATAGCATGAGATGTGATATCTCAATGCTTCTAATACCAAACCTGAGATCCTTCCTATAACATGAGATGTGATATCCAAATCCTTCCCCTTCCAATTCTGAGACCCTCCCTTTAACATGAGATGTGATATCCAACTCCTTCCCATTCCAACCTGAGACCCTTCCTATAGCATGAGATGTGATATCTCAATGCTTATACCAAACCTGAGACCCTTCCTATAACATGAGATGGGATATCCAACTCCTTCCCATTCCAATCCTGAGACACTTCCCGTAGCAGAGATGTGATATCTCAATGCTTATACCAGACCTTAGACCCTTCCTATAACATGAGATCGGATATCCAACTCCTTCCCGTTCCAAACCTGAGACCCTTCCTTTAGCATGAGATGTGATATCCAGCTCCTTCCCATTCCAATCCTGAGACACTTCCGATAGCATGAGATGTGATATCTCAATGCTTCTAATATCAAAACGGAAACCCTCCCTATAGCATGATATGTGATATCTAAGTCCTTCCCATTCCAATCCTGAGACCCTTCCTATAGCATGAGATGTGATATCTCAATGCTTCTAATACCAAACCTGAGATCCTTCCGATAGCATGAGATCGGATATCCAACTCCTTCCCATTCCAATCCTGAGACACTTCCGATAGCAGAGATGTGATATCTCAATGCTTATACCAGACCTTAGACCCTTCCTATAACATGAGATCGGATATCCAACTCCTTCCCGTTCCAAACCTGAGACCCTTCCTTTAGCATGAGATGTGATATCCAGCTCCTTCCCATTCCAATCCTGAGACACTTCCTATAGCATGAGATGTGATATCTCAATGCTTCTACCAAACCTGAGACCCTTCCTTTAGCATGAGATGTGATATCCAACTCCTTCCCATTCCAATCCTGAGACCCTTCCTATAGCATGAGATGTGATATCTCAATACTTCTAATACCAAACCTGAGATCCTTCCGATAACATGAGATGTGATATCCAAATCCTTCCCCTTCCAAACCTGAGACCCTCCCTTTAGCATGAGATGTGATATCCATCTCCTTCCCATTCCAATCCTGAGACCCTTCTGATAGCATGAGATGTGATATCTCAATGCTTCTAATACCAAACCTGAGATCCTTCCGATAGCATGAGATGTGATATCTCAATGCTTCTAATACCAAACCTGAGATCCTTCCTATAACCTGAGATGTGATATCCAAATCCTTCCCCTTCCAATTCTGAGACCCTCCCTTTAACATGAGATGTGATATCCAACTCCTTCCCATTCCAACCTGAGACCCTTCCTATAGCATGAGATGTGATATCCAAGTCCTTCCCATTCCAATCCTTGGACCCTTCCTACAGCATGCAATATGATATCTCAATGCCTCTAATACCAAACCTGAGATCCTTCCTCTAACATGAAATGTGATATCCAACTCCTTCCCTTTCCAAATCTGAGAGCCTATCTATAGCATGAGATGTGATATCCAAGTCCTTTCCATTCCAATCCTTAGACCCTTCCTACAGCATGCAATATGATATCTCAATGATTCTAATAACAAACCAGAGACCCGTCCTATAACATGAGATGGGATATCCAACTCCTTCCATTTCCAATCCTGAGACACTTCCGATAGCAGAGATGTGATATCTCAATGCTTATACCAAACCTGAGACCCTTCCTATAACATGAGATGTGATATCCAACTCCTTCCCGTTCCAATCCTGAGACTCTTCCTTTAGCATGAGATGTGATATCCAGCTCCTTCCCATTCCAATCGTGAGACACTTCCGATAGCATGAGATGTGATATCTCAATGCTTCTAATATCAAAACTGAGACCCTCCCTATAGCATGATATGTGATATCTAAGTCCTTCCCATTCCAATCCTGAGACCCTTCCTATAGCATGAGATGTGATATCTCAATGCTTCTACCAAACCTGAGACCCTTCCTTTAGCATGAGATGTGATATCCAACTCCTTCCCATTCCAATCCTGAGACCCTTCCTATAGCATGAGATGTGATATCTCAATACTTCTAATACCAAACCTGAGATCCTTCCTATAGCATGAGATGTGATATCTCAATGCTTCTAATACCAAACCTGAGACCCTTCCTACAGCATGCGATGTGATATCTCACTGCTTATACCAAACCTGAGACCCTTCCTATAGCATGAGATGTGATATCCAACTCCTTCCCATTCCAATCCTGAGACCCTTCCTATAGCATGAGATGTGATATCTCAATGCTTCTAATATCAAACTTGAGAGCCTCCCTATAGCATGAGATGTGATATCCAAGTCCTTCCCATTCCAATCCTGAGACACTTCCTATAGCATGAGATGTGATATCTCAATGCTTCTAATACCAAACCTGAGACTCTTGCTATAACATGAGATGGGATATCCAACTCCTTCCCATTCCAATCCTGAGACCCTTCCGATAGCAGAGATGTGATATCTCAATGCTTATACCAAACCTGAGACCCTTCCTACGGCATGAGATGTCATATACAACTCCTTCCCATTCCAATCCTGAGACCCTTCCTATAGCATGAGATGTGATATCTCAATGCTTATACCAAACCTGAGACCCTTCCTATAGCATGAGATGTGATATCCAACTCCTTCCCATTCCAATCCTGAGACCCTTCCTATAGCATGAGATGTGATATCTCAATGCTTATACCAAACCTGAGACCCTTCCTACGGCATGAGATTTCATATACAACTCCTTCCCATTCCAATCCTGAGACCCTTCCTATAGCATGAGATGTGATATCTCAATGCTTATACCAAACCTGAGACCCTTCCTATAGCATGAGATGTGATATCCAACTCCTTCCCATTCCAATCCTGAGACCCTTCCTATAGCATGAGATGTGATATCTCAATGCTTATACCAAACCTGAGACCCTTCCTATAACATGAGATGGGATATCCAACTCCTTCCCATTCCAATCCTGAGACACTTCCGATAGCAGAGATGTGATATCTCAATGCTTATACCAGACCTTAGACCCTTCCTATAACATGAGATCAGATATCCAACTCCTTCCCGTTCCAAACCTGAGACCCTTCCTTTAGCATGAGATGTGATATCCAGCTCCTTCCCATTCCAATCCTGAGACCCTCCCTTTAGCATGAGATGTGATATCTCAATGCTTCTAATATCAAAACAGAAACCCTCCCTATAGCATGATATGTGATATCTAAGTCCTTCCCATTCCAATCCTGAGACCCTTCCTATAGCATGAGATGTGATATCTCAATGCTTCTACCAAACCTGAGACCCTTCCTTTAGCATGAGATGTGATATCCAACTCCTTCCCATTCCAATCCTGAGACCCTTCCTATAGCATGAGATGTGATATCTCAATACTTCTAATACCAAACCTGAAATCCTTCCGATAACATGAGATGTGATATCCAAATCCTTCCCCTTCCAAACCTGAGACCCTCCCTTTAGCATGAGATGTGATATCCAACTCCTTCCCATTCCAATCCTGAGACCCTTCTGATAGCATGAGATGTGATATCTCAATGCTTCTAATACCAAACCTGAGATCCTTCCGATAGCATGAGATGTGATATCTCAATGCTTCTAATACCAAACGTGAGATCCTTCCTATAACATGAGATGTGATATCCAAATCCTTCCCCTTCCAATTCTGAGACCCTCCCTTTAACATGAGATGTGATATCCAACTCCTTCCCATTCCAACCTGAGACCCTTCCTATAGCATGAGATGTGATATCTCAATGCTTATACCAAACCTGAGACCCTTCCTATAACATGAGATGGGATATCCAACTCCTTCCCATTCCAATCCTGAGACACTTCCCATAGCAGAGATGTGATATCTCAATGCTTATACCAGACCTTAGACCCTTCCTATAACATGAGATCGGATATCCAACTCCTTCCCGTTCCAAACCTGAGACCCTTCCTTTAGCATGAGATGTGATATCCAGCTCCTTCCCATTCCAATCCTGAGACACTTCCGATAGCATGAGATGGGATATCTCAATGCTTCTAATATCAAAACGGAAACCCTCCCTATAGCATGATATGTGATATCTAAGTCCTTCCCATTCCAATCCTGAGACCCTTCCTATAGCATGAGATGTGATATCTCAATGCTTCTAATACCAAACCTGAGATCCTTCCGATAGCATGAGATCGGATATCCAACCCCTTCCCATTCCAATCCTGAGACACTTCCGATAGCAGAGATGTGATATCTCAATGCTTATACCAGACCTTAGACCCTTCCTATAACATGAGATCGGATATCCAACTCCTTCCCGTTCCAAACCTGAGACCCTTCCTTTAGCATGAGATGTGATATCCAGCTCCTTCCCATTCCAATCCTGAGACACTTCCTATAGCATGAGATGTGATATCTCAATGCTTCTACCAAACCTGAGACCCTTCCTTTAGCATGAGATGTGATATCCAACTCCTTCCCATTCCAATCCTGAGACCCTTCCTATAGCATGAGATGTGATATCTCAATACTTCTAATACCAAACCTGAGATCCTTCCGATAACATGAGATGTGATATCCAAATCCTTCCCCTTCCAAACCTGAGACCCTCCCTTTAGCATGAGATGTGATATCCATCTCCTTCCCACTCCAATCCTGAGACCCTTCTGATAGCATGAGATGTGATATCTCAATGCTTCTAATACCAAACCCGAGATCCTTCCGATAGCATGAGATGTGATATCTCAATGCTTCTAATACCAAACCTGAGATCCTTCCTATAACATGAGATGTGATATCCAAATCCTTCCCCTTCCAATTCTGAGACCCTCCCTTTAACATGAGATGTGATATCCAACTCCTTCCCATTCCAACCTGAGACCCTTCCTATAGCATGAGATGTGATATCTCAATGCCTCTAATACCAAACCTGAGATCCTTCCTCTAACATGAAATGTGATATCCAACTCCTTCCCTTTCCAAACCTGAGAGCCTATCTATAGCATGAGATGTGATATCCAAGTCCTTCCCATTCCAATCCTTAGACCCTTCCTACAGCATGCAATATGATATCTCAATGATTCTAATAACAAACCTGAGACCCGTCCTATAACATGAGATGGGATATCCAACTCCTTCCATTTCCAATCCTGAGACACTTCCGATAGCAGAGATGTGATATCTCAATGCTTATACCAAACCTGAGACCCTTCCTATAACATAAGATGTGATATCCAACTCCTTCCCGTTCCAAACCTGAGACTCTTCCTTTAGCATGAGATGTGATATCCAGCTCCTTCCCATTCCAATCCTGAGACACTTCCGATAGCATGAGATGTGATATCTCAATGCTTCTAATATCAAAACTGAGACCCTCCCTATAGCATGATATGTGATATCTAAGTCCTTCCCATTCCAATCCTGAGACCCTTCCTATAGCATGAGATGTGATATCTCAATGCTTCTACCAAACCTGAGACCCTTCCTTTAGCATGATATGTGATATCCAACTCCTTCCCATTCCAATCCTGAGACCCTTCCTATAGCATGAGATGTGATATCTCAATACTTCTAATACCAAACCTGAGATCCTTCCTATAGCATGAGATGTGATATCTCAATGTTTCTAATACCAAACCTGAGACCCTTCCTACAGCATGCGATGTGATATCTCACTGCTTATACCAAACCTGAGACCCTTCCTATAGCATGAGATGTGATATCCAACTCCTTCCCATTCCAATCCTGAGACCCTTCCTATAGCATGAGATGTGATATCTCAATGCTTCTAATATCAAACTTGAGAGCCTCCCTATAGCATGAGATGTGATATCCAAGTCCTTCCCATTCCAATCCTGAGACACTTCCTATAGCATGAGATGTGATATCTCAATGCTTCTAATACCAAACTTGAGACTCTTCCTATAACATGAGATGGGATATCCAACTCCTTCCCATTCAAATCCAGAGACCCTTGCGATAGCAGAGATGTGATATCTCAATGCTTATACCAAACCTGAGACCCTTCCTACGGCATGAGATGTCATATACAACTCCTTCCCATTCCAATCCTGAGACCCTTCCTATAGCATGAGATGTGATATCTCAATGCTTATACCAAACCTGAGACCCTTCCTATAGCATGAGATGTGATATCCAACTCCTTCCCATTCCAATCCTGAGACCCTTCCTATAGCATGAGATGTGATATCTCAATGCTTATACCAAACCTGAGACCCTTCCTACGGCATGAGATGTCATATACAACTCCTTCCCATTCCAATCCTGAGACCCTTCCTATAGCATGAGATGTGATATCTCAATGCTTATACCAAACCTGAGACCCTTCCTATAGCATGAGATGTGATATCCAACTACTTCCCATTCCAATACTGAGACCCTTCCTATAGCATGAGATGTGATATCTCAATCCTTATACCAAACCTGAGACCCTTCCTATAACATGAGATGGGATATCCAACTCCTTCCCATTCCAATCCTGAGACACTTCCGATAGCAGAGATGTGATATTTCAATGCTTATACCAGACCTTAGACCCTTCCTATAACATGAGATCGGATATCCAACTCCTTCCCGTTCCAAACCTGAGACCCTTCCTTTAGCATGAGATGTGATATCCAGCTCCTTCCCATTCCAATCCTGAGACACTTCCGATAGCATGAGATGTGATATCTCAATGCTTCTACCAAACCTGAGACCCTTCCTTTAGCATGAGATGTGATATCCAACTCCTTCCCATTCTAATCCTGAGACCCTTCCTATAGCATGAGATGTGATATCTCAATACTTCTAATACCAAACCTGAGATCCTTCCGATAACATGAGATGTGATATCCAAATCCTTCCCCTTCCAAACCTGAGACCCTCCATTTTAGCATGAGATGTGATATCCAACTCCTTCCCATTCCAATCCTGAGACCCTTCTGATAGCATGAGATGTGATATCTCAATGCTTCTAATACCAAACCTGAGATCCTTCCGATAGCATGAGATGTGATATCTCAATGCTTCTAATACCAAACCTGAGATCCTTCCTATAACATGAGATGTGATATCCAAATCCTTCCCCTTCCAATTCTGAGACCCTCCCTTTAACATGAGATGTGATATCCAACTCCTTCCCATTCCAACCTGAGACCCTTCCTATAGCATGAGATGTGATATCTCAATGCCTCTAATACCAAACCTGAGATCCTTCCTCTAACATGAAATGTGATATCCAACTCCTTCCCTTTCCAAACCTGAGAGCCTATCTATAGCATGAGATGTGATATCCAAGTCCTTCCCATTCCAATCCTTAGACCCTTCCTACAGCATGCAATATGATATCTCAATGATTCTAATAACAAACCTGAGACCCGTCCTATAACATGAGATGGGATATCCAACTCCTTCCCATTCCAATCCTGAGACACTTCCGATAGCAGAGATGTGATATCTCAATGCTTATACCAAACCTGAGACCCTTCCTATAACATGAGATGTGATATCCAACTCCTTCCCGTTCCAAACCTGAGACTCTTCCTTTAGCATGAGATGTGATATCCAGCTCCTTCCCATTCCAATCCTGAGACACTTCCGATAGCATGAGATGTGATATCTCAATGCTTCTAATATCAAAACTGAGACCCTCCCTATAGCATGATATGTGATATCTAAGTCCTTCCCATTCCAATCCTGAGACCCTTCTGATAGCATGAGATGTGATATCTCAATGCCTCTAATACCAAACCTGAGATCCTACCTCTAACATGAAATGTGATATCCAACTCTCTCCCCTTCCAAACCTGAGAGCCTTCCTATAGCATGAGATGTGATATCCAAGTCCTTCCCATTCCAATCCTGAGACCCTTCCTATAACATGAGATGTGATATCCAACTCCTTCCCATTCCAACCTGAGACCCTTCCTATAGCATGAGATGGGATATCCAACTCCTTCCAAATCCAATCCTGATACCATTCCGATAGCATGAGATGTGATATCCCAATGCTTCTACCAAACCTGAGACCCATACTATGGCATGAGATGTGATATCAAACTCCTTCCCATTCCAATTCTGAGACCCTTCCTATACCATGAGACTTGCTATCACAATGCTTCTAATACCAAACCTGAGACCCGTCCTATAACATGAGATGTGATATCCAAATCCTTCCCCTTCCAAACCTTAGACCCTTCCTTTATCATGAGATGTGATATCCAACTCCTTCCCATTCCAATCCTGAGACCCTTCCGATATCATGAGATGTGATATCTCAATGCTTCTAATATCAAACTTGAGACCCTCCCTATAGCATGAGATGTGATATCCAAGTCCTTCCCATTCCAATCCTGAGACCCTTCCTATAGCATGAGATGTGATATCTCAATGCTTCTAATACCAAACCTGAGACCCTTCCTATAACATGAGATGGGACTATCCAACTCCTTACATTCCAATCCTGAGACCCTTCCGATAGCAGAGATGTGATATCTCAATGTTTATACCAAACCTGAGATCCTTCCTATAACATGAGATGTGATATCCAACTCCTTCCCATTCCAATACTGAGACACTGCCTATAGCATGAGATGTGATATCTCACTGCTTATACCAAACCTGAGACCCTTCCTATAGCATGAGATGTGATATCCAACTCCTTCCCATTCCAATCCTGAGACCCTTCCTATAGCATGAGATGTGATATCTCAATGCTTCTAATATCAAACTTGAGAGCCTCCCTATAGCATGAGATGTGATATCCAAGTCCTTCCCATTCCAATCCTGAGACACTTCCTACAGCATGAGATGTGATATCTCAATGCCTCTAATACCAAACCTGAGACTCTTCCTATAACATGAGATGGGATATCCAACTCCTTCCCATTCCAATCCTGAGACCCTTCCGATAGCAGAGATGTGATATCGCAATGCTTATACCAAACCTGAGACCCTTCCTACGGCATGAGATGTCATATACAACTCCTTCCCATTCCAATCCTGAGACCCTTCCTATAGCATGAGATGTGATATCTCAATGCTTCTAATATCAAACTTGAGACCCTCCCTATAGCATGAGATGTGATATCCAAGTCCTTCCCATTTCAATCCTGAGACACTTCCTATAGCATGAGATGTGATATCTCAATGCTTCTAATACCAAACCTGAGACTCTTCCTATAACATGAGATGGGATATCCAACTCCTTCCCATTCCAATCCTGAGACCCTTCCGATAGCAGAGATGTGATATCTCAATGCTTATACCAAACCTGAGACCCTTCCTACGGCATGAGATGTCATATACAACTCCTTCCCATTCCAATCCTGAGACCCTTCCTATAGCATGAGATGTGATATCTCAATGCTTCTAATATCAAACTTGAGACCCTCCCTATAGCATGAGATGTGATATCCAAGTCCTTCCCATTCCAATCCTGAGACACTTCCTATAGCATGAGATGTGATATCTCAATGCTTCTAATACCAAACCTGAGACTCTTCCTATAACATGAGATGGGATATCCAACTCCTTCCCATTCCAATCCTGAGACCCTTCCGATAGCAGAGATGTGATATCTCAATGCTTATACCAAACCTGAGACCCTTCCTATAGCATGAGATGTGATATCCAACTCCTTCCCATTCCAATCCTGAGACCCTTCCTATAGCATGAGATGTGATATCTCAATGCTTCTAATATCAAACTTGAGAGCCTCCCTATAGCATGAGATGTGATATCCAAGTCCTTCCCATTCCAATCCTGAGACACTTCCTACAGCATGAGATGTGATATCTCAATGCCTCTAATACCAAACCTGAGACTCTTCCTATAACATGAGATGGGATATCCAACTCCTTCCCATTCCAATCCTGAGACCCTTCCGATAGCAGAGATGTGATATCTCAATGCTTATACCAAACCTGAGACCCTTCCTACTGCATGAGATGTCATATACAACTCCTTCCCATTCCAATCCTGAGACCCTTCCTATAGCATGAGATGTGATATCTCAATGCTTCTAATATCAAACTTGAGACCCTCCCTATAGCATGAGATGTGATATCCAAGTCCTTCCCATTCCAATCCTGAGACACTTCCTATAGCATGAGATGTGATATCTCAATGCTTCTAATACCAAACCTGAGACTCTTCCTATAACATGAGATGGGATATCCAACTCCTTCCCATTCCAATCCTGAGACCCTTCCGATAGCAGAGATGTGATATCTCAATGCTTATACCAAACCTGAGACCCTTCCTACGGCATGAGATGTCATATACAACTCCTTCCCATTCCAATCCTGAGACCCTTCCTATAGCATGAGATGTGATATCTCAATGCTTCTAATATCAAACTTGAGACCCTCCCTATAGCATGAGATGTGATATCCAAGTCCTTCCCATTCCAATCCTGAGACACTTCCTATAGCATGAGATGTGATATCTCAATGCTTCTAATACCAAACCTGAGACTCTTCCTATAACATGAGATGGGATATCCAACTCCTTCCCATTCCAATCCTGAGACCCTTCCGATAGCAGAGATGTGATATCTCAATGCTTATACCAAACCTGAGACCCTTCCTACGGCATGAGATGTCATATACAACTCCTTCCCATTCCAATCCTGAGACCCTTCCTATAGCATGAGATGTGATATCTCAATGCTTATACCAAACCTGAGACCCTTCCTATAGTATGAGATGTGATATCCAACTCCTTCCCATTCCAATCCTGAGATCCTTCCTATAGCATGAGATGTGATGTCTCAATGCTTCTAATACCAAACCTGAGATCCTTCCTATAACATGAGATGTGATATCCAACTCCTTCCATTCCAATCCTGAGACCCTTCCTATAGCATGAGATTTGATATCTCAATGCTTATACCAAACCTGAGACCCTTCCTATAGCATGAGATGTGATATCCAAGTCCTTCCCATTCCAATCCTTAGACCCTTCCTACAGCATGCAATATGATATCTCAATGATTCTAATAACAATCCTGAGACCCTTCCTATAACATGAGATGGGATATCCAATTCCTTCCCATTCCAATCCTGAGACACTTCCGATAGCAGAGATGTGATATCTCAATGCTTATACCAAACCTGAGACCCTTCCTATAACATGAGATCGGATTTCCAACTCCTTTTCGTTCCAAACCTGAGACCCTTCCTTTAGCATGAGATGTCATATACAACTCCTTCCCATTCCAATCCTGAGACCCTTCCTATAGCATGAGATGTGATATCTCAATGCTTATACCAAACCTGAGACCCTTCCTATAGCATGAGATGTGATATCCAACTCCTTCCCATTCCAATCCTGAGACACTTCCTATAGCATGAGATGTGATATCTCAATGCTTATACCAAACCTGAGACCCTTCCTACGGCATGAGATGTCATATACAACTCCTTCCCATTCCAATCCTGAGACCCTTCCTATAGCATGAGATGTGATATCTCAATGCTTATACCAAACCTGAGACCCTTCCTATAGCATGAGATGTGATATCCAACTCCTTCCCATTCCAATCCTGAGACCCTTCCTATAGCATGAGATGTGATATCTCAATGCTTATACCAAACCTGAGACCCTTCCTATAACATGAGATGGGATATCCAACTCCTTCCCATTCCAATCCTGAGACACTTCCGATAGCAGAGATGTGATATCTCAATGCTTATACCAGACCTTAGACCCTTCCTATAACATGAGATCAGATATCCAACTCCTTTTCGTTCCAAACCTGAGACCCTTCCTTTAGCATGAGATGTGATATCCAGCTCCTTCCCATTCCAATCCTGAGACCCTCCCTTTAGCATGAGATGTGATATCTCAATGCTTCTAATATCAAAACAGAAACCCTCCCTATAGCATGATATGTGATATCTAAGTCCTTCCCATTCCAATCCTGAGACCCTTCCTATAGCATGAGATGTGATATCTCAATGCTTCTACCAAACCTGAGACCCTTCCTTTAGCATGAGATGTGATATCCAACTCCTTCCCATTCCAATCCTGAGACCCTTCCTATAGCATGAGATGTGATATCTCAATACTTCTAATACCAAACCTGAAATCCTTCCGATAACATGAGATGTGATATCCAAATCCTTCCCCTTCCAAACCTGAGACCCTCCCTTTAGCATGAGATGTGATATCCAACTCCATCCCATTCCAATCCTGAGACCCTTCTGATAGCATGAGATGTGATATCTCAATGCTTCTAATACCAAACCTGAGATCCTTCCGATAGCATGAGATGTGATATCTCAATGCTTCTAATACCAAACGTGAGATCCTTCCTATAACATGAGATGTGATATCCAAATCCTTCCCCTTCCAACTCTGAGACCCTCCCTTTAACATGAGATGTGATATCCAACTCCTTCCCATTCCAACCTGAGACCCTTCCTATAGCATGAGATGTGATATCTCAATGCTTATACCAAACCTGAGACCCTTCCTATAACATGAGATGGGATATCCAACTCCTTCCCATTCCAATCCTGAGACACTTCCCATAGCAGAGATGTGATATCTCAATGCTTATACCAGACCTTAGACCCTTCCTATAACATGAGATCGGATATCCAACTCCTTCCCGTTCCAAACCTGAGACCCTTCCTTTAGCATGAGATGTGATATCCAGCTCCTTCCCATTCCAATCCTGAGACACTTCCGATAGCATGAGATGGGATATCTCAATGCTTCTAATATCAAAACGGAAACCCTCCCTATAGCATGATATGTGATATCTAAGTCCTTCCCATTCCAATCCTGAGACCCTTCCTATAGCATGAGATGTGATATCTCAATGCTTCTAATACCAAACCTGAGATCCTTCCGATAGCATGAGATCGGATATCCAACCCCTTCCCATTCCAATCCTGAGACACTTCCGATAGCAGAGATGTGATATCTCAATGCTTATACCAGACCTTAGACCCTTCCTATAACATGAGATCGGATATCCAACTCCTTCCCGTTCCAAACCTGAGACCCTTCCTTTAGCATGAGATGTGATATCCAGCTCCTTCCCATTCCAATCCTGAGACACTTCCTATAGCATGAGATGTGATATCTCAATGCTTCTACCAAACCTGAGACCCTTCCTTTAGCATGAGATGTGATATCCAACTCCTTCCCATTCCAATCCTGAGACCCTTCCTATAGCATGAGATGTGATATCTCAATACTTCTAATACCAAACCTGAGATCCTTCCGATAACATGAGATGTGATATCCAAATCCTTCCCCTTCCAAACCTGAGACCCTCCCTTTAGCATGAGATGTGATATCCATCTCCTTCCCACTCCAATCCTGAGACCCTTCTGATAGCATGAGATGTGATATCTCAATGCTTCTAATACCAAACCCGAGATCCTTCCGATAGCATGAGATGTGATATCTCAATGCTTCTAATACCAAACCTGAGATCCTTCCTATAACATGAGATGTGATATCCAAATCCTTCCCCTTCCAATTCTGAGACCCTCCCTTTAACATGAGATGTGATATCCAACTCCTTCCCATTCCAACCTGAGACCCTTCCTATAGCATGAGATGTGATATCTCAATGCCTCTAATACCAAACCTGAGATCCTTCCTCTAACATGAAATGTGATATCCAACTCCTTCCCTTTCCAAACCTGAGAGCCTATCTATAGCATGAGATGTGATATCCAAGTCCTTCCCATTCCAATCCTTAGACCCTTCCTACAGCATGCAATATGATATCTCAATGATTCTAATAACAAACCTGAGACCCGTCCTATAACATGAGATGGGATATCCAACTCCTTCCATTTCCAATCCTGAGACACTTCCGATAGCAGAGATGTGATATCTCAATGCTTATACCAAACCTGAGACCCTTCCTATAACATAAGATGTGATATCCAACTCCTTCCCGTTCCAAACCTGAGACTCTTCCTTTAGCATGAGATGTGATATCCAGCTCCTTCCCATTCCAATCCTGAGACACTTCCGATAGCATGAGATGTGATATCTCAATGCTTCTAATATCAAAACTGAGACCCTCCCTATAGCATGATATGTGATATCTAAGTCCTTCCCATTCCAATCCTGAGACCCTTCCTATAGCATGAGATGTGATATCTCAATGCTTCTACCAAACCTGAGACCCTTCCTTTAGCATGATATGTGATATCCAACTCCTTCCCATTCCAATCCTGAGACCCTTCCTATAGCATGAGATGTGATATCTCAATACTTCTAATACCAAACCTGAGATCCTTCCTATAGCATGAGATGTGATATCTCAATGTTTCTAATACCAAACCTGAGACCCTTCCTACAGCATGCGATGTGATATCTCACTGCTTATACCAAACCTGAGACCCTTCCTATAGCATGAGATGTGATATCCAACTCCTTCCCATTCCAATCCTGAGACCCTTCCTATAGCATGAGATGTGATATCTCAATGCTTCTAATATCAAACTTGAGAGCCTCCCTATAGCATGAGATGTGATATCCAAGTCCTTCCCATTCCAATCCTGAGACACTTCCTATAGCATGAGATGTGATATCTCAATGCTTCTAATACCAAACTTGAGACTCTTCCTATAACATGAGATGGGATATCCAACTCCTTCCCATTCAAATCCAGAGACCCTTGCGATAGCAGAGATGTGATATCTCAATGCTTATACCAAACCTGAGACCCTTCCTACGGCATGAGATGTCATATACAACTCCTTCCCATTCCAATCCTGAGACCCTTCCTATAGCATGAGATGTGATATCTCAATGCTTATACCAAACCTGAGACCCTTCCTATAGCATGAGATGTGATATCCAACTCCTTCCCATTCCAATCCTGAGACCCTTCCTATAGCGTGAGATGTGATATCTCAATGCTTATACCAAACCTGAGACCCTTCCTACGGCATGAGATGTCATATACAACTCCTTCCCATTCCAATCCTGAGACCCTTCCTATAGCATGAGATGTGATATCTCAATGCTTATACCAAACCTGAGACCCTTCCTATAGCATGAGATGTGATATCCAACTACTTCCCATTCCAATACTGAGACCCTTCCTATAGCATGAGATGTGATATCTCAATCCTTATACCAAACCTGAGACCCTTCCTATAACATGAGATGGGATATCCAACTCCTTCCCATTCCAATCCTGAGACACTTCCGATAGCAGAGATGTGATATTTCAATGCTTATACCAGACCTTAGACCCTTCCTATAACATGAGATCGGATATCCAACTCCTTCCCGTTCCAAACCTGAGACCCTTCCTTTAGCATGAGATGTGATATCCAGCTCCTTCCCATTCCAATCCTGAGACACTTCCGATAGCATGAGATGTGATATCTCAATGCTTCTACCAAACCTGAGACCCTTCCTTTAGCATGAGATGTGATATCCAACTCCTTCCCATTCTAATCCTGAGACCCTTCCTATAGCATGAGATGTGATATCTCAATACTTCTAATACCAAACCTGAGATCCTTCCGATAACATGAGATGTGATATCCAAATCCTTCCCCTTCCAAACCTGAGACCCTCCATTTTAGCATGAGATGTGATATCCAACTCCTTCCCATTCCAATCCTGAGACCCTTCTGATAGCATGAGATGTGATATCTCAATGCTTCTAATACCAAACCTGAGATCCTTCCGATAGCATGAGATGTGATATCTCAATGCTTCTAATACCAAACCTGAGATCCTTCCTATAACATGAGATGTGATATCCAAATCCTTCCCCTTCCAATTCTGAGACCCTCCCTTTAACATGAGATGTGATATCCAACTCCTTCCCATTCCAACCTGAGACCCTTCCTATAGCATGAGATGTGATATCTCAATGCCTCTAATACCAAACCTGAGATCCTTCCTCTAACATGAAATGTGATATCCAACTCCTTCCCTTTCCAAACCTGAGAGCCTATCTATAGCATGAGATGTGATATCCAAGTCCTTCCCATTCCAATCCTTAGACCCTTCCTACAGCATGCAATATGATATCTCAATGATTCTAATAACAAACCTGAGACCCGTCCTATAACATGAGATGGGATATCCAACTCCTTCCCATTCCAATCCTGAGACACTTCCGATAGCAGAGATGTGATATCTCAATGCTTATACCAAACCTGAGACCCTTCCTATAACATGAGATGTGATATCCAACTCCTTCCCGTTCCAAACCTGAGACTCTTCCTTTAGCATGAGATGTGATATCCAGCTCCTTCCCATTCCAATCCTGAGACACTTCCGATAGCATGAGATGTGATATCTCAATGCTTCTAATATCAAAACTGAGACCCTCCCTATAGCATGATATGTGATATCTAAGTCCTTCCCATTCCAATCCTGAGACCCTTCTGATAGCATGAGATGTGATATCTCAATGCCTCTAATACCAAACCTGAGATCCTACCTCTAACATGAAATGTGATATCCAACTCTCTCCCCTTCCAAACCTGAGAGCCTTCCTATAGCATGAGATGTGATATCCAAGTCCTTCCCATTCCAATCCTGAGACCCTTCCTATAACATGAGATGTGATATCCAACTCCTTCCCATTCCAACCTGAGACCCTTCCTATAGCATGAGATGGGATATCCAACTCCTTCCAAATCCAATCCTGATACCATTCCGATAGCATGAGATGTGATATCCCAATGCTTCTACCAAACCTGAGACCCATACTATGGCATGAGATGTGATATCAAACTCCTTCCCATTCCAATTCTGAGACCCTTCCTATACCATGAGACTTGCTATCACAATGCTTCTAATACCAAACCTGAGACCCGTCCTATAACATGAGATGTGATATCCAAATCCTTCCCCTTCCAAACCTTAGACCCTTCCTTTATCATGAGATGTGATATCCAACTCCTTCCCATTCCAATCCTGAGACCCTTCCGATATCATGAGATGTGATATCTCAATGCTTCTAATATCAAACTTGAGACCCTCCCTATAGCATGAGATGTGATATCCAAGTCCTTCCCATTCCAATCCTGAGACCCTTCCTATAGCATGAGATGTGATATCTCAATGCTTCTAATACCAAACCTGAGACCCTTCCTATAACATGAGATGGGACTATCCAACTCCTTACATTCCAATCCTGAGACCCTTCCGATAGCAGAGATGTGATATCTCAATGTTTATACCAAACCTGAGATCCTTCCTATAACATGAGATGTGATATCCAACTCCTTCCCATTCCAATACTGAGACACTGCCTATAGCATGAGATGTGATATCTCACTGCTTATACCAAACCTGAGACCCTTCCTATAGCATGAGATGTGATATCCAACTCCTTCCCATTCCAATCCTGAGACCCTTCCTATAGCATGAGATGTGATATCTCAATGCTTCTAATATCAAACTTGAGAGCCTCCCTATAGCATGAGATGTGATATCCAAGTCCTTCCCATTCCAATCCTGAGACACTTCCTACAGCATGAGATGTGATATCTCAATGCCTCTAATACCAAACCTGAGACTCTTCCTATAACATGAGATGGGATATCCAACTCCTTCCCATTCCAATCCTGAGACCCTTCCGATAGCAGAGATGTGATATCGCAATGCTTATACCAAACCTGAGACCCTTCCTACGGCATGAGATGTCATATACAACTCCTTCCCATTCCAATCCTGAGACCCTTCCTATAGCATGAGATGTGATATCTCAATGCTTCTAATATCAAACTTGAGACCCTCCCTATAGCATGAGATGTGATATCCAAGTCCTTCCCATTTCAATCCTGAGACACTTCCTATAGCATGAGATGTGATATCTCAATGCTTCTAATACCAAACCTGAGACTCTTCCTATAACATGAGATGGGATATCCAACTCCTTCCCATTCCAATCCTGAGACCCTTCCGATAGCAGAGATGTGATATCTCAATGCTTATACCAAACCTGAGACCCTTCCTACGGCATGAGATGTCATATACAACTCCTTCCCATTCCAATCCTGAGACCCTTCCTATAGCATGAGATGTGATATCTCAATGCTTCTAATATCAAACTTGAGACCCTCCCTATAGCATGAGATGTGATATCCAAGTCCTTCCCATTCCAATCCTGAGACACTTCCTATAGCATGAGATGTGATATCTCAATGCTTCTAATACCAAACCTGAGACTCTTCCTATAACATGAGATGGGATATCCAACTCCTTCCCATTCCAATCCTGAGACCCTTCCGATAGCAGAGATGTGATATCTCAATGCTTATACCAAACCTGAGACCCTTCCTATAGCATGAGATGTGATATCCAACTCCTTCCCATTCCAATCCTGAGACCCTTCCTATAGCATGAGATGTGATATCTCAATGCTTCTAATATCAAACTTGAGAGCCTCCCTATAGCATGAGATGTGATATCCAAGTCCTTCCCATTCCAATCCTGAGACACTTCCTACAGCATGAGATGTGATATCTCAATGCCTCTAATACCAAACCTGAGACTCTTCCTATAACATGAGATGGGATATCCAACTCCTTCCCATTCCAATCCTGAGACCCTTCCGATAGCAGAGATGTGATATCTCAATGCTTATACCAAACCTGAGACCCTTCCTACTGCATGAGATGTCATATACAACTCCTTCCCATTCCAATCCTGAGACCCTTCCTATAGCATGAGATGTGATATCTCAATGCTTCTAATATCAAACTTGAGACCCTCCCTATAGCATGAGATGTGATATCCAAGTCCTTCCCATTCCAATCCTGAGACACTTCCTATAGCATGAGATGTGATATCTCAATGCTTCTAATACCAAACCTGAGACTCTTCCTATAACATGAGATGGGATATCCAACTCCTTCCCATTCCAATCCTGAGACCCTTCCGATAGCAGAGATGTGATATCTCAATGCTTATACCAAACCTGAGACCCTTCCTACGGCATGAGATGTCATATACAACTCCTTCCCATTCCAATCCTGAGACCCTTCCTATAGCATGAGATGTGATATCTCAATGCTTCTAATATCAAACTTGAGACCCTCCCTATAGCATGAGATGTGATATCCAAGTCCTTCCCATTCCAATCCTGAGACACTTCCTATAGCATGAGATGTGATATCTCAATGCTTCTAATACCAAACCTGAGACTCTTCCTATAACATGAGATGGGATATCCAACTCCTTCCCATTCCAATCCTGAGACCCTTCCGATAGCAGAGATGTGATATCTCAATGCTTATACCAAACCTGAGACCCTTCCTACGGCATGAGATGTCATATACAACTCCTTCCCATTCCAATCCTGAGACCCTTCCTATAGCATGAGATGTGATATCTCAATGCTTATACCAAACCTGAGACCCTTCCTATAGTATGAGATGTGATATCCAACTCCTTCCCATTCCAATCCTGAGACCCTTCCTATAGCATGAGATGTGATGTCTCAATGCTTCTAATACCAAACCTGAGATCCTTCCTATAACATGAGATGTGATATCCAACTCCTTCCATTCCAATCCTGAGACCCTTCCTATAGCATGAGATTTGATATCTCAATGCTTATACCAAACCTGAGACCCTTCCTATAGCATGAGATGTGATATCCAAGTCCTTCCCATTCCAATCCTTAGACCCTTCCTACAGCATGCAATATGATATCTCAATGATTCTAATAACAATCCTGAGACCCTTCCTATAACATGAGATGGGATATCCAATTCCTTCCCATTCCAATCCTGAGACACTTCCGATAGCAGAGATGTGATATCTCAATGCTTATACCAAACCTGAGACCCTTCCTATAACATGAGATCGGATTTCCAACTCCTTTTCGTTCCAAACCTGAGACCCTTCCTTTAGCATGAGATGTCATATACAACTCCTTCCCATTCCAATCCTGAGACCCTTCCTATAGCATGAGATGTGATATCTCAATGCTTATACCAAACCTGAGACCCTTCCTATAGCATGAGATGTGATATCCAACTCCTTCCCATTCCAATCCTGAGACCCTTCCTATAGCATGAGATGTGATATCTCAATGCTTATACCAAACCTGAGACCCTTCCTACGGCATGAGATGTCATATACAACTCCTTCCCATTCCAATCCTGAGACCCTTCCTATAGCATGAGATGTGATATCTCAATGCTTATACCAAACCTGAGACCCTTCCTATAGCATGAGATGTGATATCCAACTCCTTCCCATTCCAATCCTGAGACCCTTCCTATAGCATGAGATGTGATATCTCAATGCTTATACCAAACCTGAGACCCTTCCTATAACATGAGATGGGATATCCAACTCCTTCCCATTCCAATCCTGAGACACTTCCGATAGCAGAGATGTGATATCTCAATGCTTATACCAGACCTTAGACCCTTCCTATAACATGAGATCAGATATCCAACTCCTTTTCGTTCCAAACCTGAGACCCTTCCTTTAGCATGAGATGTGATATCCAGCTCCTTCCCATTCCAATCCTGAGACCCTCCCTTTAGCATGAGATGTGATATCTCAATGCTTCTAATATCAAAACAGAAACCCTCCCTATAGCATGATATGTGATATCTAAGTCCTTCCCATTCCAATCCTGAGACCCTTCCTATAGCATGAGATGTGATATCTCAATGCTTCTACCAAACCTGAGACCCTTCCTTTAGCATGAGATGTGATATCCAACTCCTTCCCATTCCAATCCTGAGACCCTTCCTATAGCATGAGATGTGATATCTCAATACTTCTAATACCAAACCTGAAATCCTTCCGATAACATGAGATGTGATATCCAAATCCTTCCCCTTCCAAACCTGAGACCCTCCCTTTAGCATGAGATGTGATATCCAACTCCATCCCATTCCAATCCTGAGACCCTTCTGATAGCATGAGATGTGATATCTCAATGCTTCTAATACCAAACCTGAGATCCTTCCGATAGCATGAGATGTGATATCTCAATGCTTCTAATACCAAACGTGAGATCCTTCCTATAACATGAGATGTGATATCCAAATCCTTCCCCTTCCAACTCTGAGACCCTCCCTTTAACATGAGATGTGATATCCAACTCCTTCCCATTCCAACCTGAGACCCTTCCTATAGCATGAGATGTGATATCTCAATGCTTATACCAAACCTGAGACCCTTCCTATAACATGAGATGGGATATCCAACTCCTTCCCATTCCAATCCTGAGACACTTCCCATAGCAGAGATGTGATATCTCAATGCTTATACCAGACCTTAGACCCTTCCTATAACATGAGATCGGATATCCAACTCCTTCCCGTTCCAAACCTGAGACCCTTCCTTTAGCATGAGATGTGATATCCAGCTCCTTCCCATTCCAATCCTGAGACACTTCCGATAGCATGAGATGTGATATCTCAATGCTTCTAATATCAAAACGGAAACCCTCCCTATAGCATGATATGTGATATCTAAGTCCTTCCCATTCCAATCCTGAGACCCTTCCTATAGCATGAGATGTGATATCTCAATGCTTCTAATACCAAACCTGAGATCCTTCCGATAGCATGAGATCGGATATCCAACCCCTTCCCATTCCAATCCTGAGACACTTCCGATAGCAGAGATGTGATATCTCAATGCTTATACCAGACCTTAGACCCTTCCTATAACATGAGATCGGATATCCAACTCCTTCCCGTTCCAAACCTGAGACCCTTCCTTTAGCATGAGATGTGATATCCAGCTCCTTCCCATTCCAATCCTGAGACACTTCCTATAGCATGAGATGTGATATCTCAATGCTTCTACCAAACCTGAGACCCTTCCTTTAGCATGAGATGTGATATCCAACTCCTTCCCATTCCAATCCTGAGACCCTTCCTATAGCATGAGATGTGATATCTCAATACTTCTAATACCAAACCTGAGATCCTTCCGATAACATGAGATGTGATATCCAAATCCTTCCCCTTCCAAACCTGAGACCCTCCCTTTAGCATGAGATGTGATATCCATCTCCTTCCCATTCCAATCCTGAGACCCTTCTGATAGCATGAGATGTGATATCTCAATGCTTCTAATACCAAACCCGAGATCCTTCCGATAGCATGAGATGTGATATCTCAATGCTTCTAATACCAAACCTGAGATCCTTCCTATAACATGAGATGTGATATCCAAATCCTTCCCCTTCCAATTCTGAGACCCTCCCTTTAACATGAGATGTGATATCCAACTCCTTCCCATTCCAACCTGAGACCCTTCCTATAGCATGAGATGTGATATCTCAATGCCTCTAATACCAAACCTGAGATCCTTCCTCTAACATGAAATGTGATATCCAACTCCTTCCCTTTCCAAACCTGAGAGCCTATCTATAGCATGAGATGTGATATCCAAGTCCTTCCCATTCCAATCCTTAGACCCTTCCTACAGCATGCAATATGATATCTCAATGATTCTAATAACAAACCTGAGACCCGTCCTATAACATGAGATGGGATATCCAACTCCTTCCATTTCCAATCCTGAGACACTTCCGATAGCAGAGATGTGATATCTCAATGCTTATACCAAACCTGAGACCCTTCCTATAACATAAGTTGTGATATCCAACTCCTTCCCGTTCCAAACCTGAGACTCTTCCTTTAGCATGAGATGTGATATCCAGCTCCTTCCCATTCCAATCCTGAGACACTTCCGATAGCATGAGATGTGATATCTCAATGCTTCTAATATCAAAACTGAGACCCTCCCTATAGCATGATATGTGATATCTAAGTCCTTCCCATTCCAATCCTGAGACCCTTCCTATAGCATGAGATGTGATATCTCAATGCTTCTACCAAACCTGAGACCCTTCCTTTAGCATGATATGTGATATCCAACTCCTTCCCATTCCAATCCTGAGACCCTTCCTATAGCATGAGATGTGATATCTCAATACTTCTAATACCAAACCTGAGATCCTTCCTATAGCATGAGATGTGATATCTCAATGTTTCTAATACCAAACCTGAGACCCTTCCTACAGCATGCGATGTGATATCTCACTGCTTATACCAAACCTGAGACCCTTCCTATAGCATGAGATGTGATATCCAACTCCTTCCCATTCCAATCCTGAGACCCTTCCTATAGCATGAGATGTGATATCTCAATGCTTCTAATATCAAACTTGAGAGCCTCCCTATAGCATGAGATGTGATATCCAAGTCCTTCCCATTCCAATCCTGAGACACTTCCTATAGCATGAGATGTGATATCTCAATGCTTCTAATACCAAACCTGAGACTCTTCCTATAACATGAGATGGGATATCCAACTCCTTCCCATTCAAATCCAGAGACCCTTGCGATAGCAGAGATGTGATATCTCAATGCTTATACCAAACCTGAGACCCTTCCTACGGCATGAGATGTCATATACAACTCCTTCCCATTCCAATCCTGAGACCCTTCCTATAGCATGTGATGTGATATCTCAATGCTTATACCAAACCTGAGACCCTTCCTATAGCATGAGATGTGATATCCAACTCCTTCCCATTCCAATCCTGAGACCCTTCCTATAGCATGAGATGTGATATCTCAATGCTTATACCAAACCTGAGACCCTTCCTACGGCATGAGATGTCATATACAACTCCTTCCCATTCCAATCCTGAGACCCTTCCTATAGCATGAGATGTGATATCTCAATGCTTATACCAAACCTGAGACCCTTCCTATAGCATGAGATGTGATATCCAACTACTTCCCATTCCAATACTGAGACCCTTCCTATAGCATGAGATGTGATATCTCAATCCTTATACCAAACCTGAGACCCTTCCTATAACATGAGATGGGATATCCAACTCCTCCCCATTCCAATCCTGAGACACTTCCGATAGCAGAGATGTGATATTTCAATGCTTATACCAGACCTTAGACCTTTCCTATAACATGAGATCGGATATCCAACTCCTTCCCGTTCCAAACCTGAGACCCTTCCTTTAGCATGAGATGTGATATCCAGCTCCTTCCCATTCCAATCCTGAGACACTTCCGATAGCATGAGATGTGATATCTCAATGCTTCTACCAAACCTGAGACCCTTCCTTTAGCATGAGATGTGATATCCAACTCCTTCCCATTCTAATCCTGAGACCCTTCCTATAGCATGAGATGTGATATCTCAATACTTCTAATACCAAACCTGAGATCCTTCCGATAACATGAGATGTGATATCCAAATCCTTCCCCTTCCAAACCTGAGACCCTCCATTTTAGCATGAGATGTGATATCCAACTCCTTCCCATTCCAATCCTGAGACCCTTCTGATAGCATGAGATGTGATATCTCAATGCTTCTAATACCAAACCTGAGATCCTTCCGATAGCATGAGATGTGATATCTCAATGCTTCTAATACCAAACCTGAGATCCTTCCTATAACATGAGATGTGATATCCAAATCCTTCCCCTTCCAATTCTGAGACCCTCCCTTTAACATGAGATGTGATATCCAACTCCTTCCCATTCCAACCTGAGACCCTTCCTATAGCATGAGATGTGATATCTCAATGCCTCTAATACCAAACCTGAGATCCTTCCTCTAACATGAAATGTGATATCCAACTCCTTCCCTTTCCAAACCTGAGAGCCTATCTATAGCATGAGATGTGATATCCAAGTCCTTCCCATTCCAATCCTTAGACCCTTCCTACAGCATGCAATATGATATCTCAATGATTCTAATAACAAACCTGAGACCCGTCCTATAACATGAGATGGGATATCCAACTCCTTCCCATTCCAATCCTGAGACACTTCCGATAGCAGAGATGTGATATCTCAATGCTTATACCAAACCTGAGACCCTTCCTATAACATGAGATGTGATATCCAACTCCTTCCCGTTCCAAACCTGAGACTCTTCCTTTAGCATGAGATGTGATATCCAGCTCCTTCCCATTCCAATCCTGAGACACTTCCGATAGCATGAGATGTGATATCTCAATGCTTCTAATATCAAAACTGAGACCCTCCCTATAGCATGATATGTGATATCTAAGTCCTTCCCATTCCAATCCTGAGACCCTTCTGATAGCATGAGATGTGATATCTCAATGCCTCGAATACCAAACCTGAGATCCTACCTCTAACATGAAATGTGATATCCAACTCTCTCCCCTTCCAAACCTGAGAGCCTTCCTATAGCATGAGATGTGATATCCAAGTCCTTCCCATTCCAATCCTGAGACCCTTCCTATAACATGAGATGTGATATCCAACTCCTTCCCATTCCAACCTGAGACCCTTCCTATAGCATGAGATGGGATATCCAACTCCTTCCAAATCCAATCCTGATACCATTCCGATAGCATGAGATGTGATATCCCAATGCTTCTACCAAACCTGAGACCCATACTATGGCATGAGATGTGATATCAAACTCCTTCCCATTCCAATTCTGAGACCCTTCCTATACCATGAGACTTGCTATCACAATGCTTCTAATACCAAACCTGAGACCCGTCCTATAACATGAGATGTGATATCCAAATCCTTCCCCTTCCAAACCTTAGACCCTTCCTTTATCATGAGATGTGATATCCAACTCCTTCCCATTCCAATCCTGAGACCCTTCCGATATCATGAGATGTGATATCTCAATGCTTCTAATATCAAACTTGAGACCCTCCCTATAGCATGAGATGTGATATCCAAGTCCTTCCCATTCCAATCCTGAGACCCTTCCTATAGCATGAGATGTGATATCTCAATGCTTCTAATACCAAACCTGAGACCCTTCCTATAACATGAGATGGGACTATCCAACTCCTTACATTCCAATCCTGAGACCCTTCCGATAGCAGAGATGTGATATCTCAATGTTTATACCAAACCTGAGATCCTTCCTATAACATGAGATGTGATATCCAACTCCTTCCCATTCCAATACTGAGACACTGCCTATAGCATGAGATGTGATATCTCACTGCTTATACCAAACCTGAGACCCTTCCTATAGCATGAGATGTGATATCCAACTCCTTCCCATTCCAATCCTGAGACCCTTCCTATAGCATGAGATGTGATATCTCAATGCTTCTAATATCAAACTTGAGAGCCTCCCTATAGCATGAGATGTGATATCCAAGTCCTTCCCATTCCAATCCTGAGACACTTCCTACAGCATGAGATGTGATATCTCAATGCCTCTAATACCAAACCTGAGACTCTTCCTATAACATGAGATGGGATATCCAACTCCTTCCCATTCCAATCCTGAGACCCTTCCGATAGCAGAGATGTGATATCTCAATGCTTATACCAAACCTGAGACCCTTCCTACGGCATGAGATGTCATATACAACTCCTTCCCATTCCAATCCTGAGACCCTTCCTATAGCATGAGATGTGATATCTCAATGCTTCTAATATCAAACTTGAGACCCTCCCTATAGCATGAGATGTGATATCCAAGTCCTTCCCATTTCAATCCTGAGACACTTCCTATAGCATGAGATGTGATATCTCAATGCTTCTAATACCAAACCTGAGACTCTTCCTATAACATGAGATGGGATATCCAACTCCTTCCCATTCCAATCCTGAGACCCTTCCGATAGCAGAGATGTGATATCTCAATGCTTATACCAAACCTGAGACCCTTCCTACGGCATGAGATGTCATATACAACTCCTTCCCATTCCAATCCTGAGACCCTTCCTATAGCATGAGATGTGATATCTCAATGCTTCTAATATCAAACTTGAGACCCTCCCTATAGCATGAGATGTGATATCCAAGTCCTTCCCATTCCAATCCTGAGACACTTCCTATAGCATGAGATGTGATATCTCAATGCTTCTAATACCAAACCTGAGACTCTTCCTATAACATGAGATGGGATATCCAACTCCTTCCCATTCCAATCCTGAGACCCTTCCGATAGCAGAGATGTGATATCTCAATGCTTATACCAAACCTGAGACCCTTCCTATAGCATGAGATGTGATATCCAACTCCTTCCCATTCCAATCCTGAGACCCTTCCTATAGCATGAGATGTGATATCTCAATGCTTCTAATATCAAACTTGAGAGCCTCCCTATAGCATGAGATGTGATATCCAAGTCCTTCCCATTCCAATCCTGAGACACTTCCTACAGCATGAGATGTGATATCTCAATGCCTTTAATACCAAACCTGAGACTCTTCCTATAACATGAGATGGGATATCCAACTCCTTCCCATTCCAATCCTGAGACCCTTCCGATAGCAGAGATGTGATATCTCAATGCTTATACCAAACCTGAGACCCTTCCTACTGCATGAGATGTCATATACAACTCCTTCCCATTCCAATCCTGAGACCCTTCCTATAGCATGAGATGTGATATCTCAATGCTTCTAATATCAAACTTGAGACCCTCCCTATAGCATGAGATGTGATATCCAAGTCCTTCCCATTCCAATCCTGAGACACTTCCTATAGCATGAGATGTGATATCTCAATGCTTCTAATACCAAACCTGAGACTCTTCCTATAACATGAGATGGGATATCCAACTCCTTCCCATTCCAATCCTGAGACCCTTCCGATAGCAGAGATGTGATATCTCAATGCTTATACCAAACCTGAGACCCTTCCTACGGCATGAGATGTCATATACAACTCCTTCCCATTCCAATCCTGAGACCCTTCCTATAGCATGAGATGTGATATCTCAATGCTTCTAATATCAAACTTGAGACCCTCCCTATAGCATGAGATGTGATATCCAAGTCCTTCCCATTCCAATCCTGAGACTCTTCCTATAGCATGAGATGTGATATCTCAATGCTTCTAATACCAAACCTGAGACTCTTCCTATAACATGAGATGGGATATCCAACTCCTTCCCATTCCAATCCTGAGACCCTTCCGATAGCAGAGATGTGATATCTCAATGCTTATACCAAACCTGAGACCCTTCCTACGGCATGAGATGTCATATACAACTCCTTCCCATTCCAATCCTGAGACCCTTCCTATAGCATGAGATGTGATATCTCAATGCTTATACCAAACCTGAGACCCTTCCTATAGTATGAGATGTGATATCCAACTCCTTCCCATTCCAATCCTGAGACCCTTCCTATAGCATGAGATGTGATGTCTCAATGCTTCTAATACCAAACCTGAGATCCTTCCTATAACATGAGATGTGATATCCAACTCCTTCCATTCCAATCCTGAGACCCTTCCTATAGCATGAGATTTGATATCTCAATGCTTATACCAAACCTGAGACCCTTCCTATAGCATGAGATGTGATATCCAAGTCCTTCCCATTCCAATCCTTAGACCCTTCCTACAGCATGCAATATGATATCTCAATGATTCTAATAACAATCCTGAGACCCTTCCTATAACATGAGATGGGATATCCAATTCCTTCCCATTCCAATCCTGAGACACTTCCGATAGCAGAGATGTGATATCTCAATGCTTATACCAAACCTGAGACCCTTCCTATAACATGAGATCGGATTTCCAACTCCTTTTCGTTCCAAACCTGAGACCCTTCCTTTAGCATGAGATGTGATATCCAGCTCCTTCGCATTCCAATCCTGAGACACTTCCGATAGCATGAGATGTGATATCTCAATGCTTCTAATATCAAAACTGAAACCCTCCCTATAGCATGATATGTGATATCTAAGTCCTTCCCATTCCAATCCTGAGACCCTTCCTATAGCATGAGATGTGATATCTCAATGCTTCTACCAAACCTGAGACCCTTCCTATGGCATGAGATGTTATATCCAACTCCTTCCCAATACAATCCTGAGACCCTTCCGATAGCAGAGATGTGATATCTCAATGCTTATACCAAACCTGAGACCCTTCCTATGGCATGAGATGTGATATCCAACTCCTTGCCATTCAAATCCTGAGACCCTCCCTATAACAAGAGATGTCATATCCAACTCCTTCCCATTCCAAACCTGAGACCCTTCCTTTAGCATGAGATGTGATATCCAAATCCTTCACATTCCAATCCGGAGACCCTTCCTATAACATGAGATGTGATATCCAACTCCTTCCCAATCCAATCCTGAGACCCTTCCGATAGCAGAGATGTGATATCTCAATGCTTATACCAAACCTGAGACCCTTCCTACGGCATGAGATGTGATATCCAACCCCTTGCAATTCAAATCCTGAGACCCTCCCTATAACAAGAGATGTCATATCCAACTCCTTCCCATTCCAAACCTGAGACCCTTCCTTTAGCATGAGATGTGATTTCCAAATCCTTCACATTCCAATCTGGAGCCCAATCCTATAGCATGAGATGTGATATCTCAATGCTTCTAATACCAAATCTGAGACCCTACCGATAGCATGAGATGTGATATCTCAATGCTTCAAAAACCAAACATGAGAACCATCCTATAACATGAGATGTGAAATCCAAATCCTTCCCTTCCCAAACCTGAGACTCTTCCTATAGCATGAGATGTGATATCTCAATGCTTCTACCAAACCTGAAACCCTTCCTATAGCATGAGATGTGATATCCAAATCCTTCCCCTTCCAAACCTGAGACCCTTCCTTTAGCATGAGATGTGATATCCAGCTCCTCCCATTCCAACCCTGAGACCCTTCCGATAGCATGAGATGTGATATCTCAATGCTTCTAATATCAAAACTGAGACCCTCCCTATAGCATGAGATGTGATATCTAAGTCCTTCCCATTCCAATCCTCAGACCCTTCCTATAGCATGAGATGTGATATCGCAATGCTTCTACCAAAACTGAGACCCTTCCTTTAGCATGAGATGTGATATCCAACTCCTTCCCATTCCAATCCTGAGACCCGTCCTATAGCATGAGATGTGATATCTCAATGCTTCTAATACCAAACCTGAGATCCTTCCGATAGCATGAGATGTGATATCTCAATGCTTCTAATACCAAACCTGAGATCCTTCCTATAACATGAGATGTGATATCCAAATCCTTTCCCTTCCAAACCTGAGACCCTCCCTTTAGCATGAGATGTGATATCCAACTCCTTCCCATTCCAATCCTGATACCCTTCTGATAGCATGAGATGTGATATCTCAATGCCTCTAATACCAAACCTGAGATCCTACCTCTAACATGAAATGTGATATCCAACTCCTTCCCTTTCCAAACCTGAGAGCATTCCTACAGCATGAGATGTGATATCCAAGTCCTTCCCATTCCAATCCTGAGACCCTTCCTATAACATGAGATGTGATATCCAACTCTTTCGCATTCCAACCTGAGACCCTTCCTATAGCATGAGATGGGATATCCAACTCCTTCCAAATCCAATCCTGATACCCTTCCGATAGCATGAGATGTGATATCCCAATGCTTCTACAAAACCTGAGACCCATACCATGGCATGATGTGATATCAAACTCCCGTCCTATACCATGAGACTTGATATCTCAATGCTTCTAATACCAAACCTGAGACCGGTCCAATAACATGAGATGTGATATCCAAATCCTTCCCCTTCCAAACCTTAGACCCTTCCTTTATCATGAGATGCGATATCCAAGTCCTTCCCATTCCAATCCTGAGACCCTTCTGATAGCATGAGATGTGATATCTCAATGCTTCTAATACCAAACCTGAGATCCTTCCGATAGCATGAGATGTGATATCTCAATGCTTCTAATACCAAACCTGAGATCCTTCCTATAACATGAGATGTGATATCCAAATCCTTCCCCTTCCAATTCTGAGACCCTCCCTTTAACATGAGATGTGATATCCAACTCCTTCCCATTCCAACCTGAGACCCTTCCTATAGCATGAGATGTGATATCTCAATGCCTCTAATACCAAACCTGAGATCCTTCCTCTAACATGAAATGTGATATCCAACTCCTTCCCTTTCCAAACCTGAGAGCCTATCTATAGCATGAGATGTGATATCCAAGTCCTTCCCATTCCAATCCTTAGACCCTTCCTACAGCATGCAATATGATATCTCAATGATTCTAATAACAAACCTGAGACCCGTCCTATAACATGAGATGGGATATCCAACTCCTTCCCATTCCAATCCTGAGACACTTCCGATAGCAGAGATGTGATATCTCAATGCTTATACCAAACCTGAGACCCTTCCTATAACATGAGATGTGATATCCAACTCCTTCCCGTTCCAAACCTGAGCCTCTTCCTTTAGCATGAGATGTGATATCCAGCTCCTTCCCATTCCAATCCTTAGACACTTCCGATAGCATGAGATGTGATATCTCAATGCTTCTAATATCAAAACTGAGACCCTCCCTATAGCATGATATGTGATATCTAAGTCCTTCCCATTCCAATCCTGAGACCCTTCTGATAGCATGAGATGTGATATCTCAATGCCTCTAATACCAAACCTGAGATCCTACCTCTAACATGAAATGTGATATCCAACTCTCTCCCCTTCCAAACCTGAGAGCCTTCCTATAGCATGAGATGTGATATCCAAGTCCTTCCCATTCCAATCCTGAGACCCTTCCTATAACATGAGATGTGATATCCAACTCCTTCCCATTCCAACCTGAGACCCTTCCTATAGCATGAGATGGGATATCCAACTCCTTCCAAATCCAATCCTGATACCATTCCGATAGCATGAGATGTGATATCCCAATGCTTCTACCAAACCTGAGACCCATACTATGGCATGAGATGTGATATCAAACTCCTTCCCATTCCAATTCTGAGACCCTTCCTATACCATGAGACTTGCTATCACAATGCTTCTAATACCAAACCTGAGACCCGTCCTATAACATGAGATGTGATATCCAAATCCTTCCCCTTCCAAACCTTAGACCCTTCCTTTATCATGAGATGTGATATCCAACTCCTTCCCATTCCAATCCTGAGACCCTTCCGATATCATGAGATGTGATATCTCAATGCTTCTAATATCAAACTTGAGACCCTCCCTATAGCATGAGATGTGATATCCAAGTCCTTCCCATTCCAATCCTGAGACCCTTCCTATAGCATGAGATGTGATATCTCAATGCTTCTAATACCAAACCTGAGACCCTTCCTATAACATGAGATGGGACTATCCAACTCCTTACATTCCAATCCTGAGACCCTTCCGATAGCAGAGATGTGATATCTCAATGTTTATACCAAACCTGAGATCCTTCCTATAACATGAGATGTGATATCCAACTCCTTCCCATTCCAATACTGAGACACTGCCTATAGCATGAGATGTGATATCTCACTGCTTATACCAAACCTGAGACCCTTCCTATAGCATGAGATGTGATATCCAACTCCTTCCCATTCCAATCCTGAGACCCTTCCTATAGCATGAGATGTGATATCTCAATGCTTCTAATATCAAACTTGAGAGCCTCCCTATAGCATGAGATGTGATATCCAAGTCCTTCCCATTCCAATCCTGAGACACTTCCTACAGCATGAGATGTGATATCTCAATGCCTCTAATACCAAACCTGAGACTCTTCCTATAACATGAGATGGGATATCCAACTCCTTCCCATTCCAATCCTGAGACCCTTCCGATAGCAGAGATGTGATATCGCAATGCTTATACCAAACCTGAGACCCTTCCTACGGCATGAGATGTCATATACAACTCCTTCCCATTCCAATCCTGAGACCCTTCCTATAGCATGAGATGTGATATCTCAATGCTTCTAATATCAAACTTGAGACCCTCCCTATAGCATGAGATGTGATATCCAAGTCCTTCCCATTTCAATCCTGAGACACTTCCTATAGCATGAGATGTGATATCTCAATGCTTCTAATACCAAACCTGAGACTCTTCCTATAACATGAGATGGGATATCCAACTCCTTCCCATTCCAATCCTGAGACCCTTCCGATAGCAGAGATGTGATATCTCAATGCTTATACCAAACCTGAGACCCTTCCTACGGCATGAGATGTCATATACAACTCCTTCCCATTCCAATCCTGAGACCCTTCCTATAGCATGAGATGTGATATCTCAATGCTTCTAATATCAAACTTGAGACCCTCCCTATAGCATGAGATGTGATATCCAAGTCCTTCCCATTCCAATCCTGAGACACTTCCTATAGCATGAGATGTGATATCTCAATGCTTCTAATACCAAACCTGAGACTCTTCCTATAACATGAGATGGGATATCCAACTCCTTCCCATTCCAATCCTGAGACCCTTCCGATAGCAGAGATGTGATATCTCAATGCTTATACCAAACCTGAGACCCTTCCTATAGCATGAGATGTGATATCCAACTCCTTCCCATTCCAATCCTGAGACCCTTCCTATAGCATGAGATGTGATATCTCAATGCTTCTAATATCAAACTTGAGAGCCTCCCTATAGCATGAGATGTGATATCCAAGTCCTTCCCATTCCAATCCTGAGACACTTCCTACAGCATGAGATGTGATATCTCAATGCCTCTAATACCAAACCTGAGACTCTTCCTATAACATGAGATGGGATATCCAACTCCTTCCCATTCCAATCCTGAGACCCTTCCGATAGCAGAGATGTGATATCTCAATGCTTATACCAAACCTGAGACCCTTCCTACTGCATGAGATGTCATATACAACTCCTTCCCATTCCAATCCTGAGACCCTTCCTATAGCATGAGATGTGATATCTCAATGCTTCTAATATCAAACTTGAGACCCTCCCTATAGCATGAGATGTGATATCCAAGTCCTTCCCATTCCAATCCTGAGACACTTCCTATAGCATGAGATGTGATATCTCAATGCTTCTAATACCAAACCTGAGACTCTTCCTATAACATGAGATGGGATATCCAACTCCTTCCCATTCCAATCCTGAGACCCTTCCGATAGCAGAGATGTGATATCTCAATGCTTATACCAAACCTGAGACCCTTCCTACGGCATGAGATGTCATATACAACTCCTTCCCATTCCAATCCTGAGACCCTTCCTATAGCATGAGATGTGATATCTCAATGCTTCTAATATCAAACTTGAGACCCTCCCTATAGCATGAGATGTGATATCCAAGTCCTTCCCATTCCAATCCTGAGACACTTCCTATAGCATGAGATGTGATATCTCAATGCTTCTAATACCAAACCTGAGACTCTTCCTATAACATGAGATGGGATATCCAACTCCTTCCCATTCCAATCCTGAGACCCTTCCGATAGCAGAGATGTGATATCTCAATGCTTATACCAAACCTGAGACCCTTCCTACGGCATGAGATGTCATATACAACTCCTTCCCATTCCAATCCTGAGACCCTTCCTATAGCATGAGATGTGATATCTCAATGCTTATACCAAACCTGAGACCCTTCCTATAGTATGAGATGTGATATCCAACTCCTTCCCATTCCAATCCTGAGACCCTTCCTATAGCATGAGATGTGATGTCTCAATGCTTCTAATACCAAACCTGAGATCCTTCCTATAACATGAGATGTGATATCCAACTCCTTCCATTCCAATCCTGAGACCCTTCCTATAGCATGAGATTTGATATCTCAATGCTTATACCAAACCTGAGACCCTTCCTATAGCATGAGATGTGATATCCAAGTCCTTCCCATTCCAATCCTTAGACCCTTCCTACAGCATGCAATATGATATCTCAATGATTCTAATAACAATCCTGAGACCCTTCCTATAACATGAGATGGGATATCCAATTCCTTCCCATTCCAATCCTGAGACACTTCCGATAGCAGAGATGTGATATCTCAATGCTTATACCAAACCTGAGACCCTTCCTATAACATGAGATCGGATTTCCAACTCCTTTTCGTTCCAAACCTGAGACCCTTCCTTTAGCATGAGATGTCATATACAACTCCTTCCCATTCCAATCCTGAGACCCTTCCTATAGCATGAGATGTGATATCTCAATGCTTATACCAAACCTGAGACCCTTCCTATAGCATGAGATGTGATATCCAACTCCTTCCCATTCCAATCCTGAGACCCTTCCTATAGCATGAGATGTGATATCTCAATGCTTATACCAAACCTGAGACCCTTCCTACGGCATGAGATGTCATATACAACTCCTTCCCATTCCAATCCTGAGACCCTTCCTATAGCATGAGATGTGATATCTCAATGCTTATACCAAACCTGAGACCCTTCCTATAGCATGAGATGTGATATCCAACTCCTTCCCATTCCAATCCTGAGACCCTTCCTATAGCATGAGATGTGATATCTCAATGCTTATACCAAACCTGAGACCCTTCCTATAACATGAGATGGGATATCCAACTCCTTCCCATTCCAATCCTGAGACACTTCCGATAGCAGAGATGTGATATCTCAATGCTTATACCAGACCTTAGACCCTTCCTATAACATGAGATCAGATATCCAACTCCTTTTCGTTCCAAACCTGAGACCCTTCCTTTAGCATGAGATGTGATATCCAGCTCCTTCCCATTCCAATCCTGAGACCCTCCCTTTAGCATGAGATGTGATATCTCAATGCTTCTAATATCAAAACAGAAACCCTCCCTATAGCATGATATGTGATATCTAAGTCCTTCCCATTCCAATCCTGAGACCCTTCCTATAGCATGAGATGTGATATCTCAATGCTTCTACCAAACCTGAGACCCTTCCTTTAGCATGAGATGTGATATCCAACTCCTTCCCATTCCAATCCTGAGACCCTTCCTATAGCATGAGATGTGATATCTCAATACTTCTAATACCAAACCTGAAATCCTTCCGATAACATGAGATGTGATATCCAAATCCTTCCCCTTCCAAACCTGAGACCCTCCCTTTAGCATGAGATGTGATATCCAACTCCATCCCATTCCAATCCTGAGACCCTTCTGATAGCATGAGATGTGATATCTCAATGCTTCTAATACCAAACCTGAGATCCTTCCGATAGCATGAGATGTGATATCTCAATGCTTCTAATACCAAACGTGAGATCCTTCCTATAACATGAGATGTGATATCCAAATCCTTCCCCTTCCAACTCTGAGACCCTCCCTTTAACATGAGATGTGATATCCAACTCCTTCCCATTCCAACCTGAGACCCTTCCTATAGCATGAGATGTGATATCTCAATGCTTATACCAAACCTGAGACCCTTCCTATAACATGAGATGGGATATCCAACTCCTTCCCATTCCAATCCTGAGACACTTCCCATAGCAGAGATGTGATATCTCAATGCTTATACCAGACCTTAGACCCTTCCTATAACATGAGATCGGATATCCAACTCCTTCCCGTTCCAAACCTGAGACCCTTCCTTTAGCATGAGATGTGATATCCAGCTCCTTCCCATTCCAATCCTGAGACACTTCCGATAGCATGAGATGTGATATCTCAATGCTTCTAATATCAAAACGGAAACCCTCCCTATAGCATGATATGTGATATCTAAGTCCTTCCCATTCCAATCCTGAGACCCTTCCTATAGCATGAGATGTGATATCTCAATGCTTCTAATACCAAACCTGAGATCCTTCCGATAGCATGAGATCGGATATCCAACCCCTTCCCATTCCAATCCTGAGACACTTCCGATAGCAGAGATGTGATATCTCAATGCTTATACCAGACCTTAGACCCTTCCTATAACATGAGATCGGATATCCAACTCCTTCCCGTTCCAAACCTGAGACCCTTCCTTTAGCATGAGATGTGATATCCAGCTCCTTCCCATTCCAATCCTGAGACACTTCCTATAGCATGAGATGTGATATCTCAATGCTTCTACCAAACCTGAGACCCTTCCTTTAGCATGAGATGTGATATCCAACTCCTTCCCATTCCAATCCTGAGACCCTTCCTATAGCATGAGATGTGATATCTCAATACTTCTAATACCAAACCTGAGATCCTTCCGATAACATGAGATGTGATATCCAAATCCTTCCCCTTCCAAACCTGAGACCCTCCCTTTAGCATGAGATGTGATATCCATCTCCTTCCCATTCCAATCCTGAGACCCTTCTGATAGCATGAGATGTGATATCTCAATGCTTCTAATACCAAACCCGAGATCCTTCCGATAGCATGAGATGTGATATCTCAATGCTTCTAATACCAAACCTGAGATCCTTCCTATAACATGAGATGTGATATCCAAATCCTTCCCCTTCCAATTCTGAGACCCTCCCTTTAACATGAGATGTGATATCCAACTCCTTCCCATTCCAACCTGAGACCCTTCCTATAGCATGAGATGTGATATCTCAATGCCTCTAATACCAAACCTGAGATCCTTCCTCTAACATGAAATGTGATATCCAACTCCTTCCCTTTCCAAACCTGAGAGCCTATCTATAGCATGAGATGTGATATCCAAGTCCTTCCCATTCCAATCCTTAGACCCTTCCTACAGCATGCAATATGATATCTCAATGATTCTAATAACAAACCTGAGACCCGTCCTATAACATGAGATGGGATATCCAACTCCTTCCATTTCCAATCCTGAGACACTTCCGATAGCAGAGATGTGATATCTCAATGCTTATACCAAACCTGAGACCCTTCCTATAACATAAGTTGTGATATCCAACTCCTTCCCGTTCCAAACCTGAGACTCTTCCTTTAGCATGAGATGTGATATCCAGCTCCTTCCCATTCCAATCCTGAGACACTTCCGATAGCATGAGATGTGATATCTCAATGCTTCTAATATCAAAACTGAGACCCTCCCTATAGCATGATATGTGATATCTAAGTCCTTCCCATTCTAATCCTGAGACCCTTCCTATAGCATGAGATGTGATATCTCAATGCTTCTACCAAACCTGAGACCCTTCCTTTAGCATGATATGTGATATCCAACTCCTTCCCATTCCAATCCTGAGACCCTTCCTATAGCATGAGATGTGATATCTCAATACTTCTAATACCAAACCTGAGATCCTTCCTATAGCATGAGATGTGATATCTCAATGTTTCTAATACCAAACCTGAGACCCTTCCTACAGCATGCGATGTGATATCTCACTGCTTATACCAAACCTGAGACCCTTCCTATAGCATGAGATGTGATATCCAACTCCTTCCCATTCCAATCCTGAGACCCTTCCTATAGCATGAGATGTGATATCTCAATGCTTCTAATATCAAACTTGAGAGCCTCCCTATAGCATGAGATGTGATATCCAAGTCCTTCCCATTCCAATCCTGAGACACTTCCTATAGCATGAGATGTGATATCTCAATGCTTCTAATACCAAACCTGAGACTCTTCCTATAACATGAGATGGGATATCCAACTCCTTCCCATTCAAATCCAGAGACCCTTGCGATAGCAGAGATGTGATATCTCAATGCTTATACCAAACCTGAGACCCTTCCTACGGCATGAGATGTCATATACAACTCCTTCCCATTCCAATCCTGAGACCCTTCCTATAGCATGAGATGTGATATCTCAATGCTTATACCAAACCTGAGACCCTTCCTATAGCATGAGATGTGATATCCAACTCCTTCCCATTCCAATCCTGAGACCCTTCCTATAGCATGAGATGTGATATCTCAATGCTTATACCAAACCTGAGACCCTTCCTACGGCATGAGATGTCATATACAACTCCTTCCCATTCCAATCCTGAGACCCTTCCTATAGCATGAGATGTGATATCTCAATGCTTATACCAAACCTGAGACCCTTCCTATAGCATGAGATGTGATATCCAACTACTTCCCATTCCAATACTGAGACCCTTCCTATAGCATGAGATGTGATATCTCAATCCTTATACCAAACCTGAGACCCTTCCTATAACATGAGATGGGATATCCAACTCCTCCCCATTCCAATCCTGAGACACTTCCGATAGCAGAGATGTGATATTTCAATGCTTATACCAGACCTTAGACCTTTCCTATAACATGAGATCGGATATCCAACTCCTTCCCGTTCCAAACCTGAGACCCTTCCTTTAGCATGAGATGTGATATCCAGCTCCTTCCCATTCCAATCCTGAGACACTTCCGATAGCATGAGATGTGATATCTCAATGCTTCTACCAAACCTGAGACCCTTCCTTTAGCATGAGATGTGATATCCAACTCCTTCCCATTCTAATCCTGAGACCCTTCCTATAGCATGAGATGTGATATCTCAATACTTCTAATACCAAACCTGAGATCCTTCCGATAACATGAGATGTGATATCCAAATCCTTCCCCTTCCAAACCTGAGACCCTCCATTTTAGCATGAGATGTGATATCCAACTCCTTCCCATTCCAATCCTGAGACCCTTCTGATAGCATGAGATGTGATATCTCAATGCTTCTAATACCAAACCTGAGATCCTTCCGATAGCATGAGATGTGATATCTCAATGCTTCTAATACCAAACCTGAGATCCTTCCTATAACATGAGATGTGATATCCAAATCCTTCCCCTTCCAATTCTGAGACCCTCCCTTTAACATGAGATGTGATATCCAACTCCTTCCCATTCCAACCTGAGACCCTTCCTATAGCATGAGATGTGATATCTCAATGCCTCTAATACCAAACCTGAGATCCTTCCTCTAACATGAAATGTGATATCCAACTCCTTCCCTTTCCAAACCTGAGAGCCTATCTATAGCATGAGATGTGATATCCAAGTCCTTCCCATTCCAATCCTTAGACCCTTCCTACAGCATGCAATATGATATCTCAATGATTCTAATAACAAACCTGAGACCCGTCCTATAACATGAGATGGGATATCCAACTCCTTCCCATTCCAATCCTGAGACACTTCCGATAGCAGAGATGTGATATCTCAATGCTTATACCAAACCTGAGACCCTTCCTATAACATGAGATGTGATATCCAACTCCTTCCCGTTCCAAACCTGAGACTCTTCCTTTAGCATGAGATGTGATATCCAGCTCCTTCCCATTCCAATCCTGAGACACTTCCGATAGCATGAGATGTGATATCTCAATGCTTCTAATATCAAAACTGAGACCCTCCCTATAGCATGATATGTGATATCTAAGTCCTTCCCATTCCAATCCTGAGACCCTTCTGATAGCATGAGATGTGATATCTCAATGCCTCGAATACCAAACCTGAGATCCTACCTCTAACATGAAATGTGATATCCAACTCTCTCCCCTTCCAAACCTGAGAGCCTTCCTATAGCATGAGATGTGATATCCAAGTCCTTCCCATTCCAATCCTGAGACCCTTCCTATAACATGAGATGTGATATCCAACTCCTTCCCATTCCAACCTGAGACCCTTCCTATAGCATGAGATGGGATATCCAACTCCTTCCAAATCCAATCCTGATACCATTCCGATAGCATGAGATGTGATATCCCAATGCTTCTACCAAACCTGAGACCCATACTATGGCATGAGATGTGATATCAAACTCCTTCCCATTCCAATTCTGAGACCCTTCCTATACCATGAGACTTGCTATCACAATGCTTCTAATACCAAACCTGAGACCCGTCCTATAACATGAGATGTGATATCCAAATCCTTCCCCTTCCAAACCTTAGACCCTTCCTTTATCATGAGATGTGATATCCAACTCCTTCCCATTCCAATCCTGAGACCCTTCCGATATCATGAGATGTGATATCTCAATGCTTCTAATATCAAACTTGAGACCCTCCCTATAGCATGAGATGTGATATCCAAGTCCTTCCCATTCCAATCCTGAGACCCTTCCTATAGCATGAGATGTGATATCTCAATGCTTCTAATACCAAACCTGAGACCCTTCCTATAACATGAGATGGGACTATCCAACTCCTTACATTCCAATCCTGAGACCCTTCCGATAGCAGAGATGTGATATCTCAATGTTTATACCAAACCTGAGATCCTTCCTATAACATGAGATGTGATATCCAACTCCTTCCCATTCCAATACTGAGACACTGCCTATAGCATGAGATGTGATATCTCACTGCTTATACCAAACCTGAGACCCTTCCTATAGCATGAGATGTGATATCCAACTCCTTCCCATTCCAATCCTGAGACCCTTCCTATAGCATGAGATGTGATATCTCAATGCTTCTAATATCAAACTTGAGAGCCTCCCTATAGCATGAGATGTGATATCCAAGTCCTTCCTATTCCAATCCTGAGACACTTCCTACAGCATGAGATGTGATATCTCAATGCCTCTAATACCAAACCTGAGACTCTTCCTATAACATGAGATGGGATATCCAACTCCTTCCCATTCCAATCCTGAGACCCTTCCGATAGCAGAGATGTGATATCTCAATGCTTATACCAAACCTGAGACCCTTCCTACGGCATGAGATGTCATATACAACTCCTTCCCATTCCAATCCTGAGACCCTTCCTATAGCATGAGATGTGATATCTCAATGCTTCTAATATCAAACTTGAGACCCTCCCTATAGCATGAGATGTGATATCCAAGTCCTTCCCATTTCAATCCTGAGACACTTCCTATAGCATGAGATGTGATATCTCAATGCTTCTAATACCAAACCTGAGACTCTTCCTATAACATGAGATGGGATATCCAACTCCTTCCCATTCCAATCCTGAGACCCTTCCGATAGCAGAGATGTGATATCTCAATGCTTATACCAAACCTGAGACCCTTCCTACGGCATGAGATGTCATATACAACTCCTTCCCATTCCAATCCTGAGACCCTTCCTATAGCATGAGATGTGATATCTCAATGCTTCTAATATCAAACTTGAGACCCTCCCTATAGCATGAGATGTGATATCCAAGTCCTTCCCATTCCAATCCTGAGACACTTCCTATAGCATGAGATGTGATATCTCAATGCTTCTAATACCAAACCTGAGACTCTTCCTATAACATGAGATGGGATATCCAACTCCTTCCCATTCCAATCCTGAGACCCTTCCGATAGCAGAGATGTGATATCTCAATGCTTATACCAAACCTGAGACCCTTCCTATAGCATGAGATGTGATATCCAACTCCTTCCCATTCCAATCCTGAGACCCTTCCTATAGCATGAGATGTGATATCTCAATGCTTCTAATATCAAACTTGAGAGCCTCCCTATAGCATGAGATGTGATATCCAAGTCCTTCCCATTCCAATCCTGAGACACTTCCTACAGCATGAGATGTGATATCTCAATGCCTTTAATACCAAACCTGAGACTCTTCCTATAACATGAGATGGGATATCCAACTCCTTCCCATTCCAATCCTGAGACCCTTCCGATAGCAGAGATGTGATATCTCAATGCTTATACCAAACCTGAGACCCTTCCTACTGCATGAGATGTCATATACAACTCCTTCCCATTCCAATCCTGAGACCCTTCCTATAGCATGAGATGTGATATCTCAATGCTTCTAATATCAAACTTGAGACCCTCCCTATAGCATGAGATGTGATATCCAAGTCCTTCCCATTCCAATCCTGAGACACTTCCTATAGCATGAGATGTGATATCTCAATGCTTCTAATACCAAACCTGAGACTCTTCCTATAACATGAGATGGGATATCCAACTCCTTCCCATTCCAATCCTGAGACCCTTCCGATAGCAGAGATGTGATATCTCAATGCTTATACCAAACCTGAGACCCTTCCTACGGCATGAGATGTCATATACAACTCCTTCCCATTCCAATCCTGAGACCCTTCCTATAGCATGAGATGTGATATCTCAATGCTTCTAATATCAAACTTGAGACCCTCCCTATAGCATGAGATGTGATATCCAAGTCCTTCCCATTCCAATCCTGAGACACTTCCTATAGCATGAGATGTGATATCTCAATGCTTCTAATACCAAACCTGAGACTCTTCCTATAACATGAGATGGGATATCCAACTCCTTCCCATTCCAATCCTGAGACCCTTCCGATAGCAGAGATGTGATATCTCAATGCTTATACCAAACCTGAGACCCTTCCTACGGCATGAGATGTCATATACAACTCCTTCCCATTCCAATCCTGAGACCCTTCCTATAGCATGAGATGTGATATCTCAATGCTTATACCAAACCTGAGACCCTTCCTATAGTATGAGATGTGATATCCAACTCCTTCCCATTCCAATCCTGAGACCCTTCCTATAGCATGAGATGTGATGTCTCAATGCTTCTAATACCAAACCTGAGATCCTTCCTATAACATGAGATGTGATATCCAACTCCTTCCATTCCAATCCTGAGACCCTTCCTATAGCATGAGATTTGATATCTCAATGCTTATACCAAACCTGAGACCCTTCCTATAGCATGAGATGTGATATCCAAGTCCTTCCCATTCCAATCCTTAGACCCTTCCTACAGCATGCAATATGATATCTCAATGATTCTAATAACAATCCTGAGACCCTTCCTATAACATGAGATGGGATATCCAATTCCTTCCCATTCCAATCCTGAGACACTTCCGATAGCAGAGATGTGATATCTCAATGCTTATACCAAACCTGAGACCCTTCCTATAACATGAGATCGGATTTCCAACTCCTTTTCGTTCCAAACCTGAGACCCTTCCTTTAGCATGAGATGTGATATCCAGCTCCTTCGCATTCCAATCCTGAGACACTTCCGATAGCATGAGATGTGATATCTCAATGCTTCTAATATCAAAACTGAAACCCTCCCTATAGCATGATATGTGATATCTAAGTCCTTCCCATTCCAATCCTGAGACCCTTCCTATAGCATGAGATGTGATATCTCAATGCTTCTACCAAACCTGAGACCCTTCCTATGGCATGAGATGTTATATCCAACTCCTTCCCAATACAATCCTGAGACCCTTCCGATAGCAGAGATGTGATATCTCAATGCTTATACCAAACCTGAGACCCTTCCTATGGCATGAGATGTGATATCCAACTCCTTGCCATTCAAATCCTGAGACCCTCCCTATAACAAGAGATGTCATATCCAACTCCTTCCCATTCCAAACCTGAGACCCTTCCTTTAGCATGAGATGTGATATCCAAATCCTTCACATTCCAATCCGGAGACCCTTCCTATAACATGAGATGTGATATCCAACTCCTTCCCAATCCAATCCTGAGACCCTTCCGATAGCAGAGATGTGATATCTCAATGCTTATACCAAACCTGAGACCCTTCCTACGGCATGAGATGTGATATCCAACCCCTTGCAATTCAAATCCTGAGACCCTCCCTATAACAAGAGATGTCATATCCAACTCCTTCCCATTCCAAACCTGAGACCCTTCCTTTAGCATGAGATGTGATTTCCAAATCCTTCACATTCCAATCTGGAGCCCAATCCTATAGCATGAGATGTGATATCTCAATGCTTCTAATACCAAATCTGAGACCCTACCGATAGCATGAGATGTGATATCTCAATGCTTCAAAAACCAAACATGAGAACCATCCTATAACATGAGATGTGAAATCCAAATCCTTCCCTTCCCAAACCTGAGACTCTTCCTATAGCATGAGATGTGATATCTCAATGCTTCTACCAAACCTGAAACCCTTCCTATAGCATGAGATGTGATATCCAAATCCTTCCCCTTCCAAACCTGAGACCCTTCCTTTAGCATGAGATGTGATATCCAGCTCCTCCCATTCCAACCCTGAGACCCTTCCGATAGCATGAGATGTGATATCTCAATGCTTCTAATATCAAAACTGAGACCCTCCCTATAGCATGAGATGTGATATCTAAGTCCTTCCCATTCCAATCCTCAGACCCTTCCTATAGCATGAGATGTGATATCGCAATGCTTCTACCAAAACTGAGACCCTTCCTTTAGCATGAGATGTGATATCCAACTCCTTCCCATTCCAATCCTGAGACCCGTCCTATAGCATGAGATGTGATATCTCAATGCTTCTAATACCAAACCTGAGATCCTTCCGATAGCATGAGATGTGATATCTCAATGCTTCTAATACCAAACCTGAGATCCTTCCTATAACATGAGATGTGATATCCAAATCCTTTCCCTTCCAAACCTGAGACCCTCCCTTTAGCATGAGATGTGATATCCAACTCCTTCCCATTCCAATCCTGATACCCTTCTGATAGCATGAGATGTGATATCTCAATGCCTCTAATACCAAACCTGAGATCCTACCTCTAACATGAAATGTGATATCCAACTCCTTCCCTTTCCAAACCTGAGAGCATTCCTACAGCATGAGATGTGATATCCAAGTCCTTCCCATTCCAATCCTGAGACCCTTCCTATAACATGAGATGTGATATCCAACTCTTTCGCATTCCAACCTGAGACCCTTCCTATAGCATGAGATGGGATATCCAACTCCTTCCAAATCCAATCCTGATACCCTTCCGATAGCATGAGATGTGATATCCCAATGCTTCTACAAAACCTGAGACCCATACCATGGCATGATGTGATATCAAACTCCCGTCCTATACCATGAGACTTGATATCTCAATGCTTCTAATACCAAACCTGAGACCGGTCCAATAACATGAGATGTGATATCCAAATCCTTCCCCTTCCAAACCTTAGACCCTTCCTTTATCATGAGATGCGATATCCAAGTCCTTCCCATTCCAATCCTGAGACCCTTCTGATAGCATGAGATGTGATATCTCAATGCTTCTAATACCAAACCTGAGATCCTTCCGATAGCATGAGATGTGATATCTCAATGCTTCTAATACCAAACCTGAGATCCTTCCTATAACATGAGATGTGATATCCAAATCCTTCCCCTTCCAATTCTGAGACCCTCCCTTTAACATGAGATGTGATATCCAACTCCTTCCCATTCCAACCTGAGACCCTTCCTATAGCATGAGATGTGATATCTCAATGCCTCTAATACCAAACCTGAGATCCTTCCTCTAACATGAAATGTGATATCCAACTCCTTCCCTTTCCAAACCTGAGAGCCTATCTATAGCATGAGATGTGATATCCAAGTCCTTCCCATTCCAATCCTTAGACCCTTCCTACAGCATGCAATATGATATCTCAATGATTCTAATAACAAACCTGAGACCCGTCCTATAACATGAGATGGGATATCCAACTCCTTCCCATTCCAATCCTGAGACACTTCCGATAGCAGAGATGTGATATCTCAATGCTTATACCAAACCTGAGACCCTTCCTATAACATGAGATGTGATATCCAACTCCTTCCCGTTCCAAACCTGAGCCTCTTCCTTTAGCATGAGATGTGATATCCAGCTCCTTCCCATTCCAATCCTTAGACACTTCCGATAGCATGAGATGTGATATCTCAATGCTTCTAATATCAAAACTGAGACCCTCCCTATAGCATGATATGTGATATCTAAGTCCTTCCCATTCCAATCCTGAGACCCTTCTGATAGCATGAGATGTGATATCTCAATGCCTCTAATACCAAACCTGAGATCCTACCTCTAACATGAAATGTGATATCCAACTCTCTCCCCTTCCAAACCTGAGAGCCTTCCTATAGCATGAGATGTGATATCCAAGTCCTTCCCATTCCAATCCTGAGACCCTTCCTATAACATGAGATGTGATATCCAACTCCTTCCCATTCCAACCTGAGACCCTTCCTATAGCATGAGATGGGATATCCAACTCCTTCCAAATCCAATCCTGATACCATTCCGATAGCATGAGATGTGATATCCCAATGCTTCTACCAAACCTGAGACCCATACTATGGCATGAGATGTGATATCAAACTCCTTCCCATTCCAATTCTGAGACCCTTCCTATACCATGAGACTTGCTATCACAATGCTTCTAATACCAAACCTGAGACCCGTCCTATAACATGAGATGTGATATCCAAATCCTTCCCCTTCCAAACCTTAGACCCTTCCTTTATCATGAGATGTGATATCCAACTCCTTCCCATTCCAATCCTGAGACCCTTCCGATATCATGAGATGTGATATCTCAATGCTTCTAATATCAAACTTGAGACCCTCCCTATAGCATGAGATGTGATATCCAAGTCCTTCCCATTCCAATCCTGAGACCCTTCCTATAGCATGAGATGTGATATCTCAATGCTTCTAATACCAAACCTGAGACCCTTCCTATAACATGAGATGGGAATATCCAACTCCTTACATTCCAATCCTGAGACCCTTCCGATAGCAGAGATGTGATATCTCAATGTTTATACCAAACCTGAGATCCTTCCTATAACATGAGATGTGATATCCAACTCCTTCCCATTCCAATACTGAGACACTGCCTATAGCATGAGATGTGATATCTCACTGCTTATACCAAACCTGAGACCCTTCCTATAGCATGAGATGTGATATCCAACTCCTTCCCATTCCAATCCTGAGACCCTTCCTATAGCATGAGATGTGATATCTCAATGCTTCTAATATCAAACTTGAGAGCCTCCCTATAGCATGAGATGTGATATCCAAGTCCTTCCCATTCCAATCCTGAGACACTTCCTACAGCATGAGATGTGATATCTCAATGCCTCTAATACCAAACCTGAGACTCTTCCTATAACATGAGATGGGATATCCAACTCCTTCCCATTCCAATCCTGAGACCCTTCCGATAGCAGAGATGTGATATCTCAATGCTTATACCAAACCTGAGACCCTTCCTACGGCATGAGATGTCATATACAACTCCTTCCCATTCCAATCCTGAGTCCCTTCCTATAGCATGAGATGTGATATCTCAATGCTTCTAATATCAAACTTCAGACCCTCCCTATAGCATGAGATGTGATATCCAAGTCCTTCCCATTCCAATCCTGAGACACTTCCTATAGCATGAGATGTGATATCTCAATGCTTCTAATACCAAACCTGAGACTCTTCCTATAACATGAGATGGGATATCCAACTCCTTCCCATTCCAATCCTGAGACCCTTCCGATAGCAGAGATGTGATATCTCAATGCTTATACCAAACCTGAGACCCTTCCTACGGCATGAGATGTCATATACAACTCCTTCCCATTCCAATCCTGAGACCCTTCCTATAGCATGAGATGTGATATCTCAATGCTTCTAATATCAAACTTGAGACCCTCCCTATAGCATGAGATGTGATATCCAAGTCCTTCCCATTCCAATCCTGAGACACTTCCTATAGCATGAGATGTGATATCTCAATGCTTCTAATACCAAACCTGAGACTCTTCCTATAACATGAGATGGGATATCCAACTCCTTCCCATTCCAATCCTGAGACCCTTCCGATAGCAGAGATGTGATATCTCAATGCTTATACCAAACCTGAGACCCTTCCTATAGCATGAGATGTGATATCCAACTCCTTCCCATTCCAATCCTGAGACCCTTCCTATAGCATGAGATGTGATATCTCAATGTTTCTAATATCAAACTTGAGAGCCTCCCTATAGCATGAGATGTGATATCCAAGTCCTTCCCATTCCAATCCTGAGACACTTCCTACAGCATGAGATGTGATATCTCAATGCCTCTAATACCAAACCTGAGACTCTTCCTATAACATGAGATGGGATATCCAACTCCTTCCCATTCCAATCCTGAGACCCTTCCGATAGCAGAGATGTGATATCTCAATGCTTATACCAAACCTGAGACCCTTCCTACGGCATGAGATGTCATATACAACTCCTTCCCATTCCAATCCTGAGACCCTTCCTATAGCATGAGATGTGATATCTCAATGCTTCTAATATCAAACTTGAGACCCTCCCTATAGCATGAGATGTGATATCCAAGTCCTTCCCATTCCAATCCTGAGACACTTCCTATAGCATGAGATGTGATATCTCAATGCTTCTAATACCAAACCTGAGACTCTTCCTATAACATGAGATGGGATATCCAACTCCTTCCCATTCCAATCCTGAGACCCTTCCGATAGCAGAGATGTGATATCTCAATGCTTATACCAAACCTGAGACCCTTCCTACGGCATGAGATGTCATATACAACTCCTTCCCATTCCAATCCTGAGACCCTTCCTATAGCATGAGATGTGATATCTCAATGCTTCTAATATCAAACTTGAGACCCTCCCTATAGCATGAGATGTGATATCCAAGTCCTTCCCATTCCAATCCTGAGACACTTCCTATAGCATGAGATGTGATATCTCAATGCTTCTAATACCAAACCTGAGACTCTTCCTATAACATGAGATGGGATATCCAACTCCTTCCCATTCCAATCCTGAGACCCTTCCGATAGCAGAGATGTGATATCTCAATGCTTATACCAAACTTGAGACCCTTCCTACGGCATGAGATGTCATATACAACTCCTTCCCATTCCAATCCTGAGACCCTTCCTATAGCATGAGATGTGATATCTCAATGCTTATACCAAACCTGAGACCCTTCCTATAGTATGAGATGTGATATCCAACTCCTTCCCATTCCAATCCTGAGACCCTTCCTATAGCATGAGATGTGATGTCTCAATGCTTCTAATACCAAACCTGAGATCCTTCCTATAACATGAGATGTGATATCCAACTCCTTCCATTCCAATCCTGAGACCCTTCCTATAGCATGAGATTTGATATCTCAATGCTTATACCAAACCTGAGACCCTTCCTATAGCATGAGATGTGATATCCAAGTCCTTCCCATTCCAATCCTTAGACCCTTCCTACAGCATGCAATATGATATCTCAATGATTCTAATAACAATCCTGAGACCCGTCCTATAACATGAGATGGGATATCCAATTCCTTCCCATTCCAATCCTGAGACACTTCCGATAGCAGAGATGTGATATCTCAAAGCTTATACCAAACCTGAGACCCTTCCTATAACATGAGATCGGATTTCCAACTCCTTTTCGTTCCAAACCTGAGACCCTTCCTTTAGCATGAGATGTGATATCCAGCTCCTTCGCATTCCAATCCTGAGACACTTCCGATAGCATGAGATGTGATATCTCAATGCTTCTAATATCAAAACTGAAACCCTCCCTATAGCATGATATGTGATATCTAAGTCCTTCCCATTCCAATCCTGAGACCCTTCCTATAGCATGAGATGTGATATCTCAATGCTTCTACCAAACCTGAGACCCTTCCTATGGCATGAGATGTGATATCCAACTCCTTCCCAATACAATCCTGAGACCCTTCCGATAGCAGAGATGTGATATCTCAATGCTTATACCAAACCTGAGACCCTCCCTATAACAAGAGATGTCATATCCAACTCCTTCCCATTCCAAACCTGAGACCCTTCCTTTAGCATGAGATGTGATATCCAAATCCTTCACATTCCAATCCGGAGACCCTTCCTATAACATGAGATGTGATATCCAACTCCTTCCCAATCCAATCCTGAGACCCTTCCGATAGCAGAGATGTGATATCTCAATGCTTATACCAAACCTGAGACCCTTCCTACGGCATGAGATGTGATATCCAACCCCTTGCAATTCAAATCCTGACACCCTCCCTATAACAAGAGATGTCATATCCAACTCCTTCCCATTCCAAACCTGAGACCCTTCCTTTAGCATGAGATGTGATTTTCAAATCCTTCACATTCCAATCTGGAGCCCAATCCTATAGCATGAGATGTGATATCTCAATGCTTCTAATACCAAATCTGAGACCCTACCGATAGCATGAGATGTGATATCTCAATGCTTCAAAAACCAAACATGAGAACCATCCTATAACATGAGATGTGAAATCCAAATCCTTCCCTTCCCAAACCTGAGACTCTTCCTATAGCATGAGATGTGATATCTCAATGCTTCTACCAAACCTGAAACCCTTCCTATAGCATGAGATGTGATATCCAAATCCTTCCCCTTCCAAACCTGAGACCCTTCCTTTAGCATGAGATGTGATATCCAGCTCCTCCCATTCCAACCCTGAGACCCTTCCGATAGCATGAGATGTGATATCTCAATGCTTCTAATATCAAAACTGAGACCCTCCCTATAGCATGAGATGTGATATCTAAGTCCTTCCCATTCCAATCCTCAGACCCTTCCTATAGCATGCGATGTGATATCGCAATGCTTCTACCAAAGCTGAGACCCTTCCTTTAGCATGAGATGTGATATCCAACTCCTTCCCATTCCAATCCTGAGACCCGTCCTATAGCATGAGATGTGATATCTCAATGCTTCTAATACCAAACCTGAGATCCTTCCGATAGCATGAGATGTGATATCTCAATGCTTCTAATACCAAACCTGAGATCCTTCCTATAACATGAGATGTGATATCCAAATCCTTTCCCTTCCAAACCTGAGACCCTCCCTTTAGCATGAGATGTGATATCCAACTCCTTCCCATTCCAATCCTGATACCCTTCTGATAGCATGAGATGTGATATCTCAATGCCTCTAATACCAAACCTGAGATCCTACCTCTAACATGAAATGTGATATCCAACTCCTTCCCTTTCCAAACCTGAGAGCATTCCTACAGCATGAGATGTGATATCCAAGTCCTTCCCATTCCAATCCTGAGACCCTTCCTATAACATGAGATGTGATATCCAACTCTTTCGCATTCCAACCTGAGACCCTTCCTATAGCATGAGATGGGATATCCAACTCCTTCCAAATCCAATCCTGATACCCTTCCGATAGCATGAGATGTGATATCCCAATGCTTCTACAAAACCTGAGACCCATACTATGGCATGATGTGATATCAAACTCCCGTCCTATACCATGAGACTTGATATCTCAATGCTTCTAATACCAAACCTGAGACCGGTCCAATAACATGAGATGTGATATCCAAATCCTTCCCCTTCCAAACCTTAGACCCTTCCTTTATCATGAGATGCGATATCCAAGTCCTTCCCATTCCATTCCTGAGACCCTTCCTATAGCATGAGATGTGATATCTCAATGCTTCTAATACCAAACCTGAGACCCTTCCTATAACATGAGATGTGATATCCAAGTCCTTCCCATTCCAATCCTGAGACCCTTCCTATAGCATGAGATGTGATATCTCAATGCTTATACCAAACCTGAGACCCTTCCTATGGCATGAGATGTGATATCCAACTCCTTCCCATTCCAATCCTGAGACCCTTCTGATAGCATGAGATGTGATATCTCAATGCCTCTAATACCAAAACTGAGATCCTACCTCTACATGAAATGTGATATCCAACTCCTTCCCCTTCCAACCCTGAGAGCCTTCCTATAGAATGAGATGTGATATCCAAGTCCTTCCCATTCCAATCCTGAGACCCTTCCTATAACATGAGATGTGATATCCAACTCCTTCACATTCCAACCTTAGACCCTTCCTATAGCATGAGATGGGATATCCAACTCCTTCCAAATCCAATCCCGATACCCTTCTGATAGCATGAGATGTGATATCCCAATGCTTCTACAAAACCTGAAACCCATACCATGGCATGAGATGTGATATCAAACTCCTTCCCATTCCAATCCTGAGACCCTTCCTATAGCTTGAGATGTGATATCCAACTCCTTCCCATTCCAATCCTGAGACCCTTCCTATAGCATGAGATGTGATATCTCAATGATTCTAATATCAAACTTGAGAGCCTCCCTATAGCATGTGATGTGATATCCAAGTCCTTCCCATTCCAATCCTGAGACACTTCCTATAGCATGAGATGTGATATCTCAATGCTTCTAATACCAAACCTGAGACTCTTCCTATAACATGAGATGGGATATCCAACTCCTTCCCATTCCAATCCTGAGACCCTTCCGATAGCAGAGATGTGATAGCTCAATGCTTATACCAAACCTGAGACCCTTCCTACGGCATGAGATGTCATATACAACTCCTTCCCATTCCAATCCTGAGACCCTTCCTATAGCATGAGATGTGATATCTCAATGCTTATACCAAACCTGAGACCCTTCCTATAGCATGAGATGTGATATCCAACTCCTTCCCGTTCCAATCCTGAGACCCTTCCTATAGCATGAGATGTGATATCTCAATGCTTATACCAAACCTGAGACCCTTCCTACGGCATGAGATGTCATATACAACTCCTTCCCATTCCAATCCTGAGACCCTTCCTATAGCATGAGATGTGATATCTCAATGCTTATACCAAACCTGAGACCCTTCCTATAGCATGAGATGTGATATCCAACTCCTTCCCATTCCAATCCTGAGACCCTTCCTATAGCATGAGATGTGATATCTCAATGCTTATACCAAACCTGAGACCCTTCCTATAACATGAGATGGGATATCCAACTCCTTCCCATTCCAATCCTGAGACCCTTCCTATAGCATGAGATGTGATATCTCAATGCTTATACCAAACCTGAGACCCTTCCTATAACATGAGATGGGATATCCAACTCCTTCCCATTCCAATCCTGAGACACTTCCGATAGCAGAGATGTGATATCTCAATGCTTATACCAGACCTTAGACCCTTCCTATAACATGAGATCAGATATCCAACTCCTTCCCGTTCCAAACCTGAGACCCTTCCTTTAGCATGAGATGTGATATCCAGCTCCTTCCCATTCCAATCCTGAGACCCTCCCTTTAGCATGAGATGTGATATCTCAATGCTTCTAATATCAAAACAGAAACCCTCCCTATAGCATGATATGTGATATCTAAGTCCTTCCCATTCCAATCCTGAGACCCTTCCTATAGCATGAGATGTGATATCTCAATGCTTCTACCAAACCTGAGACCCTTCCTTTAGCATGAGATGTGATATCCAACTCCTTCCCATTCCAATCCTGAGACCCTTCCTATAGCATGAGATGTGATATCTCAATACTTCTAATACCAAACCTGAAATCCTTCCGATAACATGAGATGTGATATCCAAATCCTTCCCCTTCCAAACCTGAGACCCTCCCTTTAGCATGAGATGTGATATCCAACTCCTTCCCATTACAATCCTGAGACCCTTCTGATAGCATGAGATGTGATATCTCAATGCTTCTAATACCAAACCTGAGATCCTTCCGATAGCATGAGATGTGATATCTCAATGCTTCTAATACCAAACCTGAGATCCTTCCTATAACATGAGATGTGATATCCAAATCCTTCCCCTTCCAATTCTGAGACCCTCCCTTTAACATGAGATGTGATATCCAACTCCTTCCCATTCCAACCTGAGACCCTTCCTATAGCATGAGATGTGATATCTCAATGCTTATACCAAACCTGAGACCCTTCCTATAACATGAGATGGGATATCCAACTCCTTCCCATTCCAATCCTGAGACACTTCCCATAGCAGAGATGTGATATCTCAATGCTTATACCAGACCTTAGACCCTTCCTATAACATGAGATCGGATATCCAACTCCTTCCCGTTCCAAACCTGAGACCCTTCCTTTAGCATGAGATGTGATATCCAGCTCCTTCCCATTCCAATCCTGAGACACTTCCGATAGCATGAGATGTGATATCTCAATGCTTCTAATATCAAAACGGAAACCCTCCCTATAGCATGATATGTGATATCTAAGTCCTTCCCATTCCAATCCTGAGACCCTTCCTATAGCATGAGATGTGATATCTCAATGCTTCTAATACGAAACCTGAGATCCTTCCGATAGCATGAGATCGGATATCCAACCCCTTCCCATTCCAATCCTGAGACACTTCCGATAGCAGAGATGTGATATCTCAATGCTTATACCAGACCTTAGACCCTTCCTATAACATGAGATCGGATATCCAACTCCTTCCCGTTCCAAACCTGAGACCCTTCATTTAGCATGAGATGTGATATCCAGCTCCTTCCCATTCCAATCCTGAGACACTTCCTATAGCATGAGATGTGATATCTCAATGCTTCTACCAAACCTGAGACCCTTCCTTTAGCATGAGATGTGATATCCAACTCCTTCCCATTCCAATCCTGAGACCCTTCCTATAGCATGAGATGTGATATCTCAATACTTCTAATACCAAACCTGAGATCCTTCCGATAACATGAGATGTGATATCCAAATCCTTCCCCTTCCAAACCTGAGACCCTCCCTTTAGCATGAGATGTGATATCCATCTCCTTCCCATTCCAATCCTGAGACCCTTCTGATAGCATGAGATGTGATATCTCAATGCTTCTAATACCAAACCTGAGATCCTTCCGATAGCATGAGATGTGATATCTCAATGCTTCTAATACCAAACTGAGATCCTTCCTATAACATGAGATGTGATATCCAAATCCTTCCCCTTCCAATTCTGAGACCCTCCCTTTAACATGAGATGTGATATCCAACTCCTTCCCATTCCAACCTGAGACCCTTCCTATAGCATGAGATGTGATATCTCAATGCCTCTAATACCAAACCTGAGATCCTTCCTCTAACATGAAATGTGATATCCAACTCCTTCCCTTTCCAAACCTGAGAGCCTATCTATAGCATGAGATGTGATATCCAAGTCCTTCCCATTCCAATCCTTAGACCCTTCCTACAGCATGCAATATGATATCTCAATGATTCTAATAACAAACCTGAGACCCGTTCTATAACATGAGATGGGATATCCAACTCCTTCCATTTCCAATCCTGAGACACTTCCGATAGCAGAGATTTGATATCTCAATGCTTATACCAAACCTGAGACCCTTCCTATAACATAAGATGTGATATCCAACTCCTTCCCGTTCCAAACCTGAGACTCTTCCTTTAGCATGAGATGTGATATCCAGCTCCTTCCCATTCCAATCCTGAGACACTTCCGATAGCATGAGATGTGATATCTCAATGCTTCTAATATCAAAACTGAGACCCTCCCTATAGCATGATATGTGATATCTAAGTCCTTCCCATTCCAATCCTGAGACCCTTCCTATAGCATGAGATGTGATATCTCAATGCTTCTACCAAACCTGAGACCCTTCCTTTAGCATGATATGTGATATCCAACTCCTTCCCATTCCAATCCTGAGACCCTTCCTATAGCATGAGATGTGATATCTCAATACTTCTAATACCAAACCTGAGATCCTTCCTATAGCATGAGATGTGATATCTCAATGCTTCTAATACCAAACCTGAGACCCTTCCTACAGCATGCGATGTGATATCTCACTGCTTATACCAAACCTGAGACCCTTCCTATAGCATGAGATGTGATATCCAACTCCTTCCCATTCCAATCCTGAGACCCTTCCTATAGCATGAGATGTGATATCTCAATGCTTCTAATATCAAACTTGAGAGCCTCCCTATAGCATGAGATGTGATATCCAAGTCCTTCCCATTCCAATCCTGAGACACTTCCTATAGCATGAGATGTGATATCTCAATGCTTCTAATACCAAACCTGAGACTCTTCCTATAACATGAGATGGGATATCCAACTCCTTCCCATTCCAATCCTGAGACCCTTCCGATAGCAGAGATGTGATATCTCAATGCTTATACCAAACCTGAGACCCTTCCTACGGCATGAGATGTCATATACAACTCCTTCCCATTCCAATCCTGAGACCCTTGCTATAGCATGAGATGTGATATCTCAATGCTTATACCAAACCTGAGACCCTTCCTATAGCATGAGATGTGATATCCAACTCCTTCCCATTCCAATCCTGAGACCCTTCCTATAGCATGAGATGTGATATCTCAATGCTTATACCAAACCTGAGACCCTTCCTACGGCATGAGATGTCATATACAACTCCTTCCCATTCCAATCCTGAGACCCTTCCTATAGCATGAGATGTGATATCTCAATGCTTATACCAAACCTGAGACCCTTCCTATAGCATGAGATGTGATATCCAACTCCTTCCCATTCCAATCCTGAGACCCTTCCTATAGCATGAGATGTGATATCTCAATGCTTATACCAAACCTGAGACCCTTCCTATAACATGAGATGGGATATCCAACTCCTTCCCATTCCAATCCTGAGACACTTCCGATAGCAGAGATGTGATATCTCAATGCTTATACCAGACCTTAGACCCTTCCTATAACATGAGATCGGATATCCAACTCCTTCCCGTTCCAAACCTGAGACCCTTCCTTTAGCATGAGATGTGATATCCAGCTCCTTCCCATTCCAATCCTGAGACACTTCCGATAGCATGAGATGTGATATCTCAATGCTTCTAATATCAAAACGGAAACCCTCCCTATAGCATGATATGTGATATCTAAGTCCTTCCCATTCCAATCCTGAGACCCTTCCTATAGCATGAGATGTGATATCTCAATGCTTCTACCAAACCTGAGACCCTTCCTTTAGCATGAGATGTGATATCCAACTCCTTCCCATTCCAATCCTGAGACCCTTCCTATCGCATGAGATGTGATATCTCAATACTTCTAATACCAAACCTGAGATCCTTCCGATAACATGAGATGTGATATCCAAATCCTTCCCCTTCCAAACCTGAGACCCTCCCTTTAGCATGAGATGTGATATCCATCTCCTTCCCATTCCAATCCTGAGACCCTTCTGATAGCATGAGATGTGATATCTCAATGCTTCTAATACCAAACCTGAGATCCTTCCGATAGCATGAGATGTGATATCTCAATGCTTCTAATACCAAACCTGAGACCCTTCCTATAACATGAGATTGGAATATCCAACTCCTTCCCATTCCAATCCTGAGACCCTTCCGATAGCAGAGATGTGATATCTCAATTCTTATACCAAACCTGAGATCCTTCCTATAACATGAGATGTGATATCCAACTCCTTCCCATTCCAATCCTGAGACACTTCCTATAGCATGAGATGTGATATCTCACTGCTTATACCAAACCTGAGACCCTTCCTATAGCATGAGATGTGATATCTAACTCCTTCCCATTCCAATCCTGAGACCCTTCCTATAGCATGAGATGTGATATCTCAATGCTTCTAATACCAAACCTGAGACTCTTCCTATAACATGAGATGGGATATCCAACTCCTTCCCATTCCAATCCTGAGACCCTTCCGATAGCAGAGATGTGATATCTCAATGCTTATACCAAACCTGAGACCCTTCCTACGGCATGAGATGTCATATACAACTCCTTCCCATTCCAATCCTGAGACCCTTCCTATAGCATGAGATGTGATATCTCAATGCTTATACCAAACCTGAGACCCTTCCTATAGCATGAGATGTGATATCCAACTCCTTCCCATTCCAATCCTGAGACCCTTCCTATAGCATGAGATGTGATATCTCAATGCTTATACCAAACCTGAGACCCTTCCTACGGCATGAGATGTCATATACAACTCCTTCCCATTCCAATCCTGAGACCCTTCCTATAGCATGAGATGTGATATCTCAATGCTTATACCAAACCTGAGACCCTTCCTATAGCATGAGATGTGATATCCAAATCCTTCCCATTCCAATCCTGAGACCCTTCCTATATCATGAGATGTGATATCTCAATGCTTATACCAAACCTGAGACCCTTCCTATAACATGAGATGGGATATCCAACTCCTTCCCATTCCAATCCTGAGACACTTCCGATAGCAGAGATGTGATATCTCAATGCTTATACCAGACCTTAGACCCTTCCTATAACATGAGATCGGATATCCAACTCCTTCCAGTTCCAAACCTGAGACCCTTCCTTTAGCATGAGATGTGATATCCAGCTCCTTCCCATTCCAATCCTGAGACACTTCCGATAGCATGAGATGTGATATCTCAATGCTTCTAATATCAAAACGGAAACCCTCCCTATAGCATGATATGTGATATCTAAGTCCTTCCCATTCCAATCCTGAGACCCTTCCTATAGCATGAGATGTGATATCTCAATGCTTCTACCAAACCTGAGACCATTCCTTTAGCATGAGATGTGATATCCAACTCCTTCCCATTCCAATCCTGAGACCCTTCCTATAGCATGAGATGTGATATCTCAATACTTCTAATACCAAACCTGAGATCCTTCCGATAACATGAGATGTGATATCCAAATCCTTCCCCTTCCAAACCTGAGACCCTCCCTTTAGCATGAGATGTGATATCCATCTCCTTCCCATTCCAATCCTGAGACCCTTCTGATAGCATGAGATGTGATATCTCAATGCTTCTAATACCAAACCTGAGATCCTTCCGATAGCATGAGATGTGATATCTCAATGCTTCTAATACCAAACCTGAGACCCTTCCTATAACATGAGATTGGAATATCCAACTCCTTCCCATTGCAATCCTGAGACACTTCCTATAGCATGAGATGTGATATCCAACTGCTTATACCAAACCTGAGACCCTTCCTATAGCATGAGATGTGATATCTAACTCCTTCCCATTCCAATCCTGAGACCCTTCCTATAGCATGAGATGTGATATCTCAATGCTTCTAATATCAAACTTGAGAGCCTCCCTATAGCATGAGTTGTGATATCCAAGTCCTTCCCATTCCAATCCTGAGACACTTCCTATAGCATGAGATGTGATATCTCAATGCTTCTAATACCAAACCTGAGACTCTTCCTATAACATGAGATGGGATATCCAACTCCTTCCCATTCCAATCCTGAGACCCTTCCGATAGCAGAGATGTGATATCTCAATGCTTATACCAAACCTGAGACCCTTCCTACGGCATGAGATGTCATATACAACTCCTTCCCATTCCAATCCTGAGACCATTCCTATAGCATGAGATGTGATATCTCAATGCTTATACCAAACCTGAGACCCTTCCTATAGCATGAGATGTGATATCCAACTCCTTCCCATTCCAATCCTGAGAACCTTAGTATAGCATGAGATGTGATATCTCAATGCTTATACCAAACCTGAGACCCTTCCTACGGCATGAGATGTCATATACAACTCCTTCCCATTCCAATCCTGAGACCCTTCCTATAGCATGAGATGTGATATCTCAATGCTTATACCAAACCTGAGACCCTTCCTATAGCATGAGATGTGATATCCAACTCCTTCCCATTCCAATCCTGAGACCCTTCTTATAGCATGAGATGTGATATCTCAATGCTTATACCAAACCTGAGACCCTTCCTATAACATGAGATGGGATATCCAACTCCTTCCCATTCCAATCCTGAGACACTTCCGATAGCAGAGATGTGATATCTCAATGCTTATACCAGACGATAGACCCTTCCTATAACATGAGATCGGATATCCAACTCCTTCCCGTTCCAAACCTGAGACCCTTCCTTTAGCATGAGATGTGATATCCAGCTCCTTCCCATTCCAATCCTGAGACACTTCCGATAGCATGAGATGTGATATCTCAATGCTTCTAATATCAAAACGGAAACCCTCCCTATCGCATGATATGTGATATCTAAGTCCTTCCCATTCCAATCCTGAGACCCTTCCTATAGCATGAGATGTGATATCTCAATGCTTCTAATACCAAACCTGAGATCCTTCCGATAGCATGAGATCGGATATCCAACTCCTTCCCATTCCAATCCTCAGACACTTCCGATAGCAGAGATGTGATATCTCAATGCTTATACCAGACCTTAGACCCTTCCTATAACATGAGATCGGATATCCAACTCCTTCCCGTTCCAAACCTGAGACCCTTCCTTTAGCAGGAGATGTGATATCCAGCTCCTTCCCATTCCAATCCTGAGACACTTCCTATAGCATGAGATGTGATATCTCAATGCTTCTACCAAACCTGAGACCCTTCCTTTAGCATGAGATGTGATATCCAACTCCTTCCCATTCCAATCCTGAGACCCTTCCTATAGCATGAGATGTGATATCTCAATACTTCTAATACCAAACCTGAGATCCTTTCCGATAACATGAGATGTGATATCCAAATCCTTCCCCTTCCAAACCTGAGACCCTCCCTTTAGCATATGTGATATCCATCTCCTTCCCATTCCAATCCTGAGACCCTTCTGATAGCATGAGATGTGATATCTCAATGCTTCTAATACCAAACCTGAGATCCTTCCGATAGCATGAGATGTGATATCTCAATGCTTCTAATACCAAACCTGAGATCCTTCCTATAACATGAGATGTGATATCCAAATCCTTCCCCTTCCAATTCTGAGACCCTCCCTTTAACATGAGATGTGATATCCAACTCCTTCCCATTCCAACCTGAGACCCTTCCTATAGCATGAGATGTGATATCCAAGTCCTTCCCATTCCAATCCTTAGACCCTTCCTACAGCATGCAATATGATATCTCAATGCCTCTAATACCAAACCTGAGATCCTTCCTCTAACATGAAATGTGATATCCAACTCCTTCCCTTTCCAAACCTGAGAGCCTATCTATAGCATGAGATGTGATATCCAAGTCCTTTCCATTCCAATCCTTAGACCCTTCCTACAGCATGCAATATGATATCTCAATGATTCTAATAACAAACCTGAGACCCGTCCTATAACATGAGATGGGATATCCAACTCCTTCCATTTCCAATCCTGAGACACTTCCGATAGCAGAGATGTGATATCTCAATGCTTATACCAAACCTGAGACCCTTCCTATAACATGAGATGTGATATCCAACTCCTTCCCGTTCCAATCCTGAGACTCTTCCTTTAGCATGAGATGTGATATCCAGCTCCTTCCCATTCCAATCGTGAGACACTTCCGATAGCATGAGATGTGATATCTCAATGCTTCTAATATCAAAACTGAGACCCTCCCTATAGCATGATATGTGATATCTAAGTCCTTCCCATTCCAATCCTGAGACCCTTCCTATAGCATGAGATATGATATCTCAATGCTTCTACCAAACCTGAGACCCTTCCTTTAGCATGAGATGTGATATCCAACTCCTTCCCATTCCAATCCTGAGACCCTTCCTATAGCATGAGATGTGATATCTCAATACTTCTAATACCAAACCTGAGATCCTTCCTATAGCATGAGATGTGATATCTCAATGCTTCTAATACCAAACCTGACACCCTTCCTACAGCATGCGATGTGATATCTCACTGCTTATACCAAACCTGAGACCCTTCCTATAGCATGAGATGTGATATCCAACTCCTTCCCATTCCAATCCTGAGACCCTTCCTATAGCATGAGATGTGATATCTCAATGCTTCTAATATCAATCTTGAGAGCCTCCCTATAGCATGAGATGTGATATCCAAGTCCTTCCCATTCCAATCCTGAGACACTTCCTATAGCATGAGATGTGATATCTCAATGCTTCTAATACCAAACCTGAGACTCTTCCTATAACATGAGATGGGATATCCAACTCCTTCCCATTCCAATCCTGAGACCCTTCCGATAGCAGAGATGTGATATCTCAATGCTTATACCAAACCTGAGACCCTTCCTACGGCATGAGATGTCATATACAACTCCTTCCCATTCCAATCCTGAGACCCTTCCTATAGCATGAGATGTGATATCTCAATGCTTATACCAAACCTGAGACCCTTCCTATAGCATGAGATGTGATATCCAACTCCTTCCCATTCCAATCCTGAGACCCTTCCTATAGCATGAGATGTGATATCTCCATGCTTATACCAAACCTGAGACCCTTCCTACGGCATGAGATGTCATATACAACTCCTTCCCATTCCAATCCTGAGACCCTTCCTATAGCATGAGATGTGATATCTCAATGCTTATACCAAACCTGAGACCCTTCCTATAGCATGAGATGTGATATCCAACTCCTTCCCATTCCAATCCTGAGACCCTTCCTATAGCATGAGGTGTGATATCTCAATGCTTATACCAAACCTGAGACCCTTCCTATAACATGAGATGGGATATCCAACTCCTTCCCATTCCAATCCTGAGACACTTCCGATAGCAGAGATGTGATATCTCAATGCTTATACCAGACCTTAGACCCTTCCTATAACATGAGATCGGATATCCAACTCCTTCCCGTTCCAAACCTGAGACCCTTCCTTTAGCATGAGATGTGATATCCAGCTCCTTCCCATTCCAATCCTGAGACCCTCCCTTTAGCATGAGATGTGATATCTCAATGCTTCTAATATCAAAACAGAAACCCTCCCTATAGCAAGATATGTGATATCTAAGTCCTTCCCATTCCAATCCTGAGACCCTTCCTATAGCATGAGATGTGATATCTCAATGCTTCTACCAAACCTGAGACCCTTCCTTTAGCATGAGATGTGATATCCAACTCCTTCCCATTCCAATCCTGAGACCCTTCCTATAGCATGAGATGTGATATCTCAATGCTTCTACCAAACCTGAGACCCTTCCTTTAGCATGAGATGTGATATCCAACTCCTTCCCATTCCAATCCTGAGACCCTTCCGATAACATGAGATGTGATATCCAAATCCTTCCCCTTCCAAACCTGAGACCCTCCCTTTAGCATGAGATGTGATATCCAACTCCTTCCCATTCCAATCCTGAGACCCTTCTGATAGCATGAGATGTGATATCTCAATGCTTCTAATACCAAACCTGAGATCCTTCCGATAGCATGAGATGTGATATCTCAATGCTTCTAATACCAAACCTGAGATCCTTCCTATAACATGAGATGTGATATCCAAATCCTTCCCCTTCCAATTCTGAGACCCTCCCTTTAACATGAGATGTGATATCCAACTCCTTCCCATTCCAATCCTGAGACACTTCCCATAGCAGAGATGTGATATCTCAATGCTTATACCAGACCTTAGACCCTTCCTATAACATGAGATCGGATATCCAACTCCTTCCCGTTCCAAACCTGAGACCCTTCCTTTAGCATGAGATGTGATATCCAGCTCCTTCCCATTCCAATCCTGAGACACTTCCGATAGCATGAGATGTGATATCTCAATGCTTCTAATATCAAAACGGAAACCCTCCCTATAGCATGATATGTGATATCTAAGTCCTTCCCATTCCAATCCTGAGACCCTTCCTATAGCATGAGATGTGATATCTCAATGCTTCTAATACCAAACCTGAGATCCTTCCGATAGCATGAGATCGGATATCCAACTCCTTCCCATTCCAATCCTGAGACACTTCCGATAGCAGAGATGTGATATCTCAATGCTTATACCAGACCTTAGACCCTTCCTATAACATGAGATCGGATATCCAACTCCTTCCCGTTCCAAACCTGAGACCCTTCCTTTAGCATGAGATGTGATATCCAGCTCCTTCCCATTCCAATCCTGAGACACTTCCTATAGCATGAGATGTGATATCTCAATGCTTCTACCAAACCTGAGACCCTTCCTTTAGCATGAGATGTGATATCCAACTCCTTCCCATTCCAATCCTGAGACCCTTCCTATAGCATGAGATGTGATATCTCAATACTTCTAATAGCAAACCTGAGATCCTTCCGATAACATGAGATGTGATATCCAAATCCTTCCCCTTCCAAACCTGAGACCCTCCCTTTAGCATGAGATGTGATATCCATCTCCTTCCCATTCCAATCCTGAGACCCTTCTGATAGCATGAGATGTGATATCTCAATGCTTCTAATACCAAACCTGAGATCCTTCCGATAGCATGAGATGTGATATCTCAATGCTTCTAATACCAAACCTGAGATCCTTCCTATAACATGAGATGTGATATCCAAATCCGTCCCCTTCCAATTCTGAGACCCTCCCTTTAACATGAGATGTGATATCCAACTCCTTCCCATTCCAACCTGAGACCCTTCCTATAGCATGAGATGTGATATCCAAGTCCTTCCCATTCCAATCCTTAGACCCTTCCTACAGCATGCAATATGATATCTCAATGCCTCTAATACCAAACCTGAGATCCTTCCTCTAACATGAAATGTGATATCCAACTCCTTCCCTTTCCAAACCTGAGAGCCTATCTATAGCATGAGATGTGATATCCAAGTCCTTTCCATTCCAATCCTTAGACCCTTCCTACAGCATGCAATATGATATCTCAATGATTCTAATAACAAACCTGAGACCCGTCCTATAACATGAGATGGGATATCCAACTCCTTCCATTTCCAATCCTGAGACTCTTCCTTTAGCATGAGATGTGATATCCAGCTCCTTCCCATTCCAATCGTGAGACACTTCCTATAGCATGAGATGTGATATCTCAATGCTTCTAATATCAAAACTGAGACCCTCCCTATACCATGATATGTGATATCTAAGTCCTTCCCATTCCAATCCTGAGACCCTTCCTATAGCATGAGATTTGATATCTCAATGCTTCTACCAAACCTGAGACCCTTCCTTTAGCATGAGATGTGATATCCAACTCCTTCCCATTCCAATCCTGAGACCCTCCCTATAGCATGATATGTGATATCTAAGTCCTTCCCATTCCAATCCTGAGACCCTTCCTATAGCATGAGATGTGATATCTCAATACTTCTAATACCAAACCTGAGATCCTTCCTATAGCATGAGATGTGATATCTCAATGCTTCTAATACCAAACCTGAGACCCTTCCTACAGCATGTGATGTGATATCTCACTGCTTATACCAAACCTGAGACCCTTCCTATAGCATGAGATGTGATATCCAACTCCTTCCCATTCCAATCCTGAGACCCTTCCTATAGCATGAGATGTGATATCTCAATGCTTCTAATATCAAACTTGAGAGCCTCCCTATAGCATGAGATGTGATATCCAAGTCCTTCCCATTCCAATCCTGAGACACTTCCTATAGCATGAGATGTGATATCTCAATGCTTCTAATACCAAACCTGAGACTCTTCCTATAACATGAGATGGGATATCCAACTCCTTCCCATTCCAATCCTGAGACCCTTCCGATAGCAGAGATGTGATATCTCAATGCTTATACCAAACCTGAGACCCTTCCTACGGCATGAGATGTCATATACAACTCCTTCCCATTCCAATCCTGAGACCCTTCCTATAGCATGAGATGTGATATCTCAATGCTTATACGAAACCTGAGACCCTTCCTATAGCATGAGATGTGATATCCAACTCCTTCCCATTCCAATCCTGAGACCCTTCCTATAGCATGAGATGTGATATCTCAATGCGTATACCAAACCTGAGACCCTTCCTACGGCATGAGATGTCATATACAACTCCTTCCCATTCCAATCCTGAGACCCTTCCTATAGCATGAGATGTGATATCTCAATGCTTATACCAAACCTGAGACCCTTCCTATAGCATGAGATGTGATATCCAACTCCTTCCCATTCCAATCCTGAGACCCTTCCTATAGCATGAGATGTGATATCTCAATGCTTATACCAAACCTGAGACCCTTCCTATAACATGAGATGGGATATCCAACTCCTTCCCATTCCAATCCTGAGACACTTCCGATAGCAGAGATGTGATATCTCAATGCTTATACCAGACCTTAGACCCTTCCTATAACATGAGATCGGATATCCAACTCCTTCCCGTTCCAAACCTGAGACCCTTCCTTTAGCATGAGATGTGATATCCAGCTCCTTCCCATTCCAATCCTGAGACCCTCCCTTTAGCATGAGATGTGATATCTCAATGCTTCTAATATCAAAACAGAAACCCTCCCTATAGCATGATATGTGATATCTAAGTCCTTCCCATTCCAATCCTGAGACCCTTCCTATAGCATGAGATGTGATATCTCAATGCTTCTACCAAACCTGAGACCCTTCCTTTAGCATGAGATGTGATATCCAACTCCTTCCCATTCCAATCCTGAGACCCTTCCTATAGCATGAGATGTGATATCTCAATACTTCTAATACCAAACCTGAAATCCTTCCGATAACATGAGATGTGATATCCAAATCCTTCCCCTTCCAAACCTGAGACCCTCCCTTTAGCATGAGATGTGATATCCAACTCCTTCCCATTCCAATCCTGAGACCCTTCTGATAGCATGAGATGTGATATCTCAATGCTTCTAATACCAAACCTGAGATCCTTCCGATAGCATGAGATGTGATATCTCAATGCTTCTAATACCAAACCTGAGACCCTTCCTATAACATGAGATTGGAATATCCAACTCCTTCCCATTCCAATCCTGAGACCCTTCCGATAGCAGAGATGTGATATCTCAATTCTTATACCAAACCTGAGATCCTTCCTATAACATGAGATGTGATATCCAACTCCTTCCCATTGCAATCCTGAGACACTTCCTATAGCATGAGATGTGATATCCAACTGCTTATACCAAACCTGAGACCCTTCCTATAGCATGAGATGTGATATCTAACTCCTTCCCATTCCAATCCTGAGACCCTTCCTATAGCATGAGATGTGATATCTCAATGCTTCTAATATCAAACTTGAGAGCCTCCCTATAGCATGAGATGTGATATCCAAGTCCTTCCCATTCCAATCCTGAGACACTTCCTATAGCATGAGATGTGATATCTCAATGCTTCTAATACCAAACCTGAGACTCTTCCTATAACATGAGATGGGATATCCAACTCCTTCCCATTCCAATCCTGAGACCCTTCCGATAGCAGAGATGTGATATCTCAATGCTTATACCAAACCTGAGACCCTTCCTACGGCATGAGATGTCATATACAACTCCTTCCCATTCCAATCCTGAGACCCTTCCTATAGCATGAGATGTGATATCTCAATGCTTATACCAAACCTGAGACCCTTCCTATAGCATGAGATGTGATATCCAACTCCTTCCCATTCCAATCCTGAGAACCTTAGTATAGCATGAGATGTGATATCTCAATGCTTATACCAAACCTGAGACCCTTCCTACGGCATGAGATGTCATATACAACTCCTTCCCATTCCAATCCTGAGACCCTTCCTATAGCATGAGATGTGATATCTCAATGCTTATACCAAACCTGAGACCCTTCCTATAGCATGAGATGTGATATCCAACTCCTTCCCATTCCAATCCTGAGACCCTTCTTATAGCATGAGATGTGATATCTCAATGCTTATACCAAACCTGAGACCCTTCCTATAACATGAGATGGGATATCCAACTCCTTCCCATTCCAATCCTGAGACACTTCCGATAGCAGAGATGTGATATCTCAATGCTTATACCAGACCATAGACCCTTCCTATAACATGAGATCGGATATCCAACTCCTTCCCGTTCCAAACCTGAGACCCTTCCTTTAGCATGAGATGTGATATCCAGCTCCTTCCCATTCCAATCCTGAGACACTTCCGATAGCATGAGATGTGATATCTCAATGCTTCTAATATCAAAACGGAAACCCTCCCTATCGCATGATATGTGATATCTAAGTCCTTCCCATTCCAATCCTGAGACCCTTCCTATAGCATGAGATGTGATATCTCAATGCTTCTAATACCAAACCTGAGATCCTTCCGATAGCATGAGATCGGATATCCAACTCCTTCCCATTCCAATCCTCAGACACTTCCGATAGCAGAGATGTGATATCTCAATGCTTATACCAGACCTTAGACCCTTCCTATAACATGAGATCGGATATCCAACTCCTTCCCGTTCCAAACCTGAGACCCTTCCTTTAGCATGAGATGTGATATCCAGCTCCTTCCCATTCCAATCCTGAGACACTTCCTATAGCATGAGATGTGATATCTCAATGCTTCTACCAAACCTGAGACCCTTCCTTTAGCATGAGATGTGATATCCAACTCCTTCCCATTCCAATCCTGAGACCCTTCCTATAGCATGAGATGTGATATCTCAATACTTCTAATACCAAACCTGAGATCCTTTCCGATAACATGAGATGTGATATCCAAATCCTTCCCCTTCCAAACCTGAGACCCTCCCTTTAGCATATGTGATATCCATCTCCTTCCCATTCCAATCCTGAGACCCTTCTGATAGCATGAGATGTGATATCTCAATGCTTCTAATACCAAACCTGAGATCCTTCCGATAGCATGAGATGTGATATCTCAATGCTTCTAATACCAAACCTGAGATCCTTCCTATAACATGAGATGTGATATCCAAATCCTTCCCCTTCCAATTCTGAGACCCTCCCTTTAACATGAGATGTGATATCCAACTCCTTCCCATTCCAACCTGAGACCCTTCCTATAGCATGAGATGTGATATCCAAGTCCTTCCCATTCCAATCCTTAGACCCTTCCTACAGCATGCAATATGATATCTCAATGCCTCTAATACCAAACCTGAGATCCTTCCTCTAACATGAAATGTGATATCCAACTCCTTCCCTTTCCAAACCTGAGAGCCTATCTATAGCATGAGATGTGATATCCAAGTCCTTTCCATTCCAATCCTTAGACCCTTCCTACAGCATGCAATATGATATCTCAATGATTCTAATAACAAACCTGAGACCCGTCCTATAACATGAGATGGGATATCCAACTCCTTCCATTTCCAATCCTGAGACACTTCCGATAGCAGAGATGTGATATCTCAATGCTTATACCAAACCTGAGACCCTTCCTATAACATGAGATGTGATATCCAACTCCTTCCCGTTCCAATCCTGAGACTCTTCCTTTAGCATGAGATGTGATATCCAGCTCCTTCCCATTCCAATCGTGAGACACTTCCGATAGCATGAGATGTGATATCTCAATGCTTCTAATATCAAAACTGAGACCCTCCCTATAGCATGATATGTGATATCTAAGTCCTTCCCATTCCAATCCTGAGACCCTTCCTATAGCATGAGATGTGATATCTCAATGCTTCTACCAAACCTGAGACCCTTCCTTTAGCATGAGATGTGATATCCAACTCCTTCCCATTCCAATCCTGAGACCCTTCCTATAGCATGAGATGTGATATCTCAATACTTCTAATACCAAACCTGAGATCCTTCCTATAGCATGAGATGTGATATCTCAATGCTTCTAATACCAAACCTGAGATCCTTCCTATAGCATGCGATGTGATATCTCACTGCTTATACCAAACCTGAGACCCTTCCTATAGCATGAGATGTGATATCCAACTCCTTCCCATTCCAATCCTGAGACCCTTCCTATAGCATGAGATGTGATATCTCAATGCTTCTAATATCAAACTTGAGAGCCTCCCTATAGCATGAGATGCGATATCCAAGTCCTTCCCATTCCAATCCTGAGACACTTCCTATAGCATGAGATGTGATATCTCAATGCTTCTAATACCAAACCTGAGACTCTTCCTATAACATGAGATGGGATATCCAACTCCTTCCCATTCCAATCCTGAGACCCTTCCGATAGCAGAGATGTGATATCTCAATGCTTATACCAAACCTGAGACCCTTCCTACGGCATGAGATGTCATATACAACTCCTTCCCATTCCAATCCTGAGACCCTTCCGATAGCATGAGATGTGATATCTCAATGCTTATACCAAACCTGAGACCCTTCCTATAGCATGAGATGTGATATCCAACTCCTTCCCATTCCAATCCTGAGACCCTTCCTATAGCATGAGATGTGATATCTCAATGCTTATACCAAACCTGAGACCCTTCCTACGGCATGAGATGTCATATACAACTCCTTCCCATTCCAATCCTGAGACCCTTCCTATAGCATGAGATGTGATATCTCAATGCTTATACCAAACCTGAGACCCTTCCTATAGCATGAGATGTGATATCCAACTCCTTCCCATTCCAATCCTGAGACCCTTCCTATAGCATGAGATGTGATATCTCAATGCTTATACCAAACCTGAGACCCTTCCTATAACATGAGATGGGATATCCAACTCCTTCCCATTCCAATCCTGAGACACTTCCGATAGCAGAGATGTGATATCTCAATGCTTATACCAGACCTTAGACCCTTCCTATAACATGAGATCGGATATCCAACTCCTTCCCATTCCAATCCTGAGACACTTCCGATAGCAGAGATGTGATATCTCAATGCTTATACCAGACCTTAGACCCTTCCTATAACATGAGATCGGATATCCAACTCCTTCCCGTTCCAAACCTGAGACCCTTCCTTTAGCATGAGATGTGATATCCAGCTCCTTCCCATTCCAATCCTGAGACCCTCCCTTTAGCATGAGATGTGATATCTCAATGCTTCTAATATCAAAACAGAAACCCTCCCTATAGCAAGATATGTGATATCTAAGTCCTTCCCATTCCAATCCTGAGACCCTTCCTATAGCATGAGATGTGATATCTCAATGCTTCTACCAAACCTGAGACCCTTCCTTTAGCATGAGATGTGATATCCAACTCCTTCCCATTCCAATCCTGAGACCCTTCCTATAGCATGAGATGTGATATCTCAATACTTCTAATACCAAACCTGAAATCCTTCCGATAACATGAGATGTGATATCCAAATCCTTCCCCTTCCAAACCTGAGACCCTCCCTTTAGCATGAGATGTGATATCCAACTCCTTCCCATTCCAATCCTGAGACCCTTCTGATAGCATGAGATGTGATATCTCAATGCTTCTAATACCAAACCTGAGATCCTTCCGATAGCATGAGATGTGATATCTCAATGCTTCTAATACCAAACCTGAGATCCTTCCTATAACATGAGATGTGATATCCAAATCCTTCCCCTTCCAATTCTGAGACCCTCCCTTTAACATGAGATGTGATATCCAACTCCTTCCCATTCCAATCCTGAGACACTTCCCATAGCAGAGATGTGATATCTCAATGCTTATACCAGACCTTAGACCCTTCCTATAACATGAGATCGGATATCCAACTCCTTCCCGTTCCAAACCTGAGACCTTTCCTTTAGCATGAGATGTGATATCCAGCTCCTTCCCATTCCAATCCTGAGACACTTCCGATAGCATGAGATGTGATATCTCAATGCTTCTAATATCAAAACGGAAACCCTCCCTATAGCATGATATGTGATATCTAAGTCCTTCCCATTCCAATCCTGAGACCCTTCCTATAGCATGAGATGTGATATCTCAATGCTTCTAATACCAAACCTGAGATCCTTCCGATAGCATGAGATCGGATATCCAACTCCTTCCCATTCCAATCCTGAGACACTTCCGATAGCAGAGATGTGATATCTCAATGCTTATACCAGACCTTAGACCCTTCCTATAACATGAGATCGGATATCCAACTCCTTCCCGTTCCAAACCTGAGACCCTTCCTTTAGCATGAGATGTGATATCCAGCTCCTTCCCATTCCAATCCTGAGACACTTCCTATAGCATGAGATGTGATATCTCAATGCTTCTACCAAACCTGAGACCCTTCCTTTAGCATGAGATGTGATATCCAACTCCTTCCCATTCCAATCCTGAGACCCTTCCTATAGCATGAGATGTGATATCTCAATACTTCTAATACCAAACCTGAGATCCTTCCGATAACATGAGATGTGATATCCAAATCCTTCCCCTTCCAAACCTGAGACCCTCCCTTTAGCATGAGATGTGATATCCATCTCCTTCCCATTCCAATCCTGAGACCCTTCTGATAGCATGAAATGTGATATCTCAATGCTTCTAATACCAAACCTGAGATCCTTCCGATAGCATGAGATGTGATATCTCAATGCTTCTAATACCAAACCTGAGATCCTTCCTATAACATGAGATGTGATATCCAAATCCGTCCCCTTCCAATTCTGAGACCCTCCCTTTAACATGAGATGTGATATCCAACTCCTTCCCATTCCAACCTGAGACCCTTCCTATAGCATGAGATGTGATATCCAAGTCCTTCCCATTCCAATCCTTAGACCCTTCCTACAGCATGCAATATGATATCTCAATGCCTCTAATACCAAACCTGAGATCCTTCCTCTAACATGAAATGTGATATCCAACTCCTTCCCTTTCCAAACCTGAGAGCCTATCTATAGCATGAGATGTGATATCCAAGTCCTTTCCATTCCAATCCTTAGACCCTTCCTACAGCATGCAATATGATATCTCAATGATTCTAATAACAAACCTGAGACCCGTCCTATAACATGAGATGGGATATCCAACTCCTTCCATTTCCAATCCTGAGACACTTCCGATAGCAGAGATGTGATATCTCAATGCTTATACCAAACCTGAGACTCTTCCTTTAGCATGAGATGTGATATCCAGCTCCTTCCCATTCCAATCGTGAGACACTTCCGATAGCATGAGATGTGATATCTCAATGCTTCTAATATCAAAACTGAGACCCTCCCTATACCATGATATGTGATATCTAATGCCTTCCCATTCCAATCCTGAGACCCTTCCTATAGCATGAGATTTAATATCTCAATGCTTCTACCAAACCTGAGACCCTTCCTTTAGCATGAGATGTGATATCCAACTCCTTCCCATTCCAATCCTGAGACCCTCCCTATAGCATGATATGTGATATCTAAGTCCTTCCCATTCCAATCCTGAGACCCTTCCTATAGCATGAGATGTGATATCTCAATACTTCTAATACCAAACCTGAGATCCTTCCTATAGCATGAGATGTGATATCTCAATGCTTCTAATACCAAACCTGAGACCCTTCCTACAGCATGCGATGTGATATCTCACTGCTTATACCAAACCTGAGACCCTTCCTATAGCATGAGATGTGATATCCAACTCCTTCCCATTCCAATCCTGAGACCCTTCCTATAGCATGAGATGTGATATCTCAATGCTTCTAATATCAAACTTGAGAGCCTCCCTATAGCATGAGATGTGATATCCAAGTCCTTCCCATTCCAATCCTGAGACACTTCCTATAGCATGAGATGTGATATCTCAATGCTTCTAATACCAAACCTGAGACTCTTCCTATAACATGAGATGGGATATCCAACTCCTTCCCATTCCAATCCTGAGACCCTTCCGATAGCAGAGATGTGATATCTCAATGCTTATACCAAACCTGAGACCCTTCCTACGGCATGAGATGTCATATACAACTCCTTCCCATTCCAATCCTGAGACCCTTCCTATAGCATGAGATGTGATATCTCAATGCTTATACGAAACCTGAGACCCTTCCTATAGCATGAGATGTGATATCCAACTCCTTCCCATTCCAATCCTGAGACCCTTCCTATAGCATGAGATGTGATATCTCAATGCTTATACCAAACCTGAGACCCTTCCTACGGCATGAGATGTCATATACAACTCCTTCCCATTCCAATCCTGAGACCCTTCCTATAGCATGAGATGTGATATCTCAATGCTTATACCAAACCTGAGACCCTTCCTATAGCATGAGATGTGATATCCAACTCCTTCCCATTCCAATCCTGAGACCCTTCCTATAGCATGAGATGTGATATCTCAATGCTTATACCAAACCTGAGACCCTTCCTATAACATGAGATGGGATATCCAACTCCTTCCCATTCCAATCCTGAGACACTTCCGATAGCAGAGATGTGATATCTCAATGCTTATACCAGACCTTAGACCCTTCCTATAACATGAGATCGGATATCCAACTCCTTCCCGTTCCAAACCTGAGACCCTTCCTTTAGCATGAGATGTGATATCCAGCTCCTTCCCATTCCAATCCTGAGACCCTCCCTTTAGCATGAGATGTGATATCTCAATGCTTCTAATATCAAAACAGAAACCCTCCCTATAGCATGATATGTGATATCTAAGTCCTTCCCATTCCAATCCTGAGACCCTTCCTATAGCATGAGATGTGATATCTCAATGCTTCTACCAAACCTGAGACCCTTCCTTTAGCATGAGATGTGATATCCAACTCCTTCCCATTCCAATCCTGAGACCCTTCCTATAGCATGAGATGTGATATCTCAATACTTCTAATACCAAACCTGAAATCCTTCCGATAACATGAGATGTGATATCCAAATCCTTCCCCTTCCAAACCTGAGACCCTCCCTTTAGCATGAGAAGTGATATCCAACTCCTTCCCATTCCAATCCTGAGACCCTTCTGATAGCATGAGATGTGATATCTCAATGCTTCTAATACCAAACCTGAGATCCTTCCGATAGCATGAGATGTGAGATCTCAATGCTTCTAATACCAAACCTGAGATCCTTCCTATAACATGAGATGTGATATCCAAATCCTTCCCCTTCCAATTCTGAGACCCTCCCTTTAACATGAGATGTGATATCCAACTCCTTCCCATTCCAACCTGAGACCCTTCCTATAGCATGAGATGTGATATCTCAATGCTTATATCAAACCTGAGACCCTTCCTATAACATGAGATGGGATATCCAACTCCTTCCCATTCCAATCCTGAGACACTTCCCATAGCAGAGATGTGATATCTCAATGCTTATACCAGACCTTAGACCCTTCCTATAACATGAGATCGGATATCCAACTCCTTCCCGTTCCAAACCTGAGACCCTTCCTTTAGCATGAGATGTGATATCCAGCTCCTTCCCATTCCAATCCTGAGACACTTCCGATAGCATGAGATGTGATATCTCAATGCTTCTAATATCAAAACGGAAACCCTCCCTATAGCATGGTATGTGATATCTAAGTCCTTCCCATTCCAATCCTGAGACCCTTCCTATAGCATGAGATGTGATATCTCAATGCTTCTAATACCAAACCTGAGATCCTTCCGATAGCATGAGATCGGATATCCAACTCCTTCCCATTCCAATCCTGAGACACTTCCGATAGCAGAGATGTGATATCTCAATGCTTATACCAGACCTTAGACCCTTCCTATAACATGAGATCGGATATCCAACTCCTTCCCGTTCCAAACCTGAGACCCTTCCTTTAGCATGAGATGTGATATCCAGCTCCTTCCCATTCCAATCCTGAGACACTTCCTATAGCATGAGATGTGATATCTCAATGCTTCTACCAAACCTGAGACCCTTCCTTTAGCATGAGATGTGATATCCAACTCCTTCCCATTCCAATCCTGAGACCCTTCCTATAGCATGAGATGTGATATCTAAATACTTCTAATACCAAACCTGAGATCCTTCCGATAACATGAGATGTGATATCCAAATCCTTCCCCTTCCAAACCTGAGACCCTCCCTTTAGCATGAGATGTGATATCCATCTCCTTCCCATTCCAATCCTGAGACCCTTCTGATAGCATGAGATGTGATATCTCAATGCTTCTAATATCAAAACGGAAACCCTCCCTATCGCATGATATGTGATATCTAAGTCCTTCCCATTCCAATCCTGAGACCCTTCCTATAGCATGAGATGTGATATCTCAATGCTTCTAATACCAAACCTGAGATCCTTCCGATAGCATGAGATCGGATATCCAACTCCTTCCCATTCCAATCCTGAGACACTTCCGATAGCAGAGATGTGATATCTCAATGCTTATACCAGACCTTAGACCCTTCCTATAACATGAGATCGGATATCCAACTCCTTCCCGTTCCAAACCTGAGACCCTTCCTTTAGCATGAGATGTGATATCCAGCTCCTTCCCATTCCAATCCTGAGACACTTCCTATAGCATGAGATGTGATATCTCAATGCTTCTTCCAAACCTGAGACCCTTCCTTTAGCATGAGATGTGATATCCAACTCCTTCCCATTCCAATCCTGAGACCCTTCCTATAGCATGAGATGTGATATCTCAATACTTCTAATACCAAACCTGAGATCCTTTCCGATAACATGAGATGTGATATCCAAATCCTTCCCCTTCCAAACCTGAGACCCTCCCTTTAGCATATGTGATATCCATCTCCTTCCCATTCCAATCCTGAGACCCTTCTGATAGCATGAGATGTGATATCTCAATGCTTCTAATACCAAACCTGCGATCCTTCCGATAGCATGAGATGTGATATCTCAATGCTTCTAATACCAAACCTGAGATCCTTCCTATAACATGAGATGTGATATCCAAATCCTTCCCCTTCCAATTCTGAGACCCTCCCTTTAACATGAGATGTGATATCCAACTCCTTCCCATTCCAACCTGAGACCCTTCCTATAGCATGAGATGTGATATCCAAGTCCTTCCCATTCCAATCCTTAGACCCTTCCTACAGCATGCAATATGATATCTCAATGCCTCTAATACCAAACCTGAGATCCTTCCTCTAACATGAAATGTGATATCCAACTCCTTCCCTTTCCAAACCTGAGAGCCTATCTATAGCATGAGATGTGATATCCAAGTCCTTTCCATTCCAATCCTTAGACCCTTCCTACAGCATGCAATATGATATCTCAATGATTCTAATAACAAACCTGAGACCCGTCCTATAACATGAGATGGGATATCCAACTCCTTCCATTTCCAATCCTGAGACACTTCCGATAGCAGAGATGTGATATCTCAATGCTTATACCAAACCTGAGACCCTTCCTATAACATGAGATGTGATATCCAACTCCTTCCCGTTCCAATCCTGAGACTCTTCCTTTAGCATGAGATGTGATATCCAGCTCCTTCCCATTCCAATCGTGAGACACTTCCGATAGCATGAGATGTGATATCTCAATGCTTCTAATATCAAAACTGAGACCCTCCCTATAGCATGATATGTGATATCTAAGTCCTTCCCATTCCAATCCTGAGACCCTTCCTATAGCATGAGATGTGATATCTCAATGCTTCTACCAAACCTGAGACCCTTCCGATAGCAGAGATGTGATATCTCAATGCTTATACCAAACCTGAGACCCTTCCTACGGCATGAGATGTCATATACAACTCCTTCCCATTCCAATCCTGAGACCCTTCCTATAGCATGAGATGTGATATCTCAATGCTTATACCAAACCTGAGACCCTTCCTATAGCATGAGATGTGATATCCAACTCCTTCCCATTCCAATCCTGAGACCCTTCCTATAGCATGAGATATGATATCTCAATGCTTATACCAAACCTGAGACCCTTCCTACGGCATGAGATGTCATATACAACTCCTTCCCATTCCAATCCTGAGACCCTTCCTATAGCATGAGATGTGATATCTCAATGCTTATACCAAACCTGAGACCCTTCCTATAGCATGAGATGTGATATCCAACTCCTTCCCATTCCAATCCTGAGACCCTTCCTATAGCATGAGATGTGATATCTCAATGCTTATACCAAACCTGAGACCCTTCCTATAACATGAGATGGGATATCCAACTCCTTCCCATTCCAATCCTGAGACACTTCCGATAGCAGAGATGTGATATCTCAATGCTTATACCAGACCTTAGACCCTTCCTATAACATGAGATCGGATATCCAACTCCTTCCCGTTCCAAACCTGAGACCCTTCCTTTAGCATGAGATGTGATATCCAGCTCCTTCCCATTCCAATCCTGAGACCCTCCCTTTAGCATGAGATGTGATATCTCAATGCTTCTAATATCAAAACAGAAACCCTCCCTATAGCATGATATGTGATATCTAAGTCCTTCCCATTCCAATCCTGAGACCCTTCCTATAGCATGAGATGTGATATCTCAATGCTTCTACCAAACCTGAGACCCTTCCTTTAGCATGAGATGTGATATCCAACTCCTTCCCATTCCAATCCTGAGACCCTTCCTATAGCATGAGATGTGATATCTCAATACTTCTAATACCAAACCTGAAATCCTTCCGATAACATGAGATGTGATATCCAAATCCTTCCCCTTCCAAACCTGAGACCCTCCCTTTAGCATGAGATGTGATATCCAACTCCTTCCCATTCCAATCCTGAGACCCTTCTGATAGCATGAGATGTGATATCTCAATGCTTCTAATACCAAACCTGAGATCCTTCCGATAGCATGAGATGTGATATCTCAATGCTTCTAATACCAAACCTGAGATCCTTCCTAAACATGAGATGTGATATCCAAATCCTTCCCCTTCCAATTCTGAGACCCTCCCTTTAACATGAGATGTGATATCCAACTCCTTCCCATTCCAATCCTGAGACACTTCCCATAGCAGAGATGTGATATCTCAATGCTTATACCAGACCTTAGACCCTTCCTATAACATGAGATCGGATATCCAACTCCTTCCCGTTCCAAACCTGAGACCCTTCCTTTAGCATGAGATGTGATATCCAGCTCCTTCCCATTCCAATCCTGAGACACTTCCGATAGCATGAGATGTGATATCTCAATGCTTCTAATATCAAAACGGAAACCCTCCCTATAGCATGATATGTGATATCTAAGTCCTTCCCATTCCAATCCTGAGACCCTTCCTATAGCATGAGATGTGATATCTCAATGCTTCTAATACCAAACCTGAGATCCTTCCGATAGCATGAGATCGGATATCCAACTCCGTCCCATTCCAATCCTGAGACACTTCCGATAGCAGAGATGTGATATCTCAATGCTTATACCAGACCTTAGACCCTTCCTATAACATGAGATCGGATATCCAACTCCTTCCCGTTCCAAACCTGAGACCCTTCCTTTAGCATGAGATGTGATATCCAGCTCCTTCCCATTCCAATCCTGAGACACTTCCTATAGCATGAGATGTGATATCTCAATGCTTCTACCAAACCTGAGACCCTTCCTTTAGCATGAGATGTGATATCCAACTCCTTCCCATTCCAATCCTGAGACCCTTCCTATAGCATGAGATGTGATATCTCAATACTTCTAATACCAAACCTGAGATCCTTCCGATAACATGAGATGTGATATCCAAATCCTTCCCCTTCCAAACCTGAGACCCTCCCTTTAGCATGAGATGTGATATCCATCTCCTTCCCATTCCAATCCTGAGACCCTTCTGATAGCATGAGATGTGATATCTCAATGCTTCTAATACCAAACCTGAGATCCTTCCGATAGCATGAGATGTGATATCTCAATGCTTCTAATACCAAACCTGAGATCCTTCCTATAACATGAGATGTGATATCCAAATCCGTCCCCTTCCAATTCTGAGACCCTCCCTTTAACATGAGATGTGATATCCAACTCCTTCCCATTCCAACCTGAGACCCTTCCTATAGCATGATATGTGATATCCAAGTCCTTCCCATTCCAATCCTTAGACCCTTCCTACAGCATGCAATATGATATCTCAATGCCTCTAATACCAAACCTGAGATCCTTCCTCTAACATGAAATGTGATATCCAACTCCTTCCCTTTCCAAACCTGAGAGCCTATCTATAGCATGAGATGTGATATCCAAGTCCTTTCCATTCCAATCCTTAGACCCTTCCTACAGCATGCAATATGATATCTCAATGATTCTAATAACAAACCTGAGACCCGTCCTATAACATGAGATGGGATATCCAACTCCTTCCATTTCCAATCCTGAGACACTTCCGATAGCAGAGATGTGATATCTCAATGCTTATACCAAACCTGAGACTCTTCCTTTAGCATGAGATGTGATATCCAGCTCCTTCCCATTCCAATCGTGAGACACTTCCGATAGCATGAGATGTGATATCTCAATGCTTCTAATATCAAAACTGAGACCCTCCCTATACCATGATATGTGATATCTAAGTCCTTCCCATTCCAATCCTGAGACCCTTCCTATAGCATGAGATTTGATATCTCAATGCTTCTACCAAACCTGAGACCCTTCCTTTAGCATGAGATGTGATATCCAACTCCTTCCCATTCCATACCTGAGACCCTCCCTATAGCATGATATGTGATATCTAAGTCCTTCCCATTCCAATCCTGAGACCCTTCCTATAGCATGAGATGTGATATCTCAATACTTCTAATACCAAACCTGAGATCCTTCCTATAGCATGAGATGTGATATCTCAATGCTTCTAATACCAAACCTGAGACCCTTCCTACAGCATGCGATGTGATATCTCACTGCTTATACCAAACCTGAGACCCTTCCTATAGCATGAGATGTGATATCCAACTCCTTCCCATTCCAATCCTGAGACCCTTCCTATAGCATGAGATGTGATATCTCAATGCTTCTAATATCAAACTTGAGAGCCTCCCTATAGCATGAGATGTGATATCCAAGTCCTTCCCATTCCAATCCTGAGACACTTCCTATAGCATGAGATGTGATATCTCAATGCTTCTAATACCAAACCTGAGACTCTTCCTATAACATGAGATGGGATATCCAACTCCTTCCCATTCCAATCCTGAGACCCTTCCGATAGCAGAGATGTGATATCTCAATGCTTATACCAAACCTGAGACCCTTCCTACGGCATGAGATGTCATATACAACTCCTTCCCATTCCAATCCTGAGACCCTTCCTATAGCATGAGATGTGATATCTCAATGCTTATACCAAACCTGAGACCCTTCCTATAGCATGAGATGTGATATCCAACTCCTTCCCATTCCAATCCTGAGACCCTTCCTATAGCATGAGATGTGATATCTCAATGCTTATACCAAACCTGAGACCCTTCCTACGGCATGAGATGTCATATACAACTCCTTCCCATTCCAATCCTGAGACCCTTCCTATAGCATGAGATGTGATATCTCAATGCTTATACCAAACCTGAGACCCTTCCTATAGCATGAGATGTGATATCCAACTCCTTCCCATTCCAATCCTGAGACCCTTCCTATAGCATGAGATGTGATATCTCAATGCTTATACCAAACCTGAGACCCTTCCTATAACATGAGATGGGATGTCCAACTCCTTCCCATTCCAATCCTGAGACACTTCCGATAGCAGAGATGTGATATCTCAATGCTTATACCAGACCTTAGACCCTTCCTATAACATGAGATCGGATATCCAACTCCTTCCCGTTCCAAACCTGAGACCCTTCCTTTAGCATGAGATGTGATATCCAGCTCCTTCCCATTCCAATCCTGAGACCCTCCCTTTAGCATGAGATGTGATATCTCAATGCTTCTAATATCAAAACAGAAACCCTCCCTATAGCATGATATGTGATATCTAAGTCCTTCCCATTCCAATCCTGAGACCCTTCCTATAGCATGAGATGTGATATCTCAATGCTTCTACCAAACCTGAGACCCTTCCTTTAGCATGAGATGTGATATCCAACTCCTTCCCATTCCAATCCTGAGACCCTTCCTATAGCATGAGATGTGATATCTCAATACTTCTAATACCAAACCTGAAATCCTCCCGATAACATGAGATGTGATATCCAAATCCTTCCCCTTCCAAACCTGAGACCCTCCCTTTAGCATGAGATGTGATATCCAACTCCTTCCCATTCCAATCCTGAGACCCTTCTGATAGCATGAGATGTGATATCTCAATGCTTCTAATACCAAACCTGAGACCCTTCCTATAGCATGAGATGTGATATCTCAATGCTTCTACCAAACCTGAGACCCTTCCTATAACATGAGATGTGATATCCAACTCCTTCCCATTCCAATCCTGAGACCCTTCCTATAGCATGAGATGTGATATCTCAATACTTCTAATACCAAACCTGAAATCCTCCCGATAACATGAGATGTGATATCCAAATCCTTCCCCTTCCAAACCTGAGACCCTCCCTTTAGCATGAGATGTGATATCCAACTCCTTCCCATTCCAATCCTGAGACCCTTCCTATAGCATGAGATGTGATATCTCAATGCTTATACCAAACCTGAGACCCTTCCTATAACATGAGATGGGATATCCAACTCCTTCCCATTCCAATCCTGAGACACTTCCGATAGCAGAGATGTGATATCTCAATGCTTATACCAGACCTTAGACCCTTCCTATAACATGAGATCGGATATCCAACTCCTTCCCGTTCCAAACCTGAGACCCTTCCTTTAGCATGAGATGTGATATCCAGCTCCTTCCCATTCCAATCCTGAGACCCTCCCTTTAGCATGAGATGTGATATCTCAATGCTTCTAATATCAAAACAGAAACCCTCCCTATAGCATGATATGTGATATCTAAGTCCTTCCCATTCCAATCCTGAGACCCTTCCTATAGCATGAGATGTGATATCTCAATGCTTCTACCAAACCTGAGACCCTTCCTTTAGCATGAGATGTGATATCCAACTCCTTCCCATTCCAATCCTGAGACCCTTCCTATAGCATGAGATGTGATATCTCAATACTTCTAATACCAAACCTGAAATCCTTCCGATAACATGAGATGTGATATCCAAATCCTTCCCCTTCCAAACCTGAGACCCTCCCTTTAGCATGAGATGTGATATCCAACTCCTTCCCATTCCAATCCTGAGACCCTTCTGATAGCATGAGATGTGATATCTCAATGCTTCTAATACCAAACCTGAGATCCTTCCGATAGCATGAGATGTGATATCTCAATGCTTCTAATACCAAACCTGAGATCCTTCCTATAACATGAGATGTGATATCCAAATCCTTCCCCTTCCAATTCTGAGACCCTCCCTTTAACATGAGATGTGATATCCAACTCCTTCCCATTCCAATCCTGAGACACTTCCCATAGCAGAGATGTGATATCTCAATGCTTATACCAGACCTTAGACCCTTCCTATAACATGAGATCGGATATCCAACTCCTTCCCGTTCCAAACCTGAGACCCTTCCTTTAGCATGAGATGTGATATCCAGCTCCTTCCCATTCCAATCCTGAGACACTTCCGATAGCATGAGATGTGATATCTCAATGCTTCTAATATCAAAACGGAAACCCTCCCTATAGCATGATATGTGATATCTAAGTCCTTCCCATTCCAATCCTGAGACCCTTCCTATAGCATGAGATGTGATATCTCAATGCTTCTAATACCAAACCTGAGATCCTTCCGATAGCATGAGATCGGATATCCAACTCCTTCCCATTCCAATCCTGAGACACTTCCGATAGCAGAGATGTGATATCTCAATGCTTATACCAGACCTTAGACCCTTCCTATAACATGAGATCGGATATCCAACTCCTTCCCGTTCCAAACCTGAGACCCTTCCTTTAGCATGAGATGTGATATCCAGCTCCTTCCCATTCCAATCCTGAGACACTTCCTATAGCATGAGATGTGATATCTCAATGCTTCTACCAAACCTGAGACCCTTCCTTTAGCATGAGATGTGATATCCAACTCCTTCCCATTCCAATCCTGAGACCCTTCCTATAGCATGAGATGTGATATCTCAATACTTCTAATACCAAACCTGAGATCCTTCCGATAACATGAGATGTGATATCCAAATCCTTCCCCTTCCAAACCTGAGACCCTCCCTTTAGCATGAGATGTGATATCCATCTCCTTCCCATTCCAATCCTGAGACCCTTCTGATAGCATGAGATGTGATATCTCAATGCTTCTAATACCAAACCTGAGATCCTTCCGATAGCATGAGATGTGATATCTCAATGCTTCTAATACCAAACCTGAGATCCTTCCTATAACATGAGATGTGATATCCAAATCCGTCCCCTTCCAATTCTGAGACCCTCCCTTTAACATGAGATGTGATATCCAACTCCTTCCCATTCCAACCTGAGACCCTTCCTATAGCATGAGATGTGATATCCAAGTCCTTCCCATTCCAATCCTTAGACCCTTCCTACAGCATGCAATATGATATCTCAATGCCTCTAATACCAAACCTGAGATCCTTCCTCTAACATGAAATGTGATATCCAACTCCTTCCCTTTCCAAACCTGAGAGCCTATCTATAGCATGAGATGTGATATCCAAGTCCTTTCCATTCCAATCCTTAGACCCTTCCTACAGCATGCAATATGATATCTCAATGATTCTAATAACAAACCTGAGACCCGTCCTATAACATGAGATGGGATATCCAACTCCTTCCATTTCCAATCCTGAGACACTTCCGATAGCAGAGATGTGATATCTCAATGCTTATACCAAACCTGAGACTCTTCCTTTAGCATGAGATGTGATATCCAGCTCCTTCCCATTCCAATCGTGAGACACTTCCGATAGCATGAGATGTGATATCTCAATGCTTCTAATATCAAAACTGAGACCCTCCCTATAGCATGATATGTGATATCTAAGTCCTTCCCATTCCAATCCTGAGACCCTTCCTATAGCATGAGATTTGATATCTCAATGCTTCTACCAAACCTGAGACCCTTCCTTTAGCATGAGATGTGATATCCAACTCCTTCCCATTCCAAACCTGAGACCCTCCCTATAGCATGATATGTGATATCTAAGTCCTTCCCATTCCAATCCTGAGACCCTTCCTATAGCATGAGATGTGATATCTCAATACTTCTAATACCAAACCTGAGATCCTTCCTATAGCATGAGATGTGATATCTCAATGCTTCTAATACCAAACCTGAGACCCTTCCTACAGCATGCGATGTGATATCTCACTGCTTATACCAAACCTGAGACCCTTCCTATAGCATGAGATGTGATATCCAACTCCTTCCCATTCCAATCCTGAGACCCTTCCTATAGCATGAGATGTGATATCTCAATGCTTCTAATATCAAACTTGAGAGCCTCCCTATAGCATGAGATGTGATATCCAAGTCCTTCCCATTCCAATCCTGAGACACTTCCTATAGCATGAGATGTGATATCTCAATGCTTCTAATACCAAACCTGAGACTCTTCCTATAACATGAGATGGGATATCCAACTCCTTCCCATTCCAATCCTGAGACCCTTCCGATAGCAGAGATGTGATATCTCAATGCTTATACCAAACCTGAGACCCTTCCTACGGCATGAGATGTCATATACAACTCCTTCCCATTCCAATCCTGAGACCCTTCCTATAGCATGAGATGTGATATCTCAATGCTTATACCAAACCTGAGACCCTTCCTATAGCATGAGATGTGATATCCAACTCCTTCCCATTCCAATCCTGAGACCCTTCCTATAGCATGAGATGTGATATCTCAATGCTTATACCAAACCTGAGACCCTTCCTACGGCATGAGATGTCATATACAACTCCTTCCCATTCCAATCCTGAGACCCTTCCTATAGCATGAGATGTGATATCTCATTGCTTATACCAAACCTGAGACCCTTCCTATAACATGAGATGGGATATCCAACTCCTTCCCATTCCAATCCTGAGACACTTCCGATAGCAGAGATGTGATATCTCAATGCTTATACCAGACCTTAGACCCTTCCTATAACATGAGATCGGATATCCAACTCCTTCCCGTTCCAAACCTGAGACCCTTCCTTTAGCATGAGATGTGATATCCAGCTTCTTCCCATTTCCAATCCTGAGACACTTCCGATAGCAGAGATGTGATATCTCAATGCTTATACCAAACCTGAGACTCTTCCTTTAGCATGAGATGTGATATCCAGCTCCTTCCCATTCCAATCGTGAGACACTTCCGATAGCATGAGATGTGATATCTCAATGCTTCTAATATCAAAACTGAGACCCTCCCTATACCATGATATGTGATATCTAAGTCCTTCCCATTCCAATCCTGAGACCCTTCCTATAGCATGAGATTTGATATCTCAATGCTTCTACCAAACCTGAGACCCTTCCTTTAGCATGAGATGTGATATCCAACTCCTTCCCATTCCATACCTGAGACCCTCCCTATAGCATGATATGTGATATCTAAGTCCTTCCCATTCCAATCCTGAGACCCTTCCTATAGCATGAGATGTGATATCTCAATACTTCTAATACCAAACCTGAGATCCTTCCTATAGCATGAGATGTGATATCTCAATGCTTCTAATACCAAACCTGAGACCCTTCCTACAGCATGCGATGTGATATCTCACTGCTTATACCAAACCTGAGACCCTTCCTATAGCATGAGATGTGATATCCAACTCCTTCCCATTCCAATCCTGAGACCCTTCCTATAGCATGAGATGTGATATCTCAATGCTTCTAATATCAAACTTGAGAGCCTCCCTATAGCATGAGATGTGATATCCAAGTCCTTCCCATTCCAATCCTGAGACACTTCCTATAGCATGAGATGTGATATCTCAATGCTTCTAATACCAAACCTGAGACTCTTCCTATAACATGAGATGGGATATCCAACTCCTTCCCATTCCAATCCTGAGACCCTTCCGATAGCAGAGATGTGATATCTCAATGCTTATACCAAACCTGAGACCCTTCCTACGGCATGAGATGTCATATACAACTCCTTCCCATTCCAATCCTGAGACCCTTCCTATAGCATGAGATGTGATATCTCAATGCTTATACCAAACCTGAGACCCTTCCTATAGCATGAGATGTGATATCCAACTCCTTCCCATTCCAATCCTGAGACCCTTCCTATAGCATGAGATGTGATATCTCAATGCTTATACCAAACCTGAGACCCTTCCTACGGCATGAGATGTCATATACAACTCCTTCCCATTCCAATCCTGAGACCCTTCCTATAGCATGAGATGTGATATCTCAATGCTTATACCAAACCTGAGACCCTTCCTATAGCATGAGATGTGATATCCAACTCCTTCCCATTCCAATCCTGAGACCCTTCCTATAGCATGAGATGTGATATCTCAATGCTTATACCAAACCTGAGACCCTTCCTATAACATGAGATGGGATGTCCAACTCCTTCCCATTCCAATCCTGAGACACTTCCGATAGCAGAGATGTGATATCTCAATGCTTATACCAGACCTTAGACCCTTCCTATAACATGAGATCGGATATCCAACTCCTTCCCGTTCCAAACCTGAGACCCTTCCTTTAGCATGAGATGTGATATCCAGCTCCTTCCCATTCCAATCCTGAGACCCTCCCTTTAGCATGAGATGTGATATCTCAATGCTTCTAATATCAAAACAGAAACCCTCCCTATAGCATGATATGTGATATCTAAGTCCTTCCCATTCCAATCCTGAGACCCTTCCTATAGCATGAGATGTGATATCTCAATGCTTCTACCAAACCTGAGACCCTTCCTTTAGCATGAGATGTGATATCCAACTCCTTCCCATTCCAATCCTGAGACCCTTCCTATAGCATGAGATGTGATATCTCAATACTTCTAATACCAAACCTGAAATCCTCCCGATAACATGAGATGTGATATCCAAATCCTTCCCCTTCCAAACCTGAGACCCTCCCTTTAGCATGAGATGTGATATCCAACTCCTTCCCATTCCAATCCTGAGACCCTTCTGATAGCATGAGATGTGATATCTCAATGCTTCTAATACCAAACCTGAGACCCTTCCTATAGCATGAGATGTGATATCTCAATGCTTCTACCAAACCTGAGACCCTTCCTATAACATGAGATGTGATATCCAACTCCTTCCCATTCCAATCCTGAGACCCTTCCTATAGCATGAGATGTGATATCTCAATACTTCTAATACCAAACCTGAAATCCTCCCGATAACATGAGATGTGATATCCAAATCCTTCCCCTTCCAAACCTGAGACCCTCCCTTTAGCATGAGATGTGATATCCAACTCCTTCCCATTCCAATCCTGAGACCCTTCCTATAGCATGAGATGTGATATCTCAATGCTTATACCAAACCTGAGACCCTTCCTATAACATGAGATGGGATATCCAACTCCTTCCCATTCCAATCCTGAGACACTTCCGATAGCAGAGATGTGATATCTCAATGCTTATACCAGACCTTAGACCCTTCCTATAACATGAGATCGGATATCCAACTCCTTCCCGTTCCAAACCTGAGACCCTTCCTTTAGCATGAGATGTGATATCCAGCTCCTTCCCATTCCAATCCTGAGACCCTCCCTTTAGCATGAGATGTGATATCTCAATGCTTCTAATATCAAAACAGAAACCCTCCCTATAGCATGATATGTGATATCTAAGTCCTTCCCATTCCAATCCTGAGACCCTTCCTATAGCATGAGATGTGATATCTCAATGCTTCTACCAAACCTGAGACCCTTCCTTTAGCATGAGATGTGATATCCAACTCCTTCCCATTCCAATCCTGAGACCCTTCCTATAGCATGAGATGTGATATCTCAATACTTCTAATACCAAACCTGAAATCCTTCCGATAACATGAGATGTGATATCCAAATCCTTCCCCTTCCAAACCTGAGACCCTCCCTTTAGCATGAGATGTGATATCCAACTCCTTCCCATTCCAATCCTGAGACCCTTCTGATAGCATGAGATGTGATATCTCAATGCTTCTAATACCAAACCTGAGATCCTTCCGATAGCATGAGATGTGATATCTCAATGCTTCTAATACCAAACCTGAGATCCTTCCTATAACATGAGATGTGATATCCAAATCCTTCCCCTTCCAATTCTGAGACCCTCCCTTTAACATGAGATGTGATATCCAACTCCTTCCCATTCCAATCCTGAGACACTTCCCATAGCAGAGATGTGATATCTCAATGCTTATACCAGACCTTAGACCCTTCCTATAACATGAGATCGGATATCCAACTCCTTCCCGTTCCAAACCTGAGACCCTTCCTTTAGCATGAGATGTGATATCCAGCTCCTTCCCATTCCAATCCTGAGACACTTCCGATAGCATGAGATGTGATATCTCAATGCTTCTAATATCAAAACGGAAACCCTCCCTATAGCATGATATGTGATATCTAAGTCCTTCCCATTCCAATCCTGAGACCCTTCCTATAGCATGAGATGTGATATCTCAATGCTTCTAATACCAAACCTGAGATCCTTCCGATAGCATGAGATCGGATATCCAACTCCTTCCCATTCCAATCCTGAGACACTTCCGATAGCAGAGATGTGATATCTCAATGCTTATACCAGACCTTAGACCCTTCCTATAACATGAGATCGGATATCCAACTCCTTCCCGTTCCAAACCTGAGACCCTTCCTTTAGCATGAGATGTGATATCCAGCTCCTTCCCATTCCAATCCTGAGACACTTCCTATAGCATGAGATGTGATATCTCAATGCTTCTACCAAACCTGAGACCCTTCCTTTAGCATGAGATGTGATATCCAACTCCTTCCCATTCCAATCCTGAGACCCTTCCTATAGCATGAGATGTGATATCTCAATACTTCTAATACCAAACCTGAGATCCTTCCGATAACATGAGATGTGATATCCAAATCCTTCCCCTTCCAAACCTGAGACCCTCCCTTTAGCATGAGATGTGATATCCATCTCCTTCCCATTCCAATCCTGAGACCCTTCTGATAGCATGAGATGTGATATCTCAATGCTTCTAATACCAAACCTGAGATCCTTCCGATAGCATGAGATGTGATATCTCAATGCTTCTAATACCAAACCTGAGATCCTTCCTATAACATGAGATGTGATATCCAAATCCGTCCCCTTCCAATTCTGAGACCCTCCCTTTAACATGAGATGTGATATCCAACTCCTTCCCATTCCAACCTGAGACCCTTCCTATAGCATGAGATGTGATATCCAAGTCCTTCCCATTCCAATCCTTAGACCCTTCCTACAGCATGCAATATGATATCTCAATGCCTCTAATACCAAACCTGAGATCCTTCCTCTAACATGAAATGTGATATCCAACTCCTTCCCTTTCCAAACCTGAGAGCCTATCTATAGCATGAGATGTGATATCCAAGTCCTTTCCATTCCAATCCTTAGACCCTTCCTACAGCATGCAATATGATATCTCAATGATTCTAATAACAAACCTGAGACCCGTCCTATAACATGAGATGGGATATCCAACTCCTTCCATTTCCAATCCTGAGACACTTCCGATAGCAGAGATGTGATATCTCAATGCTTATACCAAACCTGAGACTCTTCCTTTAGCATGAGATGTGATATCCAGCTCCTTCCCATTCCAATCGTGAGACACTTCCGATAGCATGAGATGTGATATCTCAATGCTTCTAATATCAAAACTGAGACCCTCCCTATAGCATGATATGTGATATCTAAGTCCTTCCCATTCCAATCCTGAGACCCTTCCTATAGCATGAGATTTGATATCTCAATGCTTCTACCAAACCTGAGACCCTTCCTTTAGCATGAGATGTGATATCCAACTCCTTCCCATTCCAAACCTGAGACCCTCCCTATAGCATGATATGTGATATCTAAGTCCTTCCCATTCCAATCCTGAGACCCTTCCTATAGCATGAGATGTGATATCTCAATACTTCTAATACCAAACCTGAGATCCTTCCTATAGCATGAGATGTGATATCTCAATGCTTCTAATACCAAACCTGAGACCCTTCCTACAGCATGCGATGTGATATCTCACTGCTTATACCAAACCTGAGACCCTTCCTATAGCATGAGATGTGATATCCAACTCCTTCCCATTCCAATCCTGAGACCCTTCCTATAGCATGAGATGTGATATCTCAATGCTTCTAATATCAAACTTGAGAGCCTCCCTATAGCATGAGATGTGATATCCAAGTCCTTCCCATTCCAATCCTGAGACACTTCCTATAGCATGAGATGTGATATCTCAATGCTTCTAATACCAAACCTGAGACTCTTCCTATAACATGAGATGGGATATCCAACTCCTTCCCATTCCAATCCTGAGACCCTTCCGATAGCAGAGATGTGATATCTCAATGCTTATACCAAACCTGAGACCCTTCCTACGGCATGAGATGTCATATACAACTCCTTCCCATTCCAATCCTGAGACCCTTCCTATAGCATGAGATGTGATATCTCAATGCTTATACCAAACCTGAGACCCTTCCTATAGCATGAGATGTGATATCCAACTCCTTCCCATTCCAATCCTGAGACCCTTCCTATAGCATGAGATGTGATATCTCAATGCTTATACCAAACCTGAGACCCTTCCTACGGCATGAGATGTCATATACAACTCCTTCCCATTCCAATCCTGAGACCCTTCCTATAGCATGAGATGTGATATCTCATTGCTTATACCAAACCTGAGACCCTTCCTATAACATGAGATGGGATATCCAACTCCTTCCCATTCCAATCCTGAGACACTTCCGATAGCAGAGATGTGATATCTCAATGCTTATACCAGACCTTAGACCCTTCCTATAACATGAGATCGGATATCCAACTCCTTCCCGTTCCAAACCTGAGACCCTTCCTTTAGCATGAGATGTGATATCCAGCTCCTTCCCATTCCAATCCTGAGACCCTCCCTTTAGCATGAGATGTGATATCTCAATGCTTCTAATATCAAAACAGAAACCCTCCCTATAGCATGATATGTGATATCTAAGTCCTTCCCATTCCAATCCTGAGACCCTTCCTATAGCATGAGATGTGATATCTCAATGCTTCTACCAAACCTGAGACCCTTCCTTTAGCATGAGATGTGATATCCAACTCCTTCCCATTCCAATCCTGAGACCCTTCCTATAGCATGAGATGTGATATCTCAATACTTCTAATGCCAAACCTGAAATCCTCCCGATAACATGAGATGTGATATCCAAATCCTTCCCCTTCCAAACCTGAGACCCTCCCTTTAGCATGAGATGTGATATCCAACTCCTTCCCATTCCAATCCTGAGACCCTTCTGATAGCATGAGATGTGATATCTCAATGCTTCTAATACCAAACCTGAGATCCTTCCGATAGCATGAGATGTGATATCTCAATGCTTCTAATACCAAACCTGAGATCCTTCCTATAACATGAGATGTGATATCCAAATCCTTCCCCTTCCAATTCTGAGACCCTCCCTTTAACATGAGATGTGATATCCAACTCCTTCCCATTCCAACCTGAGACCCTTCCTATAGCATGAGATGTGATATCTCAATGCTTATATCAAACCTGAGACCCTTCCTATAACATGAGATGGGATATCCAACTCCTTCCCATTCCAATCCTGAGACACTTCCCATAGCAGAGATGTGATATCTCAATGCTTATACCAGACCTTAGACCCTTCCTATAACATGAGATCGGATATCCAACTCCTTCCCGTTCCAAACCTGAGACCCTTCCTTTAGCATGAGATGTGATATCTCAATGCTTCTAATATCAAAACGGAAACCCTCCCTATAGCATGGTATGTGATATCTAAGTCCTACCCATTCCAATCCTGAGACCCTTCCTATAGCATGAGATGTGATATCTCAATGCTTCTAATACCAAACCTGAGATCCTTCCGATAGCATGAGATCGGATATCCAACTCCTTCCCATTCCAATCCTGAGACACTTCCGATAGCAGAGATGTGATATCTCAATGCTTATACCAGACCTTAGACCCTTCCTATAACATGAGATCGGATATCCAACTCCTTCCCGTTCCAAACCTGAGACCCTTCCTTTAGCATGAGATGTGATATCCAGCTCCTTCCCATTCCAATCCTGAGACACTTCCTATAGCATGAGATGTGATATCTCAATGCTTCTACCAAACCTGAGACCCTTCCTTTAGCATGAGATGTGATATCCAACTCCTTCCCATTCCAATCCTGAGACCCTTCCTATAGCATGAGATGTGATATCTCAATACTTCTAATACCAAACCTGAGATCCTTCCGATAACATGAGATGTGATATCCAAATCCTTCCCCTTCCAAACCTGAGACCCTCCCTTTAGCATGAGATGTGATATCCATCTCCTTCCCATTCCAATCCTGAGACCCTTCTGATAGCATGAGATGTGATATCTCAATGCTTCTAATATCAAAACGGAAACCCTCCCTATCGCATGATATGTGATATCTAAGTCCTTCCCATTCCAATCCTGAGACCCTTCCTATAGCATGAGATGTGATATCTCAATGCTTCTAATACCAAACCTGAGATCCTTCCGATAGCATGAGATCGGATATCCAACTCCTTCCCATTCCAATCCTGAGACACTTCCGATAGCAGAGATGTGATATCTCAATGCTTATACCAGACCTTAGACCCTTCCTATAACATGAGATCGGATATCCAACTCCTTCCCGTTCCAAACCTGAGACCCTTCCTTTAGCATGAGATGTGATATCCAGCTCCTTCCCATTCCAATCCTGAGACACTTCCTATAGCATGAGATGTGATATCTCAATGCTTCTACCAAACCTGAGACCCTTCCTTTAGCATGAGATGTGATATCCAACTCCTTCCCATTCCAATCCTGAGACCCTTCCTATAGCATGAGATGTGATATCTCAATACTTCTAATACCAAACCTGAGATCCTTTCCGATAACATGAGATGTGATATCCAAATCCTTCCCCTTCCAAACCTGAGACCCTCCCTTTAGCATATGTGATATCCATCTCCTTCCCATTCCAATCCTGAGACCCTTCTGATAGCATGAGATGTGATATCTCAATGCTTCTAATACCAAACCTGAGATCCTTCCGATAGCATGAGATGTGATATCTCAATGCTTCTAATACCAAACCTGAGATCCTTCCTATAACATGAGATGTGATATCCAAATCCTCCCCCTTCCAATTCTGAGACCCTCCCTTTAACAAGAGATGTGATATCCAACTCCTTCCCATTCCAACCTGAGACCCTTCCTATAGCATGAGATGTGATATCCAAGTCCTTCCCATTCCAATCCTTAGACCCTTCCTACAGCATGCAATATGATATCTCAATGCCTCTAATACCAAACCTGAGATCCTTCCTCTAACATGAAATGTGATATCCAACTCCTTCCCTTTCCAAACCTGAGAGCCTATCTATAGCATGAGATGTGATATCCAAGTCCTTTCCATTCCAATCCTTAGACCCTTCCTACAGCATGCAATATGATATCTCAATGATTCTAATAACAAACCTGAGACCCGTCCTATAACATGAGATGGGATATCCAACTCCTTCCATTTCCAATCCTGAGACACTTCCGATAGCAGAGATGTGATATCTCAATGCTTATACCAAACCTGAGACCCTTCCTATAACATGAGATGTGATATCCAACTCCTTCCCGTTCCAATCCTGAGACTCTTCCTTTAGCATGAGATGTGATATCCAGCTCCTTCCCATTCCAATCGTGAGACACTTCCGATAGCATGAGATGTGATATCTCAATGCTTCTAATATCAAAACTGAGACCCTCCCTATAGCATGATATGTGATATCTAAGTCCTTCCCATTCCAATCCTGAGACCCTTCCTATAGCATGAGATGTGATATCTCAATGCTTCTACCAAACCTGAGACCCTTCCTTTAGCATGAGATGTGATATAAAACTCCTTCCCATTCCAATCCTGAGACCCTTCCTATAGCATGAGATGTGATATCTCAATACTTCTAATACCAAACCTGAGATCCTTCCTATAGCATGAGATGTGATATCTCAATGCTTCTAATACCAAACCTGAGACCCTTCCTACAGCATGCGATGTGATATCTCACTGCTTATACCAAACCTGAGACCCTTCCTATAGCATGAGATGTGATATCCAACTCCTTCCCATTCCAATCCTGAGACCCTTCCTATAGCATGAGATGTGATATCTCAATGCTTCTAATATCAAACTTGAGAGCCTCCCTATAGCATGAGATGTGATATCCAAGTCCTTCCCATTCCAATCCTGAGACACTTCCTATAGCATGAGATGTGATATCTCAATGCTTCTAATACCAAACCTGAGACTCTTCCTATAACATGAGATGGGATATCCAACTCCTTCCCATTCCAATCCTGAGACCCTTCCGATAGCAGAGATGTGATATCTCAATGCTTATACCAAACCTGAGACCCTTCCTACGGCATGAGATGTCATATACAACTCCTTCCCATTCCAATCCTGAGACCCTTCCTATAGCATGAGATGTGATATCTCAATGCTTATACCAAACCTGAGACCCTTCCTATAGCATGAGATGTGATATCCAACTCCTTCCCATTCCAATCCAGAGACCCTTCCTATAGCATGAGATGTGATATCTCAATGCTTATACCAAACCTGAGACCCTTCCTACGGCATGAGATGTCATATACAACTCCTTCCCATTCCAATCCTGAGACCCTTCCTATAGTATGAGATGTGATATCTCAATGCTTATACCAAACCTGAGACCCTTCCTATAGCATGAGATGTGATATCCAACTCCTTCCCATTCCAATCCTGAGACCCTTCCTATAGCATGAGATGTGATATCTCAATGCTTATACCAAACCTGAGACCCTTCCTATAACATGAGATGGGATATCCAACTCCTTCCCATTCCAATCCTGAGACACTTCCGATAGCAGAGATGTGATATCTCAATGCTTATACCAGACCTTAGACCCTTCCTATAACATGAGATCGGATATCCAACTCCTTCCCGTTCCAAACCTGAGACCCTTCCTTTAGCATGAGATGTGATATCCAGCTCCTTCCCATTCCAATCCTGAGACCCTCCCTTTAGCATGAGATGTGATATCTCAATGCTTCTAATATCAAAACAGAAACCCTCCCTATAGCATGATATGTGATATCTAAGTCCTTCCCATTCCAATCCTGAGACCCTTCCTATAGCATGAGATGTGATATCTCAATGCTTCTACCAAACCTGAGACCCTTCCTTTAGCATGAGATGTGATATCCAACTCCTTCCCATTCCAATCCTGAGACCCTTCCTATAGCATGAGATGTGATATCTCAATACTTCTAATACCAAACCTGAAATCCTTCAGATAACATGAGATGTGATATCCAAATCCTTCCCCTTCCAAACCTGAGACCCTCCCTTTAGCATGAGATGTGATATCCAACTCCTTCCCATTCCAATCCTGAGACCCTTCTGATAGCATGAGATGTGATATCTCAATGCTTCTAATACCAAACCTGAGATCCTTCCGATAGCATGAGATGTGATATCTCAATGCTTCTAATACCAAACCTGAGATCCTTCTTATAACATGAGATGTGATATCCAAATCCTTCCCCTTCCAATTCTGAGACCCTCCCTTTAACATGAGATGTGATATCCAACTCCTTCCCATTCCAATCCTGAGACACTTCCCATAGCAGAGATGTGATATCTCAATGCTTATACCAGACCTTAGACCCTTCCTATAACATGAGATCGGATATCCAACTCCTTCCCGTTCCAAACCTGAGACCCTTCCTTTAGCATGAGATGTGATATCCAGCTCCTTCCCATTCCAATCCTGAGACACTTCCGATAGCATGAGATGTGATATCTCAATGCTTCTAATATCAAAACGGAAACCCTCCCTATAGCATGATATGTGATATCTAAGTCCTTCCCATTCCAATCCTGAGACCCTTCCTATAGCATGAGATGTGATATCTCAATGCTTCTAATACCAAACCTGAGATCCTTCCGATAGCATGAGATCGGATATCCAACTCCTTCCCATTCCAATCCTGAGACACTTCCGATAGCAGAGATGTGATATCTCAATGCTTATACCAGACCTTAGACCCTTCCTATAACATGAGATCGGATATCCAACCCCTTCCCGTTCCAAACCTGAGACCCTTCCTTTAGCATGAGATGTGATATCCAGCTCCTTCCCATTCCAATCCTGAGACACTTCCGATAGCATGAGATGTGATATCTCAATGCTTCTACCAAACCTGAGACCCTTCCTTTAGCATGAGATGTGATATCCAACTCCTTCCCATTCCAATCCTGAGACCCTTCCTATAGCATGAGATGTGATATCTCAATACTTCTAATACCAAACCTGAGATCCTTCCGATAACATGAGATGTGATATCCAAATCCTTCCCCTTCCAAACCTGAGACCCTCCCTTTAGCATGAGATGTGATATCCATCTCCTTCCCATTCCAATCCTGAGACCCTTCTGATAGCATGAGATGTGATATCTCAATGCTTCTAATACCAAACCTGAGATCCTTCCGATAGCATGAGATGTGATATCTCAATGCTTCTAATACCAAACCTGAGATCCTTCCTATAACATGAGATGTGATATCCAAATCCTTCCCCTTCCAATTCTGAGACCCTCCCTTTAACATGAGATGTGATATCCAACTCCTTCCCATTCCAACCTGAGACCCTTCCTATAGCATGAGATGTGATATCCAAGTCCTTCCCATTCCAATCCTTAGACCCTTCCTACAGCATGCAATATGATATCTCAATGCCTCTAATACCAAACCTGAGATCCTTCCTCTAACATGAAATGTGATATCCAACTCCTTCCCTTTCCAAACCTGAGAGCCTATCTATAGCATGAGATGTGATATCCAAGTCCTTTCCATTCCAATCCTTAGACCCTTCCTACAGCATGCAATATGATATCTCAATGATTCTAATAACAAACCTGAGACCCGTCCTATAACATGAGATGGGATATCCAACTCCTTCCATTTCCAATCCTGGGACACTTCCGATAGCAGAGATGTGATATCTCAATGCTTATACCAAACCTGAGACCCTTCCTATAACATAAGATGTGATATCCAACTCCTTCCCGTTCCAAACCTGAGACTCTTCCTTTAGCATGAGATGTGATATCCAGCTCCTTCCCATTCCAATCCTGAGACACTTCCGATAGCATGAGATGTGATATCTCAATGCTTCTAATATCAAAACTGAGACCCTCCCTATAGCATGATATGTGATATCTAAGTCCTTCCCATTCCAATCCTGAGACCCTTCCTATAGCATGAGATGTGATATCTCAATACTTCTAATCCTGAGATCCTTCCTATAGCATGAGATGTGATATCTCAATGCTTCTAATACCAAACCTGAGACCCTTCCTACAGCATGCGATGTGATATCTCACTGCTTATACCAAACCTGAGACCCTTCCTATAGCATGAGATGTGATATCCAACTCCTTCCCATTCCAATCCTGAGACCCTTCCTATAGCATGAGATGTGATATCTCAATGCTTCTAATATCAAACTTGAGAGCCTCCCTATAGCATGAGATGTGATATCCAAGTCCTTCCCATTCCAATCCTGAGACACTTCCTATAGCATGAGATGTGATATCTCAATGCTTCTAATACCAAACCTGAGACTCTTCCTATAACATGAGATGGGATATCCAACTCCTTCCCATTCCAATCCTGAGACCCTTCCGATAGCATGAGATGTGATATCTCAATGCTTATACCAAACCTGAGACCCTTCCTATAGCATGAGATGTGATATCCAACTCCTTCCCATTCCAATCCTGAGACCCTTCCTATAGCATGAGATGTGATATCTCAATGCTTATACCAAACCTGAGACCCTTCCTATAACATGAGATGGGATATCCAACTCCTTCCCATTCCAATCCTGAGACACTTCCGATAGCAGAGATGTGATATCTCAATGCTTATACCAGACCTTAGACCCTTCCTATAACATGAGATCGGATATCCAACTCCTTCCCGTTCCAAACCTGAGACCCTTCCTTTAGCATGAGATGTGATATCCCGCTCCTTCCCATTCCAATCCTGAGACCCTCCCTTTAGCATGAGATGTGATATCTCAATGCTTCTAATATCAAAACAGAAACCCTCCCTATAGCATGATATGTGATATCTAAGTCCTTCCCATTCCAATCCTGAGACCCTTCCTATAGCATGAGATGTGATATCTCAATGCTTCTACCAAACCTGAGACCCTTCCTTTAGCATGAGATGTGATATCCAACTCCTTCCCATTCCAATCCTGAGACCCTTCCTATAGCATGAGATGTGATATCTCAATACTTCTAATACCAAACCTGAAATCCTTCCGATAACATGAGATGTGATATCCAAATCCTTCCCCTTCCAAACCTGAGACCCTCCCTTTAGCATGAGATGTGATATCCAACTCCTTCCCATTCCAATCCTGAGACCCTTCTGATAGCATGAGATGTGATATCTCAATGCTTCTAATACCAAACCTGAGATCCTTCCGATAGCATGAGATGTGATATCTCAATGCTTCTAATACCAAACCTGAGATCCTTCCTATAACATGAGATGTGATATCCAAATCCTTCCCCTTCCAATTCTGAGACCCTCCCTTTAACATGAGATGTGATATCCAACTCCTTCCCATTCCAACCTGAGACCCTTCCTATAGCATGAGATGTGATATCTCAATGCTTATACCAAACCTGAGACCCTTCCTATAACATGAGATGGGATATCCAACTCCTTCCCATTCCAATCCTGAGACACTTCCCATAGCAGAGATGTGATATCTCAATGCTTCTACCAAACCTGAGACCCTTCCTTTAGCATGAGATGTGATATCCAACTCCTTCCCATTCCAATCCTGAGACCCTTCCTATAGCATGAGATGTGACATCTCAATACTTCTAATACCAAACCTGAGATCCTTCCGATAACATGAGATGTGATATCCAAATCCTTCCCCTTCCAAACCTGAGACCCTCCCTTTAGCATGAGATGTGATATCCATCTCCTTCCCATTCCAATCCTGAGACCCTTCTGATAGCATGAGATGTGATATCTCAATGCTTCTAATACCAAACCTGAGATCCTTCCGATAGCATGAGATGTGATATCTCAATGCTTCTAATACCAAACCTGAGATCCTTCCTATAACATGAGATGTGATATCCAAATCCGTCCCCTTCCAATTCTGAGACCCTCCCTTTAACATGAGATGTGATATCCAACTCCTTCCCATTCCAACCTGAGACCCTTCCTATAGCATGAGATGTGATATCCAAGTCCTTCCCATTCCAATCCTTAGACCCTTCCTACAGCATGCAATATGATATCTCAATGCCTCTAATACCAAACCTGAGATCCTTCCTCTAACATGAAATGTGATATCCAACTCCTTCCCTTTCCAAACCTGAGAGCCTATCTATAGCATGAGATGTGATATCCAAGTCCTTTCCATTCCAATCCTTAGACCCTTCCTACAGCATGCAATATGATATCTCAATGATTCTAATAACAAACCTGAGACCCGTCCTATAACATGAGATGGGATATCCAACTCCTTCCATTTCCAATCCTGAGACACTTCCGATAGCAGAGATGTGATATCTCAATGCTTATACCAAACCTGAGACTCTTCCTTTAGCATGAGATGTGATATCCAGCTCCTTCCCATTCCAATCGTGAGACACTTCCGATAGCATGAGATGTGATATCTCAATGCTTCTAATATCAAAACTGAGACCCTCCCTATAGCATGATATGTGATATCTAAGTCCTTCCCATTCCAATCCTGAGACCCTTCCTATAGCATGAGATTTGATATCTCAATGCTTCTACCAAACCTGAGACCCTTCCTTTAGCATGAGATGTGATATCCAACTCCTTCCCATTCCAAACCTGAGACCCTCCCTATAGCATGATATGTGATATCTAAGTCCTTCCCATTCCAATCCTGAGACCCTTCCTATAGCATGAGATGTGATATCTCAATACTTCTAATACCAAACCTGAGATCCTTCCTATAGCATGAGATGTGATATCTCAATGCTTCTAATACCAAACCTGAGACCCTTCCTACAGCATGCGATGTGATATCTCACTGCTTATACCAAACCTGAGACCCTTCCTATAGCATGAGATGTGATATCCAACTCCTTCCCATTCCAATCCTGAGACCCTTCCTATAGCATGAGATGTGATATCTCAATGCTTCTAATATCAAACTTGAGAGCCTCCCTATAGCATGAGATGTGATATCCAAGTCCTTCCCATTCCAATCCTGAGACACTTCCTATAGCATGAGATGTGATATCTCAATGCTTCTAATACCAAACCTGAGACTCTTCCTATAACATGAGATGGGATATCCAACTCCTTCCCATTCCAATCCTGAGACCCTTCCGATAGCAGAGATGTGATATCTTAATGCTTATACCAAACCTGAGACCCTTCCTACGGCATGAGATGTCATATACAACTCCTTCCCATTCCAATCCTGAGACCCTTCCTATAGCATGAGATGTGATATCTCAATGCTTATACCAAACCTGAGACCCTTCCTATAGCATGAGATGTGATATCCAACTCCTTCCCATTCCAATCCTGAGACCCTTCCTATAGCATGAGATGTGATATCTCAATGCTTATACCAAACCTGAGACCCTTCCTACGGCATGAGATGTCATATACAACTCCTTCCCATTCCAATCCTGAGACCCTTCCTATAGCATGAGATGTGATATCTCATTGCTTATACCAAACCTGAGACCCTTCCTATAACATGAGATGGGATATCCAACTCCTTCCCATTCCAATCCTGAGACACTTCCGATAGCAGAGATGTGATATCTCAATGCTTATACCAGACCTTAGACCCTTCCTATAACATGAGATCGGATATCCAACTCCTTCCCGTTCCAAACCTGAGACCCTTCCTTTAGCATGAGATGTGATATCCAGCTCCTTCCCATTCCAATCCTGAGACCCTCCCTTTAGCATGAGATGTGATATCTCAATGCTTCTAATATCAAAACAGAAACCCTCCCTATAGCATGATATGTGATATCTAAGTCCTTCCCATTCCAATCCTGAGACCCTTCCTATAGCATGAGATGTGATATCTCAATGCTTCTACCAAACCTGAGACCCTTCCTTTAGCATGAGATGTGATATCCAACTCCTTCCCATTCCAATCCTGAGACCCTTCCTATAGCATGAGATGTGATATCTCAATACTTCTAATGCCAAACCTGAAATCCTCCCGATAACATGAGATGTGATATCCAAATCCTTCCCCTTCCAAACCTGAGACCCTCCCTTTAGCATGAGATGTGATATCCAACTCCTTCCCATTCCAATCCTGAGACCCTTCTGATAGCATGAGATGTGATATCTCAATGCTTCTAATACCAAACCTGAGATCCTTCCGATAGCATGAGATGTGATATCTCAATGCTTCTAATACCAAACCTGAGATCCTTCCTATAACATGAGATGTGATATCCAAATCCTTCCCCTTCCAATTCTGAGACCCTCCCTTTAACATGAGATGTGATATCCAACTCCTTCCCATTCCAACCTGAGACCCTTCCTATAGCATGAGATGTGATATCTCAATGCTTATATCAAACCTGAGACCTTTCCTATAACATGAGATGGGATATCCAACTCCTTCCCATTCCAATCCTGAGACACTTCCCATAGCAGAGATGTGATATCTCAATGCTTATACCAGACCTTAGACCCTTCCTATAACATGAGATCGGATATCCAACTCCTTCCCGTTCCAAACCTGAGACCCTTCCTTTAGCATGAGATGTGATATCTCAATGCTTCTAATATCAAAACGGAAACCCTCCCTATAGCATGGTATGTGATATCTAAGTCCTACCCATTCCAATCCTGAGACCCTTCCTATAGCATGAGATGTGATATCTCAATGCTTCTAATACCAAACCTGAGATCCTTCCGATAGCATGAGATCGGATATCCAACTCCTTCCCATTCCAATCCTGAGACACTTCCGATAGCAGAGATGTGATATCTCAATGCTTATACCAGACCTTAGACCCTTCCTATAACATGAGATCGGATATCCAACTCCTTCCCGTTCCAAACCTGAGACCCTTCCTTTAGCATGAGATGTGATATCCAGCTCCTTCCCATTCCAATCCTGAGACACTTCCTATAGCATGAGATGTGATATCTCAATGCTTCTACCAAACCTGAGACCCTTCCTTTAGCATGAGATGTGATATCCAACTCCTTCCCATTCCAATCCTGAGACCCTTCCTATAGCATGAGATGTGATATCTCAATACTTCTAATACCAAACCTGAGATCCTTCCGATAACATGAGATGTGATATCCAAATCCTTCCCCTTCCAAACCTGAGACCCTCCCTTTAGCATGAGATGTGATATCCATCTCCTTCCCATTCCAATCCTGAGACCCTTCTGATAGCATGAGATGTGATATCTCAATGCTTCTAATATCAAAACGGAAACCCTCCCTATCGCATGATATGTGATATCTAAGTCCTTCCCATTCCAATCCTGAGACCCTTCCTATAGCATGAGATGTGATATCTCAATGCTTCTAATACCAAACCTGAGATCCTTCCGATAGCATGAGATCGGATATCCAACTCCTTCCCATTCCAATCCTGAGACACTTCCGATAGCAGAGATGTGATATCTCAATGCTTATACCAGACCTTAGACCCTTCCTATAACATGAGATCGGATATCCAACTCCTTCCCGTTCCAAACCTGAGACCCTTCCTTTAGCATGAGATGTGATATCCAGCTCCTTCCCATTCCAATCCTGAGACACTTCCTATAGCATGAGATGTGATATCTCAATGCTTCTACCAAACCTGAGACCCTTCCTTTAGCATGAGATGTGATATCCAACTCCTTCCCATTCCAATCCTGAGACCCTTCCTATAGCATGAGATGTGATATCTCAATACTTCTAATACCAAACCTGAGATCCTTTCCGATAACATGAGATGTGATATCCAAATCCTTCCCCTTCCAAACCTGAGACCCTCCCTTTAGCATATGTGATATCCATCTCCTTCCCATTCCAATCCTGAGACCCTTCTGATAGCATGAGATGTGATATCTCAATGCTTCTAATACCAAACCTGAGATCCTTCCGATAGCATGAGATGTGATATCTCAATGCTTCTAATACCAAACCTGAGATCCTTCCTATAACATGAGATGTGATATCCAAATCCTCCCCCTTCCAATTCTGAGACCCTCCCTTTAACAAGAGATGTGATATCCAACTCCTTCCCATTCCAACCTGAGACCCTTCCTATAGCATGAGATGTGATATCCAAGTCCTTCCCATTCCAATCCTTAGACCCTTCCTACAGCATGCAATATGATATCTCAATGCCTCTAATACCAAACCTGAGATCCTTCCTCTAACATGAAATGTGATATCCAACTCCTTCCCTTTCCAAACCTGAGAGCCTATCTATAGCATGAGATGTGATATCCAAGTCCTTTCCATTCCAATCCTTAGACCCTTCCTACAGCATGCAATATGATATCTCAATGATTCTAATAACAAACCTGAGACCCGTCCTATAACATGAGATGGGATATCCAACTCCTTCCATTTCCAATCCTGAGACACTTCCGATAGCAGAGATGTGATATCTCAATGCTTATACCAAACCTGAGACCCTTCCTATAACATGAGATGTGATATCCAACTCCTTCCCGTTCCAATCCTGAGACTCTTCCTTTAGCATGAGATGTGATATCCAGCTCCTTCCCATTCCAATCGTGAGACACTTCCGATAGCATGAGATGTGATATCTCAATGCTTCTAATATCAAAACTGAGACCCTCCCTATAGCATGATATGTGATATCTAAGTCCTTCCCATTCCAATCCTGAGACCCTTCCTATAGCATGAGATGTGATATCTCAATGCTTCTACCAAACCTGAGACCCTTCCTTTAGCATGAGATGTGATATAAAACTCCTTCCCATTCCAATCCTGAGACCCTTCCTATAGCATGAGATGTGATATCTCAATACTTCTAATACCAAACCTGAGATCCTTCCTATAGCATGAGATGTGATATCTCAATGCTTCTAATACCAAACCTGAGACCCTTCCTACAGCATGCGATGTGATATCTCACTGCTTATACCAAACCTGAGACCCTTCCTATAGCATGAGATGTGATATCCAACTCCTTCCCATTCCAATCCTGAGACCCTTCCTATAGCATGAGATGTGATATCTCAATGCTTCTAATATCAAACTTGAGAGCCTCCCTATAGCATGAGATGTGATATCCAAGTCCTTCCCATTCCAATCCTGAGACACTTCCTATAGCATGAGATGTGATATCTCAATGCTTCTAATACCAAACCTGAGACTCTTCCTATAACATGAGATGGGATATCCAACTCCTTCCCATTCCAATCCTGAGACCCTTCCGATAGCAGAGATGTGATATCTCAATGCTTATACCAAACCTGAGACCCTTCCTACGGCATGAGATGTCATATACAACTCCTTCCCATTCCAATCCTGAGACCCTTCCTATAGCATGAGATGTGATATCTCAATGCTTATACCAAACCTGAGACCCTTCCTATAGCATGAGATGTGATATCCAACTCCTTCCCATTCCAATCCAGAGACCCTTCCTATAGCATGAGATGTGATATCTCAATGCTTATACCAAACCTGAGACCCTTCCTACGGCATGAGATGTCATATACAACTCCTTCCCATTCCAATCCTGAGACCCTTCCTATAGTATGAGATGTGATATCTCAATGCTTATACCAAACCTGAGACCCTTCCTATAGCATGAGATGTGATATCCAACTCCTTCCCATTCCAATCCTGAGACCCTTCCTATAGCATGAGATGTGATATCTCAATGCTTATACCAAACCTGAGACCCTTCCTATAACATGAGATGGGATATCCAACTCCTTCCCATTCCAATCCTGAGACACTTCCGATAGCAGAGATGTGATATCTCAATGCTTATACCAGACCTTAGACCCTTCCTATAACATGAGATCGGATATCCAACTCCTTCCCGTTCCAAACCTGAGACCCTTCCTTTAGCATGAGATGTGATATCCAGCTCCTTCCCATTCCAATCCTGAGACCCTCCCTTTAGCATGAGATGTGATATCTCAATGCTTCTAATATCAAAACAGAAACCCTCCCTATAGCATGATATGTGATATCTAAGTCCTTCCCATTCCAATCCTGAGACCCTTCCTATAGCATGAGATGTGATATCTCAATGCTTCTACCAAACCTGAGACCCTTCCTTTAGCATGAGATGTGATATCCAACTCCTTCCCATTCCAATCCTGAGACCCTTCCTATAGCATGAGATGTGATATCTCAATACTTCTAATACCAAACCTGAAATCCTTCAGATAACATGAGATGTGATATCCAAATCCTTCCCCTTCCAAACCTGAGACCCTCCCTTTAGCATGAGATGTGATATCCAACTCCTTCCCATTCCAATCCTGAGACCCTTCTGATAGCATGAGATGTGATATCTCAATGCTTCTAATACCAAACCTGAGATCCTTCCGATAGCATGAGATGTGATATCTCAATGCTTCTAATACCAAACCTGAGATCCTTCTTATAACATGAGATGTGATATCCAAATCCTTCCCCTTCCAATTCTGAGACCCTCCCTTTAACATGAGATGTGATATCCAACTCCTTCCCATTCCAATCCTGAGACACTTCCCATAGCAGAGATGTGATATCTCAATGCTTATACCAGACCTTAGACCCTTCCTATAACATGAGATCGGATATCCAACTCCTTCCCGTTCCAAACCTGAGACCCTTCCTTTAGCATGAGATGTGATATCCAGCTCCTTCCCATTCCAATCCTGAGACACTTCCGATAGCATGAGATGTGATATCTCAATGCTTCTAATATCAAAACGGAAACCCTCCCTATAGCATGATATGTGATATCTAAGTCCTTCCCATTCCAATCCTGAGACCCTTCCTATAGCATGAGATGTGATATCTCAATGCTTCTAATACCAAACCTGAGATCCTTCCGATAGCATGAGATCGGATATCCAACTCCTTCCCATTCCAATCCTGAGACACTTCCGATAGCAGAGATGTGATATCTCAATGCTTATACCAGACCTTAGACCCTTCCTATAACATGAGATCGGATATCCAACTCCTTCCCGTTCCAAACCTGAGACCCTTCCTTTAGCATGAGATGTGATATCCAGCTCCTTCCCATTCCAATCCTGAGACACTTCCGATAGCATGAGATGTGATATCTCAATGCTTCTACCAAACCTGAGACCCTTCCTTTAGCATGAGATGTGATATCCAACTCCTTCCCATTCCAATCCTGAGACCCTTCCTATAGCATGAGATGTGATATCTCAATACTTCTAATACCAAACCTGAGATCCTTCCGATAACATGAGATGTGATATCCAAATCCTTCCCCTTCCAAACCTGAGACCCTCCCTTTAGCATGAGATGTGATATCCATCTCCTTCCCATTCCAATCCTGAGACCCTTCTGATAGCATGAGATGTGATATCTCAATGCTTCTAATACCAAACCTGAGATCCTTCCGATAGCATGAGATGTGATATCTCAATGCTTCTAATACCAAACCTGAGATCCTTCCTATAACATGAGATGTGATATCCAAATCCTTCCCCTTCCAATTCTGAGACCCTCCCTTTAACATGAGATGTGATATCCAACTCCTTCCCATTCCAACCTGAGACCCTTCCTATAGCATGAGATGTGATATCCAAGTCCTTCCCATTCCAATCCTTAGACCCTTCCAACAGCATGCAATATGATATCTCAATGCCTCTAATACCAAACCTGAGATCCTTCCTCTAACATGAAATGTGATATCCAACTCCTTCCCTTTCCAAACCTGAGAGCCTATCTATAGCATGAGATGTGATATCCAAGTCCTTTCCATTCCAATCCTTAGACCCTTCCTACAGCATGCAATATGATATCTCAATGATTCTAATAACAAACCTGAGACCCGTCCTATAACATGAGATGGGATATCCAACTCCTTCCATTTCCAATCCTGAGACACTTCCGATAGCAGAGATGTGATATCTCAATGCTTATACCAAACCTGAGACTCTTCCTTTAGCATGAGATGTGATATCCAGCTCCTTCCCATTCCAATCGTGAGACACTTCCGATAGCATGAGATGTGATATCTCAATGCTTCTAATATCAAAACTGAGACCCTCCCTATAGCATGATATGTGATATCTAAGTCCTTCCCATTCCAATCCTGAGACCCTTCCTATAGCATGAGATGTGATATCTCAATGCTTCTACCAAACCTGAGACCCTTCCTTTAGCATGAGATGTGATATCCAACTCCTTCCCATTCCAATCCTGAGACCCTTCCTATAGCATGAGATGTGATATCTCAATACTTCTAATCCTGAGATCCTTCCTATAGCATGAGATGTGATATCTCAATGCTTCTAATACCAAACCTGAGACCCTTCCTACAGCATGCGATGTGATATCTCACTGCTTATACCAAACCTGAGACCCTTCCTATAGCATGAGATGTGATATCCAACTCCTTCCCATTCCAATCCTGAGACCCTTCCTATAGCATGAGATGTGATATCTCAATGCTTCTAATATCAAACTTGAGAGCCTCCCTATAGCATGAGATGTGATATCCAAGTCCTTCCCATTCCAATCCTGAGACACTTCCTATAGCATGAGATGTGATATCTCAATGCTTCTAATACCAAACCTGAGACTCTTCCTATAACATGAGATGGGATATCCAACTCCTTCCCATTCCAATCCTGAGACCCTTCCGATAGCAGAGATGTGATATCTCAATGCTTATACCAAACCTGAGACCCTTCCTACGGCATGAGATGTCATATACAACTCCTTCCCATTCCAATCCTGAGACCCTTCCTATAGCATGAGATGTGATATCTCAATGCTTATACCAAACCTGAGACCCTTCCTATAGCATGAGATGTGATATCCAACTCCTTCCCATTCCAATCCTGAGACCCTTCCTATAGCATGAGATGTGATATCTCAATGCTTATACCAAACCTGAGACCCTTCCTACGGCATGAGATGTCATATACAACTCCTTCCCATTCCAATCATGAGACCCTTCCTATAGCATGAGATGTGATATCTCAATGCTTATACCAAACCTGAGACCCTTCCTATAGCATGAGATGTGATATCCAACTCCTTCCCATTCCAATCCTGAGACCCTTCCTATAGCATGAGATGTGATATCTCAATGCTTATACCAAACCTGAGACCCTTCCTATAACATGAGATGGGATATCCAACTCCTTCCCATTCCAATCCTGAGACACTTCCGATAGCAGAGATGTGATATCTCAATGCTTATACCAGACCTTAGACCCTTCCTATAACATGAGATCGGATATCCAACTCCTTCCCGTTCCAAACCTGAGACCCTTCCTTTAGCATGAGATGTGATATCCCGCTCCTTCCCATTCCAATCCTGAGACCCTCCCTTTAGCATGAGATGTGATATCTCAATGCTTCTAATATCAAAACAGAAACCCTCCCTATAGCATGATATGTGATATCTAAGTCCTTCCCATTCCAATCCTGAGACCCTTCCTATAGCATGAGATGTGATATCTCAATGCTTCTACCAAACCTGAGACCCTTCCTTTAGCATGAGATGTGATATCCAACTCCTTCCCATTCCAATCCTGAGACCCTTCCTATAGCATGAGATGTGATATCTCAATACTTCTAATACCAAACCTGAAATCCTTCCGATAACATGAGATGTGATATCCAAATCCTTCCCCTTCCAAACCTGAGACCCTCCCTTTAGCATGAGATGTGATATCCAACTCCTTCCCATTCCAATCCTGAGACCCTTCTGATAGCATGAGATGTGATATCTCAATGCTTCTAATACCAAACCTGAGATCCTTCCGATAGCATGAGATGTGATATCTCAATGCTTCTAATACCAAACCTGAGATCCTTCCTATAACATGAGATGTGATATCCAAATCCTTCCCCTTCCAATTCTGAGACCCTCCCTTTAACATGAGATGTGATATCCAACTCATTCCCATTCCAACCTGAGACCCTTCCTATAGCATGAGATGTGATATCTCAATGCTTATACCAAACCTGAGACCCTTCCTATAACATGAGATGGGATATCCAACTCCTTCCCATTCCAATCCTGAGACACTTCCCATAGCAGAGATGTGATATCTCAATGCTTATACCAGACCTTAGACCCTTCCTATAACATGAGATCGGATATCCAACTCCTTCCCGTTCCAAACCTGAGACCCTTCCTTTAGCATGAGATGTGATATCCAGCTCCTTCCCATTCCAATCCTGAGACACTTCCGATAGCATGAGATGTGATATCTCAATGCTTCTAATATCAAAACGGAAACCCTCCCTATAGCATGATATGTGATATCTAAGTCCTTCCCATTCCAATCCTGAGACCCTTCCTATAGCATGAGATGTGATATCTCAATGCTTCTAATACCAAACCTGAGATCCTTCCGATAGCATGAGATCGGATATCCAACTCCTTCCCATTCCAATCCTGAGACACTTCCGATAGCAGAGATGTGATATCTCAATGCTTATACCAGACCTTAGACCCTTCCTATAACATGAGATCGGATATCCAACTCCTTCCCGTTCCAAACCTGAGACCCTTCCTTTAGCATGAGATGTGATATCCAGCTCCTTCCCATTCCAATCCTGAGACACTTCCTATAGCATGAGATGTGATATCTCAATGCTTCTACCAAACCTGAGACCCTTCCTTTAGCATGAGATGTGATATCCAACTCCTTCCCATTCCAATCCTGAGACCCTTCCTATAGCATGAGATGTGATATCTCAATGCTTCTACCAAACCTGAGACCCTTCCTTTAGCATGAGATGTGATATCCAACTCCTTCCCATTCCAATCCTGAGACCCTTCCTATAGCATGAGATGTGATATCTCAATACTTCTAATCCTGAGATCCTTCCTATAGCATGAGATGTGATATCTCAATGCTTCTAATACCAAACCTGAGACCCTTCCTACAGCATGCGATGTGATATCTCACTGCTTATACCAAACCTGAGACCCTTCCTATAGCATGAGATGTGATATCCAACTCCTTCCCATTCCAATCCTGAGACCCTTCCTATAGCATGAGATGTGATATCTCAATGCTTCTAATATCAAACTTGAGAGCCTCCCTATAGCATGAGATGTGATATCCAAGTCCTTCCCATTCCAATCCTGAGACACTTCCTATAGCATGAGATGTGATATCTCAATGCTTCTAATACCAAACCTGAGACTCTTCCTATAACATGAGATGGGATATCCAACTCCTTCCCATTCCAATCCTGAGACCCTTCCGATAGCAGAGATGTGATATCTCAATGCTTATACCAAACCTGAGACCCTTCCTACGGCATGAGATGTCATATACAACTCCTTCCCATTCCAATCCTGAGACCCTTCCTATAGCATGAGATGTGATATCTCAATGCTTATACCAAACCTGAGACCCTTCCTATAGCATGAGATGTGATATCCAACTCCTTCCCATTCCAATCCTGAGACCCTTCCTATAGCATGAGATGTGATATCTCAATGCTTATACCAAACCTGAGACCCTTCCTACGGCATGAGATGTCATATACAACTCCTTCCCATTCCAATCATGAGACCCTTCCTATAGCATGAGATGTGATATCTCAATGCTTATACCAAACCTGAGACCCTTCCTATAGCATGAGATGTGATATCCAACTCCTTCCCATTCCAATCCTGAGACCCTTCCTATAGCATGAGATGTGATATCTCAATGCTTATACCAAACCTGAGACCCTTCCTATAACATGAGATGGGATATCCAACTCCTTCCCATTCCAATCCTGAGACACTTCCGATAGCAGAGATGTGATATCTCAATGCTTATACCAGACCTTAGACCCTTCCTATAACATGAGATCGGATATCCAACTCCTTCCCGTTCCAAACCTGAGACCCTTCCTTTAGCATGAGATGTGATATCCCGCTCCTTCCCATTCCAATCCTGAGACCCTCCCTTTAGCATGAGATGTGATATCTCAATGCTTCTAATATCAAAACAGAAACCCTCCCTATAGCATGATATGTGATATCTAAGTCCTTCCCATTCCAATCCTGAGACCCTTCCTATAGCATGAGATGTGATATCTCAATGCTTCTACCAAACCTGAGACCCTTCCTTTAGCATGAGATGTGATATCCAACTCCTTCCCATTCCAATCCTGAGACCCTTCCTATAGCATGAGATGTGATATCTCAATACTTCTAATACCAAACCTGAAATCCTTCCGATAACATGAGATGTGATATCCAAATCCTTCCCCTTCCAAACCTGAGACCCTCCCTTTAGCATGAGATGTGATATCCAACTCCTTCCCATTCCAATCCTGAGACCCTTCTGATAGCATGAGATGTGATATCTCAATGCTTCTAATAAGAAACCTGAGATCCTTCCGATAGCATGAGATGTGATATCTCAATGCTTCTAATACCAAACCTGAGATCCTTCCTATAACATGAGATGTGATATCCAAATCCTTCCCCTTCCAATTCTGAGACCCTCCCTTTAACATGAGATGTGATATCCAACTCATTCCCATTCCAACCTGAGACCCTTCCTATAGCATGAGATGTGATATCTCAATGCTTATACCAAACCTGAGACCCTTCCTATAACATGAGATGGGATATCCAACTCCTTCCCATTCCAATCCTGAGACACTTCCCATAGCAGAGATGTGATATCTCAATGCTTATACCAGACCTTAGACCCTTCCTATAACATGAGATCGGATATCCAACTCCTTCCCGTTCCAAACCTGAGACCCTTCCTTTAGCATGAGATGTGATATCCAGCTCCTTCCCATTCCAATCCTGAGACACTTCCGATAGCATGAGATGTGATATCTCAATGCTTCTAATATCAAAACGGAAACCCTCCCTATAGCATGATATGTGATATCTAAGTCCTTCCCATTCCAATCCTGAGACCCTTCCTATAGCATGAGATGTGATATCTCAATGCTTCTAATACCAAACCTGAGATCCTTCCGATAGCATGAGATCGGATATCCAACTCCTTCCCATTCCAATCCTGAGACACTTCCGATAGCAGAGATGTGATATCTCAATGCTTATACCAGACCTTAGACCCTTCCTATAACATGAGATCGGATATCCAACTCCTTCCCGTTCCAAACCTGAGACCCTTCCTTTAGCATGAGATGTGATATCCAGCTCCTTCCCATTCCAATCCTGAGACACTTCCTATAGCATGAGATGTGATATCTCAATGCTTCTACCAAACCTGAGACCCTTCCTTTAGCATGAGATGTGATATCCAACTCCTTCCCATTCCAATCCTGAGACCCTTCCTATAGCATGAGATGTGATATCTCAATACTTCTAATACCAAACCTGAGATCCTTCCGATAACATGAGATGTGATATCCAAATCCTTCCCCTTCCAAACCTGAGACCCTCCCTTTAGCATGAGATGTGATATCCATCTCCTTCCCATTCCAATCCTGAGACCCTTCTGATAGCATGAGATGTGATATCTCAATGCTTCTAATACCAAACCTGAGATCCTTCCGATAGCATGAGATGTGATATCTCAATGCTTCTAATACCAAACCTGAGATCCTTCCTATAACATGAGATGTGATATCCAAATCCTTCCCCTTCCAATTCTGAGACCCTCCCTTTAACATGAGATGTGATATCCAACTCCTTCCCATTCCAACCTGAGACCCTTCCTATAGCATGAGATGTGATATCTCAATGCCTCTAATACCAAACCTGAGATCCTTCCTCTAACATGAAATGTGATATCCAACTCCTTCCCTTTCCAAACCTGAGAGCCTATCTATAGCATGAGATGTGATATCCAAGTCCTTCCCATTCCAATCCTTAGACCCTTCCTACAGCATGCAATATGATATCTCAATGATTCTAATAACAAACCTGAGACCCGTCCTATAACATGAGATGGGATATCCAACTCCTTCCATTTCCAATCCTGGGACACTTCCGATAGCAGAGATGTGATATCTCAATGCTTATACCAAACCTGAGACCCTTCCTATAACATAAGATGTGATATCCAACTCCTTCCCGTTCCAAACCTGAGACTCTTCCTTTAGCATGAGATGTGATATCCAGCTCCTTCCCATTCCAATCCTGAGACACTTCCGATAGCATGAGATGTGATATCTCAATGCTTCTAATATCAAAACTGAGACCCTCCCTATAGCATGATATGTGATATCTAAGTCCTTCCCATTCCAATCCTGAGACCCTTCCTATAGCATGAGATGTGATATCTCAATACTTCTAATCCTGAGATCCTTCCTATAGCATGAGATGTGATATCTCAATGCTTCTAATACCAAACCTGAGACCCTTCCTACAGCATGCGATGTGATATCTCACTGCTTATACCAAACCTGAGACCCTTCCTATAGCATGAGATGTGATATCCAACTCCTTCCCATTCCAATCCTGAGACCCTTCCTATAGCATGAGATGTGATATCTCAATGCTTCTAATATCAAACTTGAGAGCCTCCCTATAGCATGAGATGTGATATCCAAGTCCTTCCCATTCCAATCCTGAGACACTTCCTATAGCATGAGATGTGATATCTCAATGCTTCTAATACCAAACCTGAGACTCTTCCTATAACATGAGATGGGATATCCAACTCCTTCCCATTCCAATCCTGAGACCCTTCCGATAGCAGAGATGTGATATCTCAATGCTTATACCAAACCTGAGACCCTTCCTACGGCATGAGATGTCATATACAACTCCTTCCCATTCCAATCCTGAGACCCTTCCTATAGCATGAGATGTGATATCTCAATGCTTATACCAAACCTGAGACCCTTCCTATAGCATGAGATGTGATATCCAACTCCTTCCCATTCCAATCCTGAGACCCTTCCTATAGCATGAGATGTGATATCTCAATGCTTATACCAAACCTGAGACCCTTCCTACGGCATGAGATGTCATATACAACTCCTTCCCATTCCAATCATGAGACCCTTCCTATAGCATGAGATGTGATATCTCAATGCTTATACCAAACCTGAGACCCTTCCTATAGCATGAGATGTGATATCCAACTCCTTCCCATTCCAATCCTGAGACCCTTCCTATAGCATGAGATGTGATATCTCAATGCTTATACCAAACCTGAGACCCTTCCTATAACATGAGATGGGATATCCAACTCCTTCCCATTCCAATCCTGAGACACTTCCGATAGCAGAGATGTGATATCTCAATGCTTATACCAGACCTTAGACCCTTCCTATAACATGAGATCGGATATCCAACTCCTTCCCGTTCCAAACCTGAGACCCTTCCTTTAGCATGAGATGTGATATCCCGCTCCTTCCCATTCCAATCCTGAGACCCTCCCTTTAGCATGAGATGTGATATCTCAATGCTTCTAATATCAAAACAGAAACCCTCCCTATAGCATGATATGTGATATCTAAGTCCTTCCCATTCCAATCCTGAGACCCTTCCTATAGCATGAGATGTGATATCTCAATGCTTCTACCAAACCTGAGACCCTTCCTTTAGCATGAGATGTGATATCCAACTCCTTCCCATTCCAATCCTGAGACCCTTCCTATAGCATGAGATGTGATATCTCAATACTTCTAATACCAAACCTGAAATCCTTCCGATAACATGAGATGTGATATCCAAATCCTTCCCCTTCCAAACCTGAGACCCTCCCTTTAGCATGAGATGTGATATCCAACTCCTTCCCATTCCAATCCTGAGACCCTTCTGATAGCATGAGATGTGATATCTCAATGCTTCTAATACCAAACCTGAGATCCTTCCGATAGCATGAGATGTGATATCTCAATGCTTCTAATACCAAACCTGAGATCCTTCCTATAACATGAGATGTGATATCCAAATCCTTCCCCTTCCAATTCTGAGACCCTCCCTTTAACATGAGATGTGATATCCAACTCCTTCCCATTCCAACCTGAGACCCTTCCTATAGCATGAGATGTGATATCTCAATGCTTATACCAAACCTGAGACCCTTCCTATAACATGAGATGGGATATCCAACTCCTTCCCATTCCAATCCTGAGACACTTCCCATAGCAGAGATGTGATATCTCAATGCTTATACCAGACCTTAGACCCTTCCTATAACATGAGATCGGATATCCAACTCCTTCCCGTTCCAAACCTGAGACCCTTCCTTTAGCATGAGATGTGATATCCAGCTCCTTCCCATTCCAATCCTGAGACACTTCCGATAGCATGAGATGTGATATCTCAATGCTTCTAATATCAAAACGGAAACCCTCCCTATAGCATGATATGTGATATCTAAGTCCTTCCCATTCCAATCCTGAGACCCTTCCTATAGCATGAGATGTGATATCTCAATGCTTCTAATACCAAACCTGAGATCCTTCCGATAGCATGAGATCGGATATCCAACTCCTTCCCATTCCAATCCTGAGACACTTCCGATAGCAGAGATGTGATATCTCAATGCTTATACCAGACCTTAGACCCTTCCTATAACATGAGATCGGATATCCAACTCCTTCCCGTTCCAAACCTGAGACCCTTCCTTTAGCATGAGATGTGATATCCAGCTCCTTCCCATTCCAATCCTGAGACACTTCCTATAGCATGAGATGTGATATCTCAATGCTTCTACCAAACCTGAGACCCTTCCTTTAGCATGAGATGTGATATCCAACTCCTTCCCATTCCAATCCTGAGACCCTTCCTATAGCATGAGATGTGATATCTCAATACTTCTAATACCAAACCTGAGATCCTTCCGATAACATGAGATGTGATATCCAAATCCTTCCCCTTCCAAACCTGAGACCCTCCCTTTAGCATGAGATGTGATATCCATCTCCTTCCCATTCCAATCCTGAGACCCTTCTGATAGCATGAGATGTGATATCTCAATGCTTCTAATACCAAACCTGAGATCCTTCCGATAGCATGAGATGTGATATCTCAATGCTTCTAATACCAAACCTGAGATCCTTCCTATAACATGAGATGTGATATCCAAATCCTTCCCCTTCCAATTCTGAGACCCTCCCTTTAACATGAGATGTGATATCCAACTCCTTCCCATTCCAACCTGAGACCCTTCCTATAGCATGAGATGTGATATCTCAATGCCTCTAATACCAAACCTGAGATCCTTCCTCTAACATGAAATGTGATATCCAACTCCTTCCCTTTCCAAACCTGAGAGCCTATCTATAGCATGAGATGTGATATCCAAGTCCTTCCCATTCCAATCCTTAGACCCTTCCTACAGCATGCAATATGATATCTCAATGATTCTAATAACAAACCTGAGACCCGTCCTATAACATGAGATGGGATATCCAACTCCTTCCATTTCCAATCCTGGGACACTTCCGATAGCAGAGATGTGATATCTCAATGCTTATACCAAACCTGAGACCCTTCCTATAACATAAGATGTGATATCCAACTCCTTCCCGTTCCAAACCTGAGACTCTTCCTTTAGCATGAGATGTGATATCCAGCTCCTTCCCATTCCAATCCTGAGACACTTCCGATAGCATGAGATGTGATATCTCAATGCTTCTAATATCAAAACTGAGACCCTCCCTATAGCATGATATGTGATATCTAAGTCCTTCCCATTCCAATCCTGAGACCCTTCCTATAGCATGAGATGTGATATCTCAATGCTTCTACCAAACCTGAGACCCTTCCTTTAGCATGATATGTGATATCCAACTCCTTCCCATTCCAATCCTGAGACCCTTCCTATAGCATGAGATGTGATATCTCAATACTTCTAATACCAAACCTGAGATCCTTCCTATAGCATGAGATGTGATATCTCAATGCTTCTAATACCAAACCTGAGACCCTTCCTACAGCATGCGATGTGATATCTCACTGCTTATACCAAACCTGAGACCCTTCCTATAGCATGAGATGTGATATCCAACTCCTTCCCATTCCAATCCTGAGACCCTTCCTATAGCATGAGATGTGATATCTCAATGCTTCTAATATCAAACTTGAGAGCCTCCCTATAGCATGAGATGTGATATCCAAGTCCTTCCCATTCCAATCCTGAGACACTTCCTATAGCATGAGATGTGATATCTCAATGCTTCTAATACCAAACCTGAGACTCTTCCTATAACATGAGATGGGATATCCAACTCCTTCCCATTCAAATCCAGAGACCCTTGCGATAGCAGAGATGTGATATCTCAATGCTTATACCAAACCTGAGACCCTTCCTACGGCATGAGATGTCATATACAACTCCTTCCCATTCCAATCCTGAGACCCTTCCTATAGCATGAGATGTGATATCTCAATGCTTATACCAAACCTGAGACCCTTCCTATAGCATGAGATGTGATATCCAACTCCTTCCCATTCCAATCCTGAGACCCTTCCTATAGCATGAGATGTGATATCTCAATGCTTATACCAAACCTGAGACCCTTCCTACGGCATGAGATGTCATATACAACTCCTTCCCATTCCAATCCTGAGACCCTTCCTATAGCATGAGATGTGATATCTCAATGCTTATACGAAACCTGAGACCCTTCCTATAGCATGAGATGTGATATCCAACTCCTTCCCATTCTAATCCTGAGACCCTTCCTATAGCATGAGATGTGATATCTCAATACTTCTAATACCAAACCTGAGATCCTTCCGATAACATGAGATGTGATATCCAAATCCTTCCCCTTCCAAACCTGAGACCCTCCATTTTAGCATGAGATGTGATATCCAACTCCTTCCCATTCCAATCCTGAGACCCTTCTGATAGCATGAGATGTGATATCTCAATGCTTCTAATACCAAACCTGAGATCCTTCCGATAGCATGAGATGTGATATCTCAATGCTTCTAATACCAAACCTGAGATCCTTCCTATAACATGAGATGTGATATCCAAATCCTTCCCCTTCCAATTCTGAGACCCTCCCTTTAACATGAGATGTGATATCCAACTCCTTCCCATTCCAACCTGAGACCCTTCCTATAGCATGAGATGTGATATCTCAATGCCTCTAATACCAAACCTGAGATCCTTCCTCTAACATGAAATGTGATATCCAACTCCTTCCCTTTCCAAACCTGAGAGCCTATCTATAGCATGAGATGTGATATCCAAGTCCTTCCCATTCCAAACCTTAGACCCTTCCTACAGCATGCAATATGATATCTCAATGATTCTAATAACAAACCTGAGACCCGTCCTATAACATGAGATGGGATATCCAACTCCTTCCCATTCCAATCCTGAGACACTTCCGATAGCAGAGATGTGATATCTCAATGCTTATACCAAACCTGAGACCCTTCCTATAACATGAGATGTGATATCCAACTCCTTCCCGTTCCAAACCTGAGACTCTTCCTTTAGCATGAGATGTGATATCCAGCTCCTTCCCATTCCAATCCTGAGACACTTCCGATAGCATGAGATGTGATATCTCAATGCTTCTAATATCAAAACTGAGACCCTCCCTATAGCATGATATGTGATATCTAAGTCCTTCCCATTCCAATCCTGAGACCCTTCTGATAGCATGAGATGTGATATCTCAATGCCTCTAATACCAAACCTGAGATCCTACCTCTAACATGAAATGTGATATCCAACTCTCTCCCCTTCCAAACCTGAGAGCCTTCCTATAGCATGAGATGTGATATCCAAGTCCTTCCCATTCCAATCCTGAGACCCTTCCTATAACATGAGATGTGATATCCAACTACTTCCCATTCCAACCTGAGAACCTTCCTATAGCATGAGATGGGATATCCAACTCCTTCCAAATCCAATCCTGATACCATTCCGATAGCATGAGATGTGATATCCCAATGCTTCTACCAAACCTGAGAACCATACTATCGCATGAGATGTGATATCAACCTCCTTCCCATTCCAATTCTGAGACCCTTCCTATACCATGAGACTTGCTATCTCAATGCTTCTAATACCAAACCTGAGACCCGTCCTATAACATGAGATGTGATATCCAAATCCTTCCCCTTCCAAACCTTAGACCCTTCCTTTATCATGAGATGTGATATCCAACTCCTTCCCATTCCAATCCTGAGACCCTTCCGATATCATGAGATGTGATATCTCAATGCTTCTAATATCAAACTTGAGACCCTCCCTATAGCATGAGATGTGATATCCAAGTCCTTCCCATTCCAATCCTGAGACCCTTCCTATAGCATGAGATGTGATATCTCAATGCTTCTAATACCAAACCTGAGACCCTTCCTATAACATGAGATGGGAATATCCAACTCCTTACATTCCAATCCTGAGACCCTTCCGATAGCAGAGATGTGATATCTCAATGTTTATACCAAACCTGAGATCCTTCCTATAACATGAGATGTGATATCCAACTCCTTCCCATTCCAATACTGAGACACTGCCTATAGCATGAGATGTGATATCTCACTGCTTATACCAAACCTGAGACCCTTCCTATAGCATGAGATGTGATATCCAACTCCTTCCCATTCCAATCCTGAGACCCTTCCTATAGCATGAGATGTGATATCTCAATGCTTCTAATATCAAACTTGAGAGCCTCCCTATAGCATGAGTTGTGATATCCAAGTCCTTCCCATTCCAATCCTGAGACACTTCCTACAGAATGAGATGTGATATCTCAATGCCTCTAATACCAAACCTGAGACTCTTCCTATAACATGAGATGGGATATCCAACTCCTTCCCATTCCAATCCTGAGACCCTTCCGATAGCAGAGATGTGATATCTCAATGCTTATACCAAACCTGAGACCCTTCCTACGGCATGAGATGTCATATACAACTCCTTCCCATTCCAATCCTGAGACCCTTCCTATAGCATGAGATGTGATATCTCAATGCTTCTAATATCAAACTTGAGACCCTCCCTATAGCATGAGATGTGATATCCAAGTCCTTCCCATTCCAATCCTGAGACACTTCCTATAGCATGAGATGTGATATCTCAATGCTTCTAATACCAAACCTGAGACTCTTCCTATAACATGAGATGGGATATCCAACTCCTTCCCATTCCAATCCTGAGACCCTTCCGATAGCAGAGATGTGATATCTCAATGCTTATACCAAACCTGAGACCCTTCCTACGGCATGAGATGTCATATACAACTCCTTCCCATTCCAATCCTGAGACCCTTCCTATAGCATGAGATGTGATATCTCAATGCTTATACCAAACCTGAGACCCTTCCTATAGTATGAGATGTGATATCCAACTCCTTCCCATTCCAATCCTGAGACCCCTCCTATAGCATGAGATGTGATGTCTCAATGCTTCTAATACCAAACCTGAGATCCTTCCTATAACATGAGATGTGATATCCAACTCCTTCCATTCCAATCCTGAGACCCTTCCTATAGCATGAGATTTGATATCTCAATGCTTATACCAAACCTGAGACCCTTCCTATAGCATGAGATGTGATATCCAAGTCCTTCCCATTCCAATCCTTAGACCCTTCCTACAGCATGCAATATGATATCTCAATGATTCTAATAACAATCCTGAGACCCGTCCTATAACATGAGATGGGATATCCAATTCCTTCCCATTCCAATCCTGAGACACTTCCGATAGCAGAGATGTGATATCTCAATGCTTATACCAAACCTGAGACCCTTCCTATAACATGAGATCGGATATCCAACTCCTTTTCGTTCCAAACCTGAGACCCTTCCTTTAGCATGAGACGTGATATCCAGCTCCTTCGCATTCCAATCCTGAGACCCTTCCGATAGCATGAGATGTGATATCTCAATGCTTCTAATACCAAACCTGTAATCCTTCATATAACAAGAGATGTGATATCCAAATCCTTCCCCTTACAAACCTGAGACCCTCCCTTTAGCATGAGATGTGATATCTCAATGCCTCTAATACCAAACCTGAGATCCTTCCGATAGCATGAGATGTGATATCTCAATGCTTCTAATACCAAACCTGAGATCCTTCCTATAACATGAGACGTGATATCCAAATCCTTCCCCTTCCAAACCTGAGACCCTCCCTTTAGCATGAGATGTGATATCCAACTCCTTCCCATTCTAATCCTGAGACCCTTCTGATAGCATGAGATGTGATATCTCAATGCCTCTAATACCAAACCTGAGATCCTACCTCTAACATGAAATGTGATATCCAACTCTTTCCCCTTCCAAACCTGAGAGCCTTCCTATAGCATGAGATGTGATATCCGACTCCTTCCCATTCCAATCCTGAGACCCTTCCGATAGCATGAGATGTGATATCCCAATGCTTCTAATACCAAACCTGAGATCCTTCTTATAACATGTGATGTGATATCCAAATCCTTCCCCTTCCAAACCTGAGACCCTCCCTTTAGCATGAGATGTGATATCCAACTCCTTCCCATTCCAAACCTGAGACCCTTATGATAGATAGCATGAGATGTGATATCTCAATGCCTCTAATACCAAACCTGAGATACTTCCGATAGCATGAGATGTGATATCTCAATGCTTCTAATACCAAACCTGAGATCCTTCCTGTAACATGAGATGTGATATCCAAATCCTTCCCCTTCCAAACCTGAGACCCTCCCTTTAGCATGAGATGTGTTATCCAACTCCTTCCCATTCCAATCCTGAGACCCTTCCGATAGCATGAGATGTGATATCTCAATGCTTCTAATACCAAACCTGTGATCCTTCCTATAACAAGAGATGTGATATCCAAATCCTTCCCCTTCCAAACCTGAGACCCTCCCTTTAGCATGAGATGTGATATCTCAATGCCTCTAATACCAAACCTGAGATCCTTCCTATAACATGAGATGTGATATCCAAATCCTTCCCCTTCCAAACCTGAGACCCTTCTGATAGCATGAGATGTGATATCTCAATGCCTCTAATACCAAACCTGAGATCCTACCTCTAACATGAAATGTGATATCCAACTCTTTCCCCTTCCAAACCTGAGAGCCTTCCTATAGCATGAGATGTGATATCCGACTCCTTCCCATTCCAATCCTGAGACCCTTCCGATAGCATGAGATGTGATATCCCAATGCTTCTAATACCAAAGCTGAGATCCTTCTTATAACATGTGATGTGATATCCAAATCCTTCCCCTTCCAAACCTGAGACCCTCCCTTTAGCATGAGATGTGATATCCAACTCCTTCCCATTCCAATCCTGAGACCCTTATGATAGATAGCATGAGATGTGATATCTCAATGCCTCTAATACCAAACCTGAGACCCTCCCTATAGCATGAGATGTGATATCCAAGTCCTTCCCATTCCAATCCTGAGACCCTTCCTATAGCATGAGATGTGATATCTCAATGCTTCTAATACCAAACCTGAGACCCTTCTTATAACATGAGATTGGAATATCCAACTCCTTCCCATTCCAATCCTGAGACCCTTCCGATAGCAGAGATGTGATATCTCAATTCTTATACCAAACCTGAGATCCTTCCTATAACATTAGATGTGATATCCAACTCCTTCCCATTCCAATCCTGAGACACTTCCTATAGCATGAGATGTGATATCTCACTGCTTATACCAAACCTGAGACCCTTCCAATAGCATGAGATGTGATATCCAACTCCTTCCCATTCCAATCCTGAGACCCTTCCTATAGCATGAGATGTGATATCTCAATGCTTCTAATATCAAACTTGAGAGCCTCCCTATAGCATGAGATGTGATATCCAAGTCCTTCCCATTCCAATCCTGAGACACTTCCTATAGCATGAGATGTGATATCTCAATGCTTCTAATACCAAACCTGAGACTCTTCCTATAACATGAGATGGGATATCCAACTCCTTCCCATTCCAATCCTGAGACCCTTCCGATAGCAGAGATGTGATATCTCAATGCTTATACCAAACCTGAGACCCTTCCTACGGCATGAGATGTCATATACAACTCCTTCCCATTCCAATCCTGAGACCCTTCCTATAGCATGAGATGTGATATCTCAATGCTTATACCAAACCTGAGACCCTTCCTATAGCATGAGATGTGATATCCAACTCCTTCCCATTCCAATCCTGAGAACCTTCCTATAGCATGAGATGTGATATCTCAATGCGTATACCAAACCTGAGACCCTTCCTATAACATGAGATGGGATATCCAACTCCTTCCCATTCCAATCCTGAGACACTTCCAATAGCAGAGATGTGATATCTCAATGCTTATACCAGACCTTAGACCCTTCCTATAACATGAGATCGGATATCCAACTCCTTCCCGTTCCAAACCTGAGACCCTTCCTTTAGCATGAGATGTGATATCCAGCTCCTTCCCATTCCAATCCTGAGACACTTCCGATAGCATGAGATGTGATATCTCAATGCTTCTAATATCAAAACGGAAACCCTCCCTATAGCATGATATGTGATATCTAAGTCCTTCCCATTCCAATCCTGAGACCCTTCCTATAGCATGAGATGTGATATCTCAATGCTTCTACCAAACCTGAGACCCTTCCTTTAGCATGAGATGTGATATCCAACTCCTTCCCATTCCAATCCTGAGACCCTTCCTATAGAATGAGATGTGATATCTCAATACTTCTAATACCAAACCTGAGATCCTTCCGATAACATGAGATGTGATATCCAAATCCTTCCCCTTCCAAACCTGAGACCCTCCCTTTAGCATGAGATGTGATATCCATCTCCTTCCCATTCCAATCCTGAGACCCTTCTGATAGCATGAGATGTGATATCTCAATGCTTCTAATACCAAACCTGAGATCCTTCCGATAGCATGAGATGTGATATCTCAATGCTTCTAATAGCAAACCTGAGACCCTTCCTATAACATGAGATTGGAATATCCAACTCCTTCCCATTCCAATCCTGAGACCCTTCCGATAGCAGAGATGTGATATCTCAATTCTTATACCAAACCTGAGATCCTTCCTATAACATGAGACGTGATATCCAACTCCTTCCCATTCCAATCCTGAGACACTTCCTATAGCATGAGATGTGATATCTCACTGCTTATACCAAACCTGAGACCCTTCCTATAGCATGAGATGTGATATCTAACTCCTTCCCATTCCAATCCTGAGACCATTCCTATAGCATGAGATGTGATATCTCAATGCTTCTAATACCAAACCTGAGACTCTTCCTATAACATGAGATGGGATATCCAACTCCTTCCCATTCCAATCCTGAGACCCTTCCGATAGCAGAGATGTGATATCTCAATGCTTATACCAAACCTGAGACCCTTCCTACGGCATGAGATGTCATATACAACTCCTTCCCATTCCAATCCTGAGACCCTTCCTATAGCATGAGATGTGATATCTCAATGCTTATACCAAACCTGAGACCCTTCCTATAGCATGAGATGTGATATCCAACTCCTTCCCATTCCAATCCTGAGACCCTTCCTATAGCATGAGATGTGATATCTCAATGCTTATACCAAACCTGAGACCCTTCCTACGGCATGAGATGTCATATACAACTCCTTCCCATTCCAATCCTGAGACCCTTCCTATAGCATGAGATGTGATATCTCAATGCTTATAGCAAACCTGAGACCCTTCCTATAGCATGAGATGTGATATCCAACTCCTTCCCATTCCAATCCTGAGACCCTTCCTATAGCATGAGATGTGATATCTCAATGCTTATACCAAACCTGAGACCCTTCCTATAACATGAGATGGGATATCCAACTCCTTCCCATTCCAATCCTGAGACACTTCCGATAGCAGAGATGTGATATCTCAATGCTTATACCAGACCTTAGACCCTTCCTATAACATGAGATCGGATATCCAACTCCTTCCCGTTCCAAACCTGAGACCCTTCCTTTAGCATGAGATGTGATATCCAGCTCCTTCCCATTCCAATCCTGAGACCCTCCCTTTAGCATGAGATGTGATATCTCAATGCTTCTAATATCAAAACAGAAACCCTCCCTATAGCATGATATGTGATATCTAAGTCCTTCCCATTCCAATCCTGAGACCCTTCCTATAGCATGAGATGTGATATCTCAATGCTTCTACCAAACCTGAGACCCTTCCTTTAGCATGAGATGTGATATCCAACTCCTTCCCATTCCAATCCTGAGACCCTTCCTATAGCATGAGATGTGATATCTCAATGCTTCTAATATCAAAACGGAAACCCTCCCTATCGCATGATATGTGATATCTAAGTCCTTCCCATTCCAATCCTGAGACCCTTCCTATAGCATGAGATGTGATATCTCAATGCTTCTAATACCAAACCTGAGATCCTTCCGATATCATGAGATCGGATATCCAACTCCTTCCCATTCCAATCCTGAGACACTTCCGTTAGCAGAGATGTGATATCTCAATGCTTATACCAGACCTTAGACCCTTCCTATAACATGAGATCGGATATCCAACTCCTTCCCGTTCCAAACCTGAGACCCTTCCTTTAGCATGAGATGTGATATCCAGCTCCTTCCCATTCCAATCCTGAGACACTTCCTATAGCATGAGATGTGATATCTCAATGCTTCTACCAAACCTGAGACCCTTCCTTTAGCATGAGATGTGATATCCAACTCCTTCCCATTCCAATCCTGAGACCCTTCCTATAGCATGAGATGTGATATCTCAATACTTCTAATACCAAACCTGAGATCCTTTCCGATAACATGAGATGTGATATCCAAATCCTTCCCCTTCCAAACCTGAGACCCTCCCTTTAGCATATGTGATATCCATCTCCTTCCCATTCCAATCCTGAGACCCTTCTGATAGCATGAGATGTGATATCTCAATGCTTCTAATACCAAACCTGAGATCCTTCCGATAGCATGAGATGTGATATCTCAATGCTTCTAATACCAAACCTGAGATCCTTCCTATAACATGAGATGTGATATCCAAATCCTTCCCCTTCCAATTCTGAGACCCTCCCTTTAACATGAGATGTGATATCCAACTCCTTCCCATTCCAACCTGAGACCCTTCCTATAGCATGAGATGTGATATCCAAGTCCTTCCCATTCCAATCCTTAGACCCTTCCTACAGCATGCAATATGATATCTCAATGCCTCTAATACCAAACCTGAGATCCTTCCTCTAACATGAAATGTGATATCCAACTCCTTCCCTTTCCAAACCTGAGAGCCTATCTATAGCATGAGATGTGATATCCAAGTCCTTTCCATTCCAATCCTTAGACCCTTCCTACAGCATGCAATATGATATCTCAATGATTCTAATAACAAACCTGAGACCCGTCCTATAACATGAGATGGGATATCCAACTCCTTCCATTTCCAATCCTGAGACACTTCCGATAGCAGAGATGTGATATCTCAATGCTTATACCAGACCTGAGACCCTCCCTATAACATGAGATGTGATATCCAACTCCTTCCCGTTCCAATCCTGAGACTCTTCCTTTAGCATGAGATGTGATATCCAGCTCCTTCCCATTCCAATCGTGAGACACTTCCGATAGCATGAGATGTGATATCTCAATGCTTCTAATATCAAAACTGAGACCCTCCCTATAGCATGATATGTGATATCTAAGTCCTTCCCATTCCAATCCTGAGACCCTTCCTATAGCATGAGATGTGATATCTCAATGCTTCTACCAAACCTGAGACCCTTCCTTTAGCATGAGATGTGATATCCAACTCCTTCCCATTCCAATCCTGAGACCCTTCCTATAGCATGAGATGTGATATCTCAATACTTCTAATACCAAACCTGAGATCCTTCCTATAGCATGAGATGTGATATCTCAATGCTTCTAATACCAAACCTGAGACCCTTCCTACAGCATGCGATGTGATATCTCACTGCTTATACCAAACCTGAGACCCTTCCTATAGCATGAGATGTGATATCCAACTCCTTCCCATTCCAATCCTGAGACCCTTCCTATAGCATGAGATGTGATATCTCAATGCTTCTAATATCAAACTTGAGAGCCTCCCTATAGCATGAGATGTGATATCCAAGTCCTTCCCATTCCAATCCTGAGACACTTCCTATAGCATGAGATGTGATATCTCAATGCTTCTAATACCAAACCTGAGACTCTTCCTATAACATGAGATGGGATATCCAACTCCTTCCCATTCCAATCCTGAGACCCTTCCGATAGCAGAGATGTGATATCTCAATGCTTATACCAAACCTGAGACCCTTCCTACGGCATGAGATGTCATATACAACTCCTTCCCATTCCAATCCTGAGACCCTTCCTATAGCATGAGATGTGATATCTCAATGCTTATACCAAACCTGAGACCCTTCCTATAGCATGAGATGTGATATCCAACTCCTTCCCATTCCAATCCTGAGACCCTTCCTATAGCATGAGATGTGATATCTCAATGCTTATAGCAAACCTGAGACCCTTCCTACGGCATGAGATGTCATATACAACTCCTTCCCATTCCAATCCTGAGACCCTTCCTATAGTATGAGATGTGATATCTCAATGCTTATACCAAACCTGAGACCCTTCCTATAGCATGAGATGTGATATCCAACTCCTTCCCATTCCAATCCTGAGACCCTTCCTATAGCATGAGATGTGATATCTCAATGCTTATACCAAACCTGAGACCCTTCCTATAACATGAGATGGGATATCCAACTCCTTCCCATTCCAATCCTGAGACACTTCCGATAGCAGAGATGTGATATCTCAATGCTTATACCAGACCTTAGACCCTTCCTATAACATGAGATCGGATATCCAACTCCTTCCCGTTCCAAACCTGAGACCCTTCCTTTAGCATGAGATGTGATATCCAGCTCCTTCCCATTCCAATCCTGAGACCCTCCCTTTAGCATGAGATGTGATATCTCAATGCTTCTAATATCAAAACAGAAACCCTCCCTATAGCATGATATGTGATATCTAAGTCCTTCCCATTCCAATCCTGAGACCCTTCCTATAGCATGAGATGTGATATCTCAATGCTTCTACCAAACCTGAGACCCTTCCTTTAGCATGAGATGTGATATAAAACTCCTTCCCATTCCAATCCTGAGACCCTTCCTATAGCATGAGATGTGATATCTCAATACTTCTAATACCAAACCTGAAATCCTTCCGATAACATGAGATGTGATATCCAAATCCTTCCCCTTCCAAACCTGAGACCCTCCCTTTAGCATGAGATGTGATATCCAACTCCTTCCCATTCCAATCCTGAGACCCTTCTGATAGCATGAGATGTGATATCTCAATGCTTCTAATACCAAACCTGAGATCCTTCCGATAGCATGAGATGTGATATCTCAATGCTTCTAATACCAAACCTGAGATCCTTCCTATAACATGAGATGTGATATCCAAATCCTTCCCCTTCCAATTCTGAGACCCTCCCTTTAACATGAGATGTGATATCCAACTCCTTCCCATTCCAATCCTGAGACACTTCCCATAGCAGAGATGTGATATCTCAATGCTTATACCAGACCTTAGACCCTTCCTATAACATGAGATCGGATATCCAACTCCTTCCCGTTCCAAACCTGAGACCCTTCCTTTAGCATGAGATGTGATATCCAGCTCCTTCCCATTCCAATCCTGAGACAGTTCCGATAGCATGAGATGTGATATCTCAATGCTTCTAATATCAAAACGGAAACCCTCCCTATAGCATGATATGTGATATCTAAGTCCTTCCCATTCCAATCCTGAGACCCTTCCTATAGCATGAGATGTGATATCTCAATGCTTCTAATACCAAACCTGAGATCCTTCCGATAGCATGAGATCGGATATCCAACTCCTTCCCATTCCAATCCTGAGACACTTCCGATAGCAGAGATGTGATATCTCAATGCTTATACCAGACCTTAGACCCTTCCTATAACATGAGATCGGATATCCAACTCCTTCCCGTTCCAAACCTGAGACCCTTCCTTTAGCATGAGATGTGATATCCAGCTCCTTCCCATTCCAATCCTGAGACACTTCCTATAGCATGAGATGTGATATCTCAATGCTTCTACCAAACCTGAGACCCTTCCTTTAGCATGAGATGTGATATCCAACTCCTTCCCATTCCAATCCTGAGACCCTTCCTATAGCATGAGATGTGATATCTCAATACTTCTAATACCAAACCTGAGATCCTTCCGATAACATGAGATGTGATATCCAAATCCTTCCCCTTCCAAACCTGAGACCCTCCCTTTAGCATGAGATGTGATATCCATCTCCTTCCCATTCCAATCCTGAGACCCTTCTGATAGCATGAGATGTGATATCTCAATGCCTCTAATACCAAACCTGAGATCCTTCCTCTAACATGAAATGTGATATCCAACTCCTTCCCTTTCCAAACCTGAGAGCCTATCTATAGCATGAGATGTGATATCCAAGTCCTTTCCATTCCAATCCTTAGACCCTTCCTACAGCATGCAATATGATATCTCAATGATTCTAATAACAAACCTGAGACCCGTCCTATAACATGAGATGGGATATCCAACTCCTTCCATTTCCAATCCTGAGACACTTCCGATACCAGAGATGTGATATCTCAATGCTTATACCAGACCTGAGACCCTCCCTATAACATGAGATGTGATATCCAACTCCTTCCCGTTCCAATCCTGAGACTCTTCCTTTAGCATGAGATGTGAGATCCAGCTCCTTCCCATTCCAATCGTGAGACACTTCCGATAGCATGAGATGTGATATCTCAATGCTTCTAATATCAAAACTGAGACCCTCCCTATAGCATGATATGTGATATCTAAGTCCTTCCCATTCCAATCCTGAGACCCTTCCTATAGCATGAGATGTGATATCTCAATGCTTCTACCAAACCTGAGACCCTTCCTTTAGCATGAGATGTGATATCCAACTCCTTCCCATTCCAATCCTGAGACCCTTCCTATAGCATGAGATGTGATATCTCAATACTTCTAATACCAAACCTGAGATCCTTCCTATAGCATGAGATGTGATATCTCAATGCTTCTAATACCAAACCTGAGACCCTTCCTACAGCATGCGATGTGATATCTCACTGCTTATACCAAACCTGAGACCCTTCCTATAGCATGAGATGTGATATCCAACTCCTTCCCATTCCAATCCTGAGACCCTTCCTATAGCATGAGATGTGATATCTCAATGCTTCTAATATCAAACTTGAGAGCCTCCCTATAGCATGAGATGTGATATCCAAGTCCTTCCCATTCCAATCCTGAGACACTTCCTATAGCATGAGATGTGATATCTCAATGCTTCTAATACCAAACCTGAGACTCTTCCTATAACATGAGATGGGATATCCAACTCCTTCCCATTCCAATCCTGAGACCCTTCCGATAGCAGAGATGTGATATCTCAATGCTTATACCAAACCTGAGACCCTTCCTACGGCATGAGATGTCATATACAACTCCTTCCCATTCCAATCCTGAGACCCTTCCTATAGCATGAGATGTGATATCTCAATGCTTATACCAAACCTGAGACCCTTCCTATAGCATGAGATGTGATATCCAACTCCTTCCCATTCCAATCCTGAGACCCTTCCTATAGCATGAGATGTGATATCTCAATGCTTATACCAAACCTGAGACCCGTCCTACGGCATGAGATGTCATATACAACTCCTTCCCATTCCAATCCTGAGACCCTTCCTATAGTATGAGATGTGATATCTCAATGCTTATACCAAACCTGAGACCCTTCCTATAGCATGAGATGTGATATCCAACTCCTTCCCATTCCAATCCTGAGACCCTTCCTATAGCATGAGATGTGATATCTCAATGCTTATACCAAACCTGAGACCCTTCCTATAACATGAGATGGGATATCCAACTCCTTCCCATTCCAATCCTGAGACACTTCCGATAGCAGAGATGTGATATCTCAATGCTTATACCAGACCTTAGACCCTTCCTATAACATGAGATCGGATATCCAACTCCTTCCCGTTCCAAACCTGAGACCCTTCCTTTAGCATGAGATGTGATATCCAGCTCCTTCCCATTCCAATCCTGAGACCCTCCCTTTAGCATGAGATGTGATATCTCAATGCTTCTAATATCAAAACAGAAACCCTCCCTATAGCATGATATGTGATATCTAAGTCCTTCCCATTCCAATCCTGAGACCCTTCCTATAGCATGAGATGTGATATCTCAATGCTTCTACCAAACCTGAGACCCTTCCTTTAGCATGAGATGTGATATCCAACTCCTTCCCATTCCAATCCTGAGACCCTTCCTATAGCATGAGATGTGATATCTCAATACTTCTAATACCAAACCTGAAATCCTTCCGATAACATGAGATGTGATATCCAAATCCTTCCCCTTCCAAACCTGAGACCCTCCCTTTAGCATGAGATGTGATATCCAACTCCTTCCCATTCCAATCCTGAGACCCTTCTGATAGCATGAGATGTGATATCTCAATGCTTCTAATACCAAACCTGAGATCCTTCCGATAGCATGAGATGTGATATCTCAATGCTTCTAATACCAAACCTGAGATCCTTCCTATAACATGAGATGTGATATCCAAATCCTTCCCCTTCCAATTCTGAGACCCTCCCTTTAACATGAGATGTGATATCCAACTCCTTCCCATTCCAATCCTGAGACACTTCCCATAGCAGAGATGTGATATCTCAATGCTTATACCAGACCTTAGACCCTTCCTATAACATGAGATCGGATATCCAACTCCTTCCCGTTCCAAACCTGAGACCCTTCCTTTAGCATGAGATGTGATATCCAGCTCCTTCCCATTCCAATCCTGAGACACTTCCGATAGCATGAGATGTGATATCTCAATGCTTCTAATATCAAAACGGAAACCCTCCCTATAGCATGATATGTGATATCTAAGTCCTTCCCATTCCAATCCTGAGACCCTTCCTATAGCATGAGATGTGATATCTCAATGCTTCTAATACCAAACCTGAGATCCTTCCGATAGCATGAGATCGGATATCCAACTCCTTCCCATTCCAATCCTGAGACACTTCCGATAGCAGAGATGTGATATCTCAATGCTTATACCAGACCTTAGACCCTTCCTATAACATGAGATCGGATATCCAACTCCTTCCCGTTCCAAACCTGAGACCCTTCCTTTAGCATGAGATGTGATATCCAGCTCCTTCCCATTCCAATCCTGAGACACTTCCTATAGCATGAGATGTGATATCTCAATGCTTCTACCAAACCTGAGACCCTTCCTTTAGCATGAGATGTGATATCCAACTCCTTCCCATTCCAATCCTGAGACCCTTCCTATAGCATGAGATGTGATATCTCAATACTTCTAATACCAAACCTGAGATCCTTCCGATAACATGAGATGTGATATCCAAATCCTTCCCCTTCCAAACCTGAGACCCTCCCTTTAGCATGAGATGTGATATCCATCTCCTTCCCATTCCAATCCTGAGACCCTTCTGATAGCATGAGATGTGATATCTCAATGCTTCTAATACCAAACCTGAGATCCTTCCGATAGCATGAGATGTGATATCTCAATGCTTCTAATACCAAACCTGAGATCCTTCCTATAACATGAGATGTGATATCCAAATCCTCCCCCTTCCAATTCTGAGACCCTCCCTTTAACATGAGATGTGATATCCAACTCCTTCCCATTCCAACCTGAGACCCTTCCTATAGCATGAGATGTGATATCCAAGTCCTTCCCATTCCAATCCTTAGACCCTTCCTACAGCATGCAATATGATATCTCAATGCCTCTAATACCAAACCTGAGATCCTTCCTCTAACATGAAATGTGCATCCAACTCCTTCCCTTTCCAAACCTGAGAGCCTATCTATAGCATGAGATGTGATATCCAAGTCCTTTCCATTCCAATCCTTAGACCCTTCCTACAGCATGCAATATGATATCTCAATGATTCTAATAACAAACCTGAGACCCGTCCTATAACATGAGATGGGATATCCAACTCCTTCCATTTCCAATCCTGAGACACTTCCGATAGCAGAGATGTGATATCTCAATGCTTATACCAAACCTGAGACTCTTCCTTTAGCATGAGATGTGATATCCAGCTCCTTCCCATTCCAATCGTGAGACACTTCCGATAGCATGAGATGTGATATCTCAATGCTTCTAATATCAAAACTGAGACCCTCCCTATAGCATGATATGTGATATCTAAGTCCTTCCCATTCCAATCCTGAGACCCTTCCTATAGCTTGAGATGTGATATCTCAATGCCTCTACCAAACCTGAGACCCTTCCTTTAGCATGAGATGTGATATCCAACTCCTTCCCATTCCAATCCTGAGACCCTTCCTATAGCATGAGATGTGATATCTCAATACTTCTAATCCTGAGATCCTTCCTATAGCATGAGATGTGATATCTCAATGCTTCTAATACCAAACCTGAGACCCTTCCTACAGCATGCGATGTGATATCTCACTGCTTATACCAAACCTGAGACCCTTCCTATAGCATGAGATGTGATATCCAACTCCTTCCCATTCCAATCCTGAGACCCTTCCTATAGCATGAGATGTGATATCTCAATGCTTCTAATATCAAACTTGAGAGCCTCCCTATAGCATGAGATGTGATATCCAAGTCCTTCCCATTCCAATCCTGAGACACTTCCTATAGCATGAGATGTGATATCTCAATGCTTCTAATACCAAACCTGAGACTCTTCCTATAACATGAGATGGGATATCCAACTCCTTCCCATTCCAATCCTGAGACCCATCCGATAGCAGAGATGTGATATCTCAATGCTTATACCAAACCTGAGACCCTTCCTACGGCATGAGATGTCATATACAACTCCTTCCCATTCCAATCCTGAGACCCTTCCTATAGCATGAGATGTGATATCTCAATGCTTATACCAAACCTGAGACCCTTCCTATAGCATGAGATGTGATATCCAACTCCTTCCCATTCCAATCCTGAGACCCTTCCTATAGCATGAGATGTGATATCTCAATGCTTATACCAAACCTGAGACCCTTCCTACGGCATGAGATGTCATATACAACTCCTTCCCATTCCAATCCTGAGACCCTTCCTATAGCATGAGATGTGATATCTCAATGCTTATACCAAACCTGAGACCCTTCCTATAGCATGAAATGTGATATCCAACTCCTTCCCATTCCAATCCTGAGACCCTTCCTATAGCATGAGATGTGATATCTCAATGCTTATACCAAACCTGAGACCCTTCCTATAACATGAGATGGGATATCCAACTCCTTCCCATTCCAATCCTGAGACACTTCCGATAGCAGAGATGTGATATCTCAATGCTTATACCAGACCTTAGACCCTTCCTATAACATGAGATCGGATATCCAACTCCTTCCCGTTCCAAACCTGAGACCCTTCCTTTAGCATGAGATGTGATATCCAGCTCCTTCCCATTCCAATCCTGAGACCCTCCCTTTAGCATGAGATGTGATATCTCAATGCTTCTAATATCAAAACAGAAACCCTCCCTATAGCATGATATGTGATATCTAAGTCCTTCCCATTCCAATCCTGAGACCCTTCCTATAGCATGAGATGTGATATCTCAATGCTTCTACCAAACCTGAGACCCTTCCTTTAGCATGAGATGTGATATCCAACTCCTTCCCATTCCAATCCTGAGACCCTTCCTATAGCATGAGATGTGATATCTCAATACTTCTAATACCAAACCTGAAATCCTTCCGATAACATGAGATGTGATATCCAAATCCTTCCCCTTCCAAACCTGAGACCCTCCCTTTAGCATGAGATGTGATATCCAACTCCTTCCCATTCCAATCCTGAGACCCTTCTGATAGCATGAGATGTGATATCTCAATGCTTCTAATACCAAACCTGAGATCCTTCCGATAGCATGAGATGTGATATCTCAATGCTTCTAATACCAAACCTGAGATCCTTCCTATAACATGAGATGTGATATCCAAATCCTTCCCCTTCCAATTCTGAGACCCTCCCTTTAACATGAGATGTGATATCCAACTCCTTCCCATTCCAACCTGAGACCCTTCCTATAGCATGAGATGTGATATCTCAATGCTTATACCAAACCTGAGACCCTTCCTATAACATGAGATGGGATATCCAACTCCTTCCCATTCCAATCCTGAGACACTTCCCATAGCAGAGATGTGATATCTCAATGCTTATACCAGACCTTAGACCCTTCCTATAACATGAGATCGGATATCCAACTCCTTCCCGTTCCAAACCTGAGACCCTTCCTTTAGCATGAGATGTGATATCCAGCTCCTTCCCATTCCAATCCTGAGACACTTCCGATAGCATGAGATGTGATATCTCAATGCTTCTAATATCAAAACGGAAACCCTCCCTATAGCATGATATGTGATATCTAAGTCCTTCCCATTCCAATCCTGAGACCCTTCCTATAGCATGAGATGTGATATCTCAATGCTTCTAATACCAAACCTGAGATCCTTCCGATAGCATGAGATCGGATATCCAACTCCTTCCCATTCCAATCCTGAGACACTTCCGATAGCAGAGATGTGATATCTCAATGCTTATATCAGACCTTAGACCCTTCCTATAACATGAGATCGGATATCCAACTCCTTCCCGTTCCAAACCTGAGACCCTTCCTTTAGCATGAGATGTGATATCCAGCTCCTTCCCATTCCAATCCTGAGACACTTCCTATAGCATGAGATGTGATATCTCAATGCTTCTACCAAACCTGAGACCCTTCCTTTAGCATGAGATGTGATATCCAACTCCTTCCCATTCCAATCCTGAGACCCTTCCTATAGCATGAGATGTGATATCTCAATACTTCTAATACCAAACCTGAGATCCTTCCGATAACATGAGATGTGATATCCAAATCCTTCCCCTTCCAAACCTGAGACCCTCCCTTTAGCATGAGATGTGATATCCATCTCCTTCCCATTCCAATCCTGAGACCCTTCTGATAGCATGAGATGTGATATCTCAATGCTTCTAATACCAAACCTGAGATCCTTCCGATAGCATGAGATGTGATATCTCAATGCTTCTAATACCAAACCTGAGATCCTTCCTATAACATGAGATGTGATATCCAAATCCTTCCCCTTCCAATTCTGAGACCCTCCCTTTAACATGAGATGTGATATCCAACTCCTTCCCATTCCAACCTGAGACCCTTCCTATAGCATGAGATGTGATATCTCAATGCCTCTAATACCAAACCTGAGATCCTTCCTCTAACATGAAATGTGATATCCAACTCCTTCCCTTTCCAAACCTGAGAGCCTATCTATAGCATGAGATGTGATATCCAAGTCCTTCCCATTCCAATCCTTAGACCCTTCCTACAGCATGCAATATGATATCTCAATGATTCTAATAACAAACCTGAGACCCGTCCTATAACATGAGATGGGATATCCAACTCCTTCCATTTCCAATCCTGAGACACTTCCGATAGCAGAGATGTGATATCTCAATGCTTATACCAAACCTGAGACCCTTCCTATAACATAAGATGTGATATCCAACTCCTTCCCGTTCCAAACCTGAGACTCTTCCTTTAGCATGAGATGTGATATCCAGCTCCTTCCCATTCCAATCCTTAGACCCTTCCTACAGCATGCAATATGATATCTCAATGATTCTAATAACAAACCTGAGACCCGTCCTATAACATGAGATGGGATATCCAACTCCTTCCATTTCCAATCCTGAGACACTTCCGATAGCAGAGATGTGATATCTCAATGCTTATACCAAACCTGAGACCCTTCCTATAACATAAGATGTGATATCCAACTCCTTCCCGTTCCAAACCTGAGACTCTTCCTTTAGCATGAGATGTGATATCCAGCTCCTTCCCATTCCAATCCTGAGACACTTCCGATAGCATGAGATGTGATATCTCAATGCTTCTAATATCAAAACTGAGACCCTCCCTATAGCATGATATGTGATATCTAAGTCCTTCCCATTCCAATCCTGAGACCCTTCCTATAGCATGAGATGTGATATCTCAATGCTTCTACCAAACCTGAGACCCTTCCTTTAGCATGATATGTGATATCCAACTCCTTCCCATTCCAATCCTGAGACCCTTCCTATAGCATGAGATGTGATATCTCAATGCTTCTAATATCAAACTTGAGACCCTTCCTACAGCATGCGATGTGATATCTCACTGCTTATACCAAACCTGAGACCCTTCCTATAGCATGAGATGTGATATCTCAATGCTTCTAATACCAAACCTGAGACCCTTCCTACAGCATGCGATGTGATATCTCACTGCTTATACCAAACCTGAGACCCTTCCTATAGCATGAGATGTGATATCCAACTCCTTCCCATTCCAATCCTGAGACCCTTCCTATAGCATGAGATGTGATATCTCAATGCTTCTAATATCAAACTTGAGAGCCTCCCTATAGCATGAGATGTGATATCCAAGTCCTTCCCATTCCAATCCTGAGACACTTCCTATAGCATGAGATGTGATATCTCAATGCTTCTAATACCAAACCTGAGACTCTTCCTATAACATGAGATGGGATATCCAACTCCTTCCCATTCAAATCCAGAGACCCTTGCGATAGCAGAGATGTGATATCTCAATGCTTATACCAAACCTGAGACCCTTCCTACGGCATGAGATGTCATAGACAACTCCTTCCCATTCCAATCCTGAGACCCTTCCTATAGCATGAGATGTGATATCTCAATGCTTATACCAAACCTGAGACCCTTCCTATAGCATGAGATGTGATATCCAACTCCTTCCCATTCCAATCCTGAGACCCTTCCTATAGCATGAGATGTGATTTATCAATGCTTATACCAAACCTGAGACCCTTCCTACGGCATGAGATGTCATATACAACTCCTTCCCATTCCAATCCTGAGACCCTTCCTATAGCATGAGATGTGATATCTCAATGCTTATACCAAACCTGAGACCCTTCCTATAGCATGAGATGTGATATCCAACTACTTCCCATTCCAATCCTGAGACCCTTCCTATAGCATGAGATGTGATATCTCAATGCTTATACCAAACCTGAGACCCTTCCTATAACATGAGATGGGATATCCAACTCCTTCCCATTCCAATCCTGAGACACTTCCGATAGCAGAGATGTGATACCTCAATGCTTATACCAGACCTTAGACCCTTCCTATAACATGAGATCGGATATCCAACTCCTTCCCGTTCCAAACCTGAGACCCTTCCTTTAGCATGAGATGTGATATCCAGCTCCTTCCCATTCCAATCCTGAGACACTTCCGATAGCATGAGATGTGATATCTCAATGCTTCTAATATCAAAACGGAAACCCTCCCTATAGCATGATATGTGATATCTAAGTCCTTCCCATTCCAATCCTGAGACCCTTCCTATAGCATGAGATGTGATATCTCAATGCTTCTACCAAACCTGAGACCCTTCCTTTAGCATGAGATGTGATATCCAACTCCTTCCCATTCTAATCCTGAGACCCTTCCTATAGCATGAGATGTGATATCTCAATACTTCTAATACCAAACCTGAGATCCTTCCGATAACATGAGATGTGATATCCAAATCCTTCCCCTTCCAAACCTGAGACCCTCCATTTTAGCATGAGATGTGATATCCAACTCCTTCCCATTCCAATCCTGAGACCCTTCTGATAGCATGAGATGTGATATCTCAATGCTTCTAATACCAAACCTGAGATCCTTCCGATAGCATGAGATGTGATATCTCAATGCTTCTAATACCAAACCTGAGATCCTTCCTATAACATGAGATGTGATATCCAAATCCTTCCCCTTCCAATTCTGAGACCCTCCCTTTAACATGAGATGTGATATCCAACTCCTTCCCATTCCAACCTGAGACCCTTCCTATAGCATGAGATGTGATATCTCAATGCCTCTAATACCAAACCTGAGATCCTTCCTCTAACATGAAATGTGATATCCAACTCCTTCCCTTTCCAAACCTGAGAGCCTATCTATAGCATGAGATGTGATATCCAAGTCCTTCCCATTCCAATCCTTAGACCCTTCCTACAGCATGCAACATGATATCTCAATGATTCTAATAACAAACCTGAGACCCGTCCTATAACATGAGATGGGATATCCAACTCCTTCCCATTCCAATCCTGAGACACTTCCGATAGCAGAGATGTGATATCTCAATGCTTATACCAAACCTGAGACCCTTCCTATAACATGAGATGTGATATCCAACTCCTTCCCGTTCCAAACCTGAGACTCTTCCTTTAGCATGAGATGTGATATCCAGCTCCTTCCCATTCCAATCCTGAGACACTTCCGATAGCATGAGATGTGATATCTCAATGCTTCTAATATCAAAACTGAGACCCTCCCTATAGCATGATATGTGATATCTAAGTCCTTCCCATTCCAATCCTGAGACCCTTCTGATAGCATGAGATGTGATATCTCAATGCCTCTAATACCAAACCTGAGATCCTACCTCTAACATGAAATGTGATATCCAACTCTCTCCCCTTCCAAACCTGAGAGCCTTCCTATAGCATGAGATGTGATATCCAAGTCCTTCCCATTCCAATCCTGAGACCCTTCCTATAACATGAGATGTGATATCCAACTCCTTCCCATTCCAACCTGAAACCCTTCCTATAGCATGAGATGGGATATCCAACTCCTTCCAAATCCAATCCTGATACCATTCCGATAGCATGAGATGTGATATCCCAATGCTTCTACCAAACCTGAGACCCATACTATGGCATGAGATGTGATATCAAACTCCTTCCCATTCCAATTCTGAGACCCTTCCTATACCATGAGACTTGCTATCTCAATGCTTCTAATACCAAACCTGAGACCCGTCCTATAACATGAGATGTGATATCCAAATCCTTCCCCTTCCAAACCTTAGACCCTTCCTTTATCATGAGATGTGATATCCAACTCCTTCCCATTCCAATCCTGAGACCCTTCCGATATCATGAGATGTGATATCTCAATGCTTCTAATATCAAACTTGAGACCCTCCCTATAGCATGAGATGTGATATCCAAGTCCTTCCCATTCCAATCCTGAGACCCTTCCTATAGCATGAGATGTGATATCTCAATGCTTCTAATACCAAACCTGAGACCCTTCCTATAACATGAGATGGGAATATCCAACTCCTTACATTCCAATCCTGAGACCCTTCCGATAGCAGAGATGTGATATCTCAATGTTTATACCAAACCTGAGATCCTTCCTATAACATGAGATGTGATATCCAACTCCTTCCCATTCCAATACTGAGACACTGCCTATAGCATGAGATGTGATATCTCACTGCTTATACCAAACCTGAGACCCTTCCTATAGCATGAGATGTGATATCCAACTCCTTCCCATTCCAATCCTGAGACCCTTCCTATAGCATGAGATGTGATATCTCAATGCTTCTAATATCAAACTTGAGAGCCTCCCTATAGCATGAGATGTGATATCCAAGTCCTTCCCATTCCAATCCTGAGACACTTCCTACAGCATGAGATGTGATATCTCAATGCCTCTAATACCAAACCTGAGACTCTTCCTATAACATGAGATGGGATATCCAACTCCTTCCCATTCCAATCCTGAGACCCTTCCGATAGCAGAGATGTGATATCTCAATGCTTATACCAAACCTGAGACCCTTCCTACGGCATGAGATCTCATATACAACTCCTTCCCATTCCAATCCTGAGACCCTTCCTATAGCATGAGATGTGATATCTCAATGCTTCTAATATCAAACTTGAGACCCTCCCTATAGCATGAGATGTGATATCCAAGTCCTTCCCATTCCAATCCTGAGACACTTCCTATAGCATGAGATGTGATATCTCAATGCTTCTAATACCAAACCTGAGACTCTTCCTATAACATGAGATGGGATATCCAACTCCTTCCCATTCCAATCCTGAGACGCTTCCGATAGCAGAGATGTGATATCTCAATGCTTATACCAAACCTGAGACCCTTCCTACGGCATGAGATGTCATATACAACTCCTTCCCATTCCAATCCTGAGACCCTTCCTATAGCATGAGATGTGATATCTCAATGCTTATACCAAACCTGAGACCCTTCCTATAGTATGAGATGTGATATCCAACTCCTTCCCATTCCAATCCTGAGACCCCTCCTATAGCATGAGATGTGATGTCTCAATGCTTCTAATACCAAACCTGAGATCCTTCCTATAACATGAGATGTGATATCCAACTCCTTCCATTCCAATCCTGAGACCCTTCCTATAGCATGAGATTTGATATCTCAATGCTTATACCAAACCTGAGACCCTTCCTATAGCATGAGATGTGATATCCAAGTCCTTCCCATTCCAATCCTTAGACCCTTCCTACAGCATGCAATATGATATCTCAATGATTCTAATAACAATCCTGAGACCCGTCCTATAACATGAGATGGGATATCCAATTCCTTCCCATTCCAATCCTGAGACACTTCCGATAGCAGAGATGTGATATCTCAATGCTTATACCAAACCTGAGACCCTTCCTATAACATGAGATCGGATATCCAACTCCTTTTCGTTCCAAACCTGAGACCCTTCCTTTAGCATGAGATGTGATATCCAGCTCCTTCGCATTCCAATCCTGAGACCCTTCCGATAGCATGAGATGTGATATCTCAATGCTTCTAATACCAAACCTGTGATCCTTCCTATAACAAGAGATGTGATATCCAAATCCTTCCCCTTACAAACCTGAGACCCTCCCTTTAGCATGAGATGTGATATCTCAATGCCTCTAATACCAAACCTGAGATCCTTCCGATAGCATGAGATGTGATATCTCAATGCTTCTAATACCAAACCTGAGATCCTTCCTATAACATGAGACGTGATATCCAAATCCTTCCCCTTCCAAACCTGAGACCCTCCCTTTAGCATGAGATGTGATATCCAACTCCTTCCCATTCTAATCCTGAGACCCTTCTGATAGCATGAGATGTGATATCTCAATGCCTCTAATACCAAACCTGAGATCCTACCTCTAACATGAAATGTGATATCCAACTCTTTCCCCTTCCAAACCTGAGAGCCTTCCTATAGCATGAGATGTGATATCCGACTCCTTCCCATTCCAATCCTGAGACCCTTCCGATAGCATGAGATGTGATATCCCAATGCTTCTAGTACCAAACCTGAGATCCTTCTTATAACATGTGATGTGATATCCAAATCCTTCCCCTTCCAAACCTGAGACCCTCCCTTTAGCATGAGATGTGATATCCAACTCCTTCCCATTCCAATCCTGAGACCCTTATGATAGATAGCATGAGATGTGATATCTCAATGCCTCTAATACCAAACCTGAGATACTTCCGATAGCATGAGATGTGATATCTCAATGCTTCTAATACCAAACCTGAGATCCTTCCTGTAACATGAGATGTGATATCCAAATCCTTCCCCTTCCAAACCTGAGACCCTCCCTTTAGCATGAGATGTGTTATCCAACTCCTTCCCATTCCAATCCTGAGACCCTTCCGATAGCATCAGATGTGATATCTCAATGCTTCTAATACCAAACCTGTGATCCTTCCTATAACAAGAGATGTGATATCCAAATCCTTCCCCTTCCAAACCTGAGACCCTCCCTTTAGCATGAGATGTGATATCTCAATGCCTCTAATACCAAACCTGAGATCCTTCCTATAACATGAGATGTGATATCCAAATCCTTCCCCTTCCAAACCTGAGACCCTCCCTTTAGCATGAGATGTGATATCCAACTCCTTCCCATTCCAATTCTGAGCCCCTTCCTATACCATGAGACTTGATATCCAACTCCTTCCCATTCCAATTCTGAGCCCCTTCCTATACCATGAGACTTGATATCTCAATGCTTCTAATACCAAACCTGAGACCCGTCCTATAACATGAGATGTGATATCCAAATCCTTCCCCTTCCAAACCTTAGACCCTTCCTTTATCATGAGATGTGATATCCAACTCCTTCCCATTCCAATCCTGAGACCCTTCCGATATCATGAGATGTAATATCTCAATGCTTCTAATATCAAACTTGAGACCCTCCCTATAGCATGAGATGTGATATCCAAGTCCTTCCCATTCCAATCCTGAGACCCTTCCTATAGCATGAGATGTGATATCTCAATGCTTCTAATACCAAACCTGAGACCCTTCCTATAACATGAGATTGGAATATCCAACTCCTTCCCATTCCAATCCTGAGACCCTTCCGATAGCAGAGATGTGATATCTCAATTCTCATACCAAACCTGAGATCCTTCCTATAACATGAGATGTGATATCCAACTCCTTCCCATTCCAATCCTGAGACACTTCCTATAGCATGAGATGTGATATCTCACTGCTTATACCAAACCTGAGACCCTTCCAATAGCATGAGATGTGATATCCAACTCCTTCCCATTCCAATCCTGAGACCCTTCCTATAGCATGAGATGTGATATCTCAATGCTTCTAATATCAAACTTGAGAGCCTCCCTATAGCATGAGATGTGATATCCAAGTCCTTCCCATTCCAATCCTGAGACACTTCCTATAGCATGAGATGTGATATCTCAATGCTTCTAATACCAAACCTGAGACTCTTCCTATAACATGAGATGGGATATCCAACTCCTTCCCATTCCAATCCTGAGACCCTTCCGATAGCAGAGATGTGATATCTCAATGCTTATACCAAACCTGAGACCCTTCCTACGGCATGAGATGTCATATACAACTCCTTCCCATTCCAATCCTGAGACCATTCCTATAGCATGAGATGTGATATCTCAATGCTTATACCAAACCTGAGACCCTTCCTATAGCATGAGATGTGATATCCAACTCCTTCCCATTCCAATCCTGAGACCCTTCCTATAGCATGAGATGTGATATCTCAATGCTTATACCAAACCTGAGACCCTTCCTACGGCATGAGATGTCATATACAACTCCTTCCCATTCCAATCCTGCGACCCTTCCTATAGCATGAGATGTGATATCTCAATGCTTATACCAAACCTGAGACCCTTCCTATAGCATGAGATGTGATATCCAACTCCTTCCCATTCCAATCCTGAGACCCTTCCTATAGCATGAGATGTGATATCTCAATGCTTATACCAAACCTGAGAGCCTCCCTATAGCATGAGATGTGATATCCAAGTCCTTCCCATTCCAATCCTGAGACACTTCCTATAGCATGAGATGTGATATCTCAATGCTTCTAATACCAAACCTGAGACTCTTCCTATAACATGAGATGGGATATCCAACTCCTTCCCATTCCAATCCTGAGACCCTTCCGATAGCAGAGATGTGATATCTCAATGCTTATACCAAACCTGAGACCCTTCCTACGGCATGAGATGTCATATACAACTCCTTCCCATTCCAATCCTGAGACCATTCCTATAGCATGAGATGTGATATCTCAATGCTTATACCAAACCTGAGACCCTTCCTATAGCATGAGATGTGATATCCAACTCCTTCCCATTCCAATCCTGAGACCCTTCCTATAGCATGAGATGTGATATCTCAATGCTTATACCAAACCTGAGACCCTTCCTACGGCATGAGATGTCATATACAACTCCTTCCCATTCCAATCCTGCGACCCTTCCTATAGCATGAGATGTGATATCTCAATGCTTATACCAAACCTGAGACCCTTCCTATAGTATGAGATGTGATATCCAACTCCTTCCCATTCCAATCCTGAGACCCCTCCTATAGCATGAGATGTGATGTCTCAATGCTTCTAATACCAAACCTGAGATCCTTCCTATAACATGAGATGTGATATCCAACTCCTTCCATTCCAATCCTGAGACCCTTCCTATAGCATGAGATTTGATATCTCAATGCTTATACCAAACCTGAGACCCTTCCTATAGCATGAGATGTGATATCCAAGTCCTTCCCATTCCAATCCTTAGACCCTTCCTACAGCATGCAATATGATATCTCAATGATTCTAATAACAATCCTGAGACCCGTCCTATAACATGAGATGGGATATCCAATTCCTTCCCATTCCAATCCTGAGACACTTCCGATAGCAGAGATGTGATATCTCAATGCTTATACCAAACCTGAGACCCTTCCTATAACATGAGATCGGATATCCAACTCCTTTTCGTTCCAAACCTGAGACCCTTCCTTTAGCATGAGATGTGATATCCAGCTCCTTCGCATTCCAATCCTGAGACCCTTCCGATAGCATGAGATGTGATATCTCAATGCTTCTAATACCAAACCTGTGATCCTTCCTATAACAAGAGATGTGATATCCAAATCCTTCCCCTTACAAACCTGAGACCCTCCCTTTAGCATGAGATGTGATATCTCAATGCCTCTAATACCAAACCTGAGATCCTTCCGATAGCATGAGATGTGATATCTCAATGCTTCTAATACCAAACCTGAGATCCTTCCTATAACATGAGACGTGATATCCAAATCCTTCCCCTTCCAAACCTGAGACCCTCCCTTTAGCATGAGATGTGATATCCAACTCCTTCCCATTCTAATCCTGAGACCCTTCTGATAGCATGAGATGTGATATCTCAATGCCTCTAATACCAAACCTGAGATCCTACCTCTAACATGAAATGTGATATCCAACTCTTTCCCCTTCCAAACCTGAGAGCCTTCCTATAGCATGAGATGTGATATCCGACTCCTTCCCATTCCAATCCTGAGACCCTTCCGATAGCATGAGATGTGATATCCCAATGCTTCTAGTACCAAACCTGAGATCCTTCTTATAACATGTGATGTGATATCCAAATCCTTCCCCTTCCAAACCTGAGACCCTCCCTTTAGCATGAGATGTGATATCCAACTCCTTCCCATTCCAATCCTGAGACCCTTATGATAGATAGCATGAGATGTGATATCTCAATGCCTCTAATACCAAACCTGAGATACTTCCGATAGCATGAGATGTGATATCTCAATGCTTCTAATACCAAACCTGAGATCCTTCCTGTAACATGAGATGTGATATCCAAATCCTTCCCCTTCCAAACCTGAGACCCTCCCTTTAGCATGAGATGTGTTATCCAACTCCTTCCCATTCCAATCCTGAGACCCTTCCGATAGCATCAGATGTGATATCTCAATGCTTCTAATACCAAACCTGTGATCCTTCCTATAACAAGAGATGTGATATCCAAATCCTTCCCCTTCCAAACCTGAGACCCTCCCTTTAGCATGAGATGTGATATCTCAATGCCTCTAATACCAAACCTGAGATCCTTCCTATAACATGAGATGTGATATCCAAATCCTTCCCCTTCCAAACCTGAGACCCTCCCTTTAGCATGAGATGTGATATCCAACTCCTTCCCATTCCAATTCTGAGCCCCTTCCTATACCATGAGACTTGATATCCAACTCCTTCCCATTCCAATTCTGAGCCCCTTCCTATACCATGAGACTTGATATCTCAATGCTTCTAATACCAAACCTGAGACCCGTCCTATAACATGAGATGTGATATCCAAATCCTTCCCCTTCCAAACCTTAGACCCTTCCTTTATCATGAGATGTGATATCCAACTCCTTCCCATTCCAATCCTGAGACCCTTCCGATATCATGAGATGTAATATCTCAATGCTTCTAATATCAAACTTGAGACCCTCCCTATAGCATGAGATGTGATATCCAAGTCCTTCCCATTCCAATCCTGAGACCCTTCCTATAGCATGAGATGTGATATCTCAATGCTTCTAATACCAAACCTGAGACCCTTCCTATAACATGAGATTGGAATATCCAACTCCTTCCCATTCCAATCCTGAGACCCTTCCGATAGCAGAGATGTGATATCTCAATTCTTATACCAAACCTGAGATCCTTCCTATAACATGAGATGTGATATCCAACTCCTTCCCATTCCAATCCTGAGACACTTCCTATAGCATGAGATGTGATATCTCACTGCTTATACCAAACCTGAGACCCTTCCAATAGCATGAGATGTGATATCCAACTCCTTCCCATTCCAATCCTGAGACCCTTCCTATAGCATGAGATGTGATATCTCAATGCTTCTAATATCAAACTTGAGAGCCTCCCTATAGCATGAGATGTGATATCCAAGTCCTTCCCATTCCAATCCTGAGACACTTCCTATAGCATGAGATGTGATATCTCAATGCTTCTAATACCAAACCTGAGACTCTTCCTATAACATGAGATGGGATATCCAACTCCTTCCCATTCCAATCCTGAGACCCTTCCGATAGCAGAGATGTGATATCTCAATGCTTATACCAAACCTGAGACCCTTCCTACGGCATGAGATGTCATATACAACTCCTTCCCATTCCAATCCTGAGACCATTCCTATAGCATGAGATGTGATATCTCAATGCTTATACCAAACCTGAGACCCTTCCTATAGCATGAGATGTGATATCCAACTCCTTCCCATTCCAATCCTGAGACCCTTCCTATAGCATGAGATGTGATATCTCAATGCTTATACCAAACCTGAGACCCTTCCTACGGCATGAGATGTCATATACAACTCCTTCCCATTCCAATCCTGCGACCCTTCCTATAGCATGAGATGTGATATCTCAATGCTTATACCAAACCTGAGACCCTTCCTATAGCATGAGATGTGATATCCAACTCCTTCCCATTCCAATCCTGAGACCCTTCCTATAGCATGAGATGTGATATCTCAATGCTTATACCAAACCTGAGAGCCTTCCTATACCATGAGATGTGATATCCAAGTCCTTCCCATTCCAATCCTGAGACACTTCCTATAGCATGAGATGTGATATCTCAATGCTTCTAATACCAAACCTGAGACTCTTCCTATAACATGAGATGGGATATCCAACTCCTTCCCATTCCAATCCTGAGACCCTTCCGATAGCAGAGATGTGATATCTCAATGCTTATACCAAACCTGAGACCCTTCCTACGGCATGAGATGTCATATACAACTCCTTCCCATTCCAATCCTGAGACCATTCCTATAGCATGAGATGTGATATCTCAATGCTTATACCAAACCTGAGACCCTTCCTATAGCATGAGATGTGATATCCAACTCCTTCCCATTCCAATCCTGAGACCCTTCCTATAGCATGAGATGTGATATCTCAATGCTTATACCAAACCTGAGACCCTTCCTACGGCATGAGATGTCATATACAACTCCTTCCCATTCCAATCCTGCGACCCTTCCTATAGCATGAGATGTGATATCTCAATGCTTATACCAAACCTGAGACCCTTCCTATAGCATGAGATGTGATATCCAACTCCTTCCCATTCCAATCCTGAGACCCTTCCTATAGCATGAGATGTGATATCTCAATGCTTATACCAAACCTGAGACCCTTCCTATAACATGAGATGGGATATCCAACTCCTTCCCATTCCAATCCTGAGACACTTCCGATAGCAGAGATGTGATATCTCAATGCTTATACCAGACCTTAGACCCTTCCTATAACATGAGATCGGATATCCAACTCCTTCCCGTTCCAAACCTGAGACCCTTCCTTTAGCATGAGATGTGATATCCAGCTCCTTCCCATTCCAATCCTGAGACACTTCCGATAGCATGAGATGTGATATCTCAATGCTTCTAATATCAAAACGGAAACCCTCCCTATAGCATGATATGTGATATCTAAGTCCTTCCCATTCCAATCCTAAGACCCTTCCTATAGCATGAGATGTGATATCTCAATGCTTCTACCAAACCTGAGACCCTTCCTTTAGCATGAGATGTGATATCCAGCTCCTTCCCATTCCAATCCTGAGACACTTCCGATAGCATGAGATGTGATATCTCAATGCTTCTAATATCAAAACGGAAACCCTCCCTACAGCATGATATGTGATATCTAAGTCCTTCCCATTCCAATCCTGAGACCCTTCCTATAGCATGAGATGTGATATCTCAATACTTCTAATACCAAACCTGAGATCCTTCCGATAACATGAGATGTGATATCCAAATCCTTCCCCTTCCAAACCTGAGACCCTCCCTTTAGCATGAGATGTGATATCCATCTCCTTCCCATTCCAATCCTGAGACCCTTCTGATAGCATGAGATGTGATATCTCAATGCTTCTAATACCAAACCTGAGATCCTTCCGATAGCATGAGATGTGATATCTCAATGCTTCTAATACCAAACCTGAGACCCTTCCTATAACATGAGATTGGAATATCCAACTCCTTCCCATTCCAATCCTGAGACCCTTCCGATAGCAGAGATGTGATATCTCAATTCTTATACCAAACCTGAGATCCTTCCTATAACATGAGATGTGATATCCAACTCCTTCCCATTCCAATCCTGAGACACTTCCTATAGCATGAGATGTGATATCTCACTGCTTATACCAAACCTGAGACCCTTCCTATAGCATGAGATGTGATATCTAACTCCTTCCCATTCCAATCCTGAGACCCTTCCTATAGCATGAGATGTGATATCTCAATGCTTCTAATACCAAACCTGAGACTCTTCCTATAACATGAGATGGGATATCCAACTCCTTCCCATTCCAATCCTGAGACCCTTCCGATAGCAGAGATGTGATATCTCAATGCTTATACCAAACCTGAGACCCTTCCTACGGCATGAGATGTCATATACAACTCCTTCCCATTCCAATCCTGAGACCCTTCCTATAGCATGAGATGTGATATCTCAATGCTTATACCAAACCTGAGACCCTTCCTATAGCATGAGATGTGATATCCAACTCCTTCCCATTCCAATCCTGAGACCCTTCCTATAGCATGAGATGTGATATCTCAATGCTTATACCAAACCTGAGACCCTTTCTACGGCATGAGATGTCATATACAACTCCTTCCCATTCCAATCCTGAGACCCTTCCTATAGCATGAGATGTGATATCTCAATGCTTATACCAAACCTGAGACCCTTCCTATAGCATGAGATGTGATATCCAACTCCTTCCCATTCCAATCCTGAGACCCTTCCTATAGCATGAGATGTGATATCTCAATGCTTATACCAAACCTGAGACCCTTCCTATAACATGAGATGGGATATCCAACTCCTTCCCATTCCAATCCTGAGACACTTCCGATAGCAGAGATGTGATATCTCAATGCTTATACCAGACCTTAGACCCTTCCTATAACATGAGATCGGATATCTAACTCCTTCCCGTTCCAAACCTGAGACCCTTCCTTTAGCATGAGATGTGATATCCAGCTCCTTCCCATTCCAATCCTGAGACACTTCCGATAGCATGAGATGTGATATCTCAATGCTTCTAATATCAAAACGGAAACCCTCCCTATAGCATGATATGTGATATCTAAGTCCTTCCCATTCCAATCCTGAGACCCTTCCTATAGCATGAGATGTGATATCTCAATGCTTCTACCAAACCTGAGACCCTTCCTTTAGCATGAGATGTGATATCCAACTCCTTCCCATTCCAATCCTGAGACCCTTCCTATAGCATGAGATGTGATATCTCAATACTTCTAATACCAAACCTGAGATCCTTCCGATAACATGAGATGTGATATCCAAATCCTTCCCCTTCCAAACCTGAGACCCTCCCTTTAGCATGAGATGTGATATCCATCTCCTTCCCATTCCAATCCTGAGACCCTTCTGATAGCATGAGATGTGATATCTCAATGCTTCTAATACCAAACCTGAGATCCTTCCGATAGCATGAGATGTGATATCTCAATGCTTCTAATACCAAACCTGAGACCCTTCCTATAACATGAGATTGGAATATCCAACTCCTTCCCATTCCAATCCTGAGACCCTTCCGATAGCAGAGATGTGATATCTCAATTCTTATACCAAACCTGAGATCCTTCCTATAACATGAGATGTGATATCCAACTCCTTCCCATTCCAATCCTGAGACACTTCCTATAGCATGAGATGTGATATCTCACTGCTTATACCAAACCTGAGACCCTTCCTACGGCATGAGATGTCATATACAACTCCTTCCCATTCCAATCCTGAGACCATTCCTATAGCATGAGATGTGATATCTCAATGCTTATACCAAACCTGAGACCCTTCCTATAGCATGAGATGTGATATCCAACTCCTTCCCATTCCAATCCTGAGACCCTTCCTATAGCATGAGATGTGATATCTCAATGCTTATACCAAACCTGAGACCCTTCCTACGGCATGAGATGTCATATACAACTCCTTCCCATTCCAATCCTGCGACCCTTCCTATAGCATGAGATGTGATATCTCAATGCTTATACCAAACCTGAGACCCTTCCTATAGTATGAGATGTGATATCCAACTCCTTCCCATTCCAATCCTGAGACCCCTCCTATAGCATGAGATGTGATGTCTCAATGCTTCTAATACCAAACCTGAGATCCTTCCTATAACATGAGATGTGATATCCAACTCCTTCCATTCCAATCCTGAGACCCTTCCTATAGCATGAGATTTGATATCTCAATGCTTATACCAAACCTGAGACCCTTCCTATAGCATGAGATGTGATATCCAAGTCCTTCCCATTCCAATCCTTAGACCCTTCCTACAGCATGCAATATGATATCTCAATGATTCTAATAACAATCCTGAGACCCGTCCTATAACATGAGATGGGATATCCAATTCCTTCCCATTCCAATCCTGAGACACTTCCGATAGCAGAGATGTGATATCTCAATGCTTATACCAAACCTGAGACCCTTCCTATAACATGAGATCGGATATCCAACTCCTTTTCGTTCCAAACCTGAGACCCTTCCTTTAGCATGAGATGTGATATCCAGCTCCTTCGCATTCCAATCCTGAGACCCTTCCGATAGCATGAGATGTGATATCTCAATGCTTCTAATACCAAACCTGTGATCCTTCCTATAACAAGAGATGTGATATCCAAATCCTTCCCCTTACAAACCTGAGACCCTCCCTTTAGCATGAGATGTGATATCTCAATGCCTCTAATACCAAACCTGAGATCCTTCCGATAGCATGAGATGTGATATCTCAATGCTTCTAATACCAAACCTGAGATCCTTCCTATAACATGAGACGTGATATCCAAATCCTTCCCCTTCCAAACCTGAGACCCTCCCTTTAGCATGAGATGTGATATCCAACTCCTTCCCATTCTAATCCTGAGACCCTTCTGATAGCATGAGATGTGATATCTCAATGCCTCTAATACCAAACCTGAGATCCTACCTCTAACATGAAATGTGATATCCAACTCTTTCCCCTTCCAAACCTGAGAGCCTTCCTATAGCATGAGATGTGATATCCGACTCCTTCCCATTCCAATCCTGAGACCCTTCCGATAGCATGAGATGTGATATCCCAATGCTTCTAGTACCAAACCTGAGATCCTTCTTATAACATGTGATGTGATATCCAAATCCTTCCCCTTCCAAACCTGAGACCCTCCCTTTAGCATGAGATGTGATATCCAACTCCTTCCCATTCCAATCCTGAGACCCTTATGATAGATAGCATGAGATGTGATATCTCAATGCCTCTAATACCAAACCTGAGATACTTCCGATAGCATGAGATGTGATATCTCAATGCTTCTAATACCAAACCTGAGATCCTTCCTGTAACATGAGATGTGATATCCAAATCCTTCCCCTTCCAAACCTGAGACCCTCCCTTTAGCATGAGATGTGTTATCCAACTCCTTCCCATTCCAATCCTGAGACCCTTCCGATAGCATCAGATGTGATATCTCAATGCTTCTAATACCAAACCTGTGATCCTTCCTATAACAAGAGATGTGATATCCAAATCCTTCCCCTTCCAAACCTGAGACCCTCCCTTTAGCATGAGATGTGATATCTCAATGCCTCTAATACCAAACCTGAGATCCTTCCTATAACATGAGATGTGATATCCAAATCCTTCCCCTTCCAAACCTGAGACCCTCCCTTTAGCATGAGATGTGATATCCAACTCCTTCCCATTCCAATTCTGAGCCCCTTCCTATACCATGAGACTTGATATCCAACTCCTTCCCATTCCAATTCTGAGCCCCTTCCTATACCATGAGACTTGATATCTCAATGCTTCTAATACCAAACCTGAGACCCGTCCTATAACATGAGATGTGATATCCAAATCCTTCCCCTTCCAAACCTTAGACCCTTCCTTTATCATGAGATGTGATATCCAACTCCTTCCCATTCCAATCCTGAGACCCTTCCGATATCATGAGATGTAATATCTCAATGCTTCTAATATCAAACTTGAGACCCTCCCTATAGCATGAGATGTGATATCCAAGTCCTTCCCATTCCAATCCTGAGACCCTTCCTATAGCATGAGATGTGATATCTCAATGCTTCTAATACCAAACCTGAGACCCTTCCTATAACATGAGATTGGAATATCCAACTCCTTCCCATTCCAATCCTGAGACCCTTCCGATAGCAGAGATGTGATATCTCAATTCTTATACCAAACCTGAGATCCTTCCTATAACATGAGATGTGATATCCAACTCCTTCCCATTCCAATCCTGAGACACTTCCTATAGCATGAGATGTGATATCTCACTGCTTATACCAAACCTGAGACCCTTCCAATAGCATGAGATGTGATATCCAACTCCTTCCCATTCCAATCCTGAGACCCTTCCTATAGCATGAGATGTGATATCTCAATGCTTCTAATATCAAACTTGAGAGCCTCCCTATAGCATGAGATGTGATATCCAAGTCCTTCCCATTCCAATCCTGAGACACTTCCTATAGCATGAGATGTGATATCTCAATGCTTCTAATACCAAACCTGAGACTCTTCCTATAACATGAGATGGGATATCCAACTCCTTCCCATTCCAATCCTGAGACCCTTCCGATAGCAGAGATGTGATATCTCAATGCTTATACCAAACCTGAGACCCTTCCTACGGCATGAGATGTCATATACAACTCCTTCCCATTCCAATCCTGAGACCATTCCTATAGCATGAGATGTGATATCTCAATGCTTATACCAAACCTGAGACCCTTCCTATAGCATGAGATGTGATATCCAACTCCTTCCCATTCCAATCCTGAGACCCTTCCTATAGCATGAGATGTGATATCTCAATGCTTATACCAAACCTGAGACCCTTCCTACGGCATGAGATGTCATATACAACTCCTTCCCATTCCAATCCTGCGACCCTTCCTATAGCATGAGATGTGATATCTCAATGCTTATACCAAACCTGAGACCCTTCCTATAGCATGAGATGTGATATCCAACTCCTTCCCATTCCAATCCTGAGACCCTTCCTATAGCATGAGATGTGATATCTCAATGCTTATACCAAACCTGAGAGCCTTCCTATAGCATGAGATGTGATATCCAAGTCCTTCCCATTCCAATCCTGAGACACTTCCTATAGCATGAGATGTGATATCTCAATGCTTCTAATACCAAACCTGAGACTCTTCCTATAACATGAGATGGGATATCCAACTCCTTCCCATTCCAATCCTGAGACCCTTCCGATAGCAGAGATGTGATATCTCAATGCTTATACCAAACCTGAGACCCTTCCTACGGCATGAGATGTCATATACAACTCCTTCCCATTCCAATCCTGAGACCATTCCTATAGCATGAGATGTGATATCTCAATGCTTATACCAAACCTGAGACCCTTCCTATAGCATGAGATGTGATATCCAACTCCTTCCCATTCCAATCCTGAGACCCTTCCTATAGCATGAGATGTGATATCTCAATGCTTATACCAAACCTGAGACCCTTCCTACGGCATGAGATGTCATATACAACTCCTTCCCATTCCAATCCTGCGACCCTTCCTATAGCATGAGATGTGATATCTCAATGCTTATACCAAACCTGAGACCCTTCCTATAGCATGAGATGTGATATCCAACTCCTTCCCATTCCAATCCTGAGACCCTTCCTATAGCATGAGATGTGATATCTCAATGCTTATACCAAACCTGAGACCCTTCCTATAACATGAGATGGGATATCCAACTCCTTCCCATTCCAATCCTGAGACACTTCCGATAGCAGAGATGTGATATCTCAATGCTTATACCAGACCTTAGACCCTTCCTATAACATGAGATCGGATATCCAACTCCTTCCCGTTCCAAACCTGAGACCCTTCCTTTAGCATGAGATGTGATATCCAGCTCCTTCCCATTCCAATCCTGAGACACTTCCGATAGCATGAGATGTGATATCTCAATGCTTCTAATATCAAAACGGAAACCCTCCCTATAGCATGATATGTGATATCTAAGTCCTTCCCATTCCAATCCTAAGACCCTTCCTATAGCATGAGATGTGATATCTCAATGCTTCTACCAAACCTGAGACCCTTCCTTTAGCATGAGATGTGATATCCAGCTCCTTCCCATTCCAATCCTGAGACACTTCCGATAGCATGAGATGTGATATCTCAATGCTTCTAATATCAAAACGGAAACCCTCCCTACAGCATGATATGTGATATCTAAGTCCTTCCCATTCCAATCCTGAGACCCTTCCTATAGCATGAGATGTGATATCTCAATACTTCTAATACCAAACCTGAGATCCTTCCGATAACATGAGATGTGATATCCAAATCCTTCCCCTTCCAAACCTGAGACCCTCCCTTTAGCATGAGATGTGATATCCATCTCCTTCCCATTCCAATCCTGAGACCCTTCTGATAGCATGAGATGTGATATCTCAATGCTTCTAATACCAAACCTGAGATCCTTCCGATAGCATGAGATGTGATATCTCAATGCTTCTAATACCAAACCTGAGACCCTTCCTATAACATGAGATTGGAATATCCAACTCCTTCCCATTCCAATCCTGAGACCCTTCCGATAGCAGAGATGTGATATCTCAATTCTTATACCAAACCTGAGATCCTTCCTATAACATGAGATGTGATATCCAACTCCTTCCCATTCCAATCCTGAGACACTTCCTATAGCATGAGATGTGATATCTCACTGCTTATACCAAACCTGAGACCCTTCCTATAGCATGAGATGTGATATCTAACTCCTTCCCATTCCAATCCTGAGACCCTTCCTATAGCATGAGATGTGATATCTCAATGCTTCTAATACCAAACCTGAGACTCTTCCTATAACATGAGATGGGATATCCAACTCCTTCCCATTCCAATCCTGAGACCCTTCCGATAGCAGAGATGTGATATCTCAATGCTTATACCAAACCTGAGACCCTTCCTACGGCATGAGATGTCATATACAACTCCTTCCCATTCCAATCCTGAGACCCTTCCTATAGCATGAGATGTGATATCTCAATGCTTATACCAAACCTGAGACCCTTCCTATAGCATGAGATGTGATATCCAACTCCTTCCCATTCCAATCCTGAGACCCTTCCTATAGCATGAGATGTGATATCTCAATGCTTATACCAAACCTGAGACCCTTTCTACGGCATGAGATGTCATATACAACTCCTTCCCATTCCAATCCTGAGACCCTTCCTATAGCATGAGATGTGATATCTCAATGCTTATACCAAACCTGAGACCCTTCCTATAGCATGAGATGTGATATCCAACTCCTTCCCATTCCAATCCTGAGACCCTTCCTATAGCATGAGATGTGATATCTCAATGCTTATACCAAACCTGAGACCCTTCCTATAACATGAGATGGGATATCCAACTCCTTCCCATTCCAATCCTGAGACACTTCCGATAGCAGAGATGTGATATCTCAATGCTTATACCAGACCTTAGACCCTTCCTATAACATGAGATCGGATATCTAACTCCTTCCCGTTCCAAACCTGAGACCCTTCCTTTAGCATGAGATGTGATATCCAGCTCCTTCCCATTCCAATCCTGAGACACTTCCGATAGCATGAGATGTGATATCTCAATGCTTCTAATATCAAAACGGAAACCCTCCCTATAGCATGATATGTGATATCTAAGTCCTTCCCATTCCAATCCTGAGACCCTTCCTATAGCATGAGATGTGATATCTCAATGCTTCTACCAAACCTGAGACCCTTCCTTTAGCATGAGATGTGATATCCAACTCCTTCCCATTCCAATCCTGAGACCCTTCCTATAGCATGAGATGTGATATCTCAATACTTCTAATACCAAACCTGAGATCCTTCCGATAACATGAGATGTGATATCCAAATCCTTCCCCTTCCAAACCTGAGACCCTCCCTTTAGCATGAGATGTGATATCCATCTCCTTCCCATTCCAATCCTGAGACCCTTCTGATAGCATGAGATGTGATATCTCAATGCTTCTAATACCAAACCTGAGATCCTTCCGATAGCATGAGATGTGATATCTCAATGCTTCTAATACCAAACCTGAGACCCTTCCTATAACATGAGATTGGAATATCCAACTCCTTCCCATTCCAATCCTGAGACCCTTCCGATAGCAGAGATGTGATATCTCAATTCTTATACCAAACCTGAGATCCTTCCTATAACATGAGATGTGATATCCAACTCCTTCCCATTCCAATCCTGAGACACTTCCTATAGCATGAGATGTGATATCTCACTGCTTATACCAAACCTGAGACCCTTCCTATAGCATGAGATGTGATATCTAACTCCTTCCCATTCCAATCCTGAGACCCTTCCTATAGCATGAGATGTGATATCTCAATGCTTCTAATACCAAACCTGAGACTCTTCCTATAACATGAGATGGGATATCCAACTCCTTCCCATTCCAATCCTGAGACCCTTCCGATAGCAGAGATGTGATATCTCAATGCTTATACCAAACCTGAGACCCTTCATACGGCATGAGATGTCATATACAACTCCTTCCCATTCCAATCCTGAGACCCTTCCTATAGCATGAGATGTGATATCTCAATGCTTATACCAAACCTGAGACCCTTGCTATAGCATGAGATGTGATATCCAACTCCTTCCCATTCCAATCCTGAGACCCTTCCTATAGCATGAGATGTGATATCTCAATGCTTATACCAAACCTGAGACCCTTCCTATAACATGAGATGGGATATCCAACTCCTTCCCATTCCAATCCTGAGACACTTCATACGGCATGAGATGTCATATACAACTCCTTCCCATTCCAATCCTGAGACCCTTCCTATAGCATGAGATGTGATATCTCAATTCTTATACCAAACCTGAGACCCTTCCTATAGCATGAGATGTGATATCCAACTCCTTCCCATTCCAATCCTGAGACCCTTCCTATAGCATGAGATGTGATATCTCAATGCTTATACCAAACCTGAGACCCTTCCTATAGCATGAGATGTGATATCCAACTCCTTCCCATTCCAATCCTGAGACCCTTCCTATAGCATGAGATGTGATATCTCAATGCTTATACCAGACCTTAGACCCTTCCTATAACATGAGATCGGATATCCAACTCCTTCCCGTTCCAAACCTGAGACCCTTCCTTTAGCATGAGATGTGATATCCAGCTCCTTCCCATTCCAATCCTGAGACACTTCCGATAGCATGAGATGTGATATCTCAATGCTTCTAATATCAAAACGGAAACCCTCCCTATAGCATGATATGTGATATCTAAGTCCTTCCCATTCCAATCCTGAGACCCTTCCTATAGCATGAGATGTGATATCTCAATGCTTCTACCAAACCTGAGACCCTTCCTTTAGCATGAGATGTGATATCCAACTCCTTCCCATTCCAATCCTGAGACCCTTCCTATAGCATGAGATGTGATATGTCAATACTTCTAATACCAAACCTGAGATCCTTCCGATAACATGAGATGTGATATCCAAATCCTTCCCCTTCCAAACCTGAGACCCTCCCTTTAGCATGAGATGTGATATCCATCTCCTTCCCATTCCAATCCTGAGACCCTTCTGATAGCATGAGATGTGATATCTCAATGCTTCTAATACCAAACCTGAGATCCTTCCGATAGCATGAGATGTGATATCTCAATGCTTCTAATACCAAACCTGAGACCCTTCCTATAACATGAGATTGGAATATCCAACTCCTTCCCATTCCAATCCTGAGACCCTTCCGATAGCAGAGATGTGATATCTCAATTCTTATACCAAACCTGAGATCCTTCCTATAACATGAGATGTGATATCCAACTCCTTCCCATTCCAATCCTGAGACACTGGGAAGGGCATTTCGGGTTATTCCAAACAGTACACGTAGTGAATTGTTATAGTATAACTTTAAAAAGGCCATAGTCCTATCACACAGTATGGAAACAAGTACGTTGTTAACTTTAAATGCTTCCAAATCAGAAACGCTGAAAAAGATGTGTGCGGAGAGAGGTGATTCCTCTCAAGGCACGAAATTGGAAATGATCCAAAGAATCGTGGCGTGGCAAGAAGCGCAGCTTGATGCTATTACTTCTGAGGACAGTGCGGAAGGTGGTGGGGCCGCTCTCACTGGCAGAACCGACGGTTCTGCCGCCGCACTGTTCCACCGCGACCACGAGGACAGGGAGGACGAGATGTCTAATGTTTCCTCTGCCAGTGCTGATGGGGAGGCTAGGTTTGAATTCAAGAAGCAAGAGCTGCGGTTTAGGCAGCAGGAGCTTGAATTCAGCATAGCCAAACTGAAAATCGAACAGGCAGAAAAACAAAAAGACAGGGATCACCAGTTGGAACTGGCCAAGCTTCAGGTTGCAAATGGGTCCACGGGTCCTGGACATGGGTCTGGGGCCTCCTCTCATCCACGGTTTCCAAAAGATCTGCTCAGTGTGTATGAGGAACGGAATGACATTATGGACTGGCTGAATGCGTTTGAGTATGCATGCGAAGTTCAGAAAGTTGACAATGCTGACAAGATTGCGTGGTTGCTCAGTAGACTGCCCCATTCTGGCTGTAGTGCCATTATGGAGATGTCGAAGGCTGAGCGAGCTGATTTCGCAATGTTGAAGCAGGCTCTCATTTTAAAGTTTGGGAAGACTCCGGCCCAATATTTAAAGCGTTTTCGAGAGTATAAGAAAAAGGAAGGTGGTACTTGGGTATCTTATGTCACTGAATCTTTGAAAAACTTAACTGGCTGGGTCGAAGGCTATAAGGTTTCTACCTTCGCCGGCATGATAAATCTTGTCATGCTGGAACACATTTTTGCTTCTTCTTCCCCGGAGCTTAAGCAGCACTTGGCCGATTCGAAGGAGATAGATCCTAAGAAGCTGGCCATGGCCGCCGACTTATGGGTGTCACATCGAGTGTCCCATAAGGACAAAACTCATCCTGGTAAGCAGGAGGAAGGGAAAAAGTCCAAAGATATGGAGGGTGGAGAATCTGCTAAATCTTCTTCCCAAAAGGGCCACAAAAAGAAAAACAAGGGTAAGACACAAGAGAACTCACAGGGTAGTGGAGGTCCGCCTCCGAAACAGAACTCTGGTTACAATAAGCCTCCCTATGTAAACAGACCCATTGGATCTTGTTTTGCTTGTGGAGCAACTGACCATGTGAAGGGGGATCCCCGTTGTAAGGTTAGACCTTTGGGGGTCCACTCCGCTAATCTGGCCTTCTCCTTCTACGAGGAAGAAGAGATTACAGGAGCATCCTTCTCCTCAGACTCATTTCCCAGCGGAATAGAGGCTGAGGTAGTTTTAGTGTCCCTGGGTTCCTGGGAGCCTAAAGTCGCAGAGGCGTATGCTAGGATTCCGGATAATACCAAGCACTACTTTAAAGACAGTGTGCTGATCAATGGAGTAGACACTCCAGCTCTTAGGGATAGTGGGTGCAGTCGCACTGTAGTGGATTCTACCTTGGTAGACTCAGAGGAAGTTGCCAGAGCTACTCTGATGCCCACTAAGTTGGCTGACGGCCCCCTCCGCATGTTTCCCGTGATCCCTGTTAATCTTACTTTAAATGGTACAGCAGTCAGGATTCCAGTGAGCATTCAGAGAAACGTCCCGGGAAAGGTCTTGTTAGGTAATGATCTCAGAGCTTTAGGGCTCGTAGGAGACACTGCCGAACGACCCTACACACGGTCTCAAGCACGGGCAGCATTGGCCAAGCCCAATACGCCGCCCCAGCCGAAGGGGAAACCCAAGGCGAAAGGAGTCAACAAGTCACGACGAGGGAAAGAAAATATTCCCCCGAGCTCGCCTACCACTGCGGTGGAGGAAGTTGGTCGATCGCCCGAGCCTGACGAGGAAGTGGCGATGCCTGAAGTATTCGACCCCAACGATCATCCTGAACTAAACGACTTGTTAGTTGAAGGAGGTCCTGATAGGGACGAATTCAGTAAAGGCCAACGTGAGTGCCCATCTCTGGAAGGCCTAAGGAGACAGGCCTGCTCCCAGCTTGAGGGTGAACCACATGGGACGCATAGGATTTATTGGGAAGGTGGACTCCTGTATAGTGAGCCCACAGAGTCTACAGAAGGAGACCATAGGAGGTTGGTGGTTCCCCTTGCTGTTAGGCCCTTCCTCCTGCAGTTGGCGCATGAAGTTCCCCTTGCTGGTCACCTTGGTATGAAGAGGACCAAGCAAAGGTTATCCATGCACTTCTACTGGCCCAAGATGGGGGTGCAAGTAGAAAGTCACTGCAGGAGTTGTGCCTCCTGCCAGTTGTCTGGTAAGGTTGGCGCGACAATCCAAGCTCCGTTGGTACCGCTCCCAGTTGTGGGGGTACCATTTGAAAAGGTAGGGATCGACATCGTTGGTCCCCTTGACCCGCAAACATCCTCGGGCAATAGGTTTATCCTGGTGCTGGTCGACCATGCAACCAGGTATCCTGAGGCCATCCCATTAAAAACTGTAACTGCCAAGTCAGTTGCAAAAGCTTTACTCGGCATATTTACTAGGGTTGGCTTCCCTAAAGAAGTTGTGTCAGATCGTGGCAGCAACTTTATGTCGAAGTATATGCAGGCTATGTGGAAAGAATGTGGGGTCACCTACAAGTTCTCTTCTGCATACCACCCCCAGACCAATGGTCTGGTGGAACGCTTCAACAGAACGTTAAAGAGCATGATTGGGGCTCTGGAGGAGCCCCAGAGAAGAAAATGGGATCTTCTTTTACCATGTTTGCTGTTTGCCTACCGAGAGGTACTACAGGAGGGTGTTGGCTTCAGCCCCTTCGAACTTCTGTTCGGTCATCCCGTACGGGGACCCTTAGCCATCGTCAAAGAGGGATGGGAGATGCCCACTCCCCCTGTTACTACCAATGTAGTTGATTATGTGCTGGGGCTCAGAAAACGGATGGTACTTCTGATGGGCTTGGCTAGTGATAAGTTGAAGGCAGGGCAAGCGCTGGTGAAACATTGGTACGACCAGAAAGCTTCCCTCATCAACTTTACACCTGGTCAGCAAGTCCTGATCATGAATCCTATAAGGCCTCGAGCTTTACAGGACAAATGGTCAGGCCCTTACACAGTGGTGGAGCCCCTGGGTGAGGTGAACTATTTAGTGGACCTTGGAAGGCCTGGACAGGCTCCAAAAGTGTTCCACGTGAATAGGCTGAAGGCTTTCGTCCCAAGAGTCGAAATCGCAGCACTGCTACTGGCTTCAGACGTTGAGGAAGAGGAGTCTGAACCTCTCCCCGACCTGTTCCAAGGCGGTCCTTCAGATAGCTCCTTTGAGGGTGTCCGTGTGGCCCCTCACCTGACTTCTGATCAGCAGGCTGAGGTGAAAAGTTTGCTTCGGCAGTTTTCCCCCCTGTTTTCACAGTCGCCTGGTTTGATACCTTGGTGCAAACATAACATTGACACAGGAGACAGTGTACCTACCAAAAGTAGGGGATACAGGATGTCGGATAAAGTACGGTCTTATATTAAGACCGAGGTCAACAAAATGTTAGACCTTGGGGTGATTGAACCCTCTAGTAGTCCTTGGTCCAGCCCTGTGGTTTTGGTTCCAAAGGCAGGCACTTCTGAATTGAGGTTCTGCGTGGACTACAGGGCTCTGAATGCTGTCACCAAGACAGATGCACACCCCTTGCCTCGAACAGATGAGCTGGTGGATACTTTGGGTGCCTCCAAGTACCTCAGCACGTTTGACCTTACTGCTGGCTATTGGCAAATAGCGTTAGCAGAACATGCTAAGGAGAAGACAGCATTTTCTACTCCAGACGGCCTTTACCAATTCCGGGTAATGCCGTTCGGGTTGAAGAATGCACCTGCCACTTTCCAGAGGCTTGTGAATCATGTGTTGAATGGGTTGGACGAATTCTGTCTTGCATATCTGGACGATATAGCAGTTTTCAGTGCCACCTGGGAAGACCATGTGAAACACCTCGGGATTGTGCTCCAGGCTCTTCAGAAAGCCCACTTGACCATAAAGGCTAGTAAATGCCAGATTGGACAAGGCTCAGTGGTTTACCTTGGACATGAAGTAGGTGGAGGGAGGATACAGCCTCTACCCAGTAAAGTACAAGCAGTACAAGACTGGCCTACCCCCACTACGCAAACCCAAGTGAGGGCCTTCTTAGGACTCACGGGGTATTATCGGAATTTTATGGCAGACTATGGCACCATAGCTGCTCCTCTGACTGCTCTCACAACTCCGAAGAAACCCAAGAAGGTAACTTGGACCGACGAGTGTGAGAAGGCCTTCAATGGCTTAAAAGACTCCTTGTGCCAGGCCCCTGTCTTCAGGGCCCCGGATTATCAAAGAACTTTTATCGTGCAGACGGACGCCTCTGACACTGGGATAGGAGCTGTACTATCACAAGTAGATGAGAAGGGTAAGGAACACCCTATCGGTTTTATTAGTCGCCAGCTTAAGGACAGAGAGCTCAGATGGTCCACGGTAGAGAAAGAATGTTTCTCTGTTGTGTGGGCCCTAAGGAAGCTGAGGCCCTACCTCTATGGGACCCACTTCACTGTGCAAACTGACCATAAGCCGTTAAAGTGGCTAATGAACATGAAGGGGGAGAATCCAAAGTTGCTTAGGTGGTCCATAAGTCTACAAGGCTTCGACTTCACTATTGAGCATAGGCCAGGTGTACAACATAGCAATGCTGATGGGTTGTCCAGAATGTTTAACCGACCTGAACACGAGACTCATCCAGGGGTGGATTAGTTCCCCCTGTCCATAGTCTGGGAGGGGCGAGTGTTAGGAAAGATTTCGTTATTGTAGGGAATTTTCCTTCCATGTGGCAACCCCTAAACTTTTTGCTATTGTTTTTAACCTTGTTCTTGACTTTGCCAGGGAAGTACAGCCTTCTGCCGCACTTCCCTGGGCTTTCGCTCCTTTCTTACGGGGAAACTGACATGCCCTTATGACAGTCAGTACCGGGGAACGTTGTTTCCCGTAGTTTCTTCTATCGTGTCGCAGCTTCTCCTTCCCATTCCAATCCTGAGACCCTTCCTATAGCATGAGATGTGATATCTCAATGCTTATACCAAACCTGAGACCCTTCCTATAGCATGAGATGTGATATCCAACTCCTTCCCATTCCAATCCTGAGACCCTTCCTATAGCATGAGATGTGATATCTCAATGCTTATACCAAACCTGAGACCCTTCCTACGGCATGAGATGTCATATACAACTCCTTCCCATTCCAATCCTGAGACCCTTCCTATAGCATGAGATGTGATATCTCAATGCTTATACCATACCTGAGACCCTTCCTACAGCATGAGATGTGATATCCAACTCCTTCCCATTCCAATCCTGAGACCCTTCCTATAGCATGAGATGTGATATCTCAATGCTTATACCAAACCTGAGACCCTTCCTATAACATGAGATGGGATATCCAACTCCTTCCCATTCCAATCCTGAGACACTTCCGATAGCAGAGATGTGATATCTCAATGCTTATACCAGACCTTAGACCCTTCCTATAACATGAGATCGGATATCCAACTCCTTCCCGTTCCAAACCTGAGACCCTTCCTTTAGCATGAGATGTGATATCCAGCTCCTTCCCATTCCAATCCTGAGACACTTCCGATAGCATGAGATGTGATATCTCAATGCTTCTAATATCAAAACTGAAACCCTCCCTATAGCATGATATGTGATATCTAAGTCCTTCCCATTCCAATCCTGAGACCCTTCCTATAGCATGAGATGTGATATCTCAATGCTTCTACCAAACATGAGACCCTTCCTTTAGCATGAGATGTGATATCCAACTCCTTCCCATTCCAATCCTGAGACCCTTCCTATAGCATGAGATGTGATATCTCAATACTTCTAATACCAAACCTGAGATCCTTCCGATAACATGAGATGTGATATCCAAATCCTTCCCCTTCCAAACCTGAGACCCTCCCTTTAGCATGAGATGTGATAACCAACTCCTTCCCATTCCAATCCTGAGACCCTTCTGATAGCATGAGATGTGATATCTCAATGCTTCTAATACCAAACCTGAGATCCTTCCGATAGCATGAGATGTGATATCTCAATGCTTCTAATACTAAACCTGAGATCCTTCCTATAACATGAGATGTGATATCCAAATCCTTCCCCTTCCAATTCTGAGACCCTCCCTTTAACATGAGATGTGATATCCAACTCCTTCCCATTCCAATCCTGAGACCCTTCTGATAGCATGAGATGTGATATCTCAATGCCTCTAATACCAAACCTGAGATCCTACCTCTAACATGAAATGTGATATCCAACTCTTTCCCCTTCCAAACCTGAGAGCCTTCCTATAACATGAGATGTGATATCCAATTCCTTCCCATTCCAACCTGAGACCCTTCCTATAGCATGAGATGTGATATCTCAATGCCTCTAATACCAAACCTGAGATCCTTCCTCTAACATGAAATGTGATATCCAACTCCTTCCCTTTCCAAACCTGAGAGCCTATCTATAGCATGAGATGTGATATCCAAGTCCTTCCCATTCCAATCCTTAGACCCTTCCTACAGCATGCAATATGATATCTCAATGATTCTAATAACAAACCTGAGACCCGTCCTATAACATGAGATGGGATATCCAAGTCCTTCCCATTCCAATCCTGAGACACTTCCGATAGCAGAGATGTGATATCTCAATGCTTATACCAAACCTGAGACCCTTCCTATAACATGAGATGAGATATCCAACTCCTTCCCGTTCCAAACCTGAGACTCTTCCTTTAGCATGAGATGTGATATCCAGCTCCTTCCCATTCCAATCCTGAGACACTCACGATAGCATGAGATGTGATATCTCAATGCTTCTAATATCAAAACTGAGACCCTCCCTATAGTATGATATGTGATATCTAAGTCCTTCCCATTCCAATCCTGAGACCCTTCCTATAGCATGAGATGTGATATCTCAATGCTTCTACCAAACCCGAGACCCTTCCTTTAGCATGAGATGTGATATCCAACTCCTTCCCATTCCAATCCTGAGACCCTTCCTATAGCATGAGATGTGATATCTCAATACTTCTAATACCAAACCTGAGATCCTTCCGATAACATGAGATGTGATATCCAAATCCTTCCCCTTCCAAACCTGAGACCCTCCCTTTAGCATGAGATGTGATATCCAACTCCTTCCCATTCCAATCCTGAGACCCTTCTGATAGCATGAGATGTGATATCTCAATGCCTCTAATACCAAACCTGAGATCCTACCTCTAACATGAAATGTGATATCCAACTCTTTCCCCTTCCAAACCTGAGAGCCTTCCTATAACATGAGATGTGATATCCAACTCCTTCCCATTCCAACCTGAGACCCTTCCTATAGCATGAGATGTGATATCTCAATGCCTCTAATACCAAACCTGAGATCCTTCGTCTAACATGAAATGTGATATCCAACTCCTTCCCTTTCCAAACCTGAGAGCCTATCTATAGCATGAGATGTGATATCCAAGTCCTTCCCATTCCAATCCTTAGACCCTTCCTACAGCATGCAATATGATATCTCAATGATTCTAATAACAAACCTGAGACCCGTCCTATAACATGAGATGGGATATCCAAGACCTTCCCATTCCAATCCTGAGACACTTCCGATAGCAGAGATGTGATATCTCAATGCTTATACCAAACCTGAGACCCTTCCTATAACATGAGATGTGATATCCAACTCCTTCCCGTTCCAAACCTGAGACTCTTCCTTTAGCATGAGATGTGATATCCAGCTCCTTCCCATTCCAATCCTGAGACACTCACGATAGCATGAGATGTGATATCTCAATGCTTCTAATATCAAAACTGAGACCCTCCCTATAGTATGATATGTGATATCTAAGTCCTTCCCATTCCAATCCTGAGACCCTTCCTATAGCATGAGATGTGATATCTCAATGCTTCTACCAAACCTGAGACCCTTCCTTTAGCATGAGATGTGATATCCAACTCCTTCCCATTCCAATCCTGAGACCCTTCCTATAGCATGAGATGTGATATCTCAATACTTCTAATACCAAACCTGAGATCCTTCCGATAACATGAGATGTGATATCCAAATCCTTCCCCTTCCAAACCTGAGACCCTCCCTTTAGCATGAGATGTGATATCCAACTCCTTCCCATTCCAATCCAGAGACCCTTCTGATAGCATGAGATGTGATATCTCAATGCTTCTAATACCAAACCTGAGACCCTTCCTACAGCATGCGATGTGATATCTCAATGCTTCTAATATCAAACCTGAGACCCGTCCTATAACATGAGATGGGATATCCAACTCCTTCCCGTTCCAAACCTGATACCCTTCCTATAGCATGAGATGTGATATCCAATTCCTTCCCATCCCAATCCTGAGACACCTCTGATAGCACAGATGTGATATCTCAATGCTTATACCAAACCTGAGACTCTTCCTATAACATGAGATGTGATATCCAACTCCTTCCCGTTCCAAACCTGAGACCCTTCCTATAGCATGAGATGTGATATCCAACTCCTTCCCGTTCCAAACCTGAGACCCTTCCTTTAGCATGAGATGTGATATCCAGCTCCTTCCCATTCCAATCCTGAGACACTTCCGATAGCATGAGATGTGATATCTCAATGCTTCTAATATCAAAAATGAGACCCTCCCTATAGCATGATATGTGATATCTAAGTCCTTCCCATTCCAATCCTGAGACCCTTCCTATAGCATGAGATGTGATATCTCAATGCTTCTACCAAACCTGAGACCCTTCCTTTAGCATGAGATGTGATATCCAACTCCTTCCCATTCCAATCCTGAGACCCTTCCTATAGCCTGAGATGTGATATCTCAATACTTCTAAAACCAAACCTGAGATCCTTCCGATAACATGAGATGTGATATCCAAATCCTTCCCCTTCCAAACCTGAGACCCTCCCTTTAGCATGAGATGTGATATCCAACTCCTTCCCCTTCCAAACCTGAGACCCTTCCTTTAGCATGAGATGTGATATCCAACTCCTTCCCATTCCAATCCTGAGACCGTTCTGATAGCATGAGATGTGATATCTCAATGCTTCTAATACCAAACCTGAGACCCTTCCTAAAGCATGCAATGTGATATCTCAATGCTTCTAATATCAAACCTGAGACCCATCCTATAACATGAGATGGGATATCCAACTCCTTCCCGTTCCAAACCTGATACCCTTCCTATAGCATGAGATGTGATATCCAATTCCTTCCCATCCCAATCCTGAGACACCTCCGATAGCAGAGATGTGATATCTCAATGCTTATACCAAACCTGAGACTCTTCCTAAAGCATGCAATGTGATATCTCAATGCTTCTAATATCAAACCTGAGACCCGTCCTATAACATAAGATGTGATATCCAACTCCTTCCCATTCAAAACCTGAGACCGTTCTGATAGCATGAGATGTGATATCTCAATGCTTCTAATACCAAACCTGAGACCCTTCCTAAAGCATGCAATGTGATATCTCAATGCTTCTAATATCAAACCTGAGACCCGTCCTATAACATAAGATGTGATATCCAACTCCTTCCCATTCAAAACCTGAGACCCTTCCGATAGCATGAGATGTGATATCTCAATGCTTCTAATACCAAACCTGTGATCCTTCCTATAACAAGAGATGTGATATCAACATCCTTCCCCTTCCAAACCTGAGACCCTCCCTTTAGCATGAGATGTGATATCTCAATGCCTCTAATACCAAACCTGAGATCCTTCCGATAGCATGAGATGTGATATCTCAATGCTTCTAATACCAAACCTGAGATCCTTCCTATAACATGAGATGTGATATCCAAATCCTTCCCCTTCCATTCCTGAGACCCTCCCTTTAGCATGAGATGTGACATCCAAGTCCTTCCCATTCCAATCCTGAGACCCTTCCTATAGCATGAGATGTGATATCTCAATGCTTCTAATACCAAACCTGAGACCCTTCCTATAACATAAGATGGGATATCCAACTCCTTCCCATTCCAATCCTGAGACCCTTCCGATAGCAGAGATGTGATATCTCAATGCTTATACCAAACCTGAGACCCTTCCTGTGGCATGAGATGTCATATACAACTCCTTCCCATTCCAATCCTGAGACCCTTCCTATAGCATGAGATGTGATATCGAACTCCTTCCCATTCCAATCCTGAGACCCTTCCTATAGCATGAGTTTTGATATCTCAATGCTTCTAATACCAAACCTGAGATCCTTCCGATAGCATGAGATGTGATATCTCAATGCTTCTAATACCAAACCTGAGATCATTCCTATAACACGAGATGTAATATCCAAATCCTTCCCCTTCCAAACCTGAGACCCTCCCTTTAGCATGAGATGTGATATCCAACTCCTTCCCATTCCAATTCTGAGACCCTTCCTATAGCATGAGATGTGATGTCTCAATGCGTCTAATACCAAACCTGAGATCCTTCCTATAACATGAGATGTGATATCCAACTCCTTCCCATTCCAATCCTGAGACACTTCCTATAGCATGAGAAGTGATATCTCCATGCTTATACCAAACCTGAGACCCTTCCTATAGCATGAGATGTGATATCCAAATCCTTCCCATTCCAATCCTGAGACCCTTCCTATAGCATGAGATGTGATATCTCAATACTTCTAATACCAAACCTGAGATCCTTCCGATAACATGAGATGTGATATCCAAATCCTTCCCCTTCCAAACCTGAGACTCTCCCTTTAGCATGAGATGTGATATCCAACTCCTTCCCATTCCAATCCTGAGACCCTTCTGATAGCATGAGATGTGATATCTCAATGCCTCTAATACCAAACCTGAGATCCTACCTCTAACATGAAATGTGATATCCAACTCTTTCCCCTTCCAAACCTGAGAGCCTTCCTATAACATGAGATGTGATATCCAACTCCTTCCCATTCCAACCTGAGACCCTTCCTATAGCATGAGATGTGATATCTCAATGCCTCTAATACCAAACCTGAGATCCTTCCTCTAACATGAAATGTGATATCCAACTCCTTCCCTTTCCAAACATGAGAGCCTATCTATAGCATGAGATGTGATATCCAAGTCCTTCCCATTCCAATCCTTAGGCCCTTCCTACAGCATGCAATATGATATCTCAATGATTCTAATAACAAACCTGAGACCCGTCCTATAACATGAGATGTGTTAAGACGGATTTCTGAACTCTGTCCTGGTGGCGCAGAAGTTCAGAAGGCCAACCTAATTACCTGGAACAGGGTAACCTCTGGACGAGCCAGACCAATCAAGGTAGCGATCGCGGCGGTCAAGACTAGGTCTCAAGAGCGGTGAGGGTGACTGAAAGCCTGCAATGAGCACACAAAACAAGATCACTTACAAACTACTCCAAACAGGCGTTATATAAAAAATATATACACGTTTATTTTAAGGCCTTTAAAACAATGACCGTAGCGAGAAAATCACAATATCACAATATTAAACCAACACATACCGGTGTCCTGTCAATTGGTCGACTGCAATTTGGTCGACTGCAATTTGGTCGACACCATTTGGTCGAATGCCAAATGGTCGAATTTTTTTTTTTTTATTTATATATTTTTTTTGTGGGTTTTCGTGTGGGGAAAGAAAAAAAAAAAGAAAAAAAGGGCTTTGGGTGGGGGACCCCCCCAAAAAAAACCAAAAAAGGGGTAAAAAAAAAAAAAAAAAAAAAATTCGACCATTTGGCATTCGACCAAATGGTGTCGACCAATTGTCCTGTCGAACAAATGTTTTCGACCAATTGACTGGTAACCACACATACCATATCAACACAATATATATACAAATACGACAGTCGCAAGCGTTATATGCACGAAATGTGTAGTCCACCTGAAAGGGAAGGAAAACAGGCAGTGCGATACAATGCTTTAGACTCAGTTCGCCTTCAGAGACACCTAACTAGATGGAAGTCCGAGCCCTGCGAAGAGTGGAGCCTTGTGCTCAAAGTACCTGCACGCGCTGGTGCCAACGGGCAAAAGGAGAAGCTCTTCGAAGGAAGTCAGGCAGTTCAGTTTAGTGCATACAGAAGAAGAACAAGTTCCGCGACTCAAGCGCAGCCTCCACAGTGGGCAGAAGCAGAGCGCGAGTACGGACAAACGGGTGCTGTTTTACACAGCGGGGAAAAGCAATGGGCTCCTGCAGGAGGGCGACCAGATCCTAGCTATACTACTCACCGGTCCCCTATGCAAGCAGACCCAGGCTTCTCCGCGTCAGTTTCAGCAGCTGGCAGGTTCAGAAGAGCAGGGAACGCCTCGTCGTCGTGTTGAGTAAAAAGACGTCCCAATCGAAGAAACCTGCACAGTTTTGTCACCACAGCAGGGCAACGGAGCGGCCGTGTGTATCTGAGCCAAATGTACACTACTCACTTCCGACCTGGGAACGCCAAGTGTACGAAGCGTGTGAGAGTGACAAGGACTCGAAATACTACACAACCTGGCGGCGGTTACAGAGCAAGGCTCCCGGGTAAGCTGGTCAGTCAACTGGATGGCCCAGAGACGCTTCCGAAGGCTTACTGGCAGGAGATGGTGAAGATGCCGAGAATAGCTGTTCCCGCTATTCCAAGGGTCGAAGTACCAGTACAGGCCTTCTGGTTCGATCAAAGGTGAAAAGGGTTTCACAAGGCGACAGCAGTGCAGAGGAGGAGTCCTTCAGCGGGTCACCAGCGATTCCTCGGTCCAGCCTCTTGGTTGCAGGATACTTGGCTCCTGTATTCCTTCGTTCGTGAGAACTCAGGAGATCGACATGGTAGTGGTGTTTCCAGCCCCCTCTTATCCACGGTTCCCTTCGCGCCAAAACGGAGGGGACCCAATGGGAGATCCGCTCATCAACACTCACACCATTCGTGGACCAATCACGGACCACGGTGGTCCCAGGCATTCACACTACCCTAGACTCTCTGGCACCCAGGATGTGTATTGGGACCAGACATTCCAGCCCACACCCTGGAGGCACACACAAGACATGTAGAAGCCTGCGAAAGCATCTGTGTTTCGCGGGAAAGTACATGCCCAAATAAGGAAGGCCCCGGGTCGGCTCGACCTGGGGAAGTTGAAGGGAGCAAGACGGTCAGCGGACAGGACAAAGGAGCCTCGTGGTCTGGCCATTTTGGGAGCCAGGCCACCATTTTGGGTTAAGCGCAGAAAACGCGCTTAGAACGCCAAAAGGAGCTCAAAATACAAAGAAACGATCGCTGCCACCATTCCCGTCCCTGAATCACTTGCACCGATCAAATACAATCCTAAACGAGTATCTAGGGCCTGTAGAAGGCTAGAGACCCAAGAGAGCTGTAACTTAGCTTACAGTGCCCTCTTGTGTCATGTTGCACTAAAGCCGCAACATGATAAAAGAAACTACGGGAAACAGCGTTCCCCGGTACTGACTGTCTTAAGGGCATGTCAGTTTCCCCGTAAGAAAGGAGCGAAAGCCCAGAGGAGTGCGGCAGAAGGCTGCACTTCTCTGGCAAAGTCAAGAACAAGGTGAAAAACAACAGCAAAAAGTTTAGGGGTTGCCACATGGAAGGAAAATTACCTACAATTACGAAATCTTTCCTAACAAGATGTGATATCCAAATCTTTCCCATTCCAATCCTGAGACCCTTCTGATAGCATGAGATGTGATATCTCAATGCCTCTAATACCAAACCTGAGATCCTACCTCTAACATGAAATGTGATATCCAACTCACTCCCCTTCCAAACCTGAGAGCCTTCCTATAGCATGAGATGTGATATCCAAGTCCTTCCCATTCCAATCCTGAGACCCTTCCTATAACATGAGATGTGATATCCAACTCCTTCCCATTCCAACCTGAGACCCTTCCTATAGCATGAGATGGGATATCCAACTCCTTCCAAATCCAATCCTGATACCCTTCCGATAGCATGAGATGTGATATCCCAATGCTTCTACCAAACCTGAGACCCATACTATGGCATGAGATGTGATATCAAACTCCTTCCCATTCCAATCCTGAGACCCTTCCTATAGCTTGAGATGTGATATCCAACTCCTTCCCATTCCAATCCTGAGACCCTTCCGATATCATGAGATGTGATATCTCAATGCTTCTAATATCAAACTTGAGACCCTCCCTATAGCATGAGATGTGATATCCAAGTCCTTCCCATTCCAATCCTGAGACCCTTCCTATAGCATGAGATGTGATATCTCAATGCTTCTAATACCAAACCTGAGACCCTTCCTATAACATGAGATGGGAATATCCAACTCCTTACCATTCCAATCCTGAGACCCTTCCGATAGCAGAGATGTGATATCTCAATGCTTATACCAAACCTGAGATCCTTCTTATAACATGAGATGTGATATCCAACTCCTTCCCATTCCAATACTGAGACACTTCCTATAGCATGAGATGTGATATCTCACTGCTTATACCAAACCTGAGACCCTTCCTATAGTGACTACCTCCCGCTAAAAATCAATGTCTCGCCCAACTGCACCATATCCATGCACATTGTATACAGACCCCCTGGCCCATGTACGGACTTCCATGACACCCTTATCCCTGCATTGTCTCACAACATCAAAAAGACCTCTCAGGTTCTACTCCTTGGTGACCTCAACCTAGGGCTGAATGCTCTCAGGTTTGGAAAGGGAAGGAGTTGGATATCACATTTCATGTTAGAGTTAGGATCTCAGGTTTGGTATTAGAGGCATTGAGATATCACATCTCATGCTACCAGAAGGGTATCAGGATTGGAATGGGAAGGAGTTGGATATCACATCTCATGCTAAAGGGAGGGTCTCAGGTTTGGATGGGGAAGGATTTGGATATCACATCTCATGTTATAGGAAGGATCTCAGGTTTGGTATTAGAAGCATTGAGATATCACATCTCATGCTATCGGAAGGATCTCAGGTTTGGTATTAGAAGCATTGAGATATCACATCTCATGCTATAGGAAGGGTCTCAGGATTGGAATGGGAAGGACTTGGATATCACATCTCATGCTAAAGGAAGGGTCTCAGTTTTAGTAAAAGCATTGTGATATCACATCTCATGCTATAGGAAGGGTCTCAGGATTGGAATCGAAAGTAGTTGGATATCACATCTCATGCTATAGGAAGGGTCTCAGGTTTGGTATAAGCATTGAGATATCACATCTCTGCTATCGGAAGGGTCTCAGGATTGGATTGGGAAGGAGTTGGATATCACATCTCATGTTATAGGAAGGAATGGGAAGGAGTTGGATATCACATCTCATGCTATAGGAAGGATCTCAGGTTTGGTATTAGAAGCATTGAGATATCAGATCTCATGCTATCGGAAGGATCTCAGGTTTGGTATAAGCATTGAGATATCACATCTCTGCTATCGGAAGGGTCTCAGGATTGGAATGGGAAGGACTTAGATATCACATATCATGCTATAGGGAGGGTCTCAGTTTTGATATTAGAAGCATTGAGATATCACATCTCATGCTATCGGAAGTGTCTCAGGATTGGAATGGGAAGGAGCTGGATATCACATCTCATGCTAAAGGAAGGGTCTCAGGTTTGGAACGGGAAGGAGTTGGATATCACATCTCATGCTATAGGAAGGGTCTCAGGTTTGGAACGGGAAGGAGTTGGATATCACATCTCATGCTAAAGGAAGGGTCTCAGGTTTGGAACGGGAAGGAGTTGGATATCCGATCTCATGTTATAGGAAGGGTCTAAGGTCTGGTATAAGCATTGAGATATCACATCTCTGCTATCGGAAGTGTCTCAGGATTGGAATGGGAAGGAGTTGAATATCCCATCTCATGTTATAGGAAGGGTCTCAGGTTTGGTATAAGCATTGAGATATCACATCTCATGCTATAGGAAGGGTCTCAGGATTGGAATGGGAAGGAGTTGGATATCACATCTCATGCTGTAGGAAGGGTCTCAGGTTTGGTATAAGCATTGAGATATCACATCTCATGCTATAGGAAGGGTCTCAGGATTGGAATGGGAAGGAGTTGTATATGACATCTCATGCCGTAGGAAGGGTCTCAGGTTTGGTATAAGCATTGAGATTTCACATCTCATGCTATAGGAAGGGTCTCAGGATTGGAATGGGAAGGAGTTGGATATCACATCTCATGCTATAGGAAGGGTCTCAGGTTTGGTATAAGCATTGAGATATCACATCTCATGCTATAGGAAGGGTCTCAGGATTGGAATGGGAAGGAGTTGTATATGACATCTCATGCCGTAGGAAGGGTCTCAGGTTTGGTATAAGCATTGAGATATCACATCTCTGCTATCGGAAGGGTCTCAGGATTGGAATGGGAAGGAGGTGGATATCCCATCTCATGTTATAGGAAGAGTCTCAGGTTTGGTATTAGAAGCATTGAGATATCACATCTCATGCTATAGGAAGTTTCTCAGGATTGGAATGGGAAGGACTTGGATATCACATCTCATGATATAGGGAGGCTCTCAAGTTTGATATTAGAAGCATTGAGATATCACATCTCATGCTATAGGAAGGGTCTCAGGATTGGAATGGGAAGGAGTTGGATATCACATCTCATGCTATAGGAAGGGTCTCAGGTTTGGTATAAGCAGTGAGATATCACATCTCATGCTATAGGAAGTGTCTCAGGATTGGAATGGGAATGAGTTGGATATCACATCTCATGTTATAGGAAGGATCTCAGGTTTGGTATAAGAATTGAGATATCACATTTCTGCTATCGGAAGGGTCTCAGGATTGGAATGGGAAGGAGTTGGATATTCCAATCTCATGTTATAGGAAGGGTCTCAGGTTTGGTATTAGAAGCATTGAGATATCACATCTCATGCTATAGGAAGGGTCTCAGGATTGGAATGGGAAGGACTTGGATATCACATCTCATGCTATAGGGAGGGTCTCAAGTTTGATATTAGAAGCATTGAGATATTACATCTCATGATATCGGAAGGGTCTCAGGATTTGAATGAGAAGGAGTTGGATATCACATCTCATGATAAAGGAAGGGTCTAAGGTTTGGAAGGGGAAGGATTTGGATATCACATCTCATGTTATAGGACGGGTCTCAGGTTTGGTATTAGAAGCATTGAGATATCAAGTCTCATGGTATAGGAAGGGGATCAGAATTGGAATGGGAAGGAGTTGGATGTCACATCTCAAGCTATAGGAAGGGTCTCAGGATTGGAATGGGAAGGACTTGGATATCACATCTCATGCTATAGGGAGGGTCTCAAGTTTGATATTAGAAGCTTTGAGATATCACATCTCATGATATCGGAAGGGTCTCAGGATTGGAATGGGAAGGAGTTGGATATCACATCTCATGATAAAGGAAGGGTCTAAGGTTTGGAAGGGGAAGGATTTGGATATCACATCTCATGTTATAGGACGGGTCTCAGGTTTGGTATTAGAAGCATTGAGATATCAAGTCTCATGGTATAGGAAGGGGCTCAGAATTGGAATGGGAAGGAGTTGGATATCAAGTCTCATGGTATAGGAAGGGGCTCAGAATTGGAATGGGAAGGAGTTGGATATCACATCTCATGCTAAAGGGAGGGTCTCAGGTTTGGAAATGGAAGGATTTGGATATCACATCTCATGTTATAGGAAGGATCTCAGGTTTGGTATTAGAAGCATTGAGATATCACATCTCATGCTATCGGAAGGATCTCAGGTTTGGTATTAGAAGCATTGAGATATCACATCTCATGCTATTCGAAGGGTCTCAGGTTTGGAAGGGGAAGGATTTGGATATCACATCTCATGTTATCGGAAGGATCTCAGGTTTGGTATTATAAGTATTGAGATATCACATCTCATGCTATAGGAAGGGTCTCAGGATTGGAATGGGAAGGAGTTGGATATCACATCTCATGCTAAAGGAAGGGTTTCAGGTTTGGTAGAAGCATTGAGATATCACATCTCATGCTATAGGAAGGGTCTCAGGATTGGAATGGGAAGGAGTTTGATATCACATCTCATGCTATAGGAAGGGTCTCAGGTTTGGTATAAGCATTGAGATATCACATCTCATGCTATAGGAAGGGTCTCAGGATTGGAATGGGAAGGAGTTGTATATGACATCTCATGCCGTAGGAAGGGTCTCAGGTTTGGTATAAGCATTGAGATATCACATCTCATGCTATAGGAAGGGTCTCAGGATTGGAATGGGAAGGAGTTGGATATCACATCTCATGCTATAGGAAGGGTCTCAGGTTTGGTATAAGCATTGAGATATCACATCTCTGCTATCGGAAGGGTCTCAGGATTGGAATGGGAAGGAGTTGGATATCCCATCTCATGTTATAGGAAGAGTCTCAGGTTTGGTATTAGAAGCATTGAGATATCACATCTCATGCTATAGGAAGTGTCTCAGGATTGGAATGGGAAGGACTTGGATATCACATCTCATGCTATAGGGAGGCTCTAAAGTTTGATATTAGAAGCATTGAGATATCACATCTCATGCTATAGAAAGGGTCTCAGGATTGGAATGGGAAGGAGTTGGATATCACATCTCATGCTATAGGAAGGGTCTCAGGTTTGGTATAAGCAGTGAGATATCACATCTCATGCTATAGGAAGTGTCTCAGGATTGGAATGGGAAGGAGTTGGATATCACATCTCATGTTATAGGAAGGATCTCAGGTTTGGTATTAGAAGCATTGAGATATCACATCTCATGCTATAGGAAGGGTCTAAGGTTTGGAAGGGGAAGGATTTGGGTATCACATCTCATGTTATAGGACCGGTCTCAGGTTTGGTATTAGAAGCATTGAGATATCAAGTCTCATGGTATAGGACGGGTCTCAGAATTGGAATGGGAAGGAGTTGGATATCACATCTCAAGCTATAGGAAGGGTCTCAGGATTGGAATGGGAAGGAGTTTGATATCACATCTCATGCCATTGTATGGGACTCAGGTTTTGTAGAAGCATTGGGATATCACATCTCATGCTATCAGAAGGGTATCGGGATTGGATTTGGAAGGAGTTGGATATCCCATCTCATGTTATAGGAAGGGTCTAAGGTTGGAATGTGAAGGAGTTGGATATCACATCTCATGTTATAGGAAGGGTCTCAGGATTGGAATGGGAAGGACTTGGATATCACATCTCATTCTATAGGAAGGCTCTCAGGGTTGGAAGGGGAAGGAGTTGGATATCACATTTCATGTAGAGGTAGGATCTCAGGTTTGGTATTAGAGGCATTGAGATATCACATCTCATGCTATCAGAAGGGTCTCAGGATTGGAATGGGAAGGAGTTGGATATCACATCTCATGCTAAAGGGAGGGTCTAAGGTTTGGAAGGGGAAGGATTTGGACATCACATCTCATGTTATAGGAAGGATCTCAGGTTTGGTATTAGAAGCATTGAGATATCACATCTCATGCTATCGGAAGGGTCTCAGGTTTGGTATAAGCATTGAGATATCACATCTCTGCTATCGGAAGGGTCTCAGGATTGGAATGGGAAGGACTTGGATATCACAATTCATGTTATAGGAAGGGTCTCAGGTTTGGTATTAGAAGCATTGAGATATCACATCTCATGCTATAGGAAGGGTCTCAGGATTGGAATGGGAAGGACTTGGATATCACATCTCATGTTATAGGAAGGGTCTCAGGTTTGGTATTAGAAGCATTGAGATATCACATCTCATGCTATAGGAAGGGTCTCAGGAATGGAATGGGAAGGACTTGGATATCACATCTCATGATAAAGGAAGGGTCTAAGGTTCGGAAGGGGAAGGATTTGGATATCACATCTCATGTTATTGGACCGGTCTCAGGTTTGGTATTAGAAGCATTGAGATATCAAGTCTCATGGTATAGGACGGGAGTTTGATATCACATCATGCCATGGTATGGGTCTCAGGTTTTGTAGAAGCATTGGGATATCACATCTCATGCTATCGGAAGGGTATCAGGATTGGATTTGGAAGGAGTTGGATATCCCATCTCATGCTATAGGAAGGGTCTCAGGTTGGAATGGGAAAGAGTTGAATATCACATCTCATGTTATAGGAAGGGTCTCAGGATTGGAATGGGAAGGACTTGGATATCCCATCTCATGTTATAGGACGGGTCTCAGGTTTGTTATTAGAATCATTGAGATATCATATTGCATGCTGTAGGAAGGGTCTAAGGATTGGAATGGGAAGGACTTGGATATCACATCTCATGCTATAGATAGGCTCTCAGGTTTGGAAAGGGAAGGAGTTGGATATCACATTTCATGTTAGAGGAAGGATCTCAGGTTTGGTATTAGAGGCATTGAGATATCACATCTCATGCTATAGGAAGGGTCTCAGGTTGGAATGGGAAGGAGTTGGATATCACATCTCATGTTATAGGAAGGCTCTCAGGTTTGGAAGGGGAAAGAGTTGGATATCACATTTCATGTTAGAGGTAGGATCTCAGGTTTGGTATTAGAGGCATTGAGATATCACATCTCATGCTATCAGAAGGGTCTCAGGATTGGAATGGGAAGGAGTTGGATATCACATCTCATGTTAAAGGGAGGGTCTCAGAATTGGAAGGGGAAGGATTTGGATATCACATCTCATGTTATAGGAAGGATCTCAGGTTTAGTATTAGAAGCATTGAGATATCACATCTCATGCTATCGGAAGGATCTCAGGTTTGGTATTAGAAGCATTGAGATATCACATCTCATGCTATCAGAAGGGTCTCAGGATTGGAATGGGAAGGAGTTGGATATCACATCTCATGCTAAAGGGAGGGTCTCAGGTTTGGAAGGGGAAGGATTTGGATATCACATCTCATGTTATCGGAAGGATCTCAGGTTTGGTATTAGAAGTATTGAGATATCACACCTCAGGCTATAGGAAGGGTCTCAGGATTGGAATGGGAAGGAGCTGGATATCACATCTCATGCTAAAGGAAGGGTCTCAGGTTTGGAACGGGAAGGAGTTGGATATCACATCTCATGCTATAGGAAGGGTCTCAGGTTTGGAACGGGAAGGAGTTGGATATCACATCTCATGTTATAGGAAGAGTCTCAGGTTTGGTATAAGCATTGAGATATCACATCTGTGCTATCAGAGGTGTCTCAGGATTGGGATGGGAAGGAATTGGATATCACATCTCATGCTATAGGAAGGGTATCAGGTTTGGAACGGGAAGGAGTTGGATATCCCATCTCATGTTATAGGACGGGTCTCAGGTTTGATATTAGAAGCATTGAGATATCACATCGCATGCTGTAGGAAGGGTCTCAGGTTTGGTATTAGAAGTATTGAGATATCACATCTCATGCTATCAGAACGGTCTCAGGATTGGAATGGGAAGGAGTTGGATATCACATCTCATGCTAAAGGGAGGGTCTCAGGTTTGGAAGGGGAAGGATTTGGATATCACATCTCATGTCATCGGAAGGATCTCAGGTTTGGTATTAGAAGTATTGAGATATCACATCTCATGCTATAGGAAGGGTCTCAGGATTGGAATGGGAAGGAGTTGGATATCACATCTCATGCTAAAGGAAGGGTCTCAGGTTTGGTAGAAGCATTGAGATATCACATCTCATGCTATAGGAAGGGTCTCAGGATTGGAATGGGAAGGACTTAGATATCACATATCATACTATAGGGAGGGTCTCAGTTTTGATATTAGAAGCATTGAGATATCACATCTCATGCTATCGTGAGTGTCTCAGGATTGGAATGGGAAGGAGCTGGATATCACATCTCATGCTAAAGGAAGAGTCTCAGGTTTGGAACGGGAAGGAGTTGGATATCACATCTCATGTTATAGGAAGGGTCTCAGGTTTGGTATAAGCATTGAGATATCACATCTCTGCTATCGGAAGTGTCTCAGGATTGGAATGGGAAGGACTTGGATATCCCATCTCATGTTATAGGACGGGTCTCAGGTTTGTTATTAGAATCATTGAGATATCATATTGCATGCTGTAGGAAGGGTCTAAGGATTGGAATGGGAAGGACTTGGATATCACATCTCATGCTATAGATAGGCTCTCAGGTTTGGAAAGGGAAGGAGTTGGATATCACATTTCATGTTAGAGGAAGGATCTCAGGTTTGGTATTAGAGGCATTGAGATATCACATCTCATGCTATAGGAAGGGTCTCAGGTTGGAATGGGAAGGAGTTGGATATCACATCTCATGTTATAGGAAGGCTCTCAGGTTTGGAAGGGGAAAGAGTTGGATATCACATTTCATGTTAGAGGTAGGATCTCAGGTTTGGTATTAGAGGCATTGAGATATCACATCTCATGCTATCAGAAGGGTCTCAGGATTGGAATGGGAAGGAGTTGGATATCACATCTCATGTTAAAGGGAGGGTCTCAGAATTGGAAGGGGAAGGATTTGGATATCACATCTCATGTTATAGGAAGGATCTCAGGTTTAGTATTAGAAGCATTGAGATATCACATCTCATGCTATCAGAAGGGTCTCAGGATTGGAATGGGAAGGAGTTGGATATCACATCTCATGCTAAAGGGAGGGTCTCAGGTTTGGAAGGGGAAGGATTTGGATATCACATCTCATGTTATCGGAAGGATCTCAGGTTTGGTATTAGAAGTATTGAGATATCACATCTCAGGCTATAGGAAGGGTCTCAGGATTGGAATGGGAAGGAGTTGGATATCACATCTCATGCTAAAGGAAGGGTCTCAGGTTTGGTAGAAGCATTGAGATATCACATCTCATGCTATAGGAAGGGTCTCAGGATTGGAATGGGAAGGACTTAGATATCACATATCATGCTATAGGGAGGGTCTCAGTTTTGATATTAGAAGCATTGAGATATCACATCTCATGCTATCGGAAGTGTCTCAGGATTGGAATGGGAAGGAGCTGGATATCACATCTCATGCTAAAGGAAGGGTCTCAGGTTTGGAACGGGAAGGAGTTGGATATCACATCTCATGCTATAGGAAGGGTCTCAGGTTTGGAACGGGAAGGAGTTGGATATCACATCTCATGCTAAAGGAAGGGTCTCAGGTTTGGAACGGGAAGGAGTTGGATATCCGATCTCATGTTATAGGAAGGGTCTAAGGTCTGGTATAAGCATTGAGATATCACATCTCTGCTATCGGAAGTGTCTCAGGATTGGAATGGGAAGGAGTTGAATATCCCATCTCATGTTATAGGAAGGGTCTCAGGTTTGGTATAAGCATTGAGATATCACATCTCATGCTATAGGAAGGGTCTCAGGATTGGAATGGGAAGGAGTTGGATATCACATCTCATGCTGTAGGAAGGGTCTCAGGTTTGGTATAAGCATTGAGATATCACATCTCATGCTATAGGAAGGGTCTCAGGATTGGAATGGGAAGGAGTTGTATATGACATCTCATGCCGTAGGAAGGGTCTCAGGTTTGGTATAAGCATTGAGATTTCACATCTCATGCTATAGGAAGGGTCTCAGGATTGGAATGGGAAGGAGTTGGATATCACATCTCATGCTATAGGAAGGGTCTCAGGTTTGGTATAAGCATTGAGATATCACATCTCATGCTATAGGAAGGGTCTCAGGATTGGAATGGGAAGGAGTTGTATATGACATCTCATGCCGTAGGAAGGGTCTCAGGTTTGGTATAAGCATTGAGATATCACATCTCTGCTATCGGAAGGGTCTCAGGATTGGAATGGGAAGGAGGTGGATATCCCATCTCATGTTATAGGAAGAGTCTCAGGTTTGGTATTAGAAGCATTGAGATATCACATCTCATGCTATAGGAAGTTTCTCAGGATTGGAATGGGAAGGACTTGGATATCACATCTCATGCTATAGGGAGGCTCTCAAGTTTGATATTAGAAGCATTGAGATATCACATCTCATGCTATAGGAAGGGTCTCAGGATTGGAATGGGAAGGAGTTGGATATCACATCTCATGCTATAGGAAGGGTCTCAGGTTTGGTATAAGCAGTGAGATATCACATCTCATGCTATAGGAAGTGTCTCAGGATTGGAATGGGAATGAGTTGGATATCACATCTCATGTTATAGGAAGGATCTCAGGTTTGGTATAAGAATTGAGATATCACATTTCTGCTATCGGAAGGGTCTCAGGATTGGAATGGGAAGGAGTTGGATATTCCAATCTCATGTTATAGGAAGGGTCTCAGGTTTGGTATTAGAAGCATTGAGATATCACATCTCATGCTATAGGAAGGGTCTCAGGATTGGAATGGGAAGGACTTGGATATCACATCTCATGCTATAGGGAGGGTCTCAAGTTTGATATTAGAAGCATTGAGATATTACATCTCATGATATCGGAAGGGTCTCAGGATTTGAATGAGAAGGAGTTGGATATCACATCTCATGATAAAGGAAGGGTCTAAGGTTTGGAAGGGGAAGGATTTGGATATCACATCTCATGTTATAGGACGGGTCTCAGGTTTGGTATTAGAAGCATTGAGATATCAAGTCTCATGGTATAGGAAGGGGATCAGAATTGGAATGGGAAGGAGTTGGATGTCACATCTCAAGCTATAGGAAGGGTCTCAGGATTGGAATGGGAAGGACTTGGATATCACATCTCATGCTATAGGGAGGGTCTCAAGTTTGATATTAGAAGCTTTGAGATATCACATCTCATGATATCGGAAGGGTCTCAGGATTGGAATGGGAAGGAGTTGGATATCACATCTCATGATAAAGGAAGGGTCTAAGGTTTGGAAGGGGAAGGATTTGGATATCACATCTCATGTTATAGGACGGGTCTCAGGTTTGGTATTAGAAGCATTGAGATATCAAGTCTCATGGTATAGGAAGGGGCTCAGAATTGGAATGGGAAGGAGTTGGATATCAAGTCTCATGGTATAGGAAGGGGCTCAGAATTGGAATGGGAAGGAGTTGGATATCACATCTCATGCTAAAGGGAGGGTCTCAGGTTTGGAAATGGAAGGATTTGGATATCACATCTCATGTTATAGGAAGGATCTCAGGTTTGGTATTAGAAGCATTGAGATATCACATCTCATGCTATCGGAAGGATCTCAGGTTTGGTATTAGAAGCATTGAGATATCACATCTCATGCTATCTGAAGGGTCTCAGGTTTGGAAGGGGAAGGATTTGGATATCACATCTCATGTTATCGGAAGGATCTCAGGTTTGGTATTATAAGTATTGAGATATCACATCTCATGCTATAGGAAGGGTCTCAGGATTGGAATGGGAAGGAGTTGGATATCACATCTCATGCTATCGGAAGGATCTCAGGTTTGGTATTAGAAGCATTGAGATATCACATCTCATGCTATCTGAAGGGTCTCAGGTTTGGAAGGGGAAGGATTTGGATATCACATCTCATGTTATCGGAAGGATCTCAGGTTTGGTATTATAAGTATTGAGATATCACATCTCATGCTATAGGAAGGGTCTCAGGATTGGAATGGGAAGGAGTTGGATATCACATCTCATGCTAAAGGAAGGGTTTCAGGTTTGGTAGAAGCATTGAGATATCACATCTCATGCTATAGGAAGGGTCTCAGGATTGGAATGGGAAGGAGTTTGATATCACATCTCATGCTATAGGAAGGGTCTCAGGTTTGGTATAAGCATTGAGATATCACATCTCATGCTATAGGAAGGGTCTCAGGATTGGAATGGGAAGGAGTTGTATATGACATCTCATGCCGTAGGAAGGGTCTCAGGTTTGGTATAAGCATTGAGATATCACATCTCATGCTATAGGAAGGGTCTCAGGATTGGAATGGGAAGGAGTTGGATATCACATCTCATGCTATAGGAAGGGTCTCAGGTTTGGTATAAGCATTGAGATATCACATCTCTGCTATCGGAAGGGTCTCAGGATTGGAATGGGAAGGAGTTGGATATCCCATCTCATGTTATAGGAAGAGTCTCAGGTTTGGTATTAGAAGCATTGAGATATCACATCTCATGCTATAGGAAGTGTCTCAGGATTGGAATGGGAAGGACTTGGATATCACATCTCATGCTATAGGGAGGCTCTAAAGTTTGATATTAGAAGCATTGAGATATCACATCTCATGCTATAGAAAGGGTCTCAGGATTGGAATGGGAAGGAGTTGGATATCACATCTCATGCTATAGGAAGGGTCTCAGGTTTGGTATAAGCAGTGAGATATCACATCTCATGCTATAGGAAGTGTCTCAGGATTGGAATGGGAAGGAGTTGGATATCACATCTCATGTTATAGGAAGGATCTCAGGTTTGGTATTAGAAGCATTGAGATATCACATCTCATGCTATAGGAAGGGTCTAAGGTTTGGAAGGGGAAGGATTTGGGTATCACATCTCATGTTATAGGACCGGTCTCAGGTTTGGTATTAGAAGCATTGAGATATCAAGTCTCATGGTATAGGACGGGTCTCAGAATTGGAATGGGAAGGAGTTGGATATCACATCTCAAGCTATAGGAAGGGTCTCAGGATTGGAATGGGAAGGAGTTTGATATCACATCTCATGCCATTGTATGGGACTCAGGTTTTGTAGAAGCATTGGGATATCACATCTCATGCTATCAGAAGGGTATCGGGATTGGATTTGGAAGGAGTTGGATATCCCATCTCATGTTATAGGAAGGGTCTAAGGTTGGAATGTGAAGGAGTTGGATATCACATCTCATGTTATAGGAAGGGTCTCAGGATTGGAATGGGAAGGACTTGGATATCACATCTCATTCTATAGGAAGGCTCTCAGGGTTGGAAGGGGAAGGAGTTGGATATCACATTTCATGTAGAGGTAGGATCTCAGGTTTGGTATTAGAGGCATTGAGATATCACATCTCATGCTATCAGAAGGGTCTCAGGATTGGAATGGGAAGGAGTTGGATATCACATCTCATGCTAAAGGGAGGGTCTAAGGTTTGGAAGGGGAAGGATTTGGACATCACATCTCATGTTATAGGAAGGATCTCAGGTTTGGTATTAGAAGCATTGAGATATCACATCTCATGCTATCGGAAGGGTCTCAGGTTTGGTATAAGCATTGAGATATCACATCTCTGCTATCGGAAGGGTCTCAGGATTGGAATGGGAAGGACTTGGATATCACAATTCATGTTATAGGAAGGGTCTCAGGTTTGGTATTAGAAGCATTGAGATATCACATCTCATGCTATAGGAAGGGTCTCAGGATTGGAATGGGAAGGACTTGGATATCACATCTCATGTTATAGGAAGGGTCTCAGGTTTGGTATTAGAAGCATTGAGATATCACATCTCATGCTATAGGAAGGGTCTCAGGAATGGAATGGGAAGGACTTGGATATCACATCTCATGATAAAGGAAGGGTCTAAGGTTCGGAAGGGGAAGGATTTGGATATCACATCTCATGTTATTGGACCGGTCTCAGGTTTGGTATTAGAAGCATTGAGATATCAAGTCTCATGGTATAGGACGGGAGTTTGATATCACATCATGCCATGGTATGGGTCTCAGGTTTTGTAGAAGCATTGGGATATCACATCTCATGCTATCGGAAGGGTATCAGGATTGGATTTGGAAGGAGTTGGATATCCCATCTCATGCTATAGGAAGGGTCTCAGGTTGGAATGGGAAAGAGTTGAATATCACATCTCATGTTATAGGAAGGGTCTCAGGATTGGAATGGGAAGGACTTGGATATCACATCTCATGCTGTAGGAAGGCTCTCAGGTTTGGAAAGGGAAGGAGTTGGATATCACATTTCATGTTAGAGGTAGGATCTCAGGTTTGGTATTAGAGGCATTGAGATATCACATCTCATGCTATCAGAAGGGTATCAGGATTGGAATGGGAAGGAGTTGGATATCACATCTCATGCTAAAGGGAGGGTCTCAGGTTTGGAAGGGAAAGGATTTGGATATCACATCTCATGTTATAGGAAGGATCTCAGGTTTGGTATTAGAAGCATTGAGATATCACATCTCATGCTATCGGAAGGATCTCAGGTTTGGTATTAGAAGCATTGAGATATCACATCTCATGCTATAGGAAGGGTCTCAGGATTGGAATGGGAAGGAGTTCGATATCACATCTCATGCTAAAGGAAGGGTCTCAGTTTTGGTAGAAGCATTGCGATATCACATCTCATGCTATAGGAAGGGTCTCAGGATTGGAATCGGAAGGAGTTGGATATCACATCTCATGCTATAGGAAGGGTCTCAGGTTTGGTGTAAGAATTGAAATATCACATCTCTGCTATCGGAAGGGTCTCAGGATTGGAATGGGAAGGACTTAGATATCACATCTCATGCTATCAGAAGGGTATCGGGATTGGATTTGGAAGGAGTTGGATATCCCATCTCATGTTATAGGAAGGGTCTAAGGTTGGAATGTGAAGGAGTTGGATATCACATCTCATGTTATAGGAAGGGTCTCAGGATTGGAATGGGAAGGACTTGGATATCACATCTCATTCTATAGGAAGGCTCTCAGGGTTGGAAGGGGAAGGAGTTGGATATCACATTTCATGTAGAGGTAGGATCTCAGGTTTGGTATTAGAGGCATTGAGATATCACATCTCATGCTATCAGAAGGGTCTCAGGATTGGAATGGGAAGGAGTTGGATATCACATCTCATGCTAAAGGGAGGGTCTAAGGTTTGGAAGGGGAAGGATTTGGACATCACATCTCATGTTATAGGAAGGATCTCAGGTTTGGTATTAGAAGCATTGAGATATCACATCTCATGCTATCGGAAGGGTCTCAGGTTTGGTATAAGCATTGAGATATCACATCTCTGCTATCGGAAGGGTCTCAGGATTGGAATGGGAAGGACTTGGATATCACAATTCATGTTATAGGAAGGGTCTCAGGTTTGGTATTAGAAGCATTGAGATATCACATCTCATGCTATAGGAAGGGTCTCAGGATTGGAATGGGAAGGACTTGGATATCACATCTCATGTTATAGGAAGGGTCTCAGGTTTGGTATTAGAAGCATTGAGATATCACATCTCATGCTATAGGAAGGGTCTCAGGAATGGAATGGGAAGGACTTGGATATCACATCTCATGATAAAGGAAGGGTCTAAGGTTCGGAAGGGGAAGGATTTGGATATCACATCTCATGTTATTGGACCGGTCTCAGGTTTGGTATTAGAAGCATTGAGATATCAAGTCTCATGGTATAGGACGGGAGTTTGATATCACATCATGCCATGGTATGGGTCTCAGGTTTTGTAGAAGCATTGGGATATCACATCTCATGCTATCGGAAGGGTATCAGGATTGGATTTGGAAGGAGTTGGATATCCCATCTCATGCTATAGGAAGGGTCTCGGGTTGGAATGGGAAAGAGTTGAATATCACATCTCATGTTATAGGAAGGGTCTCAGGATTGGAATGGGAAGGACTTGGATATCACATCTCATGCTGTAGGAAGGCTCTCAGGTTTGGAAAGGGAAGGAGTTGGATATCACATTTCATGTTAGAGGTAGGATCTCAGGTTTGGTATTAGAGGCATTGAGATATCACATCTCATGCTATCAGAAGGGTATCAGGATTGGAATGGGAAGGAGTTGGATATCACATCTCATGCTAAAGGGAGGGTCTCAGGTTTGGAAGGGAAAGGATTTGGATATCACATCTCATGTTATAGGAAGGATCTCAGGTTTGGTATTAGAAGCATTGAGATATCACATCTCATGCTATCGGAAGGATCTCAGGTTTGGTATTAGAAGCATTGAGATATCACATCTCATGCTATAGGAAGGGTCTCAGGATTGGAATGGGAAGGAGTTCGATATCACATCTCATGCTAAAGGAAGGGTCTCAGTTTTGGTAGAAGCATTGCGATATCACATCTCATGCTATAGGAAGGGTCTCAGGATTGGAATCGGAAGGAGTTGGATATCACATCTCATGCTATAGGAAGGGTCTCAGGTTTGGTGTAAGAATTGAAATATCACATCTCTGCTATCGGAAGGGTCTCAGGATTGGAATGGGAAGGACTTAGATATCACATCTCATGCTATAGGGAGGGTCTCAGTTTTGATATTAGAAGCATTGAGATATCACATCTCATGCTATCAGAAGGGTCTCAGGATTGGAATGGGAAGGAGTTGGATATCACATCTCATGCTAAAGGGAGGGTCTCAGGTTTGGAAGGGGAAGGATTTGGATATCCTTCCTATAACATGAGATGTGATATCCAAATCCTTCCCCATCCAAACCTGAGTCCCTCCCTTTAGCATGAGATGTGATATCCAACTCCTTCCCATTCCAATCCTGATACCCTTCTGATAGCATGAGATGTGATATCTCAATGCCTCTAATACCAAACCTGAGATCCTACCTCTAACATGAAATGTGATATCCAACTCCTTCCCTTTCCAAACCTGAGAGCCTTCCTACAGCATGAGATGTGATATCCAAGTCCTTCCCATTCCAATCTTGAGACCCTTCCTATAACATGAGATGTGATATCCAACTCTTTCCCATTCCAACCTGAGACCTTTCCTATAGCATGAGATGGGATATCCAACAACTCCTTCCAAATCCAATCCTGATACCCTTCCGATAGCATGAGATGTGATATCCCAATGCTTCTACAAAACCTGAGACCCATACCATGGCATGATGTGATATCAAACTCCCGTCCTATACCATGAGACTTGATATCTCAATGCTTCTAATACCAAACCTGAGACCGGTCAAATAACATGAGATGTGATATCCAAATCCTTCCCCTTCCAAACCTGAGACCCTTCCTTTAGCATGAGATGTGATATCCAAATCCTTCCCATTCCAATCCTTAAACCCTTCCTATAGCATGAGATGTGATATCTCAATGTTTCTAATAAAAAACCTGAGACCCTTCCTATAGCAAGAGATGTGATATCCAAATCCTTCCCATTCCAACCTGAGACCCTTCCTATAGCATGAGAAGGGATATCCAACTCCTTCCCATTCCAATCCTTAAACCCTTCCTATAGCATGAAATGTGATATCTCAATGTTTCTAATAAAAAACCTGAGACCCTTCCTATAGCAAGAGATGTGATATCCAAATCCTTCCCATTCCAACCTGAGACCCTTCCTATAGCATGAGAAGGGATATCCAACTCCTTCCCATTCCAATCCTGAGATCCTTCCTATAACATGAGATGTGATATCCAATTCCTTCCCATTCCAAACCTGAGACCCTTCCTATTGGATGAGATGTGATATCCAACTCCTTCCCATTCCAAACCTGAGACCCTTCCTATACCATAAGATGTGATATCTCAATGCTTCTAATACCAAACCTGGGACCCGTCATATAACATGAGATATGATATCCAAATCCTTCCCATTCCAATCCTGAAACCCTTCCGATAGCATGAGATGTGATATCTCAATGTTTCTAATAAAAAACCTGAGACCCTTCATATAGCAAGAGATGTGATATCCAAATACTTCCCATTTCAATCTTGAGACCCTTCCTATAACATGAGATATGATATCCAACTCCTTCCCATTCCAACATGAGACCCTTCCTATAGCATGAGAAGGGATGTCCAACTCCTTCCCAATCCAATCCTGAGACCCTTCCGATAGCAGAGATGTGATATCTCAATGCTTATACCAAACCTGAGACCCTTCCTTTAGCATGAGATTTGATATCCAAATCCTTCACATTCCAATCCTGAGACCCTTCCTATAGCATGAGATGTGATATCTCAATGCTTCTAATACCAAACCTGAGATGCTTCCTATAACATGAGATGTGATATCCAACTCCTTCCCATTCCAAACCTGAGACCCTTCCGATAGCATGAGATGTGATATCTCAATGCTTCTAAAACCAAACATGAGAACCATCCTATAACATGAGATGTGAAATCCCAATCCTTCCCTTCCCAAACCTGAGACCCTTCCTATAGCTTGAGATGTGATATCAAACTCCTTCCCATTCCAATCCTGAAATAGCTTGAGATGTGATATCCAACTCCTTCCCATTCCAATCCTGAGACCCTTATTATACCATGAGATGTGATATCTCAAGGCTTCTAATACCAAACCTGAGACCCGTCCTAAAACATGAGATGTGAGATCCAAATCCTTCCCCTTCCAAACCTGAGACCTTTCCTTTAGCATATGTGATATCCAACTACTTCCCATTCCAATCCTGAGACACTTCCGATAGCATGAAATGTGATATCTCAATGCTTCTAATATCAAAACTGAAACCCTCCCTATAGCATGAGATGTGATATCCAACTCCTTCCCTTTCCAACCTGAGACCCTTCCTATAGCATGAGAAGGGATATCCAACTCCTTCCCAATCCAATCCTGAGACCCTTCCGATAGCAGAGATGTGATATCTCAATGCTTATACCAAACCTGAGACCCTTCCTATGGCATGAGATGTGATATCCAACACCTTGCCATTCAAATCCTGAGACCCTCCCTATAACAAGAGATGTCATATCCAACTCCTTCCCATTCCAAACCTGAGACCCTTCCTTTAGCATGAGATGTGATATCCAAATCCTTCACATTCCAATCCGGAGACCCTTCCTATAACATGAGATGTGATATCCAACTCCTTCCCAATCCAATCCTGAGACCCTTCCGATAGCAGAGATGTGATATCTCAATGCTTATACCAAACCTGAGACCCTTCCTATAGCATGAGATGTGATATCCAACTCCTTCCGATTCCAATCCTGAGACCCTTCCTATAGCATGAGATGTGATATCGCAATGCTTCTACCAAAACTGAGACCCTTCCTTTAGCATGAGATGTGATATCCAAGTCCTTCCCATTCCAATCCTGAGACCCTTCCTATAGCATGAGATGTGATATCTCAATGCTTCTAATACCAAACCTGAGATCCTTCCGATAGCATGAGATGTGATATCTCAATGCTTCTAATACCAAACCTGAGATCCTTCCTATAACATGAGATGTGATATCCAAATCCTTCCCCATCCAAACCTGAGACCCTCCCTTTAGCATGAGATGTGATATCCAACTCCTTCCCATTCCAATCCTGATACCCTTCTGATAGCATGAGATGTGATATCTCAATGCCTCTAATACCAAACCTGAGATCCTACCTCTAACATGAAATGTGATATCCAACTCCTTCCCTTTCCAAACCTGAGAGCCTTCCTACAGCATGAGATGTGATATCCAAGTCCTTCCCATTCCAATCTTGAGACCCTTCCTATAACATGAGATGTGATATCCAACTCTTTCCCATTCCAACCTGAGACCTTTCCTATAGCATGAGATGGGATATCCAACAACTCCTTCCAAATCCAATCCTGATACCCTTCCGATAGCATGAGATGTGATATCCCAATGCTTCTACAAAACCTGAGACCCATACCATGGCATGATGTGATATCAAACTCCCGTCCTATACCATGAGACTTGATATCTCAATGCTTCTAATACCAAACCTGAGACCGGTCAAATAACATGAGATGTGATATCCAAATCCTTCCCCTTCCAAACCTGAGACCCTTCCTTTAGCATGAGATGTGATATCCAAATCCTTCCCATTCCAATCCTTAAACCCTTCCTATAGCATGAGATGTGATATCTCAATGTTTCTAATAAAAAACCTGAGACCCTTCCTATATCAAGAGATGTGATATCCAAATCCTTCCCATTCCAACCTGAGACCCTTCCTATAGCATGAGATGTGATATCTCAATGTTTCTAATAAAAAACCTGAGACCCTTCCTATAGCAAGAGATGTGATATCCAAATCCTTCCCATTCCAACCTGAGACCCTTCCTATAGCATGAGAAGGGATATCCAACTCCTTCCCATTCCAATCCTGAGATCCTTCCTATAACATGAGATGTGATATCCAATTCCTTCCCATTCTAAACCTGAGACCCTTCCTATTGGATGAGATGTGATATCCAACTCCTTCCCATTCCAAACCTGAGACCCTTCCTATACCATAAGATGTGATATCTCAATGCTTCTAATACCAAACCTGGGACCCGTCCTATAACATGAGATATGATATCCAAATCCTTCCCATTCCAATCCTGAAACCCTTCCGATAGCATGAGACATGATATCTCAATGTTTCTAATAAAAAACCTGAGACCCTTCATATAGCAAGAGATGTGATATCCAAATACTTCCCATTTCAATCTTGAGACCCTTCCTATAACATGAGATATGATATCCAACTCCTTCCCATTCCAACATGAGACCCTTCCTATAGCATGAGAAGGGATGTCCAACTCCTTCCCAATCCAATCCTGAGACCCTTCCGATAGCAGAGATGTGATATCTCAATGCTTATACCAAACCTGAGACCCTTCCTTTAGCATGAGATTTGATATCCAAATCCTTCACATTCCAATCCTGAGACCCTTCCTATAGCATGAGATGTGATATCTCAATGCTTCTAATACCAAACCTGAGATGCTTCCTATAACATGAGATGTGATATCCAACTCCTTCCCATTCCAAACCTGAGACCCTTCCGATAGCATGAGATGTGATATCTCAATGCTTCTAAAACCAAACATGAGAACCATCCTATAACATGAGATGTGAAATCCCAATCCTTCCCTTCCCAAACCTGAGACCCTTCCTATAGCTTGAGATGTGATATCAAACTCCTTCCCATTCCAATCCTGAAATAGCTTGAGATGTGATATCCAACTCCTTCCCATTCCAATCCTGAGACCCTTATTATACCATGAGATGTGATATCTCAAGGCTTCTAATACCAAACCTGAGACCCGTCCTAAAACATGAGATGTGAGATCCAAATCCTTCCCCTTCCAAACCTGAGACCTTTCCTTTAGCATATGTGATATCCAACTACTTCCCATTCCAATCCTGAGACACTTCCGATAGCATGAGATGTGATATCTCAATGCTTCTAATATCAAAACTGAAACCCTCCCTATAGCATGAGATGTGATATCCAACTCCTTCCCATTCCAACCTGAGACCCTTCCTATAGCATGAGAAGGGATATCCAACTCCTTCCCAATCCAATTCTGAGACCCTTCCGATAGCAGAGATGTGATATCTCAATGCTTATACCAAACCTGAGACCCTTCCTATGGCATGAGATGTGATATCCAACACCTTGCCATTCAAATCCTGAGACCCTCCCTATAACAAGAGATGTCATATCCAACTCCTTCCCATTCCAAACCTGAGACCCTTCCTTTAGCATGAGATGTGATATCCAAATCCTTCACATTCCAATCCGGAGACCCTTCCTATAACATGAGATGTGATATCCAACTCCTTCCCAATCCAATCCTGAGACCCTTCCGATAGCAGAGATGTGATATCTCAATGCTTATACCAAACCTGAGACCCTTCCTATAGCATGAGATGTGATATCCAACTCCTTCCGATTCCAATCCTGAGACCCTTCCTATAGCATGAGATGTGATATCGCAATGCTTCTACCAAAACTGAGACCCTTCCTTTAGCATGAGATGTGATATCCAAGTCCTTCCCATTCCAATCCTGAGACCCTTCCTATAGCATGAGATGTGATATCTCAATGCTTCTAATACCAAACCTGAGATCCTTCCGATAGCATGAGATGTGATATCTCAATGCTTCTAATACCAAACCTGAGATCCTTCCTATAACATGAGATGTGATATCCAAATCCTTCCCCATCCAAACCTGAGACCCTCCCTTTAGCATGAGATGTGATATCCAACTCCTTCCCATTCCAATCCTGATACCCTTCTGATAGCATGAGATGTGATATCTCAATGCCTCTAATACCAAACCTGAGATCCTACCTCTAACATGAAATGTGATATCCAACTCCTTCCCTTTCCAAACCTGAAAGCCTTCCTACAGCATGAGATGTGATATCCAAGTCCTTCCCATTCCAATCTTGAGACCCTTCCTATAACATGAGATGTGATATCCAACTCTTTCCCATTCCAACCTGAGACCTTTCCTATAGCATGAGATGGGATATCCAACAACTCCTTCCAAATCCAATCCTGATACCCTTCCGATAGCATGAGATGTGATATCCCAATGCTTCTACAAAACCTGAGACCCATACCATGGCATGATGTGATATCAAACTCCCGTCCTATACCATGAGACTTGATATCTCAAACCTGAGACCGGTCAAATAACATGAGATGTGATATCCAAATCCTTCCCATTCCAACCTGAGACCCTTCCTATAGCATGAGAAGGGATATCCAACTCCTTCCCATTCCAATCCTTAAACCCTTCCTATAGCATGAGATGTGATATCTCAATGTTTCTAATAAAAAACCTGAGACCCTTCATATAGCAAGTGATGTGATATCCAAATCCTTCCCATTCCAACCTGAGACCCTTCCTATAGCATGAGAAGGGATATCCAACTCCTTCCCATTCCAATCCTGAGATCCTTCCTATAACATGAGATGTGATATCCAATTCCTTCCCATTCCAAACCTGAGACCCTTCCTATACCATAAAATGTGATATCTCAATGCTTCTAATACCAAACCTGGGACCCGTCCTATAACATGAGATATGATATCCAAATCCTTCCCATTCCAATCCTGAAACCCTTCCGATAGCATGAGATGTGATATCTCAATGTTTCTAATAAAAAACCTGAGACCCTTCATATAGCAAGAGATGTGATATCCAAATCCTTCCCATTTCAATCTTGAGACCCTTCCTATAACATGAGATATGATATCCAACTCCTTCCCATTCCAACATGAGACCCTTCCTAAAGCATGAGAAGGGATGTCCAAATCCTTCCCAATCCAATCCTGAGACCCTTCCGATAGCATGAGATGTGATATCTCAATGCTTCTAATACCAAACCTGAGATGCTTCCTATATCATGAGATGTGATATCCAACTCCTTCCCATTCCAAACCTGAGACCCTTCCGATAGCATGAGATGTGATATCTCAATGCTTCTAAAACCAAACATGAGAACCACCCTATAACATGAGATGTGAAATCCCAATCCTTCCCTTCCCAAACCTGAGACCCTGCCTATAGCTTGAGATGTGATATCAAACTCCTTCCCATTCCAATCCTGAAATAGCTTGAGATGTGATATCCAACTCCTTCCCATTCCAATCCTGAGACCCTTATTATACCATGAGATGTGATATCTCATGGCTTCTAATACCAAACCTGAGACCCTTCCTATGGCATGAGATGTGATATCCAACTCCTTGCCATTCAAATCCTGAGACCCTCCCTATAACAAGAGATGTCATATCCAACTCCTTCCCATTCCAAACCTGAGACGCTTCCTTTAGCATGAGATGTGATATCCAAATCCTTCACATTCCAATCCAGAGACCAATCCTATAGCATGAGATGTGATATCTCAATGCTTCTAATACCAAACCTGAGACCCTTCCGATAGCATGAGATGTGATATCTCAATGCTTCAAAAACCAAACATGAGAACCATCCTATAACATGAGATGTGAAATCCAAATCCTTCCCTTCCCAAACCTGAGACTCTTCCTATAGCATGAGATGTGATATCTCAATGCTTCTACCAAACCTGAAACCCTTCCTATAGCATGAGATGTGATATCACAATGCTTCTAATACCAAACCTGAGACCCATTCTATAACATGAGATGTGATATCCAAATCCTTCCCCTTCCAAACCTGAGACCCTTCCTTTAGCATGAGATGTGATATCCAGCTCCTCCCATTCCAATCCTGAGACCCTTCCGATAGCATGAGATGTGATATCTCAATGCTTCTAATATCAAAACTGAGACCCTCCCTATAGCATGAGATGTGATATTTAAGTCCTTCCCATTCCAATCCTGAGACCCTTCCGATAGCAGAGATGTGATATCTCAATGCTTATACCAAACCTGAGACCCTTCCTATGGCATGAGATGTGATATCCAACTCCTTGCCATTCAAATCCTGAGACCCTCCCTATAACAAGAGATGTCATATCCAACTCCTTCCCATTCCAAACCTGAGACCCTTCCTTTAGCATGAGATGTGATATCCAAATCCTTCACATTCCAATCCGGAGACCAATCCTATAGCATGAGATGTGATATCTCAATGCTTCTAATACCAAACCTGAGACCCTTCCGATAGCATGAGATGTAATATCTCAATGCTTCAAAAACCAAACATGAGAACCATCCTATAACATGAGATGTGAAATCCAAATCCTTCCCTTCCCAAACCTGAGACTCTTCCTATAGCATGAGATGTGATATCTCAATGCTTCTAATATCAAACTTGAGACCCTCCCTATAGCATGAGATGTGATATCCAAGTCCTTCCCATTCCAATCCTGAGACACTTCCTATAGCATGAGATGTGATATCTCAATGCTTCTAAAACCAAACCTGAGACTCTTCCTATAACATGAGATGGGATATCCAACTCCTTCCCATTCCAATCCTGAGACTCTTCTGATAACAGAGATGTGATATCTCAATGCTTATACCAAACCTGAGATCCTTCCTATAACATGAGATGTGATATCCAACTCCTTCACATTCCAATCCAGAGACCAATCCTATAGCATGAGATGTGATATCTCAATGCTTCTAATACCAAACCTGAGACCCTTTCGATAGCATGAGATGTGATATCTCAATGCTTCAAAAAACAAACATGAGAACCATCCTATAACATGAGATGTGAAATCAAAATCCTTCCCTTCCCAAACCTGAGACTCTTCCTATAGCATGAGATGTGATATCTCCATGCTTCTACCAAACCTGAAACCCTTCCTATAGCATGAGATGTGATATCACAATGCTTCTAATACCAAACCTGAGACCCATTCTATAACATGAGATGTGATATCCAAATCCTTCCCCTTCCAAACCTGAGACCCTTCCTTTAGCATGAGATGTGATATCCAGCTCCTCCCATTCCAATCCTGAGACCCTTCCGATAGCATGAGATGTGATATCTCAATGCTTCTAATATCAAAACTGAGACCCTCCCTATAGCATGAGATGTGATATTTAAGTCCTTCCCATTCCAATCCTGAGACCCTTCCGATAGCAGAGATGTGATATCTCAATGCTTATACCAAACCTGAGACCCTTCCTATGGCATGAGATGTGATATCCAACTCCTTGCCATTCAAATCCTGAGACCCTCCCTATAACAAGAGATGTCATATCCAACTCCTTCCCATTCCAAACCTGAGACCCTTCCTTTAGCATGAGATGTGATATCCAAATCCTTCACATTCCAATCCGGAGACCAATCCTATAGCATGAGATGTGATATCTCAATGCTTCTAATACCAAACCTGAGACCCTTCCGATAGCATGAGATGTAATATCTCAATGCTTCAAAAACCAAACATGAGAACCATCCTATAACATGAGATGTGAAATCCAAATCCTTCCCTTCCCAAACCTGAGACTCTTCCTATAGCATGAGATGTGATATCTCAATGCTTCTAATATCAAACTTGAGACCCTCCCTATAGCATGAGATGTGATATCAAGTCCTTCCCATTCCAATCCTGAGACACTTCCTATAGCATGAGATGTGATATCTCAATGCTTCTAATACCAAACCTGGGACTCTTCCTATAACATGAGATGGGATATCCAACTCCTTCCCATTCCAATCCTGAGACTCTTCTGATAGCAGAGATGTGATATCTCAATGCTTATACCAAACCTGAGACCCTTCCTACGGCATGAGATGTCATATACAACTCCTTCCCATTCCAATCCTGAGACCCTTCCTATAGCATGAGATGTGATTTCTCAATGCTTATCCCAAACCTGAGACCCTTCCTATAGCTTGAGATGTGATATCAAACTCCTTCCCATTCCAATCCTGAAATAGCTTGAGATGTGATATCCAACTCCTTCCCATTCCAATCCTGAGACCCTTATTATACCATGAGATGTGATATCTCAAGGCTTCTAATACCAAACCTGAGACCCTTCGTATGGCATGAGATGTGATATCCAACTCCTTGCCATTCAAATCCTGAGACCCTCCCTATAACAAGAGATGTCATATCCAACTCCTTCCCATTCCAAACCTGAGACCCTTCCTTTAGCATGAGATGTGATATCCAAATCCTTCACATTCCAATCCGGAGACCCTTCCTATAACATGAGATGTGATATCCAACTCCTTCCCAATCCAATCCTGAGACCCTTCCGATAGCAGAGATGTGATATCTCAATGCTTATACCAAACCTGAGACCCTTCCTATGGCATGAGATGTGATATCCAACTCCTTGCCATTCAAATCCTGAGACCCTCCCTATAACAAGAGATGTCATATCCAACTCCTTCCCATTCCAAACCTGAGACCCTTCCTTTAGCATGAGATGTGATATCCAAATCCTTCACATTCCAATCCAGAGACCAATCCTATAGCATGATATGTGATATCTCAATGCTTCTAATACCAAACCTGAGACCCTTCCGATAGCATGAGATGTGATATCTCAATGCTTCAAAAACCAAACATGAGAACCATCCTATAACATGAGATGTGAAATCCAAATCCTTCCCTTCCCAAACCTGAGTCTCTTCCTATAGCATGAGATGTGATATCTCAATGCTTCTACCAAACCTGAAACCCTTCCTATAGCATGAGATCTGATATCCAACTCCTTCCCATTCCAATCCTGAGACACTTCCTATAGCATGAGATGTGATATCACAATGCTTCTAATACCAAACCTGAAACCCATCCTATAACATGAGATGTGATATCCAAATCCTTCCCCTTCCAAACCTGAGACCCTTCCTTTAGCATGAGATGTGATATCCAGCTCCTCCCATTCCAATCCTGAGACCCTTCCGATAGCATGAGATGTGATATCTCAATGCTTCTAATATCAAAACTGAGACCCTCCCTATAGCATGAGATGTGATATCTAAGTCCTTCCCATTCCAATCCTGAGACCCTTCCGATAGCAGAGATGTGATATCTCAATGCTTATACCAAACCTGAGACCCTTCCTATGGCATGAGATGTGATATCCAACTCCTTGCCATTCAAATCCTGAGACCCTCCCTATAACAAGAGATGTCATATCCAACTCCTTCCCATTCCAAACCTGAGACCCTTCCTTTAGCATGAGATGTGATATCCAAATCCTTCACATTCCAATCCGGAGACCAATCCTATAGCATGAGATGTGATATCTCAATGCTTCTAATACCAAACCTGAGACCCTTCCGATAGCATGAGATGTGATATCTCAATGCTTCAAAAACCAAACATGAGAACCATCCTATAACATGAGATGTGAAATCCAAATCCTTCCCTTCCCAAACCTGAGACTCTTCCTATAGCATGAGATGTGATATCTCAATGCTTCTAATATCAAACTTGAGACCCTCCCTATAGCATGAGATGTGATATCCAAGTCCTTCCCATTCCATTCCTGAGACACTTCCTATAGCATGAGATGTGATATCTCAATGCTTCTAATACCAAACCTGAGACTCTTCCTATAACATGAGATGGGATATCCAACTCCTTCCCATTCCAATCCTGAGACTCTTCTGATAGCAGAGATGTGATATCTCAATGCTTATACCAAACCTGAGACCCTTCCTACGGCATGAGATGTCATATACAACTCCTTCCCATTCCAATCCTGAGACCCTTCCTATAGCATGAGATGTGATATCTCAATGCTTATACCAAACCTGAGACCCTTCCTATAGCATGAGATGTGATATCCAACTCCTTCCCATTCCAATCCTGAGACCCTTCCTATAGCATGAGATTTGATGTATCAATGCTTCCAATACCAAACCTGAGATCCTTCCTATAACATGAGATGTGATATCCAACTCCTTCCATTCCAATCCTGAGACCCTTCCTATAGCATGAGATTTGATATCTCAATGCTTATACCAAACCTGAGACCCTTCCTATAGCATGAGATGTGATATCCAAGTCTTTCCCATTCCAATCCTTAGACCCTTCCTACAGCATGCAATATGATATCTCAATGATTCTAATAACAATCCTGAGACCCGTCCTATAACATGAGATGGGATATCCAATTCCTTCCCATTCCAATCCTGAGACACTTCCGATAGCAGAGATGTGATATCTCAATGCTTATACCAAACCTGAGACCCTTCCTATAACATGAGATCGGATATCCAACTCCTTCCCGTTCCAAACCTGAGACCCTTCCTTTAGCATGAGATGTAATATCCAGCTCCTTCCCATTCCAATCCTGAGACACTTCCGATAGCATGAGATGTGATATCTCAATGCTTCTAATATCAAAACTGAAACCCTCCCTATAGCATGATATGTGATATCTAAGTCCTTCCCATTCCAATCCTGAGACCCTTCCTATAGCATGAGATGTGATATCTCAATGCTTCTACCAAACCTGAGACCCTTCCTTTAGCATGAGATGTGATATCCAACTCCTTCCCATTCCAACCTGAGACCCTTCCTATAGCATGAGAAGGGATATCCAACTCCTTCCCAATCCAATCCTTAGACCCTTCCGATAGCAGAGATGTGATATCTCAATGCTTATACCAAACCTGAGACCCTTCCTATGGCATGAGATGTGATATCCAACTCCTTGCCATTCAAATCCTGAGACCCTCCCTATAACAAGAGATGTCATATCCAACTCCTTCCCATTCCAAACCTGAGACCCTTCCTTTAGCATGAGATGTGATATCCAAATCCTTCACATTCCAATCCGGAGACCCTTCCTATAACATGAGATGTGATATCCAACTCCTTCACAATCCAATCCTGAGACCCTTCCGATAGCAGAGATGTGATATCTCAATGCTTATACCAAACCTGAGACCCTTCCTATGGCATGAGATGTGATATCCAACTCCTTGCCATTCAAATCCTGAGACCCTCCCTATAACAAGAGATGTCATATCCAACTCCTTCCCATTCCAAACCTGAGACCCTTCCTTTAGCATGAGATGTGATATCCAAATCCTTCACATTCCAATCCGGAGACCAATCCTATAGCATGAGATGTGATATCTCAATGCTTCTAATACCAAACCTGAGACCCTTCCGATAGCATGAGATGTGATATCTCAATGCTTCAAAAACCAAACATGAGAACCATCCTATAACATGAGATGTGAAATCCAAATCCTTCCCTTCCCAAACCTGAGACTCTTCCTATAGCATGAGATGTGATATCTCAATGCTTCTACCAAACCTGAAACCCTTCCTATAGCATGAGATGTGATATCCAACTCCTTCCCATCCCAATCCTGAGACACTTCCTATAGCATGAGATGTGATATCACAATGCTTCTAATACCAAACCTGAGACCCATCCTATAACATGAGATGTGATATCCAAATCCTTCCCCTTCCAAACCTGAGACCCTTCCTTTAGCATGAGATGTGATATCCAGCTCCTCCCATTCCAATCCTGAGACCCTTCCGATAGCATGAGATGTGATATCTCAATGCTTCTAATATCAAAACTGAGACCCTCCCTATAGCATGAGATGTGATATCTAAGTCCTTCCCATTCCAATCCTGAGACCCTTCCGATAGCAGAGATGTGATATCTCAATGCTTATACCAAACCTGAGACCCTTCCTATGGCATGAGATGTGATATCCAACTCCTTGCCATTCAAATCCTGAGACCCTCCCTATAACAAGAGATGTCATATCCAACTCCTTCCCATTCCAAACCTGAGACCCTTCCTTTAGCATGAGATGTGATATCCAAATCATTCACATTCCAATCCGGGGACCAATCCTATAGCATGAGATGTGATATCTCAATGCTTCTAATACCAAACCTGAGACCCTTCCGATAGCATGAGATGTGATATCTCAATGCTTCAAAAACCAAACATGAGAACCATCCTATAACATGAGATGTGAAATCCAAATCCTTCCCTTCCCAAACCTGAGACTCTTCCTATAGCATGAGATGTGATATCTCAATGCTTCTAATATCAAACTTGAGACCCTCCCTATAGCATGAGATGTGATATCCAAGTCCTTCCCATTCCAATCCTGAGACACTTCCTATAGCATGAGATGTGATATCTCAATGCTTCTAATACCAAACCTGAGACTCTTCCTATAACATGAGATGGGATATCCAACTCCTTCCCATTCCAATCCTGAGACTCTTCTGATAGCAGAGATGTGATATCTCAATGCTTATACCAAACCTGAGACCCTTCCTACGGCATGAGATGTCATATACAACTCCTTCCCATTCCAATCCTGAGACCCTTCCTATAGCATGAGATGTGATATCTCAATGCTTATACCAAACCTGAGACCCTTCCTATAGCATGAGATGTGATATCCAACTCCTTCCCATTCCAATCCTGAGACCCTTCCTATAGCATGAGATGTGATGTCTCAATGCTTCTAATACCAAACCTGAGATCCTTCCTATAACATGAGATGTGATATCCAACTCCTTCCTTTCCAATCCTGAGACCCTTCCTATAGCATGAGATTTGATATCTCAATGCTTATACCAAACCTGAGACCCTTCCTATAGCATGAGATGTGATATCCAAGTCTTTCCCATTCCAATCCTTAGACCCTTCATACAGCATGCAATATGATATCTCAATGATTCTAATAACAATCCTGAGACCCGTCCTATAACATGAGATGGGATATCCAATTCCTTCCCATTCCAATCCTGAGACACTTCCGATAGCAGAGATGTGATATCTCAATGCTTATACCAAACCTGAGACCCTTCCTATAACATGAGATCGGATATCCAACTCCTTCCCGTTCCAAACCTGAGACCCTTCCATTAGCATGAGATGTAATATCCAGCTCCTTCCCATTCCAATCCTGAGACACTTCCGATAGCAGAGATGTGATATCTCAATGCTTATACCAAACCTGAGACCCTTCCTATAACATGAGATCGGATATCCAACTCCTTCCCGTTCCAAACCTGAGACCCGTCCTATAACATGAGATGGGATATCCAATTCCTTCCCATTCCAATCCTGAGACACTTCCGATAGCAGAGATGTGATATCTCAATGCTTATACCAAACCTGAGACCCTTCCTATAACATGAGATCGGATATCCAACTCCTTCCCGTTCCAAACCTGAGACCCTTCCTTTAGCATGAGATGTGATATCCAACTCCTTCCCATTCTAACCTGAGACCCTTCCTATAGCATGAGAAGGGATATCCAACTCCTTCCCAATCCAATCCTGAGACCCTTCCGATAGCAGAGATGTGATATCTCAATGCTTATACCAAACCTGAGACCCTTCCTATGGCATGAGATGTGATATCCAACTCCTTGCCATTCAAATCCTGAGACCCTCCCTATAACAAGAGATGTCATATCCAACTCCTTCCCATTCCAAACCTGAGACCCTTCCTTTAGCATGAGATGTGATATCCAAATCCTTCACATTCCAATCCGGAGACCCTTCCTATAACATGAGATGTGATATCCAACTCCTTCCCAATCCAATCCTGAGACCCTTCCGATAGCAGAGATGTGATATCTCAATGCTTATACCAAACCTGAGACCCTTCCTATGGCATGAGATGTGATATCCAACTCCTTGCCATTCAAATCCTGAGACCCTCCCTATAACAAGAGATGTAATATCCAACTCCTTCCCATTCCAAACCTAAGACCCTTCCTTTAGCATGAGATGTGATATCCAAATCCTTCACATTCCAATCCAGAGACCAATCCTATAGCATGAGATGTGATATCTCAATGCTTCTAATACCAAACCTGAGACCCTTCCGATAGCATGAGATGTGATATCTCAATGCTTCAAAAACCAAACATGAGAACCGTCCTATAACATGAGATGTGAAATCCAAATCCTTCCCTTCCCAAACCTGAGACTCTTCCTATAGCATGAGATGTGATATCTCAATGCTTCTAATATCAAACTTGAGACCCTCCCTATAGCATGAGATGTGATATCCAAGTCCTTCCCATTCCAATCCTGAGACACTTCCTATAGCATGAGATGTGATATCTCAATGCTTCTAATACCAAACCTGAGACTCTTCCTATAACATGAGATGGGATATCCAACTCCTTCCCATTCCAATCCTGAGACTCTTCTGATAGCAGAGATGTGATATCTCAATGCTTATACCAAACCTGAGACCCTTCCTACGGCATGAGATGTCATATACAACTCCTTCCCATTCCAATCCTGAGACCCTTCCTATAGCATGAGATGTGATATCTCAATGCTTATACCAAACCTGAGACCCTTCCTATAGCATGAGATGTGATATCCAACTCCTTCCCATTCCAATCCTGAGACCCTTCCTATAGCATGAGATGTGATGTCTCAATGCTTCTAATACCAAACCTGAGATCCTTCCTATAACATGAGATGTGATATCCAACTCCTTCCATTCCAATCCTGAGACCCTTCCTATAGCATGAGATTTGATATCTCAATGCTTATACCAAACCTGAGACCCTTCCTATAGCATGAGATGTGATATCCAAGTCTTTCCCATTCCAATCCTTAGACCCTTCCTACAGCATGCAATATGATATCTCAATGATTCTAATAACAATCCTGAGACCCCTCCTATAACATGAGATGGGATATCCAACTCCTTCCCATTCCAATCCTGAGACACTTCCGATAGCAGAGATGTGATATCTCAATGCTTATACCAAACCTGAGACCCTTCCTATAACATGAGATCGGATATCCAACTCCTTCCCATTCCAACCTGAGACCCTTCCTATAGCATGAGAAGGGATATCCAACTCCTTCCCAATCCAATCCTGAGACCCTTCCGATAGCAGAGATGTGATATCTCAATGCTTATACCAAACCTGAGACCCTTCCTATGGCATGAGATATGATATCCAACACCTTGCCATTCAAATCCCGAGACCCTCCCTATAACAAGAGATGTCATATCCAACTCCTTCCCATTCCAAACCTGAGACCCTTCCTTTAGCATGAGATGTGATATCCAAATCCTTCACATTCCAATCCGGAGACCTTCCTATAACATGAGATGTGATATCCAACTCCTTCCCAATCCAATCCTGAGACCCTTCCAATAGCAGAGATGTGATATCTCAATGCTTATACCAAACCTGAGACCCTTCCTATAGCATGAGATGTGATATCCAACTCCTTCCGATTCCAATCCTGAGACCCTTCCTATAGCATGAGATGTGATATCGCAATGCTTCTACCAAAACTGAGACCCTTCCTTTAGCATGAGATGTGATATCCAAGTCCTTCCCATTCCAATCCTGAGACCCTTCCTATAGCATGAGATGTGATATCTCAATGCTTCTAATACCAAACCTGAGATCCTTCCGATAGCATGAGATGTGATATCTCAATGCTTCTAATACCAAACCTGAGATCCTTCCTATAACATGAGATGTGATATCCAAATCCTTCCCCATCCAAACCTGAGACCCTCCCTTTAGCATGAGATGTGATATCCAACTCCTTCCCATTCCAATCCTGATACCCTTCTGATAGCATGAGATGTGATATCTCAATGCCTCTAATACCAAACCTGAGATCCTACCTCTAACATGAAATGTGATATCCAACTCCTTCCCTTTCCAAACCTGAGAGCCTTCCTACAGCATGAGATGTGATATCCAAGTCCTTCCCATTCCAATCTTGAGACCCTTCCTATAACATGAGATGTGATATCCAACTCTTTCCCATTCCAACCTGAGACCTTTCCTATAGCATGAGATGGGATATCCAACAACTCCTTCCAAATCCAATCCTGATACCCTTCCGATAGCATGAGATGTGATATCCCAATGCTTCTACAAAACCTGAGACCCATACCATGGCATGATGTGATATCAAACTCCCGTCCTATACCATGAGACTTGATATCTCAATGCTTCTAATACCAAACCTGAGACCGGTCAAATAACATGAGATGTGATATCCAAATCCTTCCCCTTCCAAACCTGAGACCCTTCCTTTAGCATGAGATGTGATATCCAAATCCTTCCCATTCCAATCCTTAAACCCTTCCTATAGCATGAGATGTGATATCTCAATGTTTCTAATAAAAAACCTGAGACCCTTCCTATAGCAAGAGATGTGATATCCAAATCCTTCCCATTCCAACCTGAGACCCTTCCTATAGCATGAGAAGGGATATCCAACTCCTTCCCATTCCAATCCTTAAACCCTTCCTATAGCATGAGATGTGATATCTCAATGTTTCTAATAAAAAACCTGAGACCCTTCCTATAGCAAGAGATGTGATATCCAAATCCTTCCCATTCCAACCTGAGACCCTTCCTATAGCATGAGAAGGGATATCCAACTCCTTCCCATTTCAATCCTGAGATCCTTCCTATAACATGAGATGTGATATCCAATTCCTTCCCATTCCAAACCTGAGACCCTTCCTATTGGATGAGATGTGATATCCAACTCCTTCCCATTCCAAACCTGAGACCCTTCCTATACCATAAGATGTGATATCTCAATGCTTCTAATACCAAACCTGGGACCCGTCCTATAACATGAGATATGATATCCCAATCCTTCCCATTCCAATCCTGAAACCCTTCCGATAGCAGGAGATGTGATATCTCAATGTTTCTAATAAAAAACCTGAGACCCTTCATATAGCAAGAGATGTGATATCCAAATACTTCCCATTTCAATCTTGAGACCCTTCCTATAACATGAGATATGATATCCAACTCCTTCCCATTCCAATATGAGACCCTTCCTATAGCATGAGAAGGGATGTCCAACTCCTTCCCAATCCAATCCTGAGACCCTTCCGATAGCAGAGATGTGATATCTCAATGCTTATACCAAACCTGAGACCCTTCCTTTAGCATGAGATTTGATATCCAAATCCTTCACATTCCAATCCTGAGACCCTTCCTATAGCATGAGATGTGATATCTCAATGATTCTAATACCAAACCTGAGATGCTTCCTATAACATGAGATGTGATATCCAACTCCTTCCCATTCCAAACCTGAGACCCTTCCGATAGCATGAGATGTGATATCTCAATGCTTCTAAAACCAAACATGAGAACCATCCTATAACATGAGATGTGAAATCCCAATCCTTCCCTTCCCAAACCTGAGACACTTCCTATAGCTTGAGATGTGATATCAAACTCCTTCCCATTCCAATCCTGAAATAGCTTGAGATGTGATATCCAACTCCTTCCCATTCCAATCCTGAGACCCTTATTATACCATGAGATGTGATATCTCGAGGCTTCTAATACCAAACCTGAGACCCTTCCTATGGCATGAGATGTGATATCCAACTCCTTGCCATTCAAATCCTGAGACCCTCCCTATAACAAGAGATGTCATATCCAACTCCTTCCCATTCCAAACCTGAGACCCTTCCTTTAGCATGAGATGTGATATCCAAATCCTTCACATTCCAATCCAGAGACCAATCCTATAGCATGAGATGTGATATCTCAATGCTTCTAATACCAAACCTGAGACCCTTCCGATAGCATGAGATGTGATATCCAACTCCTTCCGATTCCAATCCTGAGACCCTTCCTATAGCATGAGATGTGATATCGCAATGCTTCTACCAAAACTGAGACCCTTCCTTTAGCATGAGATGTGATATCCAAGTCCTTCCCATTCCAATCCTGAGACCCTTCCTATAGCATGAGATGTGATATCTCAATGCTTCTAATACCAAACCTGAGATCCTTCCGATAGCATGAGATGTGATATCTCAATGCTTCTAATACCAAACCTGAGATCCTTCCTATAACATGAGATGTGATATCCAAATCCTTCCCCATCCAAACCTGAGACCCTCCCTTTAGCATGAGATGTGATATCCAACTCCTTCCCATTCCAATCCTGATACCCTTCTGATAGCATGAGATGTGATATCTCAATGCCTCTAATACCAAACCTGAGATCCTACCTCTAACATGAAATGTGATATCCAACTCCTTCCCTTTCCAAACCTGAGAGCCTTCCTACAGCATGAGATGTGATATCCAAGTCCTTCCCATTCCAATCTTGAGACCCTTCCTATAACATGAGATGTGATATCCAACTCTTTCCCATTCCAACCTGAGACCTTTCCTATAGCATGAGATGGGATATCCAACAACTCCTTCCAAATCCAATCCTGATACCCTTCCGATAGCATGAGATGTGATATCCCAATGCTTCTACAAAACCTGAGACCCATACCATGGCATGATGTGATATCAAACTCCCGTCCTATACCATGAGACTTGATATCTCAATGCTTCTAATACCAAACCTGAGACCGGTCAAATAACATGAGATGTGATATCCAAATCCTTCCCCTTCCAAACCTGAGACCCTTCCTTTAGCATGAGATGTGATATCCAAATCCTTCCCATTCCAATCCTTAAACCCTTCCTATAGCATGAGATGTGATATCTCAATGTTTCTAATAAAAAACCTGAGACCCTTCCTATAGCAAGAGATGTGATATCCAAATCCTTCCCATTCCAACCTGAGACCCTTCCTATAGCATGAGAAGGGATATCCAACTCCTTCCCATTCCAATCCTTAAACCCTTCCTATAGCATGAGATGTGATATCTCAATGTTTCTAATAAAAAACCTGAGACCCTTCCTATAGCAAGAGATGTGATATCCAAATCCTTCCCATTCCAACCTGAGACCCTTCCTATAGCATGAGAAGGGATATCCAACTCCTTCCCATTTCAATCCTGAGATCCTTCCTATAACATGAGATGTGATATCCAATTCCTTCCCATTCCAAACCTGAGACCCTTCCTATTGGATGAGATGTGATATCCAACTCCTTCCCATTCCAAACCTGAGACCCTTCCTATACCATAAGATGTGATATCTCAATGCTTCTAATACCAAACCTGGGACCCGTCCTATAACATGAGATATGATATCCCAATCCTTCCCATTCCAATCCTGAAACCCTTCCGATAGCAGGAGATGTGATATCTCAATGTTTCTAATAAAAAACCTGAGACCCTTCATATAGCAAGAGATGTGATATCCAAATACTTCCCATTTCAATCTTGAGACCCTTCCTATAACATGAGATATGATATCCAACTCCTTCCCATTCCAACATGAGACCCTTCCTATAGCATGAGAAGGGATGTCCAACTCCTTCCCAATCCAATCCTGAGACCCTTCCGATAGCAGAGATGTGATATCTCAATGCTTATACCAAACCTGAGACCCTTCCTTTAGCATGAGATTTGATATCCAAATCCTTCACATTCCAATCCTGAGACCCTTCCTATAGCATGAGATGTGATATCTCAATGCTTCTAATACCAAACCTGAGATGCTTCCTATAACATGAGATGTGATATCCAACTCCTTCCCATTCCAAACCTGAGACCCTTCCGATAGCATGAGATGTGATATCTCAATGCTTCTAAAACCAAACATGAGAACCATCCTATAACATGAGATGTGAAATCCCAATCCTTCCCTTCCCAAACCTGAGACACCTCCTATAGCTTGAGATGTGATATCAAACTCCTTCCCATTCCAATCCTGAAATAGTTTGAGATGTGATATCCAACTCCTTCCCATTCCAATCCTGAGACCCTTATTATACCATGAGATGTGATATCTCAAGGCTTCTAATACCAAACCTGAGACCCTTCCTATGGCATGAGATGTGATATCCAACTCCTTGCCATTCAAATCCTGAGACCCTCCCTATAACAAGAGATGTCATATCCAACTCCTTCCCATTCCAAACCTGAGACCCTTCCTTTAGCATGAGATGTGATATCCAAATCCTTCACATTCCAATCCAGAGACCAATCCTATAGCATGAGATGTGATATCTCAATGCTTCTAATACCAAACCTGAGACCCTTCCGATAGCATGAGATGTGATATCCAACTCCTTCCGATTCCAATCCTGAGACCCTTCCTATAGCATGAGATGTGATATCGCAATGCTTCTACCAAAACTGAGACCCTTCCTTTAGCATGAGATGTGATATCCAAGTCCTTCCCATTCCAATCCTGAGACCCTTCCTATAGCATGAGATGTGATATCTCAATGCTTCTAATACCAAACCTGAGATCCTTCCGATAGCATGAGATGTGATATCTCAATGCTTCTAATACCAAACCTGAGATCCTTCCTATAACATGAGATGTGATATCCAAATCCTTCCCCATCCAAACCTGAGACCCTCCCTTTAGCATGAGATGTGATATCCAACTCCTTCCCATTCCAATCCTGATACCCTTCTGATAGCATGAGATGTGATATCTCAATGCCTCTAATACCAAACCTGAGATCCTACCTCTAACATGAAATGTGATATCCAACTCCTTCCCTTTCCAAACCTGAGAGCCTTCCTACAGCATGAGATGTGATATCCAAGTCCTTCCCATTCCAATCTTGAGACCCTTCCTATAACATGAGATGTGATATCCAACTCTTTCCCATTCCAACCTGAGACCTTTCCTATAGCATGAGATGGGATATCCAACAACTCCTTCCAAATCCAATCCTGATACCCTTCCGATAGCATGAGATGTGATATCCCAATGCTTCTACAAAACCTGAGACCCATACCATGGCATGATGTGTGTTAGGAAAGATTTCGTTATTGTAGGGAACTTTCCTTCCATGTGGCAACCCCTAAACTTTTTGCTATTGTTTTCAACCTGTTTTCTTGACTTTGCCAGAGAAGTGCAGCCTTCTGCTGTACTCCTCTGGGCTTTCGCTCCTTTCTTACGGGGAAACTGACATGCCCTTAAGACAGTCAGTACCGGGGAACGCTGTTTCCCGTAGTTTCTTTTATCGTGTCGCCATTTTAGTGCAACACGACACAAGAGGGCACTGTAAGCTAAGTTACAGCTCTCTTGGGTCTCTAGCCTTCTACAGACCCTAGACACTCTTGTAGGATGGTTTTTGGATCGGTGCAAGTCATTCAGGGACTGGGCTGGTGGCAGCGATCATTTGGTTTATTTTGAGCTCCTTTTGCCGTTCTGAGCACGTTTTTGCCGCGAACACAAAAGGGTGGCCCGGCTACACAAAATGGCCGGACCACGAGGCTCCTTTGTCTAGTCCACTGTCCGTCTTGCTCCCTTTACCTTCCCCCGGGTCAGGCGACCCGGGGCCTTCCTTATTTGGGCATGTAGTTTCCCGCGAAACACGGTTGCGTTCGCGGGCTTCTACATGTCGTTTGAGTGCCCCCAGGATGTGGGCTGGGCTGTCTGGTCCCAATACACATCCTGGGTGCCAGAGAGTCTAGGGTGGTGTGAATGCCTGGGACCACTGTGGTCCGTGATTGGTCCACGTATGGTATGTGTGTTGATGAGCGGATCTCCCATTGGCTCCCCTCCGTTTTGGCGCGAAGGGAACCGTGGATAAGAGGGAGCTGGAAACACCACTGCCATGTCGATCTCCTGAGTTCTTACGAACCCAGGGATACAGGAGCCAAGTATCCTGCGAACACGAGGCTGGACCGAGGAATCGCTGATGACCCCCTGAAGAACTTCTGCTCCTCATTGCTGTCGTCCGGTGAAGCCCTTTCCACCTAAGATCGAACAAGAAGGCCTGTACTGGCGCTTCGACCTATTGGAATAGCAGGACCAGCTATTCCCGGCACCTTCATCAACTCCTGCTGTAAGCCTTCGGAAGTGTCTCTGGGCCATCCAGTTGACTGACCAGCTTACTAAGGAGGCCTGCTCTGTAATCGCCGACAGGTTGGGTGGTATTCTGAGTCCGGGGCATGCTCACACGCTTCGTTTGCTTAGCAGTCCTAAGCTAGAGGTGAGCGGTGCTCGTTTGGCTTGAATACACCCGGCCGTTCCGTTGCCCTGCGGTGGCGACAAAACTGTGCTTGTTTCTTCGATCGGGACGTCTTTTTACTCTGCACGACGACGAGACGTTCCCTGCTCTTCAGAACCTGCCAGAAGCTGCATCTATCGAGGAGGAGCTCGGGCCTGCTTGCTTCGGGGACCGGTGAGTAGATTAGCTAGGATCTGGTCGCCCTCCTGCAGTGCCTCTTGCTTTTCCCCGCTGTAAATACAGCACCCCTTGTCCGTACTCGCGCCCTGCTTCTGCCTCACAGTGGAGGCTGCGCTAGAGTCGCGGACCGTGTTCTCCTTCATTAGAGCTCCCTACAGAGCTGTTCAACGTCCTCCGAAGAGCTTCACCTTCTGCCCATTGGCACCGGCGTGTGCAGGTACTTTTGAGCGCTAGGCTCCACTCTTCGTAGGGATTGGACTACCATCCAGTTAGGGGCCTCAGAAGGCGGACATATCACACGCATTGGTTCGCACTGCCTGTTTTCCTTCCCCTGCAGGTGGATAACATATTTCGTGCTGCTAATGCTGTGAAACTGTGTATTCTGTATATATATTGGGTGGATAGTGTATGTGTTGGTTTAATATCGTTGTATATTGCTGCTTTTACTGTGGTTATTAGTTTCAAGGCCTTATAATAAATGTGTATCTATTTTTGATATAAACAACTGTTTGGAGTAGTTTGTAAGCGCTCTTGCTTTGTGTGCTCACTGCGGGCTTTCAGTCACCCTCACCCCTCTTGAGACCTAGTCTTGACCGCCGCGATCGCTACCTTGATTGGTCTGGCTTGTCCAGAGGTTACCCTGTTCCAAGTAATTAGGTTGGCCTTCTGAACTTCTGCGCCACCAGGACAGAGTTCAGAAATCCGTCTTAACAAATTGGTGTACAGCGGTGGGATACGACTGAAGGTATCCAGTGTTGCGCACGAGCTGAGGCGTTTTCAGGTTATTCCAACCAGGACACGCAGTATAGTATTGAATATAACGTTAAAAAGGCCATAGTCCTATCAACAGTATGGAAACGAATACTTTATTAACCTTAAATGCTTCGAAATCTGAAACATTGAAGAAGATGTGTGCGGAGAGAGGGGTTTCCTCTCAAGGCACTAAATTGGAAATGATCCAGAGAATCGTGGCGTGGCAAGAAGCGCAGCTTGACGCTATAACTTCCGAGGACAGTGCAGAAGGTGGTGGGGCTGCTCTCACTGGCAGAACCGACGGTTCTGCCGCTGCACTGATCCATCACGACCACGAGGACAGGGAGGATGTAATGTCTAACGTTTCCTCTGCCAGTGTTGATGGGGAGGCTATGCTTGAATTCAAGAAGCAAGAGCTGCGGTTTAGGCAGCAGGAGCTTGAATTCAGCATAGCCAAACTGAAAATCGACCAGGCAGAAAAACAAAAAGACAGGGATCACCAGTTGGAACTGGCCAAGCTTCAGTTCGCAAATGGGTCCAAGGGTCCTGGACATGGTTCTGGGGCTTCCTCTCATCCACGGTTTCCAAAAGATCTGCTCAGTGTGTATGAGGAACGAAATGACATTATGGACTGGTTAAATGCGTTTGAGTATGCATGCGAGGTTCAGGAGGTTGATAATGCGGATAAGATTGCATGGTTACTCAGCAGACTGCCCCATTCTGGTTGCAGTGCCATTATGGAAATGTCGAAGGCTGAGCGCGCTGATTTTGCAATGTTGAAGCAGACTCTCATTTTAAAGTTTGGGAAGACTCCGACCCAATATTTGAAAAGGTTTAGAGAGTATAAGAAAAAGGAAGGTGGTACTTGGGTGTCGTATGTAGCTGAGTCCCTGAAAAACTTGACTGGCTGGGTTGAAGGTTATAAGGTTTCTACCTTCGAAGGCATGATCAATCTGGTCATGCTGGAACACATTTTTGCTTCTTCTTCCCCGGAGCTTAAGCAGCATTTGGCCGATTCGAAGGAGATAGATCCTAAGAAGCTGGCCATTGCAGCAGATTTATGGGTGTCACATCGAGTGTCCCATAAGGACAAAACTCATCCTGGTAAGCAGGAGGAAGGGAAAAAGTCCAAAGATGTGGAGGGTGGGGAATCTGCTAAATCTTCTTCCCATAAGGGCCACAAAAAGAAAAATAAGGGTAAGCCATCCGAGAACTCACAGGGTAGTGGAGGTTCGCCTCCGAAACAGAACTCTGGTTATAATAAGCCTCCCTACGTAAACAGACCCAATGGGGCTTGTTTTTCTTGTGGAGCAACTGACCATGTGAAGGGGGATCCCCGTTGTAAGGTTAGACCTTTGGGGGTCCACTCCGCTAATCTGGCCTTCTCCTCCTACGAGGAAGAAGAGATTACAGGAGCATCCTTCTCCTCAGACTCATTTCCCAGCGGAATAGAGGCTGAGGTAGTTTTAGTGTCCCTGGGTTCCTGGGAGCCTAAAGTCGCAGAGGCGTATGCTAGGATTCCGGATAATACCAAGCACTACTTTAAAGACAGTGTGCTGATCAATGGAGTGGATACTCCAGCTCTTAGGGATAGTGGGTGCAGTCGAACTGTAGTGGATTCTACCTTGGTAGACTCAGAGGAAGTTGCCAGAGCTACTCTGATGCCCACTAAGTTGGCTGACGGCCCCCTCCGTATGTTTCCCGTGATCCCTGTTAATCTAACTTTAAATGGTACAGCAGTTAGGATTCCAGTGAGCATTCAGAGAAACGTCCCGGGAAAGGTCTTGTTGGGCAATGATCTCAGAGCTCTAGGGCTCGTAGGAGACACTGCCGAAAGACCCTACACACGGTCTCAAGCACGGGCAGCATTGGCCAAGTCCAATACGCCGCCCCAGCCGAAGGGGAAACCCAAGGCGAAAGGAGTCAACAAGTCCCGACGGGGGAAAGAGAATATTCCCCCGAGCTCGCCTACCACTGCGGTGGAGGGAGTTGGTCAATCGCCCGAGCCTGACGAGGAGGTGGCGATGCCTGAAGTGTTCGACCCCAACGACCATCCTGAACTAAAAGACTTGTTAGTTGAAGGAGGTCCTGATAGGGACGACTTCAGTAAGGGCCAACGTGAGTGCCCATCTCTGGAAGGCCTAAGGAGACAGGCCTGCTCCCAGCTTGAGGGTGAACCTCCTGGGTTGCAAAGGATTTACCAGGAAGGTGGACTCCTTTATAGTGAGCCCACAGAGTCTACAGAAGGAGACCATAGGAGGTTGGTGGTTTCCCTTGCTGTTAGGCCCTTCCTCCTGCAGTTGGCGCATGTCGTTCCCCTTGCTGGTCACCTTGGTATGAGGAGGACCAAGCAAAGGTTATCCATGCACTTCTACTGGCCCAAGATGGGGGAGCAAGTAGAAAGTCACTGCAGGAGTTGTGCCGCCTGCCAGTTGTCTGGTAAGGTTGGTGCGACAATCCAAGCTCCGTTGGTACCGCTCCCAGTTGTGGGGGTACCATTTGAAAGGGTAGGGATCGACATGGTTGGTCCCCTTGACCCGCAAACATCCTCAGGCAATAGGTTTATCCTGGTGCTGGTCGACCATGCAACCAGGTATCCTGAGGCCGTCCCATTTACAACTGTAACTGCCAAGCCAGTTGCAGAAGCTTTACTCGGCATGTTTACTAGGGTTGGCTTCCCTAAAGAAGTTGTGCCGGGTGATGGCAGCAACTTTATGTCGAAGTATAGGCAGGCTATGTGGAAAGAATGTGGGGTCACCTACAGGTTCTCTTCTGCATACCGCCCCCAGACCGATGGTCTGGGGGGGCGTCTTAACAGGACGTTAAAAAGCATGATTGGGGCTCTGGAGGAGCCTCAGAGAAGAAAATGGGATCTTCTTGTTTCATGCTTGCTGTTTGCCTACCGAGAGGTACCGCAGGAGGGTGTTGGCTTCAGCCCCTTCGAACTTCTGTTCGGTCATCCCGTACGGGGACCCTTAGCCATCATCAAAGAGGGATGGGAGATGCCCACTCCCCCTGTTACTACCAATGTAGTTGATTATGTGCTAGGGCTCAGAAAACGGATGGTACTTCTGATGGGCTTGGCTAGTGATAAATTGAAGGCAGGGCAAGCGCTGGTGAAACATTGGTATGACCAGAAAGCTTCCCTCATCAACTTTACACTTGGTCAGCAAGTCCTGATCATGAATCTCATAAGGCCTCGAGCTTTACAGGACAAATGGTCAGGCCCTTACCCAGTGGTGGAGCCCCTGGGTGAGGTTAACTATTCAGTGGACCTTGGAAGGCCTGGACAGGCTCCCAAAGTGTTTCACATGAATAGGCTGAAGGCTTTCGGCCCAAGCGTCGAAATCGCAGCACTGCTACTGGCTTCAGATGTTGAGGAAGAGGAGTCTGAACCTCTCCCCGACCTGTTCCCAAGCAGTCCTTCAGTTAGCTCTTTTGAGGGTGTCCGAGTGGCCCCTCACCAAAATGGACAAGGCTCAGTGGTTTACCTTGGACATGAAGTAGTTGGAGGGAGGAGACAGCCTCTACTCAGTCAGGTACAAGCCGTACAAGACTGGCCTACCCCCACTACGCAAACCCAAGTGAGAGCCTTCTTAGGACTCACGGGTTATTACCGCAATTTTGTGGCAGACTATGGCACCATAGCTGCTCCTCTGACTGCCCTCACAACTCCGAAGAAACCCAAGAAGGTAACTTGGACTGACGAGTGTGAGAAGGCCTTCAATGGCTTGAAAGACTCCTTGTGCCAGGCCCCTGTGCTCAGGGCCCCTGATTATCAAAGACCTTTTATCGTGCAGACGGATGCCTCTGACACTGGGATAGGAGCTGTACTATCACAAGTAGATGAGAAGGGTAAGGAACACCCTATCGGTTTTATTAGTCGCCAGCTTAAGGACAGAGAGCTCAGATGGTCCACGGTAGAGAAAGAATGTTTCTCTGTTGTGTGGGCCCTAAGGAAGCTGCGGCCCTACCTCTATGGGACCCACTTCACTGTGCAGACTGACCATAAGCCGTTAAAGTGGCTAATGAACATGAAGGGGGAGAATCCAAAGTTGCTTAGGTGGTCCATAAGTCTACAAGGCTTCGACTTCACTATTGAGCATAGGCCAGGTGTCCAACATAGCAATGCTGATGGGTTGTCCAGAATGTTTTACCGACCTGAACAAGAGACTCATCCAGGGGTGGATTAGTTCCCCCTGTCCATAGTCTGGGAGGGGCGAGTGTTAGGAAAGATTTCGTTATTGTAGGGAACTTTCCTTCCATGTGGCAACCCCTAAACTTTTTGCTATTGTTTTCAACCTGTTTTCTTGACTTTGCCAGAGAAGTGCAGCCTTCTGCTGTACTCCTCTGGGCTTTCGCTCCTTTCTTACGGGGAAACTGACATGCCCTTAAGACAGTCAGTACCGGGGAACGCTGTTTCCCGTAGTTTCTTTTATCGTGTCGCCATTTTAGTGCAACACGACACAAGAGGGCACTGTAAGCTAAGTTACAGCTCTCTTGGGTCTCTAGCCTTCTACAGACCCTAGACACTCTTGTAGGATGGTTTTTGGATCGGTGCAAGTCATTCAGGGACTGGGCTGGTGGCAGCGATCATTTGGTTTATTTTGAGCTCCTTTTGCCGTTCTGAGCACGTTTTTGCCGCGAACACAAAAGGGTGGCCCGGCTACACAAAATGGCCGGACCACGAGGCTCCTTTGTCTAGTCCACTGTCCGTCTTGCTCCCTTTACCTTCCCCCGGGTCAGGCGACCCGGGGCCTTCCTTATTTGGGCATGTAGTTTCCCGCGAAACACGGTTGCGTTCGCGGGCTTCTACATGTCGTTTGAGTGCCCCCAGGATGTGGGCTGGGCTGTCTGGTCCCAATACACATCCTGGGTGCCAGAGAGTCTAGGGTGGTGTGAATGCCTGGGACCACTGTGGTCCGTGATTGGTCCACGTATGGTATGTGTGTTGATGAGCGGATCTCCCATTGGCTCCCCTCCGTTTTGGCGCGAAGGGAACCGTGGATAAGAGGGAGCTGGAAACACCACTGCCATGTCGATCTCCTGAGTTCTTACGAACCCAGGGATACAGGAGCCAAGTATCCTGCGAACACGAGGCTGGACCGAGGAATCGCTGATGACCCCCTGAAGAACTTCTGCTCCTCATTGCTGTCGTCCGGTGAAGCCCTTTCCACCTAAGATCGAACAAGAAGGCCTGTACTGGCGCTTCGACCTATTGGAATAGCAGGACCAGCTATTCCCGGCACCTTCATCAACTCCTGCTGTAAGCCTTCGGAAGTGTCTCTGGGCCATCCAGTTGACTGACCAGCTTACTAAGGAGGCCTGCTCTGTAATCGCCGACAGGTTGGGTGGTATTCTGAGTCCGGGGCATGCTCACACGCTTCGTTTGCTTAGCAGTCCTAAGCTAGAGGTGAGCGGTGCTCGTTTGGCTTGAATACACCCGGCCGTTCCGTTGCCCTGCGGTGGCGACAAAACTGTGCTTGTTTCTTCGATCGGGACGTCTTTTTACTCTGCACGACGACGAGACGTTCCCTGCTCTTCAGAACCTGCCAGAAGCTGCATCTATCGAGGAGGAGCTCGGGCCTGCTTGCTTCGGGGACCGGTGAGTAGATTAGCTAGGATCTGGTCGCCCTCCTGCAGTGCCTCTTGCTTTTCCCCGCTGTAAATACAGCACCCCTTGTCCGTACTCGCGCCCTGCTTCTGCCTCACAGTGGAGGCTGCGCTAGAGTCGCGGACCGTGTTCTCCTTCATTAGAGCTCCCTACAGAGCTGTTCAACGTCCTCCGAAGAGCTTCACCTTCTGCCCATTGGCACCGGCGTGTGCAGGTACTTTTGAGCGCTAGGCTCCACTCTTCGTAGGGATTGGACTACCATCCAGTTAGGGGCCTCAGAAGGCGGACATATCACACGCATTGGTTCGCACTGCCTGTTTTCCTTCCCCTGCAGGTGGATAACATATTTCGTGCTGCTAATGCTGTGAAACTGTGTATTCTGTATATATATTGGGTGGATAGTGTATGTGTTGGTTTAATATCGTTGTATATTGCTGCTTTTACTGTGGTTATTAGTTTCAAGGCCTTATAATAAATGTGTATCTATTTTTGATATAAACAACTGTTTGGAGTAGTTTGTAAGCGCTCTTGCTTTGTGTGCTCACTGCGGGCTTTCAGTCACCCTCACCCCTCTTGAGACCTAGTCTTGACCGCCGCGATCGCTACCTTGATTGGTCTGGCTTGTCCAGAGGTTACCCTGTTCCAAGTAATTAGGTTGGCCTTCTGAACTTCTGCGCCACCAGGACAGAGTTCAGAAATCCGTCTTAACAATGTGATATCAAACTCCCGTCCTATACCATGAGACTTGATATCTCAATGCTTCTAATACCAAACCTGAGACCGGTCAAATAACATGAGATGTGATATCCAAATCCTTCCCCTTCCAAACCTGAGACCCTTCCTTTAGCATGAGATGTGATATCCAAATCCTTCCCATTCCAATCCTTAAACCCTTCCTATAGCATGAGATGTGATATCTCAATGTTTCTAATAAAAAACCTGAGACCCTTCCTATAGCAAGAGATGTGATATCCAAATCCTTCCCATTCCAACCTGAGACCCTTCCTATAGCATGAGAAGGGATATCCAACTCCTTCCCATTCCAATCCTTAAACCCTTCCTATAGCATGAGATGTGATATCTCAATGTTTCTAATAAAAAACCTGAGACCCTTCCTATAGCAAGAGATGTGATATCCAAATCCTTCCCATTCCAACCTGAGACCCTTCCTATAGCATGAGAAGGGATATCCAACTCCTTCCCATTTCAATCCTGAGATCCTTCCTATAACATGAGATGTGATATCCAATTCCTTCCCATTCCAAACCTGAGACCCTTCCTATTGGATGAGGTGTGATATCCAACTCCTTCCCATTCCAAACCTGAGACCCTTCCTATACCATAAGATGTGATATCTCAATGCTTCTAATACCAAACCTGGGACCCGTCCTATAACATGAGATATGATATCCAAATCCTTCCCATTCCAATCCTGAAACCCTTCCGATAGCATGAGATGTGATATCTCAATGTTTCTAATAAAAAACCTGAGACCCTTCATATAGCAAGAGATGTGATATCCAAATACTTCCCATTTCAATCTTGAGACCCTTCCTATAACATGAGATATGATATCCAACTCCTTCCCATTCCAATCCTGAGACCCTTCCTATAGCATGAGATGTGATATCTCAATGCTTCTAATACCAAACCTGAGATCCTTCCGATAGCATGAGATGTGATATCTCAATGCTTCTAATACCAAACCTGAGATCCTTCCTATAACATGAGATGTGATATCCAAATCCTTCCCCATCCAAACCTGAGACCCTCCCTTTAGCATGAGATGTGATATCCAACTCCTTCCCATTCCAATCCTGATACCCTTCTGATAGCATGAGATGTGATATCTCAATGCCTCTAATACCAAACCTGAGATCCTACCTCTAACATGAAATGTGATATCCAACTCCTTCCCTTTCCAAACCTGAAAGCCTTCCTACAGCATGAGATGTGATATCCAAGTCCTTCCCATTCCAATCTTGAGACCCTTCCTATAACATGAGATGTGATATCGAACTCTTTCCCATTCCAACCTGAGACCTTTCCTATAGCATGAGATGGGATATCCAACAACTCCTTCCAAATCCAATCCTGATACCCTTCCGATAGCATGAGATGTGATATCCCAATGCTTCTACAAAACCTGAGACCCATACCATGGCATGATGTGATATCAAACTCCCGTCCTATACCATGAGACTTGATATCTCAAACCTGAGACCGGTCAAATAACATGAGATGTGATATCCAAATCCTTCCCATTCCAACCTGAGACCCTTCCTATAGCATGAGAAGGGATATCCAACTCCTTCCCATTCCAATCCTTAAACCCTTCCTATAGCATGAGATGTGATATCTCAATGTTTCTAATAAAAAACCTGAGACCCTTCATATAGCAAGTGATGTGATATCCAAATCCTTCCCATTCCAACCTGAGACCCTTCCTATAGCATGAGAAGGGATATCCAACTCCTTCCCATTCCAATCCTGAGATCCTTCCTATAACATGAGATGTGATATCCAATTCCTTCCCATTTCAAACCTGAGACCCTTCCTATTGGATGAGATGTGATATCCAACTCCTTCCCATTCCAAACCTGAGACCCTTCCTATACCATAAAATGTGATATCTCAATGCTTCTAATACCAAACCTGGGACCCGTCCTATAACATGAGATATGATATCCAAATCCTTCCCATTCCAATCCTGAAACCCTTCCGATAGCATGAGATGTGATATCTCAATGTTTCTAATAAAAAACCTGAGACCCTTCATATAGCAAGAGATGTGATATCCAAATCCTTCCCATTTCAATCTTGAGACCCTTCCTATAACATGAGATATGATATCCAACTCCTTCCCATTCCAACATGAGACCCTTCCTAAAGCATGAGAAGGGATGTCCAAATCCTTCCCAATCCAATCCTGAGACCCTTGCGATAGCAGAGATGTGATATCTCAATGCTTATACCAAACCTGAGACCCTTCCTTTAGCATGAGATTTGATATCCAAATCCTTCACATTCCAATCCTGAGACCCTTCCTATAGCATGAGATGTGATATCTCAATGCTTCTAATACCAAACCTGAGATGCTTCCTATAACATGAGATGTGATATCCAACTCCTTCCCATTCCAAACCTGAGACCCTTCCGATAGCATGAGATGTGATATCTCAATGCTTCTAAAACCAAACATGAGAACCACCCTATAACATGAGATGTGAAATCCCAATCCTTCCCTTCCCAAACCTGAGACCCTTCCTATAGCTTGAGATGTGATATCAAACTCCTTCCCATTCCAATCCTGAAATAGCTTGAGATGTGATATCCAACTCCTTCCCATTCCAATCCTGAGACCCTTATTATACCATGAGATGTGATATCTCAAGGCTTCTAATACCAAACCTGAGACCCTTCCTATGGCATGAGATGTGATATCCAACTCCTTGCCATTCAAATCCTGAGACCCTCCCTATAACAAGAGATGTCATATCCAACTCCTTCCCATTCCAAACCTGAGACGCTTCCTTTAGCATGAGATGTGATATCCAAATCCTTCACATTCCAATCCAGAGACCAATCCTATAGCATGAGATGTGATATCTCAATGCTTCTAATACCAAACCTGAGACCCTTCCGATAGCATGAGATGTGATATCTCAATGCTTCAAAAACCAAACATGAGAACCATCCTATAACATGAGATGTGAAATCCAAATCCTTCCCTTCCCAAACCTGAGACTCTTCCTATAGCATGAGATGTGATATCTCAATGCTTCTACCAAACCTGAAACCCTTCCTATAGCATGAGATGTGATATCACAATGCTTCTAATACCAAACCTGAGACCCATTCTATAACATGAGATGTGATATCCAAATCCTTCCCCTTCCAAACCTGAGACCCTTCCTTTAGCATGAGATGTGATATCCAGCTCCTCCCTTTCCAATCCTGAGACCCTTCCGATAGCATGAGATGTGATATCTCAATGCTTCTAATGTCAAAACTGAGACCCTCCCTATAGCATGAGATGTGATATTTAAGTCCTTCCCATTCCAATCCTGAGACCCTTCCGATAGCAGAGATGTGATATCTCAATGCTTATACCAAACCTGAGACCCTTCCTATGGCATGAGATGTGATATCCAACTCCTTGCCATTCAAATCCTGAGACCCTCCCTATAACAAGAGATGTCATATCCAACTCCTTCCCATTCCAAACCTGAGACCCTTCCTTTAGCATGAGATGTGATATCCAAATCCTTCACATTCCAATCCGGAGACCAATCCTATAGCATGAGATGTGATATCTCAATGCTTCTAATACCAAACCTGAGACCCTTCCGATAGCATGAGATGTAATATCTCAATGCTTCAAAAACCAAACATGAGAACCATCCTATAACATGAGATGTGAAATCCAAATCCTTCCCTTCCCAAACCTGAGACTCTTCCTATAGCATGAGATGTGATATCTCAATGCTTCTAATATCAAACTTGAGACCCTCCCTATAGCATGAGATGTGATATCCAAGTCCTTCCCATTCCAATCCTGAGACACTTCCTATAGCATGAGATGTGATATCTCAATGCTTCTAAAACCAAACCTGAGACTCTTCCTATAACATGAGATGGGATATCCAACTCCTTCCCATTCCAATCCTGAGACTCTTCTGATAACAGAGATGTGATATCTCAATGCTTATACCAAACCTGAGATCCTTCCTATAACATGAGATGTGATATCCAACTCCTTCACATTCCAATCCAGAGACCAATCCTATAGCATGAGATGTGATATCTCAATGCTTCTAATACCAAACCTGAGACCCTTCCGATAGCATGAGATGTGATATCTCAATGCTTCAAAAAACAAACATGAGAACCATCCTATAACATGAGATGTGAAATCAAAATCCTTCCCTTCCCAAACCTGAGACTCTTCCTATAGCATGAGATGTGATATCTCCATGCTTCTACCAAACCTGAAACCCTTCCTATAGCATGAGATGTGATATCACAATGCTTCTAATACCAAACCTGAGACCCATTCTATAACATGAGATGTGATATCCAAATCCTTCCCCTTCCAAACCTGAGACCCTTCCTTTAGCATGAGATGTGATATCCAGCTCCTCCCATTCCAATCCTGAGACCCTTCCGATAGCATGAGATGTGATATCTCAATGCTTCTAATATCAAAACTGAGACCCTCCCTATAGCATGAGATGTGATATTTAAGTCCTTCCCATTCCAATCCTGAGACCCTTCCGATAGCAGAGATGTGATATCTCAATGCTTATACCAAACCTGAGACCCTTCCTATGGCATGAGATGTGATATCCAACTCCTTGCCATTCAAATCCTGAGACCCTCCCTATAACAAGAGATGTCATATCCAACTCCTTCCCATTCCAAACCTGAGACCCTTCCTTTAGCATGAGATGTGATATCCAAATCCTTCACATTCCAATCCGGAGACCAATCCTATAGCATGAGATGTGATATCTCAATGCTTCTAATACCAAACCTGAGACCCTTCCGATAGCATGAGATGTAATATCTCAATGCTTCAAAAACCAAACATGAGAACCATCCTATAACATGAGATGTGAAATCCAAATCCTTCCCTTCCCAAACCTGAGACTCTTCCTATAGCATGAGATGTGATATCTCAATGCTTCTAATATCAAACTTGAGACCCTCCCTATAGCATGAGATGTGATATCAAGTCCTTCCCATTCCAATCCTGAGACACTTCCTATAGCATGAGATGTGATATCTCAATGCTTCTAATACCAAACCTGGGACTCTTCCTATAACATGAGATGGGATATCCAACTCCTTCCCATTCCAATCCTGAGACTCTTCTGATAGCAGAGATGTGATATCTCAATGCTTATACCAAACCTGAGACCCTTCCTACGGCATGAGATGTCATATACAACTCCTTCCCATTCCAATCCTGAGACCCTTCCTATAGCATGAGATGTGATTTCTCAATGCTTATCCCAAACCTGAGACCCTTCCTATAGCTTGAGATGTGATATCAAACTCCTTCCCATTCCAATCCTGAAATAGCTTGAGATGTGATATCCAACTCCTTCCCATTCCAATCCTGAGACCCTTATTATACCATGAGATGTGATATCTCAAGGCTTCTAATACCAAACCTGAGACCCTTCCTATGGCATGAGATGTGATATCCAACTCCTTGCCATTCAAATCCTGAGACCCTCCCTATAACAAGAGATGTCATATCCAACTCCTTCCCATTCCAAACCTGAGACCCTTCCTTTAGCATGAGATGTGATATCCAAATCCTTCACATTCCAATCCGGAGACCCTTCCTATAACATGAGATGTGATATCCAACTCCTTCCCAATCCAATCCTGAGACCCTTCCGATAGCAGAGATGTGATATCTCAATGCTTATACCAAACCTGAGACCCTTCCTATGGCATGAGATGTGATATCCAACTCCTTGCCATTCAAATCCTGAGACCCTCCCTATAACAAGAGATGTCATATCCAACTCCTTCCCATTCCAAACCTGAGACCCTTCCTTTAGCATGAGATGTGATATCCAAATCCTTCACATTCCAATCCAGAGACCAATCCTATAGCATGATATGTGATATCTCAATGCTTCTAATACCAAACCTGAGACCCTTCCGATAGCATGAGATGTGATATCTCAATGCTTCAAAAACCAAACATGAGAACCATCCTATAACATGAGATGTGAAATCCAAATCCTTCCCTTCCCAAACCTGAGACTCTTCCTATAGCATGAGATGTGATATCTCAATGCTTCTACCAAACCTGAAACCCTTCCTATAGCATGAGATCTGATATCCAACTCCTTCCCATTCCAATCCTGAGACACTTCCTATAGCATGAGATGTGATATCACAATGCTTCTAATACCAAACCTGAAACCCATCCTATAACATGAGATGTGATATCCAAATCCTTCCCCTTCCAAACCTGAGACCCTTCCTTTAGCATGAGATGTGATATCCAGCTCCTCCCATTCCAATCCTGAGACCCTTCCGATTGCATGAGATGTGATATCTCAATGCTTCTAATATCAAAACTGAGACCCTCCCTATAGCATGAGATGTGATATCTAAGTCCTTCCCATTCCAATCCTGAGACCCTTCCGATAGCAGAGATGTGATATCTCAATGCTTATACCAAACCTGAGACCCTTCCTATGGCATGAGATGTGATATCCAACTCCTTGCCATTCAAATCCTGAGACCCTCCCTATAACAAGAGATGTCATATCCAACTCCTTCCCATTCCAAACCTGAGACCCTTCCTTTAGCATGAGATGTGATATCCAAATCCTTCACATTCCAATCCGGAGACCAATCCTATAGCATGAGATGTGATATCTCAATGCTTCTAATACCAAACCTGAGACCCTTCCGATAGCATGAGATGTGATATCTCAATGCTTCAAAAACCAAACATGAGAACCATCCTATAACATGAGATGTGAAATCCAAATCCTTCCCTTCCCAAACCTGAGACTCTTCCTATAGCATGAGATGTGATATCTCAATGCTTCTAATATCAAACTTGAGACCCTCCCTATAGCATGAGATGTGATATCCAAGTCCTTCCCATTCCATTCCTGAGACACTTCCTATAGCATGAGATGTGATATATCAATGCTTCTAATACCAAACCTGAGACTCTTCCTATAACATGAGATGGGATATCCAACTCCTTCCCATTCCAATCCTGAGACTCTTCTGATAGCAGAGATGTGATATCTCAATGCTTATACCAAACCTGAGACCCTTCCTATGGCATGAGATGTCATATACAACTCCTTCCCATTCCAATCCTGAGACCCTTCCTATAGCATGAGATGTGATATCTCAATGCTTATACCAAACCTGAGACCCTTCCTATAGCATGAGATGTGATATCCAACTCCTTCCCATTCCAATCCTGAGACCCTTCCTATAGCATGAGATTTGATGTATCAATGCTTCCAATACCAAACCTGAGATCCTTCCTATAACATGAGATGTGATATCCAACTCCTTCCATTCCAATCCTGAGACCCTTCCTATAGCATGAGATTTGATATCTCAATGCTTATACCAAACCTGAGACCCTTCCTATAGCATGAGATGTGATATCCAAGTCTTTCCCATTCCAATCCTTAGACCCTTCCTACAGCATGCAATATGATATCTCAATGATTCTAATAACAATCCTGAGACCCGTCCTATAACATGAGATGGGATATCCAATTCCTTCCCATTCCAATCCTGAGACACTTCCGATAGCAGAGATGTGATATCTCAATGCTTATACCAAACCTGAGACCCTTCCTATAACATGAGATCGGATATCCAACTCCTTCCCGTTCCAAACCTGAGACCCTTCCTTTAGCATGAGATGTAATATCCAGCTCCTTCCCATTCCAATCCTGAGACACTTCCGATAGCATGAGATGTGATATCTCAATGCTTCTAATATCAAAACTGAAACCCTCCCTATAGCATGATATGTGATATCTAAGTCCTTCCCATTCCAATCCTGAGACCCTTCCTATAGCATGAGATGTGATATCTCAATGCTTCTACCAAACCTGAGACCCTTCCTTTAGCATGAGATGTGATATCCAACTCCTTCCCATTCCAACCTGAGACCCTTCCTATAGCATGAGAAGGGATATCCAACTCCTTCCCAATCCAATCCTTAGACCCTTCCGATAGCAGAGATGTGATATCTCAATGCTTATACCAAACCTGAGACCCTTCCTATGGCATGAGATGTGATATCCAACTCCTTGCCATTCAAATCCTGAGACCCTCCCTATAACAAGAGATGTCATATCCAACTCCTTCCCATTCCAAACCTGAGACCCTTCCTTTAGCATGAGATGTGATATCCAAATCCTTCACATTCCAATCCGGAGACCCTTCCTATAACATGAGATGTGATATCCAACTCCTTCACAATCCAATCCTGAGACCCTTCCGATAGCAGAGATGTGATATCTCAATGCTTATACCAAACCTGAGACCCTTCCTATGGCATGAGATGTGATATCCAACTCCTTGCCATTCAAATCCTGAGACCCTCCCTATAACAAGAGATGTCATATCCAACTCCTTCCCATTCCAAACCTGAGACCCTTCCTTTAGCATGAGATGTGATATCCAAATCCTTCACATTCCAATCCGGAGACCAATCCTATAGCATGAGATGTGATATCTCAATGCTTCTAATACCAAACCTGAGACCCTTCCGATAGCATGAGATGTGATATCTCAATGCTTCAAAAACCAAACATGAGAACCATCCTATAACATGAGATGTGAAATCCAAATCCTTCCCTTCCCAAACCTGAGACTCTTCCTATAGCATGAGATGTGATATCTCAATGCTTCTACCAAACCTGAAACCCTTCCTATAGCATGAGATGTGATATCCAACTCCTTCCCATTCCAATCCTGAGACACTTCCTATAGCATGAGATGTGATATCACAATGCTTCTAATACCAAACCTGAGACCCATCCTATAACATGAGATGTGATATCCAAATCCTTCCCCTTCCAAACCTGAGACCCTTCCTTTAGCATGAGATGTGATATCCAGCTCCTCCCATTCCAATCCTGAGACCCTTCCGATAGCATGAGATGTGATATCTCAATGCTTCTAATATCAAAACTGAGACCCTCCCTATAGCATGAGATGTGATATCTAAGTCCTTCCCATTCCAATCCTGAGACCCTTCCGATAGCAGAGATGTGATATCTCAATGCTTATACCAAACCTGAGACCCTTCCTATGGCATGATATGTGATATCCAACTCCTTGCCATTCAAATCCTGAGACCCTCCCTATAACAAGAGATGTCATATCCAACTCCTTCCCATTCCAAACCTGAGACCCTTCCTTTAGCATGAGATGTGATATCCAAATCATTCACATTCCAATCCGGAGACCAATCCTATAGCATGAGATGTGATATCTCAATGCTTCTAATACCAAACCTGAGACCCTTCCGATAGCATGAGATGTGATATCTCAATGCTTCAAAAACCAAACATGAGAACCATCCTATAACATGAGATGTGAAATCCAAATCCTTCCCTTCCCAAACCTGAGACTCTTCCTATAGCATGAGATGTGATATCTCAATGCTTCTAATATCAAACTTGAGACCCTCCCTATAGCATGAGATGTGATATCCAAGTCCTTCCCATTCCAATCCTGAGACACTTCCTATAGCATGAGATGTGATATCTCAATGCTTCTAATACCAAACCTGAGACTCTTCCTATAACATGAGATGGGATATCCAACTCCTTCCCATTCCAATCCTGAGACTCTTCTGATAGCAGAGATGTGATATCTCAATGCTTATACCAAACCTGAGACCCTTCCTACGGCATGAGATGTCATATACAACTCCTTCCCATTCCAATCCTGAGACCCTTCCTATAGCATGAGATGTGATATCTCAATGCTTATACCAAACCTGAGACCCTTCCTATAGCATGAGATGTGATATCCAACTCCTTCCCATTCCAATCCTGAGACCCTTCCTATAGCATGAGATGTGATGTCTCAATGCTTCTAATACCAAACCTGAGATCCTTCCTATAACATGAGATGTGATATCCAACTCCTTCCTTTCCAATCCTGAGACCCTTCCTATAGCATGAGATTTGATATCTCAATGCTTATACCAAACCTGAGACCCTTCCTATAGCATGAGATGTGATATCCAAGTCTTTCCCATTCCAATCCTTAGACCCTTCATACAGCATGCAATATGATATCTCAATGATTCTAATAACAATCCTGAGACCCGTCCTATAACATGAGATGGGATATCCAATTCCTTCCCATTCCAATCCTGAGACACTTCCGATAGCAGAGATGTGATATCTCAATGCTTATACCAAACCTGAGACCCTTCCTATAACATGAGATCGGATATCCAACTCCTTCCCGTTCCAAACCTGAGACCCTTCCATTAGCATGAGATGTAATATCCAGCTCCTTCCCATTCCAATCCTGAGACACTTCCGATAGCATGAGATGTGATATCTCAATGCTTCTACCAAACCTGAGACCCTTCCTTTAGCATGAGATGTGATATCCAACTCCTTCCCATTCCAACCTGAGACCCTTCCTATAGCATGAGAAGGGATATCCAACTCCTTCCCAATCCAATCCTGAGACCCTTCCGATAGCAGAGATGTGATATCTCAATGCTTATACCAAACCTGAGACCCTTCCTATGGCATGAGATGTGATATCCAACTCCTTGCCATTCAAATCCTGAGACCCTCCCTATAACAAGAGATGTCATATCCAACTCCTTCCCATTCCAAACCTGAGACCCTTCCTTTAGCATGAGATGTGATATCCAAATCCTTCACATTCCAATCCGGAGACCCTTCCTATAACATGAGATGTGATATCCAACTCCTTCCCAATCCAATCCTGAGACCCTTCCGATAGCAGAGATGTGATATCTCAATGCTTATACCAAACCTGAGACCCTTCCTATGGCATGAGATGTGATATCCAACTCCTTGCCATTCAAATCCTGAGACCCTCCCTATAACAAGAGATGTAATATCCAACTCCTTCCCATTCCAAACCTGAGACCCTTCCTTTAGCATGAGATGTGATATCCAAATCCTTCACATTCCAATCCAGAGACCAATCCTATAGCATGAGATGTGATATCTCAATGCTTCTAATACCAAACCTGAGACCCTTCCGATAGCATGAGATGTGATATCTCAATGCTTCAAAAACCAAACATGAGAACCGTCCTATAACATGAGATGTGAAATCCAAATCCTTCCCTTCCCAAACCTGAGACTCTTCCTATAGCATGAGATGTGATATCTCAATACTTCTAATATCAAACTTGAGACCCTCCCTATAGCATGAGATGTGATATCCAAGACCTTCCCATTCCAATCCTGAGACACTTCCTATAGCATGAGATGTGATATCTCAATGCTTCTAATACCAAACCTGAGACTCTTCCTATAACATGAGATGGGATATCCAACTCCTTCCCATTCCAATCCTGAGACTCTTCTGATAGCAGAGATGTGATATCTCAATGCTTATACCAAACCTGAGACCCTTCCTACGGCATGAGATGTCATATACAACTCCTTCCCATTCCAATCCTGAGACCCTTCCTATAGCATGAGATGTGATATCTCAATGCTTATACCAAACCTGAGACCCTTCCTATAGCATGAGATGTGATATCCAACTCCTTCCCATTCCAATCCTGAGACCCTTCCTATAGCATGAGATGTGATGTCTCAATGCTTCTAATACCAAACCTGAGATCCTTCCTATAACATGAGATGTGATATCCAACTCCTTCCATTCCAATCCTGAGACCCTTCCTATAGCATGAGATTTGATATCTCAATGCTTATACCAAACCTGAGACCCTTCCTATAGCATGAGATGTGATATCCAAGTCTTTCCCATTCCAATCCTTAGACCCTTCCTACAGCATGCAATATGATATCTCAATGATTCTAATAACAATCCTGAGACCCCTCCTATAACATGAGATGGGATATCCAACTCCTTCCCATTCCAATCCTGAGACACTTCCGATAGCAGAGATGTGATATCTCAATGCTTATACCAAACCTGAGACCCTTCCTATAACATGAGATCGGATATCCAACTCCTTCCCATTCCAACCTGAGACCCTTCCTATAGCATGAGAAGGGATATCCAACTCCTTCCCAATCCAATCCTGAGACCCTTCCGATAGCAGAGATGTGATATCTCAATGCTTATACCAAACCTGAGACCCTTCCTATGGCATGAGATATGATATCCAACACCTTGCCATTCAAATCCCGAGACCCTCCCTATAACAAGAGATGTCATATCCAACTCCTTCCCATTCCAAACCTGAGACCCTTCCTTTAGCATGAGATGTGATATCCAAATCCTTCACATTCCAATCCGGAGACCTTCCTATAACATGAGATGTGATATCCAACTCCTTCCCAATCCAATCCTGAGACCCTTCCAATAGCAGAGATGTGATATCTCAATGCTTATACCAAACCTGAGACCCTTCCTATAGCATGAGATGTGATATCCAACTCCTTCCGATTCCAATCCTGAGACCCTTCCTATAGCATGAGATGTGATATCGCAATGCTTCTACCAAAACTGAGACCCTTCCTTTAGCATGAGATGTGATATCCAAGTCCTTCCCATTCCAATCCTGAGACCCTTCCTATAGCATGAGATGTGATATCTCAATGCTTCTAATACCAAACCTGAGATCCTTCCGATAGCATGAGATGTGATATCTCAATGCTTCTAATACCAAACCTGAGATCCTTCCTATAACATGAGATGTGATATCCAAATCCTTCCCCATCCAAACCTGAGACCCTCCCTTTAGCATGAGATGTGATATCCAACTCCTTCCCATTCCAATCCTGATACCCTTCTGATAGCATGAGATGTGATATCTCAATGCCTCTAATACCAAACCTGAGATCCTACCTCTAACATGAAATGTGATATCCAACTCCTTCCCTTTCCAAACCTGAGAGCCTTCCTACAGCATGAGATGTGATATCCAAGTCCTTCCCATTCCAATCTTGAGACCCTTCCTATAACATGAGATGTGATATCCAACTCTTTCCCATTCCAACCTGAGACCTTTCCTATAGCATGAGATGGGATATCCAACAACTCCTTCCAAATCCAATCCTGATACCCTTCCGATAGCATGAGATGTGATATCCCAATGCTTCTACAAAACCTGAGACCCATACCATGGCATGATGTGATATCAAACTCCCGTCCTATACCATGAGACTTGATATCTCAATGCTTCTAATACCAAACCTGAGACCGGTCAAATAACATGAGATGTGATATCCAAATCCTTCCCCTTCCAAACCTGAGACCCTTCCTTTAGCATGAGATGTGATATCCAAATCCTTCCCATTCCAATCCTTAAACCCTTCCTATAGCATGAGATGTGATATCTCAATGTTTCTAATAAAAAACCTGAGACCCTTCCTATAGCAAGAGATGTGATATCCAAATCCTTCCCATTCCAACCTGAGACCCTTCCTATAGCATGAGAAGGGATATCCAACTCCTTCCCATTCCAATCCTTAAACCCTTCCTATAGCATGAGATGTGATATCTCAATGTTTCTAATAAAAAACCTGAGACCCTTCCTATAGCAAGAGATGTGATATCCAAATCCTTCCCATTCCAACCTGAGACCCTTCCTATAGCATGAGAAGGGATATCCAACTCCTTCCCATTTCAATCCTGAGATCCTTCCTATAACATGAGATGTGATATCCAATTCCTTCCCATTCCAAACCTGAGACCCTTCCTATTGGATGAGATGTGATATCCAACTCCTTCCCATTCCAAACCTGAGACCCTTCCTATACCATAAGATGTGATATCTCAATGCTTCTAATACCAAACCTGGGACCCGTCCTATAACATGAGATATGATATCCCAATCCTTCCCATTCCAATCCTGAAACCCTTCCGATAGCATGAGATGTGATATCTCAATGTTTCTAATAAAAAACCTGAGACCCTTCATATAGCAAGAGATGTGATATCCAAATACTTCCCATTTCAATCTTGAGACCCTTCCTATAACATGAGATATGATATCCAACTCCTTCCCATTCCAATATGAGACCCTTCCTATAGCATGAGAAGGGATGTCCAACTCCTTCCCAATCCAATCCTGAGACCCTTCCGATAGCAGAGATGTGATATCTCAATGCTTATACCAAACCTGAGACCCTTCCTTTAGCATGAGATTTGATATCCAAATCCTTCACATTCCAATCCTGAGACCCTTCCTATAGCATGAGATGTGATATCTCAATGCTTCTAATACCAAACCTGAGATGCTTCCTATAACATGAGATGTGATATCCAACTCCTTCCCATTCCAAACCTGAGACCCTTCCGATAGCATGAGATGTGATATCTCAATGCTTCTAAAACCAAACATGAGAACCATCCTATAACATGAGATGTGAAATCCCAATCCTTCCCTTCCCAAACCTGAGACACTTCCTATAGCTTGAGATGTGATATCAAACTCCTTCCCATTCCAATCCTGAAATAGCTTGAGATGTGATATCCAACTCCTTCCCATTCCAATCCTGAGACCCTTATTATACCATGAGATGTGATATCTCGAGGCTTCTAATACCAAACCTGAGACCCTTCCTATGGCATGAGATGTGATATCCAACTCCTTGCCATTCAAATCCTGAGACCCTCCCTATAACAAGAGATGTCATATCCAACTCCTTCCCATTCCAAACCTGAGACCCTTCCTTTAGCATGAGATGTGATATCCAAATCCTTCACATTCCAATCCAGAGACCAATCCTATAGCATGAGATGTGATATCTCAATGCTTCTAATACCAAACCTGAGACCCTTCCGATAGCATGAGATGTGATATCCAACTCCTTCCGATTCCAATCCTGAGACCCTTCCTATAGCATGAGATGTGATATCGCAATGCTTCTACCAAAACTGAGACCCTTCCTTTAGCATGAGATGTGATATCCAAGTCCTTCCCATTCCAATCCTGAGACCCTTCCTATAGCATGAGATGTGATATCTCAATGCTTCTAATACCAAACCTGAGATCCTTCCGATAGCATGAGATGTGATATCTCAATGCTTCTAATACCAAACCTGAGATCCTTCCTATAACATGAGATGTGATATCCAAATCCTTCCCCATCCAAACCTGAGACCCTCCCTTTAGCATGAGATGTGATATCCAACTCCTTCCCATTCCAATCCTGATACCCTTCTGATAGCATGAGATGTGATATCTCAATGCCTCTAATACCAAACCTGAGATCCTACCTCTAACATGAAATGTGATATCCAACTCCTTCCCTTTCCAAACCTGAGAGCCTTCCTACAGCATGAGATGTGATATCCAAGTCCTTCCCAATCCAATCTTGAGACCCTTCCTATAACATGAGATGTGATATCCAACTCTTTCCCATTCCAACCTGAGACCTTTCCTATAGCATGAGATGGGATATCCAAAAACTCCTTCCAAATCCAATCCTGATACCCTTCCGATAGCATGAGATGTGATATCCCAATGCTTCTACAAAACCTGAGACCCATACCATGGCATGATGTGATATCAAACTCCCGTCCTATACCATGAGACTTGATATCTCAATGCTTCTAATACCAAACCTGAGACCGGTCAAATAACATGAGATGTGATATCCAAATCCTTCCCCTTCCAAACCTGAGACCCTTCCTTTAGCATGAGATGTGATATCCAAATCCTTCCCATTCCAATCCTTAAACCCTTCCTATAGCATGAGATGTGATATCTCAATGTTTCTAATAAAAAACCTGAGACCCTTCCTATAGCAAGAGATGTGATATCCAAATCCTTCCCATTCCAACCTGAGACCCTTCCTATAGCATGAGAAGGGATATCCAACTCCTTCCCATTCCAATCCTTAAACCCTTCCTATAGCATGAGATGTGATATCTCAATGTTTCTAATAAAAAACCTGAGACCCTTCCTATAGCAAGAGATGTGATATCCAAATCCTTCCCATTCCAACCTGAGACCCTTCCTATAGCATGAGAAGGGATATCCAACTCCTTCCCATTTCAATCCTGAGATCCTTCCTATAACATGAGATGTGATATCCAATTCCTTCCCATTCCAAACCTGAGACCCTTCCTACTGGATGAGATGTGATATCCAACTCCTTCCCATTCCAAACCTGAGACCCTTCCTATACCATAAGATGTGATATCTCAATGCTTCTAATACCAAACCTGGGACCCGTCCTATAACATGAGATATGATATCCCAATCCTTCCCATTCCAATCCTGAAACCCTTCCGATAGCATGAGATGTGATATCTCAATGTTTCTAATAAAAAACCTGAGACCCTTCATATAGCAAGAGATGTGATATCCAAATACTTCCCATTTCAATCTTGAGACCCTTCCTATAACATGAGATATGATATCCAACTCCTTCCCATTCCAACATGAGACCCTTCCTATAGCATGAGAAGGGATGTCCAACTCCTTCCCAATCCAATCCTGAGACCCTTCCGATAGCAGAGATGTGATATCTCAATGCTTATACCAAACCTGAGACCCTTCCTTTAGCATGAGATTTGATATCCAAATCCTTCACATTCCAATCCTGAGACCCTTCCTATAGCATGAGATGTGATATCTCAATGCTTCTAATACCAAACCTGAGATGCTTCCTATAACATGAGATGTGATATCCAACTCCTTCCCATTCCAAACCTGAGACCCTTCCGATAGCATGAGATGTGATATCTCAATGCTTCTAAAACCAAACATGAGAACCATCCTATAACATGAGATGTGAAATCCCAATCCTTCCCTTCCCAAACCTGAGACACTTCCTATAGCTTGAGATGTGATATCAAACTCCTTCCCATTCCAATCCTGAAATAGCTTGAGATGTGATATCCAACTCCTTCCCATTCCAATCCTGAGACCCTTATTATACCATGAGATGTGATATCTCAAGGCTTCTAATACCAAACCTGAGACCCTTCCTATGGCATGAGATGTGATATCCAACTCCTTGCCATTCAAATCCTGAGACCCTCCCTATAACAAGAGATGTCATATCCAACTCCTTCCCATTCCAAACCTGAGACCCTTCCTTTAGCATGAGATGTGATATCCAAATCCTTCACATTCCAATCCAGAGACCAATCCTATAGCATGAGATGTGATATCTCAATGCTTCTAATACCAAACCTGAGACCCTTCCGATAGCATGAGATGTGATATCCAACTCCTTCCGATTCCAATCCTGAGACCCTTCCTATAGCATGAGATGTGATATCGCAATGCTTCTACCAAAACTGAGACCCTTCCTTTAGCATGAGATGTGATATCCAAGTCCTTCCCATTCCAATCCTGAGACCCTTCCTATAGCATGAGATGTGATATCTCAATGCTTCTAATACCAAACCTGAGATCCTTCCGATAGCATGAGATGTGATATCTCAATGCTTCTAATACCAAACCTGAGATCCTTCCTATAACATGAGATGTGATATCCAAATCCTTCCCCATCCAAACCTGAGACCCTCCCTTTAGCATGAGATGTGATATCCAACTCCTTCCCATTCCAATCCTGATACCCTTCTGATAGCATGAGATGTGATATCTCAATGCCTCTAATACCAAACCTGAGATCCTACCTCTAACATGAAATGTGATATCCAACTCCTTCCCTTTCCAAACCTGAGAGCCTTCCTACAGCATGAGATGTGATATCCAAGTCCTTCCCATTCCAATCTTGAGACCCTTCCTATAACATGAGATGTGATATCCAACTCTTTCCCATTCCAACCTGAGACCTTTCCTATAGCATGAGATGGGATATCCAACAACTCCTTCCAAATCCAATCCTGATACCCTTCCGATAGCAGGAGATGTGATATCCCAATGCTTCTACAAAACCTGAGACCCATACCATGGCATGATGTGATATCAAACTCCCGTCCTATACCATGAGACTTGATATCTCAATTCTTCTAATACCAAACCTGAGACCGGTCAAATAACATGAGATGTGATATCCAAATCCTTCCCCTTCCAAACCTGAGACCCTTCCTTTAGCATGAGATGTGATATCCAAATCCTTCCCATTCCAATCCTTAAACCCTTCCTATAGCATGAGATGTGATATCTCAATGTTTCTAATAAAAAACCTGAGACCCTTCCTATAGCAAGAGATGTGATATCCAAATCCTTCCCATTCCAACCTGAGACCCTTCCTATAGCATGAGAAGGGATATCCAACTCCTTCCCATTCCAATCCTTAAACCCTTCCTATAGCATGAGATGTGATATCTCAATGTTTCTAATAAAAAACCTGAGACCCTTCCTATAGCAAGAGATGTGATATCCAAATCCTTCCCATTCCAACCTGAGACCCTTCCTATAGCATGAGAAGGGATATCCAACTCCTTCCCATTTCAATCCTGAGATCCTTCCTATAACATGAGATGTGATATCCAATTCCTTCCCATTCCAAACCTGAGACCCTTCCTATTGGATGAGGTGTGATATCCAACTCCTTCCCATTCCAAACCTGAGACCCTTCCTATACCATAAGATGTGATATCTCAATGCTTCTAATACCAAACCTGGGACCCGTCCTATAACATGAGATATGATATCCAAATCCTTCCCATTCCAATCCTGAAACCCTTCCGATAGCATGAGATGTGATATCTCAATGTTTCTAATAAAAAACCTGAGACCCTTCATATAGCAAGAGATGTGATATCCAAATACTTCCCATTTCAATCTTGAGACCCTTCCTATAACATGAGATATGATATCCAACTCCTTCCCATTCCAACATGAGACCCTTCCTATAGCATGAGAAGGGATGTCCAACTCCTTCCCAATCCAATCCTGAGACCCTTCCGATAGCAGAGATGTGATATCTCAATGCTTATACCAAACCTGAGACCCTTCCTTTAGCATGAGATTTGATATCCAAATCCTTCACATTCCAATCCTGAGACCCTTCCTATAGCATGAGATGTGATATCTCAATGCTTCTAATACCAAACCTGAGATGCTTCCTATAACATGAGATGTGATATCCAACTCCTTCCCATTCCAAACCTGAGACCCTTCCGATAGCATGAGATGTGATATCTCAATGCTTCTAAAACCAAACATGAGAACCATCCTATAACATGAGATGTGAAATCCCAATCCTTCCCTTCCCAAACCTGAGACACTTCCTATAGCTTGAGATGTGATATCAAACTCCTTCCCATTCCAATCCTGAAATAGCTTGAGATGTGATATCCAACTCCTTCCCATTCCAATCCTGAGACCCTTATTATACCATGAGATGTGATATCTCAAGGCTTCTAATACCAAACCTGAGACCCTTCCTATGGCATGAGATGTGATATCCAACTCCTTGCCATTCAAATCCTGAGACCCTCCCTATAACAAGAGATGTCATATCCAACTCCTTCCCATTCCAAACCTGAGACCCTTCCTTTAGCATGAGATGTGATATCCAAATCCTTCACATTCCAATCCAGAGACCAATCCTATAGCATGAGATGTGATATCTCAATGCTTCTAATACCAAACCTGAGACCCTTCCGATAGCATGAGATGTGATATCTCAATGCTTCAAAAACCAAACATGAGAACCATCCTATAACATGAGATGTGAAATCCAAATCCTTCCCTTCCCAAACCTGAGACTCTTCCTATAGCATGAGATGTGATATCTCAATGCTTCTACCAAACCTGAAACCCTTCCTATAGCATGAGATGTGATATACAACTCCTTCCCATTCCAATCCTGAGACACTTCCTATAGCATGAGATGTGATATCACAATGCTTCTAATAACAAACCTGAGACCCATTCTATAACATGAGATGTGATATCCAAATCCTTCCCCTTCCAAACCTGAGACCCTTCCTTTAGCATGAGATGTGATATCCAGCTCCTCCCATTCCAATCCTGAGACCCTTCCGATAGCATGAGATGTGATATCTCAATGCTTCTAATATCAAAACTGAGACCCTCCCTATAGCATGAGATGTGATATCTAAGTCCTTCCCATTCCAATCCTGAGACCCTTCCGATAGCAGAGATGTGATATCTCAATGCTTATACCAAACCTGAGACCCTTCCTATGGCATGAGATGTGATATCCAACTCCTTGCCATTCAAATCCTGAGACCCTCCCTATAACCAGAGATGTCATATCCAACTCCTTCCCATTCCAAACCTGCGACCCTTCCTTTAGCATGAGATGTGATATCCAAATCCTTCACATTCCAATCCGGAGACCAATCCTATAGCATGAGATGTGATATCTCAATGCTTCTAATACCAAACCTGAGACCCTTCCGATAGCATGAGATGTAATATCTCAATGCTTCAAAAACCAAACATGAGAACCATCCTATAACAAGAGATGTGAAATCCAAATCCTTCCCTTCCCAAACCTGAGACTCTTCCTATAGCATGAGATGTGATATCTCAATGCTTCTAATATCAAACTTGAGACCCTCCCTATAGCATGAGATGTGATATCCAAGTCCTTCCCATTCCAATCCTGAGACACTTCCTATAGCATGAGATGTGATATCTCAATGCTTCTAATACCAAACCTGAGACTCTTCCTATAACATGAGATGGGATATCCAACTCCTTCCCATTCCAATCCTGAGACTCTTCTGATAGCAGAGATGTGATATCTCAATGCTTATACCAAACCTGAGACCCTTCCTACGGCATGAGATGTCATATACAACTCCTTCCCATTCCAATCCTGAGACCCTTCCTATAGCATGAGATGTGATATCTCAATGCTTATACCAAATCTGAGACCCTTCCTATAGCATGAGATGTGATATCCAACTCCTTCCCATTCCAATCCTGAGACCCTTCCTATAGCATGAGATGTGATGTCTCAATGCTTCTAATAACAAACCTGAGATCCTTCCTATAACATGAGATGTGATATCCAACTCCTTCCATTCCAATCCTGAGACCCTTCCTATAGCATGAGATTTGATATCTCAATGCTTATACCAAACCTGAGACTCTTCCTATAGCATGAGATGTGATATCCAAGTCTTTCCCATTTCAATCCTTAGACCATTCCTACAGCATGCAATATGATATCTCAATGATTCTAATAACAATCCTGAGTCCCGTCCTATAACATGAGATGGGATATCCAATTCCTTCCCATTCCAATCCTGAGACACTTCCGATAGCAGAGATGTGATATCTCAATGCTTATACCAAACCTGAGACCCTTCCTATAACATGAGATCGGATATCCAACTCCTTCCCGTTCCAAACCTGAGACCCTTCCTTTAGCATGAGATGTAATATCCAGCTCCTTCCCATTCCAATCCTGAGACACTTCCGATAGCATGAGATGTGATATCTCAATGCTTCTAATATCAAAACTGAAACCCTCCCTATAGCATGATATGTGATATCTAAGTCCTTCCCATTCCAATCCTGAGACCCTTCCTATAGCATGAGATGTGATATCTCAATGCTTCTACCAAACCTGAGACCCTTCCTTTAGCATGAGATGTGATATCCAACTCCTTCCCATTCCAATCTGAGACCCTTCCTATAGCATGAGAAGGGATATCCAACTCCTTCCCAATCCAATCCTGAGACCCTTCCGATAGCAGAGATGTGATATCTCAATGCTTATACCAAACCTGAGACCCTTCCTATGGCATGAGATGTGATATCCAACTCCTTGCCATTCAAATCCTGAGACCCTCCCTATAACAAGAGATGTCATATCCAACTCCTTCCCATTCCAAACCTGAGACCCTTCCTTTAGCATGAGATGTGATATCCAAATCCTTCACATTCCAATCCGGAGACCCTTCCTATAACATGAGATGTGATATCCAACTCCTTCCCAATCCAATCCTGAGACCCTTCCGATAGCAGAGATGTGATATCTCAATGCTTATACCAAACCTGAGACCCTTCCTATGGCATGAGATGTGATATCCAACTCCTTGCCATTCAAATCCTGAGACCCTCCCTATAACAAGAGATGTCATATCCAACTCCTTCCCATTCCAAACCTGAGACCCTTCCTTTAGCATGAGATGTGATATCCAAATCCTTCACATTCCAATCCAGAGACCAATCCTATAGCATGAGATGTGATATCTCAATGCTTCTAATACCAAACCTGAGACCCTTCCGATAGCATGAGATGTGATATCTCAATGCTTCAAAAACCAAACATGAGAACCATCCTATAACATGAGATGTGAAATCCAAATCCTTCCCTTCCCAAACCTGAGACTCTTCCTATAGCATGAGATGTGATATCTCAATGCTTCTACCAAACCTGAAACCCTTCCTATAGCATGAGATGTGATATCCAACTCCTTCCCATTCCAATCCTGAGACACTTCCTATAGCATGAGATGTGATATCACAATGCTTCTAATACCAAACCTGAAACCCATCCTATAACATGAGATGTGATATCCAAATCCTTCCCCTTCCAAACCTGAGACCCTTCCTTTAGCATGAGATGTGATATCCAGCTCCTCCCATTCCAATCCTGAGACCCTTCCGATAGCATGAGATGTGATATCTCAATGCTTCTAATATCAAAACTGAGACCCTCCCTATAGCATGAGATGTGATATCTAAGTCCTTCCCATTCCAATCCTGAGACCCTTCCGATAGCAGAGATGTGGTATCTCAATGCTTATACCAAACCTGAGACCCTTCCTATGGCATGAGATGTGATATCCAACTCCTTGCCATTCAAATCCTGAGACCCTCCCTATAACAAGAGATGTCATATCCAACTCCTTCCCATTCCAAACCTGAGACCCTTCCTTTAGCATGAGATGTGATATCCAAATCCTTCACATTCCAATCCGGAGACCAATCCTATAGCATGAGATGTGATATCTCAATGCTTCTAATACCAAACCTGAGACCCTTCCGATAGCATGAGATGTGATATCTCAATGCTTCAAAAACCAAACATGAGAACCATCCTATAACATGAGATGTGAAATCCAAATCCTTCCCTTCCCAAACCTGAGACTCTTCCTATAGCATGAGATGTGATATCTCAATGCTTCTAATATCAAACTTGAGACCCTCCCTATAGCATGAGATGTGATATCCAAGTCCTTCCCATTCCAATCCTGAGACACTTCCTATAGCATGAGATGTGTTATCTCAATGCTTCTAATACCAAACCTGAGACTCTTCCTATAACATGAGATGGGATATCCAACTCCTTCCCATTCCAATCCTGAGACTCTTCTGATAGCAGAGATGTGATATCTCAATGCTTATACCAAACCTGAGACCCTTCCTACGGCATGAGATGTCATATACAACTCCTTCCCATTCCAATCCTGAGACCCTTCCTATAGCATGAGATGTGATATCTCAATGCTTATACCAAACCTGAGACCCTTCCTATAGCATGAGATGTGATATCCAACTCCTTCCCATTCCAATCCTGAGACCCTTCCTATAGCATGAGATTTGATGTCTCAATGCTTCTAATACCAAACCTGAGATCCTTCCTATAACATGAGATATGATATCCAACTCCTTCCATTCCAATCCTGAGACCCTTCCTATAGCATGAGATTTGATATCTCAATGTTTATACCAAACCTGAGACCCTTCCTATAGCATGAGATGTGATATCCAAGTCTTTCCCATTCCAATCCTTAGACCCTTCCTACAGCATGCAATATGATATCTCAATGATTCTAATAACAATCCTGAGACCCGTCCTATAACATGAGATGGGATATCCAATTCCTTCCCATTCCAATCCTGAGACACTTCCGATAGCAGAGATGTGATATCTCAATGCTTATACCAAACCTGAGACCCTTCCTATAACATGAGATCGGATATCCAACTCCTTCCCGTTCCAAACCTGAGACCCTTCCTTTAGCATGAGATGTAATATCCAGCTCCTTCCCATTCCAATCCTGAGACACTTCCGATAGCATGAGATGTGATATCTCAATGCTTCTAATATCAAAACTGAAACCCTCCCTATAGCATGATATGTGATATCTAAGTCCTTCCCATTCCAATCCTGAGACCCTTCCTATAGCATGAGATGTGATATCTCAATGCTTCTACCAAACCTGAGACCCTTCCTTTAGCATTAGATGTGATATCCAACTCCTTCCCATTCCAACCTGAGACCCTTCCTATAGCATGAGAAGGGATATCCAACTCCTTCCCAATCCAATCCTGAGACCCTTCCGATAGCAGAGATGTGATATCTCAATGCTTATACCAAACCTGAGACCCTTCCTATGGCATGAGATGTGATATCCAACTCCTTGCCATTCAAATCCTGAGACCCTCCCTATAACAAGAGATGTCATATCCAACTCCTTCCCATTCCAAACCTGAGACCCTTCCTTTAGCATGAGATGTGATATCCAAATCCTTCACATTCCAATCCGGAGACCCTTCCTATAACATGAGATGTGATATCCAACTCCTTCCCAATCCAATCCTGAGACCCTTCCGATAGCAGAGATGTGATATCTCAATGCTTATACCAAACCTGAGACCCTTCCTATGGCATGAGATGTGATATCTAACTCCTTGCCATTCAACTCCTGAGACCCTCCCTATAACAAGAGATGTCATATCCAACTCCTTCCCATTCCAAACCTGAGACCCTTCCTTTAGCATGAGATGTGATATCCAAATCCTTCACATTCCAATCCGGAGACCAATCCTATAGCATGAGATGAGATATCTCAATGCTTCTAATACCAAACCTGAGACCCTTCCGATAGCATGAGATGTGATATCTCAATGCTTCAAAAACCAAACATGAGAACCATCCTATAACATGAGATGTGAAATCCAAATCCTTCCCTTCCCAAACCTGAGACTCTTCCTATAGCATGAGATGTGATATCTCAATGCTTCTACCAAACCTGAAACCCTTCCTATAGCATGAGATGTGATATCTCAATGCTTCTAATACCAATCCTGAGACACTTCCTATAGCATGAGATGTGATATCACAATGCTTCTAATACCAAACCTGAGACCCATCCTATAACATGAGATGTGATATCCAAATCCTTCCCCTTCCAAACCTGAGACCCTTCCTTTAGCATGAGATGTGATATCCAGCTCCTCCCATTCCAATCCTGAGACCCTTCCGATAGCATGAGATGTGATATCTCAATGCTTCTAATATCAAAACTGAGACCCTCCCTATAGCATGAGATGTGATATCTAAGTCCTTCCCATTCCAATCCTGAGACCCGATATCTCAATGCTTATACCAAACCTGAGACCCTTCCTATGGCATGAGATGTGATATCCAACTCCTTGCCATTCAAATCCTGAGACCCTCCCTATAACAAGAGATGTCATATCCAACTCCTTCCCATTCCAAACCTGAGACCCTTCCTTTAGCATGAGATGTGATATCCAAATCCTTCACATTCCAATCCGGAGACCAATCCTATAGCATGAGATGTGATATCTCAATGCTTCTAATACCAAACCTGAGACCCTTCCGATAGCATGAGATGTGATATCTCAATGCTTCAAAAACCAAACATGAGAACCATCCTATAACATGAGATGTGAAATCCAAATCCTTCCCTTCCCAAACCTGAGACTCTTCCTATAGCATGAGATGTGATATCTCAATGCTTCTATTATCAAACTTGAGACCCTCCCTATAGCATGAGATGTGATATCCAAGTCCTTCCCATTCCAATCCTGAGACACTTCCTATAGCATGAGATGTGATATCTCAATGCTTCTAATACCAAACCTGAGACTCTTCCTATAACATGAGATGGGATATCCAACTCCTTCCCATTCCAATCCTGAGACTCTTCTGATAGCAGAGATGTGATATCTCAATGCTTATACCAAACCTGAGACCCTTCCTACGGCATGAGATGTCATATACAACTCCTTCCCATTCCAATCCTGAGACCCTTCCTATAGCATGAGATGTGATATCTCAATGCTTATACCAAACCTGAGACCCTTCCTATAGCATGAGATGTGATATCCAACTCCTTCCCATTCCAATCCTGAGACCCTTCCTATAGCATGAGATGTGATGTCTCAATGCTTCTAATAACAAACCTGAGATCCTTCCTATAACATGAGATGTGATATCCAACTCCTTCCATTCCAATCCTGAGACCCTTCCTATAGCATGAGATTTGATATCTCAATGCTTATACCAAACCTGAGACTCTTCCTATAGCATGAGATGTGATATCCAAGTCTTTCCCATTTCAATCCTTAGACCATTCCTACAGCATGCAATATGATATCTCAATGATTCTAATAACAATCCTGAGTCCCGTCCTATAACATGAGATGGGATATCCAATTCCTTCCCATTCCAATCCTGAGACACTTCCGATAGCAGAGATGTGATATCTCAATGCTTATACCAAACCTGAGACCCTTCCTATAACATGAGATCGGATATCCAACTCCTTCCCGTTCCAAACCTGAGACCCTTCCTTTAGCATGAGATGTAATATCCAGCTCCTTCCCATTCCAATCCTGAGACACTTCCGATAGCATGAGATGTGATATCTCAATGCTTCTAATATCAAAACTGAAACCCTCCCTATAGCATGATATGTGATATCTAAGTCCTTCCCATTCCAATCCTGAGACCCTTCCTATAGCATGAGATGTGATATCTCAATGCTTCTACCAAACCTGAGACCCTTCCTTTAGCATGAGATGTGATATCCAACTCCTTCCCATTCCAATCTGAGACCCTTCCTATAGCATGAGAAGGGATATCCAACTCCTTCCCAATCCAATCCTGAGACCCTTCCGATAGCAGAGATGTGATATCTCAATGCTTATACCAAACCTGAGACCCTTCCTATGGCATGAGATGTGATATCCAACTCCTTGCCATTCAAATCCTGAGACCCTCCCTATAACAAGAGATGTCATTTCCAACTCCTTCCCATTCCAAACCTGAGACCCTTCCTTTAGCATGAGATGTGATATCCAAATCCTTCACATTCCAATCCGGAGACCCTTCCTATAACATGAGATGTGATATCCAACTCCTTCCCAATCCAATCCTGAGACCCTTCCGATAGCAGAGATGTGATATCTCAATGCTTATACCAAACCTGAGACCCTTCCTATGGCATGAGATGTGATATCCAACTCCTTGCCATTCAAATCCTGAGACCCTCCCTATAACAAGAGATGTCATAATCAACTCCTTCCCATTCCAAACCTGAGACCCTTCCTTTAGCATGAGATGTGATATCCAAATCCTTCACATTCCAATCCAGAGACCAATCCTATAGCATGAGATGTGATATCTCAATGCTTCTAATACCAAACCTGAGACCCTTCCGATAGCATGAGATGTGATATCTCAATGCTTCAAAAACCAAACATGAGAACCATCCTATAACATGAGATGTGAAATCCAAATCCTTCCCTTCCCAAACCTGAGACTCTTCCTATAGCATGAGATGTGATATCTCAATGCTTCTACCAAACCTGAAACCCTTCCTATAGCATGAGATGTGATATCCAACTCCTTCCCATTCCAATCCTGAGACACTTCCTATAGCATGAGATGTGATATCACAATGCTTCTAATACCAAACCTGAAACCCATCCTATAACATGAGATGTGATATCCAAATCCTTCCCCTTCCAAACCTGAGACCCTTCCTTTAGCATGAGATGTGATATCCAGCTCCTCCCATTCCAATCCTGAGACCCTTCCGATAGCATGAGATGTGATATCTCAATGCTTCTAATATCAAAACTGAGACCCTCCCTATAGCATGAGATGTGATATCTAAGTCCTTCCCATTCCAATCCTGAGACCCTTCCGATAGCAGAGATGTGGTATCTCAATGCTTATACCAAACCTGAGACCCTTCCTATGGCATGAGATGTGATATCCAACTCCTTGCCATTCAAATCCTGAGACCCTCCCTATAACAAGAGATGTCATATCCAACTCCTTCCCATTCCAAACCTGAGACCCTTCCTTTAGCATGAGATGTGATATCCAAATCCTTCACATTCCAATCCGGAGACCAATCCTATAGCATGAGATGTGATATCTCAATGCTTCTAATACCAAACCTGAGACCCTTCCGATAGCATGAGATGTGATATCTCAATGCTTCAAAAACCAAACATGAGAACCATCCTATAACATGAGATGTGAAATCCAAATCCTTCCCTTCCCAAACCTGAGACTCTTCCTATAGCATGAGATGTGATATCTCAATGCTTCTAATATCAAACTTGAGACCCTCCCTATAGCATGAGATGTGATATCCAAGTCCTTCCCATTCCAATCCTGAGACACTTCCTATAGCATGAGATGTGTTATCTCAATGCTTCTAATACCAAACCTGAGACTCTTCCTATAACATGAGATGGGATATCCAACTCCTTCCCATTCCAATCCTGAGACTCTTCTGATAGCAGAGATGTGATATCTCAATGCTTATACCAAACCTGAGACCCTTCCTACGGCATGAGATGTCATATACAACTCCTTCCCATTCCAATCCTGAGACCCTTCCTATAGCATGAGATGTGATATCTCAATGCTTATACCAAACCTGAGACCCTTCCTATAGCATGAGATGTGATATCCAACTCCTTCCCATTCCAATCCTGAGACCCTTCCTATAGCATGAGATTTGATGTCTCAATGCTTCTAATACCAAACCTGAGATCCTTCCTATAACATGAGATATGATATCCAACTCCTTCCATTCCAATCCTGAGACCCTTCCTATAGCATGAGATTTGATATCTCAATGTTTATACCAAACCTGAGACCCTTCCTATAGCATGAGATGTGATATCCAAGTCTTTCCCATTCCAATCCTTAGACCCTTCCTACAGCATGCAATATGATATCTCAATGATTCTAATAACAATCCTGAGACCCGTCCTATAACATGAGATGGGATATCCAATTCCTTCCCATTCCAATCCTGAGACACTTCCGATAGCAGAGATGTGATATCTCAATGCTTATACCAAACCTGAGACCCTTCCTATAACATGAGATCGGATATCCAACTCCTTCCCGTTCCAAACCTGAGACCCTTCCTTTAGCATGAGATGTAATATCCAGCTCCTTCCCATTCCAATCCTGAGACACTTCCGATAGCATGAGATGTGATATCTCAATGCTTCTAATATCAAAACTGAAACCCTCCCTATAGCATGATATGTGATATCTAAGTCCTTCCCATTCCAATCCTGAGACCCTTCCTATAGCATGAGATGTGATATCTCAATGCTTCTACCAAACCTGAGACCCTTCCTTTAGCATGAGATGTGATATCCAACTCCTTCCCATTCCAACCTGAGACCCTTCCTATAGCATGAGAAGGGATATCCAACTCCTTCCCAATCCAATCCTGAGACCCTTCCGATAGCAGAGATGTGATATCTCAATGCTTATACCAAACCTGAGACCCTTCCTATGGCATGAGATGTGATATCCAACTCCTTGCCATTCAAATCCTGAGACCCTCCCTATAACAAGAGATGTCATATCCAACTCCTTCCCATTCCAAACCTGAGACCCTTCCTTTAGCATGAGATGTGATATCCAAATCCTTCACATTCCAATCCGGAGACCCTTCCTATAACATGAGATGTGATATCCAACTCCTTCCCAATCCAATCCTGAGACCCTTCCGATAGCAGAGATGTGATATCTCAATGCTTATACCAAACCTGAGACCCTTCCTATGGCATGAGATGTGATATCTAACTCCTTGCCATTCAACTCCTGAGACCCTCCCTATAACAAGAGATGTCATATCCAACTCCTTCCCATTCCAAACCTGAGACCCTTCCTTTAGCATGAGATGTGATATCCAAATCCTTCACATTCCAATCCGGAGACCAATCCTATAGCATGAGATGAGATATCTCAATGCTTCTAATACCAAACCTGAGACCCTTCCGATAGCATGAGATGTGATATCTCAATGCTTCAAAAACCAAACATGAGAACCATCCTATAACATGAGATGTGAAATCCAAATCCTTCCCTTCCCAAACCTGAGACTCTTCCTATAGCATGAGATGTGATATCTCAATGCTTCTACCAAACCTGAAACCCTTCCTATAGCATGAGATGTGATATCTCAATGCTTCTAATACCAATCCTGAGACACTTCCTATAGCATGAGATGTGATATCACAATGCTTCTAATACCAAACCTGAGACCCATCCTATAACATGAGATGTGATATCCAAATCCTTCCCCTTCCAAACCTGAGACCCTTCCTTTAGCATGAGATGTGATATCCAGCTCCTCCCATTCCAATCCTGAGACCCTTCCGATAGCATGAGATGTGATATCTCAATGCTTCTAATATCAAAACTGAGACCCTCCCTATAGCATGAGATGTGATATCTAAGTCCTTCCCATTCCAATCCTGAGACCCGATATCTCAATGCTTATACCAAACCTGAGACCCTTCCTATGGCATGAGATGTGATATCCAACTCCTTGCCATTCAAATCCTGAGACCCTCCCTATAACAAGAGATGTCATATCCAACTCCTTCCCATTCCAAACCTGAGACCCTTCCTTTAGCATGAGATGTGATATCCAAATCCTTCACATTCCAATCCGGAGACCAATCCTATAGCATGAGATGTGATATCTCAATGCTTCTAATACCAAACCTGAGACCCTTCCGATAGCATGAGATGTGATATCTCAATGCTTCAAAAACCAAACATGAGAACCATCCTATAACATGAGATGTGAAATCCAAATCCTTCCCTTCCCAAACCTGAGACTCTTCCTATAGCATGAGATGTGATATCTCAATGCTTCTATTATCAAACTTGAGACCCTCCCTATAGCATGAGATGTGATATCCAAGTCCTTCCCATTCCAATCCTGAGACACTTCCTATAGCATGAGATGTGATATCTCAATGCTTCTAATACCAAACCTGAGACTCTTCCTATAACATGAGATGGGATATCCAACTCCTTCCCATTCCAATCCTGAGACTCTTCTGATAGCAGAGATGTGATATCTCAATGCTTATACCAAACCTGAGACCCTTCCTACGGCATGAGATGTCATATACAACTCCTTCCCATTCCAATCCTGAGACCCTTCCTATAGCATGAGATGTGATATCTCAATGCTTATACCAAACCTGAGACCCTTCCTATAGCATGAGATGTGATATCCAACTCCTTCCCATTCCAATCCTGAGACCCTTCCTATAGCATGAGATGTGATGTCTCAATGCTTCTAATACCAAACCTGAGATCCTTCCTATAACATATGTGATATTCAACTCCTTCCATTCCAATCCTGAGACCCTTCCTATAGCATGAGATTTGATATCTCAATGCTTATACCAAACCTGAGACCCTTCCTATAGCATGAGATGTGATATCCAAGTCTTTCCCATTCCAATCCTTAGACCCTTCATACAGCATGCAATATGATATCTCAATGATTCTAATAACAATCCTGAGACCCGTCCTATAACATGAGATGGGATATCCAATTCCTTCCCATTCCAATCCTGAGACACTTCCGATAGCAGAGATGTGATATCTCAATGCTTATACCAAACCTGAGACCCTTCCTATAACATGAGATCGGATATCCAACTCCTTCCCGTTCCAAACCTGAGACCCTTCCTTTAGCATGAGATGTAATATCCAGCTCCTTCCCATTCCAATCCTGAGACACTTCCGATAGCATGAGATGTGATATCTCAATGCTTCTACCAAACCTGAGACCCTTCCTTTAGCATGAGATGTGATATCCAACTCCTTCCCATTCCAACCTGAGACCCTTCCTATAGCATGAGAAGGGATATCCAACTCCTTCCCAATCCAATCCTGAGACCCTTCCGATAGCAGAGATGTGATATCTCAATGCTTATACCAAACCTGAGACCCTTCCTATGGCATGAGATGTGATATCCAACTCCTTGCCATTCAAAATCTGAGACCCTCCCTATAACAAGAGATGCCATATCCAACTCCTTCCCATTCCAAACCTGAGACCCTTCCTTTAGCATGAGATGTGATATCCAAATCCTTCACATTCCAATCCGGAGACCCTTCCTATAACATGAGATGTGATATCCAACTCCTTCCCAATCCAATCCTGAGACCATTCCGATAGCAGAGATGTGATATCTCAATGCTTATACCAAACCTGAGACCCTTCCTATGGCATGAGATGTGATATCCAACTCCTTCCCATTCCAAACCTGAGACCCTTCCTTTAGCATGAGATGTGATATCCAAATCCTTCACATTCCAATCCAGAGACCAATCCTATAGCATGAGATGTGATATCTCAATGCTTCTAATACCAAACCTGAGACTCTTCCGATAGCATGAGATGTGATATCTCAATGCTTCAAAAACCAAACATGAGAACCGTCCTATAACATGAGATGTGAAATCCAAATCCTTCCCTTCCCAAACCTGAGACTCTTCCTATAGCATGAGATGTGATATCTCAATGCTTCTAATATCAAACTTGAGACCCTCCCTATAGCATGAGATGTGATATCCAAGTCCTTCCCATCCAATCTTGAGACACTTCCTATAGCATGAGATGTGATATCTCAATGCTTCTAATACCAAACCTGAGACTCTTCCTATAACATGAGATGGGATATCCAACTCCTTCCCATTCCAATCCTGAGACTCTTCTGATAGCAGAGATGTGATATCTCAATGCTTATACCAAACCTGAGACCCTTCCTACGGCATGAGATGTCATATACAACTCCTTCCCATTCCAATCCTGAGACCCTTCCTATAGCATGAGATGTGATATCTCAATGCTTATACCAAACCTGAGACCCTTCCTATAGCATGAGATGTGATATCCAACTCCTTCCCATTCCAATCCTGAGACCCTTCCTATAGCATGAGATGTGATGTCTCAATGCTTCTAATACCAAACCTGAGATCCTTCCTATAACATGAGATGTGATATCCAACTCCTTCCATTCCAATCCTGAGACCCTTCCTATAGCATGAGATTTGATATCTCAATGCTTATACCAAACCTGAGACCCTTCCTATAGCATGAGATGTGATATCCAAGTCTTTCCCATTCTAATCCTTAGACCCTTGCTACAGCATGCAATATGATATCTCAATGATTCTAATAACAATCCTGAGACCCGTCCTATAACATGAGATGGGATATCCAACTCCTTCCCATTCCAATCCTGAGACACTTCCGATAGCAGAGATGTGATATCTCAATGCTTATACCAAACCTGAGACCCTTCCTATAACATGAGATCGGATATCCAACTCCTTCCCGTTCCAAACCTGAGACCCTTCCTTTAGCATGAGATGTAATATCCAGCTCCTTCCCATTCCAATCCCGAGACACTTCCGATAGCATGAGATGTGATATCTCAATGCTTCTAATATCAAAACTGAAACCCTCCCTATAGCATGAGATGTGATATCCAACTCCTTCCCTTTCCAACCTGAGACCCTTCCTATAGCATGAGAAGGGATATCCAACTCCTTCCCAATCCAATCCTGAGACCCTTCCGATAGCAGAGATGTGATATCTCAATGCTTATACCAAACCTGAGACCCTTCCTATGGCATGAGATGTGATATCCAACACCTTGCCATTCAAATCCTGAGACCCTCCCTATAACAAGAGATGTCATATCCAACTCCTTCCCATTCCAAACCTGAGACCCTTCCTTTAGCATGAGATGTGATATCCAAATCCTTCACATTCCAATCCGGAGACCCTTCCTATAACATGAGATGTGATATCCAACTCCTTCCCAATCCAATCCTGAGACCCTTCCGATACCAGAGATGTGATATCTCAATGCTTATACCAAACCTGAGACCCTTCCTATAGCATGAGATGTGATATCCAACTCCTTCTGATTCCAATCCTGAGACCCTTCCTATAGCATGAGATGTGATATCGCAATGCTTCTACCAAAACTGAGACCCTTCCTTTAGCATGAGATGTGATATCCAAGTCCTTCCCATTCCAAACCTGAGACCCTTCCTATAGCTCGAGATGTGATATCAAACTCCTTCCCATTCCAATCCTGAGATAGCTTGAGATGTGATGTCCAACTCCTTCCCATTCCAATCCTGAGACCCTTATCATACCATATGTGATATCTCAAGGCTTCTAATACCAAACCTGAGACCCGTCCTAAAACATGAGATGTGAGATCCAAATCCTTCCCCTTCCAAACCTGAGACCTTTCCTTTAGCATATGTGATATCCTACTTCCCATTCCAATCCTGAGACCCTTCCCATAGCATGAGATGTGATATCTCAATGTTTCTAATATCAAACCTGAGAACCTCCCTATAGCATGAGATGTGATATCCAACTCCTTCCAATTCCAATACTGAGACCCTTTCAATAGCATATGTGATATCTCAGTGCTTCTAATATCAAAACTGAGACCCTCCCTATAGCATGAGATGTGATATCCAACTCCTTCCCATTCCAATCGAGACCCTTCCTATAACGAGATGTGATATCTCTTTGCTACTAATACCAAACCTGAGCCCCTTCATGTGATATCCAACTCCTTCCCATTCCAAACTTGTGACCCTTCCTGTAGCATGAAATGTGATTTCTCACCCCTTCCAATGCCAAACCCGAGACCATTCCCACAGCCTGAGATTTGAAATCTCATTTCTTCCAATACCAAACCTGAGACCCTTCCGATAGGTTGAGATTTACTATCTCACTCCTTAAAATACCAAACTCGAGTCCCTTCCTAAAGGATGTGATTCTAATACCAAACCTGAGACTCTCCCTACAACAAGAGATGTCATATCCAACTCCTTCCCATTCCAATCCTCAGACTCTTCCTATAGTATGACATGTGATATCGAACTTCCCATTCCAATCCTGAGACTCAGACCTCCCCGTCTAACCTTCTCACCACTCCTAGCTCCCGGATTGATCATGAACTCCTGCTGTCTCTTCGCTCCCTTCTTCTGCTTCCTTTCCTCTCTCCTTCCTCATCTGCCCTAGGTCAGGCTCCTTCTACACCTCCGCAGGGATTACTGATTTGTACCCCTCCCCACTCTCAACTCTCACTCAGTTTCAAACACTCATCTGACATCTGCCATTTCCTGGAAGTACCCGACCTTGATGTTCTTGGTCTAACCGAGACATGGTTGACGGCCAGCGCTATCTCGAGCTTTGACACTTTCCTCCCTGATGACAAGTTCCTCTCCATGCCCAGATCCAACCGTTCTTGAGGGGGAGTATCCTTGATTCCTGTAGTAAATTGCTTTCCTTTGCAGGCCGACTCCTCTCACGAATGCCTTGTCTGCATGCATTCTCTCTTTCCTGGCGAATCTCTCACCGTGGCTATTTGCCTACCCCCTTCCTCTCTCAGTGGATGGACTTCTCCATCCTAGCCTCCTACCACTCAACTCCGCCTACTTGGAGAATTCCACATGAACCTGTATGCTTCCTGACCTGGACTTTTACGAGATCTGCAACTCTTCATGTCGCTGGCCCTACACACTGCAGGGAATACTCAGGATTTTCAGATCTCAGACCTCCCCCTCTGTAACCCTCTCAACAATCCTCTCCCGTGGTGATCAAGTTCTCATCTCCAAAGAAGGCTAACTGCCAGCTGTTCCTCCTCAGTGGAGTTCTCCCTTTCTGTCCCTGCTCCCTGCACCGTTTCGCGTTGCAAGTACTCGCTTCCCAGCTCTCTGGTTTCGACGCGTGTTCCCTGCCTTCTCTCCTCTTCCCGCTGCCTTCAAATCAACAAATGAGCTTCAAAAGATACACGGTGTATGTACTGTGTCCGTGCGTTTGTTGTCGAATCCTGAAGTTTTTAACCACTGTTCTCCCATACAAGGGGGGTTCAACATCTACTGCTGTTCACAGGCTGAATGTATACGGCTGAAATCTTCAAGGCATTATCAGCTTTCCTGACTGTTTTGGAACGTGTATTTGCCATCTGTTAATGCAGTCGCCTTGTGGTCATCGTCCCTTTTAGTTTACAGGCTGCACTCCCCTGGTGATCACATTCTCCTCTCCAGAGCAGGCTAACTACCAGCTGCTCCTCCTCAGAGGCGTTCATCCTTTCTGTCCCTGATCCCTGCTCCGTTTCGCGTTGCAAACACTCGCTTCCCTGCTCTCTGGTTTAGACGCTGTTCCTCCTCAGAGGCGTTCTTCTTTCTGTCCCTGCTCCCTGCACAGTTTCGCGTTGCAGTACTCGCTTCCCAGCTCTCTGGTTTAGAAGCGTGTTCCCTGCCTTCTCTCCTCTTCCCGCTGCCTTCAAATCAACAAATGAGCTTCAAAAGATACACATTGCTCAGAATGCTTTATAACACCCATTATTCATCATATAGCTGTAACCCGCTAGACGTATTGAAATGTGCTGTAAACTAGCAAAACCAGCTAGAAAATGTACTTTCCTCGCGTTTTTGTAAATGCGAATTCTGATGGGTTCCCATGTATGTACTGTGTCCGTGCGTTTGTTGTCGAATCCTGAAGTGTTTAACCACTGTTCTCCCATACAAGGGGGGTTCAACATCTACTGCTGTTCACAGGCTGAATGTATACGGCTGAAATCTTCAAGGCATTATCAGCTTTCCTGACTGTTTTGGAACGTGTATTTGCCATCTGTTAATGCAGTCGCCTTGTGGTCATCGTCCCTTTTAGTTTACAGGCTGCACTCCCCTGGTGATCACATTCTCTTCTCCAGAGCAGGCTAACTACCAGCTGCTCCTCCTCAGAGGCGTTCCTTCTTTCTGTCCCTGCTCCCTGCACCGTTTCGCGTTGCATGTACTCGCTTCCCACCTCTCTGGTTTAGATGCGTGTTCCCTGCCTTCTCTCCTCTTCCTACAGCCTTCCAATGAGCTCCACAAGATAGTGTTCAGAATCCTTCATAACCCCATTATTCAACATATAGCTGTAACCCGCTAGACGTATTGAAACGTGCTAAAAACTAGCAAAAATAGCTAGAAAATGTACTTCCCTCCCGTTTTTGTAAATGCGAATTCTGGTGGGTTCCCATGTTGTATGTACTGTGTCCGTGCGTTTGTTGTCGAATCCTGAAGTTTTTAACCACTGTTCTCCCATACTAGGGGGGGTCAACATCTACTGCTGTTCACAGGCTGAATGTATACGGCTGAAATCTTCAAGGCATTATCAGCTTTCCTGACTGTTTTGGAACGTGTATTTGCCATCTGTTAATGCAGTCGCCTTGTGGTCATCGTCCCTTTTAGTTTACAGGCTGCACTCCCCTGGTGATCACATTCTCCTCTCCAGAGCAGGCTAACTACCAGCTGCTCCTCCTCAGAGGCGTTCCTTCTTTCTGTCCCTGCTCCCTGCACCGTTTCGCGTTGCCTGTACTCGCTTCCCACCTCTCTGGTTTAGATGCGTGTTCCCTGCCTTCTCTCCTCTTCCTACAGCCTTCCAATGAGCTCCACAAGATAGTGTTCAGAATGCTTCATAACCCCATTATTCAACATATAGCTGTAACCCGCTAGACGTATTGAAACGTGCTAAAAACTTGCAAAAATAGCTAGAAAATGTACTTCCCTCGCGTTTTTGTAAATGCGAATTCTGGTGGGTTCCCATGTTGTATGTACTGTGTCCGTACGTTTGTTGTCGAATCCTGAAGTTTTTAACCACTGTTCTCCCATACTAGGGGGGTCAACATCTACTGCTGTTCACAGGCTGAATGTATACGGCTGAAATCTTCAATGCATTATCAGCTTTCCTGAATTTTTTGGAACGTGTATTTGCCATCCGTTAATGCAGTCGCCCTGTGTTCATCGTCCCTTTTAGTTTACAGGCTGCACTCCCCTGGTGATCACATTCTCCTCTCCAGAGCAGGCTAACTACCAGCTGCTCCTCCTCATAGGCGTTCATCCTTTCTGTCCCTGCTCCCTGCACTGTTTCGCGTTGCATGTACTCGCTTCCCAGGTCTCTGGTTTAGATGAGTGTTCCCTGCCTTCTCTGCTCTTTTGGCTTAATGCACAAAAAACCCAGACTCGTTTAAAAGTGGAAAAGGTCGCTTTAATGTGACAGGCCAAAGCTTACAATCAAACGCTTAACTGGCTCCATGGCCTAACAAACTAAAGGAATATTTTAACCACCACTTAAATAAATTAAACATTTTCATTTTCCCCCAACAATTAAATAATTAAATAACCCAATTCCTCCCTAATGATCCCTTGGATCCTACCGTCTCCTTGCCCCTTTTCCAGGCGTCCCGCTTTCTCCCAGGGGCCATGCCCCTCCAGGCTCAATACCTGTTCCCCCGGGGTGACCTGCTTGTGCAAAGAGCGCCACCCCATCCTTTCCCGTGTCATTCCCCCATTGTGCTTCCCTCCCCCCACATCAAAAGGGGCCATGCCCCCGGCACCCCGACCCACTTCAACACCCTTCAAACTCCCCTCTACACCAAACTCCCCCTTTCCTATGACCTGCAGCCAGCCTGACCTGCCACATCAGCAACATATATTACACACACTTTCACAATGCCCTGACCTGTCACACAAAACTACCAACCCTACCTTCCTAACAGACCCCAAAACTCATGAACCCGCCCTGTCATCTAAAAAACCCCCTGCATAATCCCATGAACAATGGACCCCCCCATATTACATACCCAGACACTACCCAACGAAGTGAAAGGGGTGGGAGGGCGGGACAATCATCAAGTCCTAACTGTCGCCTGCCTCCCGAACCTTCCCTGAGCCCTTAAATACCCCCCCCAGGAGGCGCTCTGCCCCACGGCCACTCGCTGGCCATGTGCATCGCCAAAAAACTCCCCGGGGGGAAACGCTTCGCGTTCCCCCCGGGACCCCCCTTTTGGCTTAATGCACAAAAAACCCAGACTCGTTTAAAAGTGGAAAAGGTTGCTTTAATGTGACAGGCCAAAGCTTACAATCAAACGCTTAACTGGCTCCATGGCCTAACAAACTAAAGGAATATTTTAACCACCACTTAAATAAATTAAACATTTTCATTTTCCCCCAACAATTAAATAATTAAATAACCCAATTCCTCCTTAATGATCCCTTGGATCCTACCGTCTCCTTGCCCCTTTTCCAGGCGTCCCGCTTTCTCCCAGGGGCCATGCCCCTCCAGGCTCAATACCTGTTCCCCCGGGGTGACCTGCTTGTGCAAACAGCGCCACCCCATCCTTTCCCGTGTCATTCCCCCATTGTGCTTCCCTCCCCCCACATCAAAAGGGGCCATGCCCCCGGCACCAGAAAAACCCTCCCCCGAGTAGTTCTTTCTGCCCCACTCCCCCCCAAACTTTTCTACCTCAAACTTTTTACCCAGTCTCCCAGCCCAGAAACAAGAAGAGCCACCCGTATCCCTCACCAGGTCATTCTCCCCTGCATGCAGAATCACCACCTCCGGAACCCCAAGCGTTCCCTCATCCCTGCCAATATAGGAAGCAGCTGATCCCACCGCAGGCCCCCCAACCCGTGCCGTCTCACCACCACTTCCTTGTAACTGCACCCCTGTTACCTTCCAAACCCCTTTTCTCCACTTCCTTCCCAGCCCACTTAACAATTTAATGGCCAACAAATCAAAACGTGCGCCAACTCCCCTTCCTTTCGCGCAGCATCTGAAAAAGAAAATACAAAATCACTGACAAGTCAAAAATATTTCAACAACAGTTGGCCCACAAAGTCCTAACCACCTTTTCAACATCCCCATTATCAAACTCCCTGCCGTACCCCTTATATTTCCCAGACCTCCAACGTCCCAATCTTTTCACCTTGTCTTCTGAAAAAACCCAGCCCGGTACCCTCAGATGCTGCGCCCATCCTAAAGTAATAAGTCCCGAAATCCTCTTCCTTTTCTCCCACTGCCACCAACTCCTTCCGCGATACCCCTAGCACCTGGAACTGGGCATAAGACCTTGCTCCCACGACCCAGCCGAAACCAAGAGCCCCTTCCCTTCTTATCCGTCTTAGACCTCTTAATCTTGATGTCTAAACCTTCTTCTGTAATTTGAACATCTTCCCACTGCAGTCCCCCTACCCCCCCTTTTCCCCCGACCAACTTAAAAACCCTGAAAGCCCCCAAACAATAACCACGTAAAAACAAGTCGCAGACAGCTCCCCTACAAGCAATAAACCATTTGTTCCACTTGTTGTGCCCAGTTTATTCCTTTACATTCCTGCATTGTCCCCCCTGCACCGGGGGCCCACGTGCACCCCCGTCCATGCAGGCCCTTTAGTTTATTCCTCCTCTCGCCATTGCACCAGGGGCCAAACCTGCACCCCCGTCCATGCAGTCCCTTCCATATAACTCTTCAAGCTCCTCGCATCCATTACCACCTTTTTCCCGCCTGCACCCGGGGCCCTAATGCACCCCCGTCCATGCAGGCCCCTTTTTTGCCTTACTCCTCTCCACCGCTGCACCAGGGGCCAAACCTGCGCCCCCGTCCATGCAGTTCCTTCCATATCACCATCTTCAAGCTACTTGCGTCCATTACCACCTGTTTCCCACCTGCACCAGGGGGCCTAGTGCACCCCCGTCCATGCAGGCCCCCTTTTTTCCTTTACTCCTCTCCACCGCTGCACCAGGGGCCAAACCTGCGCCCCCGTCCATGCAGACCATTACACATAAATTCCTCTTCCGGCACCTCGCTTCTCTGTTCCACTTTTTTTTTTAATTTTTTTATTTTTTAATTTAGCTGCACCAGGGGCCCTAGTGCACCCCCGTCCATGCAGACCCAACTCCTCACTTCCCCCTGCTGCACCAGAGGCGCTCCCGCACCTCCGTCCATGCAGCCTGAAGCCTACTCACCTTGTCGTGCGGCAAGCGTGAGGGCTTCACCACCGTCGTCCATGCCCTCCAAACGACAGCTACCTCCCCTTAACAATTACCACCGTTACATCCCCCCTGCGGCCCTCCCCTACCTACGCGTCTTCCTCCTCACCCTTCTCCTGCCCCCCTTTAAGTTGCCCCCAACAATCTTTCATCAAACCTTGTGCCCCCCCTCCTTTTACATTAAACTGAGCCCGACCTACCAGCACACCCCAATTTACCTGGTATGCGGTCCTTCCCCCACACTTCCTTGCCCCGCTCCTCGCCCTGACCCACTGTCCCTTGCCTGAAAACAATCTGTAACCGGATGCCGACCCGCACACCTGCTGCACTCGTGTTTAAATTTGCACATCCACCTCGTGCAGCCTTCTTTATTGAACGCCCAACATGCAGTTGAGGGCTGTCCTTCGCCTCCTCCCCCCACCCCCTCATGGGCGGGGCGACCAAGAAAGGGCCGGTAAGGCACAGGCAGCCCACTTGCTGCGTGCAATGTCGGGGCAGGCCTCGTTGGAGCCATCCATTGCAGCCAAAGATCCATGTCTATCTCCCCCCAGACCGCCTGACTGTCCTCCGCCATTCTCGCTCTGAATTCCTCATCATAGCGTACCCAGGCAAACTCCCAAAACTCGTGAAAGCCTTCCTAATTACGTCCATATATTTAAGCAGGGCCACGCAACGCTCCGGGAATTTTTCACAGTACACGCTGGCATAAATAATAAACGCCGACGTCCACTCAATAGTCACCGGGACCCTTGGGCGTGAAGCCAGTTCCCTCTCTTCCTCCTTAGACCCCTCCTTTGCTCTCACTTCCCTATGGAGCAATTTAAAGACATCCACAAATTCCCCTGCCTGAATCTTCTCCCTGGTCGCTGCCATCAAGTGCGCCCCCAATGGTTTTGTTAACCCCATGTATGGCCATTTTTTCTCCTTTCTTTTCACTTCACACTCCTTATCTTTTCCGGCTTGCACTTCGAGCACCAATGTCTCCACCACCTTGTCCGTTTGGACCTCCACTGAGCAAATGCTCTTTCCAACCCCCTCGGCTCCAATGGCCTGCACACCAACTTCCTTCCTTACACCTTGGAAACCAGCCCGTTCCTCCCCTGTCCACCTATTTGTAACCCCTCTCTGCCATGCAGATGACCATTCCCTTTCCCGCTCACCTCTTTCCACACCTGCCACCTGCGGCCTGGCGTCCACACCGGTGCTCCTCATCTCCATTCTTAGAGGGCTCCTACATTGTGGATGCGAGCTCCTGCCCGGGATGATTTGATGATCTTCCTGCGAGCCCGGGGCGTCCGCCCCGCCGCTCCTTTGACTTCTTCTCAGCGGAGTTGTGGGAACCCCTGCCTGGTCCTCTTCTCTCGGGCGAAGCGTTCCGACCTCCACCCCGGAATCCTCATTGCTAGGGGCTGTGCTGCGCCCTCTAGGCTCTCCTTGCGTTGACTGAGGCGGGGCCGTACTGAAACCCTCACCCTCCACCTGACCAGCGGGGGCTGCGCAGCGCCCTCCGCCCTCACTCCTCCTACCCGGGGGGGCCGTTCCGCGCCCCACTCTAACCTCCTCACTTGAAGGGGACCTCTCCCTCCTTTCTCCACCTGCACTCTTCTGCAGGTATTTACCCCTTCTTCCACTTTGCCCTGTCACCCCCCTCTGCACCCCTTCACTTGCCCCCTTCTTATTCCTCTGAGCCACCTCATGACCCGAAATCATTTCTCCCCCTGCCGCCCTCCTGTCTATCCCCTTTCTCGCTTTCCGCCCCTAATTTCCCAAACCTCCCCTCTCCCCGCCGATGGGGTGCAGGCCATCATTGCTGCTCTACGCTGCGGCCTACCACCACTTATCTCCCCCCCCCATGGCCTCTCCGCCTGTGACCTCCCCCACTGCCCTCTCCCACTGGGCCCCAGATGCCCAACTAATTATTTCCAAAGCCTCCCTCAGAGCCTCCGCATCAACCCGGCCCTTTTTGCCGGCTCTCTGGCCCACCATCGTGCACTACTAATCTGATTGTGCACAATATATATGCCCCCTGCAAATGAACCTAACAAACCTAAGCCCCCGAGCCAAAACTACCCATGGACCTAATCCCCAAACTGAAAAAATGCTAGCTTTGAAACTAGCTTTTTTTTTTTTTTTTTTAAACCCCCCCCCCCCCACTTCCAACCACCCCCTGCACCCGGATAGCCCACCCTTTTTCCCACTCCCTTACGAGCTGCTTCGCTCGAAAAAAAAAACCCCACAGGACCCCCCCCACCCTCCACCCCCCTGCTCAAAAACCCCTTCCTTTCCTTAAACCCCCTATTCCTGCTTTCCCTTTCTTTTTATTAAATTCTTTTTTTTTTTTATTTTTATTACTGCCCCCCACTCCGTCTACCCCGCTCCACCGCCCCCCCTCCCCCTAGTGGCCCCAACGCCGCACCGCAGTACCTTCTTAAACTCAATAGGATCATAACAGGGGGAGCGGTCCCTTTAAGAGGGCCGCTCTGCCCCCTCCCTGCTGCACGCCGGCACCGCACACTATGAAAAGAAGCCCAGCACACGCGGGCTCAACTAACCCATGGCTCCCCACACTAAAGAGCCGCGGGGGCCGGCAACATCAATGCCGCGCCCTGCGGGCCCACACTACGGCCGTCGAGGGAATGACCGCCCAGCTCCCTCACTAAAAAAAAAAAAAAAAAAAAAAAAAACCCCCAACTGCCGCCTCGAACCACCCGCCCTGCTGAAAGCCAACCCGCGGGCGGCGGCTTCGGTAAGGAGGGGGCGGGGGGGGTACCTTATGTACGGTACCCCCGACTATTCGGGGCCCGCGACCCCCGCCCTCATTAATTTTTTTTTTTTTTTTTTTTTTATATGCGGCGCCGCCGCCGCCGACACTCTCCCTCGGCCCTTATCTCCCCCCTCCCCCTCCCCTCCCTATCCCCTATCCCCTACCTCAAACACCTCGTTAGGCCCCAATCAGGGAAGGCTCGGGAGCAGGCGACAGGACAATCATCAAGTCCTAACTGTCGCCTGCCTCCCGAACCTTCCCTGAGCCCTTAAATACCCCCCCCAGGAGGCGCTCTGCCCCACGGCCACTCGCTGGCCATGTGCATCGCCAAAAAACTCCCCGGGGGGAAACGCTTTGCGTTCCCTCCGGGGCCCCCCTTCCTAAAGCCTTCCAAGGAGCTCCACAAGATAGTGTTCAGAATGCTTTATAACACCCATTATTAGCCGTAACCCGCTAGACGTATTGAAACGTGCTAAAAACTAGCAAACACAGCTAGAAAATGTACTTTCCTCGCGTTTTGGTAAATGCGAATTCTGGTGGATTCCCATTTTGTACTCTGTTCGTGCGTTTGTTCAGTCGAATCTTGTTCTTTTGAACCACTCTTCTCCCATAAAAGGGAGGATCAAAATGTGTTGTTCACAGGCTGAATTTATACTGCTGAAATGATCGCTTCCCTGCTCTCTGGTTTAGACGCGTGTACCCTGCATTTACCAAAACGCGAGGGAAGTACATTTTCTAGCTATTTTTGCTGGTTTTAGCACGTTTTAATACGTCTAGGGGGTTACAGCTATATGTTGAATAATGGGGTTATAAAGAATTCTGAACACTGTGTCTTGTGGAGCTCATTGGAAGGCTGTAGGAAGAGGAGTGAAGGCAGGGAACACGCATCTAAACCAGAGAGCTTGGAAGCGAGTACATGCAACACGGTGCAGGGAGCAGGAACAGAAAGGAGGAACGCCTCTGAGGAGGAGCAGCTGGTAGTTACCCTGCTCTGGAGAGGAGAATGTGATCACCAGGGGAGTGCAGCCTGTAAACTAAAAGGGAGGATGACCACAAGGCAACTGTATTAATAGATGGCAAATACACGTTCCAAAACAGTCAGGAAAGCTGATAATGCCTTGAAGATTTCAACCGTATACATTCAGCCTGTGAACCTGTGAACAGCAGTAGATGTTGAACCCCCCTTGTATGGGAGAACAGTGGTTAAAAACTTCAGGATTCGACAACAAACGCACGGACAATGTACATACATGGGAACCCATCAGAATTCGCATTTACAAAAACGCGAGGAAAGTACATTTTCTAGCTGGTTTTGCTAGTTTACAGCACATTTCAATACGTCTAGCGGGTTACGGCTATATGATGAATAATGGGTGTTATAAAGCATTCTGAGCACCGTGTATCTTTTGAAGCTCATTTGTTGATTTGAAGGCAGCGGGAAGAGGAGAGAAGGCAGGGAACACGCGTCTAAACCAGAGAGCTGGGAAGCGAGTGTTTGCAACGCGAAACGGTGCAGGGAGCAGGGACAGAAAGGGAGAACTCCACTGAGGAGGAACAGCTGGTAGGTAGCCTTCTTTGGAGATGAGAACTTGATCACCACGGGAGAGGATTGTTGAGAGGGTAACAGAGGGGGAGGTCTGAGATCAGAAAATCCTGAGTATTCCCTGCAGTGTGTAGGGCCAGTGACATGTACAGTTGCAGATCTCGTAAAAGTCCAGGTCAGGAAGCATACAGGTTCATGTTGAATTCTCCAAGTAGGCGGAGTTGAGTGGTAGGAGGCTAGGATGGAGAAGTCCATCCACTGAGAGAGGAAGGGGGTAGGCAAATAGCCACGGTGAGAGAATGGCCAGGAAAGAGAGAATGCATGCAGACAAGGCATTCGTGAGAGGAGTCGGCCTGCAAAGGAAAGCAATTTACTACAGGAATCAAGGATGCTCCCCCCTCAAGAACGGTTGGATCTGGGCATGGAGAGGAACTTGTCATCAGGGAGGAAAGTGTCAAAGCTCGAGACAGCGCTGGCCGTCAACCATGTCTCGGTTAGACCAAGAACATCAAGGTCGGGTTCTTCCAGGAAATGGCAGATGTCAGATGAGTTTTTGAAACTGAGTGAGAGTTGAGAGTGGGGAGGGGTACAAATCAGTAATCCCTGCGGAGGTGTAGAAGGAGCCTGACCTAGGGCAGATGAGGAAGGAGAGAGGAAAGGAAGCAGAAGGGAGAGAGGAGACAGCAGGAGTGCATGATCCATCCGGGAGCTAGGAGTGGTGAGAAGGTTAGACGGGGAGGTCTGAGTCTCAGGATTGGAATGGGAAGTTCGATATCACATGTCATGCTATAGGAAGAGTCTCAGGATTGGAATGGGAAGGAGTTGGATATGACATCTCTTGTTATAGGGAGGGTCTCAGGTTTGGTATTAGAATCGCATCCTTTAGGAAGGGACTCGAGTTTGGTATTTTAAGGAGTGAGATAGTAAATCTCATCCTATCGGAAGGGTCTCGGGTTTGGTATTGGAAGAAATGAGATTTCAAATCTCAGGCTGTGGGAATGGTCTCGGGTTTGGTATTGGAAGGGGTGAAAATCACATTTCATGCTACAGGAAGGGTCACAAGTTTGGAATGGGAAGGAGTTGGATATCACATATACTACGAGAAGGGGCTCAGGTTTGGTATTAGAAGCATAGAGATATCACATCTCATGTTATAGGAAGGGTCTCGATTGGAATGGGAAGGTGTTAGATATCACATCTCATGCTATAGGGAGGGTCTCAGTTTTGATATTAGAAGCATTGAGATATCACATATGCTATTGGAAGGGTCGCAGTATTTGAATTGGAAGGAGTTGGATATCCCTTCTCATGCTATAGGAAGGGTCTCAGGTTGGAATGGGAAGGATTTGGATATCACATCTCTTGCTATAGGAAGGGTCTCAGGTTTTTTATTAGAAACATTGAGATATCACATCTCATGCTATAGGAAGGGTTTAAGGATTGGAATGGGAAGGACTTGGATATCACATCTCATGCTAAAGGAAGGGTCTCAGTTTTGGTAGAAGCATTGCGATATCACATCTCATGCTATAGGAAGGGTCTCGGGATTGGAATCGGAAGGAGTTGGATATCACATCTCATGCTATAGGAAGGGTCTCAGGTTTGGTATAAGCATTGAGATATCACATCTCTGCTATCGGAAGGGTCTCAGGATTGGATTGGGAAGGAGTTGGATATCACATCTCATGTTATAGGAAGGGTCTCCGGATTGGAATGTGAAGGATTTGGATATCACATCTCATGCTAAAGGAAGGGTCCCAGGTTTGGAATGGGAAGGAGTTGGATATGACATCTCTTGTTATAGGGAGGGTCTCAGGATTTGAATGGCAAGGTGTTGGATATCACATCTCATGCCATAGGAAGGGTCTCAGGTTTGGTATAAGCATTTGGATATCACATCTCTGCTATCGGAAGGGTCTCAGGATTGGATTGGGAAGGAGTTGGATATCCCTTCTCATGCTATAGGAAGGGTCTCAGGTTGGAATGGGAAGGAGTTGGATATCACATCTCATGCTATAGGGAGGGTTTCAGTTTTGATATTAGAAGCATTGAGATATCACATCTCATGCTATCGGAAGTGTCTCAGGATTGGAATGGGAAGTAGTTGGATATCACATATGCTAAAGGAAAGGTCTCAGGTTTGGAAGGGGAAGGATTTGGATCTCACATCTCATGTTTTAGGACGGGTCTCAGGTTTGGTATTAGAAGCCTTGAGATATCACATCTCATGGTATAATAAGGGTCTCAGGATTGGAATGGGAAGGAGTTGGATATCACATCTCAAGCTATTTCAGGATTGGAATGGGAAGGAGTTTGATATCACATCTCAAGCTATAGGAAGGGTCTCAGGTTTGGGAAGGGAAGGATTGGGATTTCACATCTCATGTTATAGGATGGTTCTCATGTTTGGTTTTAGAAGCATTGAGATATCACATCTCATGCTATCGGAAGGGTCTCAGGTTTGGAATGGGAAGGAGTTGGCTATCACATCTCATGTTATAGGAAGCATCTCAGGTTTGGTATTAGAAGCATTGAGATATCACATCTCATGCTATAGGAAGGGTCTCAGGATTGGAATGTGAAGGATTTGGATATCAAATCTCATGCTAAAGGAAGGGTCTCAGGTTTGGTATAAGCATTGAGATATCACATCTCTGCTATCGGAAGGGTCTCAGGATTGGATTGGGAAGGAGTTGGACATCCCTTCTCATGCTATAGGAAAGGTCTCATGTTGGAATGGGAAGGAGTTGGATATCATATCTCATGTTATAGGAAGGGTCTCAAGATTGAAATGGGAAGTATTTGGATATCACATCTCTTGCTATATGAAGGGTCTCAGGTTTTTTATTAGAAACATTGAGATATCACGTCTCATGCTATCGGAAGGGTTTCAGGATTTGAATGGGAAGGATTTGGATATCATATCTCATGTTATAGGACGGGTCCCAGGTTTGGTATTGAAGCATTGAGATATCACATCTTATGGTATAGGAAGGGTCTCAGGTTTGGAATGGGAAGGAGTTGGATATCACATCTCATCCAATAGGAAGGGTCTCAGGTTTGGAATGGGAAGGAATTGGATATCACATCTCATGTTATAGGAAGGATCTCAGGATTGGAATGGGAAGGAGTTGGATATCCCTTCTCATGCTATAGGAAGGGTCTCAGGTTGGAATGGGAAGGATTTGGATATCACATCTCTTGCTATAGGAAGGGTCTCAGGTTTTTTATTAGAAACATTGAGATATCACATCTCATGCTATAGGAAGGGTTTAAGGATTGGAATGGGAAGGAGTTGGATATCCCTTCTCATGCTATAGGAAGGGTCTCAGGTTGGAATGGGAAGGATTTGGATATCACATCTCTTGCTATAGGAAGGGTCTCAGGTTTTTTATTAGAAACATTGAGATATCACATCTCATGCTATAGGAAGGGTTTAAGGATTGGAATGGGAAGGATTTGGATATCACATCTCATGCTAAAGGAAGGGTCTCAGGTTTGGAACCGGAAGGATTTGGATATCACATCTCATGTTATTTGACCGGTCTCAGGTTTGGTATTAGAAGCATTGAGATATCAAGTCTCATGGTATAGGACGGGAGTTTGATATCACATCATGCCATGGTATGGGTCTCAGGTTTTGTAGAAGCATTGGGATATCACATCTCATGCTATCGGAAGGGTATCAGGATTGGATTTGGAAGGAGTTGTTGGATATCCCATCTCATGCTATAGGAAAGGTCTCAGGTTGGAATGGGAAAGAGTTGGATATCACATCTCATGTTATAGGAAGGGTCTCAAGATTGGAATGGGAAGGACTTGGATATCACATCTCATGCTGTAGGAAGGCTCTCAGGTTTGGAAAGGGAAGGAGTTGGATATCACATTTCATGTTAGAGGTAGGATCTCAGGTTTGGTATTAGAGGCATTGAGATATCACATCTCATGCTATCAGAAGGGTATCAGGATTGGAATGGGAAGGAGTTGGATATCACATCTCATGCTAAAGGGAGGGTCTCAGGTTTGGATGGGGAAGGATTTGGATATCACATCTCATGTTATAGGAAGGATCTCAGGTTTGGTATTAGAAGCATTGAGATATCACATCTCATGCTATCGGAAGGATCTCAGGTTTGGTATTAGAAGCATTGAGATATCACATCTCATGCTATAGGAAGGGTCTCAGGATTGGAATGGGAAGGACTTGGATATCACATCTCATGCTAAAGGAAGGGTCTCAGTTTTGGTAGAAGCATTGCGATATCACATCTCATGCTATAGGAAGGGTCTCAGGATTGGAATCGGAAGGAGTTGGATATCACATCTCATGCTATAGGAAGGGTCTCAGGTTTGGTATAAGCATTGAGATATCACATCTCTGCTATCGGAAGGGTCGCAGGATTGGATTGGGAAGGAGTTGGATATCACATCTCATGTTATAGGAAGGGTCTCCGGATTGGAATGTGAAGGATTTGGATATCACATCTCATGCTAAAGGAAGGGTCTCAGGTTTGGAATGGGAAGGAGTTGGATATGACATCTCTTGTTATAGGGAGGGTCTCAGGATTTGAATGGCAAGGTGTTGGATATCACATCTCATGCCATAGGAAGGGTCTCAGGTTTGGTATAAGCATTGAGATATCACATCTCTTCTATCGGAAGGGTCTCAGGATTGGATTGGGAAGGAGTTGGATATCCCTTCTCATGCTATAGGAAGGGTCTCAGGTTGGAAAGGGAAGGAGTTGGATATCACATCTCATGCTATAGGGAGGGTTTCAGTTTTGATATTAGAAGCATTGAGATATCACATCTCATGCTATCGGAAGTGTCTCAGGATTGGAATGGGAAGGAGCTGGATATTACATCTCATGCTAAAGGAAGGGTCTCAGGTTTGGAACGGGAAGGAGTTGGATATCCGATCTCATGTTATAGGAAGGGTCTCAGGTTTGGTATAAGCATTGAGATATCACATCTCTGCTATCGGAAGTGTCTCAGGATTGGAATGGGAAGGAGTTGGATATCCCATCTCATGTTATAGGACGGGTCTCAGGATTGTTATTAGAATCATTGAGATATCATATTGCATGCTGTAGGAAGGGTCTAAGGATTAGAATGGGAAAGACTTGGATATCACATCTCATGCTATAGGAAGGGTCTCAGGTTTGGTATAAGCATTGAGATATCAAATCTCATGCTATAGGAAGGGTCTCAGGATTGGAATGGAAGGAGTTGGATATCACATCTCATGTTATAGGAAGGATCTCAGGTTTGGTATTAGAAGCATTGAGACATCACATCTCATGCTATAGGAAGGGTCTCAGGATTGGAATGGGAAGGAGTTGGATATCACATCTCATGCTATAGGAAGGGTCTCAGGTTTGGTATAAGCATTGAGATATCACATCTCATGCTATAAGAAGGGTCTCAGGATTGGAATGGGAAGGAGTTGTATATGACATCTCATGCCGTAGGAAGGGTCTCAGGTTTGGTATAAGCATTGAGATATCACATCTCTGCTATCAGAAGAGTCTCAGGATTGGAATGGGAAGGAGTTGGATATCCCATCTCATGTTATAGGAAGAGTCTCAGGTTTGGTATTAGAAGCATTGAGATATCACATCTCATGCTATAGGAAGTGTCTCAAGATTGGAATGGGAAGGACTTGGATATCACATCTCATGCTATAGGGAGGGTCTCAAGTTTGATATTAGAAGCATTGAGATATCACATCTCATGCTATAGGATTGGTCTCCGGATTGGAATGTGAAGGATTTGGATATCACATCTCATGCTAAAGGAAGGGTCTCAGGTTTGGAATGGGAAGGAGTTGGATATGACATCTCTTGTTATAGGGAGGGTCTCAGGATTTGAATGGCAAGGAGTTGGATATCACATCTCATGCCATAGGAAGGGTCTCAGGTTTGGTATAAGCATTGAGATATCGGGTCTCAGGATTGGAATGGGAAGGACTTAGATATCACATCTCATGCTATAGGGAGGGTCTCAGTTTTGATATTAGAAGCATTGAGATATCACATCTCATGCTATCGGAAGGGTCTCAGGATTGGAATGGGAGGAGCTGGATATCACATCTCATGCTAAAGGAAGGGTCTCAGGTTTGGAAGGGGAAGGATTTGGATATCACATCTCATGTTATAGGATGGGTCTCAGGTTTGGTATTAGAAGCATTGTGATATCACATCTCATGCTATAGGAAGTGTCTCAGGATTGGAATGAGAAGGAGTTGGATATCACATCTCATGCTATAGGAAGGGTTTCAGGTTTGTTAGAAGCATTGAGATATCACATCTCATGCTATAGGAAGAGTCTCAGGTTTGGGAAGGGAAGGATTTGGATTTCACATCTCATGTTATAGGATGGTTCTCATGTTTGGTTTTTGAAGCATTGAGATATCACATCTCATGCTATCGGAAGGGTCTCAGGTTTGGTATTAGAAGCATTGAGATATCACATCTCATGCTATAGGATTGGTCTCCGGATTGGAATGTGAAGGATTTGGATATCACATCTCATGCTAAAGGAAGGGTCTCAGGTTTGGAATGGGAAGGAGTTGGATATGACATCTCTTGTTATAGGGAGGGTCTCAGGATTTGAATGGCAAGGAGTTGGATATCACATCTCATGCCATAGGAAGGGTCTCAGGTTTGGTATAAGCATTGGGATATCACATCTCTGCTATCGGAAGGGTCTCAGGATTGGATTGGGAAGAAGTTGGATATCACATCTCATGTTATAGGAAGGGTCTCCGGATTGGAATGTGAAGGATTTGGATATCACATCTCACGCTAAAGGAAGGGTCTCAGGTTTGGAATGGGAAGGAGTTGGATATGACATCTCTTGTTATAGGGAGGGTCTCAGGATTTGAATGGCAAGGAGTTGGATATCACATCTCATGCCATAGGAAGGGTCTCAGGTTTGGTATAAGCATTGAGATATCACATCTCTGCTATCGGAAGGGTCTCAGGATTGGATTGGGAAGGAGTTGGATATCCCTTCTCATGCTATAGGAAGGGTCTCAGGTTGGAATGGGAAGGAGTTGGATATCACATCTCATGCTAAAGGAAGGGTCTCAGGTTTGGTAGAAGCATTGAGATATCACATCTCATGCTATAGGAAGGGTCTCAGGATTGGAATGGGAAGGACTTAGATATCACATATCATGCTATAGGGAGGGTTTCAGTTTTGATATTAGAAGCATTGAGATATCACATCTCATGCTATCGGAAGTGTCTCAGGATTGGAATGGGAAGGAGCTGGATATTACATCTCATGCTAAAGGAAGGGTCTCAGGTTTGGAACGGGAAGGAGTTGGATATCCGATCTCATGTTATAGGAAGGGTCTCAGGTTTGGTATAAGCATTGAGATATCACATCTCTGCTATCGGAAGTGTCTCAGGATTGGAATGGGAAGGAATTGGATATCCCATCTCATGTTATAGGACGGGTCTCAGGATTGTTATTAGAATCATTGAGATATCATATTGCATGCTGTAGGAAGGGTCTAAGGATTGGAATGGGAAAGACTTGGATATCACATCTCATGCTATAGGAAGGGTCTCAGGTTTGGTATAAACATTGAGATATCAAATCTCATGCTATAGGAAGGGTCTCAGGATTGGAATGGAAGGAGTTGGATATCACATCTCATGTTATAGGAAGGATCTCAGGTTTGGTATTAGAAGCATTGAGACATCAAATCTCATGCTATAGGAAGGGTCTCAGGATTGGAATGGGAAGGAGTTGGATATCACATCTCATGCTATAGGAAGGGTCTCAGGTTTGGTATAAGCATTGAGATATCACATCTCATGCTATAGGAAGGGTCTCAGGATTGGAATGGGAAGGAGTTGTATATGACATCTCATGCCGTAGGAAGGGTCTCAGGTTTGGTATAAGCATTGAGATATCACATCTCTGCTATCAGAAGAGTCTCAGGATTGGAATGGGAAGGAGTTGGATATCCCATCTCATGTTATAGGAAGAGTCTCAGGTTTGGTATTAGAAGCATTGAGATATCACATCTCATGCTATAGGAAGTGTCTCAGGATTGGAATGGGAAGGACTTGGATATCACATCTCATGCTATAGGGAGGGTCTCAAGTTTGATATTAGAAGCATTGAGATATCACATCTCATGCTATAGGAAGAGTCTCAGGTTTGGGAAGGGAAGGATTTGGATTTCACATCTCATGTTATAGGATGGTTCTCATGTTTGGTTTTTGAAGCATTGAGATATCACATCTCATGCTATCGGAAGGGTCTCAGGTTTGGTATTAGAAGCATTGAGATATCACATCTCATGTTATAGGACGGGTCTCAGGATTGTTATTAGAATCATTGAGATATCATATTGCATGCTGTAGGAAGGGTCTAAGGATTGGAATGGGAAAGACTTGGATATCACATCTCATGCTATAGGAAGGGTCTCAGGTTTGGTATAAACATTGAGATATCAAATCTCATGCTATAGGAAGGGTCTCAGGATTGGAATGGAAGGAGTTGGATATCACATCTCATGTTATAGGAAGGATCTCAGGTTTGGTATTAGAAGCATTGAGACATCAAATCTCATGCTATAGGAAGGGTCTCAGGATTGGAATGGGAAGGAGTTGGATATCACATCTCATGCTATAGGAAGGGTCTCAGGTTTGGTATAAGCATTGAGATATCACATCTCATGCTATAGGAAGGGTCTCAGGATTGGAATGGGAAGGAGTTGTATATGACATCTCATGCCGTAGGAAGGGTCTCAGGTTTGGTATAAGCATTGAGATATCACATCTCTGCTATCAGAAGAGTCTCAGGATTGGAATGGGAAGGAGTTGGATATCCCATCTCATGTTATAGGAAGAGTCTCAGGTTTGGTATTAGAAGCATTGAGATATCACATCTCATGCTATAGGAAGTGTCTCAGGATTGGAATGGGAAGGACTTGGATATCACATCTCATGCTATAGGGAGGGTCTCAAGTTTGATATTAGAAGCATTGAGATATCACATCTCATGCTATAGGAAGAGTCTCAGGTTTGGGAAGGGAAGGATTTGGATTTCACATCTCATGTTATAGGATGGTTCTCATGTTTGGTTTTTGAAGCATTGAGATATCACATCTCATGCTATCGGAAGGGTCTCAGGTTTGGTATTAGAAGCATTGAGATATCACATCTCATGCTATAGGATTGGTCTCCGGATTGGAATGTGAAGGATTTGGATATCACATCTCATGCTAAAGGAAGGGTCTCAGGTTTGGAATGGGAAGGAGTTGGATATGACATCTCTTGTTATAGGGAGGGTCTCAGGATTTGAATGGCAAGGAGTTGGATATCACATCTCATGCCATAGGAAGGGTCTCAGGTTTGGTATAAGCATTGAGATATCACATCTCTGCTATCGGAAGGGTCTCAGGATTGGATTGGGAAGGAGTTGGATATCACATCTCATGTTATAGGAAGGGTCTCCGGATTGGAATGTGAAGGATTTGGATATCACATCTCATGCTAAAGGAAGGGTCTCAGGTTTGGAATGGGAAGGATTAGGATATGACATCTCTTGTTATAGGGAGGGTCTCAGGATTTGAATGGCAAGGAGTTGGATATCACATCTCATGCCATAGGAAGGGTCTCAGGTTTGGTATAAGCATTGAGATATCACATCTCTGCTATCGGAAGGGTCTCAGGATTGGATTGGGAAGGAGTTGGATATCCCTTCTCATGCTATAGGAAGGGTCTCAGGTTGGAATGGGAAGGAGTTGGATATCACATCTCATGCTAAAGGAAGGGTCTCAGGTTTGGTAGAAGCATTGAGATATCACATCTCATGCTATAGGAAGGGTCTCAGGATTGGAATGGGAAGGACTTAGATATCACATATCATGCTATAGGGAGGGTTTCAGTTTTGATATTAGAAGCATTGAGATATCACATCTCATGCTATCGGAAGTGTCTCAGGATTGGAATGGGAAGGAGCTGGATATTACATCTCATGCTAAAGGAAGGGTCTCAGGTTTGGAACGGGAAGGAGTTGGATATCCGATCTCATGTTATAGGAAGGGTCTCAGGTTTGGTATAAGCATTGAGATATCACATCTCTGCTATCGGAAGTGTCTAAGGATTGGAATGGGAAGGAATTGGATATCCCATCTCATGTTATAGGACGGGTCTCAGGATTGTTATTAGAATCATTGAGATATCATATTGCATGCTGTAGGAAGGGTCTAAGGATTGGAATGGGAAAGACTTGGATATCACATCTCATGCTATAGGAAGAGTCTCAGGTTTGGTATAAGCATTGATATATCAAATCTCATGCTATAGGAAGGGTCTCAGGATTGGAATGGAAGGAGTTGGATATCACATCTCATGTTATAGGAAGGATCTCAGGTTTGGTATTAGAAGCATTGAGACATCACATCTCATGCTATAGGAAGGGTCTCAGGATTGGAATGTGAAGGTGTTGGATATCACATCTCATGCTATAGGAAGGGTCTCAGGTTTGGTATAAGCATTGAGATATCACATCTCATGCTATAGGAAGGGTCTCAGGATTGGAATGGGAAGGAGTTGTATATGACATCTCATGCCGTAGGAAGGGTCTCAGGTTTGGTATAAGCATTGAGATATCACATCTCTGCTATAGGAAGTGTCTCAGGATTGGAATGGGAAGGACTTGGATATCACATCTCATGCTATAGGGAGGGTCTCAAGTTTGATATTAGAAGCATTGAGATATCACATCTCATGCTATAGGAAGAGTCTCAGGTTTGGGAAGGGAAGGATTTGGATTTCACATGTCATGTTATAGGATGGTTCTCATGTTTGGTTTTTGAAGCATTGAGATATTACATCTCATGCTATCGGAAGGGTCTCAGGTTTGGTATTAGAAGCATTCAGATATCACATCTCATGCTATAGGATTGGTCTCCGGATTGGAATGTGAAGGATTTGGATATCACATCTCATGCTAAAGGAAGGGTCTCAGGTTTGGAATGGGAAGGAGTTGGATATGACATCTCTTGTTATAGGGAGGGTCTCAGGATTTGAATGGCAAGGAGTTGGATATCACATCTCATGCCATAGGAAGGGTCTCAGGTTTGGTATAAGCATTGAGATATCACATCTCTGCTATCGGAAGGGTCTCAGGATTGGATTGGGAAGGAGTTGGATATCACATCTCATGTTATAGGAAGGGTCTCCGGATTGGAATGTGAAGGCTTTGGATATCACATCTCATGCTAAAGGAAGGGTCTCAGGTTTGGAATGGGAAGGAGTTGGATATGACATCTCTTGTTATAGGGAGGGTCTCAGGATTTGAATGGCAAGGTGTTGGATATCACATCTCATGCCATAGGAAGGGTCTCAGGTTTGGTATAAGCATTGAGATATCACATCTCTGCTATCGGAAGGGTCTCAGGATTGGATTGGGAAGGAGTTGGATATCCCTTCTCATGCTATAGGAAGGGTCTCAGGTTGGAATGGGAAGGAGTTGGATATCACATCTCATGCTATCGGAAGTGTCTCAGGATTGGAATGGGAAGTAGTTGGATATCACATATGCTAAAGGAAAGGTCTCAGGTTTGGAAGGGGAAGGATTTGGATCTCACATCTCATGTTTTAGGACGGGTCTCAGGTTTGGTATTAGAAGCCTTGAGATATCACATCTCATGGTATAATAAGGGTCTCAGGATTGGAATGGGAAGGAGTTGGATATCACATCTCAAGCTATTTCAGGATTGGAATGGGAAGGAGTTTGATATCACATCTCAAGCTATAGGAAGGGTCTCGGGTTTGGGAAGGGAAGGATTGGGATTTCACATCTCATGTTATAGGATGGTTCTCATGTTTGGTTTTAGAAGCATTGAGATATCACATCTCATGCTATCGGAAGGGTCTCAGGTTTGGAATGGGAAGGAGTTGGATATCACATCTCATGTTATAGGAAGCATCTCAGGTTTGGTATTAGAAGCATTGAGATATCACATCTCATGCTATAGGAAGGGTCTCAGGATTGGAATGTGAAGGATTTGGATATCAAATCTCATGCTAAAGGAAGGGTCTCAGGTTTGGTATAAGCATTGAGATATCACATCTCTGCTATCGGAAGGGTCTCAGGATTGGATTGGGAAGGAGTTGGACATCCCTTCTCATGCTATAGGAAGGGTCTCATGTTGGAATGGGAAGGAGTTGGATATCATATCTCATGTTATAGGAAGGGTCTCAAGATTGAAATGGGAAGTATTTGGATATCACATCTCTTGCTATATGAAGGGTCTCAGGTTTTTTATTAGAAACATTGAGATATCACGTCTCATGCTATCGGAAGGGTTTCAGGATTGGAATGGGAAGGATTTGGATATCATATCTCATGTTATAGGACGGGTCCCAGGTTTGGTATTAGAAGCATTGAGATATCACATCTTATGGTATAGGAAGGGTCTCAGGTTTGGAATGGGAAGGAGTTGGATATCACATCTCATCCAATAGGAAGGGTCTCAGGTTTGGAATGGGAAGGAATTGGATATCACATCTCATGTTATAGGAAGGATCTCAGGATTGGAATGGGAAGGAGTTGGATATCCCTTCTCATGCTATAGGAAGGGTCTCAGGTTGGAATGGGAAGGATTTGGATATCACATCTCTTGCTATAGGAAGGGTCTCAGGTTTTTTATTAGAAACATTGAGATATCACATCTCATGCTATAGGAAGGGTTTAAGGATTGGAATGGGAAGGAGTTGGATATCCCTTCTCATGCTATAGGAAGGGTCTCAGGTTGGAATGGGAAGGATTTGGATATCACATCTCTTGCTATAGGAAGGGTCTCAGGTTTTTTATTAGAAACATTGAGATATCACATCTCATGCTATAGGAAGGGTTTAAGGATTGGAATGGGAAGGATTTGGATATCACATCTCATGCTAAAGGAAGGGTCTCAGGTTTGGAAGGGGAAGGATTTGGATATCACATCTCATGTTATTTGACCGGTCTCAGGTTTGGTATTAGAAGCATTGAGATATCAAGTCTCATGGTATAGGACAGGAGTTTGATATCACATCATGCCATGGTATGGGTCTCAGGTTTTGTAGAAGCATTGGGATATCACATCTCATGCTATCGGAAGGGTATCAGGATTGGATTTGGAAGGAGTTGTTGGATATCCCATCTCATGCTATAGGAAAGGTCTCAGGTTGGAATGGGAAAGAGTTGGATATCACATCTCATGTTATAGGAAGGGTCTCAAGATTGGAATGGGAAGGACTTGGATATCACATCTCATGCTGTAGGAAGGCTCTCAGGTTTGGAAAGGGAAGGAGTTGGATATCACATTTCATGTTAGAGGTAGGATCTCAGGTTTGGTATTAGAGGCATTGAGATATCACATCTCATGCTATCAGAAGGGTATCAGGATTGGAATGGGAAGGAGTTGGATATCACATATCATGCTAAAGGGAGGGTCTCAGGTTTGGATGGGGAAGGATTTGGATATCACATCTCATGTTATAGGAAGGATCTCAGGTTTGGTATTAGAAGCATTGAGATATCACATCTCATGCTATCGGAAGGATCTCAGGTTTGGTATTAGAAGCATTGAGATATCACATCTCATGCTATAGGAAGGGTCTCAGGATTGGAATGGGAAGGACTTGGATATCACATCTCATGCTAAAGGAAGGGTCTCAGTTTTGGTAGAAGCATTGCGATATCACATCTCATGCTATAGGAAGGGTCTCAGGATTGGAATCGGAAGGAGTTGGATATCACATCTCATGCTATAGGAAGGGTCTCAGGTTTGGTATAAGCATTGAGATATCACATCTCTGCTATCGGAAGGGTCTCAGGATTGGATTGGGAAGGAGTTGGATATCACATCTCATGTTATAGGAAGGGTCTCCGGATTGGAATGTGAAGGATTTGGATATCACATCTCATGCTAAAAGAAGGGTCTCAGGTTTGGAATGGGAAGGAGTTGGATATGACATCTCTTGTTATAGGGAGGGTCTCAGGATTTGAATGGCAAGGTGTTGGATATCACATCTCATGCCATAGGAAGGGTCTCAGGTTTGGTATAAGCATTGAGATATCACATCTCTGCTATCGGAAGGGTCTCAGGATTGGATTGGGAAGGAGTTGGATATCCCTTCTCATGCTATAGGAAGGGTCTCAGGTTGGAAAGGGAAGGAGTTGGATATCACATCTCATGCTATAGGGAGGGTTTCAGTTTTGATATTAGAAGCATTGAGATATCACATTTCATGCTATCGGAAGTGTCTCAGGATTGGAATGGGAAGGAGCTGGATATTACATCTCATGCTAAAGGAAGGGTCTCAGGTTTGGAACGGGAAGGAGTTGGATATCCGATCTCATGTTATAGGAAGGGTCTCAGGTTTGGTATAAGCATTGAGATATCACATCTCTGCTATCGGAAGTGTCTCAGGATTGGAATGGGAAGGAGTTGGATATCCCATCTCATGTTATAGGACGGGTCTCAGGATTGTTATTAGAATCATTGAGATATCATATTGCATGCTGTAGGAAGGGTCTAAGGATTAGAATGGGAAAGACTTGGATATCACATCTCATGCTATAGGAAGGGTCTCAGGTTTGGTATAAGCATTGAGATATCAAATCTCATGCTATAGGAAGGGTCTCAGGATTGGAATGGAAGGAGTTGGATATCACATCTCATGTTATAGGAAGGATCTCAGGTTTGGTATTAGAAGCATTGAGACATCACATCTCATGCTATAGGAAGGGTCTCAGGATTGGAATGGGAAGGAGTTGGATATCACATCTCATGCTATAGGAAGGGTCTCAGGTTTGGTATAAGCATTGAGATATCACATCTCATGCTATAGGAAGGGTCTCAGGATTGGAATGGGAAGGAGTTGTATATGACATCTCATGCCGTAGGAAGGGTCTCAGGTTTGGTATAAGCATTGAGATATCACATCTCTGCTATCAGAAGAGTCTCAGGATTGGAATGGGAAGGAGTTGGATATCCCATCTCATGTTATAGGAAGAGTCTCAGGTTTGGTATTAGAAGCATTGAGATATCACATCTCATGCTATAGGAAGTGTCTCAAGATTGGAATGGGAAGGACTTGGATATCACATCTCATGCTATAGGGAGGGTCTCAAGTTTGATATTAGAAGCATTGAGATATCACATCTCATGCTATAGGAAGAGTCTCAGGTTTGGGAAGGGAAGGATTTGGATTTCACATCTCATGTTATAGGACGGTTCTCATGTTTGGTTTTTGAAGCATTGAGATATCACATCTCATGCTATCGGAAGGGTCTCAGGTTTGGTATTAGAAGCATTGAGATATCACATCTCATGCTATAGGATTGGTCTCTGGATTGGAATGTGAAGGATTTGGATATCACATCTCATGCTAAAGGAAGGGTCTCAGGTTTGGAATGGGAAGGAGTTGGATATCACATCTCATGCCATAGGAAGGGTCTCAGGTTTGGTATAAGCATTGAGATATCACATCTCTGCTATCGGAAGGGTCTCAGGATTGGATTGGGAAGGAGTTGGATATCACATCTCATGTTATAGGAAGGGTCTCCGGATTGGAATGTGAAGGATTTGGATATCACATCTCATGCTAAAGGAAGGGTCTCAGGTTTGGAATGGGAAGGAGTTGGATATGACATCTCTTGTTATAGGGAGGGTCTCAGGATTTGAATGGCAAGGAGTTGGATATCCCTTCTCATGCTATAGGAAGGGTCTCAGGTTGGAATGGGAAGGAGTTGGATATCACATCTCATGCTAAAGGAAGGGTCTCAGGTTTGGTAGAAGCATTGAGATATCACATCTCATGCTATCGGAAGTGTCTCAGGATTGGAATGGGAAGGAGCTGGATATTACATCTCATGCTAAAGGAAGGGTCTCAGGTTTGGAACGGGAAGGAGTTGGATATCCGATCTCATGTTATAGGAAGGGTCTCAGGTTTGGTATAAGCATTGAGATATCACATCTCTGCTATCGGAAGTGTCTCAGGATTGGAATGGGAAGGAATTGGATATCCCATCTCATGTTATAGGACGGGTCTCAGGATTGTTATTAGAATCATTGAGATATCATATTGCATGCTGTAGGAAGGGTCTAAGGATTGGAATGGGAAAGACTTGGATATCACATCTCATGCTATAGGAAGGGTCTCAGGTTTGGTATAAGCATTGAGATATCAAATCTCATGCTATAGGACGGGTCTCAGGATTGGAATGGAAGGAGTTGGATATCACATCTCATGTTATAGAAAGGATCTCAGGTTTGGTATTAGAAGCATTGAGACATCACATCTCATGCTATAGGAAAGGTCTCAGGATTGGAATGGGAAGGAGTTGGATATCACATCTCATGCTATAGGAAGGGTCTCAGGTTTGGTATAAGCATTGAGATATCACATCTCATGCTATAGGAAGGGTCTCAGGATTGGAATGGGAAGGAGTTGTATATGACATCTCATGCCGTAGGAAGGGTCTCAGGTTTGGTATAAGCATTGAGATATCACATCTCTGCTATCAGAAGAGTCTCAGGATTGGAATGGGAAGGAGTTGGATATCCCATCTCATGTTATAGGAAGAGTCTCAGGTTTGGTATTAGAAGCATTGAGATATCACATCTCATGCTATAGGAAGTGTCTCAGGATTGGAATGGGAAGGACTTGGATATCACATCTCATGCTATAGGGAGGGTCTCAAGTTTGATATTAGAAGCATTGAGATATCACATCTCATGCTATAGGAAGAGTCTCAGGTTTGGGAAGGGAAGGATTTGGATTTCACATCTCATGTTATAGGATGGTTCTCATGTTTGGTTTTTGAAGCATTGAGATATCACATCTCATGCTATCGGAAGGGTCTCAGGTTTGGTATTAGAAGCATTGAGATATCACATCTCATGCTATAGGATTGGTCTCCGGATTGGAATGTGAAGGATTTGGATATCACATCTCATGCTAAAGGAAGGGTCTCAGGTTTGGAATGGGAAGGAGTTGGATATGACATCTCTTGTTATAGGGAGGGTCTCAGGATTTGAATGGCAAGGAGTTGGATATCACATCTCATGCCATAGGAAGGGTCTCAGGTTGGGTATAAGCATTGAGATATCGGGTCTCAGGATTGGAATGGGAAGGACTTAGATATCACATCTCATGCTATAGGGAGGGTCTCAGTTTTGATATTAGAAGCATTGAGATATCACATCTCATGCTATCGGAGGGGTCTCAGGATTGGAATGGGAGGAGCTGGATATCACATCTCATGCTAAAGGAAGGGTCTCAGGTTTGGAAGGGGAAGGATTTGGATATCACATCTCATGTTATAGGATGGGTCTCAGGTTTGGTATTAGAAGCATTGTGATATCACATCTCATGCTATAGGAAGTGTCTCAGGATTGGAATGGGAAGGAGTTGGATATCACATCTCATGCTATAGGAAGGGTTTCAGGTTTGGTAGAAGCATTGAGATATCACATCTCATGCTATAGGAAGAGTCTCAGGTTTGGGAAGGGAAGGATTTGGATTTCACATCTCATGTTATAGGATGGTTCTCATGTTTGGTTTTTGAAGCATTGAGATATCACATCTCATGCTATCGGAAGGGTCTCAGGTTTGGTATTAGAAGCATTGAGATATCACATCTCATGCTATAGGATTGGTCTCCGGATTGGAATGTGAAGGATTTGGATATCACATCTCATGCTAAAGGAAGGGTCTCAGGTTTGGAATGGGAAGGAGTTGGATATGACATCTCTTGTTATAGGGAGGGTCTCAGGATTTGAATGGCAAGGAGTTGGATATCACATCTCATGCCATAGGAAGGGTCTCAGGTTTGGTATAAGCATTGAGATATCACATCTCTGCTATCGGAAGGGTCTCAGGATTGGATTGGGAAGAAGTTGGATATCACATCTCATGTTATAGGAAGGGTCTCCGGATTGGAATGTGAAGGATTTGGATATCACATCTCATGCTAAAGGAAGGGTCTCAGGTTTGGAATGGGAAGGAGTTGGATATGACATCTCTTGTTATAGGGAGGGTCTCAGGATTTGAATGGCAAGGAGTTGGATATCACATCTCATGCCATAGGAAGGGCCTCAGGTTTGGTATAAGCATTGAGATATCACATCTCTGCTATCGGAAGGGTCTCAGGATTGGATTGGGAAGGAGTTGGATATCCCTTCTCATGCTATAGGAAGGGTCTCAGGTTGGAATGGGAAGGAGTTGGATATCACATCTCATGCTAAAGGAAGGGTCTCAGGTTTGGTATAAGCATTGAGATATCACATCTCATGCTATAGGAAGGGTCTCAGGATTGGAATGGGAAGGACTTAGATATCACATATCATGCTATATGGAGGGTTTCAGTTTTGATATTAGAAGCATTGAGATATCACATCTCATGCTATCGGAAGTGTCTCAGGATTGGAATGGGAAGGAGCTGGATATTACATCTCATGCTAAAGGAAGGGTCTCAGGTTTGGAACGGGAAGGAGTTGGATATCCGATCTCATGTTATAGGAAGGGTCTCAGGTTTGGTATAAGCATTGAGATATCACATCTCTGCTATCGGAAGTGTCTCAGGATTGGAATGGGAAGGAATTGGATATCCCATCTCATGTTATAGGACGGGTCTCAGGATTGTTATTAGAATCATTGAGATATCATATTGCATGCTGAAGGAAGGGTCTAAGGATTGGAATGGGAAAGACTTGGATATCACATCTCATGCTATAGGAAGGGTCTCAGGTTTGGTATAAGCATTGAGATATCAAATCTCATGCTATAGGAAGGGTCTCAGGATTGGAATGGAAGGAGTTGGATATCACATCTCATGTTATAGGAAGGATCTCAGGTTTGGTATTAGAAGCATTGAGACATCAAATCTCATGCTATAGGAAGGGTCTCAGGATTGGAATGGGAAGGAGTTGGATATCACATCTCATGCTATAGGAAGGGTCTCAGGTTTGGTATAAGCATTGAGATATCACATCTCATGCTATAGGAAGGGTCTCAGGATTGGAATGGGAAGGAGTTGTATATGACATCTCATGCCGTAGGAAGGGTCTCAGGTTTGGTATAAGCATTGAGATATCACATCTCTGCTATCAGAAGAGTCTCAGGATTGGAATGGGAAGGAGTTGGATATCCCATCTCATGTTATAGGAAGAGTCTCAGGTTTGGTATTAGAAGCATTGAGATATCACATCTCATGCTATAGGAAGTGTCTCAGGATTGGAATGGGAAGGACTTGGATATCACATCTCATGCTATAGGGAGGGTCTCAAGTTTGATATTAGAAGCATTGAGATATCACATCTCATGCTATAGGAAGAGTCTCAGGTTTGGGAAGGGAAGGATTTGGATTTCACATCTCATGTTATAGGATGGTTCTCATGTTTGGTTTTTGAAGCATTGAGATATCACATCTCATGCTATCGGAAGGGTCTCAGGTTTGGTATTAGAAGCATTGAGATATCACATCTCATGCTATAGGATTGGTCTCCGGATTGGAATGTGAAGGATTTGGATATCACATCTCATGCTAAAGGAAGGGTCTCAGGTTTGGAATGGGAAGGAGTTGGATATGACATCTCTTGTTATAGGGAGGGTCTCAGGATTTGAATGGCAAGGAGTTGGATATCACATCTCATGCCATAGGAAGCGTCTCAGGTTTGGTATAAGCATTGAGATATCACATCTCTGCTATCGGAAGGGTCTCAGGATTGGAATGGGAAGGACTTAGATATCACATCTCATGCTATAGGGAGGGTCTCAGTTTTGATATTAGAAGCATTGAGATATCACATCTCATGCTATCGGAAGGGTATCAGGATTGGAATGGGAGGAGCTGGATATCACATCTCATGCTAAAGGAAGGGTCTCAGGTTTGGAAGGGGAAGGATTTGGATATCACATCTCATGTTATAGGATGGGTTTCAGGTTTGGTATTAGAAGCATTGTGATATCACATCTCATGCTATAGGAAGTGTCTCAGGATTGGAATGGGAAGGAGTTGGATATCACATCTCATGCTATAGGAAGGGTTTCAGGTTTGGTAGAAGCATTGAGATATCACATCTCATGCTATAGGAAGAGTCTCAGGTTTGGGAAGGGAAGGATTTGGATTTCACATCTCATGTTATAGGATTGTTCTCATGTTTGGTTTTTGAAGCATTGAGATATCACATCTCATGCTATCGGAAGGGTCTCAGGTTTGGTATTAGAAGCATTGAGATATCACATCTCATGCTATAGGATTGGTCTCCGGATTGGAATGTGAAGAATTTGGATATCACATCTCATGCTAAAGGAAGGGTCTCAGGTTTGGAATGGGAAGGAGTTGGATATGACATCTCTTGTTATAGGGAGGGTCTCAGGATTTGAATGGCAAGGAGTTGGATATCACATCTCATGCCATAGGAAGGGTCTCAGGTTTGGTATAAGCATTGAGATATCACATCTCTGCTATCGGAAGGGTCTCAGGATTGGATTGGGAAGGAGTTGGATATCCCTTCTCATGCTATAGGAAGGGTCTCAGGTTGGAATGGGAAGGAGTTGGATATCACATCTCATGCTAAAGGAAGGGTCTCAGGTTTGGTAGAAGCATTGAGATATCACATCTCATGCTATAGGAAGGGTCTCAGGATTGGAATGGGAAGGACTTAGATATCACATATCATGCTATAGGGAGGGTTTCAGTTTTGATATTAGAAGCATTGAGATATCACATCTCATGCTATAGGATTGGTCTCCGGATTGGAATGTGAAGGATTTGGATATCACATCTCATGCTAAAGGAAGGGTCTCAGGTTTGGAATGGGAAGGAGTTGGATATGACATCTCTTGTTATAGGGAGGGTCTCAGGATTTGAATGGCAAGGAGTTGGATATCACATCTCATGCCATAGGAAGGGTCTCAGGTTTGGTATAAGCATTGAGATATCACATCTCTGCTATCGGAAGGGTCTCAGGATTGGAATGGGAAGGACTTAGATATCACATCTCATGCTATAGGGAGGGTCTCAGTTTTGATATTAGAAGCATTGAGATATCACATCTCATGCTATCGGAAGGGTCTCAGGATTGGAATGGGAGGAGCTGGATATCACATCTCATGCTAAAGGAAGGGTCTCAGGTTTGGTATTAGAAGCCTTGAGATATCACATCTCATGGTATAATAAGGGTCTCAGGATTGGAATGGGAAGGAGTTGGATATCACATCTCAAGCTATTTCAGGATTGGAATGGGAAGGAGTTTGATATCACATCTCAAGCTATAGGAAGTGTCTCAGGTTTGGGAAGGGAAGGATTGGGATTTCACATCTCATGTTATAGGATGGTTCTCATGTTTGGTTTTAGAAGCATTGAGATATCACATCTCATGCTATCGGAAGGGTCTCAGGTTTGGAATGGGAAGGTGTTGGATATCACATCTCATGTTATAGGAAGCATCTCAGGTTTGGTATTAGAAGCATTGAGATATCACATCTCATGCTATAGGAAGGGTCTCAGGATTGGAATGTGAAGGATTTGGATATCAAATCTCATACTAAAGGAAGGGTCTCAGGTTTGGTATAAGCATTGAGATATCACATCTCTGCTATCGGAAGGGTCTCAGGATTGGATTGGGAAGGAATTGGACATCCCTTCTCATGCTATAGGAAGGGTCTCATGTTGGAATTGGAAGGAGTTGGATATCATATCTCATGTTATAGGAAGGGTCTCAAGATTGAAATGGGAAGTATTTGGATATCACATCTCTTGCTATATGAAGGGTCTCAGGTTTTTTATTAGAAACATTGAGATATCACATCTCATGCTATCGGAAGGGTTTCAGGATTGGAATGGGAAGGATTTGGATATCATATCTCATGTTATAGGACGGGTCCCAGGTTTGGTATTAGAAGCATTGAGATATCACATCTTATGGTATAGGAAGGGTCTCAGGTTTGGAATGGGAAGGAGTTGGATATCACATCTCATCCAATAGGAAGGGTCTCAGGTTTGGAATGGGAAGGAATTGGATATCACATCTCATGTTATAGGAAGAATCTCAGGATTGGAATGGGAAGGAGTTGGATATCCCTTCTCATGCTATAGGAAGGGTCTCAGGTTGGAATGGGAAGGATTTGGATATCACATCTCTTGCTATAGGAAGGGTCTCAGGTTTTTTATTAGAAACATTGAGATATCACATCTCATGCTATAGGAAGGGTTTAAGGATTGGAATGGGAAGGAGTTGGATATCCCTTCTCATGCTATAGGAAGGGTCTCAGGTTGGAATGGGAAGGATTTGGATATCACATCTCTTGCTATAGGAAGGGTCTCAGGTTTTTTATTAGAAACATTGAGATATCACATCTCATGCTATAGGAAGGGTTTAAGGATTGGAATGGGAAGGATTTGGATATCACATCTCATGCTAAAGCAAGGGTCTCAGGTTTGGAAGGGGAAGGATTTGGATATCACATCTCATGTTATTTGACCGGTCTCAGGTTTGGTATTAGAAGCATTGAGATATCAAGTCTCATGGTATAGGACGGGAGTTTGATATCACATCATGCCATGGTATGGGTCTCAGGTTTTGTAGAAGCATTGGGATATCACATCTCATGCTATCGGAAGGGTATCAGGATTGGATTTGGAAGGAGTTGTTGGATATCCCATCTCATGCTATAGGAAAGGTCTCAGGTTGGAATGGGAAAGAGTTGGATATCACATCTCATGTTATAGGAAGGGTCTCAAGATTGGAATGGGAAGGACTTGGATATCACATCTCATGCTGTAGGAAGGCTCTCAGGTTTGGAAAGGGAAGGAGTTGGATATCACATTTCATGTTAGAGGTAGGATCTCAGGTTTGGTATTAGAGGCATTGATATATCACATCTCATGCTATCAGAAGGGTATCAGGATTGGAATGGGAAGGAGTTGGATATCACATCTCATGCTAAAGGGAGGGTCTCAGGTTTGGATGGGGAAGGATTTGGATATCACATCTCATGTTATAGGAAGGATCTCAGGTTTGGTATTAGAAGCATTGAGATATCACATCTCATGCTATCGGAAGGATCTCAGGTTTGGTATTAGAAGCATTGAGATATCACATCTCATGCTATAGGAAGGGTCTCAGGATTGGAATCGGAAGGAGTTGGATATCACATCTCATGCTATAGGAAGGGTCTCAGGTTTGGTATAAGCATTGAGATATCACATCTCTGCTATCGGAAGGGTCTCAGGATTGGATTGGGAAGGAGTTGGATATCACATCTCATGTTATAGGAAGGGTCTCCGGATTGGAATGTGAAGGATTTGGATATCACATCTCATGCTAAAGGAAGGGTCTCAGGTTTGGAATGGGAAGGAGTTGGATATGACATCTCTTGTTATAGGGAGGGTCTCAGGATTTGAATGGCAAGGTGTTGGATATCACATCTCATGCCATAGGAAGGGTCTCAGGTTTGGTATAAGCATTGAGATATCACATCTCTGCTATCGGAAGGGTCTCAGAATTGGATTGGGAAGGAGTTGGATATCCCTTCTCATGCTATAGGAAGGGTCTCAGGTTGGAAAGGGAAGGAGTTGGATATCACATCTCATGCTATAGGGAGGGTTTCAGTTTTGATATTAGAAGCATTGAGATATCACATCTCATGCTATCGGAAGTGTCTCAGGATTGGAATGGGAAGGAGCTGGATATTACATCTCATGCTAAAGGAAGGGTCTCAGGTTTGGAACGGGAAGGAGTTGGATATCCGATCTCATGTTATAGGAAGGGTCTCAGGTTTGGTATAAGCATTGAGATATCACATCTCTGCTATCGGAAGTGTCTCAGGATTGGAATGGGAAGGAGTTGGATATCCCATCTCATGTTATAGGACGGGTCTCAGGATTGTTATTAGAATCATTGAGATATCATATTGCATGCTGTAGCAAGGGTCTAAGGATTAGAATGGGAAAGACTTGGATATCACATCTCATGCTATAGGAAGGGTCTCAGGTTTGGTATAAGCATTGAGATATCAAATCTCATGCTATAGGAAGGGTCTCAGGATTGGAATGGAAGGAGTTGGATATCACATCTCATGTTATAGGAAGGATCTCAGGTTTGGTATTAGAAGCATTGAGACATCACATCTCATGCTATAGGAAGGGTCTCAGGATTGGAATGGGAAGGAGTTGGATATCACATCTCATGCTATAGGAAGGGTCTCAGGTTTGGTATAAGCATTGAGATATCACATCTCATGCTATAGGAAGGGTCTCAGGATTGGAATGGGAAGGAGTTGTATATGACATCTCATGCCGTAGGAAGGGTCTCAGGTTTGGTATAAGCATTGAGATATCACATCTCTGCTATCAGAAGAGTCTCAGGATTGGAATGGGAAGGAGTTGGATATCCCATCTCATGTTATAGGAAGAGTCTCAGGTTTGGTATTAGAAGCATTGAGATATCACATCTCATGCTATAGGAAGTGTCTCAAGATTGGAATGGGAAGGACTTGGATATCACATCTCATGCTATAGGGAGGGTCTCAAGTTTGATATTAGAAGCATTGAGATATCACATCTCATGCTATAGGAAGAGTCTCAGGTTTGGGAAGGGAAGGATTTGGATTTCACATCTCATGTTATAGGACGGTTCTCATGTTTGGTTTTTGAAGCATTGAGATATCACATCTCATGCTATCGGAAGGGTCTCAGGTTTGGTATTAGAAGCATTGAGATATCACATCTCATGCTATAGGATTGGTCTCTGGATTGGAATGTGAAGGATTTGGATATCACATCTCATGCTAAAGGAAGGGTCTCAGGTTTGGAATGGGAAGGAGTTGGATATCACATCTCATGCCATAGGAAGGGTCTCAGGTTTGGTATAAGCATTGAGATATCACATCTCTGCTATCGGAAGGGTCTCAGGATTGGATTGGGAAGGAGTTGGATATCACATCTCATGTTATAGGAAGGGTCTCCGGATTGGAATGTGAAGGATTTGGATATCACATCTCATGCTAAAGGAAGGGTCTCAGGTTTGGAATGGGAAGGAGTTGGATATGGCATCTCTTGTTATAGGGAGGGTCTCAGGATTTGAATGGCAAGGAGTTGGATATCACATCTCATGCCATAGGAAGGGTCTCAGGTTTGGTATAAGCATTGAGATATCACATCTCTGCTATCGGAAGGGTCTCAGGATTGGATTGGGAAGGAGTTGGATATCCCTTCTCATGCTATAGGAAGGGTCTCAGGTTTGGTAGAAGCATTGAGATATCACATCTCATGCTATCGGAAGTGTCTCAGGATTGGAATGGGAAGGAGCTGGATATTACATCTCATGCTAAAGGAAGGGTCTCAGGTTTGGAACGGGAAGGAGTTGGATATCCGATCTCATGTTATAGGAAGGGTCTCAGGTTTGGTATAAGCATTGAGATATCACATCTCTGCTATCGGAAGTGTCTCAGGATTGGAATGGGAAGGAATTGGATATCCCATCTCATGTTATAGGACGGGTCTCAGGATTGTTATTAGAATCATTGAGATATCATATTGGATGCTATATGAAGGGTCTAAGGATTGGAATGGGAAAGACTTGGATATCACATCTCATGCTATAGGAAGGGTCTCAGGTTTGGTATAAGCATTGAGATATCAAATCTCATGCTATAGGAAGGGTCTCAGGATTGGAATGGAAGGAGTTGGATATCACATCTCATGTTATAGGAAGGATCTCAGGTTTGGTATTAGAAGCATTGAGACATCACATCTCATGCTATAGGAAGGGTCTCAGGATTGGAATGGGAAGGAGTTGGATATCACAACTCATGCTATAGGAAGGGTCTCAGGTTTGGTATAAGCATTGAGATATCACATCTCATGCTATAGGAAGCGTCTCAGGATTGGAATGGGAAGGAGTTGTATATGACATCTCATGCCGTAGGAAGGGTCTCAGGTTTGGTATAAGCATTGAGATATCACATCTCTGCTATCAGAAGAGTCTCAGGATTGGAATGGGAAGGAGTTGGATATCCCATCTCATGTTATAGGAAGAGTCTCAGGTTTGGTATTAGAAGCATTGAGATATCACATCTCATGCTATAGGAAGTGTCTCAGGATTGGAATGGGAAGGACTTGGATATCACATCTCATGCTATAGGGAGGGTCTCAAGTTTGATATTAGAAGCATTGAGATATCACATCTCATGCTATAGGAAGAGTCTCAGGTTTGGGAAGGGAAGGATTTGGATTTCACATCTCATGTTATAGGATGGTTCTCATGTTTGGTTTTTGAAGCATTGAGATATCACATCTCATGCTATCGGAAGGGTCTCAGGTTTGGTATTAGAAGCATTGAGATATCACATCTCATGCTATAGGATTGGTCTCCGGATTGGAATGTGAAGGATTTGGATATCACATCTCATGCTAAAGGAAGGGTCTCAGGTTTGGAATGGGAAGGAGTTGGATATGACATCTCTTGTTATAGGGAGGGTCTCAGGATTTGAATGGCAAGGAGTTGGATATCACATCTCATGCCATAGGAAGGGTCTCAGGTTTGGTATAAGCATTGAGATATCGGGTCTCAGGATTGGAATGGGAAGGACTTAGATATCACATCTCATGCTATAGGGAGGGTCTCAGTTTTGATATTAGAAGCATTGAGATATCACATCTCATGCTATCGGAAGGGTCTCAGGATTGGAATGGGAGGAGCTGGATATCACATCTCATGCTAAAGGAAGGGTCTCAGGTTTGGAAGGGGAAGGATTTGGATATCACATCTCATGTTATAGGATGGGTCTCAGGTTTGGTATTAGAAGCATTGTGATATCACATCTCATGCTATAGGAAGTGTCTCAGGATTGGAATGAAAAGGAGTTGGATATCACATCTCATGCTATAGGAAGGGTTTCAGGTTTGGTAGAAGCATTGAGATATCACATCTCATGCTATAGGAAGAGTCTCAGGTTTGGGAAGGGAAGGATTTGGATTTCACATCTCATGTTATAGGATGGTTCTCATGTTTGGTTTTTGCAGCATTGAGATATCACATCTCATGCTATCGGAAGGGTCTCAGGTTTGGTATTAGAAGCATTGAGATATCACATCTCATGCTATAGGATTGGTCTCCGGATTGGAATGTGAAGGATTTGGATATCACATCTCATGCTAAAGGAAGGGTCTCAGGTTTGGAATGGGAAGGAGTTGGATATGACATCTCTTGTTATAGGGAGGGTCTCAGGATTTGAATGGCAAGGAGTTGGATATCACATCTCATGCCATAGGAAGGGTCTCAGGTTTGGTATAAGCATTGAGATATCACATCTCTGCTATCGGAAGGGTCTCAGGATTGGATTGGGAAGGAGTTGGATATCACATCTCATGTTATAGGAAGGGTCTCCGGATTGGAATGTGAAGGATTTGGATATCACATCTCATGCTAAAGGAAGGGTCTCAGGTTTGGAATGGGAAGGAGTTGGATATGACATCTCTTGTTATAGGGAGGGTCTCAGGATTTGAATGGCAAGGAGTTGGATATCACATCTCATGCCATAGGAAGGGTCTCAGGTTTGGTATAAGCATTGAGATATCACATCTCTGCTATCGGAAGGGTCTCAGGATTGGATTGGGAAGGAGTTGGATATCCCTTCTCATGCTATAGGAAGGGTCTCAGGTTGGAATGGGAAGGAGTTGGATATCACATCTCATGCTAAAGGAAGGGTCTCAGGTTTGGTAGAAGCATTGAGATATCACATCTCATGCTATAGGAAGGGTCTCAGGATTGGAATGGGAAGGACTTAGATATCACATATCATGCTATAGGGAGGGTTTCAGTTTTGATATTAGAAGCATTGAGATATCACATCTCATGCTATCGGAAGTGTCTCAGGATTGGAATGGGAAGGAGCTGGATATTACATCTCATGCTAAAGGAAGGGTCTCAGGTTTGGAACGGGAAGGAGTTGGATATCCGATCTCATGTTATAGGAAGGGTCTCAGGTTTGGTATAAGCATTGAGATATCACATCTCTGCTATCGGAAGTGTCTCAGGATTGGAATGGGAAGGAATTGGATATCCCATCTCATGTTATAGGACGGGTCTCAGGATTGTTATTAGAATCATTGAGATATCATATTGCATGCTGTAGGAAGGGTCTAAGGATTGGAATGGGAAAGACTTGGATATCACATCTCATGCTATAGGAAGGGTCTCAGGTTTGGTATAAGCATTGAGATATCAAATCTCATGCTATAGGAAGGGTCTCAGGATTGGAATGGAAGGAGTTGGATATCACATCTCATGTTATAGGAAGGATCTCAGGTTTGGTATTAGAAGCATTGAGACATCAAATCTCATGCTATAGGAAGGGTCTCAGGATTGGAATGGGAAGGAGTTGGATATCACATCTCATGCTATAGGAAGGGTCTCAGGTTTGGTATAAGCATTGAGATATCACATCTCATGCTATAGGAAGGGTCTCAGGATTGGAATGGGAAGGAGTTGTATATGACATCTCATTCCGTAGGAAGGGTCTCAGGTTTGGTATAAGCATTGAGATATCACATCTCTGCTATCAGAAGAGTCTCAGGATTGGAATGGGAAGGAGTTGGATATCCCATCTCATGTTATAGGAAGAGTCTCAGGTTTGGTATTAGAAGCATTGAGATATCACATCTCATGCTATAGGAAGTGTCTCAGGATTGGAATGGGAAGGACTTGGATATCACATCTCATGCTATAGGGAGGGTCTCAAGTTTGATATTAGAAGCATTGAGATATCACATCTCATGCTATAGGAAGAGTCTCAGGTTTGGGAAGGGAAGGATTTGGATTTCACATCTCATGTTATAGGATGGTTCTCATGTTTGATTTTTGAAGCATTGAGATATCACATCTCATGCTATCGGAAGGGTCTCAGGTTTGGTATTAGAAGCATTGAGATATCACATCTCATGCTATAGGATTGGTCTCCGGATTGGAATGTGAAGGATTTGGATATCACATCTCATGCTAAAGGAAGGGTCTCAGGTTTGGAATGGGAAGGAGTTGGATATGACATCTCTTGTTATAGGGAGGGTCTCAGGATTTGAATGGCAAGGAGTTGGATATCACATCTCATGCCATAGGAAGGGTCTCAGGTTTGGTATAAGCATTGAGATACCACATCTCTGCTATCGGAAGGGTCTCAGGATTGGAATGGGAAGGACTTAGATATCACATCTCATGCTATAGGGAGGGTCTCAGTTTTGATATTAGAAGCATTGAGATATCACATCTCATGCTATCGGAAGGGTCTCAGGATTGGAATGGGAGGAGCTGGATATCACATCTCATGCTAAAGGAAGGGTCTCAGGTTTGGAAGGGGAAGGATTTGGATATCACATCTCATGTTATAGGAAGGGTCTCCGGATTGGAATGGGAAGGAGTTGGATATCACATCTCATGCTATAGGAAGGGTTTCAGGTTTGGTAGAAGCATTGAGATATCACATCTCATGCTATAGGAAGAGTCTCAGGTTTGGGAAGGGAAGGATTTGGATTTCACATCTCATGTTATAGGATGGTTCTCATGTTTGGTTTTTGAAGCATTGAGATATCACATCTCATGCTATCGGAAGGGTCTCAGGTTTGGTATTAGAAGCATTAAGATATCACATCTCATGCTATAGGATTGGTCTCCGGATTGGAATGTGAAGGATTTGGATATCACATCTCATGCTAAAGGAAGGGTCTCAGGTTTGGAATGGGAAGGAGTTGGATATGACATCTCTTGTTATAGGGAGGGTCTCAGGATTTGAATGGCAAGGAGTTGGATATCACATCTCATGCCATAGGAAGGGTCTCAGGTTTGGTATAAGCATTGAGATATCACATCTCTGCTATCGGAAGGGTCTCAGGATTGGATTGGGAAGGAGTTGGATATCACATCTCATGTTATAGGAAGGGTCTCCGGATTGGAATGTGAAGGATTTGGATATCACATCTCATGCTAAAGGAAGGGTCTCAGGTTTGGAATGGGAAGGAGTTGGATATGACATCTCTTGTTATAGGGAGGGTCTCAGGATTTGAATGGCAAGGAGTTGGATATCACATCTCATGCCATAGGAAGGGTCTCAGGTTTGGTATAAGCATTGAGATATCACATCTCTGCTATCGGAAGGGTCTCAGGATTGGATTGGGAAGGAGTTGGATATCCCTTCTCATGCTATAGGAAGGGTCTCAGGTTGGAATGGGAAGGAGTTGGATATCACATCTCATGCTAAAGGAAGGGTCTCAGGTTTGGTAGAAGCATTGAGATATCACATCTCATGCTATAGGAAGGGTCTCAGGATTGGAATGGGAAGGACTTAGATATCACATATCATGCTATAGGGAGGGTTTCAGTTTTGATATTAGAAGCATTGAGATATCACATCTCATGCTATCGGAAGTGTCTCAGGATTGGAATGGGAAGGAGCTGGATATTACATCTCATGCTAAAGGAAGGGTCTCAGGTTTGGAACGGGAAGGAGTTGGATATCCGATCTCATGTTATAGGAAGGGTCTCAGGTTTGGTATAAGCATTGAGATATCACATCTCTGCTATCGGAAGTGTCTCAGGATTGGAATGGGAAGGAATTGGATATCCCATCTCATGTTATAGGACGGGTCTCAGGATTGTTATTAGAATCATTGAGATATCATATTGCATGCTGTAGGAAGGGTCTAAGGATTGGAATGGGAAAGACTTGGATATCACATCTCATGCTATAGGAAGGGTCTCAGGTTTGGTATAAGCATTGAGATATCAAATCTCATGCTATAGGAAGGGTCTCAGGATTGGAATGGAAGGAGTTGGATATCACATCTCATGTTATAGGAAGGATCTTAGGTTTGGTATTAGAAGCATTGAGACATCACATCTCATGCTATAGGAAGGGTCTCAGGATTGGAATGGGAAGGAGTTGGATATCACAACTCATGCTATAGGAAGGGTCTCAGGTTTGGTATAAGCATTGAGATATCACATCTCATGCTATAGGAAGCGTCTCAGGATTGGAATGGGAAGGAGTTGTATATGACATCTCATGCCGTAGGAAGGGTCTCAGGTTTGGTATAAGCATTGAGATATCACATCTCTGCTATCAGAAGAGTCTCAGGATTGGAATGGGAAGGAGTTGGATATCCCATCTCATGTTATAGGAAGAGTCTCAGGTTTGGTATTAGAAGCATTGAGATATCACATCTCATGCTATAGGAAGTGTCTCAGGATTGGAATGGGAAGGACTTGGATATCACATCTCATGCTATAGGGAGGGTCTCAAGTTTGATATTAGAAGCATTGAGATATCACATCTCATGCTATAGGAAGAGTCTCAGGTTTGGGAAGGGAAGGATTTGGATTTCACATCTCATGTTATAGGATGGTTCTCATGTTTGGTTTTTGAAGCATTGAGATATCACATCTCATGCTATCGGAAGGGTCTCAGGTTTGGTATTAGAAGCATTGAGATATCACATCTCATGCTATAGGATTGGTCTCCGGATTGGAATGTGAAGGATTTGGATATCACATCTCATGCTAAAGGAAGGGTCTCAGGTTTGGAATGGGAAGGAGTTGGATATGACATCTCTTGTTATAGGGAGGGTCTCAGGATTTGAATGGCAAGGAGTTGGATATTACATCTCATGCCATAGGAAGGGTCTCAGGTTTGGTATAAGCATTGAGATATCGGGTCTCAGGATTGGAATGGGAAGGACTTAGATATCACATCTCATGCTATAGGGAGGGTCTCAGTTTTGATATTAGAAGCATTGAGATATCACATCTCATGCTATCGGAAGGGTCTCAGGATTGGAATGGGAGGAGCTGGATATCACATCTCATGCTAAAGGAAGGGTCTCAGGTTTGGAAGGGGAAGGATTTGGATATCACATCTCATGTTATAGGATGGGTCTCAGGTTTGGTATTAGAAGCATTGTGATATCACATCTCATGCTATAGGAAGTGTCTCAGGATTGGAATGAAAAGGAGTTGGATATCACATCTCATGCTATAGGAAGGGTTTCAGGTTTGGTAGAAGCATTGAGATATCACATCTCATGCTATAGGAAGAGTCTCAGGTTTGGGAAGGGAAGGATTTGGATTTCACATCTCATGTTATAGGATGGTTCTCATGTTTGGTTTTTGCAGCATTGAGATATCACATCTCATGCTGTCGGAAGGGTCTCAGGTTTGGTATTAGAAGCATTGAGATATCACATCTCATGCTATAGGATTGGTCTCCGGATTGGAATGTGAAGGATTTGGATATCACATCTCATGCTAAAGGAAGGGTCTCAGGTTTGGAATGGGAAGGAGTTGGATATGACATCTCTTGTTATAGGGAGGGTCTCAGGATTTGAATGGCAAGGAGTTGGATATCACATCTCATGCCATAGGAAGGGTCTCAGGTTTGGTATAAGCATTGAGATATCACATCTCTGCTATCGGAAGGGTCTCAGGATTGGATTGGGAAGGAGTTGGACATCACATCTCATGTTATAGGAAGGGTCTCCGGATTGGAATGTGAAGGATTTGGATATCACATCTCATGCTAAAGGAAGGGTCTCAGGTTTGGAATGGGAAGGAGTTGGATATGACATCTCTTGTTATAGGGAGGGTCTCAGGATTTGAATGGCAAGGAGTTGGATATCACATCTCATGCCATAGGAAGGGTCTCAGGTTTGGTATAAGCATTGAGATATCACATCTCTGCTATCGGAAGGGTCTCAGGATTGGATTGGGAAGGAGTTGGATATCCCTTCTCATGCTATAGGAAGGGTCTCAGGTTGGAATGGGAAGGAGTTGGATATCACATCTCATGCTAAAGGAAGGGTCTCAGGTTTGGTAGAAGCATTGAGATATCACATCTCATGCTATAGGAAGGGTCTCAGGATTGGAATGGGAAAGACTTAGATATCACATATCATGCTATAGGGAGGGTTTCAGTTTTGATATTAGAAGCATTGAGATATCACATCTCATGCTATCGGAAGTGTCTCAGGATTGGAATGGGAAGGAGCTGGATATTACATCTCATGCTAAAGGAAGGGTCTCAGGTTTGGAACGGGAAGGAGTTGGATATCCGATCTCATGTTATAGGAAGGGTCTCAGGTTTGGTATAAGCATTGAGATATCACATCTCTGCTATCGGAAGTGTCTCAGGATTGGAATGGGAAGGAATTGGATATCCCATCTCATGTTATAGGACGGGTCTCAGGATTGTTATTAGAATCATTGAGATATCATATTGCATGCTGTAGGAAGGGTCTAAGGATTGGAATGGGAAAGACTTGGATATCACATCTCATGCTATAGGAAGGGTCTCAGGTTTGGTATAAGCATTGAGATATCAAATCTCATGCTATAGGAAGGGTCTCAGGATTGGAATGGAAGGAGTTGGATATCACATCTCATGTTATAGGAAGGATCTCAGGTTTGGTATTAGAAGCATTGAGACATCAAATCTCATGCTATAGGAAGGGTCTCAGGATTGGAATGGGAAGGAGTTGGATATCACATCTCATGCTATAGGAAGGGTCTCAGGTTTGGTATAAGCATTGAGATATCACATCTCATGCTATAGGAAGGGTCTCAGGATTGGAATGGGAAGGAGTTGTATATGACATCTCATTCCGTAGGAAGGGTCTCAGGTTTGGTATAAGCATTGAGATATCACATCTCTGCTATCAGAAGAGTCTCAGGATTGGAATGGGAAGGAGTTGGATATCCCATCTCATGTTATAGGAAGAGTCTCAGGTTTGGTATTAGAAGCATTGAGATATCACATCTCATGCTATAGGAAGTGTCTCAGGATTGGAATGGGAAGGACTTGGATATCACATCTCATGCTATAGGGAGGGTCTCAAGTTTGATATTAGAAGCATTGAGATATCACATCTCATGCTATAGGAAGAGTCTCAGGTTTGGGAAGGGAAGGATTTGGATTTCACATCTCATGTTATAGGATGGTTCTCATGTTTGGTTTTTGAAGCATTGAGATATCACATCTCATGCTATCGGAAGGGTCTCAGGTTTGGTATTAGAAGCATTGAGATATCACATCTCATGCTATAGGATTGGTCTCCGGATTGGAATGTGAAGGATTTGGATATCACATCTCATGCTAAAGGAAGGGTCTCAGGTTTGGAATGGGAAGGAGTTGGATATGACATCTCTTGTTATAGGGAGGGTCTCAGGATTTGAATGGCAAGGAGTTGGATATCACATCTCATGCCATAGGAAGGGTCTCAGGTTTGGTATAAGCATTGAGATACCACATCTCTGCTATCGGAAGGGTCTCAGGATTGGAATGGGAAGGACTTAGATATCACATCTCATGCTATAGGGAGGGTCTCAGTTTTGATATTAGAAACATTGAGATATCACATCTCATGCTATCGGAAGGGTCTCAGGATTGGAATGGGAGGAGCTGGATATCACATCTCATGCTAAAGGAAGGGTCTCAGGTTTGGAAGGGGAAGGATTTGGATATCACATCTCATGTTATAGGATGGGTTTCAGGTTTGGTATTAGAAGCATTGTGATATCACATCTCATGCTATAGGAAGTGTCTCAGGATTGGAATGGGAAGGAGTTGGATATCACATCTCATGCTATAGGAAGGGTTTCAGGTTTGGTAGAAGCATTGAGATATCACATCTCATGCTATAGGAAGAGTCTCAGGTTTGGGAAGGGAAGGATTTGGATTTCACATCTCATGTTATAGGATGGTTCTCATGTTTGGTTTTTGAAGCATTGAGATATCACATCTCATGCTATCGGAAGGGTCTCAGGTTTGGTATTAGAAGCATTGAGATATCACATCTCATGCTATAGGATTGGTCTCTGGATTGGAATGTGAAGGATTTGGATATCACATCTCATGCTAAAGGAAGGGTCTCAGGTTTGGAATGGGAAGGAGTTGGATATGACATCTCTTGTTACAGGGAGGGTCTCAGGATTTGAATGGCAAGGAGTTGGATATCACATCTCATGCCATAGGAAGGGTCTCAGGTTTGGTATAAGCATTGAGATATCACATCTCTGCTATCGGAAGGGTCTCAGGATTGGATTGGGAAGGAGTTGGATATCACATCTCATGTTATAGGAAGGGTATCCGGGTTGGAATGTGAAGGATTTGGATATCACATCTCATGCTAAAGGAAGGGTCTCAGGTTTGGAATGGGAAGGAGTTGGATATGACATCTCTTGTTATAGGGAGGGTCTCAGGATTTGAATGGCAAGGAGTTGGATATCACATCTCATGCCATAGGAAGGGTCTCAGGTTTGGTATAAGCATTGAGATATCACATCTCTGCTATCGGAAGGGTCTCAGGATTGGATTGGGAAGGAGTTGGATATCCCTTCTCATGCTATAGGAAGGGTCTCAGGTTGGAATGGGAAGGAGTTGGATATCACATCTCATGCTAAAGAAAGGGTCTCAGGTTTGGTAGAAGCATTGAGATATCACATCTCATGCTATAGGAAGGGTCTCAGGATTGGAATGGGAAGGACTTAGATATCACATATCATGCTATAGGGAGGGTTTCAGTTTTGATATTAGAAGCATTGAGATATCACATCTCATGCTATCGGAAGTGTCTCAGGATTGGAATGGGAAGGAGCTGGATATTACATCTCATGCTAAAGGAAGGGTCTCAGGTTTGGAACGGGAAGGAGTTGGATATCCGATCTCATGTTATAGGAAGGGTCTCAGGTTTGGTATAAGCATTGAGATATCACATCTCTGCTATCGGAAGTGTCTCAGGATTGGAATGGGAAGGAGTTGGATATCACATCTCATGCTAAAGGGAGGGTCTCAGGTTTGGAAGGGGAAGGATTTGGATATCACATCTCATGTTATCGGTTTGGTATTAGAAGTATTGAGATATCACATCTCATGCTAAAGGAAGGGTCTCAGGTTTGGAACGGGAAGGAGTTGGATATCACATCTCATGCTATAGGAAGGGTCTCAGGTTTGGAACGGGAAGGAGTTGGATATCACATCTCATGTTATAGGAAGAGTCTCAGGTTTGGTATAAGCATTGAGATATCACATCAGTGCTATCAGAGGTGTCTCAGGATTGGGATGGGAAGGAATTGGATATCACATCTCATGCTATAGGAAGGGTATCAGGTTTGGAACGGGAAGGAGTTGGATATCCCATCTCATGTTATAGGACGGGTCTCAGGTTTGATATTAGAAGCATTGAGATATCACATCGCATGCTGTAGGAAGGGTCTCAGGTTTGCTATTAGAAGCATTGAGATATCACATCTCATGCTATCAGAAGGGTCTCAGGATTGGAATGGGAAGGAGTTGGATATCACATCTCATGCTAAAGGGAGGGTCTCAGGTTTGGAAGGGGAAGGATTTGGATATCACATCTCATGTTATCGGAAGGATCTCAGGTTTGGTATTAGAAGTATTGAGATATCACATCTCATGCTATAGGAAGGGTCTCAGAATTGGAATGGGAAGGAGTTGGATATCACATCTCATTCTAAAGGAAGGGTCTCAGGTTTGGTAGAAGCATTGAGATATCACATCTCATGCTATAGGAAGGGTCTCAGGATTGGAATGGGAAGGACTTAGATATCACATATCATACTATAGGGAGGGTCTCAGTTTTGATATTAGAAGCATTGAGATATCACATCTCATGCTATCGTGAGTGTCTCAGGATTGGAATGGGAAGGAGCTGGATATCACATCTCATGCTAAAGGAAGAGTCTCAGGTTTGGAACGGGAAGGAGTTGGATATCACATCTCATGTTATAGGAAGGGTCTCAGGTTTGGTATAAGCATTGAGATATCACATCTCTGCTATCGGAAGTGTCTCAGGATTGGAATGGGAAGGACTTGGATATCCCATCTCATGTTATAGGACGGGTCTCAGGTTTGTTATTAGAATCATTGAGATATCATATTGCATGCTGTAGGAAGGGTCTAAGGATTGGAATGGGAAGGACTTGGATATCACATCTCATGCTATAGATAGGCTCTCAGGTTTGGAAAGGGAAGGAGTTGGATATCACATATCATGTTAGAGGAAGGATCTCAGGTTTGGTATTAGAGGCATTGAGATATCACATCTCATGCTATAGGAAGGGTCTCAGGTTGGAATGGGAAGGAGTTGGATATCACATCTCATGTTATAGGAAGGCTCTCAGGTTTGGAAGGGGAAGGAGTTGGATATCACATTTCATGTTAGAGGTAGGATCTCAGGTTTGGTATTAGAGGCATTGAGATATCACATCTCATGCTATCAGAAGGGTCTCAGGATTGGAATGGGAAGGAGTTGGATATCACATCTCATGTTAAAGGGAGGGTCTCAGAATTGGAAGGGGAAGGATTTGGATATCACATCTCATAACAAACCTGAGACCCGTCCTATAACATGAGATGGGATATCCAAGTCCTTCCCATTCCAATCCTGAGACACTTCCGATAGCAGAGATGTGATATCTCAATGCTTATACCAAACCTGAGACCCTTCCTATAACATGAGATGTGATATCCAACTCCTTCCCGTTCCAAACCTGAGACTCTTCCTTTAGCATGAGATGTGATATCCAGCTCCTTCCCATTCCAATCCTGAGACACTCACGATAGCATGAGATGTGATATCTCAATGCTTCTAATATCAAAACTGAGACCCTCCCTATAGTATGATATGTGATATCTAAGTCCTTCCCATTCCAATCCTGAGACCCTTCCTATAGCATGAGATGTGATATCTCAATGCTTCTACCAAACCTGAGACCCTTCCTTTAGCATGAGATGTGATATCCAACTCCTTCCCATTCCAATCCTGAGACCCTTCCTATAGCATGAGATGTGATGTACAAATCCTTCCCATTCCAAACCTGAGACCCTTCCTATAGCATCAGATGTGATATCCAACTACTTCCCAATCCAATCCTGAGACCCTTCCTATAGCATGAGATGTAATATCACAATGCTTGTAATACCAAACCTGAGACCCTTCCTATAGCATGTGTGATATCCAACTCCTTCCCATTCCAATCCTTAGACCCTTCCTATAGCATGAGATGTGATATCTCAATGCTTCCAATACCAAACCTGAGACCCTTCTTAAAGCATGAGATGGGATATCCAACTCCTTATTCCAATCCTGAGACCCTTACGATAGCATGAGATGTGATATCCAACTCCTTCCCATTTCAATCCTGAGACCCTTCCTATAGCATGAGATGTGTTATCTCAATGTTTCTAATACCAAACCTGAGATCCTTCCTATAACATGAGATGTGATATCCAACTCCTTCCCATTCCAAACCGGAGACCCTTCCTTTAGCATGAGATGTGATATCAAACTCCTTCCCATGCCAATCCTGAGACCCTTACTATAGCATGAGATGTGATATCTCAATGCTTCTAATACCAAACCTGAGAGCCTTCATATAACATGATATGTGATATCCAACTCCTTCTCATTCCAAAACTGAGATCCTTCCTATAGCCTGAGATGTGATATCCAACTCCTTCCCATTCCAAACCTGAGACCCTTCCTATAGCATGAGATGTGATATCTCAATGCTTCTAATACCAAACCTGAGACCCTTGTTATAGCATGAGATGTGATATCCAACTCCTTCCCATCCCAAACCAGAGACCCTTCCTATAGTATGAAATGTGATATCTCAAAGCTTCTAATACCAAACCTGAGACCCTTCATATAGCATGAGATGTTATCTCCAACTCCTTCCCATCCCAAAACAGAGACACTTCCTATAGCATGAGATGTGATATCTCAATGCTTCTAATACCAAACCTGATATCCTTCCTATAACATGAGATGTGATATCCAACTCCTTCCCATTCCAATCCTGAGATCCTTCCTATACCATGAGATGTGATATCTCAATGTTTCTCATACCAAACCTGAGGCCCTTCCTATAGCAAGAGATGTGATATACAAATCCTCCCCATTCCAAACCTGAGACCCTTCCTATAGCATGAGATGTAATATCGCAATGCTTGTAATACCAAACCTGAGACCCTTCCTATAGCATGAGATGTGATTTCCAACTCCTTCCCATTCCAATCCTGAGACCCTTCCTATAGCATGAGATGTGATATCTCAATGCTTCTAATACCAAAACTGAGACCCTTCTTAAAGCATGAGATGTGATATCCAACTCCTTCCCGTTCCAAACCTGAGACCCTTCCTATAGCAAGAATGTAATATCCAACTCCTTCCCATTCCAATCCTGAGACCATTCCTATAGCATGAGATGTGATATCTCAGTGCTTCTAATAGCAAACCTGAGATCCTTCCTATGACATGAGATGGGATATCCAACTCCTTCCCATTCCAAACCTGAGACCCTTCCTATAGCAAGAATGTAATATCCAACTCCTTCCCATTCCAATCCTGAGACCATTCCTATAGCATGAGATGTGATATCTCAGTGCTTCTAATAGCAAACCTGAGATCCTTCCTATGACATGAGATGGGATATCCAATTCCTTCCCATTCCAATCCTGAGACACTTCCGATAGCAGAGATGTGATATCTCAATGCTTATACCAAACCTGAGACCCTTCCTATGGCATGAGATGTCATATACTACTCCTTCCCATTCCAATCCTGAGACCCTTCCTATAGCATGAGATGTGATATCTCAATGCTTCTACCAAACCTGAGACCCTTCCTATAGCATGAGATGTGATATCCAACTCCTTCCCATTCCAATCCTGAGACCCTTCCTATAGCATGAGATGTGATATCTCAATGCTTCTAATACCAAACCTGATATCCTTCCTATAACATGAGATGTGATATCCAACCCCTTTCCATTCCAATACTGAGATCCTTCCTATACCATGAGATGTGATATCTCAATGTTTCTGATACCAAACCTGAGGCCCTTCCTATAGCAAGAGATGTGATATACAAATCATTCCCATTCCAAACCTGAGACCTTTCCTATAGCATGGGATGTGATATCCGACTCCTTCCCAATCCAATCCTGAGACCCTTCCTATAGCATGAGATGTGATATCCAACTCGTTCCCATTCCAATCCTGAGACCCTTCCTATAGCATGAGATGTGATATCTCAATGCTTCTAATACCAAAACTGAGACCCTTCTTAAAGCATGAGATGTGATATCCAACTCCTTCCCGTGTTCCAAACCTGAGACCCTTCCTATAGCATATGTGCTACCCTTCCTATGGCATGAGATGTCATATACAACTACTTCCCATTCCAATCCGGAGACCCTTCCTATAGCATGAGATGTGATATCTCAATGCTTCTACCAAACCTGAGACCCTTCCTATAACATGAGATGTGATATCCAACTCCTTCCCATTCCAATCCTGAGACCCTTCCTATATCATGAGATGTGATATCTCAATGCTTCTAATACCAAACCTGATATCCTTCCTATAACATGAGATGTGATATCTCAATGTTTCTCATACCAAACCTGAGGCCCTTCCGATAGCAAGAGATGTGATGTACAAACCCTTCCCATTCCAAACCTGAGACCCTTCCTATAGCATGAGATGTGATATCCAACTCCTTCCCAATCCAATCCTGAGACCCTTCCTATAGCATGAGATAAAATATCACAATGCTTGTAATACCAAACCTGAGACCCTTCCTATAGCATAAGATGTGATATCCAACTCCTTCCCATTCCAATCCTTAGACCCTTCCTATAGCATGAGATGTGATATCTCAATGCTTCTAATACAAAACCTGAGACCCTTCTTAAAGCATGAGATGGGATATCCAACTCCTTCCTATTCCAATCCTGAGACCCTTACGATAGCAGAGATGTGATATCTCAATGCTTATACCAAACCTGAGACTCTTCCTATGGCATGAGATGTGATATCCAACTCCTTCCCATTCCAATCCTGAGACCCTTCCTATAGCATGAGATGTGATATCTCAATGTTTCTAATACCAAACCTGAGACCCGTCCTAAAACATGAGATGTGAAATCCAAATCCTTCCCCTTCCAAACTTGAGACCCTTCCTATAGCTTGAGATGTGATATCAAACTCCTTCCCATTCCAATCCTGAGATAGCTTGAGATGTGATATCCAACTCCTTCCCATTCCAATCCTGAGACCCTTCCGATAGCATGAGATGTGATATCTTAATGTTTCTCTTACCAAACCTGAGGCCCTTCCTATAGCAAGAGATGTGATGTACAAATCCTTCCCATTCCAAACCTGAGACCCTTCCTATAGCATGAGATGTGATATCCAACTCCTTCCCAATCCAATCCTGAAACCCTTCCTATAGCATGAGATGTAATATCACAATGTTTGTAATACCAAACCTGAGACCCTTCCTATAGCATGAGATGTGATATCCAACTCCTTCCCATTCCAATCCTGAGACCCTTCCTATAGCATGAGATGTGATATCTCAATGCTTCTAATACCAAACCTGAGATCCTTCCGATAGCATGAGATGTGATATCTCAATGCTTCTAATACCAAACCTGAGATCTTCCTATAACATGAGATGTGATATCCAAATCCTTCCACTTCCAAACCTAAAACCCTCCCTTTAGCATGAGATGTGATATCCGACTCCTTCCCATTCCAATCCTGAGACCCTTCTGGTAGCATGAGATGTGATATCTCAATGCTTCTAATACCAAACCTGAGATCCTTCCGATAGCATGAGATCTGATATCTCAATGCTTCTAACACCAAACCTGAGATCCTTCCTATAGCATGAGATGTGATATCCAACTCCTTCTCATTCCAAACCTGAGACCCTTCCTATAGCATGAGATGTGATATCTCAATGCTTCTAATACCAAACCTGAGATCCTTCCTATAACATGAGATGTGATATCTCAATGCTTCTAAAACCAAACATGAGAACTATCCTGTAACATGTGAAATCCAAATCATTCCCTTTCCAAACCTGAGAACCTTCCTATAGCTTGAGATGTGATATCAAACTCCTTCCCATTCCAATCCTTAGATAGCTTGAGATGTGCTATCCAACTCCTTCCCATTCCAATCCTGAGACCCTTCCTATACCATGAGATGTGATATCTCAATGCTTCTAATACCAAACCTGACACCCGTCCTAAAACATATCTGAGATCCAAATCCTTCCCCTTCCAAACCTGAGACCTTTCCTTTAGCATGTGATGTGATATCCAACTCCTTCCCATTCCAATCCTGAGACCTTTCCTATAGCATGATATGTGATATCTCAATGCTTCTAATACCAAACCTGAGATCCTTCCTATAACATGAGATTTGTATCCAACTCCTTCCCATTCCAAACCTGAGACCCTTCCTATAGCATGAGATGTGATATCTTACTGCTTCTAAAACCAAACCTGAGAACCATCCTATAACATATGTGAAATCCAAATCCTTCCCTTTCCAAACCTGAGACCCTTCCGATAGCATGAGATGTGATATCTCAATGCTTCTAAAACCAAACATGAGAACCATCCTACAACATGAGATGTGAAATCCAAATCCTTCCCTTTCCAAACCTGAGACCCTTCCTATAGCTTGAGAAGTGATATCTCAATGCTTCTAATAGCAAACCTGAGATCCTTCCTATGACATGAGATGTGATATCCAATTCCTTCCCATTCCAAACCTGAGACCCTTCCTACAGCATGCGATGTGATATCTCAATCCTTCTAATACCACACCTGAGACCCGTCCTATAACATGAGATGAGATATCCAAGTCCTTCCCATCCCAATCCTGAGACCTTTCCTATAGCATGAGATGTGATATCTCAATGCTTCTAATACCAAACCTGAGACCCTTCCTATGGCATGAGATGTAATATACAACTACTACCCATTCCAATCCGGAGACCCTTCCTATAGCATGAGATGTGATATCTCAATGCTTCTACCAAACCTGAGACCCTTCCTATAGCATGAGATGTGATATCCAACTCCTTCCCACTCCAAACCTGAGACCCTTCCTATGGCATGAGATGTGATATCACAATGCTTCTAATACCAGACCTGAGATCCTTCCTATAACATGAGATGTGATATCCAATTCCTTCCCATTCCAAACCTGAGACCCTTCCTGTAGCATGAGATGTGATATCCAACTCCTTCCCATTCCAATACTGAGACCCTTCCTATAGCATGAGATGTGATATCTCAATGCTTCTAATACCAAACCTGAGAACCTTCCTATAGCATGAGACGTGATATCCAACTCCTTCCCTTTCCAAACCTGAGACCCTTCCGATAGCAGAGATGTGATATCTCAATGCTTGTGCCAAACCTGAGACCATTCCTATGGCATGAGAGGTCATATACTACTCCTTCCCATTCCAATCCTGAGACCCTTCCTATAGCATGAGATGTGATATCTGAATGCTTCTACCAAACCTGAGACCCTTCCTATAGCATGAGATGTGATATCTCAATGCTTCTAATACCAAACTTGATATCCTTCCTATAACACGAGATGTGATATCCAACTCCTTCACATTCCAATCCTGAGATCCTTCCTATACCATGAGATGTGATATTTCAATGTTTCTCATACCAAACCTGAGGCCCTTCCTATAGCAAGAGATGTGATGTACAAATCCTTCCCATTCCAAACCTGAGACCCTTCCTATAGCATCAGATGTGATATCCAACTACTTCCCAATCCAATCCTGAGACCCTTCCTATAGCATGAGATGTAATATCACAATGCTTGTAATACCAAACCTGAGACCCTTCCTATAGCATGTGTGATATCCAACTCCTTCCCATTCCAATCCTTAGACCCTTCCTATAGCATGAGATGTGATATCTCAATGCTTCCAATACCAAACCTGAGACCCTTCTTAAAGCATGAGATGGGATATCCAACTCCTTATTCCAATCCTGAGACCCTTACGATAGCATGAGATGTGATATCCAACTCCTTCCCATTTCAATCCTGAGACCCTTCCTATAGCATGAGATGTGTTATCTCAATGTTTCTAATACCAAACCTGAGATCCTTCCTATAACATGAGATGTGATATCCAACTCCTTCCCATTCCAAACCGGAGACCCTTCCTTTAGCATGAGATGTGATATCAAACTCCTTCCCATGCCAATCCTGAGACCCTTACTATAGCATGAGATGTGATATCTCAATGCTTCTAATACCAAACCTGAGAGCCTTCATATAACATGATATGTGATATCCAACTCCTTCTCATTCCAAAACTGAGATCCTTCCTATAGCCTGAGATGTGATATCCAACTCCTTCCCATTCCAAACCTGAGACCCTTCCTATAGCATGAGATGTGATATCTCAATGCTTCTAATACCAAACCTGAGACCCTTGTTATAGCATGAGATGTGATATCCAACTCCTTCCCATCCCAAACCAGAGACCCTTCCTATAGTATGAAATGTGATATCTCAAAGCTTCTAATACCAAACCTGAGACCCTTCATATAGCATGAGATGTTATCTCCAACTCCTTCCCATCCCAAAACAGAGACACTTCCTATAGCATGAGATGTGATATCTCAATGCTTCTAATACCAAACCTGATATCCTTCCTATAACATGAGATGTGATATCCAACTCCTTCCCATTCCAATCCTGAGATCCTTCCTATACCATGAGATGTGATATCTCAATGTTTCTCATACCAAACCTGAGGCCCTTCCTATAGCAAGAGATGTGATATACAAATCCTCCCCATTCCAAACCTGAGACCCTTCCTATAGCATGAGATGTAATATCGCAATGCTTGTAATACCAAACCTGAGACCCTTCCTATAGCATGAGATGTGATATCCAACTCCTTCCCATTCCAATCCTGAGACCCTTCCTATAGCATGAAATGTGATATCTCAATGCTTCTAATACCAAAACTGAGACCCTTCTTAAAGCATGAGATGTGATATCCAACTCCTTCCCGTTCCAAACCTGAGACCCTTCCTATAGCAAGAATGTAATATCCAACTCCTTCCCATTCCAATCCTGAGACCATTCCTATAGCATGAGATGTGATATCTCAGTGCTTCTAATAGCAAACCTGAGATCCTTCCTATGACATGAGATGGGATATCCAACTCCTTCCCATTCCAAACCTGAGACCCTTCCTATAGCAAGAATGTAATATCCAACTCCTTCCCATTCCAATACCGAGACCCTTCCGATAGCAGAGATGTGATATCTCAATGCTTATACCAAACCTGAGACCCTTCCTATGGCATGAGATGTCATATACTACTCCTTCCCATTCCAATCCTGAGACCCTTCCTATAGCATGAGATGTGATATCTCAATGCTTCTACCAAACCTGAGACCCTTCCTATAGCATGAGATGTGATATCCAACTCCTTCCCATTCCAATCCTGAGACCCTTCCTATAGCATGAGATGTGATATCTCAATGCTTCTAATACCAAACCTGATATCCTTCCTATAACATGAGATCGGATATCCAACTCCTTCCCGTTCCAAACCTGAGACCCTTCCTTTAGCATGAGATGTGATATCCAGCTCCTTCCCATTCCAATCCTGAGACACTTCCGATAGCATGAGATGTGATATCTCAATGCTTCTAATATCAAAACTGAAACCCTCCCTATAGCATGATATGTGATATCTAAATCCTTCCCATTCCAATCCTAAGACCCTTCCTATAGCATGAGATGTGATATCTCAATGCTTCTACCAAACCTGAGACCCTTCCTTTAGCATGAGATGTGATATCCAACTCCTTCCCATTCCAATCCTGAGACCCTTCCTATAGCATGAGATGTGATATCTCAATACTTCTAATACCAAACCTGAGATCCTTCCGATAACATGAGATGTGATATCCAAATCCTTCCCATTCCAATCCTGAGACCCTTCTGATAGCATGAGATGTGATATCTCAATGTTTCTAATACCAAACCTGAGATCCTTCCGATAGCATGAGATGTGATATCTCAATGCTTCTAATACCAAACCTGAGATCCTTCCTATAACATGAGATGTGATATCCAACTCCTTCCCATTCCAATCCTGAGACCCTTCTGATAGCATGAGATGTGATATCTCAATACTTCTAATACCAAACCTGAGATCCTTCCGATAACATGAGATGTGATATCCAAATCCTTCCCCTTCCAAACCTGAGACTCTCCCTTTAGCATGAGATGTGATATCCAACTCCTTCCCATTCCAATCCTGAGACCCTTCTGATAGCATGAGATGTGATATCTCAATGCCTCTAATACCAAACCTGAGATCCTACCTCTAACATGAAATGTGATATCCAACTCTTTCCCCTTCCAAACCTGAGAGCCTTCCTATAACATGAGATGTGATATCCAACTCCTTCCCATTCCAACCTGAGACCCTTCCTATAGCATGAGATGTGATATCTCAATGCCTCTAATACCAAACCTGAGATCCTTCCTCTAACATGAAATGTGATATCCAACTCCTTCCCTTTCCAAACCTGAGAGCCTATCTATAGCATGAGATGTGATATCCAAGTCCTTCCCATTCCAATCCTTACGCCCTTCCTACAGCATGCAATATGATATCTCAATGATTCTAATAACAAACCTGAGACCCGTCCTATAACATGAGATGTGTTAAGACGGATTTCTGAACTCTGTCCTGGTGGCGCAGAAGTTCAGAAGGCCAACCTAATTACTTGGAACAGGGTAACCTCTGGACGAGCCAGACCAATCAAGGTAGCTATCGCGGCGGTCAAGACTAGGTCTCAAGAGGGGTGAGGGTGACTGAAAGCCCGCAATGAGCACACAAAACAAGATCACTTACAAACTACTCCAAACAGGTGTTATATAAAAAATATATACACGTTTATTTTAAGGCCTTTAAAACAATGACCGTAGCGAGAAAATCACAATATCACAATATTAAACCAACACATACCATATCAACACAATATATATACAAATACGACAGTCGCAAGCGTTATATGCACGAAATGTGTAGTCCACCTGAAAGGGAAGGAAAACAGGCAGTGCGATACAATGCTTTAGACTCAGTTCGCCTTCACAGACACCTAACTAGATGGAAGTCCGAGCCCTGCGAAGAGTGGAGCCTTGTGCTCAAAGTACCTGCACGCGCTGGTGCCAACGGGCAAAAGGAGAAGCTCTTCGAAGGAAGTCAGGCAGTTCAGTTTAGTGCATACAGAAGAAGAACAAGTTCCGCGACTCAAGCGCAGCCTCCACAGTGGGCAGAAGCAGAGCGCGAGTACGGACAAACGGGTGCTGTTTTACACAGCGGGGAAAAGCAATGGGCTCCTGCAGGAGGGCGACCAGATCCTAGCTATACTACTCACCGGTCCCCGATGCAAGCAGACCCAGGCTTCTCCGCGTCAGTTTCAGCAGCTGGCAGGTTCAGAAGAGCAGGGAACGCCTCGTCGTCGTGTTGAGTAAAAAGACGTCCCAATCGAAGAAACCTGCACAGTTTTGTCACCACAGCAGGGCAACGGAGCGGCCGTGTGTATCTGAGCCAAATGTACACTACTCGCTTCTAATACCAAACCTGAGACCCTTCCGATAGCATGAGATGTGATATCTCAATGCTTCAAAAACCAAACATGAGAACCATCCTATAACATGAGATGTGAAATCCAAATCCTTCCCTTCCCAAACCTGAGACTCTTCCTATAGCATGAGATGTGATATCTCAATGCTTCTAATATCAAACTTGAGACCCTCCCTATAGCATGAGATGTGATATCCAAGTCCTTCCCATTCCAATCCTGAGACACTTCCTATAGCATGAGATGTGATATCTCAATGCTTCTAATACCAAACCTGAGACTCTTCCTATAACATGAGATGGGATATCCAACTCCTTCCCATTCCAATCCTGAGACTCTTCTGATAGCAGAGATGTGATATCTCAATGCTTATACCAAACCTGAGACCCTTCCTACGGCATGAGATGTCATATACAACTCCTTCCCATTCCAATCCTGAGACCCTTCCTATAGCATGAGATGTGATATCTCAATGCTTATACCAAACCTGAGACCCTTCCTATAGCATGAGATGTGATATCCAACTCCTTCCCATTCCAATCCTGAGACCCTTCCTATAGCATGAGATGTGATGTCTCAATGCTTCTAATACCAAACCTGAGATCCTTCCTATAACATGAGATGTGATATCCAACTCCTTCCATTCCAATCCTGAGACCCTTCCTATAGCATGAGATTTGATATCTCAATGCTTATACCAAACCTGAGACCCTTCCTATAGCATGAGATGTGATATCCAAGTCTTTCCCATTCCAATCCTTAGACCCTTCATACAGCATGCAATATGATATCTCAATGATTCTAATAACAATCCTGAGACCCGTCCTATAACATGAGATGGGATATCCAATTCCTTCCCATTCCAATCATGAGACACTTCCGATAGCAGAGATGTGATATCTCAATGCTTATACCAAACCTGAGACCCTTCCTATAACATGAGATCGGATATCCAACTCCTTCCCGTTCCAAACCTGAGACCCTTCCTTTAGCATGAGATGTAATATCCAGCTCCTTCCCATTCCAATCCTGAGACACTTCCGATAGCATGAGATGTGATATCTCAATGCTTCTACCAAACCTGAGACCCTTCCTTTAGCATGAGATGTGATATCCAACTCCTTCCCATTCCAACCTGAGACCCTTCCTATAGCATGAGAAGGGATATCCAACTCCTTCCCAATCCAATCCTGAGACCCTTCCGATAGCAGAGATGTGATATCTCAATGCTTATACCAAACCTGAGACCCTTCCTATGGCATGAGATGTGATATCCAACTCCTTGCCATTCAAATCCTGAGACCCTCCCTATAACAAGAGATGTCATATCCAACTCCTTCCCATTCCAAACCTGAGACCCTTCCTTTAGCATGAGATGTGATATCCAAATCCTTCACATTCCAATCCGGAGACCCTTCCTATAACATGAGATGTGATATCCAACTCCTTCCCAATCCAATCCTGAGACCCTTCCGATAGCAGAGATGTGATATCTCAATGCTTATACCAAACCTGAGACCCTTCCTATGGCATGAGATGTGATATCCAATTCCTTGCCATTCAAATCCTGAGACCCTCCCTATAACAAGAGATGTCATATCCAACTCCTTCCCATTCCAAACCTGAGACCCTTCCTTTAGCATGAGATGTGATATCCAAATCCTTCACATTCCAATCCAGAGACCAATCCTATAGCATGAGATGTGATATCTCAATGCTTCTAATACCAAACCTGAGACCCTTCCGATAGCATGAGATGTGATATCTCAATGCTTCAAAAACCAAACATGAGAACCGTCCTATAACATGAGATGTGAAATCCAAATCCTTCCCTTCCCAAACCTGAGACTCTTCCTATAGCATGAGATGTGATATCTCAATGCTTCTAATATCAAACTTGAGACCCTCCCTATAGCATGAGATGTGATATCCAAGTCCTTCCCATTCCAATCCTGAGACACTTCCTATAGCATGAGATGTGATATCTCAATGCTTCTAATACCAAACCTGAGACTCTTCCTATAACATGAGATGGGATATCCAACTCCTTCCCATTCCAATCCTGAGACTCTTCTGATAGCAGAGATGTGATATCTCAATGCTTATACCAAACCTGAGACCCTTCCTACGGCATGAGATGTCATATACAACTCCTTCCCATTCCAATCCTGAGACCCTTCCTATAGCATGAGATGTGATATCTCAATGCTTATACCAAACCTGAGACCCTTCCTATAGCATGAGATGTGATATCCAACTCCTTCCCATTCCAATCCTGAGACCCTTCCTATAGCATGAGATGTGATGTCTCAATGCTTCTAATACCAAACCTGTGATCCTTCCTATAACATGAGATGTGATATCCAACTCCTTCCATTCCAATCCTGAGACCCTTCCTATAGCATGAGATTTGATATCTCAATGCTTATACCAAACCTGAGACCCTTCCTATAGCATGAGATGTGATATCCAAGTCTTTCCCATTCCAATCCTTAGACCCTTCCTACAGCATGCAATATGATATCTCAATGATTCTAATAACAATCCTGAGACCCGTCCTATAACATGAGATGGGATATCCAACTCCTTCCCATTCCAATCCTGAGACACTTCCGATAGCAGAGATGTGATATCTCAATGCTTATACCAAACCTGAGACCCTTCCTATAACATGAGATCGGATATCCAACTCCTTCCAGTTCCAAACCTGAGACCCTTCCTTTAGCATGAGATGTAATATCCAGCTCCTTCCCATTCCAATCCTGAGACACTTCCAATAGCATGAGATGTGATATCTCAATGCTTCTAATATCAAAACTGAAACCCTCCCTATAGCATGAGATGTGATATCCAACTCCTTCCCATTCCAACCTGAGACCCTTCCTATAGCATGAGAAGGGATATCCAACTCCTTCCCAATCCAATCCTGAGACCCTTCCGATAGCAGAGATGTGATATCTCAATGCTTATACCAAACCTGAGACCCTTCCTATGGCATGAGATATGATATCCAACACCTTGCCATTCAAATCCCGACACCCTCCCTATAACAAGAGATGTCATATCCAACTCCTTCCCATTCCAAACCTGAGACCCTTCCTTTAGCATGAGATGTGATATCCAAATCCTTCACATTCCAATCCGGAGACCCTTTCTATAACATGAGATGTGATATCCAACTCCTTCCCATTCCAACCTGAGACCCTTCCTATAGCATGAGAAGGGATATCCAACTCCTTCCCAATCCAATCCTGAGACCCTTCCGATAGCAGAGATGTGATATCTCAATGCTTATACCAAACCTGAGACCCTTCCTATGGCATGAGATGTGATATCCAACTCCTTGCCATTCAAATCCTGAGACCCTCCCTATAACAAGAGATGTCATATCCAACTCCTTCCCATTCCAAACCTGAGACCCTTCCTTTAGCATGAGATGTGATATCCAAATCCTTCACATTCCAATCCGGAGACCCTTCCTATAACATGAGATGTGATATCCAACTCCTTCCCAATCCAATCCTGAGACCCTTCCGATAGCAGAGATGTGATATCTCAATGCTTATACCAAACCTGAGACCCTTCCTATGGCATGAGATGTGATATCCAACTCCTTGCCATTCAAATCCTGAGACCCTCCCTATAACAAGAGATGTCATATCCAACTCCTTCCCATTCCAAACCTGAGACCCTTCCTTTAGCATGAGATGTGATATCCAAATCCTTCACATTCCAATCCAGAGACCAATCCTATAGCATGAGATGTGATATCTCAATGCTTCTAATACCAAACCTGAGACCCTTCCGATAGCATGAGATGTGATATCTCAATGCTTCAAAAACCAAACATGAGAACCGTCCTATAACATGAGATGTGAAATCCAAATCCTTCCCTTCCCAAACCTGAGACTCTTCCTATAGCATGAGATGTGATATCTCAATGCTTCTAATATCAAACTTGAGACCCTCCCTATAGCATGAGATGTGATATCCAAGTCCTTCCCATTCCAATCCTGAGACACTTCCTATAGCATGAGATGTGATATCTCAATGCTTCTAATACCAAACCTGAGACTCTTCCTATAACATGAGATGGGATATCCAACTCCTTCCCATTCCAATCCTGAGACTCTTCTGATAGCAGAGATGTGATATCTCAATGCTTATACCAAACCTGAGACCCTTCCTACGGCATGAGATGTCATATACAACTCCTTCCCATTCCAATCCTGAGACCCTTCCTATAGCATGAGATGTGATATCTCAATGCTTATACCAAACCTGAGACCCTTCCTATAGCATGAGATGTGATATCCAACTCCTTCCCATTCCAATCCTGAGACCCTTCCTATAGCATGAGATGTGATGTCTCAATGCTTCTAATACCAAACCTGTGATCCTTCCTATAACATGAGATGTGATATCCAACTCCTTCCATTCCAATCCTGAGACCCTTCCTATAGCATGAGATTTGATATCTCAATGCTTATACCAAACCTGAGACCCTTCCTATAGCATGAGATGTGATATCCAAGTCTTTCCCATTCCAATCCTTAGACCCTTCCTACAGCATGCAATATGATATCTCAATGATTCTAATAACAATCCTGAGACCCGTCCTATAACATGAGATGGGATATCCAACTCCTTCCCATTCCAATCCTGAGACACTTCCGATAGCAGAGATGTGATATCTCAATGCTTATACCAAACCTGAGACCCTTCCTATAACATGAGATCGGATATCCAACTCCTTCCAGTTCCAAACCTGAGACCCTTCCTTTAGCATGAGATGTAATATCCAGCTCCTTCCCATTCCAATCCTGAGACACTTCCAATAGCATGAGATGTGATATCTCAATGCTTCTAATATCAAAACTGAAACCCTCCCTATAGCATGAGATGTGATATCCAACTCCTTCCCATTCCAACCTGAGACCCTTCCTATAGCATGAGAAGGGATATCCAACTCCTTCCCAATCCAATCCTGAGACCCTTCCGATAGCAGAGATGTGATATCTCAATGCTTATACCAAACCTGAGACCCTTCCTATGGCATGAGATATGATATCCAACACCTTGCCATTCAAATCCCGACACCCTCCCTATAACAAGAGATGTCATATCCAACTCCTTCCCATTCCAAACCTGAGACCCTTCCTTTAGCATGAGATGTGATATCCAAATCCTTCACATTCCAATCCGGAGACCCTTCCTATAACATGAGATGTGATATCCAACTCCTTCCCAATCCAATCCTGAGACCCTTCCGATAGCAGAGATGTGATATCTCAATGCTTATACCAAACCTGAGACCCTTCCTATAGCATGAGATGTGATATCCAACTCCTTCCGATTCCAATCCTGAGACCCTTCCTATAGCATGAGATGTGATATCGCAATGCTTCTACCAAAACTGAGACCCTTCCTTTAGCATGAGATGTGATATCCAAGTCCTTCCCATTCCAATCCTGAGACCCTTCCTATAGCATGAGATGTGATATCTCAATGCTTCTAATACCAAACCTGAGATCCTTCCGATAGCATGAGATGTGATATCTCAATGCTTCTAATACCAAACCTGAGATCCTTCCTATAACATGAGATGTGATATCCAAATCCTTCCCCATCCAAACCTGAGACCCTCCCTTTAGCATGAGATGTGATATCCAACTCCTTCCCATTCCAATCCTGATACCCTTCTGATAGCATGAGATGTGATATCTCAATGCCTCTAATACCAAACCTGAGATCCTACCTCTAACATGAAATGTGATATCCAACTCCTTCCCTTTCCAAACCTGAGAGCCTTCCTACAGCATGAGATGTGATATCCAAGTCCTTCCCATTCCAATCTTGAGACCCTTCCTATAACATGAGATGTGATATCCAACTCTGTCCCATTCCAACCTGAGACCTTTCCTATAGCATGAGATGGGATATCCAACAACTCCTTCCAAATCCAATCCTGATACCCTTCCGATAGCATGAGATGTGATATCCCAATGCTTCTACAAAACCTGAGACCCATACCATGGCATGATGTGATATCAAACTCCCGTCCTATACCATGAGACTTGATATCTCAATGCTTCTAATACCAAACCTGAGACCGGTCAAATAACATGAGATGTGATATCCAAATCCTTCCCCTTCCAAACCTGAGACCCTTCCTTTAGCATGAGATGTGATATCCAAATCCTTCCCATTCCAATCCTTAAACCCTTCCTATAGCATGAGATGTGATATCTCAATGTTTCTAATAAAAAACCTGAGACCCTTCCTATAGCAAGAGATGTGATATCCAAATCCTTCCCATTCCAACCTGAGACCCTTCCTATAGCATGAGAAGGGATATCCAACTCCTTCCCATTCCAATCCTTAAACCCTTCCTATAGCATGAGATGTGATATCTCAATGTTTCTAATAAAAAAACCTGAGACCCTTCCTATAGCAAGAGATGTGATATCCAAATCCTTCCCATTCCAACCTGAGACCCTTCCTATAGCATGAGAAGGGATATCCAACTCCTTCCCATTTCAATCCTGAGATCCTTCCTATAACATGAGATGTGATATCCAATTCCTTCCCATTCCAAACCTGAGACCCTTCCTATTGGATGAGATGTGATATCCAACTCCTTCCCATTCCAAACCTGAGACCCTTCCTATACCATAAGATGTGATATCTCAATGCTTCTAATACCAAACCTGGGACCCGTCCTATAACATGAGATATGATATCCAAATCCTTCCCATTCCAATCCTGAAACCCTTCCGATAGCATGAGATGTGATATCTCAATGTTTCTAATAAAAAACCTGAGACCCTTCATATAGCAAGAGATGTGATATCCAAATACTTCCCATTTCAATCTTGAGACCCTTCCTATAACATGAGATATGATATCCAACTCCTTCCCATTCCAACATGAGACCCTTCCTATAGCATGAGAAGGGATGTCCAACTCCTTCCCAATCCAATCCTGAGACCCTTCCGATAGCAGAGATGTGATATCTCAATGCTTATACCAAACCTGAGACCCTTCCTTTAGCATGAGATTTTATATCCAAATCCTTCACATTCCAATCCTGAGACCCTTCCTATAGCATGAGATGTAATATCTCAATGCTTCTAATACCAAACCTGAGATGCTTCCTATAACATGAGATGTGATATCCAACTCCTTCCCATTCCAAACCTGAGACCCTTCCGATAGCATGAGATGTGATATCTCAATGCTTCTAAAACCAAACATGAGAACCATCCTATAACATGAGATGTGAAATCCCAATCCTTCCCTTCCCAAACCTGAGACACTTCCTATAGCTTGAGATGTGATATCAAACTCCTTCCCATTCCAATCCTGAAATAGCTTGAGATGTGATATCCAACTCCTTCCCATTCCAATCCTGAGACCCTTATTATACCATGAGATGTGATATCTCAAGGCTTCTAATACCAAACCTGAGACCCTTCCTATGGCATGAGATGTGATATCCAACTCCTTGCCATTCAAATCCTGAGACCCTCCCTATAATAAGAGATGTCATATCCAACTCCTTCCCATTCCAAACCTGAGACCCTTCCTTTAGCATGAGATGTGATATCCAAATCCTTCACATTCCAATCCAGAGACCAATCCTATAGCATGAGATGTGATATCTCAATGCTTCTAATACCAAACCTGAGACTCTTCCGATAGCATGAGATGTGATATCTCAATGCTTCAAAAACCAAACATGAGAACCATCCTATAACATGAGATGTGAAATCCAAATCCTTCCCTTCCCAAACCTGAGACTCTTCCTATAGCATGAGATGTGATATCTCAATGCTTCTACCAAACCTGAAACCCTTCCTATAGCATGAGATGTGATATACAACTCCTTCCCATTCCAATCCTGAGACACTTCCTATAGCATGAGATGTGATATCACAATGCTTCTAATACCAAACCTGAGACCCATTCTATAACATGAGATGTGATATCCAAATCCTTCCCCTTCCAAACCTGAGACCCTTCCTTTAGCATGAGATGTGATATCCAGCTCCTCCCATTCCAATCCTGAGACCCTTCCGATAGCATGAGATGTGATATCTCAATGCTTCTAATATCAAAACTGAGACCCTCCCTATAGCATGAGATGTGATATCTAAGTCCTTCCCATTCCAATCCTGAGACCCTTCGATAGCAGAGATGTGATATCTCAATGCTTATACCAAACCTGAGACCCTTCCTATGGCATGAGATGTGATATCCAACTCCTTGCCATTCAAATCCTGAGACCCTCCCTATAACAAGAGATGTCATATCCAACTCCTTCCCATTCCAAACCTGAGACCCTTCCTTTAGCATGAGATGTGATATCCAAATCCTTCACATTCCAATCCGGAGACCCTTCCTATAACATGAGATGTGATATCCAACTCCTTCCCAATCCAATCCTGAGACCCTTCCAATAGCAGAGATGTGATATCTCAATGCTTATACCAAACCTGAGACCCTTCCTATGGCATGAGATGTGATATCCAACTCCTTGCCATTCAAATCCTGAGACCCTCCCTATAACAAGAGATGTCATATCCAACTCCTTCCCATTCCAAACCTGAGACCCTTCCTTTAGCATGAGATGTGATATCCAAATCCTTCACATTCCAATCCAGAGACCAATCCTATAGCATGAGATGTGATATCTCAATGCTTCTAATACCAAACCTGAGACCCTTCCGATAGCATGAGATGTGATATCTCAATGCTTCAAAAACCAAACATGAGAACCACCCTATAACATGAGATGTGAAATCCACATCCTTCCCTTCCCAAACCTGAGACTCTTCCTATAGCATGAGATGTGATATCTCAATGCTTCTACCAAACCTGAAACCCTTCCTATAGCATGAGATGTGATATCCAACTCCTTCCCATTCCAATCCTGAGACACTTCCTATAGCATGAGATGTGATATCACAATGCTTCTAATACCAAACCTGAAACCCATCCTATAACATGAGATGTGATATCCAAATCCTTCCCCTTCCAAACCTGAGACCCTTCCTTTAGCATGAGATGTGATATCCAGCTCCTCCCATTCCAATCCTGAGACCCTTCCGATAGCATGAGATGTGATATCTCAATGCTTCTAATATCAAAACTGAGACCCTCCCTATAGCATGAGATGTGATATCTAAGTCCTTCCCATTCCAATCCTGAGACCCTTCCGATAGCAGAGATGTGGTATCTCAATGCTTATACCAAACCTGAGACCCTTCCTATGGCATGAGATGTGATATCCAACTCCTTGCCATTCAAATCCTGAGACCCTCCCTATAACAAGAGATGTCATATCCAAGTCCTTCCCATTCCAAACCTGAGACCCTTCCTTTAGCATGAGATGTGATATCCAAATCCTTCACATTCCAATCCGGAGACCAATCCTATAGCATGAGATGTGATATCTCAATGCTTCTAATACCAAACCTGAGACCCTTCCGATAGCATGAGATGTGATATCTCAATGCTTCAAAAACCAAACATGAGACCCTCCCTATAGCATGAGATGTGATATCCAAGTCCTTCCCATTCCAATCCTGAGACACTTCCTATAGCATGAGATGTGATATCTCAATGCTTCTAATACCAAACCTGAGACTCTTCCTATAACATGAGATGGGATATCCAACTCCTTCCCATTCCAATCCTGAGACTCTTCTGATAGCAGAGATGTGATATCTCAAGGCTTATACCAAACCTGAGACCCTTCCTACGGCATGAGATGTCATATACAACTCCTTCCCATTCCAATCCTGAGACCCTTCCTATAGCATGAGATGTGATATCTCAATGCTTATACCAAACCTGAGACCCTTCCTATAGCATGAGATGTGATATCCAACTCCTTCCCATTCCAATCCTGAGACCCTTCCTATAGCATGAGATTTGATGTCTCAATGCTTCTAATACCAAACCTGAGATCCTTCCTATAACATGAGATGTGATATCCAACTCCTTCCATTCCAATCCTGAGACCCTTACTATAGCATGAGATTTGATATCTCAATGCTTATACCAAACCTGAGACCCTTCCTATAGCATGAGATGTGATATCCAAGTCTTTCCCATTCCAATCCTTAGACCCTTCCTACAGCATGCAATATGATATCTCAATGATTCTAATAACAATCCTGAGACCCGTCCTATAACATGAGATGGGATATCCAATTCCTTCCCATTCCAATCCTGAGACACTTCCGATAGCAGAGATGTGATATCTCAATGCTTATACCAAACCTGAGACCCTTCCTATAACATGAGATCGGATATCCAACTCCTTCCCGTTCCAAACCTGAGACCCTTCCTTTAGCATGAGATGTAATATCCAGCTCCTTCCCATTCCAATCCTGAGACACTTCCGATAGCATGAGATGTGATATCTCAATGCTTCTAATATCAAAACTGAAACCCTCCCTATAGCATGATATGTGATATTTAAGTCCTTCCCATTCCAATCCTGAGACCCTTCCTATAGCATGAGATGTGATATCTCAATGCTTCTACCAAACCTGAGACCCTTCCTTTAGCATGAGATGTGATATCCAACTCCTTCCCATTCCAACCTGAGACCCTTCCTATAGCATGAGAAGGGATATCCAACTCCTTCCCAATCCAATCCTGAGACCCTTCCGATAGCAGAGATGTGATATCTCAATGCTTATACCAAACCTGAGACCCTTCCTATGGCATGAGATGTGATATCCAACTCCTTGCCATTCAAATCCTGAGACCCTCCCTATAACAAGAGATGTCATATCCAACTCCTTCCCATTCCAAACCTGAGACCCTTCCTTTAGCATGAGATGTGATATCCAAATCCTTCACATTCCAATCCGGAGACCCTTCCTATAACATGAGATGTGATATCCAACTCCTTCCCAATCCAATCCTGAGACCCTTCCGATAGCAGAGATGTGATATCTCAATGCTTATACCAAACCTGAGACCCTTCCTATGGCATGAGATGTGATATCCAACTCCTTGCCATTCAAATCCTGAGACCCTCCCTATAACAAGAGATGTCATATCCAACTCCTTCCCATTCCAAACCTGAGACCCTTCCTTTAGCATGAGATGTGATATCCAAATCCTTCACATTCCAATCCGGAGACCAATCCTATAGCATGAGATGTGATATCTCAATGCTTCTAATACCAAACTTGAGACCCTTCCGATAGCATGAGATGTGATATCTCAATGCTTCAAAAACCAAACATGAGAACCATCCTATAACATGAGATGTGAAATCCAAATCCTTCCCTTCCCAAACCTGAGACTCTTCCTATAGCATGAGATGTGATATCTCAATGCTTCTACCAAACCTGAAACCCTTCCTATAGCATGAGATGTGATATCCAACTCCTTCCCATTCCAATCCTGAGACACTTCCTATAGCATGAGATGTGATATCACAATGCTTCTAATACCAAACCTGAGACCCATCCTATAACATGAGATGTGATATCCAAATCCTTCCCCTTCCAAACCTGAGACCCTTCCTTTAGCATGAGATGTGATATCCAGCTCCTCCCATTCCAATCCTGAGACCCTTCCGATAGCATGAGATGTGATATCTCAATGCTTCTAATATCAAAACTGAGACCCTCCCTATAGCATGAGATGTGATATCTAAGTCCTTCCCATTCCAATCCTGAGACCCGATATCTCAATGCTTATACCAAACCTGAGACCCTTCCTATGGCATGAGATGTGATATCCAACTCCTTGCCATTCAAATCCTGAGACCCTCCCTATAACAAGAGATGTCATATCCAACTCCTTCCCATTCCAAACCTGAGACCCTTCCTTTAGCATGAGATGTGATATCCAAATCCTTCACATTCCAATCCGGAGACCAATCCTATAGCATGAGATGTGATATCTCAATGCTTCTAATACCAAACCTGAGACCCTTCCGATAGCATGAGATGTGATATCTCAATGCTTCAAAAACCAAACATGAGAACCATCCTATAACATGAGATGTGAAATCCAAATCCTTCCCTTCCCAAACCTGAGACTCTTCCTATAGCATGAGATGTGATATCTCAATGCTTCTAATATCAAACTTGAGACCCTCCCTATAGCATGAGATGTGATATCCAAGTCCTTCCCATTCCAATCCTGAGACACTTCCTATAGCATGAGATGTGATATCTCAATGCTTCTAATACCAAACCTGAGACTCTTCCTATAACATGAGATGGGATATCCAACTCCTTCCCATTCCAATCCTGAGACTCTTCTGATAGCAGAGATGTGATATCTCAATGCTTATACCAAACCTGAGACCCTTCCTACGGCATGAGATGTCATATACAACTCCTTCCCATTCCAATCCTGAGACCCTTCCTATAGCATGAGATGTGATATCTCAATGCTTATACCAAACCTGAGACCCTTCCTATAGCATGAGATGTGATATCCAACTCCTTCCCATTCCAATCCTGAGACCCTTCCTATAGCATGAGATGTGATGTCTCAATGCTTCTAATACCAAACCTGAGATCCTTCCTATAACATGAGATGTGATATCCAACTCCTTCCATTCCAATCCTGAGACCCTTCCTATAGCATGAGATTTGATATCTCAATGCTTATACCAAACCTGAGACCCTTCCTATAGCATGAGATGTGATATCCAAGTCTTTCCCATTCCAATCCTTAGACCCTTCATATAGCATGCAATATGATATCTCAATGATTCTAATAACAATCCTGAGACCCGTCCTATAACATGAGATGGGATATCCAATTCCTTCCCATTCCAATCCTGAGACACTTCCGATAGCAGAGATGTGATATCTCAATGCTTATACCAAACCTGAGACCCTTCCTATAACATGAGATCGGATATCCAACTCCTTCCCGTTCCAAACCTGAGACCCTTCCTTTAGCATGAGATGTAATATCCAGCTCCTTCCCATTCCAATCCTGAGACACTTCCGATAGCATGAGATGTGATATCTCAATGCTTCTACCAAACCTGAGACCCTTCCTTTAGCATGAGATGTGATATCCAACTCCTTCCCATTCCAACCTGAGACCCTTCCTATAGCATGAGAAGGGATATCCAACTCCTTCCCAATCCTGAGACCCTTCCGATAGCAGAGATGTGATATCTCAATGCTTATACCAAACCTGAGACCCTTCCTATGGCATGAGATGTGATATCCAACTCCTTGCCATTCAAATCCTGAGACCCTCCCTATAACAAGAGATGCCATATCCAACTCCTTCCCATTCCAAACCTGAGACCCTTCCTTTAGCATGAGATGTGATATCCAAATCCTTCACATTCCAATCCGGAGACCCTTCCTATAACATGAGATGTGATATCCAACTCCTTCCCAATCCAATCCTGAGACCCTTCCGATAGCAGAGATGTGATATCTCAATGCTTATACCAAACCTGAGACCCTTCCTATGGCATGAGATGTGATATCCAACTCCTTCCCATTCCAAACCTGAGACCCTTCCTTTAGCATGAGATGTGATATCCAAATCCTTCACATTCCAATCCAGAGACCAATCCTATAGCATGAGATGTGATATCTCAATGCTTCTAATACCAAACCTGAGACCCTTCCGATAGCATGAGATGTGATATCTCAATGCTTCAAAAACCAAACATGAGAACCATCCTATAACATGAGATGTGAAATCCAAATCCTTCCCTTCCCAAACCTGAGACTCTTCCTATAGCATGAGATGTGATATCTCAATGCTTCTACCAAACCTGAAACCCTTCCTATAGCATGAGATGTGATATACAACTCCTTCCCATTCCAATCCTGAGACACTTCCTATAGCATGAGATGTGATATCACAATGCTTCTAATACCAAACCTGAGACCCATTCTATAACATGAGATGTGATATCCAAATCCTTCCCCTTCCAAACCTGAGACCCTTCCTTTAGCATGAGATGTGATATCCAGCTCCTCCCATTCCAATCCTGAGACCCTTCCGATAGCATGAGATGTGATATCTTAATGCTTCTAATATCAAAACTGAGACCCTCCCTATAGCATGAGATGTGATATCTAAGTCCTTCCCATTCCAATCCTGAGACCCTTCCGATAGCAGAGATGTGATATCTCAATGCTTATACCAAACCTGAGACCCTTCCTATGGCATGAGATGTGATATCCAACTCCTTGCCATTCAAATCCTGAGACCCTCCCTATAACAAGAGATGTCATATCCAACTCCTTCCCATTCCAAACCTGAGACCCTTCCTTTAGCATGAGATGTGATATCCAAATCCTTCACATTCAAATCCGGAGACCAATCCTATAGCATGAGATGTGATATCTCAATGCTTCTAATACCAAACCTGAGACCCTTCCGATAGCATGAGATGTAATATCTCAATGCTTCAAAAACCAAACATGAGAACCATCCTATAACATGAGATGTGAAATCCAAATCCTTCCCTTCCCAAACCTGAGACTCTTCCTATAGCATGAGATGTGATATCTCAATGCTTCTAATATCAAACTTGAGACCCTCCCTATAGCATGAGATGTGATATCCAAGTCCTTCCCATTCCAATCCTGAGACACTTCCTATAGCATGAGATGTGATATCTCAATGCTTCTAATACCAAACCTGAGACTCTTCCTATAACATGAGATGGGATATCCAACTCCTTCCCATTCCAATCCTGAGACTCTTCTGATAGCAGAGATGTGATATCTCAATGCTTATACCAAACCTGAGACCCTTCCTACGGCATGAGATGTCATATACAACTCCTTCCCATTCCAATCCTGAGACCCTTCCTATAGCATGAGATGTGATATCTCAATGCTTATACCAAACCTGAGACCCTTCCTATAGCATGAGATGTGATATCCAACTCCTTCCCATTCCAATCCTGAGACCCTTCCTATAGCATGAGATGTGATGTCTCAATGCTTCTAATACCAAACCTGAGATCCTTCCTATAACATGAGATGTGATATCCAACTCCTTCCATTCCAATCCTGAGACCCTTCCTATAGCATGAGATTTGATATCTCAATGCTTATACCAAACCTGAGACTCTTCCTATAGCATGAGATGTGATATCCAAGTCTTTCCCATTCCAATCCTTAGACCCTTCCTACAGCATGCAATATGATATCTCAATGATTCTAATAACAATCCTGAGACCCGTCCTATAACATGAGATGGGATATCCAATTCCTTCCCATTCCAATCCTGAGACACTTCCGATAGCAGAGATGTGATATCTCAATGCTTATACCAAACCTGAGACCCTTCCTATAACATGAGATCGGATATCCAACTCCTTCCCGTTCCAAACCTGAGACCCTTCCTTTAGCATGAGATGTAATATCCAGCTCCTTCCCATTCCAATCCTGAGACACTTCCGATAGCATGAGATGTGATATCTCAATGCTTCTAATATCAAAACTGAAACCCTCCCTATAGCATGATATGTGATATCTAAGTCCTTCCCATTCCAATCCTGAGACCCTTCCTATAGCATGAGATGTGATATCTCAATGCTTCTACCAAACCTGAGACCCTTCCTTTAGCATGAGATGTGATATCCAACTCCTTCCCATTCCAAACTGAGACCCTTCCTATAGCATGAGAAGGGATATCCAACTCCTTCCCAATCCAATCCTGAGACCCTTCCGATAGCAGAGATGTGATATCTCAATGCTTATACCAAACCTGAGACCCTTCCTATGGCATGAGATGTGATATCCAACTCCTTGCCATTCAAATCCTGAGACCCTCCCAATAACAAGAGATGTCATATCCAACTCCTTCCCATTCCAAACCTGAGACCCTTCCTTTAGCATGAGATGTGATATCCAAATCCTTCACATTCCAATCCGGAGACCAATCCTATAGCATGAGATGTGATATCTCAATGCTTCTAATACCAAACCTGAGACCCTTCCGATAGCATGAGATGTGATATCTCAATGCTTCAAAAACCAAACATGAGAACAATCCTATAACATGAGATGTGAAATCCAAATCCTTCCCTTCCCAAACCTGAGACTCTTCCTATAGCATGAGATGTGATATCTCAATGCTTCTACCAAACCTGAAACCCTTCCTATAGCATGAGATGTGATATCCAACTCCTTCCCATTCCAATCCTGAGACACTTCCTATAGCATGAGATGTGATATCACAATGCTTCTAATACCAAACCTGAAACCCATCCTATAACATGAGATGTGATATCCAAATCCTTCCCCTTCCAAACCTGAGACCCTTCCTTTAGCATGAGATGTGATATCCAGCTCCTCCCATTCCAATCCTGAAACCCTTCCGATAGCATGAGATGTGATATCTCAATGCTTCTAATATCAAAACTGAGACCCTCCCTATAGCATGAGATGTGATATCTAAGTCCTTCCCATTCCAATCCTGAGACCCTTCCTATAGCAGAGATGTGATATCTCAATGCTTATACCAAACCTGAGACCCTTCCTATGGCATGAGATGTGATATCCAACTCCTTGCCATTCAAATCCTGAGACCCTCCCTATAACAAGAGATGTCATATCCAACTCCTTCCCATTCCAAACCTGAGACCCTTCCTTTAGCATGAGATGTGATATCCAAATGCTTCACATTCCAATCCGGAGACCAATCCTATAGCATGAGATGTGATATCTCAATGCTTCTAATACCAAACCTGAGACCCTTCCGATAGCATGAGATGTGATATCTCAATGCTTCAAAAACCAAACATGAGAACCATCCTATAACATGAGATGTGAAATCCAAATCCTTCCCTTCCCAAACCTGAGACTCTTCCTATAGCATGAGATGTGATATCTCAATGCTTCTAATATCAAACTTGAGACCCTCCCTATAGCATGAGATGTGATATCCAAGTCCTTCCCATTCCAATCCTGAGACACTTCCTATAGCATGAGATGTGATATATCAATGCTTCTAATACCAAACCTGAGACTCTTCCTATAACATGAGATGGGATATCCAACTCCTTCCCATTCCAATCCTGAGACTCTTCTGATAGCAGAGATGTGATATCTCAATGCTTATACCAAACCTGAGACCCTTCCTACGGCATGAGATGTCATATACAACTCCTTCCCATTCCAATCCTGAGACCCTTCCTATAGCATGAGATGTGATATCTCAATGCTTATACCAAACCTGAGACCCTTCCTATAGCATGAGATGTGATATCCAACTCCTTCCCATTCCAATCCTGAGATCCTTCATATAGCATGAGATTTGATGTCTCAATGCTTCTAATACCAAACCTGAGATCCTTCCTATAACATGAGATGTGATATCCAACTCCTTCCATTCCAATCCTGAGACCCTTCCTATAGCATGAGATTTGATATCTCAATGCTTATACCAAACCTGAGACCCTTCCTATAGCATGAGATGTGATATCCAAGTCTTTCCCATTCCAATCCTTAGACCCTTCCTACAGCATGCAATATGATATCTCAATGATTCTAATAACAATCCTGAGACCCGTCCTATAACATGAGATGGGATATCCAATTCCTTCCCATTCCAATCCTGAGACACTTCCGATAGCAGAGATGTGATATCTCAATGCTTATACCAAACCTGAGACCCTTCCTATAACATGAGATCGGATATCCAACTCCTTCCCGTTCCAAACCTGAGACCCTTCCTTTAGCATGAGATGTAATATCCAGCTCCTTCCCATTCCAATCCTGAGACACTTCCGATAGCATGAGATGTGATATCTCAATGCTTCTAATATCAAAACTGAAACCCTCCCTATAGCATGATATGTGATATCTAAGTCCTTCCCATTCCAATCCTGAGACCCTTCCTATAGCATGAGATGTGATATCTCAATGCTTCTACCAAACCTGAGACCCTTCCTTTAGCATGAGATGTGATATCCAACTCCTTCCCATTCCAACCTGAGACCCTTCCTATAGCATGAGAAGGGATATCCAACTCCTTCCCAATCCAATCCTGAGACCCTTCCGATAGCAGAGATGTGATATCTCAATGCTTATACCAAACCTGAGGCCCTTCCTATGGCATGAGATGTGATATCCAACTCCTTGCCATTCAAATCCTGAGACCCTCCCTATAACAAGAGATGTCATATCCAACTCCTTCCCATTCCAAACCTGAGACCCTTCCTTTAGCATGAGATGTGATATCCAAATCCTTCACATTCCAATCCGGAGACCCTTCCTATAACATGAGATGTGATATCCAACTTCTTCCCAATCCAATCCTGAGACCCTTCCGATAGCAGAGATGTGATATCTCAATGCTTATACCAAATCTGAGACCCTTCCTATGGCATGAGATGTGATATCCAACTCCTTGCCATTCAAATCCTGAGACCCTCCCTATAACAAGAGATGTCATATCCAACTCCTTCCCATTCCAAACCTGAGACCCTTCCTTTAGCATGAGATGTGATATCCAAATCCTTCACATTCCAATCCGGAGACCAATCCTATAGCATGAGATGTGATATCTCAATGCTTCTAATACCAAACCTGAGACCCTTCCGATAGCATGAGATGTGATATCTCAATGCTTCAAAAACCAAACATGAGAACCATCCTATAACATGAGATGTGAAATCCAAATCCTTCCCTTCCCAAACCTGAGACTCTTCCTATAGCATGAGATGTGATATCTCAATGCTTCTAATATCAAACTTGAGACCCTCCCTATAGCATGAGATGTGATATCCAAGTCCTTCCCATTCCAATCCTGAGACACTTCCTATAGCATGAGATGTGATATCTCAATGCTTCTAATACCAAACCTGAGACTCTTCCTATAACATGAGATGGGATATCCAACTCCTTCCCATTCCAATCCTGAGACTCTTCTGATAGCAGAGATGTGATATCTCAATGCTTATACCAAACCTGAGACCCTTCCTACGGCATGAGATGTCATATACAACTCCTTCCCATTCCAATCCTGAGACCCTTCCTATAGCATGAGATGTGATATCTCAATGCTTATACCAAACCTGAGACCCTTCCTATAGCATGAGATGTGATATCCAACTCCTTCCCATTCCAATCCTGAGACCCTTCCTATAGCATGAGATGTGATGTCTCAATGCTTCTAATACCAAACCTGAGATCCTTTCTATAACATGAGATGTGATATCCAACTCCTTCCATTCCAATCCTGAGACCCGTCCTATAGCATGAGATTTGATATCTCAATGCTTATACCAAACCTGAGACCCTTCCTATAGCATGAGATGTGATATCCAAGTCTTTCCCATTCCAATCCTTAGACCCTTCCTACAGCATGCAATATGATATCTCAATGATTCTAATAACAATCCTGAGACCCGTCCTATAACATGAGATGGGATATCCAATTCCTTCCCATTCCAATCCTGAGACACTTCCGATAGCAGAGATGTGATATCTCAATGCTTATACCAAACCTGAGACCCTTCCTATAACATGAGATCGGATATCCAACTCCTTCCCGTTCCAAACCTGAGACCCTTCCTTTAGCATGAGATGTAATATCCAGCTCCTTCCCATTCCAATCCTGAGACACTTCCGATAGCATGAGATGTGATATCTCAATGCTTCTACCAAACCTGAGACCCTTCCTTTAGCATGAGATGTGATATCCAACTCCTTCCCATTCCAACCTGAGACCCTTCCTATAGCATGAGAAGGGATATCCAACTCCTTGCCATTCAAATCCTGAGACCCTCCCTATAACAAGAGATGTCATATCCAACTCCTTCCCATTCCAAACCTGAGACCCTTCCTTTAGCATGAGATGTGATATCCAAATCCTTCACATTCCAATCCGGAGACCCTTCCTATAACATGAGATGTGATATCCAACTCCTTCCCAATCCAATCCTAAGACCCTTCCGATAGCAGAGATGTGATATCTCAATGCTTATACCAAACCTGAGACCCTTCCTATGGCATGAGATGTGATATCCAACTCCTTCCCATTCCAAACCTGAGACCCTTCCTTTAGCATGAGATGTGATATCCAAATCCTTCACATTCCAATCCAGAGACCAATCCTATAGCATGAGATGTGATATCTCAATGCTTCTAATACCAAACCTGAGACCCTTCCGATAGCATGAGATGTGATATCTCAATGCTTCAAAAACCAAACATGAGAACCTTCCTATAACATGAGATGTGAAATCCAAATCCTTCCCTTCCCAAACCTGAGACTCTTCCTATAGCATGAGATGTGATATCTCAATGCTTCTAATATCAAACTTGAGACCCTCCCTATAGCATGAGATGTGATATCCAAGTCCTTCCCATTCCAATCTTGAGACACTTCCTATAGCATGAGATGTGATATCTCAATGCTTCTAATACCAAACCTGAGACTCTTCCTATAACATGAGATGGGATATCCAACTCCTTCCCATTCCAATCCTGAGACTCTTCTGATAGCAGAGATGTGATATCTCAATGCTTATACCAAACCTGAGACCCTTCCTACGGCATGAGATGTCATATACAACTCCTTCCCATTCCAATCCTGAGACCCTTCCTATAGCATGAGATGTGATATCTCAATGCTTATACCAAACCTGAGACCCTTCCTATAGCATGAGATGTGATATCCAACTCCTTCCCATTCCAATCCTGAGACCCTTCCTATAGCATGAGATGTGATGTCTCAATGCTTCTAATACCAAACCTGAGATCCTTCCTATAACATGAGATGTGATATCCAACTCCTTCCATTCCAATCCTGAGACCCTTCCTATAGCATGAGATTTGATATCTCAATGCTTATACCAAACCTGAGACCCTTCCTATAGCATGAGATGTGATATCCAAGTCTTTCCCATTCTAATCCTTAGACCCTTCCTACAGCATGCAATATGATATCTCAATGATTCTAATAACAATCCTGAGACCCGTCCTATAACATGAGATGGGATATCCAACTCCTTCCCATTCCAATCCTGAGACACTTCCGATAGCAGAGATGTGATATCTCAATGCTTATACCAAACCTGAGACCCTTCCTATAACATGAGATCGGATATCCAACTCCTTCCCGTTCCAAACCTGAGACCCTTCCTTTAGCATGAGATGTAATATCCAGCTCCTTCCCATTCCAATCCTGAGACACTTCCGATAGCATGAAATGTGATATCTCAATGCTTCTAATATCAAAACTGAAACCCTCTCTATAGCATGAGATGTGATATCCAACTCCTTCCCTTTCCAACCTGAGACCCTTCCTATAGCATGAGAAGGGATATCCAACTCCTTCCCAATCCAATCCTGAGACCCTTCCGATAGCAGAGATGTGATATCTCAATGCTTATACCAAACCTGAGACCCTTCCTATGGCAAGAGATGTGATATCCAACACCTTGCCATTCAAATCCTGAGACCCTCCCTATAACAAGAGATGTCATATCCAACTCCTTCCCATTCCAAACCTGAGACCCTTCCTTTAGCATGAGATGTGATATCCAAATCCTTCACATTCCAATCCGGAGACCCTTCCTATAACATGAGATGTGATATCCAACTCCTTCCCAATCCAATCCTGTGACCCTTCCGATAGCAGAGATGTGATATCTCAATGCTTATACCAAACCTGAGACCCTTCCTATAGCATGAGATGTGATATCCAACTCCTTCCGATTCCAATCCTGAGACCCTTCCTATAGCATGAGATGTGATATCGCAATGCTTCTACCAAAACTGAGACCCTTCCTTTAGCATGAGATGTGATATCCAAGTCCTTCCCATTCCAATCCTGAGACCCTTCCTATAGCATGAGATGTGATATCTCAATGCTTCTAATACCAAACCTGAGATCCTTCCGATAGCATGAGATGTGATATCTCAATGCTTCTAATACCAAACCTGAGATCCTTCCTATAACATGAGATGTGATATCCAAATCCTTCCCCATCCAAACCTGAGACCCTCCCTTTAGCATGAGATGTGATATCCAACTCCTTCCCATTCCAATCCTGATACCCTTCTGATAGCATGAGATGTGATATCTCAATGCCTCTAATACCAAACCTGAGATCCTACCTCTAACATGAAATGTGATATCCAACTCCTTCCCTTTCCAAACCTGAGAGCCTTCCTACAGCATGAGATGTGATATCCAAGTCCTTCCCATTCCAATATTGAGACCCTTCCTATAACATGAGATGTGATATCCAACTCTTTCCCATTCCAACCTGAGACCTTTCCTATAGCATGAGATGGGATATCCAACAACTCCTTCCAAATCCAATCCTGATACCCTTCCGATAGCATGAGATGTGATATCCCAATGCTTCTACAAAACCTGAGACCCATACCATGGCATGATGTGATATCAAACTCCCGTCCTATACCATGAGACTTGATATCTCAATGCTTCTAATACCAAACCTGAGACCGGTCAAATAACAGGAGATGTGATATCCAAATCCTTCCCCTTCCAAACCTGAGACCCTTCCTTTAGCATGAGATGTGATATCCAAATCCTTCCCATTCCAATCCTTAAACCCTTCCTATAGCATGAGATGTGATATCTCAATGTTTCTAATAAAAAACCTGAGACCCTTCCTATAGCAAGAGATGTGATATCCAAATCCTTCCCATTCCAACCTGAGACCCTTCCTATAGCATGAGAAGGGATATCCAACTCCTTCCCATTCCAATCCTTAAACCCTTCCTATAGCATGAGATGTGATATCTCAATGTTTCTAATAAAAAACCTGAGACCCTTCCTATAGCAAGAGATGTGATATCCAAATCCTTCCCATTCCAACCTGAGACCCTTCCTATAGCATGAGAAGGGATATCCAACTCCTTCCCATTCCAATCCTGAGATCCTTCCTATAACATGAGATGTGATATCCAATTCCTTCCCATTCCAAACCTGAGACCCTTCCTATTGGATGAGATGTGATATCCAACTCCTTCCCATTCCAAACCTGAGACCCTTCCTATACCATAAGATGTGATATCTCAATGCTTCTAATACCAAACCTGGGACCCGTCCTATAACATGAGATATGATATCCAAATCCTTCCCATTCCAATCCTGAAACCCTTCCGATAGCATGAGACGTGATATCTCAATGTTTCTAATAAAAAACCTGAGACCCTTCATATAGCAAGAGATGTGATATCCAAATACTTCCCATTTCAATCTTGAGACCCTTCCTATAACATGAGATATGATATCCAACTCCTTCCCATTCCAACATGAGACCCTTCCTATAGCATTAGAAGGGATGTCCAACTCCTTCCCAATCCAATCCTGAGACCCTTCCGATAGCAGAGATGTGATATCTCAATGCTTATACCAAACCTGAGACCCTTCCTTTAGCATGAGATTTGATATCCAAATCCTTCACATTCCAATCCTGAGACCCTTCCTATAGCATGAGATGTGATATCTCAATGCTTCTAATACCAAACCTGAGATGCTTCCTATAACATGAGATGTGATATCCAACTCCTTCCCATTCCAAACCTGAGAACCTTCCGATAGCATGAGATGTGATATCTCAATGCTTCTAAAACCAAACATGAGAACCATCCTATAACATGAGATGTGAAATCCCAATCCTACCCTTCCCAAACCCGAGACCCTTCCTATAGCTTGAGATGTGATATCAAACTCCTTCCCATTCCAATCCTGAAATAGCTTGAGATGTGATATCCAACTCCTTCCCATTCCAATCCTGAGACCCTTATTATACCATGAGATGTGATATCTCAAGGCTTCTAATACCAAACCTGAGACCCGTCCTAAAACATGAGATGTGAGATCCAAATCCTTCCCCTTCCAAACCTGAGACCTTTCCTTTAGCATATGTGATATCCAACTACTTCCCATTCCAATCAAGACACTTCCGATAGCATGAGATGTGATATCTCAATGCTTCTAATATCAAAACTGAAACCCTCCCTATAGCATGAGATGTGATATCCAACTCCTTCCCATTCCAACCTGAGACCCTTCCTATAGCATGAGAAGGGATATCCAACTCCTTCCCAATCCAATCCTGAGACCCTTCCGATAGCAGAGATGTGATATCTCAATGCTTATACCAAACCTGAGACCCTTCCTATGGCATGAGATGTGATATCCAACACCTTGCCATTCAAATCCTGAGACCCTCCCTATAACAAGAGATGTCATATCCAACTCCTTCCCATTCCAAACCTGAGACCCTTCCTTTAGCATGAGATGTGATATCCAAATCCTTCACATTCCAATCCGGAGACCCTTCCTATAACATGAGATGTGATATCCAACTCCTTCCCAATCCAATCCTGAGACCCTTCCGATAGCAGAGATGTGATATCTCAATGCTTATACCAAACCTGAGACCCTTCCTATGGCATGAGATGTGATATCCAACTCCTTGCCATTCAAATCCTGAGACCCTCCCTATAACAAGAGATGTCATATCCAACTCCTTCCCATTCCAAACCTGAGACCCTTCCTTTAGCATGAGATGTGATATCCAAATCCTTCACATTCCAATCCGGAGACCAATCCTATAGCATGAGATGTGATATCTGAATTCTTCTAATACCAAACCTGAGACCCTTCCGATAGCATGAGATGTAATATCTCAATGCTTCAAAAACCAAACATGAGAACCATCCTATAACATGAGATGTGAAATCCAAATCCTTCCCTTCCCAAACCTGAGACTCTTCCTATAGCATGAGATGTGATATCTCAATGCTTCTAATATCAAACTTGAGACCCTCCCTATAGCATGAGATGTGATATCCAAGTCCTTCCCATTCCAATCCTGAGACACTTCCTATAGCAGAGATGTGATATCTCAATGCTTATACCAAACCTGAGACCCTTCCTACGGCATGAGATGTCATATACAACTCCTTCCCATTCCAATCCTGAGACCCTTCCTATAGCATGAGATGTGATATCTCAATGCTTATACCAAACCTGAGACCCTTCCTATAGCATGAGATGTGATATCCAACTCCTTCCCATTCCAATCCTGAGACCCTTCCTATAGCATGAGATGTGATGTCTCAATGCTTCTAATACCAAACCTGAGATCCTTCCTATAACATGAGATGTGATATCCAACTCCTTCCATTCCAATCCTGAGACCCTTCCTATAGCATGAGATTTGATATCTCAATGCTTATACCAAACCTGAGACTCTTCCTATAGCATGAGATGTGATATCCAAGTCTTTCCCATTCCAATCCTTAGACCCTTCCTACAGCATGCAATATGATATCTCAATGATTCTAATAACAATCCTGAGACCCGTCCTATAACATGAGATGGGATATCCAATTCCTTCCCATTCCAATCCTGAGACACTTCCGATAGCAGAGATGTGATATCTCAATGCTTATACCAAACCTGAGACCCTTCCTATAACATGAGATCGGATATCCAACTCCTTCCCGTTCCAAACCTGAGACCCTTCCTTTAGCATGAGATGTAATATCCAGCTCCTTCCCATTCCAATCCTGAGACACTTCCGATAGCATGAGATGTGATATCTCAATGCTTCTAATATCAAAACTGAAACCCTCCCTATAGCATGATATGTGATATCTAAGTCCTTCCCATTCCAATCCTGATACCCTTCCTATAGCATGAGATGTGATATCTCAATGCTTCTACCAAACCTGAGACCCTTCCTTTAGCATGAGATGTGATATCCAACTCCTTCCCATTCCAACCTGAGACCCTTCCTATAGCATGAGAAGGGATATCCAACTCCTTCCCAATCCAATCCTGAGACCCTTCCGATAGCAGAGATGTGATATCTCAATGCTTATACCAAACCTGAGACCCTTCCTATGGCATGAGATGTGATATCCAACTCCTTGCCATTCAAATCCTGAGACCCTCCCTATAACAAGAGATGTCATATCCAACTCCTTCCCATTCCAAACCTGAGACCCTTCCTTTAGCATGAGATGTGATATCCAAATCCTTCACATTCCAATCCGGAGACCCTTCCTATAACATGAGATGTGATATCCAACTCCTTCCCAATCCAATCCTGAGACCCTTCCGATAGCAGAGATGTGATATCTCAATGCTTATACCAAACCTGAGACCCTTCCTATGGCATGAGATGTGATATCCAACTCCTTGCCATTCAAATCCTGAGACCCTCCCTATAACAAGAGATGTCATATCCAACTCCTTCCCATTCCAAACCTGAGACCCTTCCTTTAGCATGAGATGTGATATCCAAATCCTTCACATTCCAATCCAGAGACCAATCCTATAGCATGAGATGTGATATCTCAATGCTTCTAATACCAAACCTGAGACCCTTCCGATAGCATGAGATGTGATATCTCAATGCTTCAAAAACCAAACATGAGAACAATCCTATAACATGAGATGTGAAATCCAAATCCTTCCCTTCCCAAACCTGAGACTCTTCCTATAGCATGAGATGTGATATCTCAATGCTTCTACCAAACCTGAAACCCTTCCTATAGCATGAGATGTTATATCCAACTCCTTCCCATTCCAATCCTGAGACACTTCCTATAGCATGAGATGTGATATCACAATGCTTCTAATACCAAACCTGAAACCCATCCTATAACATGAGATGTGATATCCAAATCCTTCCCCTTCCAAACCTGAGACCCTTCCTTTAGCATGAGATGTGATATCCAGCTCCTCCCATTCCAATCCTGAGACCCTTCCGATAGCATGAGATGTGATATCTCAATGCTTCTAATATCAAAACTGAGACCCTCCCTATAGCATGAGATGTGATATCTAAGTCCTTCCCATTCCAATCCTGAGACCCTTCCGATAGCAGAGATGTGATATCTCAATGCTTATACCAAACCTGAGACCCTTCCTATGGCATGAGATGTGATATCCAACTCCTTGCCATTCAAATCCTGAGACCCTCCCTATAACAAGAGATGTCATATCCAACTCCTTCCCATTCCAAACCTGAGACCCTTCCTTTAGCATGAGATGTGATATCCAAATCCTTCACATTCCAATCCGGAGACCAATCCTATAGCATGAGATGTGATATCTCAATGCTTCTAATACCAAACCTGAGACCCTTCCGATAGCATGAGATGTGATATCTCAATGCTTCAAAAACCAAACATGAGAACCATCCTATAACATGAGATGTGAAATCCAAATCCTTCCCTTCCCAAACCTGAGACTCTTCCTATAGCATGAGATGTGATATCTCAATGCTTCTAATATCAAACTTGAGACCCTCCCTATAGCATGAGATGTGATATCCAAGTCCTTCCCATTCCAATCCTGAGACACTTCCTATAGCATGAGATGTGATATCTCAATGATTCTAATACCAAACCTGAGACTCTTCCTATAACATGAGATGGGATATCCAACTCCTTCCCATTCCAATCCTGAGACTCTTCTGATAGCAGAGATGTGATATCTCAATGCTTATACCAAACCTGAGACCCTTCCTACGGCATGAGATGTCATATACAACTCCTTCCCATTCCAATCCTGAGACCCTTCCTATAGCATGAGATGTGATATCTCAATGCTTATACCAAACCTGAGACCCTTCCTATAGCATGAGATGTGATATCCAACTCCTTCCCATTCCAATCCTGAGACCCTTCCTATAGCATGAGATTTGATGTCTCAATGCTTCTAATACCAAACCTGAGATCCTTCCTATAACATGAGATGTGATATCCAACTCCTTCCATTCCAATCCTGAGACCCTTCCTATAGCATGAGATTTGATATCTCAATGCTTATACCAAACCTGAGACCCTTCCTATAGCATGAGATGTGATATCCAAGTCTTTCCCATTCCAATCCTTAGACCCTTCCTACAGCATGCAATATGATATCTCAATGATTCTAATAACAATCCTGAGACCCGTCCTATAACATGAGATGGGATATCCAATTCCTTCCCATTCCAATCCTGAGACACTTCCGATAGCAGAGATGTGATATCTCAATGCTTATACCAAACCTGAGACCCTTCCTATAACATGAGATCGGATATCCAACTCCTTCCCGTTCCAAACCTGAGACCCTTCCTTTAGCATGAGATGTAATATCCAGCTCCTTCCCATTCCAATCCTGAGACACTTCCGATAGCATGAGATGTGATATCTCAATGCTTATACCAAACCTGAGACCCTTCCTCTGGCATGAGATGTGATATCCAACTCCTTGCCATTCAAATCCTGAGACCCTCCCTATAACAAGAGATGTCATATCCAACTCCTTCCCATTCCAAACCTGAGACCCTTCCTTTAGCATGAGATGTGATATCCAAATCCTTCACATTCCAATCCGGAGACCCTTCCTATAACATGAGATGTGATATCCAACTTCTTCCCAATCCAATCCTGAGACCCTTCCGATAGCAGAGATGTGATATCCCAATGCTTATACCAAACCTGAGACCCTTCCTATGGCATGAGATGTGATATCCAACTCCTTGCCATTCAAATCCTGAGACCCTCCCTATAACAAGAGATGTCATATCCAACTCCTTCCCATTCCAAACCTGAGACCCTTCCTTTAGCATGAGATGTGATATCCAAATCCTTCACATTCCAATCCGGAGACCAATCCTATAGCATGAGATGTGATATCTCAATGCTTCTAATACCAAACCTGAGACCCTTCCGATAGCATGAGATGTGATATCTCAATGCTTCAAAAACCAAACATGAGAACCATCCTATAACATGAGATGTGAAATCCAAATCCTTCCCTTCCCAAACCTGAGACTCTTCCTATAGCATGGGATGTGATATCTCAATGCTTCTACCAAACCTGAAACCCTTCCTATAGCATGAGATGTGATATCCAACTCCTTCCCATTCCAATCCTGAGACACTTCCTATAGCATGAGATGTGATATCACAATGCTTCTAATACCAAACCTGAGACCCATCCTATAACATGAGATGTGATATCCAAATCCTTCCCCTTCCAAACCTGAGACCCTTCCTTTAGCATGAGATGTGATATCCAGCTCCTCCCATTCCAATCCTGAGACCCTTCCGATAGCATGAGATGTGATATCTCAATGCTTCTAATATCAAAACTGAGACCCTCCCTATAGCATGAGATGTGATATCTAAGTCCTTCCCATTCCAATCCTGAGACCCGATATCTCATTGCTTATACCAAACCTGAGACCCTTCCTATGGCATGAGATGTGATATCCAACTCCTTGCCATTCAAATCCTGAGACCCTCCCTATAACAAGAGATGTCATATCCAACTCCTTCCCATTCCAAACCTGAGACCCTTCCTTTAGCATGAGATGTGATATCCAAATCCTTCACATTCCAATCCGGAGACCAATCCTATAGCATGAGATGTGATATCTCAATGCTTCTAATATCAAACTTGAGACCCTCCCTATAGCATGAGATGTGATATCCAAGTCCTTCCCATTCCAATCCTGAGACACTTCCTATAGCATGAGATGTGATATCTCAATGCTTCTAATACCAAACCTGAGACTCTTCCTATAACATGAGATGGGATATCCAACTCCTTCCCATTCCAATCCTGAGACACTTCTGATAGCAGAGATGTGATATCTCAATGCTTATACCAAACCTGAGACTCTTCCTACGGCATGAGATGTCATATACAACTCCTTCCCATTCCAATCCTGAGACCCTTCCTATAGCATGAGATGTGATATCTCAATGCTTATACCAAACCTGAGACCCTTCCTATAGCATGAGATGTGATATCCAACTCCTTCCCATTCCAATCCTGAGACCCTTCCTATAGCATGAGATGTGATGTCTCAATGCTTCTAATACCAAACCTGAGATCCTTCCTATAACATGAGATGTGATATCCAACTCCTTCCATTCCAATCCTGAGACCCGTCCTATAGCATGAGATTTGATATCTCAATGCTTATACCAAACCTGAGACCCTTCCTATAGCATGAGATGTGATATCCAAGTCTTTCCCATTCCAATCCTTAGACCCTTCCTACAGCATGCAATATGATATCTCAATGATTCTAATAACAATCCTGAGACCCATCCTATAACATGAGATGGGATATCCAATTCCTTCCCATTCCAATCCTGAGACACTTCCGATAGCAGAGATGTGATATCTCAATGCTTATACCAAACCTGAGACCCTTCCTATAACATGAGATCGGATATCCAACTCCTTCCCGTTCCAAACCTGAGACCCTTCCTTTAGCATGAGATGTAATATCCAGCTCCTTCCCATTCCAATCCTGAGACACTTCCGATAGCATGAGATGTGATATCTCAATGCTTCTAATATCAAAACTGAAACCCTCCCTATAGCATGATATGTGATATCTAAGTCCTTCCCATTCCAATCCTGATACCCTTCCTATAGCATGAGATGTGATATCTCAATGCTTCTACCAAACCTGAGACCCTTCCTTTAGCATGAGATGTGATATCCAACTCCTTCCCATTCCAACCTGAGACCCTTCCTATAGCATGAGAAGGGATATCCAACTCCTTCCCAATCCAATCCTGAGACCCTTCCGATAGCAGAGATGTGATATCTCAATGCTTATACCAAACCTGAGACCCTTCCTATGGCATGAGATGTGATATCCAACTCCTTGCCATTCAAATCCTGAGACCCTCCCTATAACAAGAGATGTCATATCCAACTCCTTCCCATTCCAAACCTGAGACCCTTCCTTTAGCATGAGATGTGATATCCAAATCCTTCACATTCCAATCCGGAGACCCTTCCTATAACATGAGATGTGATATCCAACTCCTTCCCAATCCAATCCTGAGACCCTTCCGATAGCAGAGATGTGATATCTCAATGCTTATACCAAACCTGAGACCCTTCCTATGGCATGAGATGTGATATCCAACTCCTTGCCATTCAAATCCTGAGACCCTCCCTATAACAAGAGATGTCATATCCAACTCCTTCCCATTCCAAACCTGAGACCCTTCCTTTAGCATGAGATGTGATATCCAAATCCTTCACATTCCAATCCAGAGACCAATCCTATAGCATGAGATGTGATATCTCAATGCTTCTAATACCAAACCTGAGACCCTTCCGATAGCATGAGATGTGATATCTCAATGCTTCAAAAACCAAACATGAGAACAATCCTATAACATGAGATGTGAAATCCAAATCCTTCCCTTCCCAAACCTGAGACTCTTCCTATAGCATGAGATGTGATATCTCAATGCTTCTACCAAACCTGAAACCCTTCCTATAGCATGAGATGTTATATCCAACTCCTTCCCATTCCAATCCTGAGACACTTCCTATAGCATGAGATGTGATATCACAATGCTTCTAATACCAAACCTGAAACCCATCCTATAACATGAGATGTGATATCCAAATCCTTCCCCTTCCAAACCTGAGACCCTTCCTTTAGCATGAGATGTGATATCCAGCTCCTCCCATTCCAATCCTGAGACCCTTCCGATAGCATGAGATGTGATATCTCAATGCTTCTAATATCAAAACTGAGACCCTCCCTATAGCATGAGATGTGATATCTAAGTCCTTCCCATTCCAATCCTGAGACCCTTCCGATAGCAGAGATGTGATATCTCAATGCTTATACCAAACCTGAGACCCTTCCTATGGCATGAGATGTGATATCCAACTCCTTGCCATTCAAATCCTGAGACTCTCCCTATAACAAGAGATGTCATATCCAACTCCTTCCCATTCCAAACCTGAGACCCTTCCTTTAGCATGAGATGTGATATCCAAATCCTTCACATTCCAATCCGGAGACCAATCCTATAGCATGAGATGTGATATCTCAATGCTTCTAATACCAAACCTGAGACCCTTCCGATAGCATGAGATGTGATATCTCAATGCTTCAAAAACCAAACATGAGAACCATCCTATAACATGAGATGTGAAATCCAAATCCTTCCCTTCCCAAACCTGAGACTCTTCCTATAGCATGAGATGTGATATCTCAATGCTTCTAATATCAAACTTGAGACCCTCCCTATAGCATGAGATGTGATATCCAAGTCCTTCCCATTCCAATCCTGAGACACTTCCTATAGCATGAGATGTGATATCTCAATGATTCTAATACCAAACCTGAGACTCTTCCTATAACATGAGATGGGATATCCAACTCCTTCCCATTCCAATCCTGAGACTCTTCTGATAGCAGAGATGTGATATCTCAATGCTTATACCAAACCTGAGACCCTTCCTACGGCATGAGATGTCATATACAACTCCTTCCCATTCCAATCCTGAGACCCTTCCTATAGCATGAGATGTGATATCTCAATGCTTATACCAAACCTGAGACCCTTCCTATAGCATGAGATGTGATATCCAACTCCTTCCCATTCCAATCCTGAGACCCTTCCTATAGCATGAGATTTGATGTCTCAATGCTTCTAATACCAAACCTGAGATCCTTCCTATAACATGAGATGTGATATCCAACTCCTTCCATTCCAATCCTGAGACCCTTCCTATAGCATGAGATTTGATATCTCAATGCTTATACCAAACCTGAGACCCTTCCTATAGCATGAGATGTGATATCCAAGTCTTTCCCATTCCAATCCTTAGACCCTTCCTACAGCATGCAATATGATATCTCAATGATTCTAATAACAATCCTGAGACCCGTCCTATAACATGAGATGGGATATCCAATTCCTTCCCATTCCAATCCTGAGACACTTCCGATAGCAGAGATGTGATATCTCAATGCTTATACCAAACCTGAGACCCTTCCTATAACATGAGATCGGATATCCAACTCCTTCCCGTTCCAAACCTGAGACCCTTCCTTTAGCATGAGATGTAATATCCAGCTCCTTCCCATTCCAATCCTGAGACACTTCCGATAGCATGAGATGTGATATCTCAATGCTTATACCAAACCTGAGACCCTTCCTCTGGCATGAGATGTGATATCCAACTCCTTGCCATTCAAATCCTGAGACCCTCCCTATAACAAGAGATGTCATATCCAACTCCTTCCCATTCCAAACCTGAGACCCTTCCTTTAGCATGAGATGTGATATCCAAATCCTTCACATTCCAATCCGGAGACCCTTCCTATAACATGAGATGTGATATCCAACTTCTTCCCAATCCAATCCTGAGACCCTTCCGATAGCAGAGATGTGATATCCCAATGCTTATACCAAACCTGAGACCCTTCCTATGGCATGAGATGTGATATCCAACTCCTTGCCATTCAAATCCTGAGACCCTCCCTATAACAAGAGATGTCATATCCAACTCCTTCCCATTCCAAACCTGAGACCCTTCCTTTAGCATGAGATGTGATATCCAAATCCTTCACATTCCAATCCGGAGACCAATCCTATAGCATGAGATGTGATATCTCAATGCTTCTAATACCAAACCTGAGACCCTTCCGATAGCATGAGATGTGATATCTCAATGCTTCAAAAACCAAACATGAGAACCATCCTATAACATGAGATGTGAAATCCAAATCCTTCCCTTCCCAAACCTGAGACTCTTCCTATAGCATGGGATGTGATATCTCAATGCTTCTACCAAACCTGAAACCCTTCCTATAGCATGAGATGTGATATCCAACTCCTTCCCATTCCAATCCTGAGACACTTCCTATAGCATGAGATGTGATATCACAATGCTTCTAATACCAAACCTGAGACCCATCCTATAACATGAGATGTGATATCCAAATCCTTCCCCTTCCAAACCTGAGACCCTTCCTTTAGCATGAGATGTGATATCCAGCTCCTCCCATTCCAATCCTGAGACCCTTCCGATAGCATGAGATGTGATATCTCAATGCTTCTAATATCAAAACTGAGACCCTCCCTATAGCATGAGATGTGATATCTAAGTCCTTCCCATTCCAATCCTGAGACCCGATATCTCATTGCTTATACCAAACCTGAGACCCTTCCTATGGCATGAGATGTGATATCCAACTCCTTGCCATTCAAATCCTGAGACCCTCCCTATAACAAGAGATGTCATATCCAACTCCTTCCCATTCCAAACCTGAGACCCTTCCTTTAGCATGAGATGTGATATCCAAATCCTTCACATTCCAATCCGGAGACCAATCCTATAGCATGAGATGTGATATCTCAATGCTTCTAATATCAAACTTGAGACCCTCCCTATAGCATGAGATGTGATATCCAAGTCCTTCCCATTCCAATCCTGAGACACTTCCTATAGCATGAGATGTGATATCTCAATGCTTCTAATACCAAACCTGAGACTCTTCCTATAACATGAGATGGGATATCCAACTCCTTCCCATTCCAATCCTGAGACACTTCTGATAGCAGAGATGTGATATCTCAATGCTTATACCAAACCTGAGACTCTTCCTACGGCATGAGATGTCATATACAACTCCTTCCCATTCCAATCCTGAGACCCTTCCTATAGCATGAGATGTGATATCTCAATGCTTATACCAAACCTGAGACCCTTCCTATAGCATGAGATGTGATATCCAACTCCTTCCCATTCCAATCCTGAGACCCTTCCTATAGCATGAGATGTGATGTCTCAATGCTTCTAATACCAAACCTGAGATCCTTCCTATAACATGAGATGTGATATCCAACTCCTTCCATTCCAATCCTGAGACCCGTCCTATAGCATGAGATTTGATATCTCAATGCTTATACCAAACCTGAGACCCTTCCTATAGCATGAGATGTGATATCCAAGTCTTTCCCATTCCAATCCTTAGACCCTTCCTACAGCATGCAATATGATATCTCAATGATTCTAATAACAATCCTGAGACCCGTCCTATAACATGAGATGGGATATCCAATTCCTTCCCATTCCAATCCTGAGACACTTCCGATAGCAGAGATGTGATATCTCAATGCTTATACCAAACCTGAGACCCTTCCTATAACATGAGATCGGATATCCAACTCCTTCCCGTTCCAAACCTGAGACCCTTCCTTTAGCATGAGATGTAATATCCAGCTCCTTCCCATTCCAATCCTGAGACACTTCCGATAGCATGAGATGTGATATCTCAATGCTTCTACCAAACCTGAGACCCTTCCTTTAGCATGAGATGTGATATCCAACTCCTTCCCATTCCAACCTGAGACCCTTCCTATAGCATGAGAAGGGATATCCAAATCCTTCCCAATCCAATCCTGAGACCCTTCCGATAGCAGAGATGTGATATCTCAATGCTTATACCAAACCTGAGACCCTTCCTATGGCATGAGATGTGATATCCAACTCCTTGCCATTCAAAACCTGAGATCCTCCCTATAACGAGATGTCATATCCAACTCCTTCCCATTCCAAACCTGAGACCCTTCCTTTAGCATGAGATGTGATATCCAAATCCTTCACATTCCAATCCGGAGACCCTTCCTATAACATGAGATGTGATATCCAACTCCTTCCCAATCCAATCCTGAGACCCTTCCGATAGCAGAGATGTGATATCTCAATGCTTATACCAAACCTGAGACCCTTCCTATGGCATGAGATGTGATATCCAACTCCTTCCCATTCCAAACCTGAGACCCTTCCTTTAGCATGAGATGTGATATCCAAATCCTTCACATTCCAATCCAGAGACCAATCCTATAGCATGAGATGTGATATCTCAATGCTTCTAATACCAAACCTGAGACCCTTCCGATAGCATGAGATGTGATATCTCAATGCTTCAAAAACCAAACATGAGAACCATCCTATAACATGAGATGTGAAATCCAAATCCTTCCCTTCCCAAACCTGAGACTCTTCCTATAGCATGAGATGTGATATCTCAATGCTTCTAATATCAAACTTGAGACCCTCCCTATAGCATGAGATGTGATATCCAAGTCCTTCCCATTCCAATCTTGAGACACTTCCTATAGCATGAGATGTGATATCTCAATGCTTCTAATACCAAACCTGAGACTCTTCCTATAACATGAGATGGGATATCCAACTCCTTCCCATTCCAATCCTGAGACTCTTCTGATAGCAGAGATGTGATATCTAAATGCTTATACCAAACCTGAGACCCTTCCTACGGCATGAGATGTCATATACAACTCCTTCCCATTCCAATCCTGAGACCCTTCCTATAGCATGAGATGTGATATCTCAATGCTTATACCAAACCTGAGACTCTTCCTATAGCATGAGATGTGATATCCAACTCCTTCCCATTCCAATCCTGAGACCCTTCCTATAGCATGAGATTTGATGTCTCAATGCTTCTAATACCAAACCTGAGATCCTTCCTATAACATGAGATGTGATATCCAACTCCTTCCATTCCAATCCTGAGACCCTTCCTATAGCATGAGATTTGATATCTCAATGCTTATACCAAACCTGAGACCCTTCCTATAGCATGAGATGTGATATCCAAGTCTTTCCCATTCCAATCCTTAGACCCTTCCTACAGCATGCAATATGATATCTCAATGATTCTAATAACAATCCTGAGACCCGTCCTATAACATGAGATGGGATATCCAATTCCTTCCCATTCCAATCCTGAGACACTTCCGATAGCAGAGATGTGATATCTCAATGCTTATACCAAACCTGAGACCCTTCCTATAACATGAGATCGGATATCCAACTCCTTCCCGTTCCAAACCTGAGACCCTTCCTTTAGCATGAGATGTAATATCCAGCTCCTTCCCATTCCAATCCTGAGACACTTCCGATAGCATGAGATGTGATATCTCAATGCTTCTAACATCAAAACTGAAACCCTCCCTATAGCATGATATGTGATATCTAAGTCCTTCCCATTCCAATCCTGAGACCCTTCCTATAGCATGAGATGTGATATCTCAATGCTTCTACCAAACCTGAGACCCTTCCTTTAGCATGAGATGTGATATCCAACTCCTTCCCATTCCAACCTGAGACCCTTCCTATAGCATGAGAAGGGATATCCAACTCCTTCCCAATCCAATCCTGAGACCCTTCCGATAGCAGAGATGTGATATCTCAATGCTTATACCAAACCTGAGACCCTTCCTCTGGCATGAGATGTGATATCCAACTCCTTGCCATTCAAATCCTGAGACCCTCCCTATAACAAGAGATGTCATATCCAACTCCTTCCCATTCCAAACCTGAGACCCTTCCTTTAGCATGAGATGTGATATCCAAATCCTTCACATTCCAATCCGGAGACCCTTCCTATAACATGAGATGTGATATCCAACTTCTTCCCAATCCAATCCTGAGACCCTTCCGATAGCAGAGATGTGATATCCCAATGCTTATACCAAACCTGAGACCCTTCCTATGGCATGAGATGTGATATCCAACTCCTTGCCATTCAAATCCTGAGACCCTCCCTATAACAAGAGATGTCATATCCAACTCCTTCCCATTCCAAACCTGAGACCCTTCCTTTAGCATGAGATGTGATATCCAAATCCTTCACATTCCAATCCGGAGACCAATCCTATAGCATGAGATGTGATATCTCAATGCTTCTAATACCAAACCTGAGACCCTTCCGATAGCATGAGATGTGATATCTCAATGCTTCAAAAACCAAACATGAGAACCATCCTATAACATGAGATGTGAAATCCAAATCCTTCCCTTCCCAAACCTGAGACTCTTCCTATAGCATGAGATGTGATATCTCAATGCTTCTACCAAACCTGAAACCCTTCCTATAGCATGAGATGTGATATCCAACTCCTTCCCATTCCAATCCTGAGACACTTCCTATAGCATGAGATGTGATATCACAATGCTTCTAATACCAAACCTGAGACCCATCCTATAACATGAGATGTGATATCCAAATCCTTCCCCTTCCAAACCTGAGACCCTTCCTTTAGCATGAGATGTGATATCCAGCTCCTCCCATTCCAATCCTGAGACCCTTCCGATAGCATGAGATGTGATATCTCAATGCTTCTAATATCAAAACTGAGACCCTCCCTATAGCATGAGATGTGATATCTAAGTCCTTCCCATTCCAATCCTGAGACCCGATATCTCAATGCTTATACCAAACCTGAGACCCTTCCTATGGCATGAGATGTGATATCCAACTCCTTGCCATTCAAATCCTGAGACCCTCCCTATAACAAGAGATGTCATATCCAACTCCTTCCCATTCCAAACCTGAGACCCTTCCTTTAGCATGAGATGTGATATCCAAATCCTTCACATTCCAATCCGGAGACCAATCCTATAGCATGAGATGTGATATCTCAATGCTTCTAATACCAAACCTGAGACTCTTCCTATAACATGAGATGGGATATCCAACTCCTTCCCATTCCAATCCTGAGACTCTTCTGATAGCAGAGATGTGATATCTCAATGCTTATACCAAACCTGAGACTCTTCCTACGGCATGAGATGTCATATACAACTCCTTCCCATTCCAATCCTGAGACCCTTCCTATAGCATGAGATGTGATATCTCAATGCTTATACCAAACCTGAGAACCTTCCTATAGCATGAGATGTGATATCCAACTCCTTCCCATTCCAATCCTGAGACCCTTCCTATAGCATGAGATGTGATGTCTCAATGCTTCTAATACCAAACCTGAGATCCTTCCTATAACATGAGATGTGATATCCAACTCCTTCCATTCCAATCCTGAGACCCGTCCTATAGCATGAGATTTGATATCTCAATGCTTATACCAAACCTGAGACCCTTCCTATAGCATGAGATGTGATATCCAAGTCTTTCCCATTCCAATCCTTAGACCCTTCCTACAGCATGCAATATGATATCTCAATGATTCTAATAACAATCCTGAGACCCGTCCTATAACATGAGATGGGATATCCAATTCCTTCCCATTCCAATCCTGAGACACTTCCGATAGCAGAGATGTGATATCTCAATGCTTATACCAAACCTGAGACCCTTCCTATAACATGAGATCGGATATCCAACTCCTTCCCGTTCCAAACCTGAGACCCTTCCTTTAGCATGAGATGTAATATCCAGCTCCTTCCCATTCCAATCCTGAGACACTTCCGATAGCATGAGATGTGATATCTCAATGCTTCTACCAAACCTGAGACCCTTCCTTTAGCATGAGATGTGATATCCAACTCCTTCCCATTCCAACCTTAGACCCTTCCTATAGCATGAGAAGGGATATCCAAATCCTTCCCAATCCAATCCTGAGACCCTTCCGATAGCAGAGATGTGATATCTCAATGCTTATACCAAACCTGAGACCCTTCCTATGGCATGAGATGTGATATCCAACTCCTTGCCATTCAAAACCTGAGACCCTCCCTATAACGAGATGTCATATCCAACTCCTTCCCATTCCAAACCTGAGACCCTTCCTTTAGCATGAGATGTGATATCCAAATCCTTCACATTCCAATCCGGAGACCCTTCCTATAACATGAGATGTGATATCCAACTCCTTCCCAATCCAATCCTGAGACCCTTCCGATAGCAGAGATGTGATATCTCAATGCTTATACCAAACCTGAGACCCTTCCTATGGCATGAGATGTGATATCCAACTCCTTCCCATTCCAAACCTGAGACCCTTCCTTTAGCATGAGATGTGATATCCAAATCCTTCACATTCCAATCCAGAGACCAATCCTATAGCATGAGATGTGATATCTCAATGCTTCTAATACCAAACCTGAGACCCTTCCGATAGCATGAGATGTGATATCTCAATGCTTCAAAAACCAAACATGAGAACCGTCCTATAACATGAGATGTGAAATCCAAATCCTTCCCTTCCCAAACCTGAGACTCTTCCTATAGCATGAGATGTGATATCTCAATGCTTCTAATATCAAACTTGAGACCCTCCCTATAGCATGAGATGTGATATCCAAGTCCTTCCCATTCCAATCTTGAGACACTTCCTATAGCATGAGATGTGATATCTCAATGCTTCTAATACCAAACCTGAGACTCTTCCTATAACATGAGATGGGATATCCAACTCCTTCCCATTCCAATCCTGAGACTCTTCTGATAGCAGAGATGTGATATCTCAATGCTTATACCAAACCTGAGACCCTTCCTACGGCATGAGATGTCATATACAACTCCTTCCCATTCCAATCCTGAGACCCTTCCTATAGCATGAGATGTGATATCTCAATGCTTATACCAAACCTGAGACCCTTCCTATAGCATGAGATGTGATATCCAACTCCTTCCCATTCCAATCCTGAGACCCTTCCTATAGCATGAGATGTGATGTCTCAATGCTTCTAATACCAAACCTGAGATCCTTCCTATAACATGAGATGTGATATCCAACTCCTTCCATTCCAATCCTGAGACCCTTCCTATAGCATGAGATTTGATATCTCAATGCTTATACCAAACCTGAGACCCTTCCTATAGCATGAGATGTGATATCCAAGTCTTTCCCATTCTAATCCTTAGACCCTTCCTACAGCATGCAATATGATATCTCAATGATTCTAATAACAATCCTGAGACCCGTCCTATAACATGAGATGGGATATCCAACTCCTTCCCATTCCAATCCTGAGACACTTCCGATAGCAGAGATGTGATATCTCAATGCTTATACCAAACCTGAGACCCTTCCTATAACATGAGATCGGATATCCAACTCCTTCCCGTTCCAAACCTGAGACCCTTCCTTTAGCATGAGATGTAATATCCAGCTCCTTCCCATTCCAATCCTGAGACACTTCCGATAGCATGAGATGTGATATCTCAATGCTTCTAATATCAAAACTGAAACCCTCCCTATAGCATGAGATGTGATATCCAACTCCTTCCCTTTCCAACCTGAGACCCTTCCTATAGCATGAGAAGGGATATCCAACTCCTTCCCAATCCAATCCTGAGACCCTTCCGATAGCAGAGATGTGATATCTCAATGCTTATACCAAACCTGAGACCCTTCCTATGGCATGAGATGTGATATCCAACACCTTGCCATTCAAATCCTGAGACCCTCCCTATAACAAGAGATGTCATATCCAACTCCTTCCCATTCCAAACCTGAGACCCTTCCTTTAGCATGAGATGTGATATCCAAATCCTTCACATTCCAATCCGGAGACCCTTCCTATAACATGAGATGTGATATCCAAGTCTTTCCCATTCCAACCTGAGACCTTTCCTATAGCATGAGATGGGATATCCAACAACTCCTTCCAAATCCAATCCTGATACCCTTCCGATAGCATGAGATGTGATATCCCAATGCTTCTACAAAACCTGAGACCCATACCATGGCATGATGTGATATCAAACTCCCGTCCTATACCATGAGACTTGATATCTCAATGCTTCTAATACCAATCTGAGACCGGTCAAATAACATGAGATGTGATATCCAAATCCTTCCGGTTCCAAACCTGAGACCCTTCCTTTAGCATGAGATGTGATATCCAAATCCTTCCCATTCCAATCCTTAAACCCTTCCTATAGCATGAGATGTGATATCTCAATGTTTCTAATAAAAAACCTGAGACCCTTCCTATAGCAAGAGATGTGATATCTAAGTCCTTCCCATTCCAATCCTGAGACCCTTCCGATAGCAGAGATGTGATATCTCAATGCTTATACCAAACCTGAGACCCTTCCTATGGCATGAGATGTGATATCCAACTCCTTGCCATTCAAATCCTGAGACCCTCCCTATAACAAGAGATGTCATATCCAACTCCTTCCCATTCCAAACCTGAGACCCTTCCTTTAGCATGAGATGTGATATCCAAATCCTTCACATTCCAATCCGGAGACCAATCCTATAGCATGAGATGTGATATCTCAATGCTTCTAATGCCAAACCTGAGACCCTTCCGATAGCATGAGATGTGATATCTCAATGCTTCAAAAACCAAACATGAGAACCATCCTATAACATGAGATGTGAAATCCAAATCCTTCCCTTCCCAAACCTGAGACTCTTCCTATAGCATGAGATGTGATATCTCAATGCTTCTAATATCAAACTTGAGACCCTCCCTATAGCATGAGATGTGATATCCAAGTCCTTCCCATTCCAATCCTGAGACACTTCCTATAGCATGAGAAGTGATATCTCAATGCTTCTAATACCAAACCTGAGACTCTTCCTATAACATGAGATGGGATATCCAACTCCTTCCCATTCCAATCCTGAGACTCTTCTGATAGCAGAGATGTGATATCTCAATGCTTATACCAAACCTGAGACCCTTCCTACGGCATGAGATGTCATATACAACTCCTTCCCATTCCAATCCTGAGACCCTTCCTATAGCATGAGATGTGATATCTCAATGCTTATACCAAACCTGAGACCCTTCCTACAGCATGAGATGTGATATCCAACTCCTTCCCATTCCAATCCTGAGACCCTTCCTATAGCATGAGATTTGATGTCTCAATGCTTCTAATACCAAACCTGAGATCCTTCCTATAACATGAGATGTGATATCCAACTCCTTCCATTCCAATCCTGAGACCCTTCCTATAGCATGAGATTTGATATCTCAATGCTTATACCAAACCTGAGACCCTTCCTATAGCATGAGATGTGATATCCAAGTCTTTCCCATTCCAATCCTTAGACCCTTCCTACAGCATGCAATATGATATCTCAATGATTCTAATAACAATCCTGAGACCCGTCCTATAACATGAGATGGGATATCCAATTCCTTCCCATTCCAATCCTGAGACACTTCCGATAGCAGAGATGTGATATCTCAATGCTTATACCAAACCTGAGACCCTTCCTATAACATGAGATCGGATATCCAACTCCTTCCCGTTCCTAACCTGAGACCCTTCCTTTAGCATGAGATGTAATATCCAGCTCCTTCCCATTCCAATCCTGAGACACTTCCGATAGCATGAGATGTGATATCTCAATGCTTCTAATATCAAAACTGAAACCCTCCCTATAGCATGATATGTGATATCTAAGTCCTTCCCATTCCAATCCTGAGACCCTTCCTATAGCATGAGATGTGATATCTCAATGCTTCTACCAAACCTGAGACCCTTCCTTTAGCATGAGATGTGATATCCAACTCCTTCCCATTCCAACCTGAGACCCTTCCTATAGCATGAGAAGGGATATCCAACTCCTTCCCAATCCAATCCTGAGACCCTTCCGATAGCAGAGATGTGATATCTCAATGCTTATACCAAACCTGAGACCCTTCCTCTGGCATGAGATGTGATATCCAACTCCTTGCCATTCAAATCCTGAGACCCTCCCTATAACAAGAGATGTCATATCCAACTCCTTCCCATTCCAAACCTGAGACCCTTCCTTTAGCATGAGATGTGATATCCAAATCCTTCACATTCCAATCCGGAGACCCTTCATATAACATGAGATGTGATATCCAACTTCTTCCCAATCCAATCCTGAGACCCTTCCGATAGCAGAGATGTGATATCCCAATGCTTATACCAAACCTGAGACCCTTCCTATGGCATGAGATGTGATATCCAACTCCTTGCCATTCAAATCCTGAGACCCTCCCTATAACAAGAGATGTCATATCCAACTCCTTCCCATTCCAAACCTGAGACCCTTCCTTTAGCATGAGATGTGATATCCAAATCCTTCACATTCCAATCCGGAGACCAATCCTATAGCATGAGATGTGATATCTCAATGCTTCTAATACCAAACCTGAGACCCTTCCGATAGCATGAGATGTGATATCTCAATGCTTCAAAAACCAAACATGAGAACCATCCTATAACATGAGATGTGAAATCCAAATCCTTCCCTTCCCAAACCTGAGACTCTTCCTATAGCATGAGATGTGATATCTCAATGCTTCTACCAAACCTGAAACCCTTCCTATAGCATGAGATGTGATATCCAACTCCTTCCCATTCCAATCCTGAGACACTTCCTATAGCATGAGATGTGATATCACAATGCTTCTAATACCAAACCTGAGACCCATCCTATAACATGAGATGTGATATCCAAATCCTTCCCCTTCCAAACCTGAGACCCTTCCTTTAGCATGAGATGTGATATCCAGCTCCTCCCATTCCAATCCTGAGACCCTTCCGATAGCATGAGATGTGATATCTCAATGCTTCTAATATCAAAACTGAGACCCTCCCTATAGCATGAGATGTGATATCTAAGTCCTTCCCATTCCAATCCTGAGACCCGATATCTCAATGCTTATACCAAACCTGAGACCCTTCCTATGGCATGAGATGTGATATCCAACTCCTTGCCATTCAAATCCTGAGACCCTCCCTATAACAAGAGATGTCATATCCAACTCCTTCCCATTCCAAACCTGAGACCCTTCCTTTAGCATGAGATGTGATATCCAAATCCTTCACATTCCAATCCGGAGACCAATCCTATAGCATGAGATGTGATATCTCAATGCTTCTAATATCAAACTTGAGACCCTCCCTATAGCATGAGATGTGATATCCAAGTCCTTCCCATTCCAATCCTGAGACACTTCCTATAGCATGAGATGTGATATCTCAATGCTTCTAATACCAAACCTGAGACTCTTCCTATAACATGAGATGGGATATCCAACTCCTTCCCATTCCAATCCTGAGACTCTTCTGATAGCAGAGATGTGATATCTCAATGCTTATACCAAACCTGAGACTCTTCCTACGGCATGAGATGTCATATACAACTCCTTCCCATTCCAATCCTGAGACCCTTCCTATAGCATGAGATGTGATATCTCAATGCTTATACCAAACCTGAGACCCTTCCTATAGCATGAGATGTGATATCCAACTCCTTCCCATTCCAATCCTGAGACCCTTCCTATAGCATGAGATGTGATGTCTCAATGCTTCTAATACCAAACCTGAGATCCTTCCTATAACATGAGATGTGATATCCAACTCCTTCCATTCCAATCCTGAGACCCGTCCTATAGCATGAGATTTGATATCTCAATGCTTATACCAAACCTGAGACCCTTCCTATAGCATGAGATGTGATATCCAAGTCTTTCCCATTCCAATCCTTAGACCCTTCCTACAGCATGCAATATGATATCTCAATGATTCTAATAACAATCCTGAGACCCGTCCTATAACATGAGATGGGATATCCAATTCCTTCCCATTCCAATCCTGAGACACTTCCGATAGCAGAGATGTGATATCTCAATGCTTATACCAAACCTGAGACCCTTCCTATAACATGAGATCGGATATCCAACTCCTTCCCGTTCCAAACCTGAGACCCTTCCTTTAGCATGAGATGTAATATCCAGCTCCTTCCCATTCCAATCCTGAGACACTTCCGATAGCATGAGATGTGATATCTCAATGCTTCTACCAAACCTGAGACCCTTCCTTTAGCATGAGATGTGATATCCAACTCCTTCCCATTCCAACCTGAGACCCTTCCTATAGCATGAGAAGGGATATCCAAATCCTTCCCAATCCAATCCTGAGACCCTTCCGATAGCAGAGATGTGATATCTCAATGCTTATACCAAACCTGAGACCCTTCCTATGGCATGAGATGTGATATCCAACTCCTTGCCATTCAAAACCTGAGACCCTCCCTATAACGAGATGTCATATCCAACTCCTTCCCATTCCAAACCTGAGACCCTTCCTTTAGCATGAGATGTGATATCCAAATCCTTCACATTCCAATCCGGAGACCCTTCCTATAACATGAGATGTGATATCCAACTCCTTCCCAATCCAATCCTGAGACCCTTCCGATAGCAGAGATGTGATATCTCAATGCTTATACCAAACCTGAGACCCTTCCTATGGCATGAGATGTGATATCCAACTCCTTCCCATTCCAAACCTGAGACCCTTCCTTTAGCATGAGATGTGATATCCAAATCCTTCACATTCCAATCCAGAGACCAATCCTATAGCATGAGATGTGATATCTCAATGCTTCTAATACCAAACCTGAGACCCTTCCGATAGCATGAGATGTGATATCTCAATGCTTCAAAAACCAAACATGAGAACCGTCCTATAACATGAGATGTGAAATCCAAATCCTTCCCTTCCCAAACCTGAGACTCTTCCTATAGCATGAGATGTGATATCTCAATGCTTCTAATATCAAACTTGAGACCCTCCCTATAGCATGAGATGTGATATCCAAGTCCTTCCCATTCCAATCTTGAGACACTTCCTATAGCATGAGATGTGATATCTCAATGCTTCTAATACCAAACCTGAGACTCTTCCTATAACATGAGATGGGATATCCAACTCCTTCCCATTCCAATCCTGAGACTCTTCTGATAGCAGAGATGTGATATCTAAATGCTTATACCAAACCTGAGACCCTTCCTACGGCATGAGATGTCATATACAACTCCTTCCCATTCCAATCCTGAGACCCTTCCTATAGCATGAGATGTGATATCTCAATGCTTATACCAAACCTGAGACCCTTCCTATAGCATGAGATGTGATATCCAACTCCTTCCCATTCCAATCCTGAGACCCTTCCTATAGCATGAGATTTGATGTCTCAATGCTTCTAATACCAAACCTGAGATCCTTCCTATAACATGAGATGTGATATCCAACTCCTTCCATTCCAATCCTGAGACCCTTCCTATAGCATGAGATTTGATATCTCAATGCTTATACCAAACCTGAGACCCTTCCTATAGCATGAGATGTGATATCCAAGTCTTTCCCATTCCAATCCTTAGACCCTTCCTACAGAATGCAATATGATATCTCAATGATTCTAATAACAATCCTGAGACCCGTCCTATAACATGAGATGGGATATCCAATTCCTTCCCATTCCAATCCTGAGACACTTCCGATAGCAGAGATGTGATATCTCAATGCTTATACCAAACCTGAGACCCTTCCTATAACATGAGATCGGATATCCAACTCCTTCCCGTTCCAAACCTGAGACCCTTCCTTTAGCATGAGATGTAATATCCAGCTCCTTCCCATTCCAATCCTGAGACACTTCCGATAGCATGAGATGTGATATCTCAATGCTTCTAATATCAAAACTGAAACCCTCCCTATAGCATGATATGTGATATCTAAGTCCTTCCCATTCCAATCCTGAGACCCTTCCTATAGCATGAGATGTGATATCTCAATGCTTCTACCAAACCTGAGACCCTTCCTTTAGCATGAGATGTGATATCCAACTCCTTCCCATTCCAACCCGAGACCCTTCCTATAGCATGAGAAGGGATATCCAACTCCTTCCCAATCCAATCCTGAGACCCTTCCGATAGCAGAGATGTGATATCTCAATGCTTATACCAAACCTGAGACCCTTCCTCTGGCATGAGATGTGATATCCAACTCCTTGCCATTCAAATCCTGAGACCCTCCCTATAACAAGAGATGTCATATCCAACTCCTTCCCATTCCAAACCTGAGACCCTTCCTTTAGCATGAGATGTGATATCCAAATCCTTCACATTCCAATCCGGAGACCCTTCCTATAACATGAGATGTGATATCCAACTTCTTCCCAATCCAATCCTGAGACCCTTCCGATAGCAGAGATGTGATATCCCAATGCTTATACCAAACCTGAGACCCTTCCTCTGGCATGAGATGTGATATCCAACTCCTTGCCATTCAAATCCTGAGACCCTCCCTATAACAAGAGATGTCATATCCAACTCCTTCCCATTCCAAACCTGAGACCCTTCCTTTAGCATGAGATGTGATATCCAAATCCTTCACATTCCAATCCGGAGACCAATCCTATAGCATGAGATGTGATATCTCAATGCTTCTAATACCAAACCTGAGACCCTTCCGATAGCATGAGATGTGATATCTCAATGCTTCAAAAACCAAACATGAGAACCATCCTATAACATGAGATGTGAAATCCAAATCCTTCCCTTCCCAAACCTGAGACTCTTCCTATAGCATGAGATGTGATATCTCAATGCTTCTACCAAACCTGAAACCCTTCCTATAGCATGAGATGTGATATCCAACTCCTTCCCATTCCAATCCTGAGACACTTCCTATAGCATGAGATGTGATATCACAATGCTTCTAATACCAAACCTGAGACCCATCCTATAACATGAGATGTGATATCCAAATCCTTCCCCTTCCAAACCTGAGACCCTTCCTTTAGCATGAGATGTGATATCCAGCTCCTCCCATTCCAATCCTGAGACCCTTCCGATAGCATGAGATGTGATATCTCAATGCTTCTAATATCAAAACTGAGACCCTCCCTATAGCATGAGATGTGATATCTAAGTCCTTCCCATTCCAATCCTGAGACCCGATATCTCAATGCTTATACCAAACCTGAGACCCTTCCTATGGCATGAGATGTGATATCCAACTCCTTGCCATTCAAATCCTGAGACCCTCCCTATAACAAGAGATGTCATATCCAACTCCTTCCCATTCCAAACCTGAGACCCTTCCTTTAGCATGAGATGTGATATCCAAATCCTTCACATTCCAATCCGGAGACCAATCCTATAGCATGAGATGTGATATCTCAATGCTTCTAATACCAAACCTGAGACCCTTCCGATAGCATGAGATGTGATATCTCAATGCTTCAAAAACCAAACATGAGAACCATCCTATAACATGAGATGTGAAATCCAAATCCTTCCCTTCCCAAACCTGAGACTCTTCCTATAGCATGAGATGTGATATCTCAATGCTTCTAATATCAAACTTGAGACCCTCCCTATAGCATGAGATGTGATATCCAAGTCCTTCCCATTCCAATCCTGAGACACTTCCTATAGCATGAGATGTGATATCTCAATGCTTCTAATACCAAACCTGAGACTCTTCCTATAACATGAGATGGGATATCCAACTCCTTCCCATTCCAATCCTGAGACTCTTCTGATAGCAGAGATGTGATATCTCAATGCTTATACCAAACCTGAGACCCTTCCTACGGCATGAGATGTCATATACAACTCCTTCCCATTCCAATCCTGAGACCCTTCCTATAGCATGAGATGTGATATCTCAATGCTTATACCAAACCTGAGACCCTTCCTACAGCATGAGATGTGATATCCAACTCCTTTCCATTCCAATCCTGAGACCCTTCCTATAGCATGAGATTTGATGTCTCAATGCTTCTAATACCAAACCTGAGATCCTTCCTATAACATGAGATGTGATATCCAACTCCTTCCATTCCAATCCTGAGACCCTTCCTATAGCATGAGATTTGATATCTCAATGCTTATACCAAACCTGAGACCCTTCCTATAGCATGAGATGTGATATCCAAGTCTTTCCCATTCCAATCCTTAGACCCTTCCTACAGCATGCAATATGATATCTCAATGATTCTAATAACAATCCTGAGACCCGTCCTATAACATGAGATGGGATATCCAATTCCTTCCCATTCCAATCCTGAGACACTTCCGATAGCAGAGATGTGATATCTCAATGCTTATACCAAACCTGAGACCCTTCCTATAACATGAGATCGGATATCCAACTCCTTCCCGTTCCTAACCTGAGACCCTTCCTTTAGCATGAGATGTAATATCCAGCTCCTTCCCATTCCAATCCTGAGACACTTCCGATAGCATGAGATGTGATATCTCAATGCTTCTAATATCAAAACTGAAACCCTCCCTATAGCATGATATGTGATATCTAAGTCCTTCCCATTCCAATCCTGAGACCCTTCCTATAGCATGAGATGTGATATCTCAATGCTTCTACCAAACCTGAGACCCTTCCTTTAGCATGAGATGTGATATCCAACTCCTTCCCATTCCAACCTGAGACCCTTCCTATAGCATGAGAAGGGATATCCAACTCCTTCCCAATCCAATCCTGAGACCCTTCCGATAGCAGAGATGTGATATCTCAATGCTTATACCAAACCTGAGACCCTTCCTCTGGCATGAGATGTGATATCCAACTCCTTGCCATTCAAATCCTGAGACCCTCCCTATAACAAGAGATGTCATATCCAACTCCTTCCCATTCCAAACCTGAGACCCTTCCTTTAGCATGAGATGTGATATCCAAATCCTTCACATTCCAATCCGGAGACCCTTCCTATAACATGAGATGTGATATCCAACTTCTTCCCAATCCAATCCTGAGACCCTTCCGATAGCAGAGATGTGATATCCCAATGCTTATACCAAACCTGAGACCCTTCCTATGGCATGAGATGTGATATCCAACTCCTTGCCATTCAAATCCTGAGACCCTCCCTATAACAAGAGATGTCATATCCAACTCCTTCCCATTCCAAACCTGAGACCCTTCCTTTAGCATGAGATGTGATATCCAAATCCTTCACATTCCAATCCGGAGACCAATCCTATAGCATGAGATGTGATATCTCAATGCTTCTAATACCAAACCTGAGACCCTTCCGATAGCATGAGATGTGATATCTCAATGCTTCAAAAACCAAACATGAGAACCATCCTATAACATGAGATGTGAAATCCAAATCCTTCCCTTCCCAAACCTGAGACTCTTCCTATAGCATGAGATGTGATATCTCAATGCTTCTACCAAACCTGAAACCCTTCCTATAGCATGAGATGTGATATCCAACTCCTTCCCATTCCAATCCTGAGACACTTCCTATAGCATGAGATGTGATATCACAATGCTTCTAATACCAAACCTGAGACCCATCCTATAACATGAGATGTGATATCCAAATCCTTCCCCTTCCAAACCTGAGACCCTTCCTTTAGCATGAGATGTGATATCCAGCTCCTCCCATTCCAATCCTGAGACCCTTCCGATAGCATGAGATGTGATATCTCAATGCTTCTAATATCAAAACTGAGACCCTCCCTATAGCATGAGATGTGATATCTAAGTCCTTCCCATTCCAATCCTGAGACCCGATATCTCAATGCTTATACCAAACCTGAGACCCTTCCTATGGCATGAGATGTGATATCCAACTCCTTGCCATTCAAATCCTGAGACCCTCCCTATAACAAGAGATGTCATATCCAACTCCTTCCCATTCCAAACCTGAGACCCTTCCTTTAGCATGAGATGTGATATCCAAATCCTTCACATTCCAATCCGGAGACCAATCCTATAGCATGAGATGTGATATCTCAATGCTTCTAATATCAAACTTGAGACCCTCCCTATAGCATGAGATGTGATATCCAAGTCCTTCCCATTCCAATCCTGAGACACTTCCTATAGCATGAGATGTGATATCTCAATGCTTCTAATACCAAACCTGAGACTCTTCCTATAACATGAGATGGGATATCCAACTCCTTCCCATTCCAATCCTGAGACTCTTCTGATAGCAGAGATGTGATATCTCAATGCTTATACCAAACCTGAGACTCTTCCTACGGCATGAGATGTCATATACAACTCCTTCCCATTCCAATCCTGAGACCCTTCCTATAGCATGAGATGTGATATCTCAATGCTTATACCAAACCTGAGACCCTTCCTATAGCATGAGATGTGATATCCAACTCCTTCCCATTCCAATCCTGAGACCCTTCCTATAGCATGAGATGTGATGTCTCAATGCTTCTAATACCAAACCTGAGATCCTTCCTATAACATGAGATGTGATATCCAACTCCTTCCATTCCAATCCTGAGACCCGTCCTATAGCATGAGATTTGATATCTCAATGCTTATACCAAACCTGAGACCCTTCCTATAGCATGAGATGTGATATCCAAGTCTTTCCCATTCCAATCCTTAGACCCTTCCTACAGCATGCAATATGATATCTCAATGATTCTAATAACAATCCTGAGACCCGTCCTATAACATGAGATGGGATATCCAATTCCTTCCCATTCCAATCCTGAGACACTTCCGATAGCAGAGATGTGATATCTCAATGCTTATACCAAACCTGAGACCCTTCCTATAACATGAGATCGGATATCCAACTCCTTCCCGTTCCAAACCTGAGACCCTTCCTTTAGCATGAGATGTAATATCCAGCTCCTTCCCATTCCAATCCTGAGACACTTCCGATAGCATGAGATGTGATATCTCAATGCTTCTACCAAACCTGAGACCCTTCCTTTAGCATGAGATGTGATATCCAACTCCTTCCCATTCCAACCTGAGACCCTTCCTATAGCATGAGAAGGGATATCCAAATCCTTCCCAATCCAATCCTGAGACCCTTCCGATAGCAGAGATGTGATATCTCAATGCTTATACCAAACCTGAGACCCTTCCTATGGCATGAGATGTGATATCCAACTCCTTGCCATTCAAAACCTGAGACCCTCCCTATAACGAGATGTCATATCCAACTCCTTCCCATTCCAAACCTGAGACCCTTCCTTTAGCATGAGATGTGATATCCAAATCCTTCACATTCCAATCCGGAGACCCTTCCTATAACATGAGATGTGATATCCAACTCCTTCCCAATCCAATCCTGAGACCCTTCCGATAGCAGAGATGTGATATCTCAATGCTTATACCAAACCTGAGACCCTTCCTATGGCATGAGATGTGATATCCAACTCCTTCCCATTCCAAACCTGAGACCCTTCCTTTAGCATGAGATGTGATATCCAAATCCTTCACATTCCAATCCAGAGACCAATCCTATAGCATGAGATGTGATATCTCAATGCTTCTAATACCAAACCTGAGACCCTTCCGATAGCATGAGATGTGATATCTCAATGCTTCAAAAACCAAACATGAGAACCGTCCTATAACATGAGATGTGAAATCCAAATCCTTCCCTTCCCAAACCTGAGACTCTTCCTATAGCATGAGATGTGATATCTCAATGCTTCTAATATCAAACTTGAGACCCTCCCTACAGCATGAGATGTGATATCCAAGTCCTTCCCATTCCAATCTTGAGACACTTCCTATAGCATGAGATGTGATATCTCAATGCTTCTAATACCAAACCTGAGACTCTTCCTATAACATGAGATGGGATATCCAACTCCTTCCCATTCCAATCCTGAGACTCTTCTGATAGCAGAGATGTGATATCTAAATGCTTATACCAAACCTGAGACCCTTCCTACGGCATGAGATGTCATATACAACTCCTTCCCATTCCAATCCTGAGACCCTTCCTATAGCATGAGATGTGATATCTCAATGCTTATACCAAACCTGAGACCCTTCCTATAGCATGAGATGTGATATCCAACTCCTTCCCATTCCAATCCTGAGACCCTTCCTATAGCATGAGATTTGATGTCTCAATGCTTCTAATACCAAACCTGAGATCCTTCCTATAACATGAGATGTGATATCCAACTCCTTCCATTCCAATCCTGAGACCCTTCCTATAGCATGAGATTTGATATCTCAATGCTTATACCAAACCTGAGACCCTTCCTATAGCATGAGATGTGATATCCAAGTCTTTCCCATTCCAATCCTTAGACCCTTCCTACAGCATGCAATATGATATCTCAATGATTCTAATAACAATCCTGAGACCCGTCCTATAACATGAGATGGGATATCCAATTCCTTCCCATTCCAATCCTGAGACACTTCCGATAGCAGAGATGTGATATCTCAATGCTTATACCAAACCTGAGACCCTTCCTATAACATGAGATCGGATATCCAACTCCTTCCCGTTCCAAACCTGAGACCCTTCCTTTAGCATGAGATGTAATATCCAGCTCCTTCCCATTCCAATCCTGAGACACTTCCGATAGCATGAGATGTGATATCTCAATGCTTCTAATATCAAAACTGAAACCCTCCCTATAGCATGATATGTGATATCTAAGTCCTTCCCATTCCAATCCTGAGACCCTTCCTATAGCATGAGATGTGATATCTCAATGCTTCTACCAAACCTGAGACCCTTCCTTTAGCATGAGATGTGATATCCAACTCCTTCCCATTCCAACCTGAGACCCTTCCTATAGCATGAGAAGGGATATCCAACTCCTTCCCAATCCAATCCTGAGACCCTTCCGATAGCAGAGATGTGATATCTCAATGCTTATACCAAACCTGAGACCCTTCCTCTGGCATGAGATGTGATATCCAACTCCTTGCCATTCAAATCCTGAGACCCTCCCTATAACAAGAGATGTCATATCCAACTCCTTCCCATTCCAAACCTGAGACCCTTCCTTTAGCATGAGATGTGATATCCAAATCCTTCACATTCCAATCCGGAGACCCTTCCTATAACATGAGATGTGATATCCAACTTCTTCCCAATCCAATCCTGAGACCCTTCCGATAGCAGAGATGTGATATCCCAATGCTTATACCAAACCTGAGACCCTTCCTATGGCATGAGATGTGATATCCAACTCCTTGCCATTCAAATCCTGAGACCCTCCCTATAACAAGAGATGTCATATCCAACTCCTTCCCATTCCAAACCTGAGACCCTTCCTTTAGCATGAGATGTGATATCCAAATCCTTCACATTCCAATCCGGAGACCAATCCTATAGCATGAGATGTGATATCTCAATGCTTCTAATACCAAACCTGAGACCCTTCCGATAGCATGAGATGTGATATCTCAATGCTTCAAAAACCAAACATGAGAACCATCCTATAACATGAGATGTGAAATCCAAATCCTTCCCTTCCCAAACCTGAGACTCTTCCTATAGCATGAGATGTGATATCTCAATGCTTCTACCAAACCTGAAACCCTTCCTATAGCATGAGATGTGATATCCAACTCCTTCCCATTCCAATCCTGAGACACTTCCTATAGCATGAGATGTGATATCACAATGCTTCTAATACCAAACCTGAGACCCATCCTATAACATGAGATGTGATATCCAAATCCTTCCCCTTCCAAACCTGAGACCCTTCCTTTAGCATGAGATGTGATATCCAGCTCCTCCCATTCCAATCCTGAGACCCTTCCGATAGCATGAGATGTGATATCTCAATGCTTCTAATATCAAAACTGAGACCCTCCCTATAGCATGAGATGTGATATCTAAGTCCTTCCCATTCCAATCCTGAGACCCGATATCTCAATGCTTATACCAAACCTGAGACCCTTCCTATGGCATGAGATGTGATATCCAACTCCTTGCCATTCAAATCCTGAGACCCTCCCTATAACAAGAGATGTCATATCCAACTCCTTCCCATTCCAAACCTGAGACCCTTCCTTTAGCATGAGATGTGATATCCAAATCCTTCACATTCCAATCCGGAGACCAATCCTATAGCATGAGATGTGATATCTCAATGCTTCTAATACCAAACCTGAGACTCTTCCTATAACATGAGATGGGATATCCAACTCCTTCCCATTCCAATCCTGAGACTCTTCTGATAGCAGAGATGTGATATCTCAATGCTTATACCAAACCTGAGACTCTTCCTACGGCATGAGATGTCATATACAACTCCTTCCCATTCCAATCCTGAGACCCTTCCTATAGCATGAGATGTGATATCTCAATGCTTATACCAAACCTGAGACCCTTCCTATAGCATGAGATGTGATATCCAACTCCTTCCCATTCCAATCCTGAGACCCTTCCTATAGCATGAGATGTGATGTCTCAATGCTTCTAATACCAAACCTGAGATCCTTCCTATAACATGAGATGTGATATCCAACTCCTTCCATTCCAATCCTGAGACCCGTCCTATAGCATGAGATTTGATATCTCAATGCTTATACCAAACCTGAGACCCTTCCTATAGCATGAGATGTGATATCCAAGTCTTTCCCATTCCAATCCTTAGACCCTTCCTACAGCATGCAATATGATATCTCAATGATTCTAATAACAATCCTGAGACCCGTCCTATAACATGAGATGGGATATCCAATTCCTTCCCATTCCAATCCTGAGACACTTCCGATAGCAGAGATGTGATATCTCAATGCTTATACCAAACCTGAGACCCTTCCTATAACATGAGACCGGATATCCAACTCCTTCCCGTTCCAAACCTGAGACCCTTCCTTTAGCATGAGATGTAATATCCAGCTCCTTCCCATTCCAATCCTGAGACACTTCCGATAGCATGAGATGTGATATCTCAATGCTTCTACCAAACCTGAGACCCTTCCTTTAGCATGAGATGTGATATCCAACTCCTTCCCATTCCAACCTGAGACCCTTCCTATAGCATGAGAAGGGATATCCAAATCCTTCCCAATCCAATCCTGAGACCCTTCCGATAGCAGAGATGTGATATCTCAATGCTTATACCAAACCTGAGACCCTTCCTATGGCATGAGATGTGATATCCAACTCCTTGCCATTCAAAACCTGAGACCCTCCCTATAACGAGATGTCATATCCAACTCCTTCCCATTCCAAACCTGAGACCCTTCCTTTAGCATGAGATGTGATATCCAAATCCTTCACATTCCAATCCGGAGACCCTTCCTATAACATGAGATGTGATATCCAACTCCTTCCCAATCCAATCCTGAGACCCTTCCGATAGCAGAGATGTGATATCTCAATGCTTATACCAAACCTGAGACCCTTCCTATGGCATGAGATGTGATATCCAACTCCTTCCCATTCCAAACCTGAGACCCTTCCTTTAGCATGAGATGTGATATCCAAATCCTTCACATTCCAATCCAGAGACCAATCCTATAGCATGAGATGTGATATCTCAATGCTTCTAATACCAAACCTGAGACCCTTCCGATAGCATGAGATGTGATATCTCAATGCTTCAAAAACCAAACATGAGAACCGTCCTATAACATGAGATGTGAAATCCAAATCCTTCCCTTCCCAAACCTGAGACTCTTCCTATAGCATGAGATGTGATATCTCAATGCTTCTAATATCAAACTTGAGACCCTCCCTATAGCATGAGATGTGATATCCAAGTCCTTCCCATTCCAATCTTGAGACACTTCCTATAGCATGAGATGTGATATCTCAATGCTTCTAATACCAAACCTGAGACTCTTCCTATAACATGAGATGGGATATCCAACTCCTTCCCATTCCAATCCTGAGACTCTTCTGATAGCAGAGATGTGATATCTCAATGCTTATACCAAACCTGAGACCCTTCCTACGGCATGAGATGTCATATACAACTCCTTCCCATTCCAATCCTGAGACCCTTCCTATAGCATGAGATGTGATATCTCAATGCTTATACCAAACCTGAGACCCTTCCTATAGCATGAGATGTGATATCCAACTCCTTCCCATTCCAATCCTGAGACCCTTCCTATAGCATGAGATGTGATGTCTCAATGCTTCTAATACCAAACCTGAGATCCTTCCTATAACATGAGATGTGATATCCAACTCCTTCCATTCCAATCCTGAGACCCTTCCTATAGCATGAGATTTGATATCTCAATGCTTATACCAAACCTGAGACCCTTCCTATAGCATGAGATGTGATATCCAAGTCTTTCCCATTCTAATCCTTAGACCCTTCCTACAGCATGCAATATGATATCTCAATGATTCTAATAACAATCCTGAGACCCGTCCTATAACATGAGATGGGATATCCAACTCCTTCCCATTCCAATCCTGAGACACTTCCGATAGCAGAGATGTGATATCTCAATGCTTATACCAAACCTGAGACCCTTCCTATAACATGAGATCGGATATCCAACTCCTTCCCGTTCCAAACCTGAGACCCTTCCTTTAGCATGAGATGTAATATCCAGCTCCTTCCCATTCCAATCCTGAGACACTTCCGATAGCATGAGATGTGATATCTCAATGCTTCTAATATCAAAACTGAAACCCTCCCTATAGCATGAGATGTGATATCCAACTCCTTCCCTTTCCAACCTGAGACCCTTCCTATAGCATGAGAAGGGATATCCAACTCCTTCCCAATCCAATCCTGAGACCCTTCCGATAGCAGAGATGTGATATCTCAATGCTTATACCAAACCTGAGACCCTTCCTATGGCATGAGATGTGATATCCAACACCTTGCCATTCAAATCCTGAGACCCTCCCTATAACAAGAGATGTCATATCCAACTCCTTCCCATTCCAAACCTGAGACCCTTCCTTTAGCATGAGATGTGATATCCAAATCCTTCACATTCCAATCCGGAGACCCTTCCTATAACATGAGATGTGATATCCAAGTCTTTCCCATTCCAACCTGAGACCTTTCCTATAGCATGAGATGGGATATCCAACAACTCCTTCCAAATCCAATCCTGATACCCTTCCGATAGCATGAGATGTGATATCCCAATGCTTCTACAAAACCTGAGACCCATACCATGGCATGATGTGATATCAAACTCCCGTCCTATACCATGAGACTTGATATCTCAATGCTTCTAATACCAATCTGAGACCGGTCAAATAACAGGAGATGTGATATCCAAATCCTTCCGGTTCCAAACCTGAGACCCTTCCTTTAGCATGAGATGTGATATCCAAATCCTTCCCATTCCAATCCTTAAACCCTTCCTATAGCATGAGATGTGATATCTCAATGTTTCTAATAAAAAACCTGAGACCCTTCCTATAGCAAGAGATGTGATATCCAAATCCTTCCCATTCCAACCTGAGACCCTTCCTATAGCATGAGAAGGGATATCCAACTCCTTCCCATTCCAATCCTTAAACCCTTCCTATAGCATGAGATGTGATATCTCAATGTTTCTAATAAAAAACCTGAGACCCTTCCTATAGCAAGAGATGTGATATCCAAATCCTTCCCATTCCAACCTGAGACCCTTCCTATAGCATGAGAAGGGATATCCAACTCCTTCCCATTCCAATCCTGAGATCCTTCCTATAACATGAGATGTGATATCCAATTCCTTCCCATTCCAAACCTGAGACCCTTCCTATTGGATGAGATTTGATATCCAACTCCTTCCCATTCCAAACCTGAGACCCTTCCTATACCATAAGATGTGATATCTCAATGCTTCTAATACCAAACCTGGGACCCGTCCTATAACATGAGATATGATATCCAAATCCTTCCCATTCAAAACCTGAAACCCTTCCGATAGCATGAGACGTGATATCTCAATGTTTCTAATAAAAAACCTGAGACCCTTCATATAGCAAGAGATGTGATATCCAAATACTTCCCATTTCAATCTTGAGACCCTTCCTATAACATGAGATATGATATCCAACTCCTTCCCATTCCAACATGAGACCCTTCCTATAGCATGAGAAGGGATGTCCAACTCCTTCCCAATCCAATCCTGAGACCCTTCCGATAGCAGAGATGTGATATCTCAATGCTTATACCAAACGTGAGACCCTTCCTTTAGCATGAGATTTGATATCCAAATCCTTCACATTCCAATCCTGAGACCCTTCCTATAGCATGAGATGTGATATCTCAATGCTTCTAATACCAAACCTGAGATGCTTCCTATAACATGAGATGTGATATCCAACTCCTTCCCATTCCAAACCTGAGACCCTTCCGATAGCATGAGATGTGATATCTCAATGCTTCTAAAACCAAACATGAGAACCATCCTATAACATGAGATGTGAAATCCCAATCCTTCCCTTCCCAAACCTGAGACCCTTCCTTTAGCATGAGATGTAATATCCAGCTCCTTCCCATTCCAATCCTGAGACACTTCCGATAGCATGAGATGTGATATCTCAATGCTTCTAATATCAAAACTGAAACCCTCCCTATAGCATGATATGTGATATCTAAGTCCTTCCCATTCCAATCCTGAGACCCTTCCTGTAGCATGAGATGTGATATCTCAATGCTTCTACCAAACCTGAGACCCTTCCTTTAGCATGAGATGTGATATCCAACTCCTTCCCATTCCAACCTGAGACCCTTCCTATAGCATGAGAAGGGATATCCAACTCCTTCCCAATCCAATCCTGAGACCCTTCCGATAGCAGAGATGTGATATCTCAATGCTTATACCAAACCTGAGACCCTTCCTCTGGCATGAGATGTGATATCCAACTCCTTGCCATTCAAATCCTGAGACCCTCCCTATAACAAGAGATGTCATATCCAACTCCTTCCCATTCCAAACCTGAGACCCTTCCTTTAGCATGAGATGTGATATCCAAATCCTTCACATTCCAATCCGGAGACCCTTCCTATAACATGAGATGTGATATCCAACTTCTTCCCAATCCAATCCTGAGACCCTTCCGATAGCAGAGATGTGATATCCCAATGCTTATACCAAACCTGAGACCCTTCCTATGGCATGAGATGTGATATCCAACTCCTTGCCATTCAAATCCTGAGACCCTCCCTATAACAAGAGATGTCATATCCAACTCCTTCCCATTCCAAACCTGAGACCCTTCCTTTAGCATGAGATGTGATATCCAAATCCTTCACATTCCAATCCGGAGACCAATCCTATAGCATGAGATGTGATATCTCAATGCTTCTAATACCAAACCTGAGACCCTTCCGATAGCATGAGATGTGATATCTCAATGCTTCAAAAACCAAACATGAGAACCATCCTATAACATGAGATGTGAAATCCAAATCCTTCCCTTCCCAAACCTGAGACTCTTCCTATAGCATGAGATGTGATATCTCAATGCTTCTACCAAACCTGAAACCCTTCCTATAGCATGAGATGTGATATCCAACTCCTTCCCATTCCAATCCTGAGACACTTCCTATAGCATGAGATGTGATATCACAATGCTTCTAATACCAAACCTGAGACCCATCCTATAACATGAGATGTGATATCCAAATCCTTCCCCTTCCAAACCTGAGACCCTTCCTTTAGCATGAGATGTGATATCCAGCTCCTCCCATTCCAATCCTGAGACCCTTCCGATAGCATGAGATGTGATATCTCAATGCTTCTAATATCAAAACTGAGACCCTCCCTATAGCATGAGATGTGATATCTAAGTCCTTCCCATTCCAATCCTGAGACCTGATATCTCAATGCTTATACCAAACCTGAGACCCTTCCTATGGCATGAGATGTGATATCCAACTCCTTGCCATTCAAATCCTGAGACCCTCCCTATAACAAGAGATGTCATATCCAACTCCTTCCCATTCCAAACCTGAGACCCTTCCTTTAGCATGAGATGTGATATCCAAATCCTTCACATTCCAATCCGGAGACCAATCCTATAGCATGAGATGTGATATCTCAATGCTTCTAATACCAAACCTGAGACTCTTCCTATAACATGAGATGGGATATCCAACTCCTTCCCATTCCAATCCTGAGACTCTTCTGATAGCAGAGATGTGATATCTCAATGATTATACCAAACCTGAGACTCTTCCTACGGCATGAGATGTCACATACAACTCCTTCCCATTCCAATCCTGAGACCCTTCCTATAGCATGAGATGTGATATCTCAATGCTTATACCAAACCTGAGACCCTTCCTATAGCATGAGATGTGATATCCAACTCCTTCCCATTCCAATCCTGAGACCCTTCCTATAGCATGAGATGTGATGTCTCAATGCTTCTAATACCAAACCTGAGATCCTTCCTATAACATGAGATGTGATATCCAACTCCTTCCATTCCAATACTGAGACCCGTCCTATAGCATGAGATTTGATATCTCAATGCTTATACCAAACCTGAGACCCTTCCTATAGCATGAGATGTGATATCCAAGTCTTTCCCATTCCAATCCTTAGACCCTTCCTACAGCATGCAATATGATATCTCAATGATTCTAATAACAATCCTGAGACCCGTCCTATAACATGAGATGGGATATCCAATTCCTTCCCATTCCAATCCTGAGACACTTCCGATAGCAGAGATGTGATATCTCAATGCTTATACCAAACCTGAGACCCTTCCTATAACATGAGATCGGATATCCAACTCCTTCCCGTTCCAAACCTGAGACCCTTCCTTTAGCATGAGATGTAATATCCAGCTCCTTCCCATTCCAATCCTGAGACACTTCCGATAGCATGAGATGTGATATCTCAATGCTTCTACCAAACCTGAGACCCTTCCTTTAGCATGAGATGTGATATCCAACTCCTTCCCATTCCAACCTTAGACCCTTCCTATAGCATGAGAAGGGATATCCAAATCCTTCCCAATCCAATCCTGAGACCCTTCCGATAGCAGAGATGTGATATCTCAATGCTTATACCAAACCTGAGACCCTTCCTATGGCATGAGATGTGATATCCAACTCCTTGCCATTCAAAACCTGAGACCCTCCCTATAACGAGATGTCATATCCAACTCCTTCCCATTCCAAACCTGAGACCCTTCCTTTAGCATGAGATGTGATATCCAAATCCTTCACATTCCAATCCGGAGACCCTTCCTATAACATGAGATGTCATATCCAACTCCTTCCCATTCCAAACCTGAGACCCTTCCTTTAGCATGAGATGTGATATCCAAATCCTTCACATTCCAATCCGGAGACTCTTCTGATAGCAGAGATGTGATATCTCAATGATTATACCAAACCTGAGACTCTTCCTACGGCATGAGATGTCACATACAACTCCTTCCCATTCCAATCCTGAGACCCTTCCTATAGCATGAGATGTGATATCTCAATGCTTATACCAAACCTGAGACCCTTCCTATAGCATGAGATGTGATATCCAACTCCTTCCCATTCCAATCCTGAGACCCTTCCTATAGCATGAGATGTGATGTCCAAGTCCTTCCCATTCCAATCTTGAGACACTTCCTATAGCATGAGATGTGATATCTCAATGCTTCTAATACCAAACCTGAGACTCTTCCTATAACATGAGATGGGATATCCAACTCCTTCCCATTCCAATCCTGAGACTCTTCTGATAGCAGAGATGTGATATCTCAATGCTTATACCAAACCTGAGACCCTTCCTACGGCATGAGATGTCATATACAACTCCTTCCCATTCCAATCCTGAGACCCTTCCTATAGCATGAGATGTGATATCTCAATGCTTATACCAAACCTGAGACCCTTCCTATAGCATGAGATGTGATATCCAACTCCTTCCCATTCCAATCCTGAGACCCTTCCTATAGCATGAGATGTGATGTCTCAATGCTTCTAATACCAAACCTGAGATCCTTCCTATAACATGAGATGTGATATCCAACTCCTTCCATTCCAATCCTGAGACCCTTCCTATAGCATGAGATTTGATATCTCAATGCTTATACCAAACCTGAGACCCTTCCTATAGCATGAGATGTGATATCCAAGTCTTTCCCATTCTAATCCTTAGACCCTTCCTACAGCATGCAATATGATATCTCAATGATTCTAATAACAATCCTGAGACCCGTCCTATAACATGAGATGGGATATCCAACTCCTTCCCATTCCAATCCTGAGACACTTCCGATAGCAGAGATGTGATATCTCAATGCTTATACCAAACCTGAGACCCTTCCTATAACATGAGATCGGATATCCAACTCCTTCCCGTTCCAAACCTGAGACCCTTCCTTTAGCATGAGATGTAATATCCAGCTCCTTCCCATTCCAATCCTGAGACACTTCCGATAGCATGAGATGTGATATCTCAATGCTTCTAATACCAAACCTGAGACTCTTCCTATAACATGAGATGGGATATCCAACTCCTTCCCATTCCAATCCTGAGACTCTTCTGATAGCAGAGATGTGATATCTCAATGATTATACCAAACCTGAGACTCTTCCTACGGCATGAGATGTCACATACAACTCCTTCCCATTCCAATCCTGAGACCCTTCCTATAGCATGAGATGTGATATCTCAATGCTTATACCAAACCTGAGACCCTTCCTATAGCATGAGATGTGATATCCAACTCCTTCCCATTCCAATCCTGAGACCCTTCCTATAGCATGAGATGTGATGTCTCAATGCTTCTAATACCAAACCTGAGATCCTTCCTATAACATGAGATGTGATATCCAACTCCTTCCATTCCAATCCTGAGACCCGTCCTATAGCATGAGATTTGATATCTCAATGCTTATACCAAACCTGAGACCCTTCCTATAGCATGAGATGTGATATCCAAGTCTTTCCCATTCCAATCCTTAGACCCTTCCTACAGCATGCAATATGATATCTCAATGATTCTAATAACAATCCTGAGACCCGTCCTATAACATGAGATGGGATATCCAATTCCTTCCCATTCCAATCCTGAGACACTTCCGATAGCAGAGATGTGATATCTCAATGCTTATACCAAACCTGAGACCCTTCCTATAACATGAGATCGGATATCCAACTCCTTCCCGTTCCAAACCTGAGACCCTTCCTTTAGCATGAGATGTAATATCCAGCTCCTTCCCATTCCAATCCTGAGACACTTCCGATAGCATGAGATGTGATATCTCAATGCTTCTACCAAACCTGAGACCCTTCCTTTAGCATGAGATGTGATATCCAACTCCTTCCCATTCCAACCTTAGACCCTTCCTATAGCATGAGAAGGGATATCCAAATCCTTCCCAATCCAATCCTGAGACCCTTCCGATAGCAGAGATGTGATATCTCAATGCTTATACCAAACCTGAGACCCTTCCTATGGCATGAGATGTGATATCCAACTCCTTGCCATTCAAAACCTGAGACCCTCCCTATAACGAGATGTCATATCCAACTCCTTCCCATTCCAAACCTGAGACCCTTCCTTTAGCATGAGATGTGATATCCAAATCCTTCACATTCCAATCCGGAGACCCTTCCTATAACATGAGATGTGATATCCAACTCCTTCCCAATCCAATCCTGAGACCCTTCCGATAGCAGAGATGTGATATCTCAATGCTTATACCAAACCTGAGACCCTTCCTATGGCATGAGATGTGATATCCAACTCCTTCCCATTCCAAACCTGAGACCCTTCCTTTAGCATGAGATGTGATATCCAAATCCTTCACATTCCAATCCAGAGACCAATCCTATAGCATGAGATGTGATATCTCAATGCTTCTAATACCAAACCTGAGACCCTTCCGATAGCATGAGATGTGATATCTCAATGCTTCAAAAACCAAACATGAGAACCGTCCTATAACATGAGATGTGAAATCCAAATCCTTCCCTTCCCAAACCTGAGACTCTTCCTATAGCATGAGATGTGATATCTCAATGCTTCTAATATCAAACTTGAGACCCTCCCTATAGCATGAGATGTGATATCCAAGTCCTTCCCATTCCAATCTTGAGACACTTCCTATAGCATGAGATGTGATATCTCAATGCTTCTAATACCAAACCTGAGACTCTTCCTATAACATGAGATGGGATATCCAACTCCTTCCCATTCCAATCCTGAGACTCTTCTGATAGCAGAGATGTGATATCTCAATGCTTATACCAAACCTGAGACCCTTCCTACGGCATGAGATGTCATATACAACTCCTTCCCATTCCAATCCTGAGACCCTTCCTATAGCATGAGATGTGATATCTCAATGCTTATACCAAACCTGAGACCCTTCCTATAGCATGAGATGTGATATCCAACTCCTTCCCATTCCAATCCTGAGACCCTTCCTATAGCATGAGATGTGATGTCTCAATGCTTCTAATACCAAACCTGAGATCCTTCCTATAACATGAGATGTGATATCCAACTCCTTCCATTCCAATCCTGAGACCCTTCCTATAGCATGAGATTTGATATCTCAATGCTTATACCAAACCTGAGACCCTTCCTATAGCATGAGATGTGATATCCAAGTCTTTCCCATTCTAATCCTTAGACCCTTCCTACAGCATGCAATATGATATCTCAATGATTCTAATAACAATCCTGAGACCCGTCCTATAACATGAGATGGGATATCCAACTCCTTCCCATTCCAATCCTGAGACACTTCCGATAGCAGAGATGTGATATCTCAATGCTTATACCAAACCTGAGACCCTTCCTATAACATGAGATCGGATATCCAACTCCTTCCCGTTCCAAACCTGAGACCCTTCCTTTAGCATGAGATGTAATATCCAGCTCCTTCCCATTCCAATCCTGAGACACTTCCGATAGCATGAGATGTGATATCTCAATGCTTCTAATATCAAAACTGAAACCCTCCCTATAGCATGAGATGTGATATCCAACTCCTTCCCTTTCCAACCTGAGACCCTTCCTATAGCATGAGAAGGGATATCCAACTCCTTCCCAATCCAATCCTGAGACCCTTCCGATAGCAGAGATGTGATATCTCAATGCTTATACCAAACCTGAGACCCTTCCTATGGCATGAGATGTGATATCCAACACCTTGCCATTCAAATCCTGAGACCCTCCCTATAACAAGAGATGTCATATCCAACTCCTTCCCATTCCAAACCTGAGACCCTTCCTTTAGCATGAGATGTGATATCCAAATCCTTCACATTCCAATCCGGAGACCCTTCCTATAACATGAGATGTGATATCCAAGTCTTTCCCATTCCAACCTGAGACCTTTCCTATAGCATGAGATGGGATATCCAACAACTCCTTCCAAATCCAATCCTGATACCCTTCCGATAGCATGAGATGTGATATCCCAATGCTTCTACAAAACCTGAGACCCATACCATGGCATGATGTGATATCAAACTCCCGTCCTATACCATGAGACTTGATATCTCAATGCTTCTAATACCAATCTGAGACCGGTCAAATAACAGGACATGTGATATCAAAATCCTTCCGGTTCCAAACCTGAGACCCTTCCTTTAGCATGAGATGTGATATCCAAATCCTTCCCATTCCAATCCTTAAACCCTTCCTATAGCATGAGATGTGATATCTCAATGTTTCTAATAAAAAACCTGAGACCCTTCCTATAGCAAGAGATGTGATATCCAAATCCTTCCCATTCCAACCTGAGACCCTTCCTATAGCATGAGAAGGGATATCCAACTCCTTCCCATTCCAATCCTTAAACCCTTCCTATAGCATGAGATGTGATATCTCAATGTTTCTAATAAAAAACCTGAGACCCTTCCTATAGCAAGAGATGTGATATCCAAATCCTTCCCATTCCAACCTGAGACCCTTCCTATAGCATGAGAAGGGATATCCAACTCCTTCCCATTCCAATCCTGAGATCCTTCCTATAACATGAGATGTGATATCCAATTCCTTCCCATTCCAAACCTGAGACCCTTCCTATTGGATGAGATGTGATATCCAACTCCTTCCCATTCCAAACCTGAGACCCTTCCTATACCATAAGATGTGATATCTCAATGCTTCTAATACCAAACCTGGGACCCGTCCTATAACATGAGATATGATATCCAAATCCTTCCCATTCAAATCCTGAAACCCTTCCGATAGCATGAGACGTGATATCTCAATGTTTCTAATAAAAAACCTGAGACCCTTCATATAGCAAGAGATGTGATATCCAAATACTTCCCATTTCAATCTTGAGACCCTTCCTATAACATGAGATATGATATCCAACTCCTTCCCATTCCAACATGAGACCCTTCCTATAGCATGAGAAGGGATGTCCAACTCCTTCCCAATCCAATCCTGAGACCCTTCCGATAGCAGAGATGTGATATCTCAATGCTTATACCAAACGTGAGACCCTTCCTTTAGCATGAGATTTGATATCCAAATCCTTCACATTCCAATCCTGAGACCCTTCCTATAGCATGAGATGTGATATCTCAATGCTTCTAATACCAAACCTGAGATGCTTCCTATAACATGAGATGTGATATCCAACTCCTTCCCATTCCAAACCTGAGACCCTTCCGATAGCATGAGATGTGATATCTCAATGCTTCTAAAACCAAACATGAGAACCATCCTATAACATGAGATGTGAAATCCCAATCCTTCCCTTCCCAAACCTGAGACCCTTCCTATAGCTTGAGATGTGATATCAAACTCCTTCCCATTCCAATCCTGAAATAGCTTGAGATGTGATATCCAACTCCTTCCCATTCCAATCCTGAGACCCTTATTATACCATGAGATGTGATATCTCAAGGCTTCTAATACCAAACCTGAGACCCGTCCTAAAACATGAGATGTGAGATCCAAATCCTTCCCCTTCCAAACCTGAGACCTTTCCTTTAGCATATGTGATATCCAACTACTTCCCATTCCAATCCTGAGACACTTCCGATAGCATGAGATGTGATATCTCAATGCTTCTAATATCAAAACTGAAACCCTCCCTATAGCATGAGATGTGATATCCAACTCCTTCCCATTCCAACCTGAGACCCTTCCTATAGCATGAGAAGGGATATCCAACTCCTTCCCAATCCAATCCTGAGACCCTTCCGATAGCAGAGATGTGATATCTCAATGCTTATACCAAACCTGAGACCCTTCCTATGGCATGAGATGTGATATCCAACACCTTGCCATTCAAATCCTGAGACCCTCCCTATAACAAGAGATGTCATATCCAACTCCTTCCCATTCCAAACCTGAGACCCTTCCTTTAGCATGAGATGTGATATCCAAATCCTTCACATTCCAATCCGGAGACCCTTCCTATAACATGAGATGTGATATCCAACTCCTTCCCAATCCAATCCTGAGACCCTTCCGATAGCAGAGATGTGATATCTCAATGCTTATACCAAACCTGAGACCCTTCCTATAGCATGAGATGTGATATCCAACTCCTTCAGATTCCAATCCCGAGACCCTTCCTATAGCATGAGATGTGATATCGCAATGCTTCTACCAAAACTGAGACCCTTCCTTTAGCATGAGATGTGATATCCAAGTCCTTCCCATTCCAATCCTGAGACCCTTCCTATAGCGTGAGATGTGATATCTCAATGCTTCTAATACCAAACCTGAGATCCTTCCGATAGCATGAGATATGATATCTCAATGCTTCTAATACCAAATCTGAGATCCTTCCTATAACATGAGATGTGATATCCAAATCCTTCCCCATCCAAACCTGAGACCCTCCCTTTAGCATGAGATGTGATATCCAACTCCTTCCCATTCCAATCCTGAAACCCTCCCTATAGCATGAGATGTGATATCCAACTCCTTCCCATTCCAACCTGAGGCCCTTCCTATAGCATGAGAAGGGATATCCAACTCCTTCCCAATCCAATCCTGAGACCCTTCCAATAGCAGAGATGTGATATCTCAATGCTTATACCAAACCTGAGACCCTTCCTATGGCATGAGATGTGATATCCAACACCTTGCCATTCAAATCCTGAGACCCTCCCTATAACAAGAGATGTCATATCCAACTCCTTCCCATTCCAAACCTGAGACCCTTCCTTTAGCATGAGATGTGATATCCAAGTCCTTCCCATTCCAATCTTGAGACCCTTCCTATAACATGAGATGTGATATCCAACTCTTTCCCATTCCAACCTGAGACCTTTCCTATAGCATGAGATGGGATATCCAACAACTCCTTCCAAATCCAATCCTGATACCCTTCCGATAGCATGAGATGTGATATCCCAACGCTTCTACAAAACCTGAGACCCATACCATGGCATGATGTGATATCAAACTCCCGTCCTATACCATGAGACTTGATATCTCAATGCTTCTAATAAAAAACCTGAGACCCTTCCTATAGCAAGAGATGTGATATCCAAATCCTTCCCATTCCAACCTGAGACCCTTCCTATAGCATGAGAAGGGATATACAACTCCTTCCCATTCCAATCCTTAAACCCTTCCTATAGCATGAGATGTGATATCTCAATGTTTCTAATAAAAAACCTGAGACCCTTCCTATAGCAAGAGATGTGATATCCAAATCCTTCCCATTCCAACCTGAGACCCTTCCTATAGCATGAGAAGGGATATCCAACTCCTTCCAATTCAAATACTGCGACCCTTCCAATAGCATATGTGATATCTCAATGCTTCTAATATCAAAACTGAGACCCTCCCTATAGCATGAGATGTGATATCTAACTCCTTCCCATTCCAATCGAGACCCTTCCTATAACATGAGATGTGATATCTCTATGCTTCTAATACCAAACCTGAGCCCCTTCTCGTAGTATATGTGATATCCAACTCCTTCCCATTCCAAACTTGTGACCCTTCCTGTAGCATGAAATGTGATTTTCACCCCTTCCAATACCAAACCCGAGACTATTCCCACAGCCTGAGATTTGAAATCTCATTTCTTCCAATACCAAACCCGAGACCCTTCCGATAGGATGAGATTTACTATCTCACTCCTTAAAATACCAAACTCGAGTCCCTTCCTAAAGGATGCGATTCTAATACCAAACCTGAGACCCTCCCTATAACAAGAGATGTCATATCCAACTCCTTCCCATTCCAATCCTGAGACTCTTCCTATAGCATGACATGTGATATCGAACTTCCCATTCCAATCCTGAGACTCAGACCTCCCCGTCTAACCTTCTCACCACTCCTAGCTCCCGGATGGATCATGCACTCCTGCTGTCTCCTCTCTCCCTTCTGCTTCCTTTCCTCTCTCCTTCCTCATCTGCCCTAGGTCAGGCTCCTTCTACACCTCCGCAGGGATTACTGATTTGTACCCCTCCCCACTCTCAACTCTCACTCAGTTTCAAAAACTCATCTGACATCTGCCATTTCCTGGAAGAACCCGACCTTGATGTTCTTGGTCTAACCGAGACATGGTTGACGGCCAGCGCTGTCTCGAGCTTTGACACTTTCCTCCCTGATGACAAGTTCCTCTCCATGCCCAGATCCAACCGTTCTTGAGGGGGGAGCATCCTTGATTCCTGTAGTAAATTGCTTTCCTTTGCAGGCCGACTCCTCTCACGAATGCCTTGTCTGCATGCATTCTCTCTTTCCTGGCCATTCTCTCACCGTGGCTATTTGCCTACCCCCTTCCTCTCTCAGTGGATGGACTTCTCCATCCTAGCCTCCTACCACTCAACTCCGCCTACTTGGAGAATTCAACATGAACCTGTATGCTTCCTGACCTGGACTTTTACGAGATCTGCAACTGTACATGTCACTGGCCCTACACACTGCAGGGAATACTCAGGATTTTCTGATCTCAGACCTCCCCCTCTGTTACCCTCTCAACAATCCTCTCCCGTGGTGATCAAGTTCTCATCTCCAAAGAAGGCTACCTACCAGCTGTTCCTCCTCAGTGGAGTTCTCCCTTTCTGTCCCTGCTCCCTGCACCGTTTCGCGTTGCAAACACTCGCTTCCCAGCTCTCTGGTTTAGACGCGTGTTCCCTGCCTTCTCTCCTCTTCCCGCTGCCTTCAAATCAACAAATGAGCTTCAAAAGATACACGGTGCTCAGAATGCTTTATAACACCCATTATTCATCATATAGCCGTAACCCGCTAGACGTATTGAAATGTGCTGTAAACTAGCAAAACCAGCTAGAAAATGTACTTTCCTCGCGTTTTTGTAAATGCGAATTCTGATGGGTTCCCATGTATGTACATTGTCCGTGCGTTTGTTGTCGAATCCTGAAGTTTTTAACCACTGTTCTCCCATACAAGGGGGGTTCAACATCTACTGCTGTTCACAGGTTCACAGGCTGAATGTATACGGTTGAAATCTTCAAGGCATTATCAGCTTTCCTGACTGTTTTGGAACGTGTATTTGCCATCTATTAATACAGTTGCCTTGTGGTCATCCTCCCTTTTAGTTTACAGGCTGCACTCCCCTGGTGATCACATTCTCCTCTCCAGAGCAGGGTAACTACCAGCTGCTCCTCCTCAGAGGCGTTCCTCCTTTCTGTTCCTGCTCCCTGCACCGTGTTGCATGTACTCGCTTCCAAGCTCTCTGGTTTAGATGCGTGTTCCCTGCCTTCACTCCTCTTCCTACAGCCTTCCAATGAGCTCCACAAGACACAGTGTTCAGAATTCTTTATAACCCCATTATTCAACATATAGCTGTAACCCGCTAGACGTATTAAAACGTGCTAAAACCAGCAAAAATAGCTAGAAAATGTACTTCCCTCGCGTTTTGGTAAATGCAGGGTTCACGCGTCTAAACCAGAGAGCAGGGAAGCGATCATTTCAGCAGTATACATTCAGCCTGTGAACAACACATTTTGATCCTCCCTTTTATGGGAGAAGAGTGGTTCAAAAGAACAGGATTCGACTGAACAAACGCACGAACAGAGTACAAAATGGGAATCCACCAGAATTCGCATTTACCAAAACGCGAGGAAAGTACATTTTCTAGCTGTGTTTGCTAGTTTTTAGCACGTTTCAATACGTCTAGCGGGTTACGGCTAATAATGGGTGTTATAAAGCATTCTGAACACTATCTTGTGGAGCTCCTTGGAAGGCTTTAGGAAGGGGGGCCCCGGAGGGAACGCAAAGCGTTTCCCCCCGGGGAGTTTTTTGGCGATGCACATGGCCAGCGAGTGGCCGTGGGGCAGAGCGCCTCCTGGGGGGGGTATTTAAGGGCTCAGGGAAGGTTCGGGAGGCAGGCGACAGTTAGGACTTGATGATTGTCCTGTCGCCTGCTCCCGAGCCTTCCCTGATTGGGGCCTAACGAGGTGTTTGAGGTAGGGGATAGGGGATAGGGAGGGGAGGGGGAGGGGGGAGATAAGGGCCGAGGGAGAGTGTCGGCGGCGGCGGCGCCGCATATAAAAAAAAAAAAAAAAAAAAAAATTAATGAGGGCGGGGGTCGCGGGCCCCGAATAGTCGGGGGTACCGTACATAAGGTACCCCCCCACCCCCTCCTTACCGAAGCCGCCGCCCGCGGGTTGGCTTTCAGCAGGGCGGGTGGTTCGAGGCGGCAGTTGGGGTTTTTTTTTTTTTTTTTTTTTTAGTGAGGGAGCTGGGCGGTCATTCCCTCGACGGCCGTAGTGTGGGCCCGCAGGGCGCGGCATTGATGTTGCCGGCCCCCGCGGCTCTTTAGTGTGGGGAGCCATGGGTTAGTTGAGCCCGCGTGTGCTGGGCTTCTTTTCATAGTGTGCGGTGCCGGCGTGCAGCAGGGAGGGGGCAGAGCGGCCCTCTTAAAGGGACCGCTCCCCCTGTTATGATCCTATTGAGTTTAAGAAGGTACTGCGGTGCGGCGTTGGGGCCACTAGGAGGAGGGGGGGGCGGTGGAGCGGGGTAGACGGAGTGGGGGGCAGTAATAAAAAAAAAAAAAAAGAATTTAATAAAAAGAAAGGGAAAGCAGGAATAGGGGGTTTAAGGAAAGGAAGGGGTTTTTGAGCAGGGGGGTGGAGGGTGGGGGGGGTCCTGTGGGGGTTTTTTTTTTCGAGCGAAGCAGCACGTAAGGGAGTGGGAAAAAGGGTGGGCTATCCGGGTGCAGGGGGTGGTTGGAAGTGGGGGGGGGGGTTTAAAAAAAAAAAAAAAAGCTAGTTTCAAAGCTAGCATTTTTTCAGTTTGGGGATTAGGTCCATGAGTAGTTTTGGCTCGGGGGCTTAGGTTTGTTAGGTTCATTTGCAGGGGGCATATATATTGTGCACAATCAGATTAGTAGTGCACGATGGTGGGCCAGAGAGCCGGCAAAAAGGGCCGGGTTGATGCGGAGGCTCTGAGGGAGGCTTTGGAAATAATTAGTTGGGCATCTGGGGCCCAGTGGGAGAGGGCAGTGGGGGAGGTCACAGGCGGAGAGGCCATGGGGGGGGGAGATAAGTGGTGGTAGGCCGCAGCGTAGAGCAGCGGCAGATGGGGCTCTCGCGGCAATGATGGCCTGCACCCCATCGGCGGGGAGAGGGGAGGTTTGGGAAATTAGGGGCGGAAAGCGAGAAAGGGGATAGACAGGAGGGCGGCAGGGGGAGAAATGATTTCGGGTCATGAGGTGGCTCAGAGGAATAAGAAGGGGGCAAGTGAAGGGGTGCAGAGGGGGGTGACAGGGCAAAGTGGAAGAAGGGGTAAATACCTGCAGAAGAGTGCAGGTGGAGAAAGGAGGGAGAGGTCCCCTTCAAGTGAGGAGGTTAGAGTGGGGCGCGGAACGGCCCCCCCGGGTAGGAGGAGTGAGGGCGGAGGGCGCTGCGCAGCCCCCGCTGGTCAGGTGGAGGGTGAGGGTTTCAGTACGGCCCTGCCTCAGTCAACGCAAGGAGAGCCTAGAGGGCGCAGCACAGCCCCTAGCAATGAGGATTCCGGGGTGGAGGTCGGAACGCTTCGCCCGAGAGAAGAGGACCAGGCAGGGGTTCCCACAATTCCGCTGAGAAGAAGTCAAAGGAGCGGCGGGGCGGACGCCCCGGGCTCGCAGGAAGATCATCAAATCATCCCGGGCAGGAGCTCGCATCCACAATGTAGGAGCCCTCTAAGAATGGAGATGAGGAGCACCGGTGTGGACGCCAGGCCGCAGGTGGCAGGTGTGGAAAGAGGTGAGCGGGAAAGGGAATGGTCATCTGCATGGCAGAGAGGGGTTACAAATAGGTGGACAGGGGAGGAACGGGCTGGTTTCCAAGGTGTAAGGAAGGAAGTTGGTGTGCAGGCCATTGGAGCCGAGGGGGTTGGAAAGAGCATTTGCTCAGTGGAGGTCCAAACGGACAAGGTGGTGGAGACATTGGTGCTCGAAGTGCAAGCCGGAAAAGATAAGGAGTGTGAAGTGAAAAGAAAGGAGAAAAAATGGCCATACATGGGGTTAACAAAACCATTGGGGGCGCACTTGATGGCAGCGACCAGGGAGAAGATTCAGGCAGGGGAATTTGTGGATGTCTTTAAATTGCTCCATAGGGAAGTGAGAGCAAAGGAGGGGTCTAAGGAGGAAGAGAGGGAACTGGCTTCACGCCCAAGGGTCCCGGTGACTATTGAGTGGACGTCGGCGTTTATTATTTATGCCAGTGTGTACTGTGAAAAATTCCCGGAGCGTTGCGTGGCCCTGCTTAAATATATGGACGTAATTAGGAAGGCTTTCACGAGTTTTGGGAGTTTGCCTGGGTACGCTATGATGAGGAATTCAGAGCGAGAATGGCGGAGGACAGTCAGGCGGTCTGGGGGGAGATAGACATGGATCTTTGGCTGCAATGGATGGCTCCAACGAGGCCTGCCCCGACATTGCACGCAGCAAGTGGGCTGCCTGTGCCTTACCGGCCCTTTCTTGGTCGCCCCGCCCATGAGGGGGTGGGGGGAGGAGGCGAAGGACAGCCCTCAACTGCATGTTGGGCGTTCAATAAAGAAGGCTGCACGAGGTGGATGTGCAAATTTAAACACGAGTGCAGCAGGTGTGCGGGTCGGCATCCGGTTACAGATTGTTTTCAGGCAAGGGACAGTGGGTCAGGGCGAGGAGCGGGGCAAGGAAGTGTGGGGGAAGGACCGCATACCAGGTAAATTGGGGTGTGCTGGTAGGTCGGGCTCAGTTTAATGTAAAAGGAGGGGGGGCACAAGGTTTGATGAAAGATTGTTGGGGGCAACTTAAAGGGGGGCAGGAGAAGGGTGAGGAGGAAGACGCGTAGGTAGGGGAGGGCCGCAGGGGGGATGTAACGGTGGTAATTGTTAAGGGGAGGTAGCTGTCGTTTGGAGGGCATGGACGACGGTGGTGAAGCCCTCACGCTTGCCGCACGACAAGGTGAGTAGGCTTCAGGCTGCATGGACGGAGGTGCGGGAGCGCCTCTGGTGCAGCAGTGGGAAGTGAGGAGTTGGGTCTGCATGGACGGGGGTGCACTAGGGCCCCTGGTGCAGCTAAATTAAAAAATAAAAAAAAAAATAAAAAAAGTGGAACAGAGAAGCGAGGTGCCGGAAGAGGAATTTATGTGTAATGGTCTGCATGGACGGGGGCGCAGGTTTGGCCCCTGGTGCAGCGGTGGAGAGGAGTAAAGGAAAAAAGGGGGCCTGCATGGACGGGGGTGCACTAGGCCCCCTGGTGCAGGTGGGAAACAGGTGGTAATGGACGCAAGTAGCTTGAAGATGGTGATATGGAAGGAACTGCATGGACGGGGGCGCAGGTTTGGCCCCTGGTGCAGCGGTGGAGAGGAGTAAGGCAAAAAAGGGGCCTGCATGGACGGGGGTGCATTAGGGCCCCGGGTGCAGGCGGGAAAAAGGTGGTAATGGATGCGAGGAGCTTGAAGAGTTATATGGAAGGGACTGCATGGACGGGGGTGCAGGTTTGGCCACTGGTGCAATGGCGAGAGGAGGAATAAACTAAAGGGCCTGCATGGACGGGGGTGCACGTGGGCCCCCGGTGCAGGGGGGACAATGCAGGAATGTAAAGGAATAAACTGGGCACAACAAGTGGAACAAATGGTTTATTGCTTGTAGGGGAGCTGTCTGCGACTTGTTTTTACGTGGTTATTGTTTGGGGGCTTTCAGGGTTTTTAAGTTGGTCGGGGGAAAAGGGGGGTAGGGGGACTGCAGTGGGAAGATGTTCAAATTACAGAAGAAGGTTTAGACATCAAGATTAAGAGGTCTAAGACGGATAAGAAGGGAAGGGGCTCTTGGTTTCGGCTGGGTCGTGGGAGCAAGGTCTTATGCCCAGTTCCAGGTGCTAGGGGTATCGCGGAAGGAGTTGGTGGCAGTGGGAGAAAAGGAAGAGGATTTCGGGACTTATTACTTTAGGATGGGCGCAGCATCTGAGGGTACCGGGCTGGGTTTTTTCAGAAGACAAGGTGAAAAGATTGGGACGTTGGAGGTCTGGGAAATATAAGGGGTACGGCAGGGAGTTTGATAATGGGGATGTTGAAAAGGTGGTTAGGACTTTGTGGGCCAACTGTTGTTGAAATATTTTTGACTTGTCAGTGATTTTGTATTTTCTTTTTCAGATGCTGCGCGAAAGGAAGGGGAGTTGGCGCACGTTTTGATTTGTTGGCCATTAAATTGTTAAGTGGGCTGGGAAGGAAGTGGAGAAAAGGGGTTTGGAAGGTAACAGGGGTGCAGTTACAAGGAAGTGGTGGTGAGACGGCACGGGTTGGGGGGCCTGCGGTGGGATCAGCTGCTTCCTATATTGGCAGGGATGAGGGAACGCTTGGGGTTCCAGAGGTGGTGATTCTGCATGCAGGGGAGAATGACCTGGTGAGGGATACGGGTGGCTCTTCTTGTTTCTGGGCTGGGAGACTGGGTAAAAAGTTTGAGGTAGAAAAGTTTGGGGGGGGAGTGGAGCAGAAAGAACTACTCGGGGGAGGGTTTTTCTGGTGCCGGGGGCATGGCCCCTTTTGATGTGGGGGGAGGGAAGCACAATGGGGGAATGACACGGGAAAGGATGGGGTGGCGCTGTTTGCACAAGCAGGTCACCCTGGGGGAACAGGTATTGAGCCTGGAGGGGCATGGCCCCTGGGAGAAAGCGGGACGCCTGGAAAAGGGGCAAGGAGACGGTAGGATCCAAGGGATCATTAGGGAGGAATTGGGTTATTTAATTATTTAATTGTTGGGGGAAAATGAAAATGTTTAATTTATTTAAGTGGTGGTTAAAATATTCCTTTAGTTTGTTAGGCCATGGAGCCAGTTAAGCGTTTGATTGTAAGCTTTGGCCTGTCACATTAAAGCAACCTTTTTTCACTTTTAAACGAGTCTGGGTTTTTTGTGCATTAAGCCAAAAGGGGGGCCCCGGGGGGAACGCGAAGCGTTTCCCCCCGGGGAGTTTTTTGGCGATGCACATGGCCAGCGAGTGGCCGTGGGGCAGAGCGCCTCCTGGGGGGGGTATTTAAGGGCTCAGGGAAGGTTCGGGAGGGAGGCGACAGTTAGGACTTGATGATTGTCCCGCCCTCCCACCCCTTTCACTTCGTTGGGTAGTGTCTGGGTATGTAATATGGGGGGGTCCATTGTTCATGGGATTATGCAGGGGTTTTTTTAGATGACAGGGCGGGTTCATGAGTTTTGGGGTCTGTTAGGAAGGTAGGGTTGGTAGTTTTGTGTGACAGGTCAGGGCATTGTGAAAGTGTGTGTAATATATGTTGCTGATGTGGCAGGTCAGGCTGGCTGCAGGTCATAGGAAAGGGGGAGTTTGGTGTAGAGGGGAGTTTGAAGGGTGTTGAAGTGGGTCGGGGCGCCGGGGGCATGGCCCCTTTTGATGTGGGGGGAGGGAAGCACAATGGGGGAATGACACGGGAAAGGATGGGGTGGCGCTGTTTGCACAAGCAGGTCACCCCGGGGGAACAGGTATTGAGCCTGGAGGGGCATGGCCCCTGGGAGAAAGCGGGACGCCTGGAAAAGGGGCAAGGAGACGGTAGGATCCAAGGGATCATTAGGGAGGAATTGGGTTATTTAATTATTTAATTGTTGGGGGAAAATGAAAATGTTTAATTTATTTAAGTGGTGGTTAAAATATTCCTTTAGTTTGTTAGGCCATGGAGCCAGTTAAGCGTTTGATTGTAAGCTTTGGCCTGTCACATTAAAGCGACCTTTTCCACTTTTAAACGAGTCTGGGTTTTTTGTGCATTAAGCCAAAAGAGCAGAGAAGGCAGGGAACACGCATCTAAACCAGAGAGCTGGGAAGCGAGTACATGCAACGCGAAACAGTGCAGGGAGCAGGGACAGAAAGGATGAACGCCTATGAGGAGGAGCAGCTGGTAGTTAGCCTGCTCTGGAGAGGAGAATGTGATCACCAGGGGAGTGCAGCCTGTAAACTAGAAGGGACGATGAACACAGGGCGACTGCATTAACGGATGGCAAATACACGTTCCAAAAAATTCAGGAAAGCTGATAATGCATTGAAGATTTCAGCCGTATACATTCAGCCTGTGAACAGCAGTAGATGTTGACCCCGCTAGTATGGGAGAACAGTGGTTAAAAACTTCAGGATTCGACAACAAACGTACGGACACAGTACATACAACATGGGAACCCACCAGAATTCGCATTTACAAAAACGCGAGGGAAGTACATTTTCTAGCTATTTTTGCTACTTTTTAGCACGTTTCAATACGTCTAGCGGGTTACAGCTATATGTTGAATAATGGGGTTATGAAGCATTCTGAACACTATCTTGTGGAGCTCATTGGAAGGCTGTAGGAAGAGGAGTGAAGGCAGGGAACACGCATCTAAACCAGAGAGGTGGGAAGCGAGTACATGCAACGCGAAACGGTGCAGGGAGCAGGGACAGAAAGAAGGAACGCCTATGAGGAGGAGCAGCTGGTAGTTAACCTGCTCTGGAGAGGAGAATGTGATCTCCAGGGGAGTGCAGCCTGTAAAGTAGAAGGGACGATGACCACAAGGCGACTGCATTAACAGATGGCAAATACACGTTCCAAAACAGTCAGGAAAGCTGATAATGCCTTGAAGATTTCAGCCGTATACAATCAGCCTGTGAACAGCAGTAGATGTTGACCCCCCCTTGTATGGGAGAACAGTGGTTAAAAACTTCAGGATTCGACAACAAACGCACGGACACAGTACATACACCGTGTATCTTTTGAAGCTCATTTGTTGATTTGAAGGCAGCGGGAAGAGGAGAGAAGGCAGGGAACACGCGTCGAAACCAGAGAGCTGGGAAGCGAGTACTTGCAACGCGAAACGGTGCAGGGAGCAGGGACAGAAAGGGAGAACTCCACTGAGGAGGAACAGCTGGCAGTTAGCCTTCTTTGGAGATGAGAACTTGATCACCACGGGAGAGGATTGTTGAGAGGGTTACAGAGGGGGAGGTCTGAGATCTGAAAATCCTGAGTATTCCCTGCAGTGTGTAGGGCCAGCGACATGAAGAGTTGCAGATCTCGTAAAAGTCCAGGTCAGGAAGCATACAGGTTCATGTGGAATTCTCCAAGTAGGCGGAGTTGAGTGGTAGGAGGCTAGGATGGAGAAGTCCATCCACTGAGAGAGGAAGGGGGTAGGCAAATAGCCACGGTGAGAGATTCGCCAGGAAAGCGAGAATGCATGCAGACAAGGCATTCGTGAGAGGAGTCGGCCTGCAAAGGAAAGCAATTTACTACAGGAATCAAGGATACTCCCCCTCAAGAACGGTTGGATCTGGGCATGGAGAGGAACTTGTCATCAGGGAGGAAAGTGTCAAAGCTCGAGATAGCGCTGGCCGTCAACCATGTCTCGGTTAGACCAAGAACATCAAGGTCGGGTACTTCCAGGAAATGGCAGATGTCAGATGAGTGTTTGAAACTGAGTGAGAGTTGAGAGTGGGGAGGGGTACAAATCAGTAATCCCTGCGGAGGTGTAGGAGGAGCCTGACCTAGGGCAGATGAGGAAGGAGAGAGGAAAGGAAGCAGAAGAAGGGAGCGAAGAGACAGCAGGAGTTCATGATCAATCCGGGAGCTAGGAGTGGTGAGAAGGTTAGACGGGGAGGTCTGAGTCTCAGGATTGGAATGGGAAGTTCGATATCACATGTCATACTATAGGAAGAGTCTGAGGATTGGAATGGGAAGGAGTTGGATATGACATCTCTTGTTGTAGGGAGAGTCTCAGGTTTGGTATTAGAATCACATCCTTTAGGAAGGGACTCGAGTTTGGTATTTTAAGGAGTGAGATAGTAAATCTCATCCTATCGGAAGGGTCTCGGGTTTGGTATTGGAAGAAATGAGATTTCAAATCTCAGGCTGTGGGAATGGTCTCGGGTTTGGCATTGGAAGGGGTGAGAAATCACATTTCATGCTACAGGAAGGGTCACAAGTTTGGAATGGGAAGGAGTTGGATATCACATGAAGGGGCTCAGGTTTGGTATTAGTAGCAAAGAGATATCACATCTCGTTATAGGAAGGGTCTCGATTGGAATGGGAAGGAGTTGGATATCACATCTCATGCTATAGGGAGGGTCTCAGTTTTGATATTAGAAGCACTGAGATATCACATATGCTATTGGAAGGGTCTCAGTATTGGAATTGGAAGGAGTTGGATATCACATCTCATGCTATAGGGAGGTTCTCAGGTTTGATGTTAGAAACATTGAGATATCACATCTCATGCTATGGGAAGGGTCTCAGGATTGGAATGGGAAGGAGTAGGATATCACATATGCTAAAGGAAAGGTCTCAGGTTTGGAAGGGGAAGGATTTGGATCTCACATCTCATGTTTTAGGACGGGTCTCAGGTTTGGTATTAGAAGCCTTGAGATATCACATATGGTATGATAAGGGTCTCAGGATTGGAATGGGAAGGAGTTGGACATCACATCTCAAGCTATCTCAGGATTGGAATGGGAAGGAGTTTGATATCACATCTCAAGCTATAGGAAGGGTCTCAGGTTTGGAATGGGAAGGACTTGGATATCACATCTCATGCTAAAGGAAGGGTCTCAGTTTTGGTAGAAGCATTGCGATATCACATCTCATGCTATTGGAAGGGTCTCAGGATTGGAATCGGAAGGAGTTGGATATCACATCTCATGCTATAGGAAGGGTCTCAGGTTTGGTATAAGCATTGAGATATCACATCTCTGGTATCGGAAGGGTCTCAGGATTGGATTGGGAAGGAGTTGGATATCACATCTCATGTTATAGGAAGGGTCTCCGGATTGGAATGTGAAGGATTTGGATATCACATCTCATGCTAAAGGAAGGGTCTCAGGTTTGGAATGGGAAGGAGTTGGATATGACATCTCTTGTTATAGGGAGGGTCTCAGGATTTGAATGGCAAGGTGTTGGATATCACATCTCATGCCATAGGAAGGGTCTCAGGTTTGGTATAAGCATTGAGATATCACATCTCTGCTATCGGAAGGGTCTCAGGATTGGATTGGGAAGGAGTTGGATATCCCTTCTCATGCTATAGGAAGGGTCTCAGGTTGGAAAGGGAAGGAGTTGGATATCACATCTCATGCTATAGGGAGGGTTTCAGTTTTGATATTAGAAGCATTGAGATATCACATCTCATGCTATCAGAAGTGTCTCAGGATTGGAATGGGAACGAGCTGGATATTACATCTCATGCTAAAGGAAGGGTCTCAGGTTTGGAACGGGAAGGAGTTGGATATCCGATCTCATGTTATAGGAAGGGTCTCAGGTTTGGTATAAGCATTGAGATATCACATCTCTGCTATCGGAAGTGTCTCAGGATTGGAATGGGAAGGAGTTGGATATCCCATCTCATGTTATAGGACGGGTCTCAGGATTTTTATTAGAATCATTGAGATATCATATTGCATGCTGTAGCAAGGGTCTAAGGATTAGAATGGGAAAGACTTGGATATCACATCTCATGCTATAGGAAGGGTCTCAGGTTTGGTATAAGCATTGAGATATCAAATCTCATGCTATAGGAAGGGTCTCAGGATTGGAATGGAAGGAGTTGGATATCACATCTCATGTTATAGGAAGGATCTCAGGTTTGGTATTAGAAGCATTGAGACATCACATCTCATGCTATAGGAAGGGTCTCAGGATTGGAATGGGAAGGAGTTGGATATCACATCTCATGCTATAGGAAGGGTCTCAGGTTTGGTATAAGCATTGAGATATCACATCTCATGCTATAGGAAGAGTCTCAGGATTGGAATGGGAAGGAATTGTATATGACATCTCATGCCGTAGGAAGGGTCTCAGGTTTGGTATAAGCATTGAGATATCACATCTCTGCTATCAGAAGAGTCTCAGGATTGGAATGGGAAGGAGTTGGATATCCCATCTCATGTTATAGGAAGAGTCTCAGGTTTGGTATTAGAAGCATTGAGATATCACATCTCATGCTATAGGAAGTGTCTCAAGATTGGATGGGAAGGACTTGGATATCACATCTCATGCTATAGGGAGGGTCTCAAGTTTGATATTAGAAGCATTGAGATATCACATCTCATGCTATAGGAAGAGTCTCAGGTTTGGGAAGGGAAGGATTTGGATTTCACATCTCATGTTATAGGACGGTTCTCATGTTTGGTTTTTGAAGCATTGAGATATCACATCTCATGCTATCGGAAGGGTCTCAGGTTTGGTATTAGAAGCATTGAGATATCACATCTCATGCTATAGGATTGGTCTCTGGATTGGAATGTGAAGGATTTGGATATCACATCTCATGCTAAAGGAAGGGTCTCAGGTTTGGAATGGGAAGGAGTTGGATATCACATCTCATGCCATAGGAAGGGTCTCAGGTTTGGTATAAGCATTGAGATATCACATCTCTGCTATCGGAATGGTCTCAGGATTGGATTGGGAAGGAGTTGGATATCACATCTCATGTTATAGGAAGGGTCTCCGGATTGGAATGTGAAGGATTTGGATATCACATCTCATGCTAAAGGAAGGGTCTCAGGTTTGGAATGGGAAGGAGTTGGATATGGCATCTCTTGTTATAGGGAGGGTCTCAGGATTTGAATGGCAAGGAGTTGGATATCACATCTCATGCCATAGGAAGGGTCTCAGGTTTGGTATAAGCATTGAGATATCACATCTCTGCTATCGGAAGGGTCTCAGGATTGGATTGGGAAGGAGTTGGATATCCCTTCTCATGCTATAGGAAGGGTCTCAGGTTGGAATGGGAAGGAGTTGGATATCACATCTCATGCTAAAGGAAGGGTCTCAGGTTTGGTAGAAGCATTGAGATATCACATCTCATGCTATCGGAAGTGTCTCAGGATTGGAATGGGAAGGAGCTGGATATTACATCTCATGCTAAAGGAAGGGTCTCAGGTTTGGAACGGGAAGGAGTTGGATATCCGATCTCATGTTATAGGAAGGGTCTCAGGTTTGGTATAAGCATTGAGATATCACATCTCTGCTATCGGAAGTGTCTCAGGATTGGAATGGGAAGGAATTGGATATCCCATCTCATGTTATAGGACGGGTCTCAGGATTGTTATTAGAATCATTGAGATATCATATTGCATGCTGTATGAAGGGTCTAAGGATTGGAATGGGAAAGACTTGGATATCACATCTCATGCTATAGGAAGGGTCTCAGGTTTGGTATAAGCATTGAGATATCAAATCTCATGCTATAGGAAGGGTCTCAGGATTGGAATGGAAGGAGTTGGATATCACATCTCATGTTATAGGAAGGATCTCAGGTTTGGTATTAGAAGCATTGAGACATCACATCTCATGCTATAGGAAGGGTCTCAGGATTGGAATGGGAAGGAGTTGGATATCACATCTCATGCTATAGGAAGGGTCTCAGGTTTGGTATAAGCATTGAGATATCACATCTCATGCTATAGGAAGGGTCTCAGGATTGGAATGGGAAGGAGTTGTATATGACATCTCATGCCGTAGGAAGGGTCTCAGGTTTGGTATAAGCATTGAGATATCACATCTCTGCTATCAGAAGAGTCTCAGGATTGGAATGGGAAGGAGTTGGATATCCCATCTCATGTTATAGGAAGAGTCTCAGGTTTGGTATTAGAAGCATTGAGATATCACATCTCATGCTATAGGAAGTGTCTCAGGATTGGAATGGGAAGGACTTGGATATCACATCTCATGCTATAGGGAGGGTCTCAAGTTTGATATTAGAAGCATTGAGATATCACATCTCATGCTATAGGAAGAGTCTCAGGTTTGGGAAGGGAAGGATTTGGATTTCACATCTCATGTTATAGGATGGTTCTCATGTTTGGTTTTTGAAGCATTGAGATATCACATCTCATGCTATCGGAAGGGTCTCAGGTTTGGTATTAGAAGCATTGAGATATCACATCTCATGCTATAGGATTGGTCTCCGGATTGGAATGTGAAGGATTTGGATATCACATCTCATGCTAAAGGAAGGGTCTCAGGTTTGGAATGGGAAGGAGTTGGATATGACATCTCTTGTTATAGGGAGGGTCTCAGGATTTGAATGGCAAGGAGTTGGATATCACATCTCATGCCATAGGAAGGGTCTCAGGTTTGGTATAAGCATTGAGATATCGGGTCTCAGGATTGGAATGGGAAGGACTTAGATATCACATCTCATGCTATAGGGAGGGTCTCAGTTTTGATATTAGAAGCATTGAGATATCACATCTCATGCTATCGGAAGGGTCTCAGGATTGGAATGGGAGGAGCTGGATATCACATCTCATGCTAAAGGAAGGGTCTCAGGTTTGGAAGGGGAAGGATTTGGATATCACATCTCATGTTATAGGATGGGTCTCAGGTTTGGTATTAGAAGCATTGTGATATCACATCTCATGCTATAGGAAGTGTCTCAGGATTGGAATGGGAAGGAGTTGGATATCACATCTCATGCTATAGGAAGGGTTTCAGGTTTGGTAGAAGCATTGAGATATCACATCTCATGCTATAGGAAGAGTCTCAGGTTTGGGAAGGGAAGGATTTGGATTTCACATCTCATGTTATAGGATGGTTCTCATGTTTGGTTTTTGAAGCATTGAGATATCACATCTCATGCTATCGGAAGGGTCTCAGGTTTGGTATTAGAAGCATTGAGATATCACATCTCATGCTATAGGATTGGTCTCCGGATTGGAATGTGAAGGATTTGGATATCACATCTCATGCTAAAGGAAGGGTCTCAGGTTTGGAATGGGAAGGAGTTGGATATGACATCTCTTGTTATAGGGAGAGTCTCAGGATTTGAATGGCAAGGAGTTGGATATCACATCTCATGCCATAGGAAGGGTCTCAGGTTTGGTATAAGCATTGAGATATCACATCTCTGCTATCGGAAGGGTCTCAGGATTGGATTGGGAAGGAGTTGGATATCACATCTCATGTTATAGGAAGGGTCTCCGGATTGGAATGTGATGGATTTGGATATCACATCTCATGCTAAAGGAAGGGTCTCAGGTTTGGAATGGGAAGGAGTTGGATATGACATCTCTTGTTATAGGGAGGGTCTCAGGATTTGAATGGCAAGGAGTTGGATATCACATCTCATGCCATAGGAAGGGTCTCAGGTTTGGTATAAGCATTGAGATATCACATCTCTGCTATCGGAAGGGTCTCAGGATTGGATTGGGAAGGAGTTGGATATCCCTTCTCATGCTATAGGAAGGGTCTCAGGTTGGAATGGGAAGGAGTTGGATATCACATCTCATGCTAAAGGAAGGGTCTCAGGTTTGGTAGAAGCATTGAGATATCACATCTCATGCTATAGGAAGGGTCTCAGGATTGGAATGGGAAGGACTTAGATATCACATATCATGCTATAGGGAGGGTTTCAGTTTTGATATTAGAAGCATTGAGATATCACATCTCATGCTATCGGAAGTGTCTCAGGATTGGAATGGGAAGGAGCTGGATATTACATCTCATGCTAAAGGAAGGGTCTCAGGTTTGGAACGGGAAGGAGTTGGATATCCGATCTCATGTTATAGGAAGGGTCTCAGGTTTGATATAAGCATTGAGATATCACATCTCTGCTATCGGAAGTGTCTCAGGATTGGAATGGGAAGGAATTGGATATCCCATCTCATGTTATAGGACGGGTCTCAGGATTGTTATTAGAATCATTGAGATATCATATTGCATGCTGTAGGAAGGGTCTAAGGATTGGAATGGGAAAGACTTGGATATCACATCTCATGCTATAGGAAGGGTCTCAGGTTTGGTATAAACATTGAGATATCAAATCTCATGCTATAGGAAGGGTCTCAGGATTGGAATGGAAGGAGTTGGATATCACATCTCATGTTATAGGAAGGATCTCAGGTTTGGTATTAGAAGCATTGAGACATCAAATCTCATGCTATAGGAAGGGTCTCAGGATTGGAATGGGAAGGAGTTGGATATCACATCTCATGCTATAGGAAGGGTCTCAGGTTTGGTATAAGCATTGAGATATCACATCTCATGCTATAGGAAGGGTCTCAGGATTGGTATGGGAAGGAGTTGTATATGACATCTCATGCCGTAGGAAGGGTCTCAGGTTTGGTATAAGCATTGAGATATCACATCTCTGCTATCAGAAGAGTCTCAGGATTGGAATGGGAAGGAGTTGGATATCCCATCTCATGTTATAGGAAGAGTCTCAGGTTTGGTATTAGAAGCATTGAGATATCACATCTCATGCTATAGGAAGTGTCTCAGGATTGGAATGGGAAGGACTTGGATATCACATCTCATGCTATAGGGAGGGTCTCAAGTTTGATATTAGATGCATTGAGATATCACATCTCATGCTATAGGAAGAGTCTCAGGTTTGGGAAGGGAAGGATTTGGATTTCACATCTCATGTTATAGGATGGTTCTCATGTTTGGTTTTTGAAGCATTGAGATATCACATCTCATGCTATCGGAAGGGTCTCAGGTTTGGTATTAGAAGCATTGAGATATCACATCTCATGCTATAGGATTGGTCTCCGGATTGGAATGTGAAGGATTTGGATATCACATCTCATGCTAAAGGAAGGGTCTCAGGTTTGGAATGGGAAGGAGTTGGATATGACATCTCTTGTTATAGGGAGGGTCTCAGGATTTGAATGGCAAGGAGTTGGATATCACATCTCATGCCATAGGAAGGGTCTCAGGTTTGGTATAAGCATTGAGATACCACATCTCTGCTATCGGAAGGGTCTCAGGATTGGAATGGGAAGGACTTAGATATCACATCTCATGCTATAGGGAGGGTCTCAGTTTTGATATTAGAAGCATTGAGATATCACATCTCATGCTATAGGATTGGTCTCTGGATTGGAATGTGAAGGATTTGGATATCACATCTCATGCTAAAGGAAGGGTCTCAGGTTTGGAATGGGAAGGAGTTGGATATGACATCTCTTGTTATAGGGAGGGTCTCAGGATTTGAATGGCAAGGAGTTGGATATCACATCTCATGCCATAGGAAGGGTCTCAGGTTTGGTATAAGCATTGAGATATCACATCTCTGCTATCGGAAGGGTCTCAGGATTGGATTGGGAAGGAGTTGGATATCACATCTCATGTTATAGGAAGGGTCTCCGGATTGGAATGTGAAGGATTTGGATATCACATCTCATGCTAAAGGAAGGGTCTCAGGTTTGGAATGGGAAGGAGTTGGATATGACATCTCTTGTTATAGGGAGGGTCTCAGGATTTGAATGGCAAGGAGTTGGATATCACATCTCATGCCATAGGAAGGGTCTCAGGTTTGGTATAAGCATTGAGATATCACATCTCTGCTATCGGAAGGGTCTCAGGATTGGATTGGGAAGGAGTTGGATATCCCTTCTCATGCTATAGGAAGGGTCTCAGGTTGGAATGGGAAGGAGTTGGATATCACATCTCATGCTAAAGGAAGTGTCTCAGGTTTGGTAGAAGCATTGAGATATCACATCTCATGCTATAGGAAGGGTCTCAGGATTGGAATGGGAAGGACTTAGATATCACATATCATGCTATAGGGAGGGTTTCAGTTTTGATATTAGAAGCATTAAGATATCACATCTCATGCTATCGGAAGTGTCTCAGGATTGGAATGGGAAGGAGCTGGATATTACATCTCATGCTAAAGGAAGGGTCTCAGGTTTGGAACGGGAAGGAGTTGGATATCCGATCTCATGTTATAGGAAGGGTCTCAGGTTTGATATAAGCATTGAGATATCACATCTCTGCTATCGGAAGTGTCTCAGGATTGGAATGGGATGGAATTGGATATCCCATCTCATGTTATAGGACGGGTCTCAGGATTGTTATTAGAATCATTGAGATATCATATTGCATGCTGTAGGAAGGGTCTAAGGATTGGAATGGGAAAGACTTGGATATCACATCTCATGCTATAGGAAGGGTCTCAGGTTTGGTATAAACATTGAGATATCAAATCTCATGCTATAGGAAGGGTCTCAGGATTGGAATGGAAGGAGTTGGATATCACATCTCATGTTATAGGAAGGATCTCAGGTTTGGTATTAGAAGCATTGAGACATCAAATCTCATGCTATAGGAAGGGTCTCAGGATTGGAATGGGAAGGAGTTGGATATCACATCTCATGCTATAGGAAGGGTCTCAGGTTTGGTATAAGCATTGAGATATCACATCTCATGCTATAGGAAGGGTCTCAGGATTGGTATGGGAAGGAGTTGTATATGACATCTCATGCCGTAGGAAGGGTCTCAGGTTTGGTATAAGCATTGAGATATCACATCTCTGCTATCAGAAGAGTCTCAGGATTGGAATGGGAAGGAGTTGGATATCCCATCTCATGTTATAGGAAGAGTCTCAGGTTTGGTATTAGAAGCATTGAGATATCACATCTCATGCTATAGGAAGTGTCTCAGGATTGGAATGGGAAGGACTTGGATATCACATCTCATGCTATAGGGAGGGTCTCAAGTTTGATATTAGAAGCATTGAGATATCACATCTCATGCTATAGGAAGAGTCTCAGGTTTGGGAAGGGAAGGATTTGGATTTCACATCTCATGTTATAGGATGGTTCTCATGTTTGGTTTTTGAAGCATTGAGATATCACATCTCATGCTATCGGAAGGGTCTCAGGTTTGGTATTAGAAGCATTGAGATATCACATCTCATGCTATAGGATTGGTCTCCGGATTGGAATGTGAAGGATTTGGATATCACATCTCATGCTAAAGGAAGGGTCTCAGGTTTGGAATGGGAAGGAGTTGGATATGACATCTCTTGTTATAGGGAGGGTCTCAGGATTTGAATGGCAAGGAGTTGGATATCACATCTCATGCCATAGGAAGGGTCTCAGGTTTGGTATAAGCATTGAGATACCACATCTCTGCTATCGGAAGGGTCTCAGGATTGGAATGGGAAGGACTTAGATATCACATCTCATGCTATAGGGAGGGTCTCAGTTTTGATATTAGAAGCATTGAGATATCACATCTCATGCTATCGGAAGGGTCTCAGGATTGGAATGGGAGGAGCTGGATATCACATCTCATGCTAAAGGAAGGGTCTCAGGTTTGGAAGGGGAAGGATTTGGATATCACATCTCATGTTATAGGATGGGTTTCAGGTTTGGTATTAGAAGCATTGTGATATCACATCTCATGCTATAGGAAGTGTCTCAGGATTGGAATGGGAAGGAGTTGGATATCACATCTCATGCTATAGGAAGGGTTTCAGGTTTGGTAGAAGCATTGAGATATCACATCTCATGCTATAGGAAGAGTCTCAGGTTTGGGAAGGGAAGGATTTGGATTTCACATCTCATGTTATAGGATGGTTCTCATGTTTGGTTTTTGAAGCATTGAGATATCACATCTCATGCTATCGGAAGGGTCTCAGGTTTGGTATTAGAAGCATTGAGATATCACATCTCATGCTATAGGATTGGTCTCTGGATTGGAATGTGAAGGATTTGGATATCACATCTCATGCTAAAGGAAGGGTCTCAGGTTTGGAATGGGAAGGAGTTGGATATGACATCTCTTGTTATAGGGAGGGTCTCAGGATTTGAATGGCAAGGAGTTGGATATCACATCTCATGCCATAGGAAGGGTCTCAGGTTTGGTATAAGCATTGAGATATCACATCTCTGCTATCGGAAGGGTCTCAGGATTGGATTGGGAAGGAGTTGGATATCACATCTCATGTTATAGGAAGGGTCTCCGGATTGGAATGTGAAGGATTTGGATATCACATCTCATGCTAAAGGAAGGGTCTCAGGTTTGGAATGGGAAGGAGTTGGATATGACATCTCTTGTTATAGGGAGGGTCTCAGGATTTGAATGCTAAGGAGTTGGATATCACATCTCATGCCATAGGAAGGGTCTCAGGTTTGGTATAAGCATTGAGATATCACATCTCTGCTATCGGAAGGGTCTCAGGATTGGATTGGGAAGGAGTTGGATATCCCTTCTCATGCTATAGGAAGGGTCTCAGGTTGGAATGGGAAGGAGTTGGATATCACATCTCATGCTAAAGGAAGGGTCTCAGGTTTGGTAGAAGCATTGAGATATCACATCTCATGCTATAGGAAGGGTCTCAGGATTGGAATGGGAAGGACTTAGATATCACATATCATGCTATAGGGAGGGTTTCAGTTTTGATATTAGAAGCATTGAGATATCACATCTCATGCTATCGGAAGTGTCTCAGGATTGGAATGGGAAGGAGCTGGATATTACATCTCATGCTAAAGGAAGGGTCTCAGGTTTGGAACGGGAAGGAGTTGGATATCCGATCTCATGTTATAGGAAGGGTCTCAGGTTTGGTATAAGCATTGAGATATCACATCTCTGCTATCGGAAGTGTCTCAGGATTGGAATGGGAAGGAATTGGATATCCCATCTCATGTTATAGGACGGGTCTCAGGATTGTTATTAGAATCATTGAGATATCATATTGCATGCTGTAGGAAGGATCTAAGGATTGGAATGGGAAAGACTTGGATATCACATCTCATGCTATAGGAAGAGTCTCAGGTTTGGTATAAGCATTGAGATATCAAATCTCATGCTATAGGAAGGGTCTCAGGATTGGAATGGAAGGAGTTGGATATCACATCTCATGTTATAGGAAGGATCTCAGGTTTGGTATTAGAAGCATTGAGACATCACATCTCATGCTATAGGAAGGGTCTCAGGATTGGAATGGGAAGGAGTTGGATATCACATCTCATGCTATAGGAAGGGTCTCAGGTTTGGTATAAGCATTGAGATATCACATCTCATGCTATAGGAAGGGTCTCAGGATTGGAATGGGAAGGAGTTGTATATGACATCTCATGCCGTAGGAAGGGTCTCAGGTTTGGTATAAGCATTGAGATATCACATCTCTGCTATCAGAAGAGTCTCAGGATTGGAATGGGAAGGAGTTGGATATCCCATCTCATGTTATAGGAAGAGTCTCAGGTTTGGTATTAGAAGCATTGAGATATCACATCTCATGCTATAGGAAGTGTCTCAGGATTGGAATGGGAAGGACTTGGATATCACATCTCATGCTATAGGGAGGGTCTCAAGTTTGATATTAGAAGCATTGAGATATCACATCTCATGCTATAGGAAGAGTCTCAGGTTTGGGAAGGGAAGGATTTGGATTTCACATCTCTTGTTATAGGATGGTTCTCAGGTTTGGTATTAGAAGCATTGAGATATCACATCTCATGCTATAGGATTGGTCTCCGGATTGGAATTTGAAGGATTTGGATATCACATCTCATGCTAAAGGAAGGGTCTCAGGTTTGGAATGGGAAGGAGTTGGATATGACATCTCTGGTTATAGGGAGGGTCTCAGGATTTGAATGGCAAGGAGTTGGATATCACATCTCATGCCATAGGAAGGGTCTCAGGTTTGGTATAAGCATTGAGATATCACATCTCTGCTATCGGAAGGGTCTCAGGATTGGAATGGGAAGGACTTAGATATCACATCTCATGCTATAGGGAGAGTCTCAGTTTTGATATTAGAAGCATTGAGATATCACATCTCATGCTATCGGAAGGGTCTCAGGATTGGAATGGGAGGAGCTGGATATCACATCTCATGCTAAAGGAAGGGTCTCAGGTTTGGAAGGGGAAGGATTTGGATATCACATCTCATGTTATAGAATGGGTCTCAGGTTTGGTATTAGAAGCATTGTGATATCACATCTCATGCTATAGGAAGTGTCTCAGGATTGGAATGGGAAGGAGTTGTATATCACATCTCATGCTATAGGAAGGGTTTCAGGTTTGGTAGAAGCATTGAGATATCACATCTCATGCTATAGGAAGAGTCTCAGGTTTGGGAAGGGAAGTATTTGGATTTCACATCTCATGTTATAGGATGGTTCTCATGTTTGGTTTTTGAAGCATTGAGATATCACATCTCATGCTATCGGAAGGGTCTCAGGTTTGGTATTAGAAGCATTGAGATATCACATCTCATGCTATAGGATTGGTCTCTGGATTGGAATGTGAAGGATTTGGATATCACATCTCATGCTAAAGGAAGGGTCTCAGGTTTGGAATGGGAAGGAGTTGGATATGACATCTCTTGTTATAGGGAGGGTCTCAGGATTTGAATGGCAAGGAGTTGGATATCACATCTCATGCCATAGGAAGGGTCTCAGGTTTGGTATTAGAAGCCTTGAGATATCACATCTCATGGTATAATAAGGGTCTCAGGATTATAATGGGAAGGAGTTGGATATCACATCTCAAGCTATTTCAGGATTGGAATGGGAAGGAGTTTGATATCACATCTCAAGCTATAGGAAGTGTCTCAGGTTTGGGAAGGGAAGGATTGGGATTTCACATCTCATGTTATAGGATGGTTCTCATGTTTGGTTTTAGAAGCATTGAGATATCACATCTCATGCTATCGGAAGGGTCTCAGGTTTGGAATGGGAAGGAGTTGGATATCAAATCTCATGTTATAGGAAGCATCTCAGGTTTGGTATTAGAAGCATTGAGATATCACATCTCTGCTATCGGAAGGGTCTCAGGATTGGATTGGGAAGGAGTTGGACATCCCTTCTCATGCTATAGGAAGGGTCTCATGTTGGAATGGGAAGGAGTTGGATATCATATCTCATGTTATAGGAAGGGTCTCAAGATTGAAATGGGAAGTATTTGGATATCACATCTCTTGCTATATGAAGGGTCTCAGGTTTTTTATTAGAAACATTGAGATATCACATCTCATGCTATCGGAAGGGTTTCAGGATTGGAATGGGAAGGATTTGGATATCATATCTCATGTTATAGGACGGGTCCCAGGTTTGGTATTAGAAGCATTGAGATATCACATCTTATGGTATAGGAAGGGTCTCAGGTTTGGAATGGGAAGGAGTTGGATATCACATCTCATCCACTAGGAAGGGTCTCAGGTTTGGAATGGGAAGGAATTGGATATCACATCTCATGTTATAGGAAGGATCTCAGGATTGAAATGGGAAGGAGTTGGATATCCCTTCTCATGCTATAGGAAGGGTCTCAGGTTGGAATGGGAAGGATTTGGATATCACATCTCTTGCTATAGGAAGGGTCTCAGGTTTTTTATTAGAAACATTGAGATATCACATCTCATGCTATAGGAAGGGTTTAAGGATTGGAATGGGAAGGAGTTGGATATCCCTTCTCATGCTATAGGAAGGGTCTCAGGTTGGAATGGGAAGGATTTGGATATCACATCTCTTGCTATAGGAAGGGTCTCAGGTTTTTTATTAGAAACATTGAGATATCACATCTCATGCTATAGGAAGGGTTTAAGGATTGGAATGGGAAGGATTTGGATATCACATCTCATGCTAAAGGAAGGGTCTCAGGTTTGGAAGGGGAAGGATTTGGATATCACATCTCATGTTATTTGACCGGTCTCAGGTTTGGTATTAGAAGCATTGAGATATCAAGTCTCATGGTATAGGACGGGAGTTTGATATCACATCCTGCCATGGTATGGGTCTCAGGTTTTGTAGAAGCATTGGGATATCACATCTCATGCTATCGGAAGGGTGTCAGGATTGGATTTGGAAGGAGTTGTTGGATATCCCATCTCATGCTATAGGAAAGGTCTCAGGTTGGAATGGGAAAGAGTTGGATATCACATCTCATGTTATAGGAAGGGTCTCAAGATTGGAATGGGAAGGACTTGGATATCACATCTCATGCTGTAGGAAGGCTCTCAGGTTTGGAAAGGGAAGGAGTTGGATATCACATTTCATGTTAGAGGTAGGATCTCAGGTTTGGTATTAGAGGCATTGAGATATCACATCTCATGCTATCAGAAGGGTATCAGGATTGGAATGGGAAGGAGTTGGATATCACATCTCATGCTAAAGGGAGGGTCTCAGGTTTGGATGGGGAAGGATTTGGATATCACATCTCATGTTATAGGAAGGATCTCAGGTTTGGTATTAGAAGCATTGAGATATCACATCTCATGCTATCGGAAGGATCTCAGGTTTGGTATTAGAAGCATTGAGATATCACATCTCATGCTATAGGAAGGGTCTCAGGATTGGAATGGGAAGGACTTGGATATCACATCTCATGCTAAAGGAAGGGTCTCAGTTTTGGTAGAAGCATTGCGATATCACATCTCATGCTATAGGAAGGGTCTCAGGATTGGAATCGGAAGGAGTTGGATATCACATCTCATGCTATAGGAAGGGTCTCAGGTTTGGTATAAGCATTGAGATATCACATCTCTGCTATTGGAAGGGTCTCAGGATTGGATTGGGAAGGAGTTGGATATCACATCTCATGTTATAGGAAGGGTCTCCGGATTGGAATGTGAAGGATTTGGATATCACATCTCATGCTAAAGGAAGGGTCTCAGGTTTGGAATGGGAAGGAGTTGGATATGACATCTCTTGTTATAGGGAGGGTCTCGGGATTTGAATGGCAAGGTGTTGGATATCATATCTCATGCCATAGGAAGGGTCTCAGGTTTGGTATAAGCATTGAGATATCACATCTCTGCTATCGGAAGGGTCTCAGGATTGGATTGGGAAGGAGTTGGATATCCCTTCTCATGCTATAGGAAGGGTCTCAGGTTGGAATGGGAAGGAGTTGGATATCACATCTCATGCTATAGGGAGGGTTTCAGTTTTGATATTAGAAGCATTGAGATATCACATCTCATGCTATCGGAAGTGTCTCAGGATTGGAATGGGAAGGAGCTGGATATTACATCTCATGCTAAAGGAAGGGTCTCAGGTTTGGAACTGGAAGGAGTTGGATATCCGATCTCATGTTATAGGAAGGGTCTCAGGTTTGGTATAAGCATTGAGATATCACATCTCTGCTATCGGAAGTGTCTCAGGATTGGAATGGGAAGGAGTTGGATATCCCATCTCATGTTATAGGACGGGTCTCAGGATTGTTATTAGAATCATTGAGATATCATATTGCATGCTGTTGGAAGGGTCTAAGGATTGGAATGGGAAATACTTGGATATCACATCTCATGCTATAGGAAGGGTCTCAGGTTTGGTATAAGCATTGAGATATCAAATCTCATGCTATAGGAAGGGTCTCAGGATTGGAATGGAAGGAGTTGGATATCACATCTCATGTTATAGGAAGGATCTCAGGTTTGGTATTAGAAGCATTGAGACATCACATCTCATGCTATAGGAAGGGTCTCAGGATTGGAATGGGAAGGAGTTGGATATCACATCTCATGCTATAGGAAGGGTCTCAGGTTTGGTATAAGCATTGAGATATCACATCTCATGCTATAGGAAGGGTCTCAGGATTGGAATGGGAAGGAGTTGTATATGACATCTCATGCCGTAGGAAGGGTCTCAGGTTTGGTATAAGCATTGAGATATCACATCTCTGCTATCAGAAGAGTCTCAGGATTGGAATGGGAAGGAGTTGGATATCCCATCTCATGTTATAGGAAGAGTCTCAGGTTTGGTATTAGAAGCATTGAGATATCACATCTCATGCTATAGGAAGTGTCTCAGGATTGGAATGGGAAGGACTTGGATATCACATCTCATGCTATAGGGAGGGTCTCAAGTTTGATATTAGAAGCATTGAGATATCACATCTCATGCTATAGGAAGAGTCTCAGGTTTGGGAAGGGAAGGATTTGGATTTCACATCTCATGTTATAGGACGGTTCTCATGTTTGGTTTTTGAAGCATTGAGATATCACATCTCATGCTATCGGAAGGGTCTCAGGTTTGGTATTAAAAGCATTGAGATATCACATCTCATGCTATAGGATTGGTCTCTGGATTGGAATGTGAAGGATTTGGATATCACATCTCATGCTAAAGGAAGGGTCTCAGGTTTGGAATGGGAAGGAGTTGGATATGACATCTCTTGTTATAGGGAGGGTCTCAGGATTTGAATGGCAAGGAGTTGGATATCACATCTCATGCCATAGGAAGGGTCTCAGGTTTGGTATAAGCATTGAGATATCACATCTCTGCTATCGGAAGGGTCTCAGGATTGGATTGGGAAGGAGTTGGATATCCCTTCTCATGCTATAGGAAGGGTCTCAGGTTGGAATGGGAAGGAGTTGGATATCACATCTCATGTTATAGGAAGGGTCTCCGGATTGGAATGTGAAGGATTTGGATATCACATCTCATGCTAAAGGAAGGGTCTCAGGTTTGGAATGGGAAGGAGTTGGATATGACATCTCTTGTTATAGGGAGGGTCTCAGGATTTGAATGGCAAGGAGTTGGATATCACATCTCATGCCATAGGAAGGGTCTCAGGTTTGGTATAAGCATTGAGATATCACATCTCTGCTATCGGAAGGGTCTCAGGATTGGATTGGGAAGGAGTTGGATATCCCTTCTCATGCTATAGGAAGGGTCTCAGGTTGGAATGGGAAGGAGTTGGATATCACATCTCATGCTAAAGGAAGGGTCTCAGGTTTGGTAGAAGCATTGAGATATCACATCTCATGCTATCGGAAGTGTCTCAGGATTGGAATGGGAAGGAGCTGGATATTACATCTCATGCTAAAGGAAGGGTCTCAGGTTTGGAACGGGAAGGAGTTGGATATCCGATCTCATGTTATAGGAAGGGTCTCAGGTTTGGTATAAGCATTGAGATATCACATCTCTGCTATCGGAAGTGTCTCAGGATTGGAATGGGAAGGAATTGGATATCCCATCTCATGTTATAGGACGGGTCTCAGGATTGTTATTAGAATCATTGAGATATCATATTGCATGCTGTATGAAGGGTCTAAGGATTGGAATGGGAAAGACTTGGATATCACATCTCATGCTACAGGAAGGGTCTCAGGTTTGGTATAAGCATTGAGATATCAAATCTCATGCTATAGGAAGGGTCTCAGGATTGGAATGGAAGGAGTTGGATATCACATCTCATGTTATAGGAAGGATCTCAGGTTTGGTATTAGAAGCATTGAGACATCACATCTCATGCTATAGGAAGGGTCTCAGGATTGGAATGGGAAGGAGTTGGATATCACATCTCATGCTATAGGAAGGGTCTCAGGTTTGGTATAAGCATTGAGATATCACATCTCATGCTATAGGAAGGGTCTCAGGATTGGAATGGGAAGGAGTTGTATATGACATCTCATGCCATAGGAAGGGTCTCAGGTTTGGTATAAGCATTGAGATATCACATCTCTGCTATCAGAAGAGTCTCAGGATTGGAATGGGAAGGAGCTGGATATCCCATCTCATGTTATAGGAAGAGTCTCAGGTTTGGTATTAGAAGCATTGAGATATCACATCTCATGCTATAGGAAGTGTCTCAGGATTGGAATGGGAAGGACTTGGATATCACATCTCATGCTATAGGGAGGGTCTCAAGTTTGATATTAGAAGCATTGAGATATCACATCTCATGCTATAGGAAGAGTCTCAGGTTTGGGAAGGGAAGGATTTGGATTTCACATCTCATGTTATAGGATGGTTCTCATGTTTGGTTTTTGAAGCATTGAGATATCACATCTCATGCTATCGGAAGGGTCTCAGGTTTGGTATTAGAAGCATTGAGATATCACATCTCATGCTATAGGATTGGTCTCCGGATTGGAATGTGAAGGATTTGGATATCACATCTCATGCTAAAGGAAGGGTCTCAGGTTTGGAATGGGAAGGAGTTGGATATGACATCTCTTGTTATAGGGAGGGTCTCAGGATTTGAATGGCAAGGAGTTGGATATCACATCTCATGCCATAGGAAGGGTCTCAGGTTTGGTATAAGCATTGAGATATCACATCTCTGCTATCGGAAGGGTCTCAGGATTGGAATGGGAAGGACTTAGATATCACATCTCATGCTATAGGGAGGGTCTCAGTTTTGATATTAGAAGCATTGAGATATCACATCTCATGCTATCGGAAGGGTCTCAGGAATGGAATGGGAGGAGCTGGATATCACATCTCATGCTAAAGGAAGGGTCTCAGGTTTGGAAGGGGAAGGATTTGGATATCACATCTCATGTTATAGGATGGGTCTCAGGTTTGGTATTAGAAGCATTGTGATATCACATCTCATGCTATAGGAAGTGTCTCAGGATTGGAATGGGAAGGAGTTGGATATCACATCTCATGCTATAGGAAGGGTTTCAGGTTTGGTAGAAGCATTGAGATATCACATCTCATGCTATAGGAAGAGTCTCAGGTTTGGGAAGGGAAGGATTTGGATTTCACATCTCATGTTATAGGATGGTTCTCATGTTTGGTTTTTGAAGCATTGAGATATCACATCTCATGCTATCGGAAGGGTCTCAGGTTTGGTATTAGAAGCATTGAGATATCACATCTCATGCTATAGGATTGGTCTCCGGATTGGAATGTGAAGGATTTGGATATCACATCTCATGCTAAAGGAAGAGTCTCAGGTTTGGAATGGGAAGGAGTTGGATATGACATCTCTTGTTATAGGGAGGGTCTCAGGATTTGAATGGCAAGGAGCTGGATATCACATCTCATGCCATAGGAAGGGTCTCAGGTTTGGTATAAGCATTGAGATATCACATCTCTGCTATCGGAAGGGTCTCAGGATTGGATTGGGAAGGAGTTGGATATCACATCTCATGTTATAGGAAGGGTCTCCGGATTGGAATGTGAAGGATTTGGATATCACATCTCATGCTAAAGGAAGGGTCTCAGGTTTGGAATGGGAAGGAGTTGGATATGACATCTCTTGTTATAGGGAGGGTCTCAGGATTTGAATGGCAAGGAGTTGGATATCACATCTCATGCCATAGGAAGGGTCTCAGGTTTGGTATAAGCATTGAGATATCACATCTCTGCTATCGGAAGGGTCTAAGGATTGGATTGGGAAGGAGTTGGATATCCCTTCTCATGCTATAGGAAGGGTCTCAGGTTGGAATGGGAAGGAGTTGGATATCACATCTCATGCTAAAGGAAGGGTCTCAGGTTTGGTAGAAGCATTGAGATATCACATCTCATGCTATAGGAAGGGTCTCAGGATTGGAATGGGAAGGACTTAGATATCACATATCATGCTATAGGGAGGGTTTCAGTTTTGATATTAGAAGCATTGAGATATCACATCTCATGCTATCGGAAGTGTCTCAGGATTGGAATGGGAAGGAATTGGATATCCCATCTCATGTTATAGGACGGGTCTCAGGATTGTTATTAGAATCATTGAGATATCATATTGCATGCTGTAGGAAGGGTCTAAGGATTGGAATGGGAAAGACTTGGATATCACATCTCATGCTATAGGAAGGCTCTCAGGTTTGGTATAAGCATTGAGATATCAAATCTCATGCTATAGGAAGGGTCTCAGGATTGGAATGGAAGGAGTTGGATATCACATCTCATGTTATAGGAAGGATCTCAGGTTTGGTATTGGAAGCATTGATACATCAAATCTCATGCTATAGGAAGGGTCTCAGGATTGGAATGGGAAGGAGTTGGATATCACATCTCATGCTATAGGAAGGGTCTCAGGTTTGGTATAAGCATTGAGATATCACATCTCATGCTATAGGAAGGGTCTCAGGATTGGAATGGGAAGGAGTTGTATATGACATCTCATGCCGTAGGAAGGGTCTCAGGTTTGGTATAAGCATTGAGATATCACATCTCTGCTATCAGAAGAGTCTCAGGATTGGAATGGGAAGGAGTTGGATATCCCATCTCATGTTATAGGAAGAGTCTCAGGTTTGGTATTAGAAGCATTGAGATATCACATCTCATGCTATAGGAAGTGTCTCAGGATTGGAATGGGAAGGAATTGGATATCACATCTCATGCTATAGGGAGGGTCTCAAGTTTGATATTAGAAGCATTGAGATATCACATCTCATGCTATAGGAAGAGTCTCAGGTTTGGGAAGGGAAGGATTTGGATTTCACATCTCATGTTATAGGATGGTTCTCATGTTTGGTTTTTGAAGCATTGAGATATCACATCTCATGCTATCGGAAGGGTCTCAGGTTTGGTATTAGAAGCATTGAGATATCACATCTCATGCTATAGGATTGGTCTCCGGATTGGAATGTGAAGGATTTGGATATCACATCTCATGCTAAAGGAAGGGTCTCAGGTTTGGAATGGGAAGGAGTTGGATATGACATCTCTTGTTATAGGGAGGGTCTCAGGATTTGAATGGCAAGGAGTTGGATATCACATCTCCTGCCATAGGAAGGGTCTCAGGTTTGGTATAAGCATTGAGATATCACATCTCTGCTATCGGAAGGGTCTCAGGATTGGAATGGGAAGGACTTAGATATCACATCTCATGCTATAGGGAGGGTCTCAGTTTTGATATTAGAAGCATTGAGATATCACATCTCATGCTATCGGAAGGGTCTCAGGATTGGAATGGGAGGAGCTGGATATCACATCTCATGCTAAAGGAAGGGTCTCAGGTTTGGAAGGGGAAGGATTTGGATATCACATCTCATGTTATAGGATGGGTTTCAGGTTTGGTATTAGAAGCATTGTGATATCACATCTCATGCTATAGGAAGTGTCTCAGGATTGGAATGGGAAGGAGTTGGATATCAGATCTCATGCTATAGGAAGGGTTTCAGGTTTGGTAGAAGCATTGAGATATCACATCTCATGCTATAGGAAGAGTCTCAGGTTTGGGAAGGGAAGGATTTGGATTTCACATCTCATGTTATAGGATGGTTCTCATGTTTGGTTTTTGAAGCATTGAGATATCACATCTCATGCTATCGGAAGGGTCTCAGGTTTGGTATTAGAAGCATTGAGATATCACATCTCATGCTATAGGATTGGTCTCTGGATTGGAATGTGAAGGATTTGGATATCACATCTCATGCTAAAGGAAGGGTCTCAGGTTTGGAATGGGAAGGAGTTGGATATGACATCTCTTGTTATAGGGAGGGTCTCAGGATTTGAATGTCAAGGAGTTGGATATCACATCTCATGCCATAGGAAGGGTCTCAGGTTTGGTATAAGCATTGAGATATCACATCTCTGCTATCGGAAGGGTCTCAGGATTGGATTGGGAAGGAGTTGGATATCACATCTCATGTTATAGGAAGGGTCTCCGGATTGGAATGTGAAGGATTTGGATATCACAGCTCATGCTAAAGGAAGGGTCTCAGGTTTGGAATGGGAAGGAGTTGGATATGACATCTCTTGTTATAGGGAGGGTCTCAGGATTTGAATGGCAAGGAGTTGGATATCACATCTCATGCCATAGGAAGGGTCTCAGGTTTGGTATTAGAAGCCTTGAGATATCACATCTCATGGTATAATAAGGGTCTCAGGATTGGAATGGGAAGGAGTTGGATATCACATCTCAAGCTATTTCAGGATTGGAATGGGAAGGAGTTTGATATCACATCTCAAGCTATAGGAAGGGTCTCAGGTTTGGGATAAGCATTGAGATATCACATCTCATGCTATAGGAAGGGTCTCAGGATTGGAATGGGAAGGAGTTGTATATGACATCTCATGCCGTAGGAAGGGTCTCAGGTTTGGTATAAGCATTGAGATATCACATCTCTGCTATCAGAAGAGTCTCAGGATTGGAATGGGAAGGAGTTGGATATCCCATCTCATGTTATAGGAAGAGTCTCAGGTTTGGTATTAGAAGCATTGAGATATCACATCTCATGCTATAGGAAGTGTCTCAGGATTGGAATGGGAAGGACTTGGATATCACATCTCATGCTATAGGGAGGGTCTCAAGTTTGATATTAGAAGCATTGAGATATCACATCTCATGCTATAGGAAGAGTCTCAGGTTTGGGAAGGGAAGGATTTGGATTTCACAACTCATGTTATAGGATGGTTCTCATGTTTGGTTTTTGAAGCATTGAGATATTACATCTCATGCTATCGGAAGGGTCTCAGGTTTGGTATTAGAAGCATTGAGATATCACATCTCATGCTATAGGATTGGTCTCCGGATTGGAATGTGAAGGATTTGGATATCACATCTCATGCTAAAGGAAGGGTCTCAGGTTTGGAATGGGAAGGAGTTGGATATGACATCTCTTGTTATAGGGAGGGTCTCAGGATTTGAATGGCAAGGAGTTGGATATCACATCTCATGCCATAGGAAGGGTCTCAGGTTTGGTATAAGCATTGAGATATCACATCTCTGCTATCGGAAGGGTCTCAGGATTGGAATGGGAAGGACTTAAATATCACATCTCATGCTATAGGGAGGGTCTCAGTTTTGATATTAGAAGCATTGAGATATCACATCTCATGCTATCGGAAGGGTCTCAGGATTGGAATGGGAGGAGCTGGATATCACATCTCATGCTAAAGGAAGGGTCTCAGGTTTGGAAGGGGAAGGATTTGGATATCACATCTCATGTTATAGAATGGGTCTCAGGTTTGGTATTAGAAGCATTGTGATATCACATCTCATGCTATAGGAAGGGTTTCAGGTTTGGTAGAAGCATTGAGATATCACATCTCATGCTATAGGAAGAGTCTCAGGTTTGGGAAGGGAAGGATTTGGATTTCACATCTCATGTTATAGGATGGTTCTCATGTTTGTTTTTTGAAGCATTGAGATATCACATCTCATGCTATCGGAAGGGTCTCAGGTTTGGTATTAGAAGCATTGAGATATCACATCTCATGCTATAGGATTGGTCTCTGGATTGGAATGTGAAGGAGTTGGATATCACATCTCATGTTATAGGAAGGATCTCAGGTTTGGTATAAGCATTGAGATATCACATCTCTGCTATCAGAAGAGTCTCAGGATTGGAATGGGAAGGAGTTGGATATCCCATCTCATGTTATAGGAAGAGTCTCAGGTTTGGTATTAGAAGCATTGAGATATCACATCTCATGCTATAGGAAGTGTCTCAGGATTGGAATGGGAAGGACTTGGATATCACATCTCATGCTATAGGGAGGGTCTCAAGTTTGATATTAGAAGCATTGAGATATCACATCTCATGCTATAGGAAGAGTCTCAGGTTTGGGAAGGGAAGGATTTGGATTTCACATCTCATGTTATAGGATGGTTCTCATGTTTGGTTTTTGAAGCATTGAGATATTACATCTCATGCTATCGGAAGGGTCTCAGGTTTGGTATTAGAAGCATTGTGATATCACATCTCATGCTATAGGAAGGGTTTCAGGTTTGGTAGAAGCATTGAGATATCACATCTCATGCTATAGGAAGAGTCTCAGGTTTGGGAAGGGAAGGATTTGGATTTCACATCTCATGTTATAGGATGGTTCTCATGTTTGGTTTTTGAAGCATTGAGATATCACATCTCATGCTATCGGAAGGGTCTCAGGTTTGGTATTAGAAGCATTGAGATATCACATCTCATGCTATAGGATTGGTCTCTGGATTGGAATGTGAAGGATTTGGATATCACATCTCATGCTAAAGGAAGCGTCTCAGGTTTGGAATGGGAAGGAGTTGGATATGACATCTCTTGTTATAGGGAGGGTCTCAGGATTTGAATGGCAAGGAGTTGGATATCACATCTCATGCCATAGGAAGGGTCTCAGGTTTGGTATTAGAAGCCTTGAGATATCACATCTCATGGTATAATAAGGGTCTCAGGATTGGAATGGGAAGGAGTTGGATATCACATCTCAAGCTATTTCAGGATTGGAATGGGAAGGAGTTTGATATCACATCTCAAGCTATAGGAAGGGTCTCAGGTTTGGGAAGGGAAGGATTGGGATTTCACATCTCATGTTATAGGGTGGTTCTCATGTTTGGTTTTAGAAGCATTGAGTTATCACATCTCATGCTATCGGAAGGGTCTCAGGTTTGGAATGGGAAGGAGTTGGATATCACATCTCATGTTATAGGAAGCATCTCAGGTTTGGTATTAGAAGCATTGAGATATCACATCTCATGCTATAGGAAGGGACTCAGGATTGGAATGTGAAGGATTTGGATATCAAATCTCATGCTAAAGGAAGGGTCTCAGGTTTGGTATAAGCATTGAGATATCACATCTCTGCTATCGGAAGGGTCTCAGGATTGGATTGGGAAGGAGTTGGACATCCCTTCTCATGCTTTAGGAAGGGTCTCATGTTGGAATGGGAAGGAGTTGGATATCATATCTCATGTTATAGGAAGGGTCTCAAGATTGAAATGGGAAGGATTTGGATATCACATCTCTTGCTATATGAAGGGTCTCAGGTTTTTTATTAGAAACATTGAGATATCACATCTCATGCTATCGGAAGGGTTTCAGGATTGGAATGGGAAGGATTTGGATATCATATCTCATGTTATAGGACGGGTCCCAGGTTTGGTATTAGAAGCATTGAGATATCACATTTTATGGTATAGGAAGGGTCTCAGGTTTGGAATGGGAAGGAGTTGGATATCACATCTCATCCAATAGGAAGGGTCTCAGGTTTGGAATGGGAAGGAATTGGATATCACATCTCATGTTATAGGAAGGATCTCAGGATTGGAATGGGAAGGAGTTGGATATCCCTTCTCATGCTATAGGAAGGGTCTCAGGTTGGAATGGGAAGGATTTGGATATCACATCACTTGCTATAGGAAGGGTCTCAGGTTTTTTATTAGAAACATTGAGATATCACATCTCATGCTATAGGAAGGGTTTAAGGATTGGAATGGGAAGGAGTTGGATATCCCTTCTCATGCTATAGGAAGGGTCTCAGGTTGGAATGGGAAGGATTTGGATATCACATCTCTTGCTATAGGAAGGGTCTCAGGTTTTTTATTAGAAACATTGAGATATCACATCTCATGCTATAGGAAGGGTTTAAGGATTGGAATGGGAAGGATTTGGATATCACATCTCATGCTAAAGGAAGGGTCTCAGGTTTGGAAGGGGAAGGATTTGGATATCACATCTCATGTTATTTGACCGGTCTCAGGTTTGAGATATCAAGTCTCATGGTATAGGACGGGAGTTTGATATCACATCATGCCATGGTATGGGTCTCAGGTTTTGTAGAAGCATTGGGATATCACATCTCATGCTATCGGAAGGGTATCAGGATTGGATTTGGAAGGAGTTGTTGGATATCCCATCTCATGCTATAGGAAAGGTCTCAGGTTGGAATGGGAAAGAGTTGGATATCACATCTCATGTTATAGGAAGGCTCTCAAGATTGGAATGGGAAGGACTTGGATATCACATCTCATGCTGTAGGAAGGCTTTCAGGTTTGGAAAGGGAAGGAGTTGGATATCACATTTCATGTTAGAGGTAGGATCTCAGGTTTGGTATTAGAGGCATTGGGCCTCATTACGACCCTGGCGGTAAGGGGTTTACGCCAGCGTTAGCTGCGCCGACCCCTTACCGCCAATTACGAGGTCCCTTAGCGCCATGGCGCTTTTAACACCTGCTTTTAGCAGGTGTTAAAATCCATGGCGCTAAGGGACCATGGAGTTAATTACGCCACCGTAATTTACGGTGGCGTAATTAACGCCTTCCCCACTCCCATTATGCCCTATGGGGCAAAAATGGGAATGGGAAAGGGTAAATGGGGATTGGGGACTTACCGCCCCGCCAAGGTCGGAATGGGGCGGTAAGTCCGCCAACCACCATGGCGTAAACGTAGTTTACGCCATGGTGGTAAAGTCACGGCCCAGGCGGTAACTTACCGCCTGGGTCGTAATGAGGCCCATTGAGATATCACATCTCATGCTATCAGAAGGGTATCAGGATTGGAATGGGAAGGAGTTGGATATCACATCTCATGCTAAAGGGAGGGTCTCAGGTTTGGATGGGGAAGGATTTGGATATCACATCTCATGTTATAGGAAGGATCTCAGGTTTGGTATTAGAAGCATTGAGATATCACATCTCATGCTATCGGAAGGATCTCAGGTTTGGTATTAGAAGCATTGAGATATCACATCTCATGCTATAGGAAGGGTCTCAGGATTGGAATGGGAAGGACTTGGATATCACATCTCATGCTAAAGGAAGGGTCTCAGTTTTGGTAGAAGCATTGCGATATCACATCTCATGCTATAGGAAGGGTCTCAGGATTGGAATCGGAAGGAGTTGGATATCACATCTCATGCTATAGGAAGGGTCTCAGGTTTGGTATAAGCATTGAGATATCACATCTCTGCTATCGGAAGGGTCTCAGGATTGGATTGGGAAGGAGTTGGATATCACATCTCATGTTATAGGAAGGGTCTCCGGATTGGAATGTGAAGGATTTGGATATCACATCTCATGCTAAAGGAAGGGTCTCAGGTTTGGAATGGGAAGGAGTTGGATATGACATCTCTTGTTATAGGGAGGGTCTCAGGATTTGAATGGCAAGGTGTTGGATATCACATCTCATGCCATAGGAAGGGTCTCAGGTTTGGTATAAGCATTGAGATATCACATCTCTGCTATCGGAAGGGTCTCAGAATTGGATTGGGAAGGAGTTGGATATCCCTTCTCATGCTATAGGAAGAGTCTCAGGTTGGAATGGGAAGGAGTTGGATATCACATCTCATGCTATAGGGAGGGTTTCAGTTTTGATATTAGAAGCATTGAGATATCACATCTCATGCTATCGGAAGTGTCTCAGGATTGGAATGGGAAGTAGTTGGATATCACATATGCTAAAGGAAAGGTCTCAGGTTTGGAAGGGGAAGGATTTGGATCTCACATCTCATGTTTTAGGACGGGTCTCAGGTTTGGTATTAGAAGCCTTGAGATATCACATCTCATGGTATAATAAGGGTCTCAGGATTGGAATGGGAAGGAGTTGGATATCACATCTCAAGCTATTTCAGGATTGGAATGGGAAGGAGTTTGATATCACATCTCAAGCTATAGGAAGGGTCTCAGGTTTGGGAAGGGAAGGATTGGGATTTCACATCTCATGTTATAGGATGGTTCTCATGTTTGGTTTTAGAAGCATTGAGATATCACATCTCATGCTATCGGAAAAGTCTCAGGTTTGGAATGGGAAGGAGTTGGATATCACATCTCATGTTATAGGAAGCATCTCAGGTTTGGTATTAGAAGCATTGAGATATCACATCTCATGCTATAGGAAGGGTCTCAGGATTGGAATGTGAAGGATTTGGATATCAAATCTCATGCTAAAGGAAGGGTCTCAGGTTTGGTATAAGCATTGAGATATCACATCTCTGCTATCGGAAGGGTCTCAGGATTGGATTGGGAAGGAGTTGGACATCCCTTCTCATGCTATAGGAAGGGTCTCATGTTGGAATGGGAAGGAGTTGGATATCATATCTCATGTTATAGGAAGGGTCTCAAGATTGAAATGGGAAGTATTTGGATATCACATCTCTTGCTATATGAAGGGTCTCAGGTTTTTTATTAGAAACATTGAGATATCACATCTCATGCTATCGGAAGGGTTTCAGGATTGGAATGGGAAGGACTTGGATATCACATCTCATGCTAAAGGAAGGGTCTCAGTTTTGGTAGAAGCATTGCGATATCACATCTCATGCTATAGGAAGGGTCTCAGGATTGGAATCGGAAGGAGTTGGATATCACATCTCATGCTATAGGAAGGGTCTCAGGTTTGGTATAAGCATTGAGATATCACATCTCTGCTATCGGAAGGGTCTCAGGATTGGATTGGGAAGGAGTTGGATATCACATCTCATGTTATAGGAAGGGTCTCCGGATTGGAATGTGAAGGATTTGGATATCACATCTCATGCTAAAGGAAGGGTCTCAGGTTTGGAATGGGAAGGAGTTGGATATGACATCTCTTGTTATAGGGAGGGTCTCAGGATTTGAATGGCAAGGAGTTGGATATCACATCTCATGCCATAGGAAGGGTCTCAGGTTTGGTATAAGCATTGAGATATCACATCTCTGCTATCGGAAGGGTCTCAGAATTGGATTGGGAAGGAGTTGGATATCCCTTCTCATGCTATAGGAAGAGTCTCAGGTTGGAATGGGAAGGAGTTGGATATCACATCTCATGCTATAGGGAGGGTTTCAGTTTTGATATTAGAAGCATTGAGATATCACATCTCATGCTATCGGAAGTGTCTCAGGATTGGAATGGGAAGTAGTTGGATATCACATATGCTAAAGGAAAGGTCTCAGGTTTGGAAGGGGAAGGATTTGGATCTCACATCTCATGTTTTAGGACGGGTCTCAGGTTTGGTATTAGAAGCCTTGAGATATCACATCTCATGGTATAATAAGGGTCTCAGGATTGGAATGGGAAGGAGTTGGATATCACATCTCAAGCTATTTCAGGATTGGAATGGGAAGGAGTTTGATATCACATCTCAAGCTATAGGAAGGGTCTCAGGTTTGGGAAGGGAAGGATTGGGATTTCACATCTCATGTTATAGGATGGTTCTCATGTTTGGTTTTAGAAGCATTGAGATATCACATCTCATGCTATCGGAAGGGTCTCAGGTTTGGAATGGGAAGGAGATGGATATCACATCTCATGTTATAGGAAGCATCTCAGGTTTGGTATTAGAAGCATTGAGATATCACATCTCATGCTATAGGAAGGGTCTCAGGATTGGAATGTGAAGGATTTGGATATCAAATCTCATGCTAAAGGAAGGGTCTCAGGTTTGGTATAAGCATTGAGATATCACATCTCTGCTATCGGAAGGGTCTCAGGATTGGATTGGGAAGGAGTTGGACATCCCTTCTCATGCTATAGGAAGGGTCTCATGTTGGAATGGGAGGGAGTTGGATATCATATCTCATGTTATAGGAAGGGTCTCAAGATTGAAATGGGAAGTATTTGGATATCACATCTCTTGCTATATGAAGGGTCTCAGGTTTTTTATTAGAAACATTGAGATATCACATCTCATGCTATCGGAAGGGTTTCAGGATTGGAATGGGAAGGATTTGGATATCATATCTCATGTTATATGACGGGTCCCAGGTTTGGTTTTAGAAGCATTGAGATATCACATCTTATTCTATAGGAAGGGTCTCAGGTTTGGAATGGGAAGGAGTTGGATATCACATCTCATCCAATAGGAAGGGTCTCAGGTTTGGAATGGGAAGGAATTGGATATCACATCTCATGTTATAGGAAGGATCTCAGGATTGGAATGGGAAGGAGTTGGATATCCCTTCTCATGCTATAGGAAGGGTCTCAGGTTGGAATGGGAAGGATTTGGATATCACATCTCTTGCTATAGGAAGGGTCTCAGGTTTTTTATTAGAAACATTGAGATATCACATCTCATGCTATAGGAAGGGTTTAAGGATTGGAATGGGAAGGAGTTGGATATCCCTTCTCATGCTATAGGAAGGGTCTCAGGTTGGAATGGGAAGGATTTGGATATCACATCTCTTGCTATAGGAAGGGTCTCAGGTTTTTTATTAGAAACATTGAGATATCACATCTCATGCTATAGGAAGGGTTTAAGGATTGGAATGGGAAGGATTTGGATATCACATCTCATGCTAAAGGAAGGGTCTCAGGTTTGGAAGGGGAAGGATTTGGATATCACATCTCATGTTATTTGACCGGTCTCAGGTTTGGTATTAGAAGCATTGAGATATCAAGTCTCATGGTATAGGACGGGAGTTTGATATCACATCATGCCATGGTATGGGTCTCAGGTTTTGTAGAAGCATTGGGATATCACATCTCATGCTATCGGAAGGGTATCAGGATTGGATTTGGAAGGAGTTGTTGGATATCCCATCTCATGCTATAGGAAAGGTCTCAGGTTGGAATGGGAAAGAGTTGGATATCACATCTCATGTTATAGGAAGGGTCTCAAGATTGGAATGGGAAGGACTTGGATATCACATCTCATGCTGTAGGAAGGCTCTCAGGTTTGGAAAGGGAAGGAGTTGGATATCACATTTCATGTTAGAGGTAGGATCTCAGGTTTGGTATTAGAGGCATTGAGATATCACATCTCATGCTATCAGAAGGGTATCAGGATTGGAATGGGAAGGAGTTGGATATCACATCTCATGCTAAAGGGAGGGTCTCAGGTTTGGATGGGGAAGGATTTGGATATCACATCTCATGTTATAGGAAGGATCTCAGGTTTGGTATTAGAAGCATTGAGATATCACATCTCATGCTATCGGAAGGATCTCAGGTTTGGTATTAGAAGCATTGAGATATCACATCTCATGCTATAGGAAGGCTCTCAGGATTGGAATGGGAAGGACTTGGATATCACATCTCATGCTAAAGGAAGGGTCTCAGTTTTGGTAGAAGCATTGCGATATCACATCTCATGCTATAGGAAGGGTCTCAGGATTGGAATCGGAAGGAGTTGGATATCACATCTCATGCTATAGGAAGGGTCTCAGGTTTGGTATAAGCATTGAGATATCACATCTCTGCTATCGGAAGGGTCTCAGGATTGGATTCGGAAGGAGTTGGATATCACATCTCATTTTATAGGAAGGGTCTCCGGATTGGAATGTGAAGGATTTGGATATCACATCTCATGCTAAAGGAAGGGTCTCAGGTTTGGAATGGGAAGGAGATGGATATCACATCTCATGTTATAGGAAGCATCTCAGGTTTGGTATTAGAAGCATTGAGATATCACATCTCATGCTATAGGAAGGGTCTCAGGATTGGAATGTGAAGGATTTGGATATCAAATCTCATGCTAAAGGAAGGGTCTCAGGTTTGGTATAAGCATTGAGATATCACATCTCTGCTATCGGAAGGGTCTCAGGATTGGATTGGGAAGGAGTTGGACATCCCTTCTCATGCTATAGGAAGGGTCTCATGTTGGAATGGGAGGGAGTTGGATATCATATCTCATGTTATAGGAAGGGTCTCAAGATTGAAATGGGAAGTATTTGGATATCACATCTCTTGCTATATGAAGGGTCTCAGGTTTTTTATTAGAAACATTGAGATATCACATCTCATGCTATCGGAAGGGTTTCAGGATTGGAATGGGAAGGATTTGGATATCATATCTCATGTTATATGACGGGTCCCAGGTTTGGTTTTAGAAGCATTGAGATATCACATCTTATTCTATAGGAAGGGTCTCAGGTTTGGAATGGGAAGGAGTTGGATATCACATCTCATCCAATAGGAAGGGTCTCAGGTTTGGAATGGGAAGGAATTGGATATCACATCTCATGTTATAGGAAGGATCTCAGGATTGGAATGGGAAGGAGTTGGATATCCCTTCTCATGCTATAGGAAGGGTCTCAGGTTGGAATGGGAAGGATTTGGATATCACATCTCTTGCTATAGGAAGGGTCTCAGGTTTTTTATTAGAAACATTGAGATATCACATCTCATGCTATAGGAAGGGTTTAAGGATTGGAATGGGAAGGAGTTGGATATCCCTTCTCATGCTATAGGAAGGGTCTCAGGTTGGAATGGGAAGGATTTGGATATCACATCTCTTGCTATAGGAAGGGTCTCAGGTTTTTTATTAGAAACATTGAGATATCACATCTCATGCTATAGGAAGGGTTTAAGGATTGGAATGGGAAGGATTTGGATATCACATCTCATGCTAAAGGAAGGGTCTCAGGTTTGGAAGGGGAAGGATTTGGATATCACATCTCATGTTATTTGACCGGTCTCAGGTTTGGTATTAGAAGCATTGAGATATCAAGTCTCATGGTATAGGACGGGAGTTTGATATCACATCATGCCATGGTATGGGTCTCAGGTTTTGTAGAAGCATTGGGATATCACATCTCATGCTATCGGAAGGGTATCAGGATTGGATTTGGAAGGAGTTGTTGGATATCCCATCTCATGCTATAGGAAAGGTCTCAGGTTGGAATGGGAAAGAGTTGGATATCACATCTCATGTTATAGGAAGGGTCTCAAGATTGGAATGGGAAGGACTTGGATATCACATCTCATGCTGTAGGAAGGCTCTCAGGTTTGGAAAGGGAAGGAGTTGGATATCACATTTCATGTTAGAGGTAGGATCTCAGGTTTGGTATTAGAGGCATTGAGATATCACATCTCATGCTATCAGAAGGGTATCAGGATTGGAATGGGAAGGAGTTGGATATCACATCTCATGCTAAAGGGAGGGTCTCAGGTTTGGATGGGGAAGGATTTGGATATCACATCTCATGTTATAGGAAGGATCTCAGGTTTGGTATTAGAAGCATTGAGATATCACATCTCATGCTATCGGAAGGATCTCAGGTTTGGTATTAGAAGCATTGAGATATCACATCTCATGCTATAGGAAGGCTCTCAGGATTGGAATGGGAAGGACTTGGATATCACATCTCATGCTAAAGGAAGGGTCTCAGTTTTGGTAGAAGCATTGCGATATCACATCTCATGCTATAGGAAGGGTCTCAGGATTGGAATCGGAAGGAGTTGGATATCACATCTCATGCTATAGGAAGGGTCTCAGGTTTGGTATAAGCATTGAGATATCACATCTCTGCTATCGGAAGGGTCTCAGGATTGGATTCGGAAGGAGTTGGATATCACATCTCATTTTATAGGAAGGGTCTCCGGATTGGAATGTGAAGGATTTGGATATCACATCTCATGCTAAAGGAAGGGTCTCAGGTTTGGAATGGGAAGGAGTTGGATATGACATCTCTTGTTATAGGGAGGGTCTCAGGATTTGAATGGCAAGGTGTTGGATATCACATCTCATGTTATAGGAAGGATCTCAGGATTGGAATGGGAAGGAGTTGGATATCCCTTCTCATGCTATAGGAAGGGTCTCAGGTTGGAATGGGAAGGATTTGGATATCACATCTCTTGCTATAGGAAGGGTCTCAGGTTTTTTATTAGAAACATTGAGATATCACATCTCATGCTATAGGAAGGGTTTAAGGATTGGAATGGGAAGGAGTTGGATATCCCTTCTCATGCTATAGGAAGGGTCTCAGGTTGGAATGGGAAGGATTTGGATATCACATCTCTTGCTATAGGAAGGGTCTCAGGTTTTTTATTAGAAACATTGAGATATCACATCTCATGCTATAGGAAGGGTTTAAGGATTGGAATGGGAAGGATTTGGATATCACATCTCATGCTAAAGGAAGGGTCTCAGGTTTGGAAGGGGAAGGATTTGGATATCACATCTCATGTTATTTGACCGGTCTCAGGTTTGGTATTAGAAGCATTGAGATATCAAGTCTCATGGTATAGGACGGGAGTTTGATATCACATCATGCCATGGTATGGGTCTCAGGTTTTGTAGAAGCATTGGGATATCACATCTCATGCTATCGGAAGGGTATCAGGATTGGATTTGGAAGGAGTTGTTGGATATCCCATCTCATGCTATAGGAAAGGTCTCAGGTTGGAATGGGAAAGAGTTGGATATCACATCTCATGTTATAGGAAGGGTCTCAAGATTGGAATGGGAAGGACTTGGATATCACATCTCATGCTGTAGGAAGGCTCTCAGGTTTGGAAAGGGAAGGAGTTGGATATCACATTTCATGTTAGAGGTAGGATCTCAGGTTTGGTATTAGAGGCATTGAGATATCACATCTCATGCTATCAGAAGGGTATCAGGATTGGAATGGGAAGGAGTTGGATATCACATCTCATGCTAAAGGGAGGGTCTCAGGTTTGGATGGGGAAGGATTTGGATATCACATCTCATGTTATAGGAAGGATCTCAGGTTTGGTATTAGAAGCATTGAGATATCACATCTCATGCTATCGGAAGGATCTCAGGTTTGGTATTAGAAGCATTGAGATATCACATCTCATGCTATAGGAAGGCTCTCAGGATTGGAATGGGAAGGACTTGGATATCACATCTCATGCTAAAGGAAGGGTCTCAGTTTTGGTAGAAGCATTGCGATATCACATCTCATGCTATAGGAAGGGTCTCAGGATTGGAATCGGAAGGAGTTGGATATCACATCTCATGCTATAGGAAGGGTCTCAGGTTTGGTATAAGCATTGAGATATCACATCTCTGCTATCGGAAGGGTCTCAGGATTGGATTCGGAAGGAGTTGGATATCACATCTCATTTTATAGGAAGGGTCTCCGGATTGGAATGTGAAGGATTTGGATATCACATCTCATGCTAAAGGAAGGGTCTCAGGTTTGGAATGGGAAGGAGTTGGATATGACATCTCTTGTTATAGGGAGGGTCTCAGGATTTGAATGGCAAGGTGTTGGATATCACATCTCATGCTATAGGAAGGGTCTCAGGTTTGGTATAAGCATTGAGATATCACATCTCTGCTATCGGAAGGGTCTCAGGATTGGATTCGGAAGGAGTTGGATATCACATCTCATTTTATAGGAAGGGTCTCCGGATTGGAATGTGAAGGATTTGGATATCACATCTCATGCTAAAGGAAGGGTCTCAGGTTTGGAATGGGAAGGAGTTGGATATGACATCTCTTGTTATAGGGAGGGTCTCAGGATTTGAATGGCAAGGTGTTGGATATCACATCTCATGCCATAGGAAGGGTCTCAGGTTTGGTATAAGCATTGAGATATCACATCTCTGCTATCGGAAGGGTCTCAGGTTTGGTATAAGCATTGAGATATCACATCTCTGCTATCGGAAGGGTCTCAGGATTGGATTGGGAAGGAGTTGGATATCACATCTCATGTTATAGGAAGGGTCTCCGGATTGGAATGTGAAGGATTTGGATATCACATCTCATGCTAAAGGAAGGGTCTCAGGTTTGGAATGGGAAGGAGTTGGATATGACATCTCTTGTTATAGGGAGGGTCTCAGGATTTGAATGGCAAGGTGTTGGATATCACATCTCATGCCATAGGAAGGGTCTCAGGTTTGGTATAAGCATTGAGATATCACATCTCTGCTATCGGAAGGGTCTCAGGATTGGATTGGGAAGGAGTTGGATATCCCTTCTCATGCTATAGGAAGGGTCTCAGGTTGGAATGGGAAGGAGTTGGATATCACATCTCATGCTATAGGGAGGGTTTCAGTTTTGATATTAGAAGCATTGAGATATCACATCTCATGCTATCGGAAGTGTCTCAGGATTGGAATGGGAAGGAGCTGGATATTACATCTCATGCTAAAGGAAGGGTCTCAGGTTTGGAACGGGAAGGAGTTGGATATCCGATCTCATGTTATAGGAAGGGTCTCAGGTTTGGTATAAGCATTGAGATATCACATCTCTGCTATCGGAAGTGTCTCAGGATTGGAATGGGAAGGAGTTGGATATCCCATCTCATTTTATAGGACGGGTCTCAGGATTGTTATTAGAATCATTGAGATATCATATTGCATGCTGTAGGAAGGGTCTAAGGATTGGAATGGGAAAGACTTGGATATCACATCTCATGCTATCGGAAGGGTCTGAGGTTTGGTATAAGCATTGAGATATCAAATCTCATGCTATAGGAAGGGTCTCAGGATTGGAATGGAAGGAGTTGGATATCACATCTCATGTTATAGGAAGGATCTCAGGTTTGGTATAAGCATTGAGATATCACATCTCTACTATCAGAAGAGTCTCAGGATTGGAATGGGAAGGATTTGGATATCCCATCTCATGTTATAGGAAGAGTCTCAGGTTTGGTATTAGAAGCATTGAGATATCACATCTCATGCTATAGGAAGTGTCTCAGGATTGGAATGGGAAGGACTTGGATATCACATCTCATGCTATAGGGAGGGTCTCAAGTTTGATATTAGAAGCATTGAGATATCACATCTCATGCTATAGGAAGAGTCTCAGGTTTGGGAAGGGAAGGATTTGGATTTCACATCTCATGTTATAGGACGGTTCTCATGTTTGGTTTTTGAAGCATTGAGATATCACATCTCATGCTATCGGAAGGGTCTCAGGTTTGGTATTAGAAGCATTGAGATATCAAATCTCATGCTAAAGGAAGGGTCTCAGGTTTGGAATGGGAAGGAGTTGGATATGACATCTCTTGTTATAGGGAGGGTCTCAGGATTTGAATGGCAAGGAGTTGGATATCACATCTCATGCCATAGGAAGGGTCTCAGGTTTGGTATAAGCATTGAGATATCACATCTCTGCTATCGGAAGGGTCTCAGGATTGGATTGGGAAGGAGTTGGATATCCCTTCTCATGCTATAGGAAGGGTCTCAGGTTGGAATGGGAAGGAGTTGGATATCACATCTCATGCTAAAGGAAGGGTCTCAGGTTTGGTAGAAGCATTGAGATATCACATCTCATGCTATCGGAAGTGTCTCAGGATTGGAATGGGAAGGAGCTGGATATTACATCTCATGCTAAAGGAAGGGTCTCAGGTTTGGAACGGGAAGGAGTTGGATATCCGATCTCATGTTATAGGAAGGGTCTCAGGTTTGGTATAAGCATTGAGATATCACATCTCTGCTATTGGAAGTGTCTCAGGATTGGAATGGGAAGGAATTGGATATCCCATCTCATGTTATAGGACGGGTCTCAGGATTGTTATTAGAATCATTGAGATATCATATTGCATGCTGTATGAAGGGTCTAAGGATTGGAATGGGAAAGACTTGGATATCACATCTCATGCTATAGGAAGGGTCTCAGGTTTGGTATAAGCATTGAGATATCAAATCTCATGCTATAGGAAGGGTCTCAGGATTGGAATGGAAGGAGTTGGATATCACATCTCATGTTATAGGAAGGATCTCAGGTTTGGTATTAGAAGCATTGAGACATCACATCTCATGCTATAGGAAGGGTCTCAGGATTGGAATGGGAAGGAGTTGGATATCACATCTCATGCTATAGGAAGGGTCTCAGGTTTGGTATAAGCATTGAGATATCACATCTCATGCTTTAGGAAGGGTCTCAGGATTGGAATGGGAAGGAGTTGTATATGACATCTCATGCCGTAGGAAGGGTCTCGGGTTTGGTATAAGCATTGAGATATCACATCTCTGCTATCAAAAGAGTCTCAGGATTGGAATGGGAAGGAGTTGGATATCCCATCTCATGTTATAGGAAGAGTCTCAGGTTTGGTATAAGCATTGAGATATCACATCTCTGCTATCGGAAGGGTCTCAGGATTGGATTGGGAAGGAGTTGGATATCACATCTCATGTTATAGGAAGGGTCTCCGGATTGGAATGTGAAGGATTTGGATATCACATCTCATGCTAAAGGAAGGGTCTCAGGTTTGGAATGGGAAGGAGTTGGATATGACATCTCTTGTTATAGGGAGGGTCTCAGGATTTGAATGGCAAGGAGTTGGATATCACATCTCATGCCATAGGAAGGGTCTCAGGTTTGGTATAAGCATTGAGATATCACATCTCTGCTATCGGAAGGGTCTCAGGATTGGATTGGGAAGGAGTTGGATATCCCTTCTCATGCTATAGGAAGGGTCTCAGGTTGGAATGGGAAGGAGTTGGATATCACATCTCATGCTAAAGGAAGGGTCTCAGGTTTGGTAGAAGCATTGAGATATCACATCTCATGCTATAGGAAGGGTCTCAGGATTGGAATGGGAAGGACTTAGATATCACATATCATGCTATAGGGAGGGTTTCAGTTTTGATATTAGAAGCATTGAGATATCACATCTCATGCTATCGGAAGTGTCTCAGGATTGGAATGGGAAGGAGCTGGATATTACATCTCATGCTAAAGGAAGGGTCTCAGGTTTGGAACGGGAAGGAGTTGGATATCCGATCTCATGTTATAGGAAGGGTCTCAGGTTTGGTATAAGCATTGAGATATCACATCTCTGCTATCGGAAGTGTCTCAGGATTGGAATGGGAAGGAATTGGATATCCCATCTCATGTTATAGGACGGGTCTCAGGATTGTTATTAGAATCATTGAGATATCATATTGCATGCTGTAGGAAGGGTCTAAGGATTGGAATGGGAAAGACTTGGATATCACATCTCATGCTATAGGAAGGGTCTCAGGTTTGGTATAAGCATTGAGATATCAAATCTCATGCTATAGGAAGGGTCTCAGGATTGGAATGGAAGGAGTTGGATATCACATCTCATGTTATAGGAAGGATCTCAGGTTTGGTATTAGAAGCATTGAGACATCAAATCTCATGCTATAGGAAGGGTCTCAGGATTGGAATGGGAAGGAGTTGGATATCACATCTCATGCTATAGGAAGGGTCTCAGGTTTGGTATAAGCATTGAGATATCACATCTCATGCTATAGGAAGGGTCTCAGGATTGGAATGGGAAGGAGTTGTATATGACATCTCATGCCGTAGGAAGGGTCTCAGGTTTGGTATAAGCATTGAGATATCACATCTCTGCTATCAGAAGGGTCTCAGGATTGGAATGGGAAGGAGTTGGATATCCCATCTCATGTTATAGGAAGAGTCTCAGGTTTGGTATTAGAAGCATTGAGATATCACATCTCATGCTATAGGAAGTGTCTCAGGATTGGAATGGGAAGGACTTGGATATCACATCTCATGCTATAGGGAGGGTCTCAAGTTTGATATTAGAAGCATTGAGATATCACATCTCATGCTATAGGAAGAGTCTCAGGTTTGGTATTAGAAGCATTGAGATATCACATCTCATGCTATAGGATTGGTCTCCGGATTGGAATGTGAAGGATTTGGATATCACATCTCATGCTAAAGGAAGGGTCTCAGGTTTGGAATGGGAAGGAGTTGGATATGACATCTCTTGTTATAGGGAGGGTCTCAGGATTTGAATGGCAAGGAGTTGGATATCACATCTCATGCCATAGGAAGGGTCTCAGGTTTGGTATAAGCATTGAGATATCACATCTCTGCTATCGGAAGGGTCTCAGGATTGGAATGGGAAGGACTTAGATATCACATCTCATGCTATAGGGAGGGTCTCAGTTTTGATATTAGAAGCATTGAGATATCACATCTCATGCTATCGGAAGGGTCTCAGGATTGGAATGGGAGGAGCTGGATATCACATCTCATGCTAAAGGAAGGGTCTCAGGTTTGGAAGGGGAAGGATTTGGATATCACATCTCATGTTATAGGATGGGTTTCAGGTTTGGTAGTAGAAGCATTGTGATATCACATCTCATGCTATAGGAAGTGTCTCAGGATTGGAATGGGAAGGAGTTGGATATCACATCTCATGCTATAGGAAGGGTTTCAGGTTTGGTAGAAGCATTGAGATATCACATCTCATGCTATAGGAAGAGTCTCAGGTTTGGGAAGGGAAGGATTTGGATTTCACATCTCATGTTATAGGATGGTTCTCATGTTTGGTTTTTGAAGCATTGAGATATCACATCTCATGCTATCGGAAGGGTCTCAGGTTTGGTATTAGAAGCATTGAGATATCACATCTCATGCTATAGGATTGGTCTCTGGATTGGAATGTGAAGGATTTGGATATCACATCTCATGCTAAAGGAAGGGTCTCAGGTTTGGAATGGGAAGGAGTTGGATATGACATCTCTTGTTATAGGGAGGGTCTCAGGATTTGAATGGCAAGGAGTTGGATATCACATCTCATGCCATAGGAAGGGTCTCAGGTTTGGTATAAGCATTGAGATATCACATCTCTGCTATCGGAAGGGTCACAGGATTGGATTGGGAAGGAGTTGGATATCACATCTCATGTTATAGGAAGGGTCTCCGGATTGGAATGTGAAGGATTTGGATATCACATCTCATGCTAAAGGAAGGGTCTCAGGTTTGGAATGGGAAGGAGTTGGATATGACATCTCTTGTTATAGGGAGGGTCTCAGGATTTGAATGGCAAGGAGTTGGATATCACATCTCATGCCATAGGAAGGGTCTCAGGTTTGGTATAAGCATTGAGATATCACATCTCTGCTATCGGAAGGGTCTCAGGATTGGATTGGGAAGGAGTTGGATATCCCTTCTCATGCTATAGGAAGGGTCTCAGGTTGGAATGGGAAGGAGTTGGATATCACATCTCATGCTAAAGGAAGGGTCTCAGGTTTGGTAGAAGCATTGAGATATCACATCTCATGCTATAGGAAGGGTCTCAGGATTGGAATGGGAAGGACTTAGATATCACATATCATGCTATAGGGAGGGTTTCAGTTTTGATATTAGAAGCATTGAGATATCACATCTCATGCTATCGGAAGTGTCTCAGGATTGGAATGGGAAGGAGCTGGATATTACATCTCATGCTAAAGGAAGGGTCTCAGGTTTGGAACGGGAAGGAGTTGGATATCCGATCTCATGTTATAGGAAGGGTCTCAGGTTTGGTATAAGCATTGAGATATCACATCTCTGCTATCGGAAGTGTCTCAGGATTGGAATGGGAAGGAATTGGATATCCCATCTCATGTTATAGGACGGGTCTCAGGATTGTTATTAGAATCATTGAGATATCATATTGCATGCTGTAGGAAGGGTCTAAGGATTGGAATGGGAAAGACTTGGATATCACATCTCATGCTATAGGAAGGGTCTCAGGTTTGGTATAAGCATTGAGACATCACATCTCATGCTATAGGAAGGGTCTCAGGATTGGAATGGGAAGGAGTTGGATATCACATCTCATGCTATAGGAAGGGTCTCAGGTTTGGTATAAGCATTGAGATATCACATCTAATGCTATAGGAAGGGTCTCAGGATTGGAATGGGAAGGAGTTGTATATGACATCTCATGCCGTAGGAAGGGTCTCAGGTTTGGTATAAGCATTGAGATATCACATCTCTGCTATCAGAAGAGTCTCAGGATTGGAATGGGAAGGAGTTGGATATCCCATCTCATGTTATAGGAAGATTCTCAGGTTTGGTATTAGAAGCATTGAGATATCACATCTCATGCTATAGGAAGTGTCTCAGGATTGGAATGGGAAGGACTGGATATCACATCTCATGCTATAGGGAGGGTCTCAAGTTTGATATTAGAAGCATTGAGATATCACATCTCATGCTATAGGAAGAGTCTCAGGTTTGGGAAGGGAAGGATTTGGATTTCACATCTCATGTTATAGGATGGTTCTCATGTTTGGTTTTTGAAGCATTGAGATATTACATCTCATGCTATCGGAAGGGTCTCAGGTTTGGTATTAGAAGCATTGAGATATCACATCTCATGCTATAGGATTGGTCTCCGGATTGGAATGTGAAGGATTTGGATATCACATCTCATGCTAAAGGAAGGGTCTCAGGTTTGGAATGGGAAGGAGTTGGATATGACATCTCTTGTTATAGGGAGGGTCTCAGGATTTGAATGGCAAGGAGTTGGATATCACATCTCATGCCATAGGAAGGGTCTCAGGTTTGGTATAAGCATTGAGATATCACATCTCTGCTATCGGAAGGGTCTCAGGATTGGAATGGGAAGGACTTAGATATCACATCTCATGCTATAGGGAGGGTCTCAGTTTTGATATTAGAAGCATTGAGATATCACATCTCATGCTATCGGAAGGGTCTCAGGATTGGAATGGGAGGAGCTGGATATCACATTTCATGCTAAAGGAAGGGTCTCAGTTTTGGAAGGGGAAGGATTTGGATATCACATCTCATGTTATAGAATGGGTCTCAGGTTTGGTATTAGAAGCATTGTGATATCACATCTCATGCTATAGGAAGTGTCTCAGGATTGGAATGGGAAGGAGTTGTATATCACATCTCATGCTATAGGAAGGGTTTCAGGTTTGGTAGAAGCATTGAGATATCACATCTCATGCTATAGGAGGAGTCTCAGGTTTGGGAAGGGAAGGATTTGGATTTCACATCTCATGTTATGGGATGGTTCTCATGTTTGGTTTTTGAAGCATTGAGATATCACATCTCATGCTATCGGAAGGGTCTCAGGTTTGGTATTAGAAGCATTGAGATATCACATCTCATGCTATAGGATTGGTCTCTGGATTGGAATGTGAAGGATTTGGATATCACATCTCATGCTAAAGGAAGGGTCTCAGGTTTGGAATGGGAAGGAGTTGGATATGACATCTCTTGTTATAGGGAGGGTCTCAGAATTTGAATGGCAAGGAGTTGGATATCACATCTCATGCCATAGGAAGGGTCTCAGGTTTGGTATAAGCATTGAGATATCACATCTCTGCTATCGGAAGGGTCTCAGGATTGGATTGGGAAGGAGTTGGATATCACATCTCATGTTATAAGAAGGGTCTCCGGATTGGAATGTGAAGGATTTGGATATCACATCTCATGCTAAAGGAAGGGTCTCAGGTTTGGAATGGGAAGGAGTTGGATATGACATCTCTTGTTATAGGGAGGGTGTCAGGATTTGAATGGCAAGGAGTTGGATATCACATCTCATGCCATAGGAAGGGTCTCAGGTTTGGTATAAGCATAGAGATATCACATCTCTGCTATCGGAAGGGTCTCAGGATTGGATTGGGAAGGAGTTGGATATCCCTTCTCATGCTATAGGAAGGGTCTCAGGTTGGAATGGGAAGGAGTTGGATATCACATCTCATGCTAAAGGAAGGGTCTCAGGTTTGGTAGAAGCATTGAGATATCACATCTCATGCTATAGGAAGGGTCTCAGGATTGGAATGGGAAGGACTTAGATATCACATATCATGCTATAGGGAGGGTTTCAGTTTTGATATTAGAAGCATTGAGATATCACATCTCATGCTATCGGAAGTGTCTCAGGATTGGAATGGGAAGGAGCTGGATATTACATCTCATGCTAAAGGAAGGGTCTCAGGTTTGGAACGGGAAGGAGTTGGATATCCGATCTCATGTTATAGGAAGGGTCTCAGGTTTGGTATAAGCATTGAGATATCACATCTCTGCTATCGGAAGTGTCTCAGGATTGGAATGGGAAGGAATTGGATATCCCATCTCATGTTATAGGACGGGTCTCAGGATTGTTATTAGAATCATTGAGATATCATATTGCATGCTGTAGGAAGGGTCTCAGGATTGGAATGGAAGGAGTTGGATATCACATCTCATGTTATAGAAAGGATCTCAGGTTTGGTATAAGCATTGAGATATCAAATCTCATGCTATAGGAAGGGTCTCAGGATTGGAATGGAAGGAGTTGGATATTACATCTCATGTTATAGGAAGGATCTCAGGTTTGGTATTAGAAGCATTGATACATCGCATCTCATGCTATAGGAAGGGTCTCAGGATTGGAATGGGAAGGAGTTGGATATCACATCTCATGCTATAGGAAGGGTCTCAGGTTCGGTATAAGCATTGAGATATCACATCTCATGCTATAGGAAGGGTCTCAGGATTGGAATGGGAAGGAGTTGTATATGACATCTCATGCCGTAGGAAGGGTCTCAGGTTTGGTATAAGCATTGAGATATCACATCTCTGCTATCAGAAGAGTCTCAGGATTGGAATGGGAAGGAGTTGGATATCCCATCTCATGTTATAGGAAGAGTCTCAGGTTTGGTATTAGAAGCATTGAGATATCACATCTCATGCTATAGGAAGTGTCTCAGGATTGGAATGGGGAGGACTTGGATATCACATCTCATGCTATAGGGAGGGTCTCAAGTTTGATATTAGAAGCATTGAGATATCACATCTCATGCTATAGGAAGAGTCTCAGGTTTGGGAAGGGAAGGATTTGGATTTCACATCTCATGTTATAGGATGGTTCTCATGTTTGGTTTTTGAAGCATTGAGATATCACATCTCATGCTATCGGAAGTGTTAGGAAAGATTTCGTTATTGTAGGGAACTTTCCTTCCATGTGGCAACCCCTAAACTTTTTGCTATTGTTTTCAACCTGTTTTCTTGACTTTGCCAGAGAAGTGCAGCCTTCTGCTGTACTCCTCTGGGCTTTCGCTCCTTTCTTACGGGGAAACTGACATGCCCTTAAGACAGTCAGTACCGGGGAACGCTGTTTCCCGTAGTTTCTTTTATCGTGTCGCCATTTTAGTGCAACACGACACAAGAGGGCACTGTAAGCTAAGTTACAGCTCTCTTGGGTCTCTAGCCTTCTACAGACCCTAGACACTCTTATAGGATGGTTTTTGGATCGGTGCAAGTCATTCAGGGACTGGGCTGGTGGCAGCGATCATTTGGTTTATTTTGAGCTCCTTTTGCCGTTCTGAGCACCTTTTTGCCGCGAACACAAAAGGGTGGCCCGGCTACCCAAAATGGCCGGACCACGAGGCTCCTTTGTCTCGTCCACTGTCCGTCTTGCTCCCTTTACCTTCCCCCAGGTCAGGCGACCCGGGGCCTTCCTTATTTGGGCATGTAGTTTCCCGCGAAACACGGTTGCTTTCGCGGGCTTCTACATGTCGTTTGAGTGCCCCCAGGATGTGGGCTGGGCTGTCTGGTCCCAATACACATCCTGGGTGCCAGAGAGTCTAGGGTGGTGTGAATGCCTGGGACCACTGTGGTCCGTGATTGGTCCACGTATGGTATGTGTGTTGATGAGCGGATCTCCCATTGGCTCCCCTCCGTTTTGGCGCGAAGGGAACCGTGGATAAGAGGGAGCTGGAAACACCACTACCATGTCGATCTCCTGAGTTCTTACGAACCCAGGGATACAGGAGCCAAGTATCCTGCGAACACGAGGCTGGACCGAGGAATCACTGGTGACCCCCTGAAGAACTTCTGCTCCTCATTGCTGTCGTCCGGTGAAGCCCTTTCCACCTAAGATCGAACAAGAAGGCCTGTACTGGCGCTTCGACCTATTGGAATAGCAGGACCAGCTATTCCCGGCACCTTCATCAACTCCTGCTGTAAGCCTTCGGAAGTGTCTCTGGGCCATCCAGTTGACTGACCAGCTTACTAAGGAGGCCTGCTCTGTAATCGCCGACAGGTTGGGTGGTATTCCGAGTCCGGGGCATGCTCACACGCTTCGTTTGCTTAGCAGTCCTAAGCTAGAGGTGAGCAGTGCTCGTTTGGCTTGAATACACCCGGCCGTTCCGTTGCCCTGCTGTGGCGACAAAACTGTGCTTGTTTCTTCGATCGGGACGTCTTTTTACTCTGCACGACGACGAGACGTTCCCTGCTCTTCAGAACCTGCCAGAAGCTGCATCTATCGAGGAGAAGCTCGGGCCTGCTTGCTTCGGGGACCGGTGAGTAGATTAGCTAGGATCTGGTCGCCCTCCTGCAGTGCCCCTTGCTTTTCCCCGCTGTAAATACAGCACCCCTTGTCCGTACTCGCGCCCTGCTTCTGCCTCACAGTGGAGGCTGCGCTAGAGTCGCGGACCGTGTTCTCCTTCATTAGAGCTCCCTACAGAGCTGTTCAACGTCCTCCGAAGAGCTTCACCTTCTGCCCATTGGCACCGGCGTGTGCAGGTACTTTTGAGCGCTAGGCTCCACTCTTCGTAGGGATTGGACTACCATCTAGTTAGGGGCCTCAGAAGGCGGACATATCACACGCATTGGTTCGCCCTGCCTGTTTTCCTTCCCCTGCAGGTGGATAACATATTTCGTGCTGCTAATGCTGTGAAACTGTGTATTCTGTATATATATTGGGTGGATAGTGTATGTGTTGGTTTAATATCGTTGTATATTGCTGCTTTTACTGTAGTTATTAGTTTCAAGGCCTTATAATAAATGTGTATCTATTTTTGATATAAACAACTGTTTGGAGTAGTTTGTAAGCGCTCTTGCTTTGTGTGCTCATTGCGGGCTTTCAGTCACCCTCACCCCTCTTGAGACCTAGTCTTGACCGCCGCGATCGCTACCTTGATTGGTCTGGCTTGTCCAGAGGTTACCCTGTTCCAAGTAATTAGGTTGGCCTTCTGAACCTCTGCGCCACCAGGACAGAGTTCAGAAATCCGTCTTAACAAATTGGTGTACAGCGGTGGGATACGACTGAAGGTATCCAGTGTTGCGCACGAGCTAAGGCGTTTTCAGGTTATTCCAACCAGGACACGCAGTAAAGTATTGAATATAACGTTAAAAAGGCCATAGTCCTATCGACAGTATGGAAACGAATACTTTATTAACCTTAAATGCTTCGAAATCTGAAACATTGAAGAAGATGTGTGCGGAGAGAGGGGTTTCCTCTCAAGGCACTAAATTGGAAATGATCCAGAGAATCGTGGCGTGGCAAGAAGCGCAGCTTGACGCTATAACTTCCGAGGACAGTGCAGAAGGTGGTGGGGCTGCTCTCACTGGCAGAACCGACGGTTCTGCCGCTGCACTGATCCATCACGACCACGAGGACAGGGAGGATGTAATGTCTAACGTTTCCTCTGCCAGTGTTGATGGGGAGGCTATGCTTGAATTCAAGAAGCAAGAGCTGCGGTTTAGGCAGCAGGAGCTTGAATTCAGCATGGCCAAACTGAAAATCGACCAGGCAGAAAAACAAAAAGACAGGGATCACCAGTTGGAACTGGCCAAGCTTCAGTTCGCAAATGGGTCCAAGGGTCCTGGACATGGTTCTGGGGCTTCCTCTCATCCACGGTTTCCAAAAGATCTGCTCAGTGTGTATGAGGAACGAAATGACATTATGGACTGGTTAAATGCGTTTGAGTATGCATGCGAGGTTCAAGAGGTTGATAATGCGGATAAGATTGCATGGTTACTCAGCAGACTGCCCCATTCTGGTTGCAGTGCCATTATGGAAATGTCGAAGGCTGAGCGCGCTGATTTTGCAATGTTGAAGCAGACTCTCATTTTAAAGTTTGGGAAGACTCCGACCCAATATTTGAAAAGGTTTAGAGAGTATAAGAAAAAGGAAGGTGGTACTTGGGTGTCGTATGTAGCTGAGTCCCTGAAAAACTTGACTGGCTGGGTTGAAGGTTATAAGGTTTCTACCTTCGAAGGCATGATCAATCTGGTCATGCTGGAACACATTTTTGCTTCTTCTTCCCCGGAGCTTAAGCAGCATTTGGCCGATTCGAAGGAGATAGATCCTAAGAAGCTGGCCATTGCAGCAGACTTGTGGGTGTCACATCGAGTGTCCCATAAGGACAAAACTCATCCTGGTAAGCAGGAGGAAGGGAAAAAGTCCAAAGATATGGAGGGTGGGGAATCTGCTAAATCTTCTTCCCATAAGGGCCACAAAAAGAAAAATAAGGGTAAGCCATCCGAGAACTCACAGGGTAGTGGAGGTTCGCCTCCGAAACAGAACTCTGGTTATAATAAGCCTCCCTACGTAAACAGACCCAATGGGGCTTGTTTTTCTTGTGGAGCAACTGACCATGTGAAGGGGGATCCCCGTTGTAAGGTTAGACCTTTGGGGGTCCACTCCGCTAATCTGGCCTTCTCCTCCTACGAGGAAGAAGAGATTACAGGAGCATCCTTCTCCTCAGACTCATTTCCCAGCGGAATAGAGGCTGAGGTAGTTTTAGTGTCCCTGGGTTCCTGGGAGCCTAAAGTCGCAGAGGCGTATGCTAGGATTCCGGATAATACCAAGCACTACTTTAAAGACAGTGTGCTGATCAATGGAGTGGATACTCCAGCTCTTAGGGATAGTGGGTGCAGTCGAACTGTAGTGGATTCTACCTTGGTAGACTCAGAGGAAGTTGCCAGAGCTACTCTGATGCCCACTAAGTTGGCTGACGGCCCCCTCCGTATGTTTCCCGTGATCCCTGTTAATCTAACTTTAAATGGTACAGCAGTTAGGATTCCAGTGAGCATTCAGAGAAACGTCCCGGGAAAGGTCTTGTTGGGCAATGATCTCAGAGCTCTAGGGCTCGTAGGAGACACTGCCGAAAGACCCTACACACGGTCTCAAGCACGGGCAGCATTGGCCAAGTCCAATACGCCGCCCCAGCCGAAGGGGAAACCCAAGGCGAAAGGAGTCAACAAGTCCCGACGGGGGAAAGAGAATATTCCCCCGAACTCGCCTACCACTGCGGTGGAGGGAGTTGGTCAATCGCCCGAGCCTGACGAGGAGGTGGCGATGCCTGAAGTGTTCGACCCCAACGACCATCCTGAACTAAAAGACTTGTTAGTTGAAGGAGGTCCTGATAGGGACGACTTCAGTAAGGGCCAACGTGAGTGCCCATCTCTGGAAGGCCTAAGGAGACAGGCCTGCTCCCAGCTTGAGGGTGAACCTCCTGGGTTGCAAAGGATTTACCAGGAAGGTGGACTCCTTTATAGTGAGCCCACAGAGTCTACAGAAGGAGACCATAGGAGGTTGGTGGTTTCCCTTGCTGTTAGGCCCTTCCTCCTGCAGTTGGCGCATGTCGTTCACCTTGCTGGTCACCTTGGTATGAGGAGGACCAAGCAAAGGTTATCCATGCACTTCTACTGGCCCAAGATGGGGGTGCAAGTAGAAAGTCACTGCAGGAGTTGTGCCTCCTGCCAGTTGTCTGGTAAGGTTGGCGCGACAATCCAAGCTCCGTTGGTACCGCTCCCAGTTGTGGGGGTACCATTTGAAAGGGTAGGGATCGACATGGTTGGTCCCCTTGACCCGCAAACATCCTCAGGCAATAGGTTTATCCTGGTGCTGGTCGACCATGCAACCAGGTATCCTGAGGCCGTCCCATTTACAACTGTAACTGCCAAGCCAGTTGCAGAAGCTTTACTCGGCATGTTTACTAGGGTTGGCTTCCCTAAAGAAGTTGTGTCGGATCATGGCAGCAACTTTATGTCGAAGTATAGGCAGGCTATGTGGAAAGAATGTGGGGTCACCTACAGGTTCTCTTCTGCATACCGCCCCCAGACCGATGGTCTGGGGGGGCGTCTTAACAGGACGTTAAAAAGCATGATTGGGGCTCTGGAGGAGCCTCAGAGAAGAAAATGGGATCTTCTTGTTTCATGCTTACCGTTTGCCTACCGAGAGGTACCACAGGAGGGTGTTGGCTTCAGCCCCTTCGAACTTCTGTTCGGTCATCCCGTACGGGGACCCTTAGCCATTGTCAAGGAGGGATGGGAGATGCCCACTCCCCCTGTTACTACCAATGTAGTTGATTATGTGCTAGGGCTCAGAAAACGGATGGTACTTCTGATGGGCTTGGCTAGTGCTAAATTGAAGGCAGGGCAAGCGCTGGTGAAACATTGGTACGACCAGAAAGCTTCCCTCATCAACTTTACACATGGCCAGCAAGTCCTGATCGTGAATCCCATAAGGCCTCGAGCTTTACAGGACAAATGGTCAGGCCCTTACCCAGTGGTGGAGCCCCTGGGTGAGGTTAGCTATTCAGTGGACCTTGGAAGGCCTGGACAGGCTCTAAAAGTGTTTCACGTGAATAGGCTGAAGGCTTTCGTCCCAAGCGGCGAAATCGCAGCACTGCTATTGGCTTCAGACGTTGAGGAAGAGGAGTCTGAACCTCTCCCTGACCTGTTCCAAAGCAGTCCTTCAGAAAGCTCTTTTGAGGGTGTCCGAGTGGCCCCTCACCAAAATGGACAAGGCTCAGTGGTTTGCCTTGGACATGAAGTAGGTGGAGGGAGGAGACAGCCTCTATCCAGTAAGGTACCAGCGGTACAAGACTGGCCTACCCCCACTACGCAAACCCAAGTGAGAGCCTTCTTAGGACTCACGGGTTATTACCGCAATTTTGTGGCAGACTATGGCACCATAGCTGCTCCTCTGACTGCCCTCACAACTCCGAAGAAACCCAAGAAGGTAACTTGGACTGACGAGTGTGAGAAGGCCTTCCATGGCTTGAAAGACTCCTTGTGCCAGGCCCCTGTGCTCAGGGCCCCTGATTATCAAAGACCTTTTATCGTGCAGACGGATGCCTCTGACACTGGGATAGGAGCTGTACTATCACAAGTAGATGAGAAGGGTAAGGAACACCCTATCGGTTTTATTAGTCGCCAGCTTAAGGACAGAGAGCTCAGATGGTCCACGGTAGAGAAAGAATGTTTCTCTGTTGTGTGGGCCCTAAGGAAGCTGCGGCCCTACCTCTATGGGACCCACTTCACTGTGCAGACTGACCATAAGCCGTTAAAGTGGCTAATGAACATGAAGGGGGAGAATCCAAAGTTGCTTAGGTGGTCCATAAGTCTACAAGGCTTCGACTTCACTATTGAGCATAGGCCAGGTGTCCAACATAGCAATGCTGATGGGTTGTCCAGAATGTTTTACCGACCTGAACAAGAGACTCATCCAGGGGTGGATTAGTTCCCCCTGTCCATAGTCTGGGAGGGGCGAGTGTTAGGAAAGATTTCGTTATTGTAGGGAACTTTCCTTCCATGTGGCAACCCCTAAACTTTTTGCTATTGTTTTCAACCTGTTTTCTTGACTTTGCCAGAGAAGTGCAGCCTTCTGCTGTACTCCTCTGGGCTTTCGCTCCTTTCTTACGGGGAAACTGACATGCCCTTAAGACAGTCAGTACCGGGGAACGCTGTTTCCCGTAGTTTCTTTTATCGTGTCGCCATTTTAGTGCAACACGACACAAGAGGGCACTGTAAGCTAAGTTACAGCTCTCTTGGGTCTCTAGCCTTCTACAGACCCTAGACACTCTTATAGGATGGTTTTTGGATCGGTGCAAGTCATTCAGGGACTGGGCTGGTGGCAGCGATCATTTGGTTTATTTTGAGCTCCTTTTGCCGTTCTGAGCACCTTTTTGCCGCGAACACAAAAGGGTGGCCCGGCTACCCAAAATGGCCGGACCACGAGGCTCCTTTGTCTCGTCCACTGTCCGTCTTGCTCCCTTTACCTTCCCCCAGGTCAGGCGACCCGGGGCCTTCCTTATTTGGGCATGTAGTTTCCCGCGAAACACGGTTGCTTTCGCGGGCTTCTACATGTCGTTTGAGTGCCCCCAGGATGTGGGCTGGGCTGTCTGGTCCCAATACACATCCTGGGTGCCAGAGAGTCTAGGGTGGTGTGAATGCCTGGGACCACTGTGGTCCGTGATTGGTCCACGTATGGTATGTGTGTTGATGAGCGGATCTCCCATTGGCTCCCCTCCGTTTTGGCGCGAAGGGAACCGTGGATAAGAGGGAGCTGGAAACACCACTACCATGTCGATCTCCTGAGTTCTTACGAACCCAGGGATACAGGAGCCAAGTATCCTGCGAACACGAGGCTGGACCGAGGAATCACTGGTGACCCCCTGAAGAACTTCTGCTCCTCATTGCTGTCGTCCGGTGAAGCCCTTTCCACCTAAGATCGAACAAGAAGGCCTGTACTGGCGCTTCGACCTATTGGAATAGCAGGACCAGCTATTCCCGGCACCTTCATCAACTCCTGCTGTAAGCCTTCGGAAGTGTCTCTGGGCCATCCAGTTGACTGACCAGCTTACTAAGGAGGCCTGCTCTGTAATCGCCGACAGGTTGGGTGGTATTCCGAGTCCGGGGCATGCTCACACGCTTCGTTTGCTTAGCAGTCCTAAGCTAGAGGTGAGCAGTGCTCGTTTGGCTTGAATACACCCGGCCGTTCCGTTGCCCTGCTGTGGCGACAAAACTGTGCTTGTTTCTTCGATCGGGACGTCTTTTTACTCTGCACGACGACGAGACGTTCCCTGCTCTTCAGAACCTGCCAGAAGCTGCATCTATCGAGGAGAAGCTCGGGCCTGCTTGCTTCGGGGACCGGTGAGTAGATTAGCTAGGATCTGGTCGCCCTCCTGCAGTGCCCCTTGCTTTTCCCCGCTGTAAATACAGCACCCCTTGTCCGTACTCGCGCCCTGCTTCTGCCTCACAGTGGAGGCTGCGCTAGAGTCGCGGACCGTGTTCTCCTTCATTAGAGCTCCCTACAGAGCTGTTCAACGTCCTCCGAAGAGCTTCACCTTCTGCCCATTGGCACCGGCGTGTGCAGGTACTTTTGAGCGCTAGGCTCCACTCTTCGTAGGGATTGGACTACCATCTAGTTAGGGGCCTCAGAAGGCGGACATATCACACGCATTGGTTCGCCCTGCCTGTTTTCCTTCCCCTGCAGGTGGATAACATATTTCGTGCTGCTAATGCTGTGAAACTGTGTATTCTGTATATATATTGGGTGGATAGTGTATGTGTTGGTTTAATATCGTTGTATATTGCTGCTTTTACTGTAGTTATTAGTTTCAAGGCCTTATAATAAATGTGTATCTATTTTTGATATAAACAACTGTTTGGAGTAGTTTGTAAGCGCTCTTGCTTTGTGTGCTCATTGCGGGCTTTCAGTCACCCTCACCCCTCTTGAGACCTAGTCTTGACCGCCGCGATCGCTACCTTGATTGGTCTGGCTTGTCCAGAGGTTACCCTGTTCCAAGTAATTAGGTTGGCCTTCTGAACCTCTGCGCCACCAGGACAGAGTTCAGAAATCCGTCTTAACAGGAAGGGTCTCAGGTTTGGTATTAGAAGCATTGAGATATCACATCTCATGCTATAGGATTGGTCTCCGGATTGGAATGTGAAGGATTTGGATATCACATCTCATGCTAAAGGAAGGGTCTCAGGTTTGGAATGGGAAGGAGTTGGATATGACATCTCTTGTTATAGGGAGGGTCTGAGGATTTGAATGGCAAGGAGTTGGATATCACATCTCATGCCATAGGAAGGGTCTCAGGTTTGGTATAAGCATTGAGATATCACATCTCTGCTATCGGAAGGGTCTCAGGATTGGATTGGGAAGGAGTTGGATATCACATCTCATGTTATAGGAAGGGTCTCCGGATTGGAATGTGAAGGATTTGGATATCACATCTCATGCTAAAGGAAGGGTCTCAGGTTTGGAATGGGAAGGAGTTGGATATGACATCTCTTGTTATAGGGAGGGTCTCAGGATTTGAATGGCAAGGAGTTGGATATCACATCTCATGCCATAGGAAGGGTCTCAGGTTTGGTATAAGCATTGAGATATCACATCTCTGCTATCGGAAGGGTCTCAGGATTGGATTGGGAAGGAGTTGGATATCCCTTCTCATGCTATAGGAAGGGTCTCAGGTTGGAATGGGAAGGAGTTGGATATCACATCTCATGCTAAAGGAAGGGTCTCAGGTTTGGTAGAAGCATTGAGATATCACATCTCATGCTATAGGAAGGGTCTCAGGATTGGAATGGGAAGGACTTAGATATCACATATCATGCTATAGGGAGGGTTTCAGTTTTGATATTAGAAGCATTGAGATATCACATCTCATGCTATCGGAAGTGTCTCAGGATTGGAATGGGAAGGAGCTGGATATTACATCTCATGCTAAAGGAAGGGTCTCAGGTTTGGAACGGGAAGGAGTTGGATATCCGATCTCATTTTATAGGAAGGGTCTCAGGTTTGGTATAAGCATTGAGATATCACATCTCTGCTATCGGAAGTGTCTCAGGATTGGAATGGAAGGAATTGGATATCCCATCTCATGTTATAGGACAGGTCTCAGGATTGTTATTAGAATCATTGAGATATCATATTGCATGCTGTAGGAAGGGTCTAAGGATTGGAATGGGAAAGACTTGGATATCACAACTCATGCTATAGGAAGGGTCTCAGGTTTGGTATAAGCATTGAGATATCAAATCTCATGCTATAGGAAGGGTCTCAGGAATGGAATGGAAGGAGTTGGATATCACATCTCATGTTATAGGAAGGATCTCAGGTTTGGTATTAGAAGCATTGAGACATAACATCTCATGCTATAGGAAGGGTCTCAGGACTGGAATGGGAAGGAGTTGGATATCACATCTCATGCTATAGGAAGGGTCTCATGTTTGGTATAAGCATTGAGATATCACATCTCATGCTATAGGAAGGGTCTCAGGATTGGAATGGGAAGGAGTTGTATATGACATCTCATGCCGTAGGAAGGGTCTCAGGTTTGGTATAAGCATTGAGATATCACATCTCTGCTATCAGAAGAGTCTCAGGATTGGAATGGGAAGGAGTTGGATATCCCATCTCATGTTATAGGAAGAGTCTCAGGTTTGGTATTAGAAGCATTGAGATATCACATCTCATGCTATAGGAAGTGTCTCAGGATTGGAATGGGAAGGACTTGGATATCACATCTCATGCTATAGGGAGGGTCTCAAGTTTGATATTAGAAGCATTGAGATATCACATCTCATGCTATAGGAAGAGTCTCAGGTTTGGGAAGGGAAGGATTTGGATTTCACATCTCATGTTATAGGATGGTTCTCATGTTTGGTTTTTGAAGCATTGAGATATCACATCTCATGCTATCGGAAGGGTCTCAGGTTTGGTATTAGAAGCATTGAGATATCACATCTCATGCTATAGGATTGGTCTCCGGATTGGAATGTGAAGGATTTGGATATCACATCTCATGCTAAAGGAAGGGTCTCAGGCTTGGAATGGGAAGGAGTTGGATATGACATCTCTTGTTATAGGGAGGGTCTCAGGATTTGAATGGCAAGGAGTTGGATATCACATCTCATGCCATAGGAAGGGTCTCAGGTTTGGTATAAGCATTGAGATATCACATCTCTGCTATCGGAAGGGTCTCAGGATTGGAATGGGAAGGACTTAGATATCACATCTCATGCTATAGGGAGGGTCTCAGTTTTGATATTAGAAGCATTGAGATACCACATCTCATGCTATCGGAAGGGTCTCAGGATTGGAATGGGAGGAGCTGGATATCACATCTCATGCTAAAGGAAGGGTCTCAGGTTTGGAAGGGGAAGGATTTGGATATCACATCTCATGTTATAGGATGGGTCTCAGGTTTGGTATTAGAAGCATTGTGATATCACATCTCATGCTATAGGAAGTGTCTCAGGATTGGAATGGGAAGGAGTTGGATATCACATCTCATGCTATAGGAAGGGTTTCAGGTTTGGTAGAAGCATTGAGATATCACATCTCATGCTATAGGAAGAGTCTCAGGTTTGGGAAGGGAAGGATTTGGATTTCACATCTCATGTTATAGGATGGTTCTCATGTTTGGTTTTTGAAGCATTGAGATATCACATCTCATGCTATCGGAAGGGTCTCAGGTTTGGTATTAGAAGCATTGAGATATCACATCTCATGCTATAGGATTGGTCTCCGGATTGGAATGTGAAGGATTTGGATATCACATCTCATGCTAAAGGAAGGGTCTCAGGTTTGGAATGGGAAGGAGTTGGATATGACATCTCTTGTTATAGGGAGGGTCTCAGGATTTGAATGGCAAGGAGTTGGATATCACATCTCATGCCATAGGAAGGGTCTCAGGTTTGGTATAAGCATTGAGATATCACATCTCTGCTATCGGAAGGGTCTCAGGATTGGATTGGGAAGGAGTTGGATATCACATCTCATGTTATAGGAAGGGTCTCCTGATTGGAATGTGAAGGATTTGGATATCACATCTCATGCTAAAGGAAGGGTCTCAGGTTTGGAATGGGAAGGAGTTGGATATGTCATCTCTTGTTATAGGGAGGGTCTCAGGATTTGAATGGCAAGGAGTTGGATATCACATCTCATGCCATAGGAAGGGTCTCAGGTTTGGTATAAGCATTGAGATATCACATCTCTGCTATCGGAGGGGTCTCAGGATTGGATTGGGAAGGAGTTGGATATCCCTTCTCATGCTATAGGAAGGGTCTCAGGTTGGAATGGGAAGGAGTTGGATATCACATCTCATGCTAAAGGAAGGGTCTCAGGTTTGGTAGAAGCATTGAGATATCACATCTCATGCTATAGGAAGGGTCTCAGGATTGGAATGGGAAGGACTTAGATATCACATATCATGCTATAGGGAGGGTTTCAGTTTTGATATTAGAAGCATTGAGATATCACATCTCATGCTATCGGAAGTGTCTCAGGATTGGAATGGGAAGGAGCTGGATATCACATCTCATGCTAAAGGAAGGGTCTCAGGTTTGGAACGGGAAGGAGTTGGATATCCGATCTCATGTTGTAGGAAGGGTCTCAGGTTTGGTATAAGCATTGAGATATCACATCTCTGCTATCGGAAGTGTCTCAGGATTGGAATGGGAAGGAATTGGATATCCCATCTCATGTTATAGGACGGGTCTCAGGATTGTTATTAGAATCATTGAGATATCATATTGCATGCTGTAGGAAGGGTCTAAGGATTGGAATGGGAAAGACTTGGATATCACATCTCATGCTATAGGAAGGGTCTCAGGTTTGGTATAAGCATTGAGATATCAAATCTCATGCTATAGGAAGGGTCTCAGGATTGGAATGGAAGGAGTTGGATATCACATCTCATGCTATAGGAAGGGTCTCAGGTTTGGTATAAGCATTGAGATATCACATCTCATGCTATAGGAAGGGTCTCAGGATTGGAATGGGAAGGAGTTGTATATGACATCTCATGCCGTAGGAAGGGTCTCAGGTTTGGTATAAGCATTGAGATATCACATCTCTGCTATCAGAAGAGTCTCAGGATTTGAATGGGAAGGAGTTGGATATCCCATCTCATGTTATAGGAAGAGTCTCAGGTTTGGTATTAGAAGCATTGAGATATCACATCTCATGCTATAGGAAGTGTCTCAGGATTGGAATGGGAAGGACTTGGATATCACATCTCATGCTATAGGGAGGGTCTCAAGTTTGATATTAGAAGCATTGAGATATCACATCTCATGCTATAGGAAGAGTCTCAGGTTTGGGAAGGGAAGGATTTGGATTTCACATCTCATGTTATAGGATGGTTCTCATGTTTGGTTTTTGAAGCATTGAGATATCACATCTCATGCTATCGGAAGGGTCTCAGGTTTGGTATTAGAAGCATTGAGATATCACATCTCATGCTATAGGATTGGTCTCTGGATTGGAATGTGAAGGATTTGGATATCACATCTCATGCTAAAGGAAGGGTCTCAGGTTTGGAATGGGAAGGAGTTGGATATGACATCTCTTGTTATAGGGAGGGTCTCAGGATTTGAATGGCAAGGAGTTGGATATCACATCTCATGCCATAGGAAGGGTCTCAGGTTTGGTATAAGCATTGAGATATCACATCTCTGCTATCGGAAGGGTCTCAGGATTGGATTGGGAAGGAGTTGGATATCACATCTCATGTTATAGGAAGGGTCTCCGGATTGGAATGTGAAGGATTTGGATATCACATCTCATGCTAAAGGAAGGGTCTCAGGTTTGGAATGGGAAGGAGTTGGATATGACATCTCTTGTTATAGGGATGGTCTCAGGATTTGAATGGCAAGGAGTTGGATATCACATCTCATGCCATAGGAAGGGTCGCAGGTTTGGTATAAGCATAGAGATATCACATCTCTGCTATCGGAAGGGTCTCAGGATTGGATTGGGAAGGAGTTGGATATCCCTTCTCATGCTACTGGAAGGGTCTCAGGTTGGAATGGGAAGGACTTAGATATCACATATCATGCTATAGGGAGGGTTTCAGTTTTGATATTAGAAGCATTGAGATATCACATCTCATGCTATCGGAAGTGTCTCAGGATTGGAATGGGAAGGAGCTGGATATTACATCTCATGCTAAAGGAAGGGTCTCAGGTTTGGAACGGGAAGGAGTTGGATATCCGATCTCATGTTATAGGAAGGGTCTCAGGTTTGGTATAAGCATTGAGATATCACATCTCTGCTATCGGAAGTGTCTCAGGATTGGAATGGGAAGGAATTGGATATCCCATCTCATGTTATAGGACGGGTCTCAGGATTGTTATTAGAATCATTGAGATATCATATTGCATGCTGTAGGAAGGGTCTAAGGATTGGAATGGGAATGAGTTGGATATCACATCTCATGCTATAGGAAGGGTCTCAGGTTTGGTATAAGCATTGAGATATCACATCTCATGCTATAGGAAGGGCCTCAGGATTGGAATGGGAAGGAGTTGTATATGACATCTCATGCCGTAGGAAGGGTCTCAGGTTTGGTATAAGCATTGAGATATCACATCTCTGCTATCAGAAGAGTCTCAGGATTGGAATGGGAAGGAGTTGGATATCCCATCTCATGTTATAGGAAGAGTCTCAGGTTTGGTATTAGAAGCATTGAGATATCACATCTCATGCTATAGGAAGTGTCTCAGGATTGGAATGGGAAGGACTTGGATATCACATCTCATGCTATAGGGAGGGTCTCAAGTTTGATATTAGAAGCATTGAGATATCACATCTCATGCTATAGGAAGAGTCTCAGGTTTGGTATTAGAAGCATTGAGATATCACATCTCATGCTATAGGATTGGTCTCCGGATTGGAATGTGAAGGATTTGGATATCACATCTCATGCTAAAGGAAGGGTCTCAGGTTTGGAATGGGAAGGAGTTGGATATGACATCTCTTGTTATAGGGAGGGTCTCAGGATTTGAATGGCAAGGAGTTGGATATCACATCTCATGCCATAGGAAGGGTCTCAGGTTTGGTATAAGCATTGAGATATCACATCTCTGCTATCGGAAGGGTCTCAGGATTGGAATGGGAAGCACTTAGATATCACATCTCATGCTATAGGGAGGGTCTCAGTTTTGATATTAGAAGCATTGAGATATCACATCTCATGCTATCGGAAGGGTCTCAGGATTGGAATGGGAGGAGCTGGATATCACATCTCATGCTAAAGGAAGGGTCTCAGGTTTGGAAGGGGAAGGATTTGGATATCACATCTCATGTTATAGGATGGGTTTCAGGTTTGGTATTAGAAGCATTGTGATATCACATCTCATGCTATAGGAAGTGTCTCAGGATTGGAATGGGAAGGAGTTGGATATCACATCTCATGCTATAGGAAGGGTTTCAGGTTTGGTAGAAGCATTGAGATATCACATCTCATGCTATAGGAAGAGTCTCAGGTTTGGGAAGGGAAGGATTTGGATTTCACATCTCATGTTATAGGATGGTTCTCATGTTTGGTTTTTGAAGCATTGAGATATCACATCTCATGCTATCGGAAGGGTCTCAGGTTTGGTATTAGAAGCATTGAGATATCACATCTCATGCTATAGGATTGGTCTCTGGATTGGAATGTGAAGGATTTGGATATCACATCTCATGCTAAAGGAAGGGTCTCAGGTTTGGAATGGGAAGGAGTTGGATATGACATCTCTTGTTATAGGGAGGGTCTCAGGATTTGAATGGCAAGGAGTTGGATATCACATCTCATGCCATAGGAAGGGTCTCAGGTTTGGTATAAGCATTGAGATATCACATCTCTGCTATCGGAAGGGTCACAGGATTGGATTGGGAAGGAGTTGGATATCACATCTCATGTTATAGGAAGGGTCTCCGGATTGGAATGTGAAGGATTTGGATATCACATCTCATGCTAAAGGAAGGGTCTCAGGTTTGGAATGGGAAGGAGTTGGATATGACATCTCTTGTTATAGGGAGGGTCTCAGGATTTGAATGGCAAGGAGTTGGATATCACCTCTCATGCCATAGGAAGGGTCTCAGGTTTGGTATAAGCATTGAGATATCACATCTCTGCTATCGGAAGGGTCTCAGGATTGGATTGGGAAGGAGTTGGATATCCCTTCTCATGCTATAGGAAGGGTCTCAGGTTGGAATGGGAAGGAGTTGGATATCACATCTCATGCTAAAGGAAGGGTCTCAGGTTTGGTAGAAGCATTGAGATATCACATCTCATGCTATAGGAAGGGTCTCAGGATTGGAATGTGAAGGATTTGGATATCACATCTCATGCTAAAGGAAGGGTCTCAGGTTTGGAATGGGAAGGAGTTGGATATGACATCTCTTGTTATAGGGAGGGTCTCAGGATTTGAATGGCAAGGAGTTGGATATCACCTCTCATGCCATAGGAAGGGTCTCAGGTTTGGTATAAGCATTGAGATATCACATCTCTGCTATCGGAAGGGTCTCAGGATTGGATTGGGAAGGAGTTGGATATCCCTTCTCATGCTATAGGAAGGGTCTCAGGTTGGAATGGGAAGGAGTTGGATATCACATCTCATGCTAAAGGAAGGGTCTCAGGTTTGGTAGAAGCATTGAGATATCACATCTCATGCTATAGGAAGGGTCTCAGGATTGGAATGGGAAGGACTTAGATATCACATATCATGCTATAGGGAGGGTTTCAGTTTTGATATTAGAAGCATTGAGATATCACATCTCATGCTATCGGAAGTGTCTCAGGATTGGAATGGGAAGGAGCTGGATATTACATCTCATGCTAAAGGAAGGGTCTCAGGTTTGGAACGGGAAGGAGTTGGATATCCGATCTCATGTTATAGGAAGGGTCTCAGGTTTGGTATAAGCATTGAGATATCACATCTCTGCTATCGGAAGTGTCTCAGGATTGGAATGGGAAGGAATTGGATATCCCATCTCATGTTATAGGACGGGTCTCAGGATTTTTATTAGAATCATTGAGATATCATATTGCATGCTGTAGGAAGGGTCTAAGGATTGGAATGGGAAAGACTTGGATATCACATCTCATGCTATAGGAAGGGTCTCAGGTTTGGTATAAGCATTGAGACATCACATCTCATGCTATAGGAAGGGTCTCAGGATTGGAATGGGAAGGAGTTGGATATCACATCTCATGCTATAGGAAGGGTCTCAGGTTTGGTATAAGCATTGAGATATCACATCTCATGCTATAGGAAGGGTCTCAGGATTGGAATGGGAAGGAGTTGTATATGACATCTCATGCCGTAGGAAGGGTCTCAGGTTTGGTATAAGCATTGAGATATCACATCTCTCCTATCAGAAGAGTCTCAGGATTGGAATGGGAAGGAGTTGGATATCCCATCTCATGTTATAGGAAGAGTCTCAGGTTTGGTATTAGAAGCATTGAGATATCACATCTCATGCTATAGGAAGTGTCTCAGGATTGGAATGGGAAGGACTTGGATATCACATCTCATGCTATAGGGAGGGTCTCAAGTTTGATATTAGAAGCATTGAGATATCACATCTCATGCTATAGGAAGAGTCTCAGGTTTGGGAAGGGAAGGATTTGGATTTCACATCTCATGTTATAGGATGGTTCTCATGTTTGGTTTTTGAAGCATTGAGATATTACATCTCATGCTATCGGAAGGGTCTCAGGTTTGGTATTAGAAGCATTGAGATATCACATCTCATGCTATAGGATTGGTCTCCGGATTGGAATGTGAAGGATTTGGATATCACATCTCATGCTAAAGGAAGGGTCTCAGGTTTGGAATGGGAAGGAGTTGGATATGACATCTCTTGTTATAGGGAGGGTCTCAGGATTTGAATGGCAAGGAGTTGGATATCACATCTCATGCCATAGGAAGGGTCTCAGGTTTGGTATAAGCATTGAGATATCACATCTCTGCTATCGGAAGGGTCTCAGGATTGGAATGGGAAGGACTTAGATATCACATCTCATGCTATAGGGAGGGTCTCAGTTTTGATATTAGAAGCATTGAGATATCACATCTCATGCTATCGGAAGGGTCTCAGGATTGGAATGGGAGGAGCTGGATATCACATCTCATGCTAAAGGAAGGGTCTCAGGTTTGGAAGGGGAAGGATTTGGATATCACATCTCATGTTATAGAATGGGTCTCAGGTTTGGTATTAGAAGAATTGTGATATCACATCTCATGCTATAGGAAGTGTCTCAGGATTGGAATGGGAAGGAGTTGTATATCACATCTCATGCTATAGGAAGGGTTTCAGGTTTGGTAGAAGCATTGAGATATCACATCTCATGCTATAGGAAGAGTCTCAGGTTTGGGAAGGGAAGGATTTGGATTTCACATCTCATGTTATAGGATGGTTCTCATGTTTGGTTTTTGAAGCATTGAGATATCACATCTCATGCTATCGGAAGGGTCTCAGGTTTGGTATTAGAAGCATTGAGATATCACATCTCATGCTATAGGATTGGTCTCTGGATTGGAATGTGAAGGATTTGGATATCACATCTCATGCTAAAGGAAGGGTCTCAGGTTTGGAATGGGAAGGAGTTGGATATGACATCTCTTGTTATAGGGAGGGTCTCAGGATTTGAATGGCAAGGAGTTGGATATCACATGTCATGCCATAGGAAGGGTCTCAGGTTTGGTATAAGCATTGAGATATCACATCTCTGCTATCGGAAGGGTCTCAGGATTGGATTGGGAAGGAGTTGGATATCACATCTCATGTTATAAGAAGGGTCTCCGGATTGGAATGTGAAGGATTTGGATATCACATCTCATGCTAAAGGAAGGGTCTCAGGTTTGGAATGGGAAGGAGTTGGATATGACATCTCTTGTTATAGGGAGGGTCTCAGGATTTGAATGGCAAGGAGTTGGATATCACATCTCATGCCATAGGAAGGGTCTCAGGTTTGGTATAAGCATAGAGATATCACATCTCTGCTATCGGAAGGGTCTCAGGATTGGATTGGGAAGGAGTTGGATATCCCTTCTCATGCTATAGGAAGGGTCTCAGGTTGGAATGGGAAGGAGTTGGATATCACATCTCATGCTAAAGGAAGGGTCTCAGGTTTGGTAGAAGCATTGAGATATCACATCTCATGCTATAGGAAGGGTCTCAGGATTGGAATGGGAAGGACTTAGATATCACATATCATGCTATAGGGAGGGTTTCAGTTTTGATATTAGAAGCATTGAGATATCACATCTCATGCTATCGGAAGTGTCTCAGGATTGGAATGGGAAGGAGCTGGATATTACATCTCATGCTAAAGGAAGGGTCTCAGGTTTGGAACGGGAAGGAGTTGGATATCCGATCTCATGTTATAGGAAGGGTCTCAGGTTTGGTATAAGCATTGAGATATCACATCTGGGCTATCGGAAGTGTCTCAGGATTGGAATGGGAAGGAATTGGATATCCCATCTCATGTTATAGGACGGGTCTCAGGATTGTTATTAGAATCATTGAGATATCATATTGCATGCTGTAGGAAGGGTCTCAGGATTGGAATGGAAGGAGTTGGATATCACATCTCATGTTATAGGAAGGATCTCAGGTTTGGTATAAGCATTGAGATATCAAATCTCATGCTATAGGAAGGGTCTCAGGATTGGAATGAAAGGAGTTGGATATTACATCTCATGTTATAGGAAGGATCTCAGGTTTGGTATTAGAAGCATTGATACATCGCATCTCATGCTATAGGAAGGGTCTCAGGATTGGAATGGGAAGGAGTTGGATATCACATCTCATGCTATAGGAAGGGTCTCAGATTTGGTATAAGCATTGAGATATCACATCTCATGCTATAGGAAGGGTCTCAGGATTGGAATGGGAAGGAGTTGTATATGACATCTCATGCCGTAGGAAGGGTCTCAGGATTGGTATAAGCATTGAGATATCACATCTCTGCTATCAGAAGAGTCTCAGGATTGGAATGGGAAGGAGTTGGATATCCCATCTCATGTTATAGGAAGAGTCTCAGGTTTGGTATTAGAAGCATTGAGATATCACATCTCATGCTATAGGAAGTGTCTCAGGATTGGAATGGGAAGGACTTGGATATCACATCTCATGCTATAGGGAGGGTCTCAAGTTTGATATTAGAAGCATTGAGATATCACATCTCATGCTATAGGAAGAGTCTCAGGTTTGGGAAGGGAAGGATTTGGATTTCACATCTCATGTTATAGGATGGTTCTCATGTTTGGTTTTTGAAGCATTGAGATATCACATCTCATGCTATCGGAAGGGTCTCAGGTTTGGTATTAGAAGCATTGAGATATCACATCTCATGCTATAGGATTGGTCTCCGGATTGGAATGTGAAGGATTTGGATATCACATCTCATGCTAAAGGAAGGGTCTCAGGTTTGGAATGGGAAGGAGTTGGATATGACATCTCTTGTTATAGGGAGGGTCTCAGGATTTGAATGGCAAGGAGTTGGATATCACATCTCATGCCATAGGAAGGGTCTCAGGTTTGGTATAAGCATTGAGATATCACATCTCTGCTATCGGAAGGGTCTCAGGATTGGATTGGGAAGGAGTTGGATATCCCTTCTCATGCTATAGGAAGGGTCTCAGGTTGGAATGGGAAGGAGTTGGATATCACATCTCATGCTAAAGGAAGGGTCTCAGGTTTGGTAGAAGCATTGAGATATCACATCTCATGCTATAGGAAGGGTCTCAGGATTGGAATGGGAAGGACTTAGATATCACATATCATGCTATAGGGAGGGTTTCAGTTTTGATATTAGAAGCATTGAGATATCACATCTCATGCTATCGGAAGTGTCTCAGGATTGGAATGGGAAGGAGCTGGATATTACATCTCATGCTAAAGGAAGGGTCTCAGGTTTGGAACGGGAAGGAGTTGGATATCCGATCTCATGTTATAGGAAGGGTCTCAGGTTTGGTATAAGCATTGAGATATCACATCTCTGCTATCGGAAGTGTCTCAGGATTGGAATGGGAAGGAATTGGATATCCCATCTCATGTTATAGGACGGGTCTCAGGATTGTTATTAGAATCATTGAGATATCATATTGCATGCTGTAGGAAGGGTCTAAGGATTGGAATGGGAAAGACTTGGATATCACATCTCATGCTATAGGAAGGGTCTCAGGTTTGGTATAAGCATTGAGACATCACATCTCATGCTATAGGAAGGGTCTCAGGATTGGAATGGGAAGGAGTTGGATATCACATCTCATGCTATAGGAAGGGTCTCAGGTTTGGTATAAGCATTGAGATATCACATCTCATGCTATAGGAAGGGTCTCAGGATTGGAATGGGAAGGAGTTGTATATGACATCTCATGCCGTAGGAAGGGTCTCAGGTTTGGTATAAGCATTGAGATATCACATCTCTGCTATCAGAAGAGTCTCAGGATTGGAATGGGAAGGAGTTGGATATCCCATCTCATGTTATAGGAAGAGTCTCAGGTTTGGTATTAGAAGCATTGAGATATCACATCTCATGCTATAGGAAGTGTCTCAGGATTGGAATGGGAAGGACTTGGATATCACATCTCATGCTATAGGGAGGGTCTCAAGTTTGATATTAGAAGCATTGAGATATCACATCTCATGCTATAGGAAGAGTCTCAGGTTTGGGAAGGGAAGGATTTGGATTTCACATCTCATGTTATAGGATGGTTCTCATGTTTGGTTTTTGAAGCATTGAGATATTACATCTCATGCTATCGGAAGGGTCTCAGGTTTGGTATTAGAAGCATTGAGATATCACATCTCATGCTATAGGATTGGTCTCCGGATTGGAATGTGAAGGATTTGGATATCACATCTCATGCTAAAGGAAGGGTCTCAGGTTTGGAATGGGAAGGAGTTGGATATGACATCTCTTGTTATAGGGAGGGTCTCAGGATTTGAATGGCAAGGAGTTGGATATCACATCTCATGCCATAGGAAGGGTCTCAGGTTTGGTATAAGCATTGAGATATCACATCTCTGCTATCGGAAGGGTCTCAGGATTGGAATGGGAAGGACTTAGATATCACATCTCATGCTATAGGGAGGGTCTCAGTTTTGATATTAGAAGCATTGAGATATCACATCTCATGCTATCGGAAGGGTCTCAGGATTGGAATGGGAGGAGCTGGATATCACATCTCATGCTAAAGGAAGGGTCTCAGGTTTGGAAGGGGAAGGATTTGGATATCACATCTCATGTTATAGAATGGGTCTCAGGTTTGGTATTAGAAGCATTGTGATATCACATCTCATGCTATAGGAAGTGTCTCAGGATTGGAATGGGAAGGAGTTGTATATCACATCTCATGCTATAGGAAGGGTTTCAGGTTTGGTAGAAGCATTGAGATATCACATCTCATGCTATAGGAAGAGTCTCAGGTTTGGGAAGGGAAGGATTTGGATTTCACATCTCATGTTATAGGATGGTTCTCATGTTTGGTTTTTGAAGCATTGAGATATCACATCTCATGCTATCGGAAGGGTCTCAGGTTTGGTATTAGAAGCATTGAGATATCACATCTCATGCTATAGGATTGGTCTCTGGATTGGAATGTGAAGGATTTGGATATCACATCTCATGCTAAAGGAAGGGTCTCAGGTTTGGAATGGGAAGGAGTTGGATATGACATCTCTTGTTATAGGGAGGGTCTCAGGATTTGAATGGCAAGGAGTTGGATATCACATGTCATGCCATAGGAAGGGTCTCAGGTTTGGTATAAGCATTGAGATATCACATCTCTGCTATCGGAAGGGTCTCAGGATTGGATTGGGAAGGAGTTGGATATCACATCTCATGTTATAAGAAGGGTCTCCGGATTGGAATGTGAAGGATTTGGATATCACATCTCATGCTAAAGGAAGGGTCTCAGGTTTGGAATGGGAAGGAGTTGGATATGACATCTCTTGTTATAGGGAGGGTCTCAGGATTTGAATGGCAAGGAGTTGGATATCACATCTCATGCCATAGGAAGGGTCTCAGGTTTGGTATAAGCATAGAGATATCACATCTCTGCTATCGGAAGGGTCTCAGGATTGGATTGGGAAGGAGTTGGATATCCCTTCTCATGCTATAGGAAGGGTCTCAGGTTGGAATGGGAAGGAGTTGGATATCACATCTCATGCTAAAGGAAGGGTCTCAGGTTTGGTAGAAGCATTGAGATATCACATCTCATGCTATAGGAAGGGTCTCAGGATTGGAATGGGAAGGACTTAGATATCACATATCATGCTATAGGGAGGGTTTCAGTTTTGATATTAGAAGCATTGAGATATCACATGTCATGCTATCGGAAGTGTCTCAGGATTGGAATGGGAAGGAGCTGGATATTACATCTCATGCTAAAGGAAGGGTCTCAGGTTTGGAACGGGAAGGAGTTGGATATCCGATCTCATGTTATAGGAAGGGTCTCAGGTTTGGTATAAGCATTGAGATATCACACCTGGGCTATCGGAAGTGTCTCAGGATTGGAATGGGAAGGAATTGGATATCCCATCTCATGTTATAGGATGGGTCTCAGGATTGTTATTAGAATCATTGAGATATCATATTGCATGCTGTAGGAAGGGTCTCAGGATTGGAATGGAAGGAGATGGATATCACATCTCATGTTATAGGAAGGATCTCAGGTTTGGTATAAGCATTGAGATATCAAATCTCATGCTATAGGAAGGGTCTCAGGATTGGAATGAAAGGAGTTGGATATTACATCTCATGTTATAGGAAGGATCTCAGGTTTGGTATTAGAAGCATTGATACATCGCATCTCATGCTATAGGAAGGGTCTCAGGATTGGAATGGGAAGGAGTTGGATATCACATCTCATGCTATAGGAAGGGTCTCAGGTTTGGTATAAGCATTGAGATATCACATCTCATGCTATAGGAAGGGTCTCAGGATTGGAATGGGAAGGAGTTGTATATGACATCTCATGCCGTAGGAAGAGTCTCAGGTTTGGTATAAGCATTGAGATATCACATCTCTGCTATCAGAAGAGTCTCAGGATTGGAATGGGAAGGAGTTGGATATCCCATCTCATGTTATAGGAAGAGTCTCAGGTTTGGTATTAGAAGCATTGAGATATCACATCTCATGCTATAGGAAGTGTCTCAGGATTGGAATGGGAAGGACTTGGATATCACATCTCATGCTATAGGGAGGGTCTCAAGTTTGATATTAGAAGCATTGAGATATCACATCTCATGCTATAGGAAGAGTCTCAGGTTTGGGAAGGGAAGGATTTGGATTTCACATCTCATGTTATAGGATGGTTCTCATGTTTGGTTTTTGAAGCATTGAGATATCACATCTCATGCTATCGGAAGGGTCTCAGGTTTGGTATTAGAAGCATTGAGATATCACATCTCATGCTATAGGATTGGTCTCCGGATTGGAATGTGAAGGATTTGGATATCACATCTCATGCTAAAGGAAGGGTCTCAGGTTTGGAATGGGAAGGAGTTGGATATGACATCTCTTGTTATAGGGAGGGTCTCAGGATTTGAATGGCAAGGAGTTGGATATCACATCTCATGCCATAGGAAGGGTCTCAGGTTTGGTATAAGCATTGAGATATCACATCTCTGCTATCGGAAGGGTCTCAGGATTGGATTGGGAAGGAGTTGGATATCACATCTCATGTTATAGGAAGGGTCTCCGGATTGGAATGTGAAGGATTTGGATATCACATCTCATGCTAAAGGAAGGGTCTCAGGTTTGGAATGGGAAGGAGTTGGATATGACATCTCTTGTTATAGGGAGGGTCTCAGGATTTGAATGGCAAGGAGTTGGATATCACATTTCATGCCATAGGAAGGGTCTCAGGTTTGGTATAAGCATTGAGATATCACATCTCTGCTATCGGAAGGGTCTCAGGATTGGATTGGGAAGGAGTTGGATATCCCTTCTCATGCTTTAGGAAGGGTCTCAGGTTGGAATGGGAAGGAGTTGGATATCACATCTCATGCTAAAGGAAGGGTCTCAGGTTTGGTAGAAGCATTGAGATATCACATCTCATGCTATAGGAAGGGTCTCAGGATTGGAATGGGAAGGACTTAGATATCACATATCATGCTATAGGGAGGGTTTCAGTTTTGATATTAGAAGCATTGAGATATCACATCTCATGCTATCGGAAGTGTCTCAGGATTGGAATGGGAAGGAGCTGGATATTACATCTCATGCTAAAGGAAGGGTCTCAGGTTTGGAACGGGAAGGAGTTGGATATCCGATCTCATGTTATAGGAAGGGTCTCAGGTTTGGTATAAGCATTGAGATATCACATCTCTGCTATCGGAAGTGTCTCAGGATTGGAATGGGAAGGAATTGGATATCCCATCTCATGTTATAGGACGGGTCTCAGGATTGTTATTAGAATCATTGAGATATCATATTGCATGCTGTAGGAAGGGTCTAAGGATTGGAATGGGAAAGACTTGGATATCACAACTCATGCTATAGGAAGGGTCTCAGGTTTGGTATAAGCATTGAGATATCAAATCTCATGCTATAGGAAGGGTCTCAGGATTGGAATGGAAGGAGTTGGATATCACATCTCATGTTATAGGAAGGATCTCAGGTTTGGTATTAGAAGCATTGAGACATAACATCTCATGCTACAGGAAGGGTCTCAGGATTGGAATGGGAAGGAGTTGGATATCACATCTAATGCTATAGGAAGGGTCTCATGTTTGGTATAAGCATTGAGATATCACATCTCATGCTATAGGAAGGGTCTCAGGATTGGAATGGGAAGGAGTTGTATATGACATCTCATGCCGTAGGAAGTGTCTCAGGTTTGGTATAAGCATTGAGATATCACATCTCTGCTATCAGAAGAGTCTCAGGATTGGAATGGGAAGGAGTTGGATATCCCATCTCATGTTATAGGAAGAGTCTCAGGTTTGGTATTAGAAGCATTGAGATATCACATCTCATGCTATAGGAAGTGTCTCAGGATTGGAATGGGAAGGACTTGGATATCACATCTCATGCTATAGGGAGGGTCTCAAGTTTGATATTAGAAGCATTGAGATATCACATCTCATGCTATAGGAAGAGTCTCAGGTTTGGGAAGGGAAGGATTTGGATTTCACATCTCATGTTATAGGATGGTTCTCATGTTTGGTTTTTGAAGCATTGAGATATCACATCTCATGCTATCGGAAGGGTCTCAGGTTTGGTATTAGAAGCATTGAGATATCACATCTCATGCTATAGGATTGGTCTCCGGATTGGAATGTGAAGGATTTGGATATCACATCTCATGCTAAAGGAAGGGTCTCAGGTTTGGAATGGGAAGGAGTTGGATATGACATCTCTTGTTATAGGGAGGGTCTCAGGATTTGAATGGCAAGGAGTTGGATATCACATCTCATGCCATAGGAAGGGTCTCAGGTTTGGTATAAGCATTGAGATATCACATCTCTGCTATCGGAAGGGTCTCAGGATTGGAATGGGAAGGACTTAGATATCACATCTCATGCTATAGGGAGGGTCTCAGTTTTGATATTAGAAGCATTGAGATACCACATCTCATGCTATCGGAAGGGTCTCAGGATTGGAATGGGAGGAGCTGGATATCACATCTCATGCTAAAGGAAGGGTCTCAGGTTTGGAAGGGGAAGGATTTGGATATCACATCTCATGTTATAGGATGGGTCTCAGGTTTGGTATTAGAAGCATTGTGATATCACATCTCATGCTAAAGGAATTGTCTCAGGATTGGAATGGGAAGGAGTTGGATATCACATCTCATGCTATAGGAAGGGTTTCAGGTTTGGTAGAAGCATTGAGATATCACATCTCATGCTATAGGAAGAGTCTCAGGTTTGGGAAGGGAAGGATTTGGATTTCACATCTCATGTTATAGGATGGTTCTCATGTTTGGTTTTTGAAGCATTGAGATATCACATCTCATGCTATCGGAAGGGTCTCAGGTTTGGTATTAGAAGCATTGAGATATCACATCTCATGCTATAGGATTGGTCTCCGGATTGGAATGTGAAGGATTTGGATATCACATCTCATGCTAAAGGAAGGGTCTCAGGTTTGGAATGGGAAGGAGTGGGATATGACATCTCTTGTTATAGGGAGGGTCTCAGGATTTGAATGGCAAGGAGTTGGATATCACATCTCATGCCATAGGAAGGGTCTCAGGTTTGGTATAAGCATTGAGATATCACATCTCTGCTATCGGAAGGGTCTCAGGATTGGATTGGGAAGGAGTTGGATATCACATCTCATGTTATAGGAAGGGTCTCCGGATTGGAATGTGAAGGATTTGGATATCACATCTCATGCTAAAGGAAGGGTCTCAGGTTTGGAATGGGAAGGAGTTGGATATGACATCTCTTGTTATAGGGAGGGTCTCAGGATTTGAATGGCAAGGAGTTGGATATCACATCTCATGCCATAGGAAGGGTCTCAGGTTTGGTATAAGCATTGAGATATCACATCTCTGCTATCGGAGGGGTCTCAGGATTGGATTGGGAAGGAGTTGGATATCCCTTCTCATGCTATAGGAAGGGTCTCAGGTTGGAATGGGAAGGAGTTGGATATCACATCTCATGCTAAAGGAAGGGTCTCAGGTTTGGTAGAAGCATTGAGATATCACATCTCATGCTATAGGAAGGGTCTCAGGATTGGAATGGGAAGGACTTAGATATCACATATCATGCTATAGGGAGGGTTTCAGTTTTGATATTAGAAGCATTGAGATATCACATCTCATGCTATCGGAAGTGTCTCAGGATTCGAATGGGAAGGAGCTGGATATCACATCTCATGCTAAAGGAAGGGTCTCAGGTTTGGAACGGGAAGGAGTTGGATATCCGATCTCATGTTGTAGGAAGGGTCTCAGGTTTGGTATAAGCATTGAGATATCACATCTCTGCTATCGGAAGTGTCTCAGGATTGGAATGGGAAGGAATTGGATATCCCATCTCATGTTATAGGACGGGTCTCAGGATTGTTATTAGAATCATTGAGATATCATGTTGCATGCTGTAGGAAGGGTCTAAGGATTGGAATGGGAAAGACTTGGATATCACATCTCATGCTATAGGAAGGGTCTCAGGTTTGGTATAAGCATTGAGATATCAAATCTCATGCTATAGGAAGGGTCTCAGGATTGGAATGGAAGGAGTTGGATATCACATCTCATGTTATAGGAAGGATCTCAGGTTTGGTATTAGAAGCATTGAGGCATCACATCTCATGCTATAGGAAGGGTCTCAGGATTGGAATGGGAAGGAGTTGGATATCACATCTCATGCTATAGGAAGGGTCTCAGGTTTGGTATTAGAAGCATTGAGATATCACATCTCATGCTATAGGAAGTGTCTCAGGATTGGAATGGGAAGGACTTGGATATCACATCTCATGCTATAGGGAGGGTCTCAAGTTTGATATTAGAAGCATTGAGATATCACATCTCATGCTATAGGAAGAGTCTCAGGTTTGGGAAGGGAAGGATTTGGATTTCACATCTCATGTTATAGGATGGTTCTCATGTTTGGTTTTTGAAGCATTGAGATATTACATCTCATGCTATCGGAAGGGTCTCAGGTTTGGTATTAGAAGCATTGAGATATCACATCTCATGCTATAGGATTGGTCTCCGGATTGGAATGTGAAGGATTTGGATATCACATCTCATGCTAAAGGAAGGGTCTCAGGTTTGGAATGGGAAGGAGTTGGATATGACATCTCTTGTTATAGGGAGGGTCTCAGGATTTGAATGGCAAGGAGTTGGATATCACATCTCATGCCATAGGAAGGGTCTCAGGTTTGGTATAAGCATTGAGATATCACATCTCTGCTATCGGAAGGGTCTCAGGATTGGAATGGGAAGGACTTAGATATCACATCTCATGCTATAGGGAGGGTCTCAGTTTTGATATTAGAAGCATTGAGATATCACATCTCATGCTATCGGAAGGGTCTCAGGATTGGAATGGGAGGAGCTGGATATCACATCTCATGCTAAAGGAAGGGTCTCAGGTTTGGAAGGGGAAGGATTTGGATATCACATCTCATGTTATAGAATGGGTCTCAGGTTTGGTATTAGAAGCATTGTGATATCACATCTCATGCTATAGGAAGTGTCTCAGGATTGGAATGGGAAGGAGTTGTATATCACATCTCATGCTATAGGAAGGGTTTCAGGTTTGGTAGAAGCATTGAGATATCACATCTCATGCTATAGGAAGAGTCTCAGGTTTGGGAAGGGAAGGATTTGGATTTCACATCTCATGTTATAGGATGGTTCTCATGTTTGGTTTTTGAAGCATTGAGATATCACATCTCATGCTATCGGAAGGGTCTCAGGTTTGGTATTAGAAGCATTGAGATATCACATCTCATGCTATAGGATTGGTCTCTGGATTGGAATGTGAAGGATTTGGATATCACATCTCATGCTAAAGGAAGGGTCTCAGGTTTGGAATGGGAAGGAGTTGGATATGACATCTCTTGTTATAGGGAGGGTCTCAGGATTTGAATGGCAAGGAGTTGGATATCACATGTCATGCCATAGGAAGGGTCTCAGGTTTGGTATAAGCATTGAGATATCACATCTCTGCTATCGGAAGGGTCTCAGGATTGGATTGGGAAGGAGTTGGATATCACATCTCATGTTATAAGAAGGGTCTCCGGATTGGAATGTGAAGGATTTGGATATCACATCTCATGCTAAAGGAAGGGTCTCAGGTTTGGAATGGGAAGGAGTTGGATATGACATCTCTTGTTATAGGGAGGGTCTCAGGATTTGAATGGCAAGGAGTTGGATATCACATCTCATGCCATAGGAAGGGTCTCAGGTTTGGTATAAGCATAGAGATATCACATCTCTGCTATCGGAAGGGTCTCAGGATTGGATTGGGAAGGAGTTGGATATCCCTTCTCATGCTATAGGAAGGGTCTCAGGTTGGAATGGGAAGGAGTTGGATATCACATCTCATGCTAAAGGAAGGGTCTCAGGTTTGGTAGAAGCATTGAGATATCACATCTCATGCTATAGGAAGGGTCTCAGGATTGGAATGGGAAGGACTTAGATATCACATATCATGCTATAGGGAGGGTTTCAGTTTTGATATTAGAAGCATTGAGATATCACATCTCATGCTATCGGAAGTGTCTCAGGATTGGAATGGGAAGGAGCTGGATATTACATCTCATGCTAAAGGAAGGGTCTCAGGTTTGGAACGGGAAGGAGTTGGATATCCGATCTCATGTTATAGGAAGGGTCTCAGGTTTGGTATAAGCATTGAGATATCACATCTGGGCTATCGGAAGTGTCTCAGGATTGGAATGGGAAGGAATTGGATATCCCATCTCATGTTATAGGATGGGTCTCAGGATTGTTATTAGAATCATTGAGATATCATATTGCATGCTGTAGGAAGGGTCTCAGGATTGGAATGGAAGGAGTTGGATATCACATCTCATGTTATAGGAAGGATCTCAGGTTTGGTATAAGCATTGAGATATCAAATCTCATGCTATAGGAAGGGTCTCAGGATTGGAATGAAAGGAGTTGGATATTACATCTCATGTTATAGGAAGGATCTCAGGTTTGGTATTAGAAGCATTGATACATCGCATCTCATGCTATAGGAAGGGTCTCAGGATTGGAATGGGAAGGAGTTGGATATCACATCTCATGCTATAGGAAGGGTCTCAGGTTTGGTATAAGCATTGAGATATCACATCTCATGCTATAGGAAGGGTCTCAGGATTGGAATGGGAAGGAGTTGTATATGACATCTCATGCCGTAGGAAGAGTCTCAGGTTTGGTATAAGCATTGAGATATCACATCTCTGCTATCAGAAGAGTCTCAGGATTGGAATGGGAAGGAGTTGGATATCCCATCTCATGTTATAGGAAGAGTCTCAGGTTTGGTATTAGAAGCATTGAGATATCACATCTCATGCTATAGGAAGTGTCTCAGGATTGGAATGGGAAGGACTTGGATATCACATCTCATGCTATAGGGAGGGTCTCAAGTTTGATATTAGAAGCATTGAGATATCACATCTCATGCTATAGGAAGAGTCTCAGGTTTGGGAAGGGAAGGATTTGGATTTCACATCTCATGTTATAGGATGGTTCTCATGTTTGGTTTTTGAAGCATTGAGATATCACATCTCATGCTATCGGAAGGGTCTCAGGTTTGGTATTAGAAGCATTGAGATATCACATCTCATGCTATAGGATTGGTCTCCGGATTGGAATGTGAAGGATTTGGATATCACATCTCATGCTAAAGGAAGGGTCTCAGGTTTGGAATGGGAAGGAGTTGGATATGACATCTCTTGTTATAGGGAGGGTCTCAGGATTTGAATGGCAAGGAGTTGGATATCACATCTCATGCCATAGGAAGGGTCTCAGGTTTGGTATAAGCATTGAGATATCACATCTCTGCTATCGGAAGGGTCTCAGGATTGGATTGGGAAGGAGTTGGATATCACATCTCATGTTATAGGAAGGGTCTCCGGATTGGAATGTGAAGGATTTGGATATCACATCTCATGCTAAAGGAAGGGTCTCAGGTTTGGAATGGGAAGGAGTTGGATATGACATCTCTTGTTATAGGGAGGGTCTCAGGATTTGAATGGCAAGGAGTTGGATATCACATTTCATGCCATAGGAAGGGTCTCAGGTTTGGTATAAGCATTGAGATATCACATCTCTGCTATCGGAAGGGTCTCAGGATTGGATTGGGAAGGAGTTGGATATCCCTTCTCATGCTTTAGGAAGGGTCTCAGGTTGGAATGGGAAGGAGTTGCATATCACATCTCATGCTAAAGGAAGGGTCTCAGGTTTGGTAGAAGCATTGAGATATCACATCTCATGCTATAGGAAGGGTCTCAGGATTGGAATGGGAAGGACTTAGATATCACATATCATGCTATAGGGAGGGTTTCAGTTTTGATATTAGAAGCATTGAGATATCACATCTCATGCTATCGGAAGTGTCTCAGGATTGGAATGGGAAGGAGCTGGATATTACATCTCATGCTAAAGGAAGGGTCTCAGGTTTGGAACGGGAAGGAGTTGGATATCCGATCTCATGTTATAGGAATGGTCTCAGGTTTGGTATAAGCATTGAGATATCACATCTCTGCTATCGGAAGTGTCTCAGGATTGGAATGGGAAGGAATTGGATATCCCATCTCATGTTATAGGACGGGTCTCAGGATTGTTATTAGAATCATTGAGATATCATATTGCATGCTGTAGGAAGGGTCTAAGGATTGGAATGGGAAAGACTTGAATATCACAACTCATGCTATAGGAAGGGTCTCAGGTTTGGTATAAGCATTGAGATATCAAATCTCATGCTATAGGAAGGGTCTCAGGATTGGAATGGAAGGAGTTGGATATCATATCTCATGTTATAGGAAGGATCTCAGGTTTGGTATTAGAAGCATTGAGACATAACATCTCATGCTATAGGAAGGGTCTCAGGATTGGAATGGGAAGGAGTTGGATATCACATCTCATGCTATAGGAAGGGTCTCATGTTTGGTATAAGCATTGAGATATCACATCTCATGCTATAGGAAGGGTCTCAGGATTGGAATGGGAAGGAGTTGTATATGACATCTCATGCCGTAGGAAGGGTCTCAGGTTTGGTATAAGCATTGAGATATCACATCTCTGCTATCAGAAGAGTCTCAGGATTGGAATGGGAAGGAGTTGGATATCCCATCTCATGTTATAGGAAGAGTCTCAGGTTTGGTATTAGAAGCATTGAGATATCACATCTCATGCTATAGGAAGTGTCTCAGGATTGGAATGGGAAGGACTTGGATATCACATCTCATGCTATAGGGAGGGTCTCAAGTTTGATATTAGAAGCATTGAGATATCACATCTCATGCTATAGGAAGAGTCTCAGGTTTGGGAAGGGAAGGATTTGGATTTCACATCTCATGTTATAGGATGGTTCTCATGTTTGGTTTTTGAAGCATTGAGATATCACATCTCATGCTATCGGAAGGGTCTCAGGTTTGGTATTAGAAGCATTGAGATATCACATCTCATGCTATAGGATTGGTCTCCGGATTGGAATGTGAAGGATTTGGATATCACATCTCATGCTAAAGGAAGGGTCTCAGGTTTGGAATGGGAAGGAGTTGGATATGACATCTCTTGTTATAGGGAGGGTCTCAGGATTTGAATGGCAAGGAGTTGGATATCACATCTCATGCCATAGGAAGGGTCTCAGGTTTGGTATAAGCATTGAGATATCACATCTCTGCTATCGGAAGGGTCTCAGGATTGGAATGGGAAGGACTTAGATATCACATCTCATGCTATAGGGAGGGTCTCAGTTTTGATATTAGAAGCATTGAGATACCACATCTCATGCTATCGGAAGGGTCTCAGGATTGGAATGGGAGGAGCTGGATATCACATCTCATGCTAAAGGAAGGGTCTCAGGTTTGGAAGGGGAAGGATTTGGATATCACATCTCATGTTATAGGATGGGTCTCAGGTTTGGTATTAGAAGCATTGTGATATCACATCTCATGCTAAAGGAATTGTCTCAGGATTGGAATGGGAAGGAGTTGGATATCACATCTCATGCTATAGGAAGGGTTTCAGGTTTGGTAGAAGCATTGAGATATCACATCTCATGCTATAGGAAGAGTCTCAGGTTTGGGAAGGGAAGGATTTGGATTTCACATCTCATGTTATAGGATGGTTCTCATGTTTGGTTTTTGAAGCATTGAGATATCACATCTCATGCTATCGGAAGGGTCTCAGGTTTGGTATTAGAAGCATTGAGATATCACATCTCATGCTATAGGATTGGTCTCCGGATTGGAATGTGAAGGATTTGGATATCACATCTCATGCTAAAGGAAGGGTCTCAGGTTTGGAATGGGAAGGAGTGGGATATGACATCTCTTGTTATAGGGAGGGTCTCAGGATTTGAATGGCAAGGAGTTGGATATCACATCTCATGCCATAGGAAGGGTCTCAGGTTTGGTATAAGCATTGAGATATCACATCTCTGCTATCGGAAGGGTCTCAGGATTGGATTGGGAAGGAGTTGGATATCACATCTCATGTTATAGGAAGGGTCTCCGGATTGGAATGTGAAGGATTTGGATATCACATCTCATGCTAAAGGAAGGGTCTCAGGTTTGGAATGGGAAGGAGTTGGATATGACATCTCTTGTTATAGGGAGGGTCTCAGGATTTGAATGGCAAGGAGTTGGATATCACATCTCATGCCATAGGAAGGGTCTCAGGTTTGGTATAAGCATTGAGATATCACATCTCTGCTATCGGAGGGGTCTCAGGATTGGATTGGGAAGGAGTTGGATATCCCTTCTCATGCTATAGGAAGGGTCTCAGGTTGGAATGGGAAGGAGTTGGATATCACATCTCATGCTAAAGGAAGGGTCTCAGGTTTGGTAGAAGCATTGAGATATCACATCTCATGCTATAGGAAGGGTCTCAGGATTGGAATGGGAAGGACTTAGATATCACATATCATGCTATAGGGAGGGTTTCAGTTTTGATATTAGAAGCATTGAGATATCACATCTCATGCTATCGGAAGTGTCTCAGGATTCGAATGGGAAGGAGCTGGATATCACATCTCATGCTAAAGGAAGGGTCTCAGGTTTGGAACGGGAAGGAGTTGGATATCCGATCTCATGTTGTAGGAAGGGTCTCAGGTTTGGTATAAGCATTGAGATATCACATCTCTGCTATCGGAAGTGTCTCAGGATTGGAATGGGAAGGAATTGGATATCCCATCTCATGTTATAGGACGGGTCTCAGGATTGTTATTAGAATCATTGAGATATCATATTGCATGCTGTAGGAAGGGTCTAAGGATTGGAATGGGAAAGACTTGGATATCACATCTCATGCTATAGGAAGGGTCTCAGGTTTGGTATAAGCATTGAGATATCAAATCTCATGCTATAGGAAGGGTCTCAGGATTGGAATGGAAGGAGTTGGATATCACATCTCATGTTATAGGAAGGATCTCAGGTTTGGTATTAGAAGCATTGAGGCATCACATCTCATGCTATAGGAAGGGTCTCAGGATTGGAATGGGAAGGAGTTGGATATCACATCTCATGCTATAGGAAGGGTCTCAGGTTTGGTATAAGCATTGAGATATCACATCTCATGCTATAGGAAGGGTCTCAGGATTGGAATGGGAAGGAGTTGTATATGACATCTCATGCCGTAGGAAGGGTCTCAGGTTTGGTATAAGCATTGAGATATCACATCTCTGCTATCAGAAGAGTCTCAGGATTGGAATGGGAAGGAGTTGGATATCCCATCTCATGTTATAGGAAGAGTCTCAGGTTTGGTATTAGAAGCATTGAGATATCACATCTCATGCTATAGGAAGTGTCTCAGGATTGGAATGGGAAGGACTTGGATATCACATCTCATGCTATAGGGAGGGTCTCAAGTTTGATATTAGAAGCATTGAGATATCACATCTCATGCTATAGGAAGAGTCTCAGGTTTGGGAAGGGAAGGATTTGGATTTCACATCTCATGTTATAGGATGGTTCTCATGTTTGGTTTTTGAAGCATTGAGATATCACATCTCATGCTATCGGAAGGGTCTCAGGTTTGGTATTAGAAGCATTGAGATATCACATCTCATGCTATAGGATTGGTCTCCGGATTGGAATGTGAAGGATTTGGATATCACATCTCATGCTAAAGGAAGGGTCTCAGGTTTGGAATGGGAAGGAGTTGGATATGACATCTCTTGTTATAGGGAGGGTCTCAGGATTTGAATGGCAAGGAGTTGGATATCACATCTCATGCCATAGGAAGGGTCTCAGGTTTGGTATAAGCATTGAGATATCACATCTCTGCTATCGGAAGGGTCTCAGGATTGGAATGGGAAGGACTTAGATATCACATCTCATGCTATAGGGAGGGTCTCAGTTTTGATATTAGAAGCATTGAGATACCACATCTCATGCTATCGGAAGGGTCTCAGGATTGGAATGGGAGGAGCTGGATATCACATCTCATGCTAAAGGAAGGGTCTCAGGTTTGGAAGGGGAAGGATTTGGATATCACATCTCATGTTATAGGATGGGTCTCAGGTTTGGTATTAGAAGCATTGTGATATCACATCTCATGCTAAAGGAAGTGTCTCAGGATTGGAATGGGAAGGAGTTGGATATCACATCTCATGCTATAGGAAGGGTTTCAGGTTTGGTAGAAGCATTGAGATATCACATCTCATGCTATAGGAAGAGTCTCAGGTTTGGGAAGGGAAGGATTTGGATTTCACATCTCATGTTATAGGATGGTTCTCATGTTTGGTTTTTGAAGCATTGAGATATCACATCTCATGCTATCGGAAGGGTCTCAGGTTTGGTATTAGAAGCATTGAGATATCACATCTCATGCTATAGGATTGGTCTCCGGATTGGAATGTGAAGGATTTGGATATCACATCTCATGCTAAAGGAAGGGTCTCAGGTTTGGAATGGGAAGGAGTGGGATATGACATCTCTTGTTATAGGGAGGGTCTCAGGATTTGAATGGCAAGGAGTTGGATATCACATCTCATGCCATAGGAAGGGTCTCAGGTTTGGTATAAGCATTGAGATATCACATCTCTGCTATCGGAAGGGTCTCAGGATTGGATTGGGAAGGAGTTGGATATCACATCTCATGTTATAGGAAGGGTCTCCCGATTGGAATGTGAAGGATTTGGATATCACATCTCATGCTAAAGGAAGGGTCTCAGGTTTGGAATGGGAAGGAGTTGGATATGACATCTCTTGTTATAGGGAGGGTCTCAGGATTTGAATGGCAAGGAGTTGGATATCACATCTCATGCCATAGGAAGGGTCTCAGGTTTGGTATAAGCATTGAGATATCACATCTCTGCTATCGGAGGGGTCTCAGGATTGGATTGGGAAGGAGTTGGATATCCCTTCTCATGCTATAGGAAGGGTCTCAGGTTGGAATGGGAAGGAGTTGGATATCACATCTCATGCTAAAGGAAGGGTCTCAGGTTTGGTAGAAGCATTGAGATATCACATCTCATGCTATAGGAAGGGTCTCAGGATTGGAATGGGAAGGACTTAGATATCACATATCATGCTATAGGGAGGGTTTCAGTTTTGATATTAGAAGCATTGAGATATCACATCTCATGCTATCGGAAGTGTCTCAGGATTCGAATGGGAAGGAGCTGGATATCACATCTCATGCTAAAGGAAGGGTCTCAGGTTTGGAACGGGAAGGAGTTGGATATCCGATCTCATGTTGTAGGAAGGGTCTCAGGTTTGGTATAAGCATTGAGATATCACATCTCTGCTATCGGAAGTGTCTCAGGATTTAAATGGGAAGGAATTGGATATCCCATCTCATGTTATAGGACGGGTCTCAGGATTGTTATTAGAATCATTGAGATATCATATTGCATGCTGTAGGAAGGGTCTAAGGATTGGAATGGGAAAGACTTGGATATCACATCTCATGCTATAGGAAGGGTCTCAGGTTTGGTATAAGCATTGAGATATCAAATCTCATGCTATAGGAAGGGTCTCAGGATTGGAATGGAAGGAGTTGGATATCACATCTCATGTTATAGGAAGGATCTCAGGTTTGGTATTAGAAGCATTGAGGCATCACATCTCATGCTATAGGAAGGGTCTCAGGATTGGAATGGGAAGGAGTTGGATATCACATCTCATGCTATAGGAAGGGTCTCAGGTTTGGTATAAGCATTGAGATATCACATCTCATGCTATAGGAAGGGTCTCAGGATTGGAATGGGAAGGAGTTGTATATGACATCTCATGCCGTAGGAAGGGTCTCAGGTTTGGTATAAGCATTGAGATATCACATCTCTGCTATCAGAAGAGTCTCAGGATTGGAATGGGAAGGAGTTGGATATCCCATCTCATGTTATAGGAAGAGTCTTAGGTTTGGTATTAGAAGCATTGAGATATCACATCTCATGCTATCGGAAGTGTCTCAGGATTGGAATGGGAAGGACTTGGCTATCACATCTCATGCTATAGGGAGGGTCTCAAGTTTGATATTAGAAGCATTGAGATATCACATCTCATGCTATAGGAAGAGTCTCAGGTTTGGGAAGGGAAGGATTTGGATTTCACATCTCATGTTATAGGATGGTTCTCATGTTTGGTTTTTGAAGCATTGAGATATCACATCTCATGCTATCGGAAGGGTCTCAGGTTTGGTATTAGAAGCATTGAGATATCACATCTCATGCTATAGGAAGTGTCTCAGGATTGGAATGGGAAGGACTTGGATATCACATCTCATGCTATAGGGAGGGTCTCAAGTTTGATATTAGAAGCATTGAGATATCACATCTCATGCTATAGGAAGAGTCTCAGGTTTGGGAAGGGAAGGATTTGGATTTCACATCTCATGTTATAGGATGGTTCTCATGTTTGGTTTTTGAAGCATTGAGATATCACATCTCATGCTATCGGAAGGGTCTCAGGTTTGGTATTAGAAGCATTGAGATATCACATCTCATGCTATAGGATTGGTCTCCGGATTGGAATGTGAAGGATTTGGATATCACATCTCATGCTAAAGGAAGGGTCTCAGGTTTGGAATGGGAAGGAGTTGGATATGACATCTCTTGTTATAGGGAGGGTCTCAGGATTTGAATGGCAAGGAGTTGGATATCACATCTCATGCCATAGGAAGGGTCTCAGGTTTGGTATAAGCATTGAGATATCACATCTCTGCTATCGGAAGGGTCTCAGGATTGGAATGGGAAGGACTTAGATATCACATCTCATGCTATAGGGAGGGTCTCAGTTTTGATATTAGAAGCATTGAGATACCACATCTCATGCTATCGGAAGGGTCTCAGGATTGGAATGGGAGGAGCTGGATATCACATCTCATGCTAAAGGAAGGGTCTCAGGTTTGGAAGGGGAAGGATTTGGATATCACATCTCATGTTATAGGATGGGTCTCAGGTTTGGTATTAGAAGCATTGTGATATCACATCTCATGCTAAAGGAAGTGTCTCAGGATTGGAATGGGAAGGAGTTGGATATCACATCTCATGCTATAGGAAGGGTTTCAGGTTTGGTAGAAGCATTGAGATATCACATCTCATGCTATAGGAAGAGTCTCAGGTTTGGGAAGGGAAGGATTTGGATTTCACATCTCATGTTATAGGATGGTTCTCATGTTTGGTTTTTGAAGCATTGAGATATCACATCTCATGCTATCGGAAGGGTCTCAGGTTTGGTATTAGAAGCATTGAGATATCACATCTCATGCTATAGGATTGGTCTCCGGATTGGAATGTGAAGGATTTGGATATCACATCTCATGCTAAAGGAAGGGTCTCAGGTTTGGAATGGGAAGGAGTGGGATATGACATCTCTTGTTATAGGGAGGGTCTCAGGATTTGAATGGCAAGGAGTTGGATATCACATCTCATGCCATAGGAAGGGTCTCAGGTTTGGTATAAGCATTGAGATATCACATCTCTGCTATCGGAAGGGTCTCAGGATTGGATTGGGAAGGAGTTGGATATCACATCTCATGTTATAGGAAGGGTCTCCGGATTGGAATGTGAAGGATTTGGATATCACATCTCATGCTAAAGGAAGGGTCTCAGGTTTGGAATGGGAAGGAGTTGGATATGACATCTCTTGTTATAGGGAGGGTCTCAGGATTTGAATGGCAAGGAGTTGGATATCACATCTCATGCCATAGGAAGGGTCTCAGGTTTGGTATAAGCATTGAGATATCACATCTCTGCTATCGGAGGGGTCTCAGGATTGGATTGGGAAGGAGTTGGATATCCCTTCTCATGCTATAGGAAGGGTCTCAGGTTGGAATGGGAAGGAGTTGGATATCACATCTCATGCTAAAGGAAGGGTCTCAGGTTTGGTAGAAGCATTGAGATATCACATCTCATGCTATAGGAAGGGTCTCAGGATTGGAATGGGAAGGACTTAGATATCACATATCATGCTATAGGGAGGGTTTCAGTTTTGATATTAGAAGCATTGAGATATCACATCTCATGCTATCGGAAGTGTCTCAGGATTCGAATGGGAAGGAGCTGGATATCACATCTCATGCTAAAGGAAGGGTCTCAGGTTTGGAACGGGAAGGAGTTGGATATCCGATCTCATGTTGTAGGAAGGGTCTCAGGTTTGGTATAAACATTGAGATATCACATCTCTGCTATCGGAAGTGTCTCAGGATTGGAATGGGAAGGAATTGGATATCCCATCTCATGTTATAGGACGGGTCTCAGGATTGTTATTAGAATCATTGAGATATCATATTGCATGCTGTAGGAAGGGTCTAAGGATTGGAATGGGAAAGACTTGGATATCACATCTCATGCTATAGGAAGGGTCTCAGGTTTGGTATAAGCATTGAGATATCAAATCTCATGCTATAGGAAGGGTCTCAGGATTGGAATGGAAGGAGTTGGATATCACATCTCATGTTATAGGAAGGATCTCAGGTTTGGTATTAGAAGCATTGAGGCATCACATCTC